>NC_140591.1:699471068-700764658 GCF_964204655.1 Triturus cristatus
CCAAGATAACAGTATGACGTATGAACTGGCTCTGGTGTGCAGTTCTCTGGTGATCTCAGCAGAGGGGCTGGCAGTGAAACGGGGATATATTGGTCCACGGGGCCTTCTGCTTAAGCTTGCCCGCATCGGCCCCTCCGCCCTCAGCAGACAGACAGCAATAAACGACCTACAGATAGTGCTCGTGTGTTTGGGCGCGCGGAGGGGGGTGGTGTGGGATTTCACTGACAGACTCTCTATTTTCCACTACGATTCTTATGCTGTTACTAAATAGAAATATAATGTTTTCGTTCTTCCTTACACCCCTATGTCCCTAGTGTACTTCTCATGTCTTTGCGCCTACTGCCTTCCCTATGAGCATTAAATCAAATGGCGCTGTTAATGTGCTGAGGTGTGACTTTCTCCTCCCCCCAACCGAGCCTATCTTGCACTAGTCCACCAATGACATCTGACAGACGCTTGACTATGCGAGCAAAGATGTCAACATACGTCCTCTGAGACCGGCTGCTTCACCCCGTTGGGTTCTCCAGAGGCATCAGGCTCTCCCACAAGTGACTGACTCCGTCACAGCCTTATCTGCCCATGTCACTGACTCTGCCCCAATATTACCGGCTCCTTCAGAAGCCTCAAACTGTCTCATGAGAGACCGACTCTCTCCCAGCCCCACCGGCCCTTTAGAAACAAACTCTTGCCCAAGTCACTGACTCTGCCCAATATTACCGGCTCATTTTGAAGCACCAAGCTGTCTCACGAGTGACCGACTGTCTCAGCCCTTCAGAAACCCACTGTTTCCTAACGACCCTGTCTCAATATTACCGGCCCTTCAGAAGCACCAAACTGCCCCTCAAATGACGACTCTGTCCCAGCTCTTGTCCTTCTTACGGTGCACACATGAAGAGTTATTGCGTCGCAACAAATAATACGGCGGGAGGGGGCAGTAAAGGCAATGATTCCCAGTCGTTTTCGACAGGAGCACAAAACTATAAACCGTGCAGGGGACCTAAGTAGCTCATGTAAACACCCCTTAGCTATGCCCCCCCTTACACACACCTTATCTCTGATCGGGACAACCTCCCGTGTAGTTGCAATAAACTCTCGCAGCACTCTGGGCTCCATGGGGCGAGAAGCCGCCAGCGCATTTGGCCCATTTGGTAGCTTTGCGGAGCTTTGAAAACAAGCATTTGCAATGCAATAGGTCTCGCATTTACGAGAGTTTAAGCCATTGGCATTGTAAATGACAATGTCTTTTATTTATGTTTTAAAAACCAAAACATAAATAAAAGGAATTGTCATTTACAATGCCAATAGCTCAAACTCGCGAAATGCGAGACCTATTGCATTGCAAATGCTTGTTTGTTTTCTTCCTTGCAGAAATCGTTGGTCGAATTCTGTCATGGGTGATTTATTCCCTCACTTTATAACGGTTCCAGAATTTTGACAATTATGTTTACATCCATTGGAAGCCTCCAACCTGTGAGTATCGGCTTATCAAGCAGATTAATTGAAGTTGGCCTAACAGACTCAGCACTAACTAGATATTACTTTACTTATCTTGAATCACAGTACTACTCATGGCAGAAATGATATGTTAGCATGTGTATGAGATTCGAAAAGACACCTAAGGAAAAACACAAACCCAAGTCAATGTGGTTAAGAACGGTAAAGAGAAAGAGAAAGAAAGTAAAGAAACCATTTCAAAATTTAAGGGTACATGTTTCAGATGTTGCCAGTTTGGGCCTTATGGCGAATCATAAGTATTGTCCTGCTCAAAAGCTATTTGTAACAGATTTGGAAAGTAAGGTAATTTTGTGAGATGTTTCAGATCTATACTGCAGGTGAAGACAACTGACTAAGTGAATGAGTGCTGTGGTGAAATGGTGTTTTAGCTTGGTGAATGTATATATGATAATCTCAGTGAGGCTGTATGTCTGGAAGGTTCAAAACTTGAAATGTTGTTTGATACATGTTCACGTTTGACAATAATTTCCAAGGAGACTTCTCAGAGATTGGAAGGTAACTGCAAAGTCCTTGAAGCTATGGATTTGAAACCACGTGGTTATGGTGGACAAATAAATTCCAGTGTGTGGGTATTTCCATGGGTGTGTTGAATTCAAGGAAAGGAAGGCAGAGGGAAAGACGTATGCATCAGAGAAAGAGGATGACATACTTGGATGGCCTGTGCAAAGGGATCTGGGTGTTTATCATGATCCAAATGCTAAACCTCAAGTTCAAATTTGAGAGGTAAATCCAGGATGCATGAATGTTGTGAAGCATTTTCCTGTAGGTTTTGAAAATAAAAATAAAATGCAGAGGATTAAATTAAAGAAAGAGGCTGTGCAGTGTGTTTCTAAGGTAAGGAGGTTACCCATTGGAGTTTATGATCAGGTGAAGGCTGAGCAGGAAAAATTGATTGACCAAGGTTTTATTGTTCATGTTGAGGGAGTGAGAGGTATCCACCTATTGTGGTGGCCAAGAAGAGCAATGGTGATGTACAATTGTGTGTGTACTTGAGGGCACTCAATAGGGCGGTGGATCATCATCCCATTGCCATTATGTCAGAATTATTGTCATTGGTGGGTGGAGCCAACTTTTTCACTACCTTAGATATGGTCTCTACCTATCATCAGCTAAATTTACACTCTCTTCCAATTGCCGCCCACAACATCCCATTATCCCTGCTTTATAACATATCAACCCCATGGGAACCTATGTCACAATCACCACACTTCTTGCCCCTTAATATCAAGACAACACAAATTTAAAATGTTTATTTATCCCAACTTAAAGTTAAACTAATGCAATACTATTGCTAATAAAAAATAAATGCAATACATTAATTTTAGGAATCCATCCTAAAATGAAATCTTTCAACTTATCAGGAGGATTAACAACTCTTCCAGATGTAAGTTTGGATGTCAGCATCATCTTCCCTAGTTCCATTATTGAACTGACATCAGGGTGACACACATCCACACAACCTTCCTCATAATCACTAGATTCCCTTCCAGTTCCACTTCCACTTGGACCCAATTCCCACACAATCTCCTGATCATCCAGAGAAGCAGTCCCAAACTCTTCAGGAGAAGCAGTATCCTCTTCCCAAAACACAATACAATTAACATCCACATCCATTCTATTCCTGTACTGTTCCCAACACATTGATCCTCTTGTACCTAGACATCCTACCAAAGTGTCACACTTTACCATCACTCAATTTAGCAGAGCACCAATACACCTTCTTGACTTGTAAAGGTTTTGAAAATGTGTTGCAAACTTTCTTGGTCCAATGACCTAACTTCACACAAGCCCAGTCACCTTCCTGTAATTTATTATCCTTAGTAAATGGTTACCTACCCTTGAGAACCTTGAAGAGGCTATACCCTGTTCCAAAAGGTATTATACTATTGGCCCATAACCACTTACTCAGCTCATTCTCCCAATTTATTCCAGAGTTTATGGAAGCTTGTATACTCCCCATGATCACTCTGGGAAACCGCTCAACAGCATCATTGCCACTAGAATGGTATATAGCAGTGTGTTTAAGTTTCAGACCATTTCTACTTAAAAAATCATTATACTTCCCATCCACAAACTGCGGGCCATTGTCACAAAACAAAAACATTGGTATCCCTTCTTTCAAACAAATCTTTCCAAAAGGAAATGACATCATTAGAATCCATTTTAGGTTGAATTTCTACTTCAGGCCACTTTGTATACACATCCAGAAGAACTATACGAAACTTTAGAATCCCACCTGGATCCAAAATAGGCCCCAGATTTCAAAGGCTAACTCTTCCCATGTACTGTTCGGTATTTCCTTCATTCCTAGGGGAGGCCTAAATGCTGATTGTGCCTTATCTGCATTACCACACTGCTTGCAAGATCTCACAAACCTTTCCATGTCTGAATCAATACCAGGTCACCAATAAGAGGCCTTCACTCTTTTCTTTGACTTGACAATCTCCAAACGCCCTTTATGTGCCATACTCACAATTCTACTTCTAAAACTTTTAGATGGAACTACTCTCTCTCCTCAAAGGATGAATCCTTGATTACACATAGAAAGCTCAAGTTCCAAATAAAATCTACACACATCAAGATCCTTCTTCAACGGTCAACCATTCACCACATATTCTTTTACTTTCTTCAATACATCATCTTCTTCATAACTTGTGATCCAGTCACTTTCCACAATAGCAACATTGTCCTCCACGTCTGAGACCCTGTAGTCATCCCACTCACAACGTTCATATTCTCTCAAAGGTAACGGAGATTTGCTCAAGTAATCTGCCACCCTATTCCTGTTGCCCGGTAAACACTCCACATCATACATGCAATCCAGTAATCTCAAGGAAATCCTGAAAATCAAAGGAGTTGCTTTCATAGCACCCCCAGTAGTTAGAACTTTTATCAGCAGTTCATGGTCCATACGCAAAATTAATCTTGCACCACACAAGTATTGCCTGAACTGTTTCTTAGTCCAAACAAATACCAACATTTCTCTCTCAATCACCAAGTATTTTTCCACAGGAACGAGAGGCAAATGCCACAGTGTATTCACTTCTGTTCTCAGAAAACTGTGACCACACAGCACCCACTCCTTTCCCATTGGCATACGTAGTGAAAACACTGCAAGCAACTCGTTTAAAACCACACAAAGGAAAGGCATCACAAACGTCCTTCTAAATGTTTTCAAACACACTTTGTATCTTTTCATTCCACTCAAACTCCAGGCGATCTTCTAACAACTGTCATAATTCATATGTTTTGCTTGCAAAATTCTTCACAAACCTGGAATAAAATTCCGTCAGACCTAGAAATGACCTTACCTCACCCTTACACATGGATGGAGGAGCATCCTTGATTGATTCCACAATTTCCTTCTTTGGAGAGACCCCAGCACCACTTATTTCATGTCCCAAATATGCTACTTTGTCCATAGTAAATCTGCATTTTTTCAATTCAGCTTTTAACCCTTCAGAAGAAAGTCTTAGCAACACATTCCTCAACTTTCGATCATATTCCATTTTATCCTTACCCATGAACGGATGAATTAATGAATATGTTTATTTGTGTCAATTAATTAAAATTGATACAATTAGTCACAATGAATCACTAAAATATGAAAAGAAAATCTTTTAAGAACATATGAAAACCATCTGGAAGTAGAACAAGGTAATAAAATTCTACTCCATTACAAAAGTAAATAAATATGATTTTAGAATATTGATTCTGCAACAGTGTCAGTAACCAATGCATTCAAGCCCTTTGCTGCCTCCCTGCCCCCCTACACATGGCACTATACATGGCTCTGAAACGCCAGAGGGCACAGATAGATATGGTTGCTTGCACAGTGTGGAATGAGCTTCTAAATAGAGCCCAGATTGAACATCAATTTGCGCCATCGGTTTCTCTTGTTGGACATCCCACCTTTCCTATCCCTCGCTATGCCGACACCCGGGCCCAACTGCGAAAGCTGCGGTTGATGACTATGAGTGCTATATACCCAGACTGTACCTTAATGGCTCTGCAGCAGGCGCTACAGGTCCCTAAGGTTTCACTCTTAGATACTTTTACATACTCTCAATTGCGAGCATCAATCCGTGCGATTTATTCTTCATTTCCGGAGGCACCACCTACGCTTCAAGTCCTCGAGATGGCCATTACTACTCCTTCCCCCAGCCGGCTGATAACAAGATTGTATGCTGGGATGCAGGAAGCTGCATCGAGACAAGTTCCAACTAGTAGGAATGCTTGGGCTGCAGAAGTGACGGTTTCCCTCATGGATGAGCAGTGGTGGTACTGCTGTAACCCAGGCTTGTGCACTTTCGGCTAACTACAGATTGCGCCTTATACACTTTAAATATCTCCATCGGCTCTACCACACTCCAGAGGAGCTTCATAGAATGGGACTACTTGAGGATGTGCGCTGTGTGCATTGCTCGATGCACAGTGACAGATTTCTGTTTCTGGCCTAGGATTGCCCACGTGTGCTGAGTTACTGGGATGAGGTTTTCGGGATAGTTGATGCCATCACTGTATGCATGCTATAGCGCACCCAGCATGTTGCGCTGGTGGGATACATTAACGAGATGCCCTCTGAACAACGTAGACTGGCGGCACTTCTGCTATTGGCTAAGCGTAGTGTGGCAATGAGGTGGGGCAGGCGCGCCCGGCAGCTCGCAGAGGACTGGCTTAAGGATGCAGCTTATTGTCAGGAACAGCTCAGTGTCTTCTGGGAATTAATGCCGGTGTGAGTCTGCCCCAGAGACAACTGGACCCCCCTTGAACTGTATTTCCTGGCCAGAGCGGCCGCTTTACAGCAACACCAAGCTAATACTGTGGACACGCAGCTAGAACCTGATACCTCGTGCCAATCCCCTCTCTCTGAAGCCGCTATATAGAGCTGATGTCTTATGTTAACTGATGTGCAATATTCACCTGTATGTAACAATATTCTGGCTGTCACTGCCTTCACACTTGTTTGCTGAAGTGTTCGCATCCCTATTATGTTTTTGCATTTTGTTTTTCTCCCAATATCAGCAGGGCACGGTCTAAACTGTTAGCAGCAGATACATCTATGAAACTATAGGGCATTATCTGCTGTGTATTGGACAAGTTATATTTTGTTTCTGTCCGCTGTTTGAAACTTAATAAACAGAATACACATTTTTAAAAGTCCTTTGCTGCCTGATGCCCCTAAACATTGTGTTCACCAATTTCCTAAAGCATGCCAAGTACATGGGAAAAAGTGGTAGTCATAAAATAATTCAGTGCATCATTGCAGTAGCAGACCCCACTCAACCTGAACACTGGTTTTAGTACATTTTGACTTTAAATATGGTTTGATACCCCCTATTCCGAGTTTTTATGATTGGGGCAGCATAAGTGGTGGAATGTACAGTTGCTAAGACAACTTTATTCGAAATATATGTGGTCTGTTTACTCAAAATTGATTTTATGCTGTAATAAGGAACAGTGAGGGCCATCAACGTATCAAATAAACATCTAAATCAAGAGCCACTTTTCTAAGCTATAGAGACCATGGGTTGGCAGAGTGATGAAAATCACTTGAAAAACCTTTTTTAAGGTGTCAGGTGTAGCTTGTTGTATGGTGTAGTTATACTTGAGGAAGGCGGCCTTACTTTCAAAATCTTGGATATACATGCCAAAATCCAAGCGAAGTAGCAAGCGACAAGTATATTTTGGAAGATCGAACAGCCTCCTAAAGGCGTTTTACTGAAACTTTTCCAGTATTGAAATGAAGGCTCCTGGGTAAGCATGTTGAATGTAGGAATAGTTGGTTAGCAACTTTGCGTGCGTAACTCGCAAAATGGCCTCTGATGAAGGGTAGTGTAGCTGGCGATATAATCTGCATAAGGTAAATGTCACTGCCTGAGCCTTCCTGCTAATATGTTTAAGGTGTACACTAGGTTAGCCTTTGTCCATAAACCAGACGCCAAGGTAGTTATACTTGGATGTTTGGGAGATCAATTGCTTGCCCAGCTCCCATCTTAAGTGTTTCTTATTTTTGTAACTGCCGAAATTCATCACCTTTGTTTTATCTAGATTATTCTCCAGCTTATTGACAGTATTGTAAATATGGAGCTTGTTGAGAGCTAGCTGCAGGCCAACTTTTGCATGATTTAATATAAGCAGATCATAGGTGTATTGTATCACTGGAAGCCTAGCGGGCTGATCTTTGGTGGGATTGAGTTCACCCTTGCTCGTGAGCGACCTATGTTTGCGGTGTAGCTAGTAAACATAGCAGCTTGACCATACCCTTGCTTTAGGCTCCATGTGGTTGGAATTTGTTTGGTCGCTGAGTTGTCTGTACCGGTCTTGATGCGGATCTACATGTCTGAGTACAATGAGAGGATTACTTTACCCATGTGGTTAGAATTTGTATGGTTGCTGAGTTGTCTGTACCAGTCTTGATGCAGACCTATGTATCCGAGTACAGTGAGATGATTGCTCTAAGCAAAGTGGCAGGTATGCTTCACTCTGCCAAATTTGCCCAGAGGTGATTGCGGTCACACTGTCAAAAGTGAAGCGCTATAGGCCAAATATGACAAGGTGACAATGTTGTCAATGGTAGCGGAATGCTATATACTTGATTTTTATACTCATCCTTATTCATGACTGAGATATCATCCTGAAAATAGACAACACCTTTGAGATCTTTAAACATTTCATGCACTAATCGTTAAAAAAAACAGCTGCTTCTGATGCGAACCCAAACAGCATCCATACAAACCTATAACATCCAAATAGTGTGATGAAGGCTGTAAGTTTGCAACTAACCGTGTGCAAGGGAACTCGATGATACACTGATGTTCAATTAATGGTAGAGAACAACTTCACTCCTTTTTTTAAAACAAATTTTATTGAGCATTTGTTCAATCTAACTTGCACTGAGTTACAATCACTGTTACTGTTACATTCAAGCATTCTTAAAATTCACACATTCCCCTAAGAACTGTTTTCGCAGCATCTTATGTCTTATCATCATTGCTTGTGAAATTCCCATCTTCATTGATGAACCCTGCCTCCCTGCAGCCCCGTTTCACTTCAATAATCCCCCATGAGATCCGAGGTAACCTTGTTAAGTCATTTCGCTCGTTTCCTATCAGATGCCAAGGAACAACAAAAATATAAGTCACAAATCAACGAACCAACTTCCTTCCCTCCCCCCTCCCCTTACACCAGGTGTGTCATGTATGGTAGCCTTTTTTATTTATTTTTTGTGTCGTAATTCTTTATTAAGAAATAAAGATTTATAAATAAATACATATAGTGCAACTTAATAGACCCACAATAGTCTAATGGTATTACACATACAATGCAATATAGAGAGATAAAAAGAATATCACATAAGAAAGGGAAGGAGTAAGATAAAAGACAGAAAGCTAATAATGAGAAAGAAGGGTATTGAGTATAATAAATTAAAGTATCATAAAAGATCCTAACAGTGGTTTATTATAATCAAAGAATAAGTTACACAGAATGAGTTGTGAAGTGGGCAAATGTATTAGAGCCACTAAGTTATTATATGTATAAAATATGTTGTATGGTATATATTGGGAGTGATGAAAGATCATAGAGGTTAATAAATAAATCAATAAATAGATGAGTAAATCAATAGATAATTGGAAAATAAATGAAGTAGATGAGGATTGAATAAATGGAAAAGTAAATAGATAGGGGTGTGTTTTTCTGCCTACCTGTCCCTCGGCTGTTCCGGCTCAAAACTTGTGCTCACCGAGTTTGCCTGGTGGGATTGAGGTCCCAGGGATTGCTTTGCTCGTGACCCTGCCAAAGAACTACTACACCCAGGGTGCACAGCGCTCCATCCCGCGGCTGCCAATGAGGGGGAGGCACTGAAATCAACACTCGCATTTAAGCGCTGCCTCTACCCCGCGGCGCGGGTGTGTTTGTCTGCCTACCTGTCCCTCAGCTGTTCCGGCTCAAAACTTGTGCTCACCGAGTTTCCCTGGTGGGATTGAGGTCCCAGGGATTGCTTTTCTTGTGACCCTGCTAAAGGACTACTACGCCCAGGGTGTACAGCGCTCCATCCCTCTGCTGCCAACGAGGGGGAGGCGCTGAAGTCAACACGTGCATTTAAGCGCTGCCTCTACCCCGTGGCGCGGGTGTGTTTGTCTGCCTACCTGTCCCTCGGCTGTTCCGGCTCAAAACTTGTGCTCACCGAGTTTCTCTGGTGGGATTGAGGTCCCAGGGACTGCTTTGTTCGTGACCCTGCCAAAGGACTACTACGCCCAGGGTGCACAGCGCTCCATCCCGCTGCTGCAAACGAGGGGGGGGCGCGGAAGTCAACACGTGCATTTAAACGCTGCCTCTTCCCCACTGCGCGGGACGCGCGCGGGTCGTAGCCCGGACGAAGCCTGGACCAAGGGCGGGCACATCTGAGCCCGTCCTAGACTGGAAGAGGCTGGGCCACCCTACGTACATCAGACTTCTTGATTGCATGGTACTGTCTAGTCTTCTTGCTTCGCTGCCATGCCACCTGTGGGGGTTGGTTCATTGAGCAAACGTAAGGCGAGGGTGGGAGGGGGGGTGGTGGGAACCCTTGATGCATTTTTGTCCAGGGCAGAATCTGCGCTGATTCATCAGATTCAACTAACTGAGCGCAGGTTATCACTAGAACCTCAAATGCCCTCAACTAACGGTAACTTGGCTCTCCTCACCGCACTAACACAAACAGATTCACCCTCAGCTATACCTTCCTCGACCTCAAATCAGCATTCTGGCTCAACAATGGTCATAACAAGAGGCAAGAAAGCAATTTAGGCTGAAAGGGGGGTACCACCCACGAAGAAAAGGAAAGCCCGGGGTCCATTGAAGGCTATTCCTCAACCACCAGGGGGAGTCAAACGGAAGGTAGCCTCAAGGGGGTGTGGTGGGTGCTATCAATCCACTTTGGGTACAACTATTGATAGCCTCCCCGGTCGTGTCGTTGACAATCAACCCAAATTTAACGAGGAAATATTCGATTCACGGATAGTGCAGGGAATTTCAAATCTAATTGATCCCTTGCTGCAAAAACTGAGCCTGATAGAAGATATTGGAGCAGGGTATAACCAACAGCTCCTTGAGCAATTTCAACGCTCAGACGGGAGGTGGGGGTATTATACCACAGACGGGTGGGGTGGGTTTGCATAATAGAGGCCTTGATACGACTGAACCCATTTCCACCGAGTTAGCCCCCGAAGTCATCATGACTCCCTGCCACGGGGTGGCATTAGCCTACCGAGCTCGCAGCAGGTCTTAAGAGTAACTGGCACACGCTCTCCTCAACAACATCCTGTAGATGCTTGGCATGCTCCCAAGTTTTTACATCTTCCCCCGGAAGCCACTCCCTATACTGTAGTCCTAGATAATGTTCCTGAGTTAGTACCGCAGGCACAGGACGATTGGCTAACCCTGAGAAACAAGACATTACACCTGTTGAGTTCCAGGACAGGGATTCAAAATCAACTGTTCTCTGAATTTAAAATGGTCCGCAGAGTACCAAGGGTAGGGAAGTCCCAAAAGTCCTCAGGGGTGATTGCGTGGTTTTAAATTTTAGGTCTCCTGGTCTGGTCCAGCATATTTTGGAGAGGGCGGGGGACCTTGTTGCTCTCCTATACAGACCTCCAGTCACCAAAACCAACTTTGCAAACAAACTAACCGAAATTATCGCTCCACATGTACTATCCTCGACTAATTTCCTCTTGTTAGGCGATTTTAACCATCACATTGAACTCACTCATGACCCTCACGCTGTTGAACTCATCACCAGTATGAATGCATTAGGCCTGGACCAGTTGGTTACCGGCCCCACTCATTCTGCCGGCCATACACTGGATCTCCTTTTCACCAACTCAGATAAGATAACGATTGATTGCTCCTCTCCCGTTCTTTGGTCGGATCACTTCAAGATATATTTCCATATTCAACTCACCTCACCCACTCCTCAACCCAGTAGAGACTCCACCAGGAGTCGACCTTGGAATATGATTAGCCCTGAAGCATTTTTCTCCCATTTTTCCCCCCCTCACACTGAATTGCTTAATGATCCTAACCTGGCAGCCATCAACCTAGACCAAGCTATCACCACTACCCTCGACATAATCGCTCCTAATAAACTAAAGAGATGCCCCAACAAACTGTCCCCATGGTTTACTGTGGAACTTAAGGCCACGAAACTGGCTGTAAGAACTCATGAACGCAAATGGCGTCGCACCAAAGACCCTAGTGACAGATTTCTCTACAAAAAGCTCCACCACCAATACATGAGCGAGATAGCACTAGCCAAAAAAGTCTACTTGGGAAATAGGATAGACCAGGCCGCAAATTCACATAAAGAACTCTACAAAATAGTAAAAGAGTTCTCCAACCCCCTATCCTGCCAACCTGCCGCTAACGCATCTCGGAATTGGGGCGATACTCTCTCATCTTTTTTCTACAACAAAATAAATGATATCTATAAATCATTCACCGAGTCCACCACTTCGTCTCTCTCTCTTGATCTTTCCACCAATATAGCCCCGCCTATCCCCATCACTATCCTAAATCAATTTCACCCATTTTCAGATGACGAAGTCACCTTGACTATGAATAGAATCAAGTCTGGCTCCCCTATTGACCCAGCTTCCTCTTCAATCCTATCTAAAATTGCGCCAGTTCTGATCCCTCACTTAACAAAAATTTTCAATCTTTCACTCTCCCACTCAACGGTTCCCTCACATTGGAAAGAAGCCATCATTAGACCGATTCTGAAGAAACCTTCTGCTGACCCAGCCCTACCCCTGAACTACAGGCCCATCTCCCTTCTCCCAATGTCCGGCAAGATCATTGAATCCCTTGTCAACACCCAACTCATTAATCACCTTGAGTCGAACAAACTGCTAGACCCTTCCCAGTCAGGTTTTAGGGCGTTCCATAGCACCGAGACAGCCCTACTTGAAATGGTCGACAACATTAGGCTTGCTTTGGATGCCAAACAATCAGCCATCTTAATATTACTCGACCTATCCGCAGCCTTCGACACCGTCTCACACAGCATCCTGATAGAACGGCTGGCAGAGGTTGGTGTCGAAGGCTCTGCTCTGGCTTGGATCAAAAGCTACCTGACCGGTCGGAGTTCCAAGGTCCAGATTGGCAAATTTTCATCAGCTAATCAGCCAGTTGACAAAGGTGTACCTCAGGGTTCTATCTTGAGCCCTACACTTTTCAATCTGTACGTCTCCCCTCTTGCAAGACTAATTAAAGCTCATGGATTCGAGACAGTGTCATATGCCGACGACACTCAAATCCTCATTACCTTGGGTCCCAACTCCACTCACATCAAATTAAGGTTCCAAAAATGTATGCTAGCAGTAAAAGACTGGATGTCAGACAACTATCTTCTACTCAACGCGGCTAAGACGGAGATTGTGCTATTCGGAAATGCTCATAAGCACTGGTCAGAAGAATGGTGGCCAGCACAGTTGGGTGCCTGTCCTTCCCCCAAGACAGCTGCCCGCAACTTAGGGATAATGCTCGATAATAAACTAACCTTGGCTGATCACATCAAAAATATCTCTCACACCAGCTTCGGACTCCTACGCAGCCTAAAGAAGGTCTTTAAGTGGATTCCTCTCTCCTCGCGTCTACCTTTAATCCAGGGACTAATTATTAGTCGCCTAGACTACGGCAATGCTCTTTTCGCCTCTATTAGCGAGACTCTCCTGAGCAAACTCCAGGTCCTTCAAAATACTGTAGCCAGAATGGCCCTTAATCTACCGGCCCGCACTTCTTCCGCCCCTTGTCTGAAGGCACTTCACTGGCTTCCCATAAAAAAACGCATTAAGTTTAAAATTTGCTGTCTGGTTCATAAATCTCTGAACGGCAACGGCCCAGTCTATCTAGCAAATAAACTTATAGACTATCACCCAACGAGAACTCTCAGATCCTCCAGCTCGCACCTCTTAAGGGTGCCCAAAGTACGAACCGTCAAAAATGGGGACAGGTCCTTCTCTAAAATTGCCCCTGAAAGCTGGAATGCTCTCCCCCTACATTTAAGACTGGAACCCAGCCATCAGAAATTCCGTAAACTCCTGAAAACATGGCTTTTCTAAATTCTGCATGTCTTACACCTTACCTCTGAGTGTCTGCTAGCGCTATGAGACCTTCGGGTGATATACGCGCCTTACAAATACCAATACATAGACATAGACATAGGGATGATATTTCAGTTCTCCCCCTGGTTTTTTTTTTATCAATCCACAAATAATATTAGATGTGCTGAATGGAGAGAGACCTCCCAAATACTTGGCCAATTTAACTATTCTGTCCCCCTAAGCAATCGTTTCGATGCTTTTACTTCACTAGAAGACATTGATTGACTCGATTCTCGTGATTGTTCTGCTTCATCTGGGACAGGCATGTGCAGGGGTTACACGGACTCTGGCAATTGTCCACCAATATGTGATCAACCTGTTTCCTTTAAAAACTGGGATATTCCAACAAAGCAGGATGCAAAAGGTAATAACCCTGGCTAACTCTGGGGTGTCAATATAACTAAGATAGATTTGAGCCTGGAGGAGAGACTGGTAGGCTTTGCTAATGTTTTCACGGAAGTATCTATTCCGCTGGATAGCTCTTATGGCTTGGATGCTCAGGGGGTTGCAAATGCACCTCCTCCCCATCCATCTTCTACAAGCTTACTCCAAGGGCTTCCAAATTCGACTATGACAGTGGGCTCCTGGAACATTGCAGGGCTCCTGCCCAAAACCGCATCAAGCGATTGGGCAGTTTTTATTGAACAGTATGACTTCTGGGCATTCCAGGAGACTTGGTCTATTGATCAGGTTCACCTCCCCCGGTTTTTTAATTTCTCCAAACCTGCCCAAGGGGGACGGAAAGGTAGACCCATTGGTGGTCTCACATGCTGGGTGAGACAGAAGATGGGTTACAGCGTAGAGGTGGTTCCCATCGACAGTCCGGATATTATGGCCTTACAGCTCCGGACCGCCCAAGCACGAGACATTTTGATAATTAATATTTATGCTAGAGGGCTGCCGGGTGGGAGGTGCTCAGAGACAGTTGCTCTCCTTGATAGTTTCTTGGATAGCCAGAAGCGTGGGTGCAACTTGGTAATCGCGGGTGATTTCAACTGCACCTTCGAACCCTTTGGTTTAGAAGATGGTAATCTAAGTATCGATGAGGATTATCAGTGGAATATTCCGTCCCTAGATCTGAGCCCAATTAAAAAATGGACAGAAGCTGCTTTGCAACTTAAAGAGCTGTGTTTGGAAAGGGGACTGCGAGCAGTAAATGGAAGGTCCCAATCGGATCGGAAGGGCGCGCACACTTTTAATAATGGTATGAGAAGTATTCTTATAGACTTCATCCTCCTCAATGTGGAATTTTGGCCTTCCCTTCAAGACATGTTGGTACAGGAGCGCACAGAAAGCGATCATGACCCGCTAATCTGGTCAATTAAGGCCCCGGGTTTATTAAACATTTCCAATAAGGTCGCTGAGAACACACCACCTGAAGTGCTGCTCTCAAATGACACAAGGAGAGTTAGATGGACCAGGCTTATTGGAAGTGAAGGGGACCTGGGCAAGATGAAGGCTATGGTTGCCCACTCGCTATCTTGTCTCCACAGTTGTGATTCTCAGGAGGATATTAACCTCATTGCCCCCCAGATCCATAGTGACTTGTTTTTTAATTTAAAAACATTTTTTATTAAGTCCAATCAAAGGAAGAAAAAGTCAGGAATAACAACAGCTACCTGGTATAATAAAACTTGCAGAGAGGCATATCGATTATTAACAAGGGCCATTAGATCTAAAAACATGGGAGAGGTTAAACTTGCCTGGGCTAGGTATAAAGCAACCCAATTAAAAGCCAAAAAGGAATGGGATGACAACCGTTGGCTTGACCTGCTTACAGCCAGCCACGAGAAAGATATGGTAAAATTCAGTTAGTCAAGTGGGGGAGTAGGGGAACACCACAAACTCCTATTAATTATGTTCCTCCAGAGTTGTGGGCCTCGTATTACAAGGCCCAGTTCTCCGCCACCAATAACAACTTGGTATATTTCCAAATTCCCACCCGATACCTACCCAATTATTTAACAATTCCGAGGTCGAGTCAGTCCTCTCTTTGATCCCGAGAGGAAGGGCTCCAGGCCTCGATTGTGTACCAGCGGATCTGTTCGTCTATGATAAGGACAATTGGGTTATCTACATCACTTATCTTGCCAATGCCATAGCTAGTGGCGCGTGTATCCCTGATACCTGGTTTGGAGTAGTTATAATACCAATATATAAAAAGGGGGACCGCGCACTACCTGGCAACTATAGGCCCATCAGCCTAGGTTGGTATTGTGCAGAATCCAGTTGTGGATAGAGGAGTCTAAGATTCTATCACCACTGCAGGCAGGTTTCCGCCCCCATACCAGCACTATAGACCAGGTACTCAGATTTGTGATGATCTACTGGCGGGTAGTGATTATAGGAGGGGGCACACTATACGTGGCTTTTATTGATCTCAAGTCCGCTTTTGATATGGGCCCCCGTAACAAAATGTGGAGAGTTTTCCTGGATGTGGGGATGCCATTGGAGTTACTAGTAATGTTAGTCAAACTGCATGACTCCAACTACGCACAGGCTCGTTAGGGCACACATGGCGAAGTAACGGAAAGATTCCCCATTTTAAAGGGTGTGCACCAAGGATGTGTCCTCCCACCCACCCTGTTTTCCTTGTTTATTGACAGGGTCGACCAGTACTATTCCACATGCCCCACTGATGCCCCCACCTTGGCAGGTTTGAAGATACCCCTACTCGTGTTCGCGAACAACACCTTGATCCTATCGAAGACCCAAACAGGGTTACAGGCTGCCCTGTCCCAGTTCGAGGAGTTTTGCCGCGACCATGAGTTGGTGGTCAACGTGGATAAGACTAAGTTCATGGTTCTTCACAAGTATAAAGCCATTAAGGGCAAAGTGTACATGAACAATGTCCTTTTAGAACAGACCGAAGTGTTCACATATCCGGGGATAACCTTAAGTAGGAAATTAAATTAAATTGGAAGCCCTGGGGCTCTTATAAAAGAGCACAGGCTCTCATTTACTAAGCCAATAGCCCCTGCCCTTAAGATATTTAACTCTAAAGTCGCCACTGCAATCCTATACGGCGCAGAACTCTGGGGCCTTGAGGACATAAACCCCCTGATTATTGCCCAAAACAAATTTGTTAGGGCACTAACGGGTCTGAATGTTTGCATTGTCCAGCGTTCCGTCCATCAATTGTTTCTTTTGCATACTTATAGGGGAAGGGTCCACCAGAAGTCAAAGCTGGCTTTCACTCCCCTCAATGCTCTTCCCACATTGCCCTCTAGGATGTCCGCTTGGTCGTGGTATATCTGGGTTCCCAGATATGGTAAACATTGATTTTCCCTTTGTACTCCCTCTGTCTCCTGTGGGCCCTCTCTACCGTCCTTGGCAGGGAAAAGGCATGACTTTGTCCAATTCACGTTTAGGCCTGCCACTCTCTCCAGTGCTGCTAGCAGTTCCCTGCCTCCTTGAAGTTCCTCCCTCACATTACCAAGGAATAATAGCAATTCATCGGCATATAATGCAATGTGGTGTGTTTGAGCAGCTAGCCCCCGATAGTAGCACCCTTTCTTTGCACTGGCTGCCAACGGCTCCATGGCCAGAGCAAATAGCAGGGATGAGGGAGGGCACCCCTGCCATGTTCCTCGTTCCACTCAGTAACAATCTGATATAAGCTTGCCATTTTTAACCGTAGCCGTAGATTCCGTATATAGTAAGGCCGTCCAACCCACAAATTCAGGTCCCAACACAAACCTTCTCATCACTCGAAACAGGTAAGGCCACTCAAGGCTATCAAAGGCCTTCTCTATGTGTACTGCAAAGATGACCGCTTCCTCTTTACAGTATGAATCAGTTGCAAGTATATGCAGTAGCCTCCTGACATTCAGCGCTGTGTTCCTGGAGGGTATAAATCATGCTTGGTCATGATGTATAAGATCTACCGTGTATGGGAGAAACCGTGTGGCTAAAATCTTACTCAAAATTTTATAACCCAGGTTTAGCATAGACAGTGGCCTGTACGCTTATCAGATGGAGGTTTCTCGGGTTTCAACAGCGGGATAATCACTGACTCCCTCGTTTATCCAGGGAGCCTCCCGTCTTGCTTTGTCTGATTATATATTTCCAATAGCTGAGAGGCCAATAGGTCAATATATGTGGAGTAAAACTCCACTGGAAATCCGTCTGTCCCTGGTGTTTTATTTCTGGCCATGGTTTTGATAGCACCTCTCACCATGCCTATGTCTATGTCCCTCCCTAGAACCTCCTCTTCTTTCACCGTTGCTGGATTTTCTATGTCTCCCATAAACTCATCAACTTCCTCATCTGTGGGGGATATTCTGCTTTCAAATAACTCTATATAGTATCTCAGGAAGATATCATTGATATATTGTTGTCTATGCCAGATCTCCCCTCGTTCCTCCTTCATTTCCAATATGACTGACCCTCTCCTAGCTGGGTTAGCCAGCCAGGCAAATAATGACCCAGTCTTATGCCTCTCAGTGTGGGCCCATGTTATGTAGTTTTTATAGTCAAAGCAGCGCAATCGCTCTACGTGCTCGGCCACAGTTTCCTTAGCTGCTAATAATTCCTCCTGTTTATCCCTCCGTTCAGGTCTCTCCTTCTCTAAATCTCGGAGCCGCTGTTCTGCAGCCATGGTATCGCTCATAAGTACTTTTCTTACTCCCACCGCCTCAGATATGCACATTGCCTCGTATTACAGCCTTGAAGGCCTCCCATTCTACTAATTAGTTTGTGGCAGTCCCAGCATTCTCATCGAATTACTGTACGATCGCTGTGCGTATTGTCGCCTGGAAGACTTGGTCCTCTAACGTCTCAGGCGCCAAGTCAGGATTTTCGACCTATCCCTGGTCCAGGTCAACCTCACCAACAACGGGTTATGATCTGAGGTCGTTCTCGCCAGGTACTTGCTCATCTGTACGCATTCATGTACATCCGGGGAGCACAACATGGAATCTAATTTAACGTGCAACTCATGTAGGGGCAAGAAGAATGAGTAGTCTCTGTCCTCTAGGTGCTGTGCCCTCTATGTGTCTATCTACCCCCACTGCTGTTGTCAGTTTCTGCGTGCTCCTGCTATTCTACGCATGGGCGAGTCTGGAAGGGGCGGGTGGGAACGATCAAGTGCCACGTCAGTAATGCAATTGTAGTCTCTCCCTATTAGCACCGATCCAGTCAATGCCGGTGCCAGTGATCCAGAGAGATGGGTAAGGAACGGGATCTGGTCAGTGTTTGGCCCATAAATGCTACCTAGCGTCACATCTTTCCCATCCAACTTGTCCAGCAGAATTACATATCTCCCGTCAGGGTCTAGTATTTGCTGAGTGCATTCGAACGGTACCCCCGCCCTTCAGACCAGGGCTCCCCTGGCAAATGCCGAATAGTTTGTGTAGTATGCTTGCCCCCTCCACCTACGTGGTAGCATAGCTCCCTCTTTCGCCGTTATACGTGTCTCCTGCAACATAGCGATTTGGGCCCCTCTCCTCCCTAAGTATGCATGTACTCTATGTCGCTTTGTCATGAAGTGCCTACCTTGTACGTTCCATGAGATGCACTTAAGGTCTATGGGGGATGCAATTGGACTGGTCTTGTCCTTTCTTCATTTATTTCCCTATCCCTGACATGCCTGGTCCCTGAAAATAACACCCTGTACAAACAAACATCCCAACTCTCCTTCCCCAGGACAGGTAAAGATAGTCCAGATCCCATACAAACAAAGAAAATACAAGTAAGATTCCTCGTAACTTTGGGGTTGTGAAGCTTACCAGCCACACATCCTCCATTGTTATGTCCGGATTCTCAGCCCCAGTTTTCATACAGTCTATCATTTTTTCCCTTTCCAATCGGGCATCTCGTGTTTGTATCTAACTTTGCCTCCACAAGGCAATGTTCTGGCAGTACCTGTGACTTCCCTACATCTACTTCGATCTTTAGACAATGTTGTCTACTGATTTGGGTGTTATCCTTGGTAACTCCATCTCAGAAGCTTTGTTTGCACTCGTTGCCAGCTAGCCATCTGATCGGTCTGCCTCTTGGCCACTTCTGCTCGATCCAGGGCTGGACCCCCCTTGGCTGAGTTCTGCCACCGACCGGAGGGCTTTATGCCTTTCAGCTCCGACTTCTGTCGAGGAGGGTGCTCTTGTTGTGCTCTGTACCCTGTCCTTCTTCTTCGGCGCCGGTCCCGGTGAAGATCCTCGCCCTTTGTGCCTCGGTCTAGAATCCAACTACTCCCAGGCTTCTTGTGGTGAGCGAAAAAACTGCACCCCAATTTGGTCTGCTACTCGCAGTCGTTCTGGGAATATGACTTGTAGTTGCAGCCGTTTCTTTTGAACCATTAGGAAAGAAGCTTTTTGCCTTTGCACTTCCCTAGTGAAGTCAGGGAATATCATCAGCCTACCATTGCCCACTTGCAATTCCTTTTTCTGGCGGGCTTGCTGGAGTATATGGTCTCGGTCTCTATAGTGCAGAAGCCATGCCACTATGTGTCGTGGGGGGGAGGCCTGGTTTGGGGATCCTGGCTGGGACCCTGTGCGCCCTTTCCAGAGCATAAAAGGGCGAAAGCCCCTCTGGTGCTACCTCTGTTTTGAGCCAATGTTCCAGGAATTGCACCATGTAATTTCTCTCTTCCCCCTCTGGCATTATTACTATGCATAGATTATTCCTACGAGACCTCCTCTCGCTGTTCTCCGTCCTGACTTCAAAGGTCCGTACTTTGGTTTCAATGTCCCTGAGAGATTTTTGTAAATGTGCCACTGTTGTGGAAAAGGTCAGTGAGTGTCTTTTCCATGATCACTACTCTCTCTTTCAATTTTTGGTGGTCATCTTTCAATAGGTTCAAGTCCGTGCCAATTGCATCTATTTTGGTTTCTAGGGCCTCTCTGGAGGCCGTAATGACTTGCATTATGTAAGTCAGAGTGGGCCTCGCGGCTGCTGCGCCTTTCCCCGACGCCTGGCCCTCGTCGTCGTCATCTGTCTGAGTGCCGTCCCCCTCCATGCTGAGGGAGCTAAATCCTCTGCGCTTCTAGACTTTTTCCATCTCGCCAGCCAGACCTTCGCCTCCTCAGGTTGGGTATCCCCTTGCACGGCCGGTAGTGCCTCAGTGATTCCTACAGCTGCTTATTACCTTGGCTGGCAGTTTTCTGTATTGCCCCTGGGGTCCTCATTTACTGTGGCCTTGCTCCTCCAGCTGGCGGTCTGTTCAGGGCCGCTCTTACTCTGCTCGGTTGTCTTCCCCCCTCCTCGAGCAGTCTGGTCTTGTTCCTAGGTTTCCACGAGTCTCTGGTCCTATGGTTGCGCCCTATTCAACTTTCCAGTCACTCGAATTGACTCAGCACCGTTATTGCCCTTCTCTGTTGCTCGTGGCGAATCTCAGCCCCTTCCGCTCTGCCACACTTCTACGCAGCCTCCCTAGCGCTTTTATGGCAGTCGCACTCCGTCGAGACTTGACAACGCTATCTGCCTCCAGCTTCTGCCACCACCTCTCCGGCCTGCCTCTAATATCCGGCGTAGTTGCACTAGGGACCCTCGCTCTGCTCCGGGGATGAGGATTCATTTAGAATGCCTCTCCTGCTCCCAGGTTCACTGTCTGCGCCGCTCGTAGCTCCCCTAATGGATTGCCAAGTTTACTTCTAGACGGCCCATTCGCCTCAAGGCCTACTTCTGGATTCAGGGTGAGCGCGCCTGCTCAGGCAGTACTGCCGTTCCCGCTGGCCTCCTCCTTCTCCTCTTACCAGCTTTAGGGTCGTTCAGGGTCCCGCTGTCCGACCTCCCCTGACGATCATTCAGCGTGGTCCCATCTGCCACCTACGATGCCGCACTCTTGTTGCCTCAGTTCCTCCCAACAGTCGCCAGTAGTCCTCTGTGGCGTTCGCTCACGATCCCAACGCGTTGCTGCCAGCCGCCTGCTGATTCTTGTCTCTTCTTTGCTGGATGGTCTCTGGAGCATGGAGCGGCTGGGGCGTTTATCTTTATTGTTGCTCTGATAGGGGAACAATCTTCCTGCATCCCCTGCTCTCAAACTCCCAGGCTCTGCCGTCTCACAGCGCCATGGGCGCTATCTTGTTCGGTGCTTCGTGGGTCCCCTCTCCATTCAGACCCGCCTTGTCTCGATCCACGGTTTGTGGCCTCTTTTTAGCTAGGTGCCCACGCCCTAGGATCTTTCTGTCACCCAGTCCTCACTTAATTACCAACAGGGTCTGGGGCTCAGGATCATGCCGAATGGGGGATGTCTGGGTCGGAGCTCCATAGATCGCTC
Organism: Triturus cristatus; assembly: GCF_964204655.1. Classification (NCBI taxonomy): domain Eukaryota; kingdom Metazoa; phylum Chordata; class Amphibia; order Caudata; family Salamandridae; genus Triturus; species Triturus cristatus. Next base: position 699,492,945 of record NC_140591.1, read on the forward strand.
CCGTCTACATAGGTGTCAAGCCACGCCCCTATGACTTCACGCCTTTAATCTTTGAAAAGATCTCATTATTTTAGGCAGGGGAAACTTGTCCACCACAATAGTTTTATTTAGATCTCTTAGATCAACGCACAAACGTATCTGCCCACTAGCCTTACTTAACACAACAAGAAGTGGCAACCATTTCGCACACTCCACAGGCTCAATGAGTCCACTCTTTTCCAGCTTAAGTAATTAAATTTTCACTTCTTCCCTGACACTCAAAGGTATATACCTTACTCTGTGACAAACTGGTTTAGCCCCTTCTTTCAGTACAGACCTAAGTGAAAATCCTTTTAATTTCCCCACTGTACCTGAAAACACCTCAGGGAAAGTCTTTATGCCTCTTCTCCTCAACACTTCCTACAGGTTCTTCCAACAGTTGACCTTGTCTTTTACTATTAGGATCCCGAGTGATTCCCTAAGCTCTTTGTCAATCCACCTGAGAACAGAAGGCCCTTTAGCTGCAACATACAATTTGCCTATAGCCATTCTATGTTTGAATTAAAATTGTAAAGTTCTATAACCCAACATAGGTATTTTCTGCTCTGTGAAGGTTACTGGGTGGATGTCTGATTCCCTCAATTCTCTTCCCAAAACACCAACAAACCTTTCCCCCCAAACTCTGTCATCAATGTTAGTATAGGGCGAGCCAGAATCTGCCACAAACATCAACTACACTCTCCCGATATTCATTAAACACATGGGGCCCGATTCACAGAACTAACTTAAGACAAAAGCCTAAACTTACTACTATTTTGGTATTCACAGAAGGCACTTACTCATTTTGGTATTCACAGAAGGCACTTACTCATTTCGGTATTCACAGAAGTTAGGAGTCTTAACTTTAGGACTCCTAAATGCCTTCTGTGAATACCGAAAGTCTTAAAATTAGGATTTTTCTCAGTTTAGTAGTAGTAAAGTTAGGACTCCTAACATTAGGACTCCTAAATACCTTCTGTGAATACCGAAAGCCTTAAAATTAGGATTTTTCTCAGTTTAGTAGTAGTATAGTTAGGACTCCTAACTTTAGGACTCCTAAATGCCTTCTGTGAATACCGAAAGTCTAAAAATTTGGATTTTTCTCAATTTAGTAGTAGTAAAGTTAGGACTCCTAACTTTAGGACTCCTAAATACCTTCTGTGAATACCGAAAGCCTTAAAATTATGATTTTTCTCAGTTTAGTAGTAGTATAGTTAGGACTCCTAACTTTAGGACTCCTAAATGCCTTCTGTGAATATCGAAAGCCTTAAAATAAGGATTTTTCTCAGTTTAGTAGTAGTATAGTTAGGACTCCTAACTTTAGGACTCCTAAACTGAGAAAAATCCTAATTTTAAGACTTTCGGTATTCACAGAAGGCATTTAGGAGTCCTAAAGTTAGGACTCCTAACTTCTGTGAATACCGAAGGGAGTAAGTGTCTTCTGTGAATACCAAAATGAGTAAGTGCCTTCTGTGAATACGAAAATGGTAGTAAGTTTAGGATTTTGTCTTAAGTTAGTTCTGTGAATCGGGCCCATTGGTTTGTTCTTCACATTAAATTAGAGATTCAAGACTGGACAATCAATCATTATCCCTTCTGCCCCACTTAAGTCATTCTTGTTCTCATTCGACAGATCGAAATCAGATCTTTCCGATACAATCTTCACTGTCTGATTTAAGGCTGGGCATTTTTTATCCCTCGCTAAATGTTCCTTGATACCACATCTAGAACAACTCAGATGTCTATAATTGCTAAAATCACATTCTGTACTTTGTCATTTGCTGTTGTAAAGGTAGTATTATCCTTTTTTCTTGAGTTAAGACCAGTGTTAGAGACTTTACAAATAGTTACATTCTCCGTAGCAGGAGAATTCCTAATTGCTGCTTTGGCACACCTTTTCGATAATTCTCCTTTTTTTTACAATAGCTACAATATCCTTGAGGGATGAATATCCAATCCCCCACAACCGTTCTTGTAAATTTGAGTCATTAATATGCATAATGACTTGATCCCTAATAAGCTCATCATACGAAGTGCCGAATTTGCACAAAATAGTTAATTTCCTTAGAGCCGACACTTAATCCTCAAGTGTTCTCAGATTTCCCTTGTTTCCTTTGGATAAATTATATCTATCAATAGCCGCTCAAAGAGTTGGCTGATTACTAGTTATCCAAATCTTCTAAGGCATATCTGAACTCATCAATATCTTCTCCTGTTCTGGTTTTCTTTTCAATTTGACCATAAAACCACCAACCTTCTGGACCCAGACTATGCAGTAAAATTTCCCTTTTTCTTGAGGGAGTAAAATCCTCTGAACCTTCCTCCCCTAGTGCAGAAATATAATTTTAAAAATACTCCTTTCACTCAGGCCATTTCATTTGCTATTTGCCAGAAGATGGTAGGAAAGTTAAAGAAGGAGTCAAAGAAAAGGTTCAGGCACACATGATGACACCCAAATTACACAATAGCCAATGAATCGTCTCTGACCGTAAGTACAAGTATATCACACAGGCTTGCAGTAAGGTGTACGTAACACCATGGATGTTCAGTCCTAACCATGTACTGTGACACACAACTTAATGTGCAGAACCGTGGGTGTATCACCACTTTGTGGTGTTTCTGCACAAGGTGTGTGTATATCACCATGGATGTTTAGTCCCCTAGAGTACTGTGACACACAACTAAACATGCAGAATGGTATGTGTATCACTGCATTGAAGCGTCCATACACAGGCTCAGCATTGTAAATATAACTGCCTCCTCACTGCAGCAACAATGACACACGTTGGATGAGATGTGTGCATCACTGCAAGGTAACGTTCATGCGTTATATAACCATATCTGACGCGGCCAAATCCAAGATAGCCACTCCACTGCCTTATTTGACATCCAACCTTGTGCGTTCGACTTCATGATGGCCGACAAACTTCACTCATCGTGGCCTAATCCAAGATAGCTGCGACATTGTTCCCTGCAGTTTGTCATGCAAGGCATATGACGCGTGCTGAAACGTAGTCGGTGCATGCTCCAGTCAACAATCCCTCATGCTTTAATAGTAGAGCGTGGCCATGCGGGCTCACTCCAGCATGCCTAAACCTATCCGTACATTAGAGTGAAATTGTTTCTACCAAAACCCTCCATGTGGGTCCTGCACTGCCTGCCACACTCCGACGTGAAGAATCCACCTCTAATCCAGAAAGCTTCTGAGGAAGCACTGTGATGTCCCAATGGAGAAAACAGTAGCTTGACAGTAGGAACGTGCGCTCATTGCCAATTCTGTAGTAATACGAGCTGCCTCAACGTAAGTAAAGTGATATCTTTATTTATGCTGGCTACACAAAACCGGGAGTGTTCAGCTAAATCTTCACTTTCCTCCAACTGCCACCAACAACATTCCATAATCCCCCCTTTATAGCCTATCTTCCACATGGCAACCCATATCATAATCACCACAATGATTTGTGCTGAATTGCACATTAGTCCTTTGCTTTTCACAGTATTTTAATTTAAATGACAGTAATATCTGGTCTTGAATGTAAAACTTATCACAGGATCACTAGGGGATGGAGTTGCACACTGTTCACAGGTCTGTCCCAGTCCGCCCTGGTTCATTATGGTAAATGCAGTTCAAAGTAGTACATAACTTAGGGGCCCGATTCACAGAACTAACTTAAGACAAAATCCTAAACTTACTACCATTTTCGTATTCACAGAAGGCACTTACTCATTTTGGTATTCACAGAAGACACTTACTCACTTCGGTATTCACAGAAGTTAGGAGTCCTAACTTTAGGACTCCTAAATGCCTTCTATGAATACCAAAAGTCTTAAAATTAGGATTTTTCACAGTTTTGGAGTCCTAAAGTTAGTACTCCTAACTTTACTACTAGTTAACTGAGAAAAAACCTAATTTTAAGGCTTTCGGTATTCACAGAAGGCATTTGGGAGTCCTAAAGTTAGGAGTCCTAACTATACTACTACTTAACTGAGAAAAATCCTAATTTTAAGGCTTTCGGTATTCACAGAAGGCATTTAGGAGTCCTAAAGTTAGGAGTCCTAACTTTACTACTACTAAATTGAGCTAAATCCTAATTTTAAGACTTTCGGTATTCACAGAAGGCATTTAGGAGTCCTAAAGTTGGGAGTCCTAACTATACTACTACTAAACTGAGAAAAATCCTAATTTTAAGAGTGTCGGTATTCACAGAAGGCATTTAGGAGTCGTAAAGTTAGGACTCCTAACTTCTATGAATACGAAAATGAGTAAGTGCCTTCTGTGAATACCAAAATGAGTAAGTGCCTTCTGTGAATACCAAAATGGTAGTAAATTTAGGATTAAACTTACTACCATTTTGGTATTCACAGAAGGCACTTACTCATTTTGGTATTCACAGAAGGCACTTACTCATTTTCGTATTCACAGAAGTTAGGAGTCCTAACTTTAGGACTCCTAAATGCCTTCTGTGAATACCGAAAGTCTTAAAATTAGGATTTTTCTCAGTTTAGTAGTAGTATAGTTAGGACTCCTAACTTTAGGACTCCTAAATGCCTTCTGTGAATACCGAAAGTCTTAAAATTAGGATTTAGCTCAATTTAGTAGCAGTAAAGTTAGGACTCCTAACTTTAGGACTCCTAAATGCCTTCTGTGAATACCGAAAGCCTTACAATTAGGATTTTTCTTAGTTTAGTACTAGTATAGTTAGGACTCCTAACTTTAGGACTCCCAAACTGAGAAAAATCCTAATTTTAAGACTTTCGGTATTCACAGAAGGCATTTAGGAGTCCTAAAGTTAGGACTCCTAACTTCTGTGAATACCGAAGTGAGTAAGTGTCTTCTGTGAATACCAAAATGAGTAAGTGCCTTCTGTGAATACCAAAATGGTAGTAAGTTTAGGATTTTGTCTAAAGTTAGTTCTGTGAATCTGGCCCATTATGTTGCATTCCAACCTGTCATATTTTGCCTACTGTGCCCTGCAGACAAAGGCCCACCTAATATAAATCAGTATTGACCCGGCTCCTCATGAGAACAGCCTTCTTCTAACCTTGCTCGTCTCGTCCAACCACCATGCACCCACCACTTTTTTAGTTGGTAAATGTGATATTCCCAACCCCTGCAACTCAATGACTAAGCTACACCCCTGCCTTCAAGGCTCTGAATGCAACATTTCCACCCAGCCCTACAAAATCCAGACTTTACAAGTGGCCTAGTGTGAGAAAATGGATTATTAGTTGCGGTGGATGGTAGTCCACCACAGGTAATAATGTCACTACTCCTGGTCCTAAAGGTTTCAGTTATTTAAACCTGAGCTCAGCCCTGGTAGCTATGTCAGCCCTGGTAGCTATGGCACAGAGCAGAGAGGCTTAACTTAAGAAAATGTGTAAAGCATTTAGAAGTATCAAAACAGTTAAAAAGTAAATAACATGACACAATAAAAATCCAACTCCAGTTTACAGGAAGAGAGAATATTTTTTAATGAACAAAATGTCACCAAAACAACAAAAATTCAATAAGGGCAACTGGAGATATATTGTTTTGGTTTTAAATAAAAAATGTCATCAAAAACATGTAAAGCACCCACCACAGGCAACTGGTTGTGCTAGACTGAGACAAGGCTAAGATGGAGCTCTGGTCAGATACGAGGACCAGGTTGGTCTTGGTCAAGGATTTACCTTCAAATGTAGAAAAAGTTCAAAAAGGTAGAGCCGTCAACGGGACAAGGCAACAGGTTGGATCCAAAGAGGGGTTCCTTGATGATGGATTGAGGAAAGGATAAGGTGTCAGTAAAGTCATTGACGAAGGCTAGGGAAGCTCAGATTGGGAAAAGTCCAGATTTTGCATCCAGAAAATCATCAATATGATCCTACTCAGCATCGGACCTTTGAAGATTTCTTCCTTCAAGATTTCAATTCTTTTCTGGAAGTCAGATTTCCTCAGTTGGGCAAGGCTGCAGGATGTAACCGAAAAGGGTTCAACATCATCGGATGCCAGTCATCGTTGGGCCCAATTAATTGAATTTGCTTCTGTAGAGAAGAATGTCATGGGAGCTGTGGTGAAGCCAGGTCCACCAGCGATGCACCTTCAGTGGATCGACTGGCAGGCCAGTCCCAACGTTTGGGATTAGGAAGGAGAAGTAGACTCTGACACCAGCCAATGGTTACAAGACCTCAGGAACAGCACTTGGGGGTCAGGACTCCAATAGCAGGATCCAGAGTAGGTCCAGTTGAAACAGGTCAGCTGGGCTCTGGGATAGGAGCTTGGCGGGCTAGAAAAACTAAAAAGAAGACAAGCTCAGGTGTGAGCTACATCTGCCATTGACAGAGTGGGCATTCTTTGCAACTATATAGGTTCCTGGGCACGGGCAAGATGATCATCCTGTCAGGAACAAACACCATCCCCACACCCAAAGCCTTTGTTTCAGCTCTGGGAGCCAACTCACACCTCATGAAGGAATTCAGCTCCTGGGTGATAGTTGGAAGCTCATGCAAACAGGCTTCTAGATGGTTTAAGCATGCTATAGGTGAACGTTTTAAAAGTCCCTTTTGCAAAAACATTTGCACAACTCCAACTGTACCCCTGAATGAACATTTTTCATCTGGTTCCTTGGCAGAGATCATTCATTTTATTATGGTATCCTGTGCTTTCCTATGGAACAGATAGCCCTGCTATAATGAAAATAGCTTTTAGGGCATTGTCACTGTAAGGGCATGTTTAACGCTACACTTTTAATGTTCTACTTTCAAATGTCATGCACCCTGCCTTATTTAAGGCCTACTTAGGGGTGACTTATTAGTATTTAAAAGGAGGGTTTAGGCCCAACGAAAGACATTATTTAGAGTGGTAAAAATAGCAGTTTAAATCTGCATAGCTAGGTTACTAGTGACAGGCCTGCAGTCAGTTTTTGCATTGTCACTCTAGTGGTGGCGCAATATCAGCTGCAGTCCACTAGTGACATTTAACTTACAGGCCCTGAGTACTTTTTGTAACACACACTAGAGACTTATAAGCAAGTTACATGTGCCAATTAGGAGTATTGCTAATTTCAACATGTTTTTGGGTTCGCAGCACATATACTGGAGTCTGGTTAGCAAAGTCCTAGTCCTCAGAGTCAAAAAACCAGTAGCATCAGTTAAAAAAAATGTGAGTGATCATGCAAAAAGATTAATTTTACTACACCTAGTATAAAGATTAGAGTAATTGAACCTGGAGTTAATTATGGCACCCACTACTAGTGCCTTGTGATTAACAGACAATAGGGGGGAATAGGTTTCAGCTTTGCCAAATGGTGAAAATAGTTAGTAACAACCATATGAATCTAGACATCCAACAACATATTTTGATCAAATGTAAATCCCAGGTTTTTAACAGTGGTGAAGCACATTAGAGTATGGTCTAACATCCCATGTGCATCCCAAATAATAATAAAACCAGAGGGACAATTGTGCTTGCCATTTGTCATCTAGTAAATCTAGGCACAACTCAGATGGCCCATGAGTTTTTTTGCATTGCGGAAAAGATGACAGCATATGCTAATAACCATTTATCTGCTTTCTTAAGGGAGGTAAAGTGAAATTAGGTGCAAATTATGCAGCCTGTGAATACTGATCCCTGAACCAGAATGTATATCCAGTTATCCAAACATTTTAATACAGTTGTGGCCCCACGGCACTAGTCTAAAGCCAGAGCTGGATGTACAAGAGCAAGCTTCAGTTAAAAAGTTGCAAACAAAATGTATAATCTGTTTAGGAACAGCCATGGATAAACCAAGAGTTGAAGCATCCTAGCAGAGATTTTTGCTTCTAAATTGTTATAATCTTATCAATCAGGATTGCGACCTAAGTAGGGTCTTTGGATGCTGCCATTTTTACCAAAAAGGATGATTCATATGTAATGAGAATCCAATTAGAAACCAGAGAGTCAGTGAAAACATAGGCATCATGAGGAAGGGGAAAAGCTCCCATCAAAATCAGGAACCACTATCATTGTAGTTACAACCCAGGGGAAGCAGCGCAATGACCAGTAGCACTATAGAAAGGACAGATGCAAAAATAAACACCATAATTGGAGGCTACACCTCATTGGAACTACACAGTGGAAGCACAGATGCAGGGACTGCTGTATCCCGGGCTTCTCATCATTGTCTCTAAAAGGTCTTTTTCCCCAAGTGTTTTTCACAGCATTGTTGACCACAAATGATGAGTTCTGTATGCCTGCCACTGGACAATGTTCAGTTTCCCATCCGTGTTTGAGAGTGAAATAGGCACAGCGGCCTGCCCCTAGTTTGTACATTCTATGCAGCTGCTGCAGCACCTGTTTCAGTGCTCAAACTGGGGGGCCTCACCTCTTTGGCATTTTGACCTGCTTACACCAGGAACATTGCTTTAAATATTGCACCGCCTATGTGTTCTGAGAAGAAAACACAACAAGATGATGGACGGAGTGCTGAAACCTTTCAACCACTCACCCCCAGTCACAGATCTAGGTTTAATCCGTCGTTCTTTTGCTCACTATGCCACCCCAGACCCATACATGGGTCCCATGCTCTCCATGCCACTGGAGTCAAGATAGCATGGCTGATGAGGGGTCAAAACGCGAAACCGGTCCCAGGATGCTTGTTTCCTGGCAGTTCGGTCTGGTCTGTTCCCATGGGGAACAGGGTCAAGGCTAATTTGCATATGCCTGGGTTTAAACTGGAATGGCATGGGGAACCAAATAAAGTATGGATTTAGGGGCAGAGCTCTGTACTGGGGTGAATGTTTGACATTGTTTAACATTCTGTCTATCAATTGTTATTTTTGCATTTGTCACCCTGAGTTTGACAGGTATGCCCAGACATGGGTCCCGTGCTCTCCATGCCTCTGCAATCAAGCTAGCCTGGCAGGTTAGGGGTGAAACCCTGAAAGCGGTCCAAGGATGCTTGTTTCCGGTCCATGGGAGGACCTGGCCGTTCGGGCTGGACTGTTCTGATGCAGAACAGGGCCAAGGCTGATTTTCATATTTCATATAGCTGGGTTTAAACTGGATTGGCATGGGAGCAAAAATCGATGGATTTAGGGCCAGATCTCTGTACTGGGGTGAATGTTTGACATTGTTCAACATTCTGTCCATCAATTGTTCATTTTGCATTCGTCCTCCCAAGGGGGACGGGTATGCCCAGACGTGGGTCCCGTGCTTTCCATGCCACTGGAGTCAAACTAACCTGGCTGATGAGGGGTGAAACCCCAAAACGGGTCTCAGGATGCTTGTTTCCGGTCCAGGGAGGACCTGGCCTGGCAGTTTGGGATGGACAGTTCCCAGGATCAAGACTGTTTTGCATATGGGTGGGTTTAAACTGGAATGGCATGGGGAGCAAAAATGCAATGGATTTAGGCCCACATCTCTGTACTGGAGTGAATGTTTGACATTGTTCTTGTATTCTTTTTGCATATGTGTTCTGGGTAGGCCTGGTATCCACAACAAACCAGAGGTCCAGGTGCCAACATAATTTGAAAATACCCCACCTTTCCTGTTCACTTGCCCTGAAGTAGTTGTTGCACACCTATTGGGCAATGAAAAGTGTTCAGCCTCTCCTCACAAATGGTCTTAACATGTTTGCACACTGTGGGTTATTACATTCTTCCATCCTCTGAATACATTGTTAATGCACTCTTTGTAACAACCACAATGGTATTGTGATTACAGGCATCATTAAAGCAATTGGGTAACCCATGGTTGCTTTTTAATTAGATTTAGTTCAGGATCAGTTATCTGTAGGCCTCCCTCTTTCCCTACTCTTGAGAGTGCATTGTGTGCTTCAAAGTGGCTTATAGCCCCTCTACACTTCAGGCCTTGTATTCAGTTCCTTTAATTTTTCTATTAAATAAAAAATATCTGTATGTGCATAGACCTGCAAATAATAGCTTTCTCGAGGGGACGTGGCCAGTAACATTACCCTGGCTTCCTACCGTCTAGCACAGCGAAAGCCTCAATCCAAGGCGCCCTAGACGGCAGCAGGCGACGACAGGGACCAGGCTTCAGTCTTACTGCAGTACCGGGACTCCCAAGGCAGGTGAGACTCCGCCAGAGGAAACGTAGAACCACGCAAGATGGCAGCGCCCAGACAGTGAATTCATCTGCAGGCTGGTGGTGAGTGGCCATGACCGGACCCTTGAGGTGACATCCACGGAGCCAGCAGGAACCCGGGGCTGGACAGACCACCCACCCCGCTCCTTTCATTCCTCTCTTTCCTCTGCGCTGCAGCTGCGCCTGAAGGGTGGGCGGCCTCTTAGGGCATTCCTGACACCGCACATCAAAACAGGGACCGTGCAACTGTCGGTAGGCCCGAAAGACAGGCTGAGACAAGTTCAACCCAGCACCATGAAGAGGGAACACTACTTCCAACAAAGAAGTCCGGAGGCAGCGTCATAGCTGCCTATTCGAGAAGGTCAATGTGGGGTGGACTGCTCCGGCTCTTCCTCTTCTTTCGCCTCCCCCACTCGACAAGCACACCTTAGGGAAGGACAGCCACATCGAATATTAATATTTCCAGCATCGTGCTGAAGGGAGCCGCGCATCAGAGTGTAGGGCCTGGGCCTAGGCAGCGGCAAGTCATGACCGCTATTGGCAGTAGGCGGGGCAAGGCCTCCCCCGCTGGGTGCACGGTCCTGGAACACCCCTGGTCGGATGGTAACTGAAGTCTGACGGAGGCACCAGCTGGTTTGCCCCCCACTGCAGGAGTGATAGGAGGCTGCAAGGAGTGCGGGACCTGGAGCTGGGAGAGCAATGTGCTGAAGGTGGCTGGGAAATTCTCCTGGTTGTGAATGAGGAGCGGAACCCGCGGATCAGAAGGATTCGTTTGAGCTGGTGGGGGCACCCCACTGGGAGATACACTGGAAGTCCCCCCCTCTGTGGGGGACTGACCCCAACATATAGCAACACTACCCCGTCTTCCTAGACCAGAGAGATTAGGTGCCCCTGGGGACACATGAAGATGCAACAGTGCCCTTGAGCGGCCGTGTGGAGCCAAGCGAGATACAATTCCATAGTGAAACTCTGTTGGAGCCTATACAGTAGAGGACCCTCCCTGGTAGAGCGACAACCTGGGCCTTGACCACAACAGGGGAAAATGGACAGATATACAAAAGTTGTGGGCCCTCAACACATAACCGAGTGCGAGACACCACCCCTACCTGACAACGCAACAATTTTACAGGTTATACAGTCATCCAGGGAGGCACGGGAGGGAAAAATAGGAGAGGTCCGTTCTGAAGTAGCCCTTCTCCGTCAGGACTTGCGCAACGTTTTGAAAACAGTGACTCAGGCAGAAAGCCGCTTATCGGAGGTGTAAGATACGACCTATACTCTCACATAAGTCACAACTACCCTCAGGGATGTCTCGAGGAGGGTGGGCAACGGTGAAAACCACTCACGCAGGGACTAGCTGTACTTTGCGGGTTTTCCAGAAGGAATAGAGGGCCCCAAAGCTGGCTCCTTCCTGGACAAATGGCTTAGGTACTCCTGGCAGCACAATTATCATCTTGCTTTGTTATTGAATGGGCCCACAAGACTCCCCTCTTCAAACCACTAGTGAGACCACCATCACAGCCGCTAATTTCCCGTTTTCTAAACTATCAAGACAGAGACCTAATAATTTGAGAGTTGCGATGCATTTGAAAGGTCAGACATGCTCATTTCAAAATAATGGTCTTTCCCAACTGCTCTCGTGAAGTTCAGAAACAACGGCTAACTTTTGACTCGGTTAAAGCAAAACTGCAAACTCTCCACATCCAAAACATGTTGCTCTTCCCAGCGTAGCTTAGGGTTATCTTTCAAGGTAAAACTCTCTTCTTTTTGATGCTTAGACTTGAATAGAGGAACGCCTCCCCTTGGGACGAAGTCACGACTCAACAGGAACCTCCTGATGCACAGAGAGATGCTCATCCCAAACTTCATAGAGAAAGAAGGGGCCTTGGTAACAGCCCTTCGAACAGGAAAAGCCCGGGTACACCCCTTCTGACATGATGGCACCTTTTTCAAGTGGCTCGGGCCTCAGACACGGAGGAGGAACTGTCACGAAGAATGAACAAGAGGAACCAGCTTAGACACCAAAAACATTTTGCTCTAGATCTAACAGAGCACGAACTTTCATTAGAATCTGATAAAGATCATCCACTGTTGCAGGAGATCACCAATATGGAAGACCCACCTCCAGACGCTGCCACCAAAGATCCTGACTTGATGACCATACGTGATAAAGGCAAGGAATGTTGAGTCATGCGGGCCAGGCAGAGAACCAGGGGTCAGTGAGTCGACACTAAATGCCCCTTGAAAAACGTTAGAGTCACCCATCGGGGGTTTAATTTTGTACTGTGTTAAATTTTTCTTTCCATTTTAGGGTGGGAGTTTAAGGAGGTTGGTTACAGACCTCTCAGGCCTAACCTACGACAAAGTTGTCATGTTGACAGTGGGGATCCGGTGCGTGGGGAGCAGGTGAGAGTGGGGAGGGAAGGAGCTGAATGGGGATTCAGTGTTTAGGTATGAGTTGAGGAGGGATACTTTAGTCTTCGTAATGAAAGGATTGATAGGAGGAACAGAGGCAGAGGCAGGATTCATAGTCACTGACAATGTATCACCTTGACACACAACAGACATTTACACAGGGTGATAAGGGGTACTCATTAATGACATGGAATGTCAACGGTGTTGGAAACAAGCTCAAGAGAGGATTAGTCACCACATACCTTAGGAGACTGAAACCTGACATTGCCCTCCTTCAGGAGACACACCTACAAGGCTCACAATACAAGTTCCTTAGACAGGGAGCATACAGGATCCTGCCACATGCCAGTGTTTCCTCAGGATGGATATGGGTAGCCATTTTAATCATCAAGACACACTCCTTTATAATAAACAAATCATGGGCTGACTCCAGTGGTACATATGTCGCTGTCCGAGGAATGTGGGGCCATAGAGACATCACCCTAGTTTGTGCATACACCCCTTCTCGACTCCAAAGACAGACATTAGATAAGGTAGCCGAGATATTACTGGAGGCTGGATCTTCTACACACATAGTATGCGGGGACTTCATTGACATAACAGACCCACCCCTCGACCGCACAAGTTGGACCCCCAGGGCAGCGGGATTTCACACCCCTGACTGGGTTCCTGAAAAAGTTGGGATTAACTGACCTCTGGCACCAACAACATCCCAATGACCACATATACTCATATTTCTCAGGCGCCCATAAGGTATTTTCCAGGCTGGATTATATTTTAACCCCAGTAAGCAAGATACGTGCAGTTGAGAGGGTGGAATATCTCGCAAGGAGTTTTCTCAGATCAATCGCCCCTTTGACTCACCGTGGGAGGGAGACACCGCGGATCAAAGGCAGGATGGAGTCTCAATGCATGGGACCTAAAGGACGAGACAGTAGACCATGAAATTAGGGTGGACACCGAACTGTACTGTGCCAAAAATAAGGACTCAGTTTTATCGGCAGTCACATTGTAGGAAGCCTATAAAACTGTTCTCAGAGATAGGGCAACAAACATTATCGCGTATAAGAAGAAGAAGGAGGTTCGGGAGATAGAGGCTCTAGAGGGCAAACTCTTAGATCTGGAGGGGCGCTTAGGACTTGAAGTAGACTCCCAAATAATGCATCAGATCATGGTTACCCGCAGGTAATACCATCCACTAGCATGCCAAGAGGTGACATCCTTGATTTTAGCCATGCAACACCTTCTGTACGAGGCGGGAGAGAGGGCGGGGAGATTGCTTGCCAGTTTGGGTAGAAAAGAGGTGGAGACATGATGGGGGCAGTCCATCCAGGAGGGTGGAGCCACATATACTTTGGCACAAGAGATTGTCGATGTGTTTGCAAGGTATTATGCTATCTTTTTCTAAGACACGAGGTCTTACGGACAAATCTCCGATTAGAGACTTCTTAAGTGAAGTAACCTCTCCCACCCTGTCACTAAATGAGCGTTCAGCACTAGAAGAAGAAATTACCCTAGAAGAAGTAATGGCAGATATAGGCAAGCAGAAACCAGGAAAAACCCCGGGCCCAAATGGACTACCGGCCGAACTCTTTAGGAGTAACGCTGAACTATTGAGCCCTTGCCTCCTTAAGTTGTTTGTAGAGGCTAGGACGGAGAGAGCTCTTCCCCCTTATCTCTGCAATGCCACAATAGTGGTAATCCATAAAGTAGGGAAGCCTATCACGGATACCACTTCCTACCGTCTGATTTCTTTATTAAACGTGGATACAAAAATCCTGGCCACTAACTTAGCCTCGCGACTACTGTTGGTAATTACTTCTCTTATTCATGATGACCAATCCAGGTTTAGGTCGAAGAGATCAACGAGATTTAATCCCCGCCGGCTCCCCAACTGGTTAGAAACTGTAAAAGAAAGAGACAATCCCCATATATTTCTGCCCCTAGATGCCTAGAAGGCATTTGATGCTGTTCACTGGCCCTTTATGCAGCAAGCCTTGCTGAAATTCGGATTTGGACCCAGATTCATAACATGGATAGATTTACTATATGAGGCACCGATGGCTAAGGTGTGGGACAACAGAGTAATGACGGCGGAATTCCCCATTGGACTGGGCACTAGACAGGGTTGCCCACTGTCTCCCTTGCTATTCGCTCTCATTCTGGAACCACTGTCCTTTATGGTTCGAGCACACCCCGACACTGGGGGTTTCAGGGATGAATCTGAGGCACTTACAGATGAACGAATTTCAATCTATGCCGATGACATCCTCTTTTATGTTACCCAACTGAACATGACTCCTCCTATCATTTTCCAGCTATTTGACAAATATTGTGCCCATGCAGGATATAGAATTAAATGGGACAAGTCAAGCCTCTACCCAATATGTGGGCACCTACATACGTGAGAGAGACCTCCCAGGGCACTTACGCATTGACAGGGATGGGTTTATATACCTATGCCTTTACGTAACCACGAACACTATGGCCGGTCTCAACCGTAATATCCGTATATTCCATCAAGACGCTGCCTCTAACACTTTTAGGTAGGGCCGCCATGTACAAGTTGGATAAGCTACCGAAATTGCTTTACATTCTCCAAAATGCATACCATAAACTCCTTGAGCATATTTTTGCCATAATTAGACAAGGAAGTCTGTTCGCTTTTATGGAATGGAGGTAATCCGAGGGTGGCGTTACAGACACTCCAGCGCAGTCAGTATAATGGGGTTATTGCACTACCAGATATGAGATCATATGACTGGGCTATGCACTTGATAGCAATCAATGACTGGGGGAACCTACCGGGCGATCATCCAACTTATGCTCTAGAGAGGCTCCAATTCCAAACACGTACATATCTCCACTACATCTACGGTGACATGGGGGTAAGACAACTACTACCGGCACCCCAGAGGACAATAGAAGCCTGGAGGGTGGTGGAAAGACGAATGGGGTGGGACAAAAGACTTACCCGAGAAACTCCAATGTGGGAGGTAACACGCCTGCCCTAAATTGGGAAACTTCAGGGACATGGGACACAATAGGGATATCCAGACTGGGTGACCTCTTGGAGGATGGATCCCTGATCTCTTTCAGCTCTCTCCACTGCGAATGCCAGTTAAGTTACACCAAGCAGTTCAAATATCTACAACTGCATCATGCATGGAGGGCGGAGAGGCTGGACATAGGTGACATTCCTGAATATGAACCCCTTGAAGGGAGTCTGCTAAAGGGGGAAATATCCGATAAAGCTGTCTCATGGACCTACAAGACGCTAATTAATAACATGCTGGATAGATTTCAGAACTTGAGGGCACAATGGGAAAATACAATAGGGGAAATGGGTTACATTGACTGGGAGGTGGCGCTCATGCACCCAAGAGAAATAGCCATTAAATTGAGGTTACAACTGATTCAATTCAAGATCTGTCATATTCTATATTACGATAGGGCCCACCTACATAGATTTGGAAGAGCAGAGTAACCTAACTTGTGGAACAGAGAGAGGTACATACATGCACACGCTATGGGAATGCCCTCATATACAGTCTTACTGGTGCACAATTTTAGAGGAACTCAATAAGATACTAGGGGAAAAGCTGTTGATGAATGCTAAGTACATCTTGCTGGGCATTCCCACAGAGATTGTGATTTCACAAAATAAGCTCCTATTCTGCAACTTAGGACTTATTGTGGGTAAGAGGGACATAGGGACAAATACTTGGGCGCACTAGAGCCCCCACGTTAAAGGAATGGACCTGTACATGGGTGCAGAGAAAGTCACATGCAAGGCAAGAGGGTGACGAAAATGTTTTATAAGGTCTGTGGCCCCTGGCTACGAAACTATGGGTAGATATAAGGGACTGAAAAGCCCTCATCACTGACCCCCTATGTTAAATATGAGAATGAATAGTGGACTTTAAGAAATTTGACAACCCTGCCTATTACAATATGTAACTGACCTACTGCCTGTCTGATCGACTATGCTGTCACTCCCAGATACTCATTGTTCTTAAAGCAAAGTTATGCATCACATGATGTTTCTAAGAAAATTTCAATAACATATTTAATCTAAAAAATGTCACTAAGCTTTTTGTGTTTGTGTATTTAACCTTATTAGAAGAGAAGGGACCCTGAAGCCCTTTGAGATAAGATCTGCACAAACAGATCCTGTGATAACACAAAATGGGTGGGGTGGGGTTTCACACTGGACATCAAGACTGTCCCAGTTCTCAGTTGTAGAGCTGTTTGTAGGCTGGGATGAAAACATCAGGTTTCTCATACGCATGATGGTACATCTTATCTTATTTTGACTTTAAAAGAGCAAAACTGCCCTAAGGCTTCCCAGCGCTGTGAGAGTCAAAGCAAGCACCTATGGAACTAAAAAATGCCTAAAATTACTAGGGAAAAACCAAGGTTTAAGACGCTCTCTGAATTTGACCTCGTCCAACTCCGTCCTCAGACTGATTGACATTGAGTTCCAGAGTTTAGGGGAAAGGTAAGCGAGCGATCTTCCAGTCCATTTGGACTTATTAATCCATGGAACTGTCAAAAGACCAGTGTAAGAGGATCTTAAAATCCTGTTCGGAACATAGCAGGTCAATAGGGCTCTGACCATATGAGGGCCTTTGCCATTTACAGCCCTGTGTGTAAGACACAGAGCCTTCAATTTGATTCTCTGCTCCATGGGAGGCAATCAAGGCTTTCTTAGCAGATCAATTTTTAGGCATTTTGCAGCATCTGGAGTCTTTTTTGGACTGTTTTAGGGGAACCCAGATATAGGGAGTTTCCGTACTCCAGGCATGAGAAAATCAAGGCCGGGACTACCACTCTTCTGCATAACACTGGCAGTAGTGCCAGAAGTTCCTCAACATCCTCAGCATGACAAAACATGCACTGGCCAGTTTTCTGTCTTGGATTTCCATTTAAAGAGAGCTGTCCAACCACATCCCCAAGCTTTTAATAGGGGAGGACGGAACTGGCAGAGCCCTTAGACTATCTGGCCAGCCCATTTATGATACTGGTGGAGGATTGTTCCCTAGAACCATTAGTTCTGTTTGTCCCCGTTTAGTTTCGAAGAGCACCTTGCCATCCAGTATGCCACTTTCTACAGACAAGGGCCTAACCAAGGCTGAGCTCCCTCACCCGACGAGATTGAAACAACAAGCTGTGTGTTGTCAGCATAGGACACAATTGAAGCTTCAAATTCTTTGTCAATGGAGGCCAGCAGTCTCACATAAATATTAAAAAGAGAAGGGCTGAGACCTGCGGAACCCCACATTTAAGAGGGACCATCTCAGAGTAGCAGGGGGGGGTTAAAAAATCAGCAATGCTCTGTCTTTTAGAAAAGACAGCAGCCATTCTAAAGCGGTACTCCTTACGCCAATTTCCCTCAACCTGAGTGCCAACGTCTTGTGGTCAAATGCTGCACTCAGGTCAAGGAGGATAATGGCCGCCGCTCCGCCTTTGTCTAGGATTAATTTTACCTCTTCAGCTACCACAAGTAGTGCCAACTCTGTGCTGTTCTTTGGACAGAATCCATTCTCAGAGTCGTCCAAAAGCCGAATCTCTTCCAAATGTTTAGACAGATGTTGATTGATATGTTTCTCTAAGACTTTCCTGAACATCGGTAGGATCGATATCGGTCTGAATTTCCCTGGACATGTTTCCATTCTTGTGGGACTATTCCTCTGGAGATTGACATATTTAGTAATTTCCAAATTCATCAGGAACATTTCTTGGCTACCCATTACCAGAATGGGGAGGGGTCGGGTCTAATCGGGAGCCCGATTTCACTTTCCCAAATAGATTTAAAGGACAGGCTAAGGGAAGTAAGACTACAGGACAAAGCCATGGATTGGCTACCCTCTTTCTTGGAGGATAGATCCTATCAAGTGATGGAACAGGATTACTTCTCAGACCGCTTGCCAACTCTTTGTGGTGTTCCATAGGGTTCGTCACTCAGCCCTACCCTACTTTTATGTAAGACAGTTCGCCAATATAGTGCAGGAGTTCGATATATCAGTTGTATCATACACAGATGACACTCAATTAGTCGTGTCTCTGACTAAGGGCCCTAATTCAGGAAACCAACAGCTGATTCCCTGTTTGGAGAAGGTGGCCAACTGGATGTCAAATAATCGCCTGAAACTAAACGGAGAAAAGACAAGGCTCATGATACTGGGAAACCCTACTATACACAGACCCCTGATTCACTGGCCAAATGACATGGGCAACCCTCCTGATCCCAAACCCATTATAAAAAATATAGGTATCTAGCTGAAGGGTAAGCTCACAATGGACTGTCAAACCAATAAATTGTCCGGAACATGTTTTGCGTCATCAAATCTCTTATAGCGTCTCGCCTGGACTATGATAACTCCCTTTACATAGGCTCACCAAAATATGTAAAGACACTCCAGGTGGTGCAAAAGGCAGCAGCAAGGCTCCTATTAAAAGTCCTAAGCCACGTATCTGTAAAAGAATCCTTCAAACAGCTCCACTGGCTTCCGATCGAAGCTAGAATCAAGGTCAAATCCCTCTGTATTGCTCACAGGGCCATCAATAAAAAAGGGCCAGTAAAGCTCAGACAATTGATCTCAATTCACAATCCCATCAAACACCTAAGATCCTCCCACCTGCAGCTCCTGAAGACAATCATAGTCAAACGGGCAAGATGGGAAGGCAGATCATTTGCCCATATGGTACCGAGGCTGTGGAATGCCCTCCCACTTAGCCTCAGATCACTGCCCAATGAAATCTCGTTCAGAAAAAATCTACAGACCTTGCTGTTTCTCCATTAATTCACATATGGTCGTAGCTCTCAGCACAACGCTCACCAGCGTGGGGAAGCCTTTGGGCAGCCAGGCGCTTTACTAAACGTCAACATAAACATTGAAAAAGGCTTCATCCATAATTAGGGGAAAGTTATGAAGGCATCCTGTCCCTTCTGGCAGTGACGGACATTCTGGCCCTGTATAAAAAGATCACCTTGCTTTTTGTAGATAACTGTATATGTCTGCCACCTTGTTTTGGAAAAATGCTGCTAGTTCATTACAGCGTTCTTCTGAGGGGTTAGGCAGTGAGTTCCTGCTTTTAGGAGAATTTACATGTAGTAACAAACTAGTTTTACTCACTGTAGACAATTTGACGATCGCATGTTCAAGCACGGCCCAGTGCTTGGTAACCTATAACATGTTTTTCATATTTCCATATTCATCAGAAGGGTGAGTCATGGCGGGGGGAGGGATTATGTCTTGTTGCTGCATTGTTCATGGATAAGTTCTAGCACAGCTCACAGGTGCTAACTCCAGGCTCTGGAAACCAACTCACAAACTCCTCTAATGAGTGGGAGCATGCTGCAGTTAATCAAAGAAGGTGGGTTGCACATTGGCTGTCCAGGCTGCCCATCTCTCCCCAAACGGATGATGGTGCATGTATTCACAAACAGTTTTAATCACTGTTGAAAGATGATCCTCATCCACAAACACTAAGAAGCAGATCATGTTCCCCCAACTCCCCGAATCTTTGCCCCTCTGTAGAGTTCAGCAGAATAAAGCATTGATGTAAATGACTAACAGCACTGACTGTGCTGGGGACCAATGGTCTAAATAAACTTGTATTGATTGATTGATTGACTTTCATTACGAAGACTAAAGTATCCCTCCTCAACCCATACCAAAACACTGAATCCCCATTCAGCTCCTTCCCTTCCCACTCTAACCTGCTCCCCACGCACCGGATCCCCACTGACAACATGACAACTTTGTCGTAGGTTAGGCCTGAGAGGTCTGTAACCAACCTCCTTAAACTCCCACCCTAAAACGGAAAGAAAAATTTAACACAGTACAAAATTAAACCCCCGATGGGTGACTCTAACGTTTTTCAAGGGGCATTTAGTGTCGACTCACTGACCCCTGGTTCTCCGCCTGGCCCGCATGACTCAACATTCCTTGCCTTTATCACGTATGGTCATCAAGTCAGGATCTTTGGTGGCAGCGTCTGGAGGTGGGTCTTCCTTATTGGTGATCTCCTGCAACAGTGGATGATCACTATCAGATTCTAATGAAACTTCGTGCTCTGTTAGATCTAGAGCAAAATGTTTTTGGTGTCTAAGTTGGTTCCTCTTGTTCATTCTTCGTGACAGTTCCTCCTCCGTATCTGAGGCCCGAGCCACTTGAAAAAGTTGCCATCATGTCAGAAGGGGTGTACCCGGGCATTTCCTGTTCGCAGGGCTGTTAACAAGGCCCCTTCTTTCTCTATGAAGTTTGGGATGAGCATCTCTCTGTGCATCAGGAGGTTCCTGTTGAGTCGTGACTTCGTCCCAAGGGGAGGCGTTCCTCTATCCAAGTCTAAGCATCAAAAAGAAGAGAGTTTTACCTTGAAAGATAACCCTAAGCTACCCCGGGAAGAGCAACATGTTTTGGATGTGGAGAGTTTGCAGTTTTGCTTTAACCGAGTCAAAAGTTTGCCGTTGTTTCTGAACTTCACAAGAGCAGTTGGGAAAGACCATTATTTTGAAATGAGCATGTCTGACTTTTCAAATGCATCGCAACTCTCAAATTATTAGGTCTCTGTCTTGATAGTTTAGAAAACGGGAAATTAGCGGCTGTGATGGTGGTCTCACTAGTGGTTTGAAGAGGGGAGTCTTGTGGGCCAATTCAATAACAAAGCAAGATGATAATTGTGCTGCCAGGAGTACCTAAGCCATTTGTCCAGGAAGGAGCCAGCTTTGGGGCCCTCTATTCCCTCTGGAAAACCCGCGAAGTGCAGCTAGTCCCTGCGTGAGTGGTTTTCACCATTGCCCACCCTCCTCGAGACATCCCTGAAGGTAGTTGTGACTTATGTGAGAGTATAGGTCGTATCTTACACCTCCGATAAGCGGCTTTCTGCCTGAGTCACTGTTTTCAAAACGTTGCGCAAGTCCTGACGGAGAAGGGCTACTTCAGAACGGACCTCTCCTATTTTTCCCTCCAGTGCCTCCCTGGATGACTGTATAACCTGTAAAATTGTTGCGTTGTCAGGTAGGGGTGGTGTCTCGCACTCGGTTATGTGTTGAGGGCCCACAACTTTTGTATATCTGTCCATTTTCCCCTGTTGTGGGGGTCTCAGTTCTTTGTCTCTGGCCATACTAGGTGATTGTTGCCTGACAGTTGGTCATCAGGGTGTACTGGAACGCTGCCACTCAAGACAATGTTGGGGTCCCGGGCAGTCGTCTTCCGTTATAGCAGTATGGGTATCTGGTTCCTTTAGGGTTTATTGTGCAGTCAGATCTAATATTAGCTAATGCACGTATCTCTGGTGAGCTTCTATACCCCTGCAGGGGTGCTGGCCACCTCGGGTGAACAGCAGCACGCGGGTCGTGGACTGGTCAATGGCAATGTTAGTGATCCCTGGCCAGCGTCTCTCCTACCGGCCAACTCGGTTGTGGTCAAGGCCCAGGTTGTCGCTCTACCAGAGAGGGTCCTCTACTGTATAGGCTCCAACAGAGTTTCACTATGGGATTGTATCTCGCTTGGCTCCACACGGCCGCTCAAGGGCACTGTTGCATCTTCATGTGTCCCCAGGGGCACCTAATCTCTCTGGTCTAGGAAGGCGGGGTAGTGTTGCTTTATGTTGGGGTCAGTCCCCCACAGAGGGGGGGACTTCCAGTGTATCTCCCAGTGGGGTGCCCCCACCAGCTCAAACGAATACTTCTGATCCGCGGGTTCCGCTCCTCATTCACAACCAGGAGAATCTCCCAGCCACCTTCAGCACATTGCTCTCCAGCTCCAGGTCCCGCACCCCTTGCAGCCTCCTATCACTCCCGCAGTGGGGGGCAAACCAGCTGGTGCCTCCGTCAGACTTCAGTTACCATCCGACCAGGGGTGTTCCAGGACCGTGCACCCAGCGGGGGAGGCCTTGCCCCGCCTACTGCCAATAGCGGTCATGACTTGCCGCTGCCTAGGCCCAGGCCCTACACTCTTATGCGCGGCTCCCTTCCGCACGGTGCTGGAAATATTCGATGTGGCTGTCCTTCCCTAAGGTATGCTTGTCGAGTGGGGGAGGCCAAAGAAGAGGAAGAGCCGGAGCAGTCCACCCCACATTGACCTTCTCGAATAGGCAGCTATGACGCTGCCTCCGGACTTCTTTGTTGGAAGTAGTGTTCCCTCTTCATGGTGCTGGGTTGAACTTGTCTCAGCCTGTCTTTCGGGCCTACCGACAGTTGCACGGTCCCTGTTTTGATGTGCGGTGTCAGGAATGCCCTAAGAGGCCGCCCACCCTTCAGGCGCAGCTGCAGCGCAGAGGAAAGAGAGGAATGAAAGGAGCGGGGTGGGTGGTCTGTCCAGCCCCGGGTTCCTGCTGGCTCCGTGGATGTCACCTCAAGGGTCCGGTCATGGCCACTCACCACCAGCCTGCAGATGAATTCACTGTCTGGGCGCTGCCATCTTGCGTGGTTCTACGTTTCCTCTGGCGGAGTCTCACCTGCCTTGGGAGTCCCGGTACTGCAGTAAGACTGAAGCCTGGTCCCTGTCGTCGCCTGCTGCCGTCTAGGGCGCCTTGGATTGAGGCTTTCGCTGTGCTAGACGGTAGGAAGCCAGGGTAATGTTACTGGCCACGTCCCCTCGAGAAAGCTATTATTTGCAGGTCTATGCACATACAGATATTTTTTATTTAATAGAAAAATTAAAGGAACTGAATAGAAGGCTTGAAGTGTAGAGGGGCTATAAGCCACTTTGAAGCACACAATGCACTCTCAAGAGTAGGGAAAAGAGGGAGGCCTACAGATAACTGATCTTGAACTAAATCTAATTAAAAAGCAACGATGGGTTACCCAATTGCTTTAATGATGCCTGTAATCACAATAACATTGTGGTTGTTACAAAGAGTGCATTAACAATGTATTCAGAGGATGGAAGAATGTAATAACCCACAGTGTGCAAACATGTTAAGACCATTTGTGAGGAGAGGCTGAACACTTTTCATTGCCCAATAGGTGTGCAACAACTACTTCAGGGCAAGTGAACAGGAAAGGTGGGGTATTTTCAAATTATGTTGGCACCTGGACCTCTGGTTTGTTGTGGATACCAGGCCTACCCAGAACACATATGCAAAAAGAATACAAGAACAATGTCAAACATTCACTCCAGTACAGAGATGTGGGCCTAAATCCATTGCTTTTTTGCTCCCCATGCCATTCCAGTTTAAACCCACCCATATGCAAAACAGTCTTGATCCTGGGAACTGTCCATCCCAAACTGCCAGGCCAGGTCCTCCCTGGACCGGAAACAAGCATCCTGAGACCCGTTTTGGGGTTTCACCCCTCATCAGCCAGGTTAGCTTGACTCCAGTGGCATGGAAAGCACGGGACCCACGTCTGGGCATACCCGTTCCCCTTGGGAGGACGAATGCAAAATGAACAATTGATGGACAGAATGTTGAACAATGTCAAACATTCACCCCAGTACAGAGATCTGGCCATAAATCCATCGATTTTTGCTCCCAAGCCAATCCAGTTTAAACCCAGCTATATGAAATATGAAAATCAGCCTTGACCCTGTTCTGCATGAGAACAGTCCAGCCCGAACGACCAGGTCCTCCCATGGACTAGAAACAAGCATCCTGGGACCGCTTTCAGGGTTTCACCCCTAACCTGCCAGGCTAGCTTGATTGCAGAGGCATGGAGAGCATGGGACCCATGTCTGGGCATACATGTCAAACTCAGGGTGACAAATGCAAAAATAACAATTGATGGACAAAATGTTAAACAATGTCAAACATTCACCCCAGTATAGAGCTCTGCCCCTAAATCCATACTTTTTTTGGTTCCCCATGCCATTCCAGTTTAAACCCAGGCATATGCAAATTAGCCTTGACCCTGTTCCCCATGGGAACAGACCAGCCCGAACAGCCAGGAAACAAGCATCCTGGGACCGGTTTCGCGCTTTCACCCCTCATCAGCCATGCTATCTTGACTCCAGTGGCATGGAGAGCATGGGACCCACGTATGGGTCTGGGGTGGCATAGTGAGCAAAAGAACGATGGATTAAACCTAGATCTGTGACTGGGGGTGAGTGGTTGAAAGGTTTCAGCACTCCGTCCATCATCTTGTTGTGTTTTCTTCTCAGAACACATAGGCGGTGCAATATTTAAAGCAATGTTCCTGGCGTAAGCAGGTCAAAATGCCAAAGAGGTGAGGCCCCCCAGTATGAGCACTGAAACAGGTGCTGCAGCAGCTGCATAGAATGTACAAACTAGGGGCAGGCCGCTGTGCCTATTTCACTCTCAAACACGGATGGGAAACTGAACATTGTCCAGTGGCGGGCATACAGAACTCATCATTTGTGGTCAACAATGCTGTGAAAAACACTTGGGGAAAAAGACCTTTTAGAGACAATGATGAGAAGCCTGGGATACAGCAGTCCCTGCAGCTGTGCTTCCACTGTGTAGTTCCAGTCAGTTCCTGCGTTTACGCAGGAACTGTACCTGCATTCAATCCTTTGAAGAACATGCAGAAACCCTCAAAAATAAACTAAGGAACAGAGGATACCCTAACAGAATTATCAAGGATGCATACAAAAGGGCTAAATACTACAATAGAGATACCCTGTTGATTCCTAAAAGTAGAAACAACCAGGAAAAACTTGTGGTTGTCACAAAGCATTCCAACTTTAACAATAAACTTCGACAGGTGATTAACTCTTCATGGCACATCTTGAATTCTGGCAACCAACAGGAAGATCTACCTAAGCCTATTTTTG
Organism: Triturus cristatus; assembly: GCF_964204655.1. Taxonomy (NCBI): domain Eukaryota; kingdom Metazoa; phylum Chordata; class Amphibia; order Caudata; family Salamandridae; genus Triturus; species Triturus cristatus. The sequence goes on from NC_140591.1 coordinate 699,518,181, forward strand.
CATTTCGCAGGAATAGGAACTTACGAAATGTACTTGTGAAATCTACCCTACCTTTGAAAAAACCTTTGATCCAACGCTCTATTACAGGTGTTTTACCCATTCTCGGTTCGCATAAGTGTGGCGGCTGCCAAGCTTGTGCTTTTGTCAAAACTACTCCGACTCTTGAATGGGGCAAAAAGACTTTCTCTTTTACAGAAATGTTTAATTGCAGGACTAAGAATGTGATCTATCTTATCTTGTGCCCTTGTGGAAAAGGCTATGTGGGCGAGACGGGTAGAGAAATGCGTGTTCGCTTTGGCGAACACAAATCATCCATCAACAACAAACGTCCAGGAGCCCCCTTAGTCTCACACTGGACCGAAAAACAGCACCTGATAAAAGACCTCAAATGGTTAATCCTGGAATGCATAAAGACACCTAAAGACCGTAACACTGAAGCACTTAGGAAGAAGAGAGAAGTCTTTTGGATTTTTACTCTCCAGACCTTTGACAATGGACTTAATGAATCCCTTCCTTGGGAAAATGCCATCCTCTGATGTACTATATATTTCCTAGGTATCAACTCAACTTGACAATGTAGTCAGTTTTCTTTTTGACTACCTTTTGATCACCATTTTCGCTTATTAGCTGATCACCTGATTCATAGTACTCATGTCTAATTTATTTTTGTAATATTGAATTTTGTCCTGTACACTCTGACCTTGGATGTCTTGATAGCACCTTGGGGGTTCCTCAGTTACCCCCTTAGTGTTTCGTTTTAAGAGGGCGACATACTACATATATTGTAGTGGCCACGTTTTTTCGATCTTCCCCTACTAGTCTTTACATTCTCTGACCAAACTGTAATAATTGCGGGTCTTCTTTGAATGGCCTGAATTAAAGGTTATTTATTATCTATGGTCTGTTTGAGCATGAACCAATTTTTTGGTTGATTTTTATTCTCCTGTCGCAAGATGGCGCCCGTTATCACATGCTGTTATACTGGTTGGCTCCTCATTCGGATTAGTCCTATTTCCTTTTTGTTTATACTCTCCTATCTTTCTTATCCAGTATAAATAATTCTATATATATGCATATGTTTGTTTATACCTATTATATAGATTTATTTTGACAGTGATAAATTCGATCGTTTTTTCCTTTCTAAAACGGCGTATATATTTTTTTTTATATTCTTTTGCGTGAGCACAGATTATTAGTTGGAGTATCGCCCTTTTTTTCATATTGTTCCCTATCTAAGATGGCGTCTGTTATCTTGAATTGCTATAAGCCCAATACCTTGATTCGTTTTACGACGTTTCTTTTGTTTTTGTATTTATTCTCTGAATACTTTTTTTGGGAATGTATATTCCTGCGGTTAACTTTAACTCTGACCGTTTTTGGTGAACTCACACTCACTATTTTTTTATGTTTCTGTTCAGAGATGGTGGCCGTTACTATATGCTCCATTTATGTCTGAATTCGAGATCCTCGGAGTTCTCCCTTTAAAGATGGCCGCCGTGATTATACGTTTCATTTACGTTAGAATTCTAGACTCTCTGTGTCACCTAATCGCCTTCAGGTGTGATCTGTACTATTTAAACCCTGATTCCATCTGAGATCCTTCTACGCGGCGGTGGGGTAAAAGAGGAATTCTCTATTTGGCGTCCCTTGACTGGTGATCTAATTTTGTTCTGAGCCTAGTAAGTACTTGTTGCTGAGACTCTGTTTTACAATAGTCGTTTAGTTAAGATCTATTCCAAACGTTAGCTTGTACTCCGCTTTTTGGATGCCAGACTTTAATGGCCCTTTTATATTAAAACCTCTTGGCTCCATCTTCTTGGACAGACCATTTTGAAAATAGACCAGCCTTTGGTCCGAATTGCAGTTTGACTTTTGAGACTATTACTGCACCAGTATAGCTAATTTTAGCTTGTGCTTTCTATATAAACCAGACATTTTTGGGTAACGATTTGTTTAAATCACGTTTTTTCTGTTAGACTGATTTGAATCTACATTGTCTGTGAACCTGAGCCACAGCGAGGTTGTCGTATTTATGGGGATACATTATTGGACGCTTACAATTTGTTCTTGGCAGCGCCATCGGAAGTATACCTATTAATATCTTGTAAGTCTGAAATAGTCTGAAATAGTCTTCTACTTCTACTTATTACAACTCCTATTAGCCACCTGGATACTAAGAATTTCTGTCTTTTTTCAGAATATTATTATTTGGTGACATAATGCGACAGGATTAGCGATTTGGCATTTCCTGCATGAACTCTGATGTTGCGAGTTTATGACCATATTTTTATCCAGACAACCCCGGATCATCTTGTAAGTGTGGCGTAATTATTTATGCACTAGTACGTATCCTAGCAGTAAGATACCTGTGTGTTTTAACACAGTACCTCTTTGCATTTACTTTTGTATATATGTTCTCTTAACAGACTCCTTACAGTACTGTGAATTATACTTGATATTCCTATACCTGACACCTGATTGCGTCTTCAGTTTTGGGAAGGTCCTTAAATTCTATCCTCCCCAGGCTTCATTGGATTGTGAGTTACATTATTAAAGATAACAAGTGTGTAGTATGTTTTCTTTGTTTGTGTTATTCCAGGGATTGCACTTTCTGGGTGATTTGTTATTATTATTTTTCTCTGAACTAGTATTTCTTTGTAACTGCCTTTAATTCCTTTAACACGTTCTTATTTCCTTTTACATTCACATTTGTGGTCTAAATTATTTTTTCACTAAGGGATGTTCACTAATATTTTTTGTATTTTTTGTCCTTTTTCTCTTTTGTATATTCGTCTATTTTATTTGTTTTATTCTTTAACCTCTCCGCGCATTCTAGCAATATTGAAGCATTTAGTGCTCGATAAATGTATACCTTTCGCATATATGAACATTGATAACCTCGTTATTCTTTTTTCCACAGACAAAACACTTTTGCTTGTGACGAGGCTTAAAGCCAATTTATGTTTGTTATTGTTTTATTAGTGTTGTTTTAGTGTAGAATATTATCTTTCATTTTTTTCGCCTTTCCACACTTATACCGCCCTGAAGAAGGAAGATTCCGAAACGCGCGTCGGCATAATTGTGTATCTATTGGCGTAAATTGTATGTCTATATGTTTTGTGTATTGTATTGACCATAACTGTTTATGATTATGATGTAAATTGTATTTTTGTCACTTTTTATATATGTCTTTTGTTAATTGTATTGCTTCGTTCACTTTAGTTTGAATTATTGTCAGTGATGTAAAAAAATCTCTCTTTTATAAAAAATTAAATGATTTATTCAAAAAAAAGAATCTGACTAGTAACAATATATATATATTTTTTAGAAATAAAACAAAAACAGAGTATCATTTATTGTTCATTTTTCTGTGGTTTTTTCAGAGGTTATCTTGTCATATGGGGTTTTCCCCCTGTATTTTGAACTGTTTATTCCCTGCTATTGTATTTATTAGTTCAGGGACCCTCTTATGTTCTTATTGTTTAGTTCCCGGCACGTTGCTGTGAGGGTTTAATTGCTCTAGATTCTGAATGCTAGATTGATTCAGGAGAGGTTCTATTCTCTATCCTCCATTGTATTCCCTTCTTTATTATTTTCTATTCTTTATTTCGTTTACTTTTGTCTTTTTCATTTTGCTCCATTCTTCCACTACTATTCTAAATTGCATGTGTTACATCTATTCACTTTTTTTATAATAATTGTCTGTTAAAATGGATAAGATCAAAACTTTTGGTTTTTCTGACGAAGATTTTGCGAGATTAATAGGTGGTAATTCTTTAACAGGTGGCATGGCCCCTCTCAACAAAGGCGAAAATGAAGAATGGTTTAGACTACTCAACCTTAAAAAGAAAGCAAGACGCACTGAGTCTCATGCGGAATTTATGATTGAGTATTTAAAAGCAGGGGTGATACCCAATGGTCTTAGAATTAGAAACATCCCAGGTCTCTTTATTGAAATAAGGAAGTTCCTTGAGCGCTGGTCTCTTATAGCAAATAAATGCTCAAGAGACCTGATGATTCTTATTATCGAGACCGCCAGGGAAGTAGTTGAGACTCTGATGAAGGAAATAGCTGAGCTGGAAGAAATTATGAAGAAGAACAATCCAGTGGAAGAGGCTAAAAGGAAACTTGACGATATTAATACCGAGTTGAGTTCTTTCAGTGATTACCTGATTAAGAAAAAGACTGATAAGCTACGCAAAGATATACGGTTCTTTACTGAAGAGAGAGTCTATCCATATTTAGGAGCTCATTATTATAATAGCTCCAGGGATTACCCCAATCAGCCTGACCATCAATATTGGTCTAATAAGAGAATCTTAACATTCTCAGATACATCAGGATCTGAAGGGGAGGAAGGCCATGGGTCGTATGATAACTACAGCAATAGGAGAGGTGCCTTTGAGGGACAGAGAAGTAACACCCGTTTTTTAGGCAACCGACGGGGGAACATGAGAGGGAGATACAGAACACAGGAGAGGGGTCGATATCAACAAACAGAAAACAACCCCCCACAATTCCTCCAAACCAGACGCAATCAATATTGGAGAGAATAGACTCCCCTTCTCAAGTTGAACCCATTCCTATCTTTAACCTCTCTTCGACAAGAATTAATAACCATGCTGAGGATCTCTTGGCAAGAGGCCTTTCATTCGTACCCAGCAATGGTCTTAACCATTTTGAGCTAAATCAAGATTTGCAGTCCTTTTTCCGAAAGGTCCGCCTCAATAGATTCTTTGCTAACCGTGAAACCGAAGAAATCGGGAATAAATCGGGATTGAAACCTAAGTCCATTTTTACTCCCAGTCTGGATGAGGTTGGCCCCGAGGTAGGGATTTTTGAAAAGGTTGTCAACAAGAAAATCAAACAGATGACGCGCTTTGTACCTAAACCACCTTACAATTTGACATATGATGAATACCAAGCCATGAAAACTCTTGCTAATAACCAGGACATCACGATTAAACCTAGTGACAAGGGCGGCGGTATTGTCATTATGGATTGTGATCAATATAAAGCTGAAATCAACAAAATGCTTAGTGTCCCTGAGAACTTTACTAAGGTGATGAATTATCCTGATCGAAGAATTAAGAACAATATCCTTGCCATCACGAGAAGAGCATTAGACACCGGAGGTATCTGTACACAAGAATTTGAATATCTTAATAGAGAACACTATCGGATTCCGATTCTCTATGGCCTCCCTAAAATACATAAAAGCTTGGAAAGACCTCCGTTCAGACCTATAGTCTCCACGATTGGTTCACTTACGGAACCACTCTCTAAATTTGTGGATGTATTCCTGGCCCCACTAGCCAGCAATTTACCCGCATTTATTAGGGATACTGGAGACCTCATCACTAAGATAGAGGGCATTGAGTTTAATACAGCCACATACGTTCTGGTCTCTATGGACATAGAGGCTTTATATTCTAATATACCACTCACAGGAGCTTTGGAGTCCGTGAGAAGTGTCCTAAATGGCAGTACCTCCAATGGAGATAACCTTTTCATCCTTGAATGTCTGGCTATTGTTCTAAATGAGAACTACTTTGAATTTGATCAGGTCATATACAAACAAACTCTAGGCATCAGCATGGGAGCCGCTTGTGCCCCGAATGTGGCCAACCTGTATATGGGGGTCTTTGAGGAGAGGTTTATATACAATGAGGTAGCACCCTTTTCGGAGAATATCACCTACTACCATAGGTTTATTGACGATATATTCTTCATTTGGAGGGGATCGGAGGAACAACTCTCCGAATTTATCCTGTGGATAAATCTTTGTGACCCTCATTTGAAATTTGTTTCTAAAACCAGTAAAGATAAAATTGAATTCCTAGATATCTGGATAAAGGTCATTGAAGATAAGATTCAGGTATCTTTATACACTAAACCTACGGCCCGCAACACCCTCCTCCAATATCAAAGCTACCACCCCCGTAGCCAGAAGGATAGTATCCCCTTCAGTCAGTTCCTGCGTTTACGCAGGAACTGTACCTGCATTCAATCCTTTGAAGAACATGCAGAAACCCTCAAAAATAAACTAAGGAACAGAGGATACCCTAACAGAATTATCAAGGATGCATACAAAAGGGCTAAATACTACAATAGAGATACCCTGTTGATTCCTAAAAGTAGAAACAACCAGGAAAAACTTGTGGTTGTCACAAAGCATTCCAACTTTAACAATAAACTTCGACAGGTGATTAACTCTTCATGGCACATCTTGAATTCTGGCAACCAACAGGAAGATCTACCTAAGCCTATTTTTGCATTTCGCAGGAATAGGAACTTACGAAATGTACTTGTGAAATCTACCCTACCTTTGAAAAAACCTTTGATCCAACGCTCTATTACAGGTGTTTTACCCATTCTCGGTTCGCATAAGTGTGGCGGCTGCCAAGCTTGTGCTTTTGTCAAAACTACTCCGACTCTTGAATGGGGCAAAAAGACTTTCTCTTTTACAGAAATGTTTAATTGCAGGACTAAGAATGTGATCTATCTTATCTTGTGCCCTTGTGGAAAAGGCTATGTGGGCGAGACGGGTAGAGAAATGCGTGTTCGCTTTGGCGAACACAAATCATCCATCAACAACAAACGTCCAGGAGCCCCCTTAGTCTCACACTGGACCGAAAAACAGCACCTGATAAAAGACCTCAAATGGTTAATCCTGGAATGCATAAAGACACCTAAAGACCGTAACACTGAAGCACTTAAGAAGAAGAGAGAAGTCTTTTGGATTTTTACTCTCCAGACATTTGACAACGGACTTAATGAATCCCTTCCTTGGGAAAATGCCATCCTCTGATGTACTATATATTTCCTAGGTATCAACTCAACTTGACAATGTAGTCAGTTTTCTTTTTGACTACCTTTTGATCACCATTTTCGCTTATTAGCTGATCACCTGATTCATAGTACTCATGTCTAATTTATTTTTGTAATATTGAATTTTGTCCTGTACACTCTGACCTTGGATGTCTTGATAGCACCTTGGGGGTTCCTCAGTTACCCCCTTAGTGTTTCGTTTTAAGAGGGCGACATACTACATATATTGTAGTGGCCACGTTTTTTCGATCTTCCCCTACTAGTCTTTACATTCTCTGACCAAACTGTAATAATTGCGGGTCTTCTTTGAATGGCCTGAATTAAAGGTTATTTATTATCTATGGTCTGTTTGAGCATGAACCAATTTTTTGGTTGATTTTTATTCTCCTGTCGCAAGATGGCGCCCGTTATCACATGCTGTTATACTGGTAGGCTCCTCATTCGGATTAGTCCTATTTCCTTTTTGTTTATACTCTCCTATCTTTCTTATCCAGTATAAATAATTTTATATATATGCATATGTTTGTTTATACCTATTATATAGATTTATTTTGACAGTGATAAATTCGATCGTTTTTTTCTTTCTAAAACGGCGTATATATTTTATTTTATATTATATTCTTTTGCGTGAGCACAGATTATTAGTTGGAGTATCGCCCTTTTTTTCATATTGTTCCCTATCTAAGATGGCGTCTGTTATCTTGAATTGCTATAAGCCCAATACCTTGATTCGTTTTACGACGTTTCTTTTGTTTTTGTATTTATTCTCTGAATACTTTTTTTGGGAATGTATATTCCTGCGGTTAACTTTAACTCTGACCGTTTTTGGTGAACTCACACTCACTATTTTTTTATGTTTCTGTTCAGAGATGGTGGCCGTTACTATATGCTCCATTTATGTCTGAATTCGAGATCCTCGGAGGTCTCCCTTTAAAGATGGCCGCCGTGATTATACGTTTCATTTACGTTAGAATTCTAGACTCTCTGTGTCACCTAATCGCCTTCAGGTGTGATCTGTACTATTTAAACCCTGATTCCATCTGAGATCCTTCTACGCGGCGGTGGGGTAAAAGAGGAATTCTCTATTTGGCGTCCCTTGACTGGTGATCTAATTTTGTTCTGAGCCTAGTAAGTACTTGTTGCTGAGACTCTGTTTTACAATAGTCGTTTAGTTAAGATCTATTCCGAACGTTAGCTTGTACTCCGCTTTTTGGATGCCAGACTTTAATGGCCCTTTTATATTAAAACCTCTTGGCTCCATCTTCTTGGACAGACCATTTTGAAAATAGACCAGCCTTTGGTCCGAATTGCAGTTTGACTTTTGAGACTATTACTGCACCAGTATAGCTAATTTTAGCTTGTGCTTTCTATATAAACCAGACATTTTTGGGTAACGATTTGTTTAAATCACGTTTTTTCTGTTAGACCGATTTGAATCTACATTATCTGTGAACCTGAGCCACAGCGAGGTTGTCGTATTTATGGGCATACATTATTGGACGCTTACAATTTGTTCTTGGCAGCGCCATCGGAAGTATACCTATTAATATCTTGTAAGTCTGAAATAGTTGGTCTTCTACTTCTACTGATTACAACTCCTATTAGCCACCTGGATACTAAGAATTTCTGTCTTTTTTCAGAATATTATTATTTGGTGACATAATGCGACAGGATTAGCGATTTGGCATTTCCTGCATGAACTCTGATGTTGCGAGTTTATGACCATATTTTTATCCAGACAACCCCGGATCATCTTGTAAGTGTGGCGTAATTATTTATGCACTAGTACGTATCCTAGCAGTAAGATACCTGTGTGTTTTAACACAGTACCTCTTTGCATTTACTTTTGTATATATGTTCTCTTAACAGACTCCTTACAGTACTGTGAATTATACTTGATATTCCTATACCTGACACCTGATTGCGTCTTCAGTTTTGGGAAGGTCCTTAAATTCTATCCTCCCCAGGCTTCATTGGATTGTGAGTTACATTATTAAAGATAACAAGTGTGTAGTATGTTTTCTTTGTTTGTGTTATTCCAGGGATTGCACTTTCTGGGTGATTTGTTATTATTATTTTTCTCTGAACTAGTATTTCTTTGTAACTGCCTTTAATTCCTTTAACACGTTCTTATTTCCTTTTACATTCACATTTGTGGTCTAAATTATTTTTTCACTAAGGGATGTTCACTAATATTTTTTGTATTTTTTGTCCTTTTTCTCTTTTGTATATTCGTCTATTTTATTTGTTTTATTCTTTAACCTCTCCGCGCATTCTAGCAATATTGAAGCATTTAGTGCTCGATAAATGTATACCTTTCGCATATATGAACATTGATAACCTCGTTATTCTTTTTTCCACAGACAAAACACTTTTGCTTGTGACGAGGCTTAAAGCCAATTTATGTTTGTTATTGTTTTATTAGTGTTGTTTTAGTGTAGAATATTAGCTTTCATTTTTTTCGCCTTTCCACACTTATACCGCCCTGAAGAAGGAAGATTCCGAAACGCGCGTCGGCATAATTGTGTATCTATTGGCGTAAATTGTATGTCTATATGTTTTGTGTATTGTATTGACCATAACTGTTTATGATTATGATGTAAATTGTATTTTTGTCACTTTTTATATATGTCTTTTGTTAATTGTATTGCTTCGTTCACTTTAGTTTGAATTATTGTCAGTGATGTAAAAAAATCTCTCTTTTATAAAAAATTAAATGATTTATTCAAAAAAAAGAATCTGACTAGTAACAATATATATATATTTTTTAGAAATAAAACAAAAACAGAGTATCATTTATTGTTCATTTTTCTGTGGTTTTTTCAGAGGTTATCTTGTCATATGGGGTTTTCCCCCTGTATTTTGAACTGTTTATTCCCTGCTATTGTATTTATTAGTTCAGGGACCCTCTTATGTTCTTATTGTTCCAATGAGGTGTAGCCTCCAATTATGGTGTTTATTTTTGCATCTGTCCTTTCTATAGTGCTACTGGTCATTGCGCTGCTTCCCCTAGGTTGCAACTACAATGATAGTGGTTCCTGATTTTGATGGGAGCTTTTCCCCTTCCTCATGATGTCTATGTTTTCACTGACTCTCTGGTTTCTAATTGGATTCTCATTACATATGAATCATCCTTTTTGGTAAAAATGGCAGCATCCAAAGACCCTACTTAGGTCAATCAATCAATCAATCAATCATAGGCATTTGTATAGCGCACTGCTCACCCAGAGGGTCTCAAGGCGCTGGTGGGGGGGGGGGGTGGGGGGGGGGGGAACGCTACTGCTCGAACTGCCAGGTCTTGAGTTGCTTCCTGAAGGCGAGATGGTCTTGCGTTGTCCGGAGGTGGATGGGGAGGGAGTTCCATGTCTTGGCTGCCAGGTAGGAGAAGGATCTTCCTCCGGCGGTGGCTCTGCGGATGCGGGGGACGGTGGTGAGAGAGAGGCTGGCGGAGCGGAGCTGGCGGGTGGGCTTGTGGAAGGTCAGGCGGCTGTTGAGGAACTTGGGGCCCAGGTCGTGGAGGGCCTTGTGTGCGTGGGTGAGGAGTCGGAACGTGATTCTTTTGTTGACGGGGAGCCAGTGCAGGTCTCTCAGGTGTCCGGAGATGTGGCTGTGTCAGGGGATGTCCAGGATGAGTCGTGCTGAGGCGTTCTGGATCCGTTGGAGTTTCTTCTGGAGTTTGGCGGCGGTGCCGGCGTAGAGGGCGTTCCCGTAGTCCAGCCGACTGGTGACGAGGGCCTGGGTGACCGTCTTCCTGGTCTCGGTGGAGATCCACCGGAACATCTTTCGAAGCATGCGCAGGGTGTTGAAGCATGAAGACGAGACGGCGTTGACTTGTCTGGTCATCGAGAGGGAGGAGTCCAGGATGAAGCCTAGGTTGCGTGCGTGGTCTGTTGGCTTGGGGGTGGCTCCCAGGGCGGGGGGCCACCAGGAGTCGTCCCAGGCGGAGGGTGATGATCCCAGGATGAGGACCTCCGTCTTGTCTGAGTTCAGTTTCAGGCGGCTGTTCTTCATCCATTCGGCGACGTCTTTCATCCCTTCGTGTAGGCTGGCTCTGGCGGCGTCCGGGTCGCTGGTGAGGGAGAGGATCAGCTGGGTGTCGTCGGCGTAGGTGATGATCTTGAGGTTGTGTTGACGTGCGATGGATGCGAGGGGGCTCATGTAGACGTTGAAGAGGGTGGGGCTGAGCGATGACCCTTGTGGAACGCCGCAGATGACTTCGGTGGCCGCTGACCGGAACGGGGGGAGGCGGACTCTCTGGGTTCTTCCGGCGAGGAATGAGGTGATCCACTCCAGGGCCGTCTCCTGGATGCCGGTGTTGTTCAGACGCTGTACCAGGGTGCGGTGGCAGACAGTGTCGAACGCTGCGGAGAGGTCCAGGAGGATGAGGGCCGCAGTTTCCCCGTTGTCCATTAGGGATCTGATGTCGTCTGTGGCTGCGATGAGGGCGGTCTCCGTGCTGTGGTTGGCTCAGAAGCCGGATTGCGAGTGGTCGAGGGATTCGTTGGTCTCGAGGAAGGCGGCTAGCTGTCTGTTGACGGTCTTCTCGATGACTTTGGCAGGAAACGGGAGGAGTGAGATGGGGCGGTAGTTCTTGAGGTCGGAGGGGTCTGCAGTTGGTTTCTTCAGCAGGGCACTGATCTCGGCGTGTTTCCAGCACTCCGGGAAGGTGGCGGTGTTGAAGGAGGCGTTGATGATGTCGTGGAGGTGGGGTGCGATGATGTGGTCGGCCGTGTTGAAGATGTGGTGTGGGTAGGGGTCCGTAGGTGATCCGGAGTGGATGGTGTTCATTGTGCGTGTTGTGTCTTCGGTGCTGACTGGGGTCCAGGTGCGGAGGGTGGCGGTGGGGGGCATTGGTTCGGTGGTGGGGTTCGTGGTTGGTGGGCCGAAGCTGTTGTGAATGTTGGCGATCTTGTCGTGGAAGAAGGCTGCGAGGGAGTCGCAGAGGTCTTGCGAGGGAGTGATGTCATTGTTTCTGGCGTCGGGTTTGGAGAGCTCTTTGACGATGCTGAAGAGTTCCTTGCTGTTGTGGGTGTTGTTGTCCAGCTGTTCCTTGAAGGCTGTCTTCTTTGTGGCGCGGATCAGTTGGTGGTGTTTGCGGGTGGCGTGTTTGAGGGCCGTCATGTTGTCTGTGGTCTGGTTGGTGCGCCAGGTGTTCTCCAGGGAGAGGCAGTTCTTCTTTTGGAGGTGATGAGCTCGTCGGTGAACCAGGAGTCTTTCTTGCTGCCGCGTCTGCTGGGGGGGTTCTTCTTCAGTGGTGCGAGGGCGTCTGCGCAGTTGGTGATCCACTGTGTGAGGTTGTTGGCGGCTTCGTTGGGGTCCGTTGAGCTGGTGGGGGGGTTCTGGCTGAGGAAGGTGGTGAGCTGGTCGCCGGTGATCTTGTTCCAGCTCCTGCGGGGGGCTTGTTGAGGGTGGTGGTGGGTCGTCATTTTACTGAAGCTGAAGTGGACGCAGCTGTGGTCAGTCCACTGGAGATTGGTGGAGTGGCTGAAGGTGACGTATTTGCTGGATGAGAAGACTGGGTCAAGCGTGGGGCCGGCGCAGTAGGTGGGGGTGGTTACCAGTTGCTTGAGTCCGAGGTTGGCTAGGTTGTCCAGCAGAGCAGTGGTGTTGCGGTCCTTGTTGTCCTCCAGTTGGAAGTTGAGGTCCCCCAGGAGAATGTAGTCGGTGGAATTGATGGCGTGCGGGCTGACGAAGTCTGTGATGTCTTCTCTGAACTGTGTGCGTGGTCCCGGTGGTCTGTAGACGAGGGTGCCTCTGAGCGTGGTCTTGGGGTCGGTGTGTATCTGGAAGTGGAGGTGTTCGGCGGAGGTGAAGGTGTCATCGGAGTTGGTCGTGATGCGGATGGTGTTCTTGTGGATGATGGCGATGCCTCCTCCTGTCTGGTTGACGCGGTCCTTCCTGGTGATTTTGTAGCCTTCTGGGACGGCGATGGCGACGTCGGGCACTGAGGAGGCGTTCATCCAGGTTTCCGTCAGGAAGGTGATGTCTGGTGCTGTCGAGTCGAGGAGGTTCCAGAGTTCGACGGCATGCCTGTGAACGGAGCGGGTATTGAGCAGGATGCACATCAGGTGTTTGTTGCTGGGGCTCGGTTTAGCAGGTGCGGTGTTGGGTCGGAGGCCGGTGAAGCGGCAGGTCAGGCAGGTGAAGGGTCCGTGGGTGCGTCTCAGGGTGGCTCGGTAGCAGGCGGTGTTTCGGCCGGCGTTGAGTGCGTGGAGGGTTTTGGCGTCGTAGATGTGCAGGGTGTGCTGGCGAGGGCGAGGACCAGGGGGTCTGGCGCTGGGCGCGGTCCAGGCGCGGACGGGCGCGGACGGGCGCAGACGGGCTTACCTTTGGCGCACCTTCGGCGCTCAATCGGCGCTCCCGCTGCGCGCGTCCGCTGCGCGGTCGCTCTGGGGGCGTCATAAGTAAGGAGCCGGGAGGGAGGAGCAGCTGGGTGGCGGGAGAGGGGCGGCGAATGGAATCACAGGGGGGCGGGGCCGCAGGGAGGCAGCGGCGGGAAATTCTAAGAAGCAGCGTGCAGCGGGAAATTCCCAGGAGCAGCGGGAAAATCCCAGGAGCAGCGGGCAGCGAGCGAAGGAATCTGCAGGCAGGAGGCGGCAAAGGCAGGCAGGAGCAGCAGCAGTGAGTGGGGCGACCAAGCCCTGTGGAGGGCTGAGCGGTCACACTCTGTGGTCCCCTACGGTCCCCTTAAGTAAGGAGCCGGGAGGGAGGAGCAGCTGGGTGGCAGGAGCGGGACGGCGAATGGAATCACAGGGGGGCGGGGCCGCAGGGAGGCATCGGCGGGAAATTCCAAGAAGCAGCGGGCAGCGGGAAATTCCCAGGAGCAGCGGGAAATTCCCAGGAGCAGCGGGCAGCGAGCGAAGGAATCTGCAGGCAGGATGCGGCAAAGGCAGGCAGGAGCGGCAGCAGTGAGTGGGGCGACCAAGCCCTGTGGAGGGCTGAGCGGTCACACCTGACTGATAAGATTATAACAATTTAGAAGCAAAAATCTCTGCTAGGATGCTTCAACTCTTGGTTTATCCATGGCTGTTCCTCCACAGATTATACATTTTGTTTGCAACTTTTTAACTGAAGCTTGCTCTTGTACATCCAGCTCTGGCTTTTGACTAGTGCTGTGGGGCCACAACTGTATTAAAATGTTTGGATAACTGGATATACATTCTGGTTCAGGGATCAGTATTTACAGGCTGCATAATTTGCACCTAATTTCACTTTACCTCCCTTAAGAAAGCAGATAAATGGTTATTAGCATATGCTGTCATCTTTTCCGCAATGCAAAAAAACTCATGGGCCATCTGAGTTGCGCCTAGATTTACTAGGTGACAAATGGCAAGCACAATTGTCCCTCTGGTTTTATTATTGTTTGGGATGCACATGGGATGTTAGACCATACTCTAATGTGCTTCACCACTGTTAAAAACCTGGGATTTACATTCGATCAAAATATGTTGTTGGATGTCTAGATTCATATGGTTGTTACTAACTATTTTCACCATTTGGCAAAGCTGAAACCTATTCCCCCCTATTGTCTGTTAATCACAAGGCACTAGTAGTGGGTGCCATAATTAACTCCAGGTTCAATTACTCTAATCTTTATACTAGGTGTAGTAAAATTAATCTTTTTGCATGATCACTCACATTTTTTTTAACTGATGCTACTGGTTTTTTGACTCTGAGGACTAGGACTTTGCTAACCAGACTCCAGTATATGTGCTGCGAACCCAAAAACATGTTGAAATTGGCAATCCTAATTGGCACATGTAACTTGCTTATAAGTCTCTAGTGTGTGTTACAAAAAGTACTCAGGGCCTGTAAGTTAAATGTCACTAGTGGACTGCAGCTGATATTGCGCCACCACTAGAGTGACAATGCAAAAACTGACTGCAGGCCTGTCACTAGTAACCTAGCTATGCAGATTTAAACTGCTATTTTTACCAGTCTAAATAATGTCTTTCGTTGGGCCTAAAACCCTCCTTTTAAATACTAATAAGTCACCCCTAAGTAGGCCTTAAATAAGGCAGGGTGCATGACATTTGAAAGTAGAACATTAAAAGTGTAGCGTTAAACATGCCCTTACAGTGACAATGCCCTAAAAGCTATTTTCATTATAGCAGGGCTATCTGTTCCATAGGAAAGCACAGGATACCATAATAAAATGAATGATCTCTGCCAAGGAACCAGATGAAAAATGTTCATTCAGTGGTACAGTTGGAGTTGTGCAAATGTTTTGGCAAAAGGGACTTTTAAAACGTTCACCTATAGCATGCTTAAACCATCTAGAAGCCTGTTTGCATGAGCTTCCAACTATCACCCAGGAGCTGAATTCCTTCATGAGGTGTGAGTTGGCTCCCAGAGCTGAAACAAAGGCTTTGGGTGTGGGGATGGTGTTTGTTCCTGACAGGATGATCATCTTGCCCGTGCCCAGGAACCTATATAGTTGCAAAGAATGCCCACTCTGTCAATGGCAGATGTAGCTCACACCTGGGCTTGTCTTCTTTTTGTTTTTCTAGCCCGCCAAGCTCCTATCCCAGAGCCCAGCTGACCTGTTTCAACTGGACCTACTCTGGATCCTGCTAGTGGAGTCCTGACCCCCAAGTGCTGTTCCTGAGGTCTTGTAACCCTTGGCTGGTGTCAGAGTCTACTTCTCCTTCCTAATCCCAAAAGTTGGGACCGGCCTGCCAGTCGATCCCCTGAAGGTGCATCGCTGGTGGACCTGGCTCACCACAGCTCCCATGACATTCTTCTCTACAGAAGCAAATTCAATTAATTGGGCCCAACGTTGACTGGCATCCGATGATGTTGAACCCTTTTCAGTTACATCCTGCAGCCTTGCCCAACTGAGGAAATCTGACTTCCAGAAAAGAATTGAAATCTTGAAGGAAGAAATCTTCAAAGGTCCGATGCTGAGTAGGATCATATTGATGATTTTCTGGATGCAAAATCTGGACTTTTCCCAATCTGAGCTTCCCTAGCCTTCGTCAACAACTTTACTGACACCTTATCCTTTCCTCAATCCATCATCAAGGAACCCATCTTTGGATCCAACCTGTTGCCTTGTCCCGTTGACGGCTCTATCTTTTTGAACTTTTTCTACATTTGAAGGCAAGTCCTTGACCAAGACCAACCTGGTCCTCGTATCTGACCAGAGCTCCATCTTAGCCTTGTCTCAGTCTAGCACAACCAGTTGCATGTGGTGGGTGCTTTACATGTTTTTGATGACATTTTTTATTTAAAACCAAAACAATATATCTCCAGTTGCCCTTATTGAATTTTTGTTGTTTTGGTAACATTTTGTTCATTAAAAAATATTCTCTCTTCCTGTAAACTGGAGTTGGATTTTTATTGTGTCATGTTATTTACTTTTTAACTGTTTTGATACTTCTAAATGCTTTACACATTTTCTCAAGTTAAGCCTCTCTGCTCTGTGCCATAGCTACCAGGGCTGACATAGCTACCAGGGCTGAGCTCAGGTTTAAATAACTGAAACCTTTAGGACCAGGAGTAGTGACATTATTACCTGTGGTGGACTACCATCCACCGCAACTAATAATCCATTTTCTCACACTAGGCCACTTGTAAAGTGTGGATTTTGTAGGGCTGGGTGGAAATGTTGCATTCAGAGCCTTGAAGGCAGGGACGTAGCTTAGTCATTGAGTTGCAGGGGTTGGGAATATCACATTTACCAACTAAAAAAGTGGTGGGTGCATGGTGGTTGGACGAGACGAGCAAGGTTAGAAGAAGGCTGTTCTCATGAGGAGCCGGGTCAATACTGATTTATATTAAGTGGGCCTTTGTCTGCAGGGCACAGTAGGCAAAATATGACAGGTTGGAATGCAACATAGTGGGCCAGATTCACAGAACTAACTTTAGACAAGATCCTAAACTTACTACCATTTTGGTATTCACAGAAGGCACTTACTCATTTTGGTATTCACAGAAGGCACTTACTCATTTCGGTATTCACAGAAGTTAGGACTCCTAACTTTAGGACTCCTAAATGCCTTCTGTGAATAACGAAAGTCTTAAAGTTAGGGTTTTCTCAGTATAGGAGTAGTAAAGTTAGGAGTCCTAACTTTACTACTCCTAAACTGAGAAAAATCCTAACTTTAAGACTTTTGGTATTCACAGAAGGCATTTAGGAGTCCTAAAGTTAGGACTCCTAACTTCTGTGAATACTGAAATGAGTAAGGGCCTTCTGTGAATGCCAAAATGAGTAAGTGCCTTCTGTGAATACCTTAATGGTAGTAAGTTTAGGATTTTGTCTTAAGTTAGTTCTGTGAATCGGGCCCAGAGTGATTGGGCCTGATTCGCGGAACTAACTTAAGACAAAATCCTAAACTTATTACTTTTGGTATTCACAGAAGGCATTTAGTAGTAGTAAAGTTAGGATTTTGTCTTAAGTTTGACTTAATAATAATCAAAGGGAATGGATCACTTGTAGCTGGCACCAGGGTTCGGATAGTTGTTTCCGATATTTGGTAAAAAACCCTCATTCACGTAAGTCAGTTCGTGGGCGGTATATCTTGGTTCTCCGCCTTGATATTTTAATACGTGACAGCATCATCATAGGGTTTTTCCCATGCTTCCTCCAACCCGGAGGGAACCACTGGACGTTCCAGTAGTGATCAGGGAAAAAAAGGGGGAAGTACAAAAAGGTCAGAAGTGCTCAAGTGTTGTGATTGGTTAAAAAATTCCTCTAGCTACCTATATTCAATTTTATTCCATTAGGTGCTGGGGAAAAAAGGATAAAAAACAGCTAGTTGCAGAAAGGACATGTAATGGATCCGCTGCAGTTTTAGTCTGAGTGGTCGGTCGACATGTTTCAGCCCCTAAAGTGCCCAGAAGGGTCGGGGGGCTTTCTTCAAGACCTCAGGTGAAGGAAAAGTGGGATTTGGATAGTATCCAATATCAGGTGGAAGTTCCAATGTTGGTCACATGAACTTGTTATAGGTTAGTACCGATGTATAGGGAGGAAGGAGGAAAGGTAGACAGAAGCGTCCTAAGTTAGTACAAGGAGGACGGAGTTGTTAAATGGTCTAGCTGAAATCGCAATACATAAGCAAATATAAATGGCAAATCTTTAGATACATACTGGTATACATCTTCAAAATGCAAGTGGAGATTCGAACCGTCTCTCTTATAGACAGGTGAGTTGAGAAAACAGATAAGTAAAGTGTGGTTAAAATTAAGAATTTAAAAATTAGCACAGATAGTATTGAGAACGTGGGTGTACACTTGTTAAAAGCAGATTGTTCTGTTGGAAAATTAGCGAGTAATGGTGTTGTTAGTTCTAACAATAGATGCCCCTAGGTAATGGTCATGTGAGACCCAGGTCGTCGTTAAGCGTAAGTTAGTGCAAATGTGGTTGAATAACGAGGTAAAGGGACCTGTCTCTGTTGAGGAGAGCTCTTAGCGGATGTTACGCGATGCAAGACAGAAAGAAATACGTGCCCTGAGTCGTGTTAGTCAGAAACATTATTGAACCTCAGTTAGTGCAGACAATAAAAAACAAACAGATAACAAGGCACGGAGGGGAGTTGCTACTCATATGCTCCGGTTTTCGGCGTAAGCAAAGTAAATACCTTGGGGGTTCCGATTCAGAACTCCGTGGGGCGAAACAGGCAGCGGTATTGCTGTTAGAAGAAGAAAAACAGGGAAACAAATACAAAGAGTGTAGAGCATGTCAAGATGCTGAATAACGTTACGTGTCTTCTGTGGCGTTCCCCGTACCGCGGCTCTGGTGCAGTCACGACTTGTGCTGGCACTGATTTCCTGTTTACGTGACGGACCCGGGAGGCAGGATTTAAGTACTGGGTTAGGTGCCACGGAAGAAAGACTGTTCGTGTGTGGTAGTATCAAGAAACTTTATTGAGCTAGTGGATGTCATTGGAAGCCACTAGTGTCAAAAAAATAAAAAAATTAAATGAAATGAAAAACGATTCTCCATGGAAAAAATGCATCCATACAGCAAAGATAATTACGAAGCACCTAACTACCAGTCTGACAACGAGTCTAGTGGCAATTCTTCCAACAACTCAGATTATAGTGGTGAAGACACTATGCAACAACGTAAACAAAGAGGCTCTAACAGACTCCAACAAAGACGCAGACTGAATATATGGCGTAATCCCCCCTTTGGGGAACACCCACTCCCTCTTTTCCATTCTTTTGCTCAGAACTACCAAGGTTGGATCAATCCCTACTAAACAGCACCACCACAACTAGGACCCTTCATGGGACCCTTTACTCAGCAGCCTTCATTTTTAGGGAGAGGCCGAACCAACCAGAGAGGAAGAAGGAGAGGCGTCACTTGGACAGACCAAGAGAGGCAAATATTACCCAGATGTCCAACATGACCAAAGAAAAACCAAGCACGAGCACGACTCATTGATATTCAATCTCTCTGACATTACCCTCTCGGAAGAACAAAAATCGGTACTTAACAAAGGCCTAGGCTTCGTACCTACTCCATCTCTAGATATCTTCAAATTACAAAGCGAAGTTGCACAATTCTGTAGAACCCTGAAACTGAAGGCATTCTTTCAAAACAAAGAAGACAATTCAATCACAGGAGATACCTCTTGAGACCCAAGTCGACGTTCTGCCCTGCAAACCACCAAATCCCGGTAGAGATTCAGGCCTTCGAACAAGCCATTATGAAGGAAATTAATGAGCTTGGTGGGTCAGTTAAAAAACCGTACATGAATACTACAACCATGGAAAAGAAAGCCCTAGAAGAACTCAAATCACATCCAAACATCATCATCAAACCTGCTGATAAAGGTGGAGGCATAATGATTCTAAACAAGGAGAACTACAATGCACAATGCCTTGAGTTGCTGTCTGACAACAAGTTCTACAAAGCAATAACTGTTGATCCGACACCAAGATTACAGAGAACTGTCAACCTTATGGTTGAAGAAGCTGAGACCAACAGTTGGATCTCCAAGAATGAAGCTTCCTTTCTACGTACCCCTCTCCCACGAACACCATACTTCTACTCTCTTCCCAAAGTGCACAAAGCAAGGCAACCTCCACCAGGACGCCCCATAGTCTCTGGGATCGGTTCAGTTCTAGAACCTCTTTCTCAATTTGCTGATCAATTTCTAAGACCTATGGTACAACGTACGCCCACGTACCTCAAAGACACTCGAGATCTCCTCAACCTCTTGAAAGACCAAAGCTTTTCCAGCGAGACAATGCTCCTTGTAGGACTCGATATTGAAAGTTTATACACGAGCCTACCACAACAAGCCACACTCAACACCCTCGAAAATCTACTCTTTGGCCATATCACACACCAAGGCATTTTGTTCTAGAATGTTGCAGAATGGCTCTAACTGAAAACTTTTTTGAATATGAAGGTACCCTCTACCAACAATGCCACGGTACTTCCATGGGAAGTACCTTCGCTCCCAGCGTGGCGGGTCTATATGTGAGTAATTTCGAGAGCACCTTCATACAAAATGACAAGAACCCATTCCTCTCTAAAATTCTTTTTTGGAAAAGATAAATAGATGATGTCATCATGTTCTGGGATGGCACAGCAGAAAACCTACAAGAATTCCACGATTGGATCAATACTCAAGACCCCTGTCTCAAGTTTACTTACAACGCAGATAAGGAACAGCTTGATTTTCTGGACCTTACTATTTATGTAGAAAATGATGTCATCAAGACAAAAACTTACTTCAAACCGACAGCCAAAAACAGTTTACTGTCATTCAACAGTTTCCACCCGCGCCCCCTGCGAGAGAACTTGCCATATAGTCAGTTCCTTCGGCTAAAAAGGAACTGTAGTGAACTCAGCGAGTACAAGACGCAAGCACAAGATCTTTGCACTAAACTCTGCAATAGAGACTACCCTGAGAAAATAATTAAGAAATGCCAGAAGAGAGCAAGAAACCAGCCAAGGGAGAGTCTTTTAGAGACAACATCGAAAACTACTACAGTTGACAAACTGACTTGTGTCACCCCATATAGCATTGTCACCAATTCAGTCAAGAAGATTATAAACAAAAATTGGCGCATTCTCACTTCAGGCACCCTGAATTGGCCCAAACCTATGTTCGCTAACAGACGAACAAGGAATTACAAAGACATTTTGGTGCATACACGTCCACCAGATCTTAGGCCGAGTCTGACCCAGAATACCCTGTGGACCCTACCTCCAGTGACTGGTCATTTCCCATGTGGTAATTGTTCCGTATGCCACCTTACAGAAACTGTCAAAACCATAGAACTATCACCACAAATGACCTGGTCAATGAGACAACATACAAACTGCAACACGACCCATGCCATCTACATGATTACTTGCCCGTGTAATCTCAAATATATCGGGATGACCTGCCGCAAAGTCAAACAGAGAATTTGCAAGCATAGAAGTAATGTTAAGTGTAGACGAGGAACAACGAAAATGAGCAGTCATTATATTGACCACCTACACACAGTGAACGGTCTCAGATGGCTAATACTCGCAACCCTCACCTCTAAAACATCCAATGCAGAAAAATTACTTTTTGAGAAGGAACAAAGATGGGTCCATTGTTTGAAGACCAACTTACAAGGATTGAACGATGACATCCCTTGGCTGAGTGTATAAGTGTAAATAGATGTTTACATAAATACACACAAACACCCCCTCTTGCCTATCTGAGCAGGATGCCTTTAAAGAATCAGGAGGTCAGAATACGAACGCACATATCCTCCTCTGAACATGCCAACCAGGGGCTATATGCATCTTAAAGCACAAAGATGTCAGAATAATATACATGAGTACTCTATCTCTCATATATAATACCAACATTGCCTCATTCAGCCAAACATTTATTACGATCACCTGTACATCAACAGAAAAAAAAAAAAATTGGCAATGACTCTCGCTTTATTTAATTTTTTCATTTCATTTAATTTTTTAATTTTTTTGACACTCGTGGCTTCCAATGACATCCACTAGCTCAATAAAGTTTCTTGATACTACCACACACGAACAGTCTTTCTTCCGTGGCACCTAACCCAGTACTTAAATCCCGCCTCCCGGGTCCGTCACATAAACAGGAAATCAGTGCCAGCACAAGTCGTGACTGCACCAGAGCCGCGGTACGGGGAACGCCACAGAAGACACGTAACGTTATTCAGCATCTTGACATGCTCTACACTCTTTGTATTTGTTTCCCTGTTTTTCTTCTTCTAACAGCAATACCGCTGCCTGTTTCGCCCCACGGAGTTCTGAATCGGAACCCCCAAGGTATTTACTTTGCTTACGCCGAAAACCGGAGCATATGAGTAGCAACTCCCCTCTGTGCCTCGTTATCTGTTTGTTTTTTTATTGTCTGCACTAACTGAGGTTCAATAATGTTTCTGACTAACACGACTCAGGGCACGTATTTCTTTCTGTCTCGCATCGCGTAACATCCGCCAAGAGCTCTCCTCAACAGAGACAGGTCCCTTTACCTCGTTATTCAACCACATTTGCACTAACTTACGCTTAACGACGACCTGGGTCTCACATGACCATTACCTAGGGGCATCTATTGTTAGAACTAACAACACCATTACTCGCTAATTTTCCAACAGAACAATCTGCTTTTAACAAGTGTACACCCACGTTCTCAATACTATCTGTGCTAATTTTTAAATTCTTAATTTTAACCACACTTTACTTATCTGTTTTCTCAACTCACCTGTCTATAAGAGAGACGGTTCGAATCTCCACTTGCATTTTGAAGATGTATACCAGTATGTATCTAAAGATTTGCCATTTATATTTGCTTATGTATTGCGATTTCAGCTAGACCATTTAACAACTCCGTCCTCCTTGTACTAACTTAGGACGCTTCTGTCTACCTTTCCTCCTTCCTCCCTATACATAGGTACTAACCTATCAGAAGTTCATGTGACTAACATTGGAACTTCCACCTGATATTGGATACTATCCAAATCCCACTTTTCCTTCACCTGAGGTCCTGAAGAAAGCCCCCCGACCCTTCTGGGCACTTTAGGGGCTGAAACATGTCGACCGACCACTCAGACTAAAACTGCAGCGGATCCATTACATGTCCTTTCTGCAACTAGCTGTTTTTTATCCTTTTTTTCCCTGCACCTAATGGAATAAAATTGAATATAGGTAGCTAGAGGAATTTTTAACCAATCACAACACTTGATCACTTCTCACCTTTTTTGTACTTCCCCCTTTTTTTCCCTGATCACTACTGGAACGTCCAGTGGTTCCCTCCGGGTTGGAGGAAGCATCGGAAAAACCCTATGATGATGCTGTCACGTATTAAAATATCAAGGCGGAGAACCAAGATATACCGCCCACGAACTGTCTTACGTGAATGAGGGTTTTTTACCAAATATCGGAAACAACTATCCGAACCCTGGTGCCAGCTACAAGTGATCCATTCCCTTTGATTATTACTAATTTGCTGGAAGCCGAATGGATCACAGCCTCTTCTATTTCCCTCCCCTTGATTGATATATATTAAGTTTGACTTAAGACAGACTTAAGACAAACTTAAGACAAACTTAAGACAGACTTAAGACAGACTTAAGACAGACTTAAGACAGACTTAAGACAGACTTAAGACAGACATAAGACAGACTTAAGTTAGGATTTTGTCTTAAGTTTGTCTTAAGTTTATCTTAAATTTGTCTTAAGTCTGTCTTGAGTCTGTCTTAAGTTTGTCTTAAGTCAAACTTAAGACAAAATCCTAACTTTACTACTACTAAATGACTTCTGTGAATACCATAAGTAGTAAGTTTAGGATTTTGTCTTAAGTTAGTTCTGTGAATCGGCCCCATTGTCACTGGTTAGGCTATTTGAACGCATACACTTTTGGGTGTTTGATTGCCACTAATATGCTTGGAAACCTGAGACTGGTGCACCTTTCCAAGCCTACTTCTGCAATACTTGTGAATTTCAAAAAGAGGTAAATATGCACCTATTCAAATAGTACTTGTATGGGTGCAGATTTACTACTTTTTGGGTAAACCAGTCACTATATACATTTAATTTTCTGCTCCAACTAACAAGTTAAAAGCTCTTAGTGAAAAGAGAATGACCAACTGCCATAGATATTGCAGACCAGACTCAGCGCCCCCAAACTCAACTATCAAACCTTAGAATGTATTTGGGAAGTGTCACACCTCAACCATTGCCCTGGAAGCTAAGCCCCTGCCCATTCCACCTGTACCTAGTAGTTACCCCTGGAAACTCATGACTACTGTTACGAACAACAAAATATCCCGGAGTTTCTGACCTGGGATCACTTATTTCAAATGTATTTTCACAATATAAATTCTAATTCTTCTCTGCTATGAGAAGCCTTGATGGCAGAGTTACCAAATTGGTGCATGTAGGCAGGACTCCATGATTGCAGTCTTTGCTTATACAAATTATTTTATCAAGTGGCTGACGGCCATATGTACTAAGCCTGAAACACAAATAGAGGTGGGCATGCCAGAAAATAATAGGACAAGCCAAGCCAGAGCTGAGCCAAGGACCTGGCTGGGCTGTAAGAGTCCATGCACATGCCAAGCCATGAAAACAATTGGCATGTATATTGTGAGACAACCATAATGTAAAAATATGGTACAGTCTCTTCAAAGATCAAAATGGTGTATTTCTTTAACATGTAAAGTATTTCACCATAGTACATCAGATTATATCACTGCATAGACAGATATTTATTAAAAATTATAGTTTTTCAAACATGAACTTAGGAACAATAATGGCTCAACCCCCCAACGTTATTACCGTTAGTGAACTAAGAGGCAAGACAATAGTCAATGTAAAACATAAGAGTGGCCTATATTCTTATTATAGATGGAGCAACATTATAGACTATTAAACCAATAAGAAGAGATACTTTTATAGCGCATATCCTGAACTCGAGAATTTAATATTTTGCTCTCAGATGTGATAATGAAGAAAAAGGAAGTTTCTGTGAAATAAAATGTTTACCTAGAAATACTGGCACAAACATACCAGACCGGACTGAGGGCCCCCAAACCCAACTACCAAGACAAGAAGGCATTTATTCTTGTGGGTGTCTGTAAGAAAATGGGTTACTGGTTGACTGGGGTGGGAGCCCTGGCCAAGCAGCAACCACAATCCTTGTTAGCTAAGGCACAAGCAAACTCCCAAATTAACCTGTGCTTAACCCCCTGGTGGCTTGGCACAGAGCAGTCAGGCTTAATTTATAGCCAATGTGCAACACTTCAAACAGTAACAAAGTGAAAACACCACACACAAAGGATCCCACACCAGATTAAACAAATAGAGTATTTTTTAAGAAATAAAACAAAACCAAAATTACAAAAACTCCTTTTAGTAGAAATGGAGATATGCAAGTTTAAAGATTTCAGTGAAAATAGCACTAAAAAGCACAATGCTGTGGATATATAGCTGTGCTGGTTTGGGACAAAGTCACAATTTCAGACCGACTGTGATGGAGCACAGGTTGGATACACAGACCCAGTTAGGCTTGCTGAACAAAGTACCTTAAATCCCGGTTTGTGGAGCATTGCGAGGGTCCTCACCAAAGATGTGTTGTGCAGCAGTGGCGATGTGTTGGTTCCGAGGTGCGGCAAAGCTGCGATAACTTGCGTTGTCATCAATGATGTGTCGCACAGTTGGGTTGATGCATTGGTTCCACGGAACTGCGAGACTGCAATGCAGAGTCCGTCATCATCCAGACTGCTGTTGAGAAGGGATGCACGGGCCTGCGAGAATGTGTTGCACAGCGGTAGTTCTGAGGAGCCGGTGAGTTGCGATGCGGGTCTTTGCAATGGGGACGACTCATACAGCGGTGACAATGCATTGGTTCTGCTCGGGGTTGCACCGTGCAGCAGAGAAGATGCATCAGTTCTGCTGGATCCACAGAGGCTGGCAAAGCACCTTAGGCCTACTTACAAGTGTCCAGGAATGGGGTAGCAAGACTTGAAGGGGTAGACTCACAGATAGCTGAGTCCAGGTGCTGGGGTCGATTTTGTGGGAAGCTTCTGTCCTTGAGGCGCAAGTCAGAAGACCAGCCAACTAGCCCTTGGAGTCACTCTGGGGTCCTAGTTTCAACAGATGCACGTCCATTCCTTCTCACCCAGGCAGGAGGGCAGAAGGTCAGCATAGGATGGCAGCACTCCTTTAGAGCAACAATCCGGCAGAGTGGCTGTTCTTTAAGCAGCACAGCAGCCCTTCTTCTTGGCAGAGTATTCACAGGTCCAAGTGTATTGAAGGTGTTTTTTCCCCCGGAGTTTTATATAGTGCGAATTTGACCAGAAGGTATCGGGTATCGGAGAACTTTACACGAGCACCAGTTTCGTTACAGATGGACGGACACATTCATTTCTTTTTGGTTAGGCACGGTGTCTGAAGTACAATATTTATACCCAGCTTTGCCTTTGAAGTGGGAGAAACTTCTGGAAGCTTGCCTTTGAAGTGCACAAGGTGCCCTGAGTGTCTTGCTCTGGCTCCATACTAACTGCGTGGAGCTATGGCCGGCTGCACCCTCCCATCCTGCCAATGATGGCCCAGCCAGGAACACCTATGCCCCTTACTGTGTGTGACTGTCTGGGAGGAGGAATACACAAAGCCCAACCATCAACTACACCCAGCCATGCGACCCAGAGACAGACTGCAGGTACCAAATGGCTAAAGCAGAAAAATGCAAATTTTCTAAAAGTGGCATTTTCAAAATTGTAATTCAGAATCCGACTCCATCATAATTTAGCATTTTTCAGTCCAATTCCAAAGACACCAAACATGAATGAGTTACCTATTCCCATTTGGAAGTTACAGGTTATTAAATGTAATAAGGTAATTCCAATGTTACCCTATGGGGGAGGTAAGCCTTGCAGTAATGAAAAATTAATTTAAGAGTATTTCACTACAAGGACATGTAAAACTGAAAGGTACATGTCCTACTTTTTACATACATTGCACCCTGCCCTCTAGGCTGTCTATGGACTACCTTAGGGGTGACTTATATGTTTTAAAAAGTAAGGTTTAGGCCTGGCAAAAGGTTTATTTTGCCAAGTCGAAATGGCAGTTTAAAACTGCACACACAGGCAGCAATGGTAGACCTGAAACATGTCAAACGTGCTACGTAAGTGGCTGGCACAATTAGTGCTGCCTGCTCCCCAGTCAAACAACTACACACATGCCACTACTGATACCAATTCACCATCTCACATCATGATCACACAAAACACTTGATATGACCATATATTATATTTTTCATTTGTTGATTTGTATAATTTTTTCAAAAATTACCAAGATGAATTATTCATCTGTTAGACCATCAATTTATCACAAACCATTAAACCACACAGAGACACCAAAACATTATTATATTAAATGACACTCCTTACAACAATACAAAAAAATCGAACAAAACATTGGACAGTACATCAATATGAATCACCTAGTACAGAAATCTCGATAGCTCCAGTTCTGTGATTCTAAAGGCAATTTATAATTTTATGAAACAAAAAACAAAACAACGCCCTTTAAGCTGGCGTTACAACACCGGCTCACTAGTAGCATTTAATTTACAGGCCCTGGACACAGGTAGTGCCACGTTCTTAGGAAATTACAAGTAAATTAAATTGGCCAATTGTGGGATAAGTTAGCTCTGCTTTAAGGAGCGAGCACAAGAACTTTAGCACTGGTTAGCAGAGGTAAAGTGCGCAGATCACAAGCCAGCAAAAACAAAGTCAGCACAGGAAGGTTGAAGGCAAAAAGTTAGGGGAAAAACCACACCAAGGATGCCAGGTCTAACAGTGGCACCCCCCAAAGCCCCCTTGAAGCTAAGCCCCTGATTGTGGAGCTGATACGAAAGCATCATGTCTCTCAGTCAAGAATGACACTATCATGGCTTCCAGTCTAAGATCAGATTTGTTTCATAATAGCCTGGTGGATGTTTACGTTTTACTATTACTTATTGAACACTTTGGTCACTCATCGTATTTCTCGTTATTTGCTGCCTCATTTCGTCTGTATTCTAGATCATGCCTGGATGGTGGTACCAAAGGAGGTGGTACCAAAGGAGAACTTTAAATCCATGGATAGCAGAGCTTTTTCTGCGGTAGGACACTCATAGTGGAACTCCTTTCTACAGCTGCTTGGAGAATTATCCACAAGTTGTAGCATTAAGGAAGGGCCACAATACCTGCTTTAGATCTCTCCACGTGACGTGACTAGAGACAAGAGACTTTCAGAAAGATGGTCAGTGCATTATATATAATATTAACAGTATTTGTAATTTGCTCACCAGGCATCATCCAGTTAGAACCCTTGGGTGATCAGGCCTTACTTACACTCAAACCATACTCAGCCAATCGACGAACTCTTACTGTCCTAGAGAAAGCTTGGCCTTTTTGAAATTCTGTACTATTTCTGCCACTTTGGAAATGAGAAGCAAGTCAAGAAGGAAATGAGTGCTCCAACTGCATTATTTACAGACCCCGTCCGATAGTATACTGTCCTACTGACTCTGCCAAGTGCCATATAGTGTATGTTAGCCTATCACAATATAAGAATGTCTCCGCATTCCTGCCATATAGTGTATGTTAGCCTATCACAATATAAGAATGTCTCCGCATTCCTGCCTGAGTTTATATTTCTAACCCAAATTAACTCAGCTGGACAAATAAGGCTGAGATTCCGCAATCTGTTTCTTAACTCACCGATCAGTATTGAATCCTGTCAGTGGTCTCCCCCGCCACGCACAATCGTTATTGTGAACGTGTTTCCCACAGTCCAGCCCTCCAGTGAGTGTCAGAGAGCTGGCCTGGATGTCGGGCAGTTTGCTCCCACCCCTTGGCTCTGTCCAGTGGTGCTGTGGCCTGCATTGCATCCTTCATTACGTGAAACCTGCTGCGCAGCCACTTCTGCGTCACGCTGTCTAAGCTCGAATCACGAGCTGCGTCCCGTTGTGCACGTCATAGTAAGGCCTGCTCGTGCGCGCCATAGTAAGGCCTGCTCGTGATTTCGCTTCTGAGCGTCAGTACTCAGCGAGGCACAGAGAGTTACCACGTGGACCCACGTATGGGCCCGGCCGGTTGCTTAAAAACTACCGTTTATCGGTCCTAGACTTGGACGCCATGAAGTTCTTTCTGGTAAGGCCTTTTGTCTCTGCCTCCTCAATTGGACCCTGTCCGCTCGGGTAGACGTGATGGGGATGGACCATGGATGTGGAAAGCAGGGCCAGCTTTGGCGCTGGTTGCGCCCCCACCAGTGACCACCTCCCGCCACAGATTCCCTCACTACCATCCTTTCACAGTGCCCCTCAATTCTCCATAACCACTCAGAGCATTTATATCGTTTCATGGCCCCACTCCTACCACTGTAGGGGTGTCGGAGCTCTTTACATCACACAATCATACATGTGCAAATCAGTGTACATGAAATGTTAGGTAAGACAGAGGATTAACAAGCTATAGGGGGTCACAGGTCATCCATACTGGTAGCCAGTATGGTTTAAGAGTTCTTGGTCTGGAGAAACACAAACATAGAATTTAAAACGTAACACCATGGTTGGGGGGTTCTCTTTAATACTAAGAATCGATTTCTACCCAAATGAACCCACTTTGCAACATTAGGATAATGAAAGACTGGGGAAAAAACATAACACTCCAGCCTATACCTTGAAATTTCCGTGCAGCTCTTTGATAACAGTTAACTGCTCACTGTTTTACATTAGGATTTTAACTTATTAAGTACATGCAATAGTATCTCTCTGACAAAAGCAGTAACTGACTGACCTATTTACACTTTGGGATCTACATGGTACACGTTCTTTGCAGAAGGCATATTAACCTTCTGCCCTACCTTAGGACGAGTAAAAACGTCCCCTAGACAAAACTCAGACCTCTCTCTCTCCTGAAATCTCTGATCCCATGCCACTCTGGCCTCACTGCCTTCATTTGCCTGAACTTGTTATCATACTACAGCCAGGCTGTGCCCGGGAATTCTAATGCCGCCCCGTGAATCATGGACATGTAGCTTTTCAGCTGGGCCGCCAGTGTTGGGTACCTCTCTACCATGATTGCTGCGTATATAGCAAACCCTGTGACCCAATTCTTAATTTACCATTCCACCCAAACTTTTTGCTGCTTGAATTTGCCCTTTTTGCCTGCTCTGTTCTTCCCTGGAACTACTCCTGCGTTGATGAGGTCAAAAACATCGATAAACTCCCCCCTGAATATCTGGTTTCTGCTGGCACATGCCATGTGATACCTGCAGATGGGGCTACCACTGGTGACGCGGATCCATACAACACTGGACTCTGTGTCAAAAGGGGCTGTACCGCTACTGCAGCCCCCAGGGGCACCAGTGGCGCCGCCTGGGGAATCTCTGGTCTTTGCGTGGGTAACGCCGTGGCCTGAGGTATCACCCCCCCCTGGGGGTGGCTCCGCATGCACTTCTCTCTTCTGCGCAGCTGCGCCAGAAGTCTGAGAATTGTCTGTGGTCGCGAGAGGCTGGCCCGTTACCACCGCCTCACCTGAGGTGTTCGCCTGGGCTTCCGCTAGCCTGTTGTGCTTGCCCTGCTGCGCATCCTTGAAACGTTCAGGAGTTGGCCTTGTGCGCTTGGACAACATGGCTTCCTGCTGCGTGCCCGCTCCGGCCCCTTGCGTTAGCGTCCCCAACGCCCAGTTGATACTCCCTTTCTTAGCGACCTCCTACAATGCCGACAATGATCGAAATTCTTCTTGTGTAGCTGGGGCCTCCTTGCCCCCCCGCGCACGCTTTGGTGGCATTCTGCGCACTACGGAAAATAAAATAGAATTAGACAGTGTCCCCTTGTCTCTTTCCCTTCGCCCTCTCATCAGGCTTTTCAGCATCACGCTGACTGTCCCCTCATGTCCTTATGTCCCTCGCTACAGTTGGCGGGGGCACTGGAGATACTCACTACCCCAGTGCCCCCATGTTACCCTTTTCACACACCATGCGCGTTCTCATGCATTTAACAAACTCCCTCCTGGGACACTCAGCCAACTCACTAGCCGAGTGCCAGGGTCGTCATGCCATTATCCACGTGTTCCCAAACGGTCCATGCATTACTGGTTCATGCAGTGCCATGCCTTATCTCCCACTACCAGGTGAGCTCAGCCTACTCACTAGCTGAGCGCCCCGGTTGCCTTGGTTTCGTGCCCTGCCTCACCGTTCTTGACGGAGCCTCCTTTAAGCTCGTGCATGTTCAAGCACGGTGTATACCCCATAGCGCTTAGGCCCTCCTGCGCATTTCAAAACATGTTAAACTCGTGGTCGAACACTTAGACTTGAGTCCCAGGCGCCCTTGATACATAAATGCGCCTTGCGTCCATGCTCAACTTGAGGGACCGCAATACAGTCTGCTGTAAACATTTAAACCGCCTAGCTGAGCGGCCCAGGTCACTCTACATTTTTCCCCCCGTAGTGCCTTTTTGCCGGAATCACAAAAATGCTTAAGCGATGCACCCTCACCTCATGCTCAGCCTTACCAAAGCGCTCTTTTCCTAGCGCGGCCTCGTCGAGCTCGCTTTGCGCCGAGCCTCCTTAAGCCTCCCGCTAACTCCGTATGGAATTCCCGATTGTTGGCCCTGTGATCGCACTCCTTTCCCAGATCAAAGCGTCTCCTTGCAGTGCCACTGCGTGCCTTCCCCCATCGCTTGCGCTCCTGCTCAGCCCCTTATCAAGCAGGCGTAAAGCTCCCTGTTTGCCATGGCCCTAACATGACCTTCTATTAATACTTCGACTACGCTTTCAGTGAGGCCCTATCACCTGGGTGAACCGCGCGCCCGACCGGAAGACTCGCCGCAACCTCCCACAGCTCCGATCGATGCAACTTCCTAAAGCTCCGGTCTGCCTTTCAGCCCGTGGTGAGATGACAAAAGAGGGCTTCCTATTCCTGCCCCTGGCCTTTCAAACCCCCCACCAGTCAGGGGTCACCCGCGCACCTGGCTGACGCTCTCAAGGGAATTCCGGCTACGCCCCCCTCCCACTCGTACACCGGAAGAGACCCTACCCTGGCTCCCGCCCGAGATGCCAATAAAGGCACCACGCCCCTAGGTGTGGGTGGTGCCCATCAAAAATATTAGTCACCAGAGTTATTTTGACATTTTTGTTGTTGACTGAAAATTGCTGAAGGCAAGGAACGTGGCAGCTGATGCTTTCAGAACCATAATATACAGTGCCCCCACCCACAGTCAGCACATGGTGCGGTGGCACCAGTTGCACCACCATAGAGCCTGCCCTGGTGGAAAGATATATCCCCACAGGACTCTGTCTCTTCCCTAAAATGGTCCATCGTGTCTTTCAGTCTGAACTCCTCTCTCTCGTGTCTCCTTGCGACATTGCCTCCTTTCTCAGTGGTCTGCTCCCTCTTTGTGAACTGCGTAAATCAGCGGCACTATCTCCTGTCAGGAACTTATCTCAGTGCCTGTCTTCACTGTCACCAGTCTCTTTCCACCCATGATCTAAGTGCTTTCTCATCTCATGATGTCAGTTTTGCAGGGTGCACTGCAATCACTGGACTCTAGGGTCTGCTGACCCTGTACAGTCTCCGACGTGGGACGTGGTGCCTCCGGGCCTGCTTCCTCCGGATGGTACACTGTTTTCCATCATGTGCCTCTGTGGTTGGGAGCACGCTCATTCTGCTAAGGCAAGAGCGGAAACCTTTAGGTCGGCGTGTCCGGTTGTTATAGGCGAGTCAGCAAATAAACAGAGAGAGAGCTGAGCCCTGGTTCTAGATTGGCTCTAGGAGTCGTGCCCAATCCCAGCTGAAACATGTTCGTCATGTAAATACAGACATCTTGTGTAATAATAAAGTATACTTTGCAATGTTGAAGCAGTTTGCATTAGTACAACAGATTATAGCGTTTCTTTGAGGGGGTATTTATCAAAAGTGATCCCTTTAAACATGAACTTAGAACCATTTCTGCCTCCACCCTCACAACCATGCCATTAGTGAACCAAGACACAATTCAGCAGTATTCTGCCTCTTCTAGTTGGGGCCTTGCAGCATACTGGAAGTAGTGGGCCCTGCATGCCTTGACAACCTGGGACTCTGAACCTTAAAGACCTCTCAGAATTTACACAACATAATCTTGGTCCCCTGATATACCTCCATGAAATAACTGTTGTCCATGGATTTTAATTTTTGATTTGTGTGTTTAGATCATTATAGAAATAATTTAATTTGGGTAGACATTGCTGATCCGAGCCAAATGTTTTTGGACCATATTTTAGAAAATGGTGGATGTGTTGCAGTGATTATGTAATATTTCAGGGACCATGAGACCCATATCCTTCATATTGGTGTCAAAACATAGGTTTTGGGGAGGTCAAGTGGTCTTACAGAGACAGGAAATAACTACAAAGAGTAACCCTTCCACCATTTTCTAAAATGGCGGCTATATAGAAGAGGAAGAAGAGACGTAGATAGAAATGAAAATGTAATGTTTTTTAATCCCTTTATGTATACACCAAATAATGTTTATGATCGGAATATGAAAAAAAATAATGTTTATCACTCCTTTTTTAGACACATTTTCACAGTTCACTTTATTTGTTTCAGCAATTGCTCGTGGCTTTAGATTTTTTTTAGGTTTTAGCACCCCATCAATATATTCCCAACAAAATTCACACGGATCTTTCTCTGCATATGCATGATCCAAAACATTTACACATCTTCTGATCAAGTAGAACGCTCTGCGGCATCTCATGTCCTAGGCAAGCAGCATCCTAAATCCTGCATTCCATTTACTAGAGCTGCTTCTCTGGGATTGTGTTTGACCGGCTGGTTTAGAGGTGCTACAAAGCACTCAGGCATTACTGTGATGTGCTGCAGGGTTGTGGATCGAAAGGTGATGCAGAGCCCAGGTGTTTTAATGCTGCACATCCTGATGCTTTATAGTGGTGCAGGGTCATAGGTTTATCGATACTCCCAGGTGCTACAGGGAAGCCAGTTTTAAAGGTACATTGTCTCATGCTTTCATGGGTTGCAGGGTCCTCGATCTCCTTTTAGGGCTCCAGCTGTCTTGCTACCTGCTTTGCAAAATGAAGGGAGGTGGAAATCCCACTTGAATTTCTCTAACAAGAACAATAGCAGTGTCACTACAGAGAAGGAACAGCAGTGTCTCTTCCACTTTTGGTCACAAGAGTCAGGGAAGGGAGCTTTACTGAAAGCAAATGTTAGTCGGATTG
This sequence comes from Triturus cristatus, assembly GCF_964204655.1. Classification (NCBI taxonomy): domain Eukaryota; kingdom Metazoa; phylum Chordata; class Amphibia; order Caudata; family Salamandridae; genus Triturus; species Triturus cristatus. The sequence continues at coordinate 699,552,202 of NC_140591.1, forward strand.
ATATGACATTAACACCTGGGGCACTGACAGCTCCCAGCTCACTTGTCACCTGACTTCCAAACTATTATTCAAGTAATCATAATGACCTGGATGATCACACTGAGATTCCCAAGTCCGCATCATGGATCAGATGAAGGTGTAAACTGAAGAAACTACTCATGGTCTGGACTCTGAGTAGTTCATAGTTGAATGCTGAAGAATATCTTTACTCAATGAGGCTTTAGTTTGTCAGAGCTATGCAACCTTAGAGAGAGCTGTTTAACTGTAGGCAAAGCTCAACTATGTAATGCTAACACAAACAGTTGTGAAACTTAAGAGATTGTTGGCATGTGTGAGTCCTGAATCCGTAACCTTTGGTGAACTCAACCTCAGCTATGTGATATGTGAGCCAGCTCTGGTGTCTGAAGGGGTTGTCTGAGCTGTAGAACAGTTCTACTGCTCGGAGACTAAGCCTACAAGACAGGGTTGTGGAATTTAATCAAATATCTACTTGTCCATGGGGTAGGTTGCTTCACAAATCTACTTGTCCTGTAACAAAATCCACTTGTCCCTTTGGTGCCATGTAGTTCGGTGATAAATTATGGCAGCAATCTCATTATATAAGAGCTCTGATATAGCTATTATGCCAGGGCTCATACTAAAGTAGTGTTTGAATACTTGCAATCCCCTTATGTTGCCACGTTTCCGCAGATCTACATACTGGGGCTGAAGGTAGTGGTAAGCAATAGTTCCAGGTTTAGAATGCCCTTTTGAGTCTGTGCAAACCTACTAACTTGCAAGTTTAAAGGCTTTTCAACAACTCTTCTCTATTTTTTTCCCATACTGAGAAATGTTAGAAATTTACTCCTGACAATGGCAGACCAACCTTCTTCCAGAGTTGGTAAAAAAAAGTGGTTGGAGGGAAAGTGAAGATGCCAACACTCAGAATTTCGCATGAGCAAATCTACACATGCATATTGCTCATACTAAAATGCAGTTCACAAATATTTTCTAAAAGTTCTATTTCTTGTCCTACGTCTGTAAATACTTGGGAATTCACGAAAGACTTATAGCTGCACTTAAAGCAAGGACATATACCATGGGTGCACTTTTAAGACTTTCTTTAATAATTTGGCCCCCCATTTGGTCTGGTGTTGACCATCACCTTTTGCGTTTAATACAATTCTGTCTCTCTCTCTGTATTGGCTTGCTTCAATGTGAGTGACAGCATTCTGCTCTATCACAAGGTGCATATTGGCACACAAAGTAGTTTTTGTTCAGTGTCAGTAACTACTGTGGCAGTGTGTGCTTTTGAGACCAAAAACAATTTTTGCTTTTGTCAATGTATGTTATAATGTTGAGGGCCCGGCAGCTCCTACAGCTATAAGGTTTTACAAAAACCATGCCAAAACAATTCACACATTAACCAAACTAAAAAGCTGACCACCAATTTCAGACCTACTGGCTTTGCTTGTTTAGTTTTGTTGCTTATAATCTTATTGAAACTGGTTACACTGATATTCCATTATGAATATTTTTGGGAAATACTAGCATGCATCAACACGTGGTACTATATGATGCTACAAAGAAATGGTACCTGAAGTTTTACAGTAGTTTAACAATTGTTTTTTTCCTGCTTTCATTTTTTTATGAACGTTTTATTTTGAAAGCAAAGAATCATCAATCTTGCTTTCAAGGTTCTACAAATATTTGCATAAAATCAGAGAGCATTCTGGGAGCATTATACATAGCCTCATATTGATAAACTTTGAAAACGTGTGTACACATTTTTATACTGTAGTGCAGTCGGAGCTTACAGCATTTATTTAGAGCGCTCACCCTTACAATAAAGGCTTTCAATTAATGAACAATAAATATAAGTTTGAACAGCATTAACATATGGACAAAAATATTACCTTAACCACAGACAGTGCCCTTCCCTGATCCATAATGTGGTCCTGCAAAGTGGCAGCCAAAGGGTTTGTGCTGCAGGGGGTTGGTTCTACTTGCCCAAAGGACAAAATACACATGAAAACGTGTTGGCCTTGACCCCAAACAATATGTCCTGGGAATCAGGCTATAGGAATTCCACGTCCCTGTACAAGGTCATTGTTACTACTTTCAATCAATTTCTTAATATTGTCTGAGGCTTAGAGTGCACAATCCCTCTACCTTTAAATTTTGATCTCTCAATATCACTGTTCCTTTTCCATTAGACCACACCCCTTTCAAAATACTTGGACAATCATGTAGAAAAAGGGAGGTAGGACCCAACCTATCGTAAGCACTCCACAACTTTACTGCTATTCTTTTTTATAGGCAACTTTATTTGAAATTTCCCAGCAAGACACATGGCATTACATGACATTCGAAAGAATTGAGTGTTTATAGCAGCACAAGAGTCCCAATCGACAATGACAAGAAACACTACAAGTTCATAGTGACAGGCCGCAGTATCCACACCACTTCCCCCATATTCGGCCATGCTTACGGAGACAGCCGCGGGCCTCATAGACCAGCTTCTCCTGAAGGACACACCAGTCCACCCCCCTCCGCCAGCACCCGATGGTTGACGGTGCCTACTGTTTCCAAGCGTGGGCTACATTTCTCTTGGGGACCAAACAGGCCATCCCCACAAAAGCCCGCTCAGCACGGGGGCCCTCGAGGATCCTCCAAGAGCCCCAGCGGGGAGTTAGGTCTAGGACATTATCCAGGACAGAGGATAGCACACGTCCCACCCTATACCAGAAGGGCCTCAACACTGGGCAATCCCACGCAACATGGAAAAAATCTGCTGCTGGGAGAGCACACCTCGCGTGCACTGCCGGGCCATCGGGGAGCAAATATCGACTGCACTGCAGGGTGATGTAGTTTGTGTGTAAGTAGTTATACTGGACCATATGCAGTCATGATTAAATCGCTAGTTCTCGGGGCACCAAGCAGGCCTTTCTCCACTCGTCTTTGTCCAGGTCCCCCACTCAGGCCTCCCATCTTCGCCTAGCCCACTCAAGGCCATCCGGGGCGTTGACTACCAAGGAGCGATAAAGTAGCCCTTTGTCCTGGTGCCCGAAGAAAAGTTTTGCTTCCAGCGGGCTGTATTCGGGCAACGGCTCATCTGGGAGCTTGTGTGCCCGCAAGACAAGGTGGAGTTGGAAGTAGCCTAAGAACTGCAAATTGGACAGGGCGTAACGTGATCAGAGGTCCTGGAACATCAGAAGACTACATCCCTTGTAAACATCCCCACAGTAAGTGATCCCAATATGGCTCCAAGGAACAAATCCCTCCAGGTTAGCAAGCTGACAAAGCCAGGACCCCTGCCACAGGGGTGTCACCTCAGTGAGGCAACAGTCCCAGCCAGTGAGTCGAAGAGCTGTCCTCCAGCAGGACAAGGACAACCAGGTGCAGGACGGAAGCGCAGTGAGCAAGCGTGTCCAATACAGACGGTCAAGTAGCCCGTCCAGGATCATCGAAAAATTTCCAGACGGTATGCTGGCTCATCCTAAGCACCTGTGACCATTCGTTAATCAGTACCATGTGGGCTACGAGGTAATAAAGGTAAATAATTGATAGACCCAGACTGCCATTGTAGGAAGGTGGAATCTGACTAATGGTTGCCCCCAACCTTTTGCCTGGTATTTGAATGGTTTTTGACTAGTCTGGCTGGGATCCTGCTATCCAGGACCCCAACCTATCTGCTTTCTCCCTAAAACTAATGTTAAGTACCCTAGGTACAAACTAATTGGATGCTTAGGATGCCCTGACAGTCCCTTGTAGATTGTACCCTAGGTACCCAGGGCATGGGTCCCTCAGTAGGCCTACCAGGGCTGCAGCACTTATTGTTCCACCCTGGGACAGCCATACAAACTGACACCACCAGACCACTACTGAAGTCTGGGTAAGGTGGTGCTAGCACCCCTTACAGGGATATAGGTACCCTATATCCCACCCCATTACAACACATATACTCTCATAGGTCACCCCTATAGCAGGCCTTGGTAATCCTACAAGGCAGGGTGCTGAGGTATGTGTGAGGGGGGACCCCTACATGAGTAGGGCCTCTCTGCAACCTTCGTAAAATCATTTCTGGGTTGTTTGTAGTGTAGCCATACCATATACTCTTAACCGCATTATAAGTCTATCGCGATAACGCGATAACTTGAGAATGGCTACACAGAACCATATTGTGTTTGGTGTCAAACATGTAGGAATCATACCCCCAGTCCAGCCATGGGCAGGACGGTACGATTCCCCCCTGCCAGAGGGGCGATATGGGAAAAGCGGCAGAATTTAGACACCAATCTAAAAGTGCTCAAGTAGCACAAAATGGCTACTACCCGCCACCTACACGACCCTGGCTGTCTGTTGCTGGGAAAAACCCCAGCCTCGCCAGCTGGACAATAGGGCTCCTGTGGCAGGGAGGTGCTAGCATCTCCCCAGACAGGGTAATGTGGATTGGAACAGGGTGGGTGCACCAAATGTCCTTTCAGAGTTGCACGTAGGCAGCTGCAGAAACCTCATTCTGCATACACCGCTTGGAACCGGTTCAGGGGCATCCTGCCCCTCGCCCAGGCGGGAAACACACAAAGGGGAGAGGGTGTAGCCACCCTTTCCCGCCTCACCAGCCATTGGTGGACACTACTCTGGACACTCCCCTAATCTTGGGGATAAAGGTGAATAATGTGGCCCCTGAGCCTCAGATTACTCTTGAACTTTACAGTCTTGATCTTCGACTTGCTGCTGCCCAGCTGACGGAAGAAATCTCCCTTGGGGTAAAGGAGTTACCCCCCTGCTTGGCAGGCACCTGAAACACTGCAAGTGACCCGGTTGGAACTTCGCTGCTCCTTCGGACTTCGTCGACTCCCAGCACCCTGAGGTGGGTTTCCTAAGCATCCCAGAGGCCAGTGAGTGTGCCCAGCCGAGCTGAGCACCGTGGACCGCGTGGGTGCCGAGATCCCCAATACCCCAGGGCACCAGCCACCTCTTGCGTAGCACACGACCCTGACCAGTGGGGAAGTCGTGCTTTGGCCCAAACTTGAGCCAACCTTTAAGCAGCAATTGTGCCAAAAACCAGCGCCCTAGCTCGCCCCGGTGGCCCGTGGGCTCCCTTTTTACGCACGCCAAATTGCTGCCTTCCGCGGTCCCTTGTCTCTCGACTTGTGGGCCCTGGCGGAGGACAATCTTCAACTTTAAGAGTTCCCCTGGTTGCTCCAGGCCTGCTCTCCCGTCTCCTCGAAGGAGACCTCGCACAGACCTCGTGGGTCTGCACCAGTAGCTGATTTGTTCATCTTGCGTGGGTTGCGGTTGCCAAGGCTTAGTGGATCCAATCCGGACACTAACACCGCAGCGACCCTCATCCGACGTGGGACAGTCGCCCTCCCGAAGCTGGCCTTCCTTGAAGCCTCCCGGAGCCCGTGGCTGCAGATCCAAGCTACACCACTTTCCACGTGAAGCACCCGACATCGAAGGGCTCTTTGCTTTGAGCCTCCTGGTCACTTTGCCGTGACCCAGACTCTGTCCCCTCTGCTTTCAGGTTCTTCTCTGCAATCTTCACATCTTTGATCTTCTCGGCATCATCAACGCTTTTGGCTAGCAGAACTTTTGAACATTTTCCTATAGAAAATCAGCCCGCGACCCGACACCAGAATCGACCTATGCACCCGGCTTCCCTGGGGCAGGTAACAGTGGTACCTTGGTACTCTCGTGGTAGTGGGCTCCTCAAAAGCTTAAGTCTAAAGTTTTAACTTTGTGCTCCTGCTAGAAGTATTTTTAAACTGTTTATTTCCAACCGCGACATTCTCCATAGGCTGTAATAGAGATCCCGATAGCAGCTTCTTGCACTGCACGCGCCTCCCGTGGGTCCCCTTCCTCATAACCTGGGGTGGATTCTTAAGGGGCCAGCGATCCTGAATGCCCTAGGCATTGCCTGTAGAATTGTCGTGGTTCTTATACCACTATTTTAGTATATGGTTTGGTCCCCCCTGGGGCCCAATGTTATTAGTGCTATTTATTGTATCTATCAATGCTTGTTTGATATTGTAACTTTTCCACAGCTTCATAAAGAGACTGTGGGATTCTGTCTAAAATAAATACATATATTTTATATATATACCTGTGTGGGCTACTCTTTCATTTGGTTATTCAAGAGGTTATTATGGTAAAACAATAAGCTTAACACTCCTTCAAGACTTAGCCTGAAGGCTGCTCTCCACAGCTACCACTAGGATAGCTTTCTTTAAAGGTTGTCTTAAACCTATCATCAATAAGAGTCAAATTGGACTGGTGCAAGGTGTCCCTATAACTAGGAGACAGCATATGCCAGGCCAACTTCTCACAGCCATTAAAGGAGATTTCTGCATTGTCGAGAAGGCTACCCTGTGCCTGCCTTTGGCCTACACCAAGCTAGCGACCCTGGCCATCAGAAAGCAGAACCATTGGCAAGGGATGGAATGAGGAAAGTTGCTAAGGATGTACAAATACCGTGGAAGGCACACCATCTTAAAAAGGGTGATGTGCTCCATGGGATTCAGCGGCCCAGATCTCGCTCGAGCACCTGGCCCAGCCCCCAAAAGTTAAGGACTAGGCCAGGTCCGAGAGGGGGGACACATGGATTCCAAGATATTTCAAAGAATTGCGTTGGGTAGGGATTTTGGGACACCAACTGCGCGACAGCGCAGCACCCCTAATCTCCACCAGACACAATTTGCCCTTGTTAACACGGAGACCGGAAGCCTCACCATATAAGCGAAGCAAAGCCAAACACCGGGCCCCAGACTGAGGGGAAAATTTGTTTTGTCAGCGTACAACGTTATACGATCCTCGAAGCCCTCCCCCCACTGCCAGCCCCAGATCTGGGCATCGCAGCGTATGAGTCGCACCGGGGGCTCTATCACTAAAGCGAAAAGCAAGGGAGAAAGCGAATACCCCTGGTGCGTGCGGTGTTCAATGGGAAACGGTGGTGGGGGGCAGAACCCCATTCACACAGACCAGGGCGGATGGGGTGTTGTAGAGAAGGCCCACCATGCAACGGAATCCCTTCCCAGCCCAGCCCGCTGAAGAACCCTGTCCAAGAAATCCCATGCCACTGTATCAAAAGCCTTAGTAAAATCAATTAACATCAAATTAAATTTACTGCTATTTTAAGGTCATTTCTGGACCATTAGATCACACTGAAAGGGTTAATTTATCCAGTTACAAAAACATTACTACTTTGTTCTAATTGAGATAGAGTGTCACTCAAAGAGTCATCCAAACAGCATTGAAATGTCACCCATAAGCCAGCTGAAAACATGTATAATTCATACATAAGCAACTGGAAAATTTGCCAGGTATGTGCTACTAAATCAAGGTTTTTTCGTTGGTTTTGCTGGATTTAGGGCTCGGAGTACTTTACCGCTGCTGACCAGTACTAAAGTGCATATGCTCATATCAAACATGTGAAGACAATTGGTTTATCCATGATTTGTATATGTATACCATATACCCAGGGCCTGTAAACCAAATGCTACTAGTGGGCCTGCAGCACTGATGGTGCCACCCACAGAAGTTGTCAGATCTGTCAGGTAGTCAATTGGAGTACAACTAACCTGAAACTTTACCCAGCGGGTGCGATGTTTGAAGCTAAGTCTCCAATTTACCCTTCGTGATACCCCTCAAAAGCATATAGCAAAGCTATCCAGAGAAGGCACCACCCAGGGGTAAAGGGGAATGGGATAAAACACGAAAAAGCTGTTGAAGCGAACAGGAAGGCTTCACTCTCAGAGTGGAAATGCACTTCCTGGAACATGTCCCAACTATGTGAATTCCCTGTAGAAGGATAGAAACAGAGAGAAACATGCATAAGGAAAAAGAATAGTAGCTCACTGTAATACTAGGCTTTGTCTCAGAGTTTAATACTCACTTCTCACATATGTAGAAGAAAGAAGTGAAAAGGTCATCCATTCATGCACATAGGCCAGGCTGTCATTCCTGACCTTAACAAGGGCATACTGAGGAGAACTGTAAATATATTGTCACAAGAACTTCCTCTCGCAGGAGACACTGTAGCACTAATCCACTATAGCTCAAAACGAAAAATGTATTTGAAGGTTTAGAATGGCATAACGTAAAACAAGAATCCAAAAAGTGGCGGAATTATAATTATACAAAACTAATCTCCAGAATGCTAGAAATCCTGATGCTCTGAAACCTCTATTGGTAACTGAAGAACAAACAACGAGAAAGCCTTCACCAGAAAGTCGGAGTCAAAATACTCGTTAGGGACTGAACTCGTTGCGGCCTTTACTCGCTTTAAAAACTGTCTAGCTGCAGCCTCACGACGGAGCCAAACACAAAGCAAAAATCCATATATCCGTTTGTCAGCAGAGGAACGGGTTAATTGGTGGTTACATGCCCGATTCTGGAGTGTGATATGAACGTAAAGCCACCGCGCTCACCCACTGTGTAAAGAATGGAAAAAGGCTCCTGCCAAATACCTTAAGTCGAATTCACTGCGGGGGAGACGGATGGTGATAAAACAAAAGACAGCTAATTAAGTCTCATCAGGGGAGCCCACACCGGGTTGAGTCACTAAATGAGGAGGTGTCGGCTCCTGTAGAAATTAGCGTCCTGCTAACTAAGCTGAGATGATTAATCTGTGAAAAGCTATGTTACATTCTTGCTTTTATTTCCTATGTATCTTTCCCTTCCTCCCTTTCCTCAGCCTGGAACATGGAACACAGTACCTGCGTCGTACGTTTGATGTTCCATGTTCCAGGGTCGACAGTTGAACAGTGCATCTTTGCTTTTTCTACGTGCTGTGCCTCTTCATTATTCTACCAATAAATTTACCCATTACTTCTACATTTTGCAGCCTTTTACTTAACAAACTTGGCGACGAGTGGAAGAAGACTCTACATACCACGTTTCTTGAGGCACAGGTCTAGTGGAGTTTTCCGGACCCGACTTCATCTTTAAGAACAGATGCTATTGGACACGAGTTGCCTGGTTCTCTCGCTGTACCACCCTGGCGAAATCCCGCTTTTCTACGCTTTTCCTCCAAGACTTTAAAGAATTTTGATGCTTTTCAAGAGTTTGCTGGCTTCCTCAAAATTGCCGAAGACGTCGTCACCATGCCAACGATGTTGCTTGGACACCGGTTGTGATGCTTTTCATCCGTCAACAAGCATCACATACCAAGTGTTATCCTCCCATTGGCTGCGTCACACGTCATCACGCTGGCGGACATCTTTAGCACGAACACAAACAAATCATTATGTGTGTTCTGTTGTAGCGGCAATAAATCACTTGTCAGCGCAGTCTTCAATCAAGAAAAATAGCGGAAGAAGATTCTTCGAATATGGTAAAGTTGATTTCTTGGCAATAACAGCGGTGATTTCACTGCCGCTACCGCCCACGTTGCTATTTGATCAACGCGCTTCACACCCTGGCAATATTACATGCTTGGCTGTAACGCTGGGGATTTCTACGGTTAACATTAAACAAACAGAGGGGCCGTTTCACAGAACTAACTTAAGACAAAATCCTAATCTTACTACTTTTGGTATTCACAGAAGTTGGGATTTTGTCTTAAGTTTATCTTAAGACAAACTTAAGACAGACTTAAGACAGACTTAAGACAAACTTAAGACAGACTTAAGACAGACTTAAGACAGACTTAAGACAAACTTAAGACAAAATCCTAACTTAAGTCTGTCTTAAGTTTGTCTTAAGTCTGTCTTAAGTCTGTCTTAAGTCTGTCTTAAGTTTGTCTTAAGACAAACTTAAGACAAAATCCTAACTTCTGTGAATACCAAAAGTAGTAAGTTTAGGATTTTGTCTTAAGTTAGTTCTGTGAATCGGGCCCAAGGTATTTACACCTCTTTTTGTACAATGCTTATGTAGGTAACTTCTACAGGTTCACATGATAAAATACACATACTTAGTATATTTTCATGATATTTTATTTACTATTATCACATTGTCATTTTGTGTAATATATATACTGAAACGTATTGTGGCATTTACGTATTGTATTACAGGACATCTTGTAAAGGATATTACCCTGTTCTTTTCGGTGACAGGCACACCTGGACTCCCAGTTTTATACTGTATGCATACATAGACTAATATTATTCTTTTTTAAACAATTTTTATTAATAAGAAATGGACACCTTTTATCAATACAGGTTTCATTCGTATGACATAGTTTGCTATCATAGCGATTAAGTTTAAACACTCTTATTGGTGCTGTTATTCAATTACATCCACATACATTCACAGTATCCACATCTCTACCTACCAATCCTCCCCAGTCTCTGTTTGTGTCGTTCCTTATGGTGTGCTGATGTCCTTATTTTATTCGCTCAACTCAGACTCTAAGTCTGTCAAAGGGGGTTCACATATATTGCCCCTGAATGTGTTCCATTTTCCCCAGATCCTCTGCCATCTCCGGGGGCAGCCCCTGTTTATACACACCACCCTCTCCGCCATCATGGCACCGTGTAGGTCTAGGCACCACCTCATGTGGGATGGGGCTGACTGCGCCCCCCAGTGCTGCGCAATATTCCTCTTCGCCAATGCCAGTCCTAAGGCTACCCAGGTTTGGTCAGCATGGTTAAGATCAGTAGCATCCCACACATTCAATAAACACATCCGGGGCTCTGGCGGGACATCATGACCGGTAACCCTGGAGACCGTCGCCATAACCTCCCTCCAATACGAAGCAATGTCCGGACATTCCCATATAGTATGAAAGAAGGTGCCCTGGAGGCCATATCCTCGTAGACAGAGCGGAGTAACTGCCTTTCCCATTTTATGAAGCGTGTATCTAGTGTAGTATATCCGATGCAGTATTTTAAGCTGCACCAGCTTTATTTTGGATGGGATCGCCACCTCTCTCGGAGATGCCAACGCCTCATACCATTCCTGTTCGTCCATTTGTCCCACCTCTGCCTCCCAATTCCTTTTAAGGATCTCTGTGGGGTCTTTTTGATGGTTCATCAGTTTTCGGTATGTCAATGATATGGCTTTCTTGGTTAGGTGGTCCGTAAGCAACCGATCCTCAAGCGGGGAGGACTCGGGTATGATGGTCCCTCTGGGTATTGCTTTCTGCAGTGCATGCTGTATTTGCAAAAATTTTAAATGCTCCGTCCTCTCCATCTGATACTCTGTCTGGAGCTTCTCAAACGGTATCACCTCACCTTTCTTCCAGAGGTCACCGACCCTGGAGATGCCTATGAGGTCCCACCCCGCAAATTCTTTACTTAGGTGTCCCATACCTATCTTAGGAGAGACCCATAGCGGCGTATGCTGCGTGATTGTCCCCTCCCATCCCAGCCTGCGCTGCGCCGTGTACCATATCTGTACAGTGTTTGCTGTGGGGCCTGCTAGCTTATTTTTCCCGGATTTAACGTACAGGGCGTGGAGGACCCCTTTGGGTCCCAACATGTGCCTATCCATTCGCAGAGCGGGGTCACCTTGTGCTGCATGTAGCCATTGATTGACTAAGATGAGCTGGGAGGCCCAATAATATAGACATATGTTGGGTAGCACAATTCCCCCATCATACCAACTCCGCATAAGTTTGCAGAGAGCGATTCGGTGAGGCTTACCCTCACACAGCAGGCACCCCACCTCCGCTTCGACCGATTTAAAGTAAGAGTCTGGGACCGAAGTGGGTGCATTCTGCAGTGCATAGAGGAAGCGAGGGAGAGCCATCATTTTGAACAACGCCGCCCTCCCCAGTAATGTCAGCGGGAGGGACTGCCAGTATTTGACATCGCTTCGTAGTCTTTTCAGGGGTGGAAGCAAGTTGCGCTCTAGGAATAGTGCTGGATCAGGCGTGATGTTTATGCCCAGATATTTAAAACCATCCTCCGCCACAGGTATCGTTACTCCTTGGGGGAGCTGCGGTGTTGGTCCATGCAGGACATAGAGAACTGATTTTGCCCAGTTAATCGAATAACCTGAGAGCCTACCATAGGATTCACAGATGTCTAGTAATCCACCTATGGACCGTTTTGGTCGCGTCAGATATACCAAAATATCGTCTGCGTATAGTGAGATACGGTCATCCCAGTTCTCTGTCCATTTTAGTCCTGAGATAACTGGATCCTGCCTTATCCATGCCGCCAATGGTTCCAGTACCAGGGCGAATAGCAGTGGAGAGAGAGGACACCCTTATCTAGTTCTTCGTCCCAATGCAAAGTCTCTTGATAGTCGGCCATTCACCGCCACCTGCGCCAGAGGCCCTGTATACAATAACCGCACCCATGCGCAAAATTTGGGCCCAAAACCCAAATGCACCAGTACTGCGAAGAGAAAGGGCCACTCCACTCGATCAAAGGCCATACTCGCATCCAGCGAGAGAATAACGGCATACTCGTGGATGTAGGGTCCACTGGCCAGTATGCCGTGTAAGCGCCAAATATTCATTGCAGTGTGTCGCCCGGGCATAAAGCCTGACTGGTCTGGGTGAATAAGTGTCTGCAAATGAGGTTGGATACGGGTCGCCAATATTTTTGCCAATATTTTGGCTTCCACATTTAGAAGCGAAATGGGTCTGTAAGAGGAACACTCACTGGGGGGTTTCCCGGGTTTCAATATTGCCACCAGTGTCGCGACCCTTAGGTCCCGTGGAAGTATGCCTTCCTTCAGACTGGCCTCATACATTTTCAGCAAGTGCGGAACCACCGTATCCGCCTCTCGTTTGAATAATTCTACTGGAATCCCATTTGGTCCCAATGCTTTCCCCGACTGGAGCCCGTTAATAGCTATGGCAACCTCCTCTTCCGAAAAATCCTCTTCGAGTGCTAGCGCATCTTCCGGGGTCAGTCTCGGAAGTTGTATGTCTTTTAGGAATGTCAAGTTGTCCTCAGCGGTGGCCGCCACCTGTTCATAGTGATTAGCGAAGGCCATCACTATGTCGTCCGGGTTTGTTACAATCTCCCCGGAGGTCAGCCTCAGCTTTGCCACCCAGCGGTTGGCTTTCTCTTTTTTGTCTAGCCACGCGAGCAGTCTGCCCGCTTTGTCCCCCATCTCATATACTGTATGCTGTGTTTTCGTGAGGCCTATCCGTGCCGCCTCCCATAGATGGTCTCTATATGTTTGTTTAGCGAGGTTAAGTGTGTGTGTATATTTGCGTCGGTGGGGTCTCTGGCCTGTTCCCTTTCTGCCATGGTCACTGCTTCCTCCAGCTTCACCACCTGTTGTGCCGTGTCTCGTTTATGGGCCGTGATTACTGCAATGGCCTGTCCGCGCAGCACTGTTTTATAGGCCTCCCAGAGGACAATGGGCGAGGAAACGGATTGTATGTTTTCGGGAAAGTAATGTTTCGTAGTTTCGCCGGGGACCTTCATATATCCGGGATGTATCGGGAAAGTGCGTCTTCTACCTGAGAGGCATGAGGAATACGTCAGCAACATCGGCGAGTGATCCAATATGCCCCTGGGGAGGTGTTTAATCTCCTGTAGTCGATCAATACAGGTAGGAGAGGTGAGGAGGTAGTCAATACGCGAGAGACTATTGCGCGCGCTAGCATGATGTGTATACTGACGTTCCGTGGGGTGTCGCATGCGCCAACCATCCAGGAGCCCCATGGCGTCCATAAAGTCTCGTAAGGGTGTGGGGGTTGCGCTCTGCCCTCTCGGGGGTTGTCTATCCCATTCCGCGTCTACTGTGGCGTTAAAGTCGCCCCCTATGATTAGTTCTCCCGGGGGTAGGCCCAGCAGGAAAGTTCCCAGGGCCGGAAAAGCAAGTGAGTGCAGTGCCGGAGGAATGTATACCGTAACAAAATTGAAGTTGCATCCTTCCCATTGCCCCGATATCTCAGCAAATTGTCCCTGGTCGTCCGCCCATTTCCCGGTCACCACCAATGGACAGCTTTTTCGGAGGAGGATTCCAACCCCCCTAGAACCGGAGGTAAACTCCGAGTGCATTATCATTTTAAAACCCCATCTATCGAGCGCCTTCACGGCCGTACCGACCAAATGGGTCTCTTGTAGGAGAGCCACCGATGGAGTGTGTCTCTTAATGTGTTGTAGAACCAGCCCCCTCTTAATTTTATTTCCCAAGCCGTTCACATTCCATGATAGCACGGTCAGCGGGGCGCCTGGGGCCCGGCTATCATTCAATGGTACACTCGCCGTCATCTTGGTATTGCCTGCGTTGTGTGTGTATGCAAACATATGTCATGGTCCCGCTCTGTGGTGCATTAAGCATTACCATCACATTTTTCATATATAAATGTACCTCGTGTGGGTGTTCTCTCAATACAAACTCAAGGTGTCCAAGGAACAGTAAAAAACAAAAAAGAAACACAAAAAAATTCCCAAAATCCACCAACTGAAAATAACCCTTATCTACCACCCCCCTCCCTGCTTCCCTGCCAGACGGATCCCCAACTACCCGCCACCCCAACATAGCAGAGTGCTTTAATCCCTTAACAGTACTTGTGTGTCGGGGGAGAGAAGTCCAAGAGCCGTTGCAGTTGTCCCCCACCCTCAAAGACAGTCTTGTAATCTGTATTCGCTGTACATTGTTCGGAGTGATCCTGCCGTCTTGATCCGCCACTAACATCACCGGTGAAGGAGAGGCGCCACGGCCACAATGACTTCTCAGAGTCCATTCACACCTCTTGAGGGGCGCATCTCACCTCCTTGTCGCACGTTCTGCTGCAACTTCAGCCATATCACTCCCCGGTGTCCGTGTTTGTGGAGTTTGCCTCCTCTCGCTCCTTTCCGGATGCCTTGGGGTCCTCGTCGTCGCCTTTATCTTGCCGTTGTCGCCTCCGTGATCTCCCATTACCGCCCGCTCGCTGCCATCCCTCAAGCCAGTCGTGGGCCTCCTCTGGTGTTTCAAAGAAGCACGTCTTTCCATCCGCCACCACTCTCAGTTTTGCCGGAAAGAGCATTGAGTATGGAAGTTCCTTTCTACGAAGGTCTTTTTTCACCTCCATGAAGCTTCTGCGACGCTGGGCGACCGCCGCCGTATAGTCTGGAAAGAAGGAGATCTGAGAATTCTGGATACGAACTGGGGGTGCCACCCTCGCTGCCTGAAGGATAACGTCTCGATCCCGAAAGTTAAAGATGCGGGCCAGTATAGGTCGGGGGGGCGCCCCGGGCTTGGGCTTACCTCCCGGTACTCTGTGCTCTCTTTCCACGGCGAAGAGGGCGGAGAGCCGCCGAGGCTGCAGCTTAGATTGTATAAGATCCTCTACATAGAGATCCATGGCGTGGTTCCCTTCGCTTCCGGGACCCCGGTAATTCTAACGTTGTTCTGCCTAGAGCGCCCCTCCTGATCATCCAGCTTTGCAGCCATAAGTTTGTTTTCAGTCTCTAGTCGACCTCTCTGTGGAGCAACGAGGTGGTGTCTTTAGTAAGGGATTTCGCCACCTGTTCCACCTCTGTCACCCTGGCATTCATTTTTTGAAAATCAGCTCGGAGGAAAGAAACATCCGCAGAGATCGAACCCACCTTAGATTGCACGTTGGCAAGAGCTGCCATGATATCTTCTAACGTCACCTTGGCTGCTCCCCCGGAGTCCGGGTTTCCATCTGCAAGCCCTTTACGCTCAGACGGGCCATTGGAGTCTTTGGCGAAGGCATATTTATCGAGTTTTGCTTGCGCGGTCACGCGCTGGCCCCTTCCCCCCCCATCTTCTCCTGGCCGGTCAGTTCTGACAGGTAATACCCGCCGCCTGCCGCTGGGCCAGCTGCCAAGCGTGGCCTGTCGGCTTTCCCCGTCTGTTGGGCACTAGCTGATTAGTGGGGTTCGGGGTCCTCGCTGTTACCACACGCAGCAAGAGGCAGTTCACGTCTGTTTGGGGTTGGAGCCCTATCGTGCCAGGGGCCTCGGCCGTCACTGCGCACATGGATTTCTTTGCATGTCCTCGCCAGTTGTCTCTGCTCTCACGGATCGTCCCCCACGTTGTGTGCCTGGCAGAGGTCCGTCTCAGAGTGCTACGCGGCTTGGAGCGCAGACAGGGGGGGCCTCCCCGGAACCTCCTCGCCAAGACAGTTTTTAATATTTCATAGGCCACAAAGGGGACTGGGCCTCTTTCCCCCCTCTCACCGTCAGGTCTCAGCTGGTTGCGCGCTCCCTCCCGGTTGCACAGCAGTTGGGATCAGGCGGCTCCGCCGGACTCTCTTATCCTTGCTTCCAGCACACTTCGCACCGATGCCAATGCGATCGTTCCCAGCATGGGCACCACTTTCACCGTTGGCGTGACCCCCACAGGCGTCCCTCGGCGCCGCTGCTTGTGCTTTTATTTTTTTTTCCCTTTTCTGGGCAGGCACCTCCAGTCTCCCGCTGGGTCTCGCCTCCGTTTCCAGGGCTTCCGGTAAATACAGGCCCCGGTTTTTAACTGTTGGGTAAGGCCGCTGATCCCCCTGCGCCGTCCACTATTGCACCAGTTTAAATTATTAATTCAGTCCCGCGGGGCGCCGGGGACTACCGGGCCCCCGTTCACTCCCACACCTCACCGCACGGCCTCTGGCGCTACGCGACTCGTTGGCCCCGTCTTGTTCTCGCTCCGAGCACACCATGCGCCGCTGCCTACACGATCGATGCTGGTGCTTCCTCCATTGCCACTGTTGACATGCCCCCTCTAAGCGTCCTCCGCCGCTGATGTCTCTCTTTGTGCTGTTCTGGGCCAGCGCCGCTCACCTCCTGCCGGACCTCCCTACTGTTCCCGGGTCGCTGGCAAATATAGACCCCGGCTGTCGGCGTTGAAACAGGCCGCGTCTGACCGCGCGCTCTCCACTGCCTCCCAGGCCTCAGTCCGGACTCAGGACCAGCTCAATCGGCGCCTCTTGCTTTCCGGACGTTACAGCTGCCTTTGGGGCAGGATTAATATATGGATAAATCGCCGGATAGTCAGGGAAAACCGCGCCGCTCCCGGAGCTTCGCTATTACGCGGCCATCGTTGTTTGCTGCAGGCCACGCCCCCCGACTAATATTATTCTTGGCTTGTAAGTTTTTATTATTATTGCAATGCAATTTGATCCACCTCCAAAATTCTTACAATCAAAAGGGGAACCACCTATCCCGTGGACAAGATGGAAAGAGGAGTTTTTCACATTCCTTAAAGCCATAGATGGGGAACGTATGTCAGCCGAAAGAAAAAAAAATATTTTTCTCCACTCTTTAGGTTCAGAAGGTCAACTTGTGTACAGAACTCTTCCTCCAGTTAGATCTGGTGGTGACTATAATGTTTATGATGAAGCTGTTTTACGTATAGAGCAGGGGTACTCACAAACTTTCTCTCGGGGGCCAAATTTAGAGTGTGGTTTGTGACCGAGGGCCGCACCGGTGGGGGCGGGGTCAGTGGGGGAGGGGGTGGGGCTAGAAAAAAAAACTGTGACCATGAGCTTGAACACAGGCCCCTGCAGCGGATGCCTTCGTCCACTGAGCCACCAGACCCGGCATGCACATCTCTCTCTCACTCCCGCTCTCGCTCTCTCTCTCTCTCTCACTCTCGCTCTCTCTCTCACTCTCGCTCGCTCTCTCTCTCTCTCTCGCGCTCTCTCTCTCTCTCTCGCGTTCTCTCTCTATCTCTCTCTCTCTCCCTGTCTGTCCCTGCGTCTGTCTGTTCCTGCCTCTATCTGTCTGTCTCTGCCTCTATCTGTCTGTCCCTGCCTCTGTCTGTCTGTCCCTGCCTCTATCTGTCTGTCCCTGGCTCTATCCGTCCCTGCCTCTCTGTCTCTATCTGTGGCACCCATGGAAAAATGTGTAGTCTGTTGGTGCAGGTGGTTCCTGTTGCGCTCATTTATTAATCACTGTATTACCATACATGCCAACATTTCAGAAGAGCAAAGTGGGAGATTCTTATTAAAAAAACAATCGTGAGAATGGGGCCTTGAATCGGGTTACTGTCATGTATGGGCCTTGGAAGTGTGCTGCTGCAGGAACGGACATTTGAAGCGCAAATGCACGTTTTGTTCTTACCTTTCAGAAGCATGGAGGCAATGGCAGGCAGAGAGAGGGTGATGCAAGTGTTGTGCACTCACTGGCCTGGCAGGTTGCTGCTGGCAGTGCATATACCACCCCCCCCCCACCTGTGTGGCAGCCCAGGCACACATACAGCCGCCCCCAGTACTTCACAGGTCTTTAAAAGACCATTCACTTGCTAACAAGCCTTTGTTGTATTTCACCTCTTAGCGCCCCCGCAGCTCCACTCTTACTATCGCTGGAATTGCCGGCCCCCTCTCGGAGTCCGGGCTGCTGCAACGGCTGTGTTTGCTGACACTTTTAAAAAGAAAAGAACACAGGTATATTGTCTGCAAGCTCCGCGGGCCGCCAAGGAAGGCTTGCCGGGCCGCTGGCGGCCCGCGGGCCGTACTATGAGTACCCCTGGTATAGCGGGTAGATTTAAACCTACCACTAGTGTAGCACTCAACAGGTTCAAATTTTACACCAGAGCCCAAGATTAAACTGAAAGCTCTGATGAATTTCTTACAGCTCTTCGTGCATTGTCCCTACATTTCAATTTCGGGTTGATGACAGACGAAATGATCAGAGATCAGATAATTGTTCATGTCAAAAGTAAGAAGGTTCAAGAACAGTTGTGGATTTTGGGTGATCACAGTTTGGAATTGGCCATTAGTACAGCCAAGGCTTTAGAACAATCCGATAAATGGATTAAGTCCCTCAACAAAGATACCAAACCCAGTACATCTAGTGAGGTTAGTGTTGTTAATCCTAGTACATCAAAATCTATTTCTAATTACAAAAGTAGCAATAGACCTAAACAGTTCTATTGTTCCAGATGTGGTAACCCTGATCATATTGCTTCCTTTCCACATTGCCCTGCAATTGGTAAGGAATGCAATAAATGTGGACGTACAGGACATTTTTCGAAAATGTGTAAGAATGTACCTAAATCCAGTTTAGCAAAAAATCTTCAATCTTCCGCATCTACTCCAAATAAAGGTAACGTTTCTTATGTTTCTCATAATATCTCTGTAGAGGATCAGTCTCAGGGTGGTATAGAGTCTGGCATTGTAGTATCAATTCAAAACAACCTTGAGGATCCCGAAATTGACAGAGTCCCTTCACCTAAATGCATTGTCTACATCATAGGAAAAGAGTTGGAACTTATGGCAGACTCTGGATTCCCTTGGACCATAATTACACAGGATTATTGCACAAAATGCCTAGGAGAGTTGATCAATTGTGACTCCCTCTGCAAAGCAGATATCATTGCATTCAATTTTGATGGTTCCAAAATTGATTTCATTGGGTTCAAGGTTGTACCTATCAAATTTAAAGGCAACTCTGCAGTCATCAAACTATATATTGCTTTCAAAGGTGTCAATGTTTTAGGTTGGCGTGACCAAGCTAAGTTGGGTATTGTTTTAAATCCTAGAAACAAAGAACCAGTTTCAGTACTTGCATTATCACTATCTGGAACAGAAATTACGGATTTATATCCTCAAGTATTCTCGGATGAGTTAGGTAAACTTGATGGTTTTAGCCATAGGATCAAAGTCAAGACAAATGCTGTTCCAGTAAAACAAAAGTTAAGGGGTGTCCCCATTAGTGTTAGAGCAGAGCTGAAAGACATGTTAGACTCTATGGTTAAAGATGATATCATTGGAGAGATCGAGTCATCTGAGTGGGTTTCTCCCATCGTTTTGGCCCGTAAACCTGACAATAGTATTCGGCTATGTGTTGATTTGAGGGCGTTAATGCTAATTTGATTACTGATTGTCATCCCCTCCCCAATATAAATGAAATGATATGCATGTTAGATGGTGCTTGTGTTTTCTCTACGCTCGACCTTCGGTCTGCTTATCACCAAATTGAGCTCACCTATGATTCCAAACATTTCACGGCATTTATCACACCCCATGGGTTGTTTCAGTTTAAAAGAATGCCTTTTGGCCTAGCTTCAGCCGCATCTGTGTTTCAGAGAGCGATGTATCATATTTTCAAAGATGTGAACATGTTTGTTAAGTGTTTCCAAGATGATATTCTCATCTTTTCAAAAAATGTGGATGAACATTTTCATCACTTAAAAGAGGTATGTTCTAGATTGAGTATATCTGGTTTAACACTTAAAGCTTTTAAATGCAAATTATTATGCTAATCTGTAGAATATCTAGGTCATACTCTTTCAGGTGAAGGTGTTGTACCAAAAAAAGCATTTTTTCTTCTTCCACCTTTTTGTTTCTCTTGTTTGGATTTAGTCTCAGTCCCCTTATGAAATTTTTACCTTTTGAGATATATTTAACAATGTATCTGTGCTTTGTATCCTTATTATTTGTCTTCATTATTATGAGTCCTTTCTGATCTTTTTGGTTCCTTTTTCTCTTCTCTCTATCTTTTCCTTTCTCCGTATGTTATTTCTCGTGATACGCTAAGTTGGTATATATACTTCATAGTTTTTAATCTTTGAAACAGAAGAACACAGACTAGAATAACTTTATAAAACTTTATAAAAACTTTATATTCACAGAATTTCAAATTATTGATATATATGTATATACATGTTGTATTTTAGGTTGTTTTTGTGTTTCTTTTTGATTGGTGGTTATTGTGGTATTTTTATATGTTGTGATGTAAATGTATTGTATATATACATGTTTTTGTTTATATATGTTGTCCTATGTATTGATTTCAGCCCTGAAGAAGTT
This sequence comes from Triturus cristatus, assembly GCF_964204655.1. Classification (NCBI taxonomy): domain Eukaryota; kingdom Metazoa; phylum Chordata; class Amphibia; order Caudata; family Salamandridae; genus Triturus; species Triturus cristatus. The sequence continues at coordinate 699,572,792 of NC_140591.1, forward strand.
CCTGTGTCTTAGGAACGAAACGCTTTGGCTGTCTATTCTCTTTAATAAACACGAAGATAAAGAAAAAATCTTTGGAATATACATCAATTTGGACTTTGTTATTTGAGTGCACCTTCCTTTGTGTCAAAAAAAGCATTGGTTGATGCGATCATAAATGCTCCAGCTCCTGACAATAAGGAAAAACTTCTTTCTTTCGCTGGTTTATGCGAATATTACAGTAAGTTTATACAGAACTTTGCTACTAAAATGGAGCCTCTCAGAGAGTTAACTAGGAAATCTTCTGAATTTATTTGGACTGATGTGCAAGAAATGGCTTTCAGACAAATCAAAAAAGAGATCGTCAATGCACCCACGCTTAAATCCTTTTGTCTTAATAAGAAGTGCATCATCACAGTGGATGCCAGTCTTTATGGACTGGGTGGTGTTCTTAGCCTAAGTTCTGGGAGAGGTGAGTGGTGTGTAGCCTTTGCTTCCAGAACTCTTTCTGCAACGGAAAGGAGATATGCTGTAATCGAGAGGGAATTGCTAGCATGCATTTGGGCTATTGAACATTTATCGTAATTATGTCTGGGGTAGTAGATTCATACTCAGGACTGATCATAAGCCTCTTGTTGGAATTTTATCCCATGGGGGTGGTTGGAATTCTACTGCCCGCATAGCCCGCCTCACGTTCCGTTTACAGGAATATAACTTTGAGGTGGTATATGTCTCGGGCAGGAGTAATATCACGGCTGATTTTCTCTCTAGATTACCATGCTCTGATGAGTGTGTGTCCACAGTTACACAAGATGTGGATATCATTGCCACTATAAAATATTTTGTTTCTCATGAATTTACGAACCTGTCCGAAAGTGAGTGGTCTAGGGAAATGAATGATGACGTTTTCTGTCAACAGATTTTCGAGTACATAAAAAAAGGGTGGCCCAAGGAAAGACTTGTTTCCGCTGAAATTGCTCCGTTTTGTCGTATATCTTCTGAGATTGAAGAAATTGGTGGTTTACTTTTCAAAGGGGGGAAAATTATTCCTCCTGTTAAGTTGCAAAAAAAGATTCTGTCACTTTCTCACCAAGGACACTTGGGTATGTTGTTAATGAAACGACTTATTAGGGCTAATTTTTGGTGGCCTGGACTTGACAAGATGGTAGACAAAACAGTCAGGGAATGTCCAGAATGTATTAGTAGTGACAAAATGCTCCAGGTTTCTTCCGCCCCTCTCAATCCGGTCACTTGGCCTGCTTACCCTTGGCAGAAAGTGGCTTTTGATGTATCTGGTCCTTTCAAACAATTGCCTTTAAATGCTCGCTTTGCCTTAGTCATAGTTGATTACCACTCTAAGTGGCCTGAGGTTAAATTTGTAGCAAGTGCTTCATCTCAGGTAATTTTCACCTTTTTTAAAGAAGTCTTTGCCCGTGAAGGTGCACCAGAGGTGATTGTAATGGATAATGGGGTTCAACTCATTTCACAAGAAATGAAAGATTTTCTTCTATTGTGCAACATTAAACACCATACCACGTCACTATATGAACCAAGAGAAAACGGTCAGGTAGAACGTTTTAATCGTGTCCTTAAAGATGGTATTCAGTCAGCTAATGGATCTTCTAAACCATGGATGGATATAGTGAGGAGAAAGTTATGGATGTATCGCATCACTCCACATTCTGTAACTGGCGTAAGTCCTTTTAGACTATTGAAAGGTAGAGAACCCTCTTCTGACATCTGTCCATGGTGGATAAAGAAGATTAATACTAATAATGACACTCTTGATATTAACATTGTTGCTAAACGTGTGGAAGAAAAACAAAACAAAATGAAATTAGCATTTGATTCAAAAATGAAAGTTAAAACTCATGATTTCGTGGTAGGAGAGTGGGTCAGAATCAAAAAACCTGTTTTTTTGGTAAAAGGTCATTCCAAATTCTATCATCCCATTAAGATTGTGAAAGTTTGTAAGAATAGTGTCATTACCCAAGATGGTAGGGTTTGGAATCTGAGAAGGGTTGCTAAATGTAAAGCTTTAAACAATACTGATTCATTTCTATTACGCAATTCAGATAATGTTTCTTCTGATAATTTGGTGCCTACGCAATCAGTAGCGTCAAGAGTCAAAGATAATGTCCGTCCAAGAAAATTACCCGGTAGATACTTAACTTGATTGTTACGCTTTGCTTTGTTTTGTGTTAGAGATGAGATGTGTTACATTCTTGCTTTTATTTCCTATCTATCCTTCCCTTCCTCCCTTTCCTCAGCCTGGAACATGGAACACAGTACCTGCGTCGTACGTTTGATGTTCCATGTTCCAGGCTCGACAGTTGAACAGTGCATCTTTGCTTTTTCTTCGTGCTGTGCCTCTTCATTATTCTACCAATAAATTTACCCATTATTTCTACATTTTGCTGCCTTTTACTTAACAAGCTGACAACACGATAATGCACTCGAATGCTCCTCGCAGACAAGTGAGTTTGAGAGTATAAGGGCAAGCAGCCTGCTTGCTCCTCGAGGCAGGAACATACAGCAAACAATCCAAAATTGTCAAGCACTTTCCTCTTCCTGCTTATGTACCAGGATTACAGGTGTGTCATCTCCCAGTCCTGGAACACCGTTCCCAGGATTTCTGGGAATTTTAGTTACCGCCATTATACATCATTCTCCCACCAGTCACACCATTATATAAGAGAGGGAGGTAAAAAGGAAAATGTTTTGTGCTTGCGCATACTACCATGACAGAAGTAGCCTTTCAAACCTGATTTAGGCCTGCCACTGCAGGGCTTGTGGGCGCAGTTTACTGCCATCTTGACTTGGCATTTCTAAGTCCTTGCCAAGTCTTAAACTCCCCTTTTATTACATATCAGCCACACCTAAAGTAGGCCCTAGGTAGCCCTAAGGGCAGAGTGCTGTGTAAGTAAACGGTGGGGTACGGACCTTTTTGTTTTAGACGTCCTGGTAGTGACAACCACCCACGTTTGTTTCCTTTACTGAGAGGCCTGCTCTTCTCATAGGTTAACATTGGGAATTCCTTAACTACCTTTTTAATGTAATTCCTGATTGCAGAGGAGTAGCTGCTTTATGTTTTATATCATTGAGTTGGTAATGACAAACCCTCTTTTGTTGCAAAGTTGGATCTGGTATTTCCAATCTAGAAAGCCAACTTTTAGAAAGTACCTGACACGACAGGGAGTGATCCTGTTGTGGTAGGGAACTGGGATCAAAAATAGTATAATGAAAAATAATGTACCCACTATACCATGAATCCCAATCTAATTTATACCCATATATGCCCGTTGATAGTATCTGTAATTGTCAATTAAGACATCATATTCTTTTCTAGACTTTTCTTTAGCCACTGGACTCCCACACATCTCTTTTTAATATGGATCTATGCACCATCTTATAACATGAGTTAGAGAACATGGCATGTATAAAAAAGAGGTGATTTTTATCTTGGTTAAGTAATTTTTACTTCAGACACCTCCCATAATCCATTCAGTGTTGTACAATAAATTACATAGTAAAACGCTGGTGACATTAAATTTATAAGTGTCCAACACATATAATCACAATTAGTGTTCATTGTGAGAAAGTGTCCTGCATAATAACTCGATCAAGGTTTCATGTTTCCTTAAACTGGGGACATATTCTAACCGTCAGATAAAAGGTCCAAGTGGTTCCAGGTGACTCTTAGTGGCCGAAGGTCACTGTAGCGGTCAAGGAGATATCAATACTCTCTTTGCCTTCTTATCTGTATTTTCTCCTTATTAAGGAATAGCTGTCCCCTGACCCCTGATGCATTTCAACCTTCTTGTGGGGCCTGGGTGTTTTTAGCGAAGGTATTCCTTAGGGCAGTGTGAGAAGTTGGCCTGATATATGATGTCCACTAGTTCTAGTGGGCACCTTGCATCATTCCAAACAACCCCTTATTGGTTAGAGGTTAAAGATAGCCTTTATTGAAAGCTATCCTAGTGGTAGCTATGGAGAGCAGCCTTCAGGCTAAGTCTTGAAGGAATGTAAAGCAGCTTGTTTTACCAGTCTATAATCTCTTGAGTCACTAAATGAAAGATATCCACACCAGGTATAAATAAAATATATGTATTTATTACTAAACACACCTTCCTATTCTCTTTATGAGACTAGAGGTCAAAACACATAAGTTACACTTCAATAATCACAGTAAAATAGCACAAATACACGCCAGGCCCTAGGGGTGAGTCAAACCATATACTAAAATAGTGGTATAAGAACCACAACTTAACTAGACACAAGGCCTAGAGCCTGTAGAATCGCTGGGACCCCAAGGAACCACCCAAGGTAGTGACACAGGGGACCCACGGGGGCCGTGTGCAGTGTGTGAACACAGCCGCGAGCTCCCGTTAGCTTCTATGGGGAAAGTCGCGGTTAGATTTTTAAAGGATAGGGACACTTAGAAATGAGTCAGGGCCAAACCCTTTTGAACTTAGGAAGTTCTAGGGCTAGCAGCCACGGGAGCACCGGAGTACTCATGTTACCTCACCCAGGGAAGCCGGGTGCATAGGTGTCTTTTGGTGTCGGGTCGCGTCGTCTATTTCAAAGGGAGCTGGCGAAGAAGTGCTGCTGCCGTGAAGATGCGAAGTGTCCGAAGAGATCCAAGCCTGGATCGAAGATGAGAAGAACCTGAAAGTAGAGGGGTCAGAGTCTGGGTCACTTGTCAGTGACCAGGAAGGCGATGAGCAGATGCCCACCGATGTCGGGTGATTTCAGGTGAAGGAGGTGAAGTTTGACTCTTCAGCCACGAGGACCAGGAGGCGTCGAGGGCGACCAGGAGCTGGACTTGAGCTGACCCACGAGGGATGTCGAGTGCTGCAGCGTTGGTGTCCAGATTGGACACAACAAGCCTTGGCAACAGCAACCCACGCAGAAACGAGAAAGATGCTTCGGTGCAGACCAGCAAGGTCTGTGGGACTCACCACTTGGTTGGGAGTCAGGGCACGTCTGGAGCAACCAGGAAAGCTCAAGGAAATGCAAAGTTACCCCCTTAGGGACCAACCAGTCAACGGACCAGGGACCTCGAGACGAAACACAAAATGGCGACCCACGGGTCACTCGGATTGACCAGGCCGACAATCTTCGGTGGATTCAGTGCACGAGGTGGGGGCTGCAAGTCAGCCCAAGCACGACTTCAAGAGACGTCGAGAAGTCAATGCACTTGCAGAAATGCATGGTGACCAGGAGTTCCGGTTCCACGCTACTCAGGAGGGCTGCGGGTCTCAGCTTTGCTGGGAACTCGGGTCGGCCTCTAAAATGTCTGGAAATCCTCTTCCTGGGCTGCAAATACTTCGGAGTCCGGCGGGAGCTTCGATGATGCAGACCGGCAAATTGCTTTGTTGGTGCCTGCCAAGCAGGGGAGTCACTCCTTGACCACAAGGGAGATTTCTTCAGTCCTCTGGACTTGAGCAGAGCGTCGAAGGTCCAGGATTCAGCGTCAGAGTTTCGTCCAGGGTAATCTAAAGTCCTAAGGACAGGTGTCCCATACTTATACTAAGTTAGGGGGTTGGACATACTCTGGGGACCCCCCTATGGGAGGGTTTGGAAAGAGGGGTGGCTACGCCCATTTCCTTTGTCCAGTTTCATGCCAGAGCAGGGGCTGGAAGCCCCTGAACCAGTTTGAGCTGGACTATGCACCAAATGTGCCCCAAGTGCAGGACTTCAAAGCACTCAGAGAGTGCTCCCACCCAGCCCCAATACACATACGCCTGTCTGGGAGGTGGTTACACCTCCCTGTGACAGGAAACCTATTGTCCAGGCCTCCTCTGCCTGAGTTTCGGTCAGCAGCAAGAGGCCAGACCCGTGCCTGTGGCTGCAGCATCCATTTTCTGATGCCAGGGCTCTATTAAGTTTCTACCGGGTATACCAGTGCTGTCATGTCTCTCCCTCTAGAAGGGTGGGATCGTACTCCCACGCCAGTTACTGGTGTGGGGTTATGATTCCAAGGTGTTTGACACCAAACACGACAGGTGTCCGAGCAGCCAGTTCAAAGTTAGCATTTACTGTTTGGTTATAATGCACTTAAGAGTATATTTGCAGAACTCCAACTCAAATATCAGCTAGCTCCATCAGAGCACTTCCAGTATCTTCAAATTAGCCATGCCATAGAATGCGCCCTACCTACGGACGCCCCCCTCCCAGACTGGTCCCCTCTGGAGGACAGGTTGTTGCTGGACCCAATGGACAGCAAGGCCATCTCCCTAACATACAAGAAACTCATCAACAACCAGCCCGATCCAATGCTTAAACTGCGTACTAAATGGGAGGCAGACCTGGGGGCTATTACCGATGAAGACTGGCTCGAAGCGCTGGCTTCCCCCCGTGAGATTGCCATCCCGATGCGACTCCGGCTGGTCCAGATTAAGATTCTACATCGTATATATTTCGACGCTAAACTGCTTTTTAAATTGGGCAGGAGACCAGACACGAACTGTCTTCGACACTGCAACCAATTAGGCACATTCATACATATATTATGGGAATGCCCTCACATACAAAAATACTGGATAGATGTTACCCAACAAATGACTAGATCCTGTAGTAAACCCATACATTCATCTCCCCACCTATGCCTCCTCAACATCTGGGAGGCAACAGACCTCACTCAAACCGAACAATCGTGGGCCACCATGGGATGGAGCGTAGCGAAAAGGAATATTGCCCAGAAGTGGGGGGTGGATACTTTACCACAGTTGCGGGAGTGGGCTAAGGACTTGGACCATGCTATGATAGCTGAGAAAACTGTATATAAAGGTAGAGGCTGCCCTCGAAAATGGGATCAAAAGTGGGGGCGTTGGAATAAATACAGGGGTATATCTGTATCTCTCCCACGGTGGAACTTAGACGGGAGAGAAATGCAATATTGGAGGGGGCAGACACAGACGGGGTGACATAACTCCTTGCGCCAACAAACGATGAACAGATGTGGTGATTCCTAGAACTGTGGAAATAAATGTAACCCTCTTTACTGACCTGCCTATTGCTTGGGGTCATTGTTGATGCTCCATAATGATAATGCACATTTTGCTCGTACTTTAATGCCTGTATCTACAGCTGTATCGCCTATGTACTGTCTTTGCTGCTATTGTTTTTGTCTTTAATAAAAATTGTTTAAAAAAAGAAAAAAAAGCAGCACTTCCCATCATCAGCCATTGGAGGAAAGTTAAATTATACCAACATATCGGGTGCTAAAGGATTAAGCATAAGGATGAGAAACAGAGGAGGCAAATGTGGCTTAGAAAGGTTTAATATGTTAGAACATTTCTTTCTTCCATATAGCATAGTTTATGTTTGGATTGATAGCCCAGAAAGTACAAAAAGAATCCCATTGAAAATAATGTTTGATAATAAAGATGCCTATGTCTATCCCATGTACCAGCATGGAAAGAGAGTCTGTTTTCTGTGAATTACTACACCAAACATATTTGGTTTGTCTGGGGCATTTCCTGCATTTGTGCATTATTCTTTTAGTGGAAGCAAGGATGGTGAGTTTCTTCTTAGGTTTCCAGTTGCTAGTGGATAAGAATACAGCTGGTGGCACAGGGTAAAGAAGAGAGTGCTCTATGTTGATCCACAATAGGCATCAGTCACCACCGTTCCATCCCTACCTTGACAGTGATATTTATTTTAGTGGCAGGGTAAACACCCAGCTTTGAGGGGAGTTTTAAAGCTAGACAATCAAGGCATTTGTATGAAGTTAACCAAAAGTAACTTTTCTGTCTGTCACAATAGGCTTCTTGGACTTCATGAAAGATGCATAGCTGAGAGAAAAAATAAACTGAAGAATATTTGTAATGATCTAAGATCTCTTCTTCACAAAAAGGCTTTTGAGCATGTATTCTCCGAAAAGTGTTGGCGCTCCCAAAAGGTCTATGCTTCCCACTGGGCTGTACTTTCGACATGCCAAGAACAGAGAATTTGAGAAGGAGAATGTACGATTTGAGACCCAGCCTAGACCCTCACACTTTGAGCCCCAAAATCTTTGGGAGCAGGTTGCCAACACAAAGAAGAGGAAGAAGCTTGCATCCAAGGTCCGCAATAAGGCTTATTCCTGGATAAGCATCCAAGATGATGAGAGGCAAAAGAGATGGAGGGAGGAAGTGATTGAAACAATAGGAGCTTACTCACCGATAGATAGTGATGTCACTGTGAAGAAAAACCTTTTTGAAAAAAGAAACCGAAGGATAAGGTAGAAGCAGAGAATGACACCTTCATTGACAAACTCCTTAGAATAAGACCACCCCTGTATAAGGCAGCACCGGCACAAGGCACTACAGATCAGGCAGTTACTTAGAATGGAGCAGCCAACGCGAGCCCTCCAGAAGCTAGACTGCAACTTAATCCCCTGTTCAGACCTGAATACTTATTTCTTTTGTAAACAGATTTTTTTGACGGTTTTGTCAATAATACAGCATACTACTTTTTGAGGCAACCTCGCCATATAGGCCTTTTCATAGATCAGACATCTCCACATTTCATCACATTATATAATATAGACAACTGCCATAAGCCCAATTCTCTCACACTCCCCAGTGAGTCAGTTCCATCTTACAAGAGATATGCAATGAAGGCAAGCATAATACTGGTCGCCTAGTCTGATGCGATCCGCACATGCAGTTGGAGAGAGATGCACATACAATGTGGGTCATCAAGAATATAGAGATAAGCAAGGCTCTCCAGGCGGAGGGGGAGTCAGCATCGGTGTGCCCTCCGGGGGTTGGGGGATCTTTTGTGTCTAGGTCTGGGTCCCTCAATGACTCCATTAGTGTCTCCTAAGCCCACGCTTGTTCAATGGAACGAATGCTCCTCTTGGCTTCCCTAAGTAGCCTTCCCATTTCTCTTGCTCCTTTCGCCACCCTGCTATTCTGGGCCCTCCTGGGGCTTTCCAATTTCTCGTAATCTTTCTCTTTGCTACGTTGAAAACTAAGTCTTGGAATCTGCTTGTTAGCTTCACCTTGGTGGTGTGGGGTGTAGGAGAGTAGGATCTGCACTTATGTTGCCCCCACTTTTTTTCTGATGTTAACACTGGTTTCTGGCTATAGTCTGGCTGGGTCCCTGCTAATCAGGGCCCCAGCCTCTCTGTTCTCTCTAAACAACTTGGAGTGCATATTAGATGCACTAGTGATTGGATACTGTGGTACCTTATGAGCCCCTAGTATATGGTACCCTAGGTACCAAGGGCATAGGTACTTCACAGGCCTACCAGGGGTTGAAGCATGTATTATGCCACCCCTGGGAAGCAGACTAAATCTGACACCACAGGCCTGCTACTGCAACCTGGGTGAGGTAGTGTTAGCACTCCTCACAGAGATATAGGTTCCCTATATCTCACCTTACACACAAATATAAACCTATCAGTCACCCCTAAGGCAGGCCCTATCAATCCTGAGGGCAGGGTGCTTGGTTTCTATGTGAGGGGGTGCCTCTGCAGCTCTCAGAGTCTATTCTCTGTGGCTGTTTGTGGATGCGGTTAAACCATATACTCTTAAGTGCATTATAACCTCGCTGTAAATGCTAACTCTGGGATGGCTGCATCAAAACATGTCGTGTTTGGTGTCAAACGCTTTGGAGTCATACCCCCACACCAGTAACTGGTGTGTGAGTATGATCCCACCCTTCTAGAGGGGTAGACATGTACCTACTGTGAAAACACAGTAGAAATCTGAAAGAGCCCTGGCATCACAATATGGATGCCACCAGCACAGACACTGGGCTGCCCTCCTGCTGCTGACCGAAACTCGCAGTGGAGGAAGCCCAACTATAGGCATCCTGTCACAGGGAGGTGTAACCACCTTCCCGACAGGATTTAGTGTATTGGGGCTGGGTCCTGCACTGGGGGAGCAGTAGGCTCCTCTGTGCATATGCCAGCTAAGACCGGTTCAGGGGCTACCTGCCCCTGATCTAGCGCGAAACTGGACAAAGGGAAGTGGGTGTAGCCACCCACTCTCCTGACCATCCCATAGGAGGGGTCATAGAGCTAGTCCCTCCCTTCCTTCTAGTATAAGTTAGGGAACCCTTGCCATTGCAAACTAGATATCCCTGGACGACGCTCTGAAGAAGAATCCTGGACCTTCGACGTTCCACTACCTCTGGAAGACTGAAGAATCTACCTTGGAGTCAAGGAGTGACTCCCCTGCTTGGCAGGCACCAAAACTTTGAATCAGCGGTCGCAAACTTTCCCGCTCCCGCCGGAGTCCGAAGTCCCTGCAGCCCCGGAAGTAGATTTCCTGACTTCTCCAAGGCCATCGTGAGCCCCCAGCAAAGCTGTGGAAAGTGGACCCCACGAGTGACGAGGAACAGCAATACCCGGGTACCGTGCACTATTGTCGAGTGCAATCCCTTCACGACGTTCTATAGACTTATGCATTGGACTACCCGTGGTCCAAGCCTCCAGCAGGATTTTCACCGAAGAGCAGAGGCCTCCCTCGTCCCGAGTGACCGTGGGCTCCTGTGAAGTGAATCCTCCCGAGGCGTCTTCGCGATCCCTTGCCGGTTGGGTTGTGGGTCCCCTGAAGACTTTTCTACAGAACCAAAGAGCTCCCCTGGTTGCTCCAGGCCTGCCCTGACTTACCCTCGCTGGGTGAGTTCCTCAGACCTTGCTGGTCTGCACCGCTGACTTTTTCCACTCTCCACAAGACTTGCTGTTACCAAGGCTTGTTGGCTCCAATCTGGTCACCGACACCGCAGTAAGCTGCAGACTTTGTGGGACACGTCGGATCCAGCTCCTGGTTGCCGTCGACGCCTCCTGGACCTCGTGGCTGAAGAGTCTAGACACCCGTGATCACCTGAAATCACCCGACGACTGTGGGCATCCAGCTTCCTTGCCCCGGGTCACTGCCAAGTGACTTTGAACACTGTCTCCTCTGCTTTCAGGTCTTCTTTCTTCTGAATCCAGCCTTGGATTCCACCGGACACTTCTCCTGTCTTCACAAGCGGCAAGTCTTCTTTGGCTCCCATTGAAAACGACGCCACGACCCGACACCAAAAGACACCTATGCACCCGGCTTCCCTGGGTGAGGTAACTCCAGCACTAGTGTGCTCCTGTGTGTGTTGGCTCTAGAACTACTTACCCTGTAAGTGACTTGCTTGTAGACTCTCCCGAAGTATCCTAAAACTTTAAAATTCCAACCGAGACTTGCTCCATTGAAGTCTATTGGGATCCGCGGCTGCGTTCTCACACTGCATGCGTCTCCCGTGGGTCCTTTACTTACCTACCTTAGGTGCATTAGTGAGGCCCCAGCGCTTCTGAAGGCCCTAGGCCTTGTCCCTTCTCAAGTCGATATTCTTATACCTCTTTTTTAGTATATGGTCTGGTACGCCTAGGGCCCCAGCCATATTTGTGCTTAATTTGTTGTGAAACATTGATCTGTGCATATGTTCCTGACCTCTAATCTCATAAAGAGAATAATAGAGTGTGTCTAGTAATAAATACATATATATTTTATATATATATACCTTTGTGGTGTCATTTCATTTGGTAATTCAAGAGATTATAAGGTAAAACAAGCTGCTTTACATTCCTCTAAAGACTTAGCCTGAAGTCTGCTCTCCACACCTACCACTAGGATAGATTTCTTTAAAAGGTTGTCTCAAACCTATCTACCATAAGAGTCGAATTGTACTGGTGCAAGGTGGCCACTTTAACTAGTGACCAACATATACCAGGCCAACTTCTCACATGGGGGAACCAGTTTAGTATGCAGTGGCCCATTGTGCAGGGGACTTCCCTGGAAATTGTATTCGCTACTACTGCTGTGATGTCTTCCCAATAAGATACCAATGTTGGGCATTCTCAAATCATTTGTTTGAACTCCACTCCCACTGATCCGCATCTCGGGCAGGCCGCCTCCAATGTGTGGAAATATTTGTTGATATGGCCTAGTACCATGTATTGTCTGTATAGGGAAATGTAGCTAATCAATTTAAATCGTGCATTTTTGGAAACTTTTGGTACTCTTGCTAAAATATTGCCCCAAACTGTTTCTGGAATGGGGATCTCCAAGTCCCCCTCCCGCGAAGTCTTCAGGGTCTCCAGTGGCTGTAGTGTATACCCCTGTATCGCTCTATACAGGCAAGAGACTGCCTTTATAGTACCCACCGACCTTACCATGTAATGGCAGTGATGTAGTGGTATGGCTCAGACATTCCTGTTTTCCAATACACACTCATCGCACCTGTCACCACTCTATGCAGTTGCCCAGGTGCCCAGGGCCTATGTTCCTTCCCTAAAACCCAAAACCCAAATTGGCAAACCCTGGCCACATGTCAGCCCCTGGTAAATGGTACCCTAGGTACCCAGGGCCTTGTGACCAGGGAAGGCCTCTAAGGCTGCAGCACTTATTGTGCCACCCTTAGAGGCCCTGTACCCTAACACAGACACACTGCCCTTGCAGGCTGAGTGTCTGGGTACAAGACAAAACACATAGTCGACATTGCACACATCCCTGTGTGCCATGGCCACAACCTACACTGCCCTGGCATACATCAGCCACCCCTCTAGCTGGGTGCCCTATGTCAGTGGTGTGGGTACAGGAGCATGAGCCCTGTGCCCCTACAGTACCCAGGTCCATTCCTGGGCACTGTAAGTGCAGTGCTGCCATTTAAGAGAGTATATGGTGCTGGGAGCTCGTCAAACACAAACTCCACAGCACCATAATGACAACACTGAAGACTGAGAAGTTTGGTATCAAACTTCTCAGCACATTAAACCCGCACTGATGCCAGTGTGGGATTTAATGTACAAAGCACTGCAGAGGGCATCTTAGAGATGCCCCCTGAAACCTAAGCCACAATCCACGTCTTGTCTGAGAGGCTGCCTAGGCTGCCACACAGCAGACATGTTGCTGGACCCCTGGGTGGAGAGCCCCCGCTCTCCTGGGCCTTCAACAATGCACATCCTGGGCGAGGTGCTAGGTCTCCTCCCCCAGGATGGGCAGGGGGAAACTTCAAAGGCATGCCGCCTTTGTGAGCTTCTCCAGGCCATTTGCTGTAACCAGCAACTGGCCCCCACCGGTTCTGACCCCCACTCTGGCGGGGAGACTGGCCGGAAACCCCAAGTAAGGACAGGGGATGTGCCAGCCTCTGCCAACCCCACCCCTCAGGTGAAACACATCTCCGGGCTCTCGCCATCTTGAAGATGGGAAGCCCTGCCCCATCAGGACTAGGCTACTGCCCCCCTCCCACAGGAGAGTGGCAGAATAGGGGGTGTACCCACCCCAGGGCAGGGACCCATGGGTCCTTGCCCTTTACCTGTAACGCCCCTAAATCTAGTATTTAGGGGCACCCTGAACCTTCCCTCCTCAGATTCCAGATTCCGAAAAAGCAAAGAAGATCAAGAAGAAAGAAGACCTGCCGTGCAGCTGCTAAGAAGAGGAAGACACCAACTGCTTTGGCCCCAGCCCTACCGGCCTGTCGACCCTCGAACCTGCTCCTGCTAAATCCCGGCACCTCCTGTGGCCAGCAACCTCACAAACCCCGGAGGACCTGGCTACCTTGTGACTCTGAGCATCTGGGACTCCCATGAGCATTGGCTCTGCTCAAAGCAAGTTTCTAACCCCTGGCATCAGCCCGGAACCGCGAACCCTGCACACTCTGCACCCGCCAAGCCTGGCCTGTGCCGGAGTGGACAAAGACCCCGAGGACATCTCCCTGGCGACTGTGACCCCCAATCCGGTACCCAAGGACCCACCTCGATGCTCCTGACGACGCCTGCAGCCTCAGAACCAGGGACCCCCCCCCCCAATCGCGATCAACAGAGGGTAAGATTTCCCGACATCAAAAGGCACCCCTGCACCCGGTGCCCTGCGGCCCCCTGTGCCCCATTCCTGGGTACCTACCTATCCTCCAACTACCCAACTTACCTCTCGAAGTGGTGGTGGCACCTGAAGAATTTCCGTCCCCGAGCTTGCAGCCTTTGTTCGTCCTTGAGCTTTCCCATTGAAATCCATTGGGCGCCCGAAGGCTCAAAAGCACCCTGCACCCAGCCGCCCGAGTGGCCCTGGCAGTGCAACTTCTACTCCTACCTACTTCTCCATTTGCCCTGAGCAAGTGACCAGGAGCCCAGCTCCCACAGCCGTGTGGCCTGCTAGTCAGCAGCCACCAACCAAAGCCCCCCTGCCTCCCATAGGATAACATTGGGCCTAACTCACTCTGCACCCGGCCGCCTCAGTGTCGCTGAGGGTGTAACAACTGTACTTACCTGACCCTGGGAGACCCCTGAGTCTATGCCCAGAACCGTTTACAGGAATATAACTTTGAGGTGGTATATGTCTCGGGCAGGAGTAATATCACGGCTGATTTTCTCTCTAGATTACCATGCTCTGATGAGTGTGTGTCCACAGTTACACAAGATGTGGATATCATTGCCACTATAAAATATTTTGTTTTACGAACCTGTCCGAAAGTGAGTGGTCTAGGGAAATGAATGATGACGTTTTGTGTCAACAGATTTTCGAGTACATAAAAAAAGGGTGGCCCAAGGAAAGACTTGTTTCCGCTGAAATTGCTCCGTTTTGTCGTATATCTTCTGAGATTGAAGAAATTGGTGGTTACTTTTCAAAGGGGGGAAAATTATTCCTCCTGTTAAGTTGCAAAAAAAGATTCTGTCACTTTCTCACCAAGGACACTTGGGTATGTTGTTAATGAAACGACTTATTAGGGCTAATTTTTGGTGGCCTGGACTTGACAAGATGGTAGACAAAACAGTCAGGGAATGTCCAGAATGTATTAGTAGTGACAAAATGCTCCAGGTTTCTTCCGCCCCTCTCAATCCGGTCACTTGGCCTGCTTACCCTTGGCAGAAAGTGGCTTTTGATGTATCTGGTCCTTTCAAACAATTGCCTTTAAATGCTCGCTTTGCCTTAGTCATAGTTGATTACCACTCTAAGTGGCCTGAGGTTAAATTTGTAGCAAGTGCTTCATCTCAGGTAATTTTCACCTTTTTTAAAGAAGTCTTTGCCCGTGAAGGTGCACCAGAGGTGATTGTAATGGATAATGGGGTTCAACTCATTTCACAAGAAATGAAAGATTTTCTTCTATTGTGCAACATTAAACACCATACCACGTCACTATATGAACCAAGAGAAAACGGTCAGGTAGAACGTTTTAATCGTGTCCTTAAAGATGGTATTCAGTCAGCTAATGGATCTTCTAAACCATGGATGGATATAGTGAGGAGAAAGTTATGGATGTATCGCATCACTCCACATTCTGTAACTGGCGTAAGTCCTTTTAGACTATTGAAAGGTAGAGAACCCTCTTCTGACATCTGTCCATGGTGGATAAAGAAGATTAATACTAATAATGACACTCTTGATATTAACATTGTTGCTAAACGTGTGGAAGAAAAACAAAACAAAATGAAATTAGCATTTGATTCAAAAATGAAAGTTAAAACTCATGATTTCGTGGTAGGAGAGTGGGTCAGAATCAAAAAACCTGTTTTTTTGGTAAAAGGTCATTCCAAATTCTATCATCCCATTAAGATTGTGAAAGTTTGTAAGAATAGTGTCATTACCCAAGATGGTAGGGTTTGGAATCTGAGAAGGGTTGCTAAATGTAAAGCTTTAAACAATACTGATTCATTTCTATTACGCAATTCAGATAATGTTTCTTCTGATAATTTGGTGCCTACGCAATCAGTAGCGTCAAGAGTCAAAGATAATGTCCGTCCAAGAAAATTACCCGGTAGATACTTAACTTGATTGTTACGCTTTGCTTTGTTTTGTGTTAGAGATGAGATGTGTTACATTCTTGCTTTTATTTCCTATCTATCCTTCCCTTCCTCCCTTTCCTCAGCCTGGAACATGGAACACAGTACCTGCGTCGTACGTTTGATGTTCCATGTTCCAGGCTCGACAGTTGAACAGTGCATCTTTGCTTTTTCTTCGTGCTGTGCCTCTTCATTATTCTACCAATAAATTTACCCATTATTTCTACATTTTGCTGCCTTTTACTTAACAAGCTGACAACACGATAATGCACTCGAATGCTCCTCGCAGACAAGTGAGTTTGAGAGTATAAGGGCAAGCAGCCTGCTTGCTCCTCGAGGCAGGAACATACAGCAAACAATCCAAAATTGTCAAGCACTTTCCTCTTCCTGCTTATGTACCAGGATTACAGGTGTGTCATCTCCCAGTCCTGGAACACCGTTCCCAGGATTTCTGGGAATTTTAGTTACCGCCATTATACATCATTCTCCCACCAGTCACACCATTATATAAGAGAGGGAGGTAAAAAGGAAAATGTTTTGTGCTTGCGCATACTACCATGACAGAAGTAGCCTTTCAAACCTGATTTAGGCCTGCCACTGCAGGGCTTGTGGGCGCAGTTTACTGCCATCTTGACTTGGCATTTCTAAGTCCTTGCCAAGTCTTAAACTCCCCTTTTATTACATATCAGCCACACCTAAAGTAGGCCCTAGGTAGCCCTAAGGGCAGAGTGCTGTGTAAGTAAACGGTGGGGTACGGACCTTTTTGTTTTAGACGTCCCGGTAGTGACAACTACCCACGTTTGTTTCCTTTACTGAGAGGCCTGCTCTTCTCATAGGTTAACGTTGGGAATTCCTTAACTACCTTTTTAATGTAATTCCTGATTGCAGAGGAGTAGCTGCTTTATGTTTTATATCATTGAGTTGGTAATGACAAACCCTCTTTTGTTGCAAAGTTGGATCTGGTATTTCTAATCTAGAAAGCCAACTTTTAGAAAGTACCTGACACGACAGGGAGTGATCCTGTTGTGGTAGGGAACTGGGATCAAAAATAGTATAATGAAAAATAATGTACCCACTATACCATGAATCCCAATCTAATTTATACCCATATATGCCCGTTGATAGTATCTGTAATTGTCAATTAAGACATCATATTCTTTTCTAGACTTTTCTTTAGCCACTGGACTCCCACACATCTCTTTTTAATATGGATCTATGCACCATCTTAGAACATGAGATAGAGAACATGGCATGTATAAAAAAGAGGTGATTTTTATCTTGGTTAAGTAATTTTTACTTCAGACACCTCCCATAATCCATTCAGTGTTGTACAATAAATGACATAGTAAAACGCTGGTGACATTAAATTTATAAGTGTCCAACACATATAATCACAATTAGTGTTCATTGTGAGAAAGTGTCCTGCATAATAACTCGATCAAGGTTTCATGTTTCCTTAAACTGGGGACATATTCTAACCGTCAGATAAAAGGTCCAAGTGGTTCCAGGTGACTCTTAGTGGCCGAAGGTCACTGTAGCGGTCAAGGAGATATCAATACTCTCTTTGCCTTCTTATCTGTATTTTCTCCTTATTAAGGAATAGCTGTCCCCTGACCCCTTTAATATATACGCTGATGCATTTCAACCTTCTTGTGGGGCCTGGGTGTTTTTAGCGAAGGTATTCCTTAGGGCAGTGTGAGAAGTTGGCCTGATATATGATGTCCACTAGTTCTAGTGGGCACCTTGCATCATTCCAAACAACCCCTTATTGGTTAGAGGTTAAAGACAGCCTTTATTGAAAGCTATCCTAGTGGTAGCTATGGAGAGTAGCCTTCAGGCTAAGTCTTGAAGGAATGTAAAGCAGCTTGTTTTACCAGTCTATAATCTCTTGAGTCACTAAATGAAAGATATCCACACCAGGTATATATAAAATATATGTATTTATTACTAAACACACCTTCCTATTCTCTTTATGAGACTAGAGGTCAAAACACATAAGTTACACTTCAATAATCACAGTAAAATAGCACAAATACACGCCAGGCCCTAGGGGTGAGTCAAACCATATACTAAAATAGTGGTATAAGAACCACAACTTAACTAGACACAAGGCCTAGAGCCTGTAGAATCGCTGGGACCCCAAGGAACCACCCAAGGTAGTGACACAGGGGACCCACGGGGGCCGTGTGCAGTGTGTGAACACAGCCGCGAGCTCCCGTTAGCTTCTATGGGGAAAGTCGCGGTTAGATTTTTAAAGGATAGGGACACTTAGAAATGAGTCAGGGCCAAACCCTTTTGAACTTAGGAAGTTCTAGGGCTAGCAGCCACGGGAGCACCGGAGTACTCATGTTACCTCACCCAGGGAAGCCGGGTGCATAGGTGTCTTTTGGTGTCCGGTCGCGTCGTCTATTTCAAAGGGAGCTGGCGAAGAAGTGCTGCTGCCGTGAAGATGCGAAGTGTCCGAAGAGATCCAAGCCTGGATCGAAGATGAGAAGAACCTGAAAGTAGAGGGGTCAGAGTCTGGGTCACTTGTCAGTGACCAGGAAGGCGATGAGCAGATGCCCACCGATGTCGGGTGATTTCAGGTGAAGGAGGTGAAGTTTGACTCTTCAGCCACGAGGACCAGGAGGCGTCGAGGGCGACCAGGAGCTGGACTTGAGCGGACCCACGAGGGATGTCGAGTGCTGCAGCGTTGGTGTCCAGATTGGACACAACAAGCCTTGGCAACAGCAACCCACGCAGAAACGAGAAAGATGCTTCGGTGCAGACCAGCAAGGTCTGTGGGACTCACCACTTGGTTGGGAGTCAGGGCACGTCTGGAGCAACCAGGAAAGCTCAAGGAAATGCAAAGTTACCCCCTCAGGGACCCACCAGTCAACGGACCAGGGACCTCGAGACGAAACACAAAATGGCGACCCACGGGTCACTCGGATTGACCAGGCCGACAATCTTCGGTGGATTCAGTGCACGAGGTGGGGGCTGCAAGTCAGCCCAAGCACGACTTCAAGAGACGTCGAGAAGTCAATGCACTTGCAGAAATGCATGGTGACCAGGAGTTCCGGTTCCACGCTACTCAGGAGGGCTGCGGGTCTCAGCTTTGCTGGGAACTCGGGTCGGCCTCTGAGATGTCTGGAAATCCTTTTCCTGGGCTGCAAATACTTCGGAGTCCGGCGGGAGCTTCGATGATGCAGACCGGCAAATTGCTTCGTTGGTGCCTGCCAAGCAGGGGAGTCACTCCTTGACCACAAGGGAGATTTCTTCAGTCCTCTGGACTTGAGCAGAGCGTCGAAGGTCCAGGATTCAGCGTCAGAGTTTCGTCCAGGGTAATCTAAAGTCCTAAGGACAGGTGTCCCATACTTATACTAAGTTAGGGGGTTGGACATACTCTGGGGACCCCCCTATGGGAGGGTTTGGAAAGAGGGGTGGCTACGCCCATTTCCTTTGTCCAGTTTCATGCCAGAGCAGGGGCTGGAAGCCCCTGAACCAGTTTGAGCTGGACTATGCACCAAATGTGCCCCAAGTGCAGGACTTCAAAGCACTCAGAGAGTGCTCCCACCCAGCCCCAATACACATACGCCTGTCTGGGAGGTGGTTACACCTCCCTGTGACAGGAAACCTATTGTCCAGGCCTCCTCTGCCTGAGTTTCGGTCAGCAGCAAGAGGCCAGACCCGTGCCTGTGGCTGCAGCATCCATTTTCTGATGCCAGGGCTCTATTTAGTTTCTACCGGGTATACCAGTGCTGTCATGTCTCTCCCTCTAGAAGGGTGGGATCGTACTCCCACGCCAGTTACTGGTGTGGGGTTATGATTCCAAGGTGTTTGACATCAAACACGACAGGTGTCCGAGCAGCCAGTTCAAAGTTAGCATTTACTGTTTGGTTATAATGCACTTAAGAGTATATTTGCAGAACTCCAACTCAAATATCAGCTAGCTCCATCAGAGCACTTCCAGTATCTTCAAATTAGCCATGCCATAGACTGCGCCCTACCTACGGACGCCCCCCTCCCAGACTGGTCCCCTCTGGAGGACAGGTTGTTGCTGGACCCAATGGACAGCAAGGCCATCTCCCTAACATACAAGAAACTCATCAACAACCAGCCCGATCCAATGCTTAAACTGCGTACTAAATGGGAGGCAGACCTGGGGGCTATTACCGATGAAGACTGGCTCGAAGCGCTGGCTTCCCCCCGTGAGATTGCCATCCCGATGCGACTCCGGCTGGTCCAGATTAAGATTCTACATCGTATATATTTCGACGCTAAACTGCTTTTTAAATTGGGCAGGAGACCAGACACGAACTGTCTTCGACACTGCAACCAATTAGGCACATTCATACATATATTATGGGAATGCCCTCACATACAAAAATACTGGATAGATGTTACCCAACAAATGACTAGATCCTGTAGTAAACCCATACATTCATCTCCCCACCTATGCCTCCTCAACATCTGGGAGGCAACAGACCTCACTCAAACCGAACAATCGTGGGCCACCATGGGATGGAGCGTAGCGAAAAGGAATATTGCCCAGAAGTGGGGGGTGGATACTTTACCACAGTTGCGGGAGTGGGCTAAGGACTTGGACCATGCTATGATAGCGGAGAAAACTGTATATAAAGGTAGAGGCTGCCCTCGAAAATGGGATCAAAAGTGGGGGCGTTGGAATAAATACAGGGGTATATCTGTATCTCTCCCACGGTGGAACTTAGACGGGAGAGAAATGCAATATTGGAGGGGGCAGACACAGACGGGGTGACATAACTCCTTGCGCCAACAAACGATGAACAGATGTGGTGATTCCTAGAACTGTGGAAATAAATGTAACCCTCTTTACTGACCTGCCTATTGCTTGGGGTCATTGTTGATGCTCCATAATGATAATGCACATTTTGCTCGTACTTTAATGCCTGTATCTACAGCTGTATCGCCTATGTACTGTCTTTGCTGCTGTTGTTTTTGTCTTTAATAAAAATTGTTTAAAAAAAGAAAAAAAAGCAGCACTTCCCATCATCAGCCATTGGAGGAAAGTTAAATTATACCAACATATCGGGTGCTAAAGGATTAAGCATAAGGATGAGAAACAGAGGAGGCAAATGTGGCTTAGAAAGGTTTAATATGTTAGAACATTTCTTTCTTCCATATAGCATAGTTTATGTTTGGATTGATAGCCCAGAAAGTACAAAAAGAATCCCATTGAAAATAATGTTTGATAATAAAGATGCCTATGTCTATCCCATGTACCAGCATGGAAAGAGAGTCTGTTTTCTGTGAATTACTACACCAAACATATTTGGTTTGTCTGGGGCATTTCCTGCATTTGTGCATTATTCTTTTAGTGGAAGCAAGGATGGTGAGTTTCTTCTTAGGTTTCCAGTTGCTAGTGGATAAGAATACAGCTGGTGGCACAGGGTAAAGAAGAGAGTGCTCTATGTTGATCCACAATAGGCATCAGTCACCACCGTTCCATCCCTACCTTGACAGCGATATTTATTTTAGTGGCAGGGTAAACACCCAGCTTTGAGGGGAGTTTTAAAGCTAGACAATCAAGGCATTTGTATGAAGTTAACCAAAAGTAACTTTTCTGTCTGTCACAATAGGCTTCTTGGACTTCATGAAAGATGCATAGCTGAGAGAAAAAATAAACTGAAGAATATTTGTAATGATCTAAGATCTCTTCTTCACAAAAAGGCTTTTGAGCATGTGTTCTCCGAAAAGTGTTGGCGCTCCCAAAAGGTCTATGCTTCCCACTGGGCTGTACTTTCGACATGCCAAGAACAGAGAATTTGAGAAGGAGAATGTACGATTTGAGACCCAGCCTAGACCCTCACACTTTGAGCCCCAAAATCTTTGGGAGCAGGTTGCCAACACAAAGAAGAGGAAGAAGCTTGCATCCAAGGTCCGCAATAAGGCTTATTCCTGGATAAGCATCCACGATGATGAGAGGCAAAAGAGATGGAGGGAGGAAGTGATTGAAACAATAGGAGCTTACTCACCGATAGATAGTGATGTCACTGTGAAGAAAAACCTTTTTGAAAAAAGAAACCGAAGGATAAGGTAGAAGCAGAGAATGACACCTTCATTGACAAACTCCTTAGAATAAGACCACCCCTGTATAAGGCAGCACCGGCACAAGGCACTACAGATCAGGCAGTTACTTAGAATGGAGCAGCCAACGCGAGCCCTCCAGAAGCTAGACTGCAACTTAATCCCCTGTTCAGACCTGAATACTTATTTCTTTTGTAAACAGATTTTTTTGACGGTTTTGTCAATAATACAGCATACTACTTTTTGAGGCAACATCGCCATATAGGCCTTTTCATAAGTCAGACATCTCCACATTTCATCACATTATATAATATAGACAACTGCCATAAGCCCAATTCTCTCACACTCCCCAGTGAGTCAGTTCCATCTTACAAGAGATATGCAATGAAGGCAAGCATAATACTGGTCGCCTAGTCTGATGCGATCCGCACATGCAGTTGGAGAGAGATGCACATACAATGTGGGTCATCAAGAATATAGAGATAAGCAAGGCTCTCCAGGCGGAGGGGGAGTCAGCATCGGTGTGCCCTCCGGGGGTTGGGGGATCTTTTGTGTCTAGGTCTGGGTCCCTCAATGACTCCATTAGTGTCTCCTAAGCCCACGCTTGTTCAATGGAACGAATGCTCCTCTTGGCTTCCCTAAGTAGCCTTCCCATTTCTCTTGCTCCTTTCGCCACCCTGCTATTCTGGGCCCTCCTGGGGCTTTCCAATTTCTCGTAATCTTTCTCTTTGCTACGTTGAAAACTAAGTCTTGGAATCTGCTTGTTAGCTTCACTTTGGTGGTGTGGGGTGTAGGAGAGTAGGATCTGCACTTATGTTGCCCCCACTTTTTTTCTGATGTTAACACTGGTTTCTGGCTATAGTCTGGCTGGGTCCCTGCTAATCAGGGCCCCAGCCTCTCTGTTCTCTCTAAACAACTTGGAGTGCATATTAGATGCACTAGTGATTGGATACTGTGGTACCTTATGAGCCCCTAGTATATGGTACCCTAGGTACCAAGGGCATAGGTACTTCACAGGCCTACCAGGGGTTGAAGCATGTATTATGCCACCCCTGGGAAGCAGACTAAATCTGACACCACAGGCCTGCTACTGCAACCTGGGTGAGGTAGTGTTAGCACTCCTCACAGAGATATAGGTTCCCTATATCTCACCTTACACACAAATATAAACCTATCAGTCACCCCTAAGGCAGGCCCTATCAATCCTGAGGGCAGGGTGCTTGGTTTCTATGTGAGGGGGTGCCTCTGCAGCTCTCAGAGTCTATTCTCTGTGGCTGTTTGTGGATGCGGTTAAACCATATACTCTTAAGTGCATTATAACCTCGCTGTAAATGCTAACTCTGGGATGGCTGCATAAAAACATGTCGTGTTTGGTGTCAAACGCTTTGGAGTCATACCCCCACACCAGTAACTGGTGTGTGAGTATGATCCCACCCTTCTAGAGGGGTAGACATGTACCTACTGTAAAAACACAGTAGAAATCTGAAAGAGCCCCGGTATCACAAAATGGATGCCACCAGCACAGACACTGGGCTGCCCTCCTGCTGCTGACCGAAACTCGCAGTGGAGGAAGCCCAACTATAGGCATCCTGTCACAGGGAGGTGTAACCACCTTCCAGACAGGATTTAGTGTATTGGGGCTGGGTCCTGCACTGGGGGAGCAGTAGGCTCCTCTGTGCATATGCCAGCTAAGACCGGTTCAGGGGCTACCTGCCCCTGATCTAGCGCGAAACTGGACAAAGGGAAGTGGGTGTAGCCACCCACTCTCCTGACCATCCCATAGGAGGGGTCATAGAGCTAGTCCCTCCCTTCCTTCTAGTATAAGTTAGGGAACCCTTGCCATTGCAAACTAGATATCCCTGGACGACGCTCTGAAGAAGAATCCTGGACCTTCGACGTTCCACTACCTCTGGAAGACTGAAGAATCTACCTTGGAGTCAAGGAGTGACTCCCCTGCTTGGCAGGCACCAAAACTTTGAATCAGCGGTCGCAAACTTTCCCGCTCCCGCCGGTGTCCGAAGTCCCTGCAGCCCCGGAAGTAGATTTCCTGACTTCTCCAAGGCCATCGTGAGCCCCCAGCAAAGCTGTGGAAAGTGGACCCCACGAGTGACGAGGAACAGCAATACCCGGGGACCGTGCACTATTGTCGAGTGCAATCCCTTCACGACGTTCTATAGACTTATGCATTGGACTACCCGTGGTCCAAGCCTCCAGCAGGATTTTCACCGAAGAGCAGAGGCCTCCCTCGTCCCGAGTGACCGTGGGCTCCTGTGAAGTGAATCCTCCCGAGGCGTCTTCGCGATCCCTTGCCGGTTGGGTTGTGGGTCCCCTGAAGACTTTTCTACAGAACCAAAGAGCTCCCCTGGTTGCTCCAGGCCTGCCCTGACTTACCCTCGCTGGGTGAGTTCCTCAGACCTTGCTGGTCTGCACCGCTGACTTTTTCCACTCTCCACAAGACTTGCTGTTACCAAGGCTTGTTGGCTCCAATCTGGTCACCGACACCGCAGTAAGCTGCAGACTTTGTGGGACACGTCGAATCCAGCTCCTGGTTGCCGTCGACGCCTCCTGGACCTCGTGGCTGAAGAGTCAAGACACCCGTGATCACCTGAAATCACCCGACGACTGTGGGCATCCAGCTTCCTTGCCCCAGGTCACTGCCAAGTGACTTTGAACACTGTCTCCTCTGCTTTCAGGTCTTCTTTCTTCTGAATCCAGCCTTGGATTCCACCGGACACTTCTCCTGTCTTCACAAGCGGCAAGTCTTCTTTGGCTCCCATTGAAAACGACGCCACGACCCGACACCAAAAGACACCTATGCACCCGGCTTCCCTGGGTGAGGTAACTCCAGCACTACTGTGCTCCTGTGTGTGTTGGCTCTAGAACTACTTACCCTGTAAGTGACTTGCTTGTAGACTCTCCCGAAGTATCCTAAAACTTTAAAATTCCAACCGAAACTTGCTTCATTGAAGTCTATTGGGATCCGCGGCTGCGTTCTCACACTGCATGCGTCTCCCGTGGGTCCTTTACTTACCTACCTTGGGTGCATTAGTGAGGCCCCAGCGCTTCTGAAGGCCCTAGGCCTTGTCCCTTCTCAAGTCGATATTCTTATACCTCTTTTTTAGTATATGGTCTGGTACGCCTAGGACCCCAGCCATATTTGTGCTTAATTTGTTGTGAAACATTGATCTGTGCATATGTTCCTGACCTCTAATCTCATAAAGAGAATAATAGAGTGTGTCTAGTAATAAATACATATATATTTTATATATATATACCTTTGTGGTGTCCTTTCATTTGGTAATTCAAGAGATTATAAGGTAAAACAAGCTGCTTTACATTCCTCTAAAGACTTAGCCTGAAGTCTGCTCTCCACACCTACCACTAGGATAGATTTCTTTAAAAGGTTGTCTCAAACCTATCTACCATAAGAGTCGAATTGTACTGGTGCAAGGTGGCCACTTTAACTAGTGACCAACATATACCAGGCCAACTTCTCACATGGGGGAACCAGTTTAGTATGCAGTGGCCCATTGTGCAGGGGACTTCCCTGGAAATTGTATTCGCTACTACTGCTGTGATGTCTTCCCAATAAGATACCAATGTTGGGCATTCTCAAATCATTTGTTTGAACTCCACTCCCACTGATCTGCATCTCGGGCAGGCCGCCTCCAATGTGTGGAAATATTTGTTGATATGGCCTAGTACCATGTATTGTCTGTATATGGAAATGTAGCTAATCAATTTAAATCGTGCATTTTTGGAAACTTTTGGTACTCTTGCTAAAATATTGCCCCAAACTGTTTCTGGAATGGGGATCTCCAAGTCCCCCTCCCGCGAAGTCTTCAGGGTCTCCAGTGGCTGTAGTGTATACCCCTGTATCGCTCTATACAGGCAAGAGACTGCCTTTATAGTACCCACCGACCTTACCATGTAATGGCAGTGATGTAGTGGTATGGCTCAGACATTCCTGTTTTCCAATACACACTCATCGCACCTGTCACCACTCTATGCAGTTGCCCAGGTGCCCAGGGCCTATGTTCCTTCCCTAAAACCCAAAACCCAAATTGGCAAACCCTGGCCACATGTCAGCCCCTGGTAAATGGTACCCTAGGTACCCAGGGCCTTGTGACCAGGGAAGGCCTCTAAGGCTGCAGCACTTATTGTGCCACCCTTAGAGGCCCTGTACCCTAACACAGACACACTGCCCCTGCAGGCTGAGTGTCTGGGTACAAGACAAAACACATAGTCGACATGGCACACATCCCTGTGTGCCATGGCCACAACCTACACTGCCCTGGCATACATCAGCCACCCCTCTAGCTGGGTGCCCTATGTCAGTGGTGTGGGTACAGGAGCATGAGCCCTGTGCCCCTACAGTACCCAGGTCCATTCCTGGGCACTGTAAGTGCAGTGCTGCCATTTAAGAGTATATGGTGCTGGGAGCTCGTCAAACACAAACTCCACAGCACCATAATGACAACACTGAAGACTGAGAAGTTTGGTATCAAACTTCTCAGCACATTAAACCCGCACTGATGCCAGTGTGGGATTTAATGTACAAAGCACTGCAGAGGGCATCTTAGAGATGCCCCCTGAAACCTAAGCTACAATCCACGTCTTGTCTGAGAGGCTGCCTAGGCTGCCACACAGCAGACATGTTGCTGGACCCCTGGGTGGAGAGCCCCCGCTCTCCTGGGCCTTCAACAATGCACATCCTGGGCGAGGTGCTAGGTCTCCTCCCCCAGGATGGGCAGGGGGAAACTTCAAAGGCATGCCGCCTTTGTGAGCTTCTCCAGGCCATTTGCTGTAACCAGCAACTGGCCCCCACCGGTTCTGACCCCCACTCTGGCGGGGAGACTGGCCGGAAACCCCAAGTAAGGACAGGGGATGTGCCAGCCTCTGCCAACCCCACCCCTCAGGTGAAACACATCTCCGGGCTCTCGCCATCTTGAAGATGGGAAGCCCTGCCCCATCAGGACTAGGCTACTGCCCCCCTCCCACAGGAGAGTGGCAGAATAGGGGGTGTACCCACCCCAGGGCAGGGACCCATGGGTCCTTGCCCTTTACCTGTAACGCCCCTAAATCTAGTATTTAGGGGCACCCTGAACCTTCCCTCCTCAGATTCCAGATTCCGAAAAAGCACAGAAGATCAAGAAGAAAGAAGACCTGCCGTGCAGCTGCTAAGAAGAGGAAGACACCAACTGCTTTGGCCCCAGCCCTACCGGCCTGTTGACCCTCGAACCTGCTCCTGCTAAATCCCGGCACCTCCTGTGGCCAGCAACCTCACAAACCCCGGAGGACCTGGCTACCTTGTGACTCTGAGCATCTGGGACTCCCATGAGCATTGGCTCTGCTCAAAGCACGTTTCTAACCCCTGGCATCAGCCCGGAACCGCGAACCCTGCACACTCTGCACCCGCCAAGCCTGGCCTGTGCCGGAGTGGACAAAGACCCCGAGGACATCTCCCTGGCGACTGTGACCCCCAATCCGGTACCCAAGGACCCACCTCGATGCTCCTGACGACGCCTGCAGCCTCAGAACCAGGGACCCCCCGCCCAATCGCGATCAACAGAGGGTAAGATTTCCCGACATCAAAAGGCACCCCTGCACCCGGTGCCTTGCGGCCCCCTGTGCCCCATTCCTGGGTACCTACCTATCCTCCAACTACCCAACTTACCTCTCGAAGTGGTGGTGGCACCTGAAGAATTTCCGTCCCCGAGCTTGCAGCCTTTGTTCGTCCTTGAGCTTTCCCATTGAAATCCATTGGGCGCCCGCAGGCTCAAAAGCACCCTGCACCCAGCCGCCCGAGTGGCCCTGGCAGTGCAACTTCTACTCCTACCTACTTCTCCATTTGCCCTGAGCAAGTGACCAGGAGCCCAGCTCCCACAGCCGTGTGGCCTGCTAGTCAGCAGCCACCAACCAAAGCCCCCCTGCCTCCCATAGGATAACATTGGGCCTAACTCACTCTGCACCCGGCCGCCTCAGTGTCGCTGAGTGTGTAACAACTGTACTTACCTGACCCTGGGAGACCCCTGAGTCTATGCCCAGAACCTTAACTCTGCCAGTCGAGTACTTACCCAAAAGCCGATAACTCACTTTTCTCCCATAGGGTAACATTGACTGGCTTCTTCTGAAATTTCTTCTAAGTGTGGAGTTTCTAAACTTTAAAATATTCACCTAAAATCAACCGAGTAACAAAAACAGAAATACTCACCTGCTATTAGGAGAGACCCCAGAGGCTGGATCTTGGTGCCCAGCACTGACCCTGAAAAGTACTTACAACCGTACTTACCACTAACTCAATTTTCTCCCATAGGAAACCATTGACTGTTTTTCTGTGAAATTTCTTCTAAGTGTCGATTTTTGCAAACTACAAATATTCTTTAAAAATCGTACCAACTGTGAAAACGTAATTACTTACCTGTTTTAGATAGATGCCCCAGTACTGAGCCTAGGAGCCCAGCACTGGATTACAAAAGTAGCGAGAACATACTTTACCCGTAACTTGAATTTTCTCCCATAGGAAACCATTGACTGTTTTTCTATGAAACTTCTTCTGTCGATTTTGCAAACGTATAAATATTCTTTAAAAATCGCCTGTATAACTTAAACGCAGTTTCTCAACTGCTTACAGGTGATACACTAGTGTTGGGTCCAGGATCCAACCCTGACCTAGAAAAAGTACTCATAACCCCACTTACCTGCTAAGTGAATTTCCTTCCATAGGATAACATTGGTAATTTGATCAGAAAAAGTTTCTAAGTGTCAACTTTAAAAAAAGCAAAATATTGTTTAAAAATCACAACAGTAACTTAACTGAATTTACTCACTTGTTTCCAAGAACTGTCCCAGGACTGAATCTAGGATCCAGTCCTGGAGTTAGAAAAGTAATCCTGAAAGTAATCAAGTGCACATAACTTAAAATTCCCATTGAGCTCAATGTATTATTGTGTTTGAAATTGTGTTGCCTATTGCAACAACCTGTAACTATTACCTACAAAAGTCAATTGCATATTGCAAAAGTATTTAACTAAAGCATCTCATTCTGAGAAAGTATATTTTGATACCTATTGTTGGTTCTAAAATAAAACAATCATATATTTTTCATATAAACCATTGGCCTAGAATTCAGTTCTTGAATGTGTGAGACCATTTGCTGACTGAGTGTGTGCAACAAATGCCTTACACTGTCCTCTGATACTGCCTTACTGCTCGACCAAGCTACCACTTTAGAGAGTAGGGTTATAACTAACTTTAACCTCTGCCAAACCTCTGGGGACTGTGGACTCTGTACACACTGTACCTATTTGGGAACAGTATATACAGAGCCACTTTCTCACAACTTTTACAGAACTTTCATCATCTTGCAGAATATTTCTCCAAGGGCTTGAACTTGTGCTTGCCTCCTGCTGAAGTCTCAGGAACAAAAAGACTTCACCACCAGCTCCCCTCTGAATTTCCTTGACTGGAATGCTATCTGCAGAAGCCTGCGTGTTGCTGGGAGCTGGAAGCGCGACGCAACAAGAAGAAGCGTGTCGCCGCTGCAGTTGTAGTCGTCGCATCGCCGGAGAAGCCTGCCGCATCTCCCAGAAGCGTGCAGCTGTCTGCTATCGCATCACCGGAGAAGCGCGTTGCCCGTGAGGATCGCCGTCGCATCATCGGACAAGCGTGTTGCAGGGCCTGCCGCAAGGCTGCCAGGGCGTGCATGCATTGTCTTCACATCCTCGCATCAAGGGCGCCATCTTATCGCACCGGATTGTCGCATCGCGGCGCCATCTTGCCGCATCGCAACCGTGCTGCAGCATGAGAATCTACGCATCACCTCCTCTCCGGTAAGGATCAAGACGCATCCCCTACTCTGCGCAAGCATTGAGACGCGACGTACCGTCTCCCCCGAAGCATGGAACCGATGCATCTCCAACGCTACAAGCCTTTTGTTTATTTTGCGCTACGCATCCAGGTACTTTTGTGAGAACTGTGTCGCATTTACCATCAACGTGAACTAAGTTAATTCTACCATCTTTAAGTAAATTTTGAGTACATTATTGTGGATTTTTGTCGTTTGTGGTCTTGTGTTAAGTCTATATTAAGAATACTTATTTTTACAAAATCTGTTTGGTGTCCATCTGTAGTGTTTTCACTGTATTACCGTATGTGTTCACAAAGGCTTAACACACTGCCTCTGAAATAAGCCTGTCTGCTCGTGCCAAGCTACCAAGGGGATGAGCAGGGGTTATCCAGTAGTTTAATCCCCTTTCCCTGACTTAGAAGCAAGGGTCCCTATTTGGTCAAAGGTACCGACTTCTGCCGACTAGAGACCCCCAGTTCTAACAGGGACTCTGTGTGCCCGTTGTTTGGCAAAGCGCTGGGAGAGACCCTCTGCTGCGACTGCTTCTCAGATCCACTTCTCCAAGTAGTCAACCATGCTTCCCCCCTCCAAGCGCTCTGGAACACCCACAATGCATATTGTGTTGCACTGTGATTTATTTTCAGCATCCTCCGCACGGGCCTCCAGCATCCGAACATTGGCCTTCATCATAGCCACTCGCCCAGTGACATTGGCCAATGCCAGCGGCATCTCCGTCAGTGTATTCTCTGTTTTGGCAACCTATGCTGCCAATCGACAATGGTCCGCTCTCAGTAGACTCAAATCTGCAACTAACATGTCTAATTTGGCTTCCAATGCTTCTCTAGAGGCGGTTATTGCATTCAAAATGTCTTGTGGCGAGGGGCCCCCTTGGGAGCTGGTCTGCCCCAGCACACCATGTTGCTCTTTCTGGGGGACAATTCCCTTTTCTGTCATTGGCCCTCATGCTTTGGGGTCTCTCTGCCTTGTGGAAATGTGCCTTTTAATGAGCACACCCATGCATGGGTCACCCTTCTCTATCCACGGGTCCGTAGACCAACAAAATAGAGATTGGCACTGATCTGGAATTCAAATAACAAGTTTATTAATCACTCATGAGTGGGACTACGTCCACACAGCACTCTAAAGTGCTGCCTGAGGTAGTACATTGAATACACAGACCATGGTGCGTATATACAGAGTTTGTTGCAGTGTAAGCATGTTACAAATATAAGGTACAAGCCTACATAGGAATAGTTATAGCCAGACATGGGCAGATGGGTAATCACTTAGTCAGCAAAGTGGGAGGAAGAACAGAACTGTTTACAACAGCACAAATGATTGACAGTTACATCTTTAACCAGGTGCATTTTAGCAGCTACAGGCCTTTTCTCAGCACGTACATTTCTTTGGCTCAGTACAGAAGGAGTTAACTAAAGCTGATGACACAAGCAGAATAGCGGAGCAAGCAACAGTGAAGACGGAAGAATTACATAGCTAACAAAATGGATGCCACAACCAAGATGGCTTCAGCTTATGCTAACGGAAATTATTTCAGATTTCCACAGACGACCCTTTTAGCATATGCTGAAGACATCTTCCTATGCTTTTGAAGAAGTACGAAAAATATCGTGGACATCAATCTTCACCATTTCACTAATTCCCTGATCTGTTGCTCAGCGGCATTTACATTCTCTTTTTTTAAAGTTTTTATTTTATTTTGAAATAACCATTAAGCAGTACACAGTTAGTATATCGTAGACAGTTTAGGTACTTAGCACAAGTAACCATATATTGTCGTATCGATTGAACATCATCAATAACTTTATAATTGAGATACAGACACATAGTTCCAGAATGTAGCCGTGGACTATAGATCACTGTTCCTGCGAATGTCCTTAGTTGCCAACATCCACTGGATCTCTCTCTTGTGGGGCCTCGCATATATTCCCGCGAAAGGTATTCCAACTACCCCAAATCTTGTTCCATTTTTTGGGGCAACCCCTGTGTATATACACTGCCCTCTCTATAACCATAGCAGCATCCATGTCCAGGTACCAGTGTTGCAGTGTGGGAGTTTGTTGCAGTCCCCAGTTGCGCGCTATGTTCCGTTTCACCAGCGCCATACCCAGGGTAGCCCAGTCCTGCTGCATGTGGATAAGATCTGTGGGATCCCAGATATTGATCAGGCATTGCTTGGGCTTGGTAAGAACCTCCACCCCCAGGGCCCGTGACATTGTATTCATGACCGCCCCCCAGTATCCCGCAATCCTGGGGCATTCCCAAATGATGTGAAAAAAGGTGCTCGGTAGCCCGCATTGTCGGAGGCAGAGTGGCGTGTCAGCTCTTCCTATTTTACGTATGAGTGTTCGAGAATAATATATTCGATGTAACACTTTCAATTGTATTAATCGCAGTTTTGAGGGAATCGCTATCTCTCGCGGAGACAACAGTGCTTCCTGCCAGTCCGCCTCCTCCAGGGAACCCAGATCTTGTTCCCAGCGTACCTTAAGGCCCTGCATGGGATCCAGCAAGTTGTTTATAATTTTCTTATAGACCATGGAGATGGCTTTCTTACTTAAGTGGTCTGTGAGGAGGCGATCCTCCAGGGGCGAGGCTTCTGGCAGTTTTGTGCCTGGTGGAATAGCAGACGTGAGTGCATGCTTAATTTGAGCATATCTAAAGGTCTCCATCTGTGCCAACCCATACGTTGTTTGCAATTGAGCCAGGGGGATCACCTCACCCTTTTTCCAAAGGTCGCCGATTTTGGTGATGCCTATCAGATCCCACTTTTTTAAGTGTTTTTCAATGTGCCTAGGCGCCGGGTGTCCCATAGCGGTGTGGCCTGTGTTAGCACTCCCTCCCACCCCATCTTACGCTGAGCTTCAAACCATATTCGAACCGTATGTGACGTGGGTCCCGTGAGCGTTGGTCGGCGTACGTTATTATAAAGTGTCCCCATGATCCCTTCCTTGTCAAGGAGATGCCTGTCCATTCGGAATGCCGGTTTGTCCTCTGGCACATGAAGCCACTGGTTTATAACCGCAAGGTGTGATGCCCAGTAGTACTGTTGGATATTGGGGAGAGCAATCCCGCCATCATACCATCCCCTCATTAATTTATGTAGGGCAATCCGACCTGCCTTACCGTCCCACAATAAGCATGTTAGGTCCGCATTTATTGCCTTGAAATATGCCGGAGCTACTGGGAAGGGTGTGTTTTGTAGAGCATAAAGGAATCTGGGGAGCGCCATCACTTTGAAGAGGGCTGCTCTCCCGAGCAGTGTCAACGGCAGGGAGCGCCAGTGTTTGATATCGTTGTGCAGTCGCGTCAGGGCCGGCGTAAGATTTTCTGCTACAAATCGTGCATGGTTATGCGACACATAGATACCTAGGTATCTAAAACCGTCCGTCGTTATTTGCAGTGCGCAGTTACGTGGGAGCCGCGGGGGGGGGGACCGCTAAGAACGTATAGGAGCGACTTCTCCCAATTTATCGTATAGCCGGAAACCCGTCTGTATGCTGCGCATATATCTAGCAGCGCATTTATGGAGCGGGCAGGGGACGCCATGTATAAGAGTATATCATCCGCATAAAGCGAAATGCGGTCCTCCCAGCCCATCGTCCATTTCAGTCCGCGAATCACCGGATCCTGTCGGATCCATGCCACCAAGGGCTCTAGTACTAGCGCAAAGAGTAGCGGGGATAGAGAGCATCCATGTCTAGTTCCCCTACCCAGGGGGAGATCTGCCGAGATGCGGCCATTGACCACCACGTGTGCCAGCGGCTTTGCGTAGAGGAGCTCCACCCAGGCACAGAACCGGGGGCCAAACCCCATATGGCGCAACACTGCAAAGAGGAAGGGCCATTCAACCAGATCAAATGCCATTCGGGCATCTAGGAACAGGATAACCGCGTCCTCTACAATCGTGTCTTTCCGAGCCAGGACAATTTGTACTCTGCGCAAATTAAGTGCCGTGTTGCGGTTTGGCATAAAACCGGACTGGTCCGGGTGGATTATTGTCGCGAGGTGGGGCTGGAGCCGCATGGCCAGCACCATGGCGAGGACTTTCGCCTCGGCATTAATTAGTGAGATTGGTCTGTATGACCCGCACCCCTCTGGTGGTTTGCCTGGTTTAGGTATCATCACTATCGTTGCAAGACGTTGGTCTCTAGGTAGTTCTTTTCTTTCCAGACTTTCCAGGAATATGTCAAGCATAGGCGGTACCAGGTGAGTCCATTCGGCCCCAATGCCTTCCCCGTGTGCAAGGCACCTAGCTTTCAGCAACTCATCGCCCGTTAGGTCCGCCTCCAGATCCTGAGCCACGAATGGCCGCAGTGCTGGCATTTGTATGTCCCTGAGTAAGACTAAGTTGTCAGCGATCATAGTCGTGGCCTGGGACGTGTATATCCGCTGAAAGTGCGTCCCGAAGGCCTGAACAATTTGCTCCGTGTCGCGTGTGAGTTCTCCTGTGGCCAAACGGAGTTGCGCCACCCACCTACTCGCTTTTTACTTTGTTGGCAGCCAAGCTAGGAGTCTACCGGCCTTATCCCCCATTTCATAGATGACATTTTGGGTGACGGACAGCTTAGATTTCGCCTCTTCCCACGAGTAGGCTTTATATTCCTGTGTAACCGCCGCTTCTCTGAATCACTAGGGTCCCCTAAGCATGCAATTTCTGCCATAGCCACGTCCTGTTCCAGGGACTCAATCTGGTGCCTTCTGCCCCGTTTGTGTTCCGTCACCAGAGAAATAGCCTGCCCCCGGATCACTGTCTTATAGGCTTCCCACAGCATTGTCGGGGATGAAACTGTGTACGTGTTTTCAGTGAAGTATTGTTTTGTGGCCTTGACCAGTCCCTTCCCAATTTTAGGATTCTTAAGGAAACCGGCGTATAGCGGAAAAATGCGACGTCTCCCCCTGGTATGTGAACTGCAGGTGAGCAACACTGGAGAGTGGTCCGAGACCCCCGAGGTAAGTGTGCAATCTCTGGCAAGTTATTGAGCCCCGCTGCCAGCATAAATATGTAGTCAATCCTGGACAAGCTGCCGTGTACCCCAGAGAGGAACGTGTATCCCTTCTCCCGTTGGTGACTAAGACGCCAGATGTCCACTAGACCAATCGCTTCCGTGAATTTGTGTAGCTGTCGATTTAGTCCAGTGGAGTCTTTAGGGGGTTGCCTATCTATTGACACATCCATTGTGGTGTTAAAGTCGCCCCCTATTATAAGTTCTCCTGGTGGGAGTGATAGGAGAAATTTAGCCAAGGCCGGAAATGTCGTCAGGTGTAAAGCCGGGGGGATATATACTGAAACCAAATTGTATGGGCGCCCCTCCCATTGGCAGGCAATGGCTGCGAAGCGTCCTTGGTCATCTGTCCATGAGTCCAGTACAAGGAGAGGGAAATGTTTATGTATTAAGATACCCACTCCCCGGGATCCGGCGGTGAATTTGGAATGTGCTACCATTTTATAGCCCCACCTGTCCAGGGCCTTTCGTGTAGAGCCCATCAAGTGTGTCTCTTGTATTGGAGCGACCGCTGGGCCTTTACGTTTAAGGAATTGCAGGACCAGCCCCCTTTTTATTTTATCACCCAGACCGTTCACATTCCATGAGAGTATAGTAAGGGGAGGGCATAGCTTATACTGCGACCCATCCTGAGTGTCAGGGTCCAGTGGCGACCTCTCTAAGGGTTCCCTATGTGCCATTTCGCTGCAAGATATATGTCTCATCCCGCGTGCCATTTCCCACCCATCTTGTCCCTGTATTATGCCTAATCTGAACATGTGCTGCAAACAAAAACCCCCTCAACGTTCTCCAATTCCCCCTCCCCCACCCTACACCCCTGCCCAGAGGATTTAAAACTACCCGCCACCCCAACTGAGCAGTGTGCTTCCGTCCCATAACTTGTACTTGCTGTGGGGTTAGAGCTGTGCAGCGACCTTTGTACATCCTCCCCTCACAGGATATTCAGTCTATGGCAGCCGACTGTGCCTCAGAGAGCCATTAAGTTCGCTGAGCGGCTGCCATCATAGGTGAGCCACCAAGTCCCGAATCAATGAGCTGCGCTTCGTTCATGCTAGGTGAGTGTGTCCTTAGATTGTTGTCGTTGGCCCAGTTACTGGCTGTATTTGCCAGCAGGCAAGTGGTGTGTTAACCCGTATGAGCTTACATGGATCGCTGTATGCCAGTCGCCGGGGCCTGTTCTCTGGCCGGTGAGGACATTCCAGGTTTTGAGGTGTGCCGCTGTCGGCGCAGGTCCCATCCATGAGGGCTTGCGGCCGGTCGCCATCCCTCCAGCCACTCCTGGGCCTCTTCCGGAGTTGAGAAGAACCAGCTTTCTCCCTCTGCCTCCACCCGGAGCTTTGCTGGGAACAGCATCGCGTACTTCAGATCACGGCTCCGCAGCTCTTTTTTAATATCTAGGAAGTTTCTGCGCTGTGTCATGACCACCGCCGTCTAGTCCGGGTACAAGCAGTGCTTTAAATGGGCCGGTACTCACTGGTACTGAGTACCGGCACTTCTTATTTTTTCCAAGCCGAGTACCGGCACTTCTCCATTATCAAACAGAGTACCGGTGCTCAGGGTTAGATTGATGAGTTGGGCACTAGACTGGTGCATGCCGTTTTTTTGGCAGCATGTTGGCCGTTTGCAGTCTGTCTATATTATTCAGCTGTGGCAAATTGCCGGATGAGGCCTGAACGGCCTATTGGATGCCTGCCGCAGTGGGGGGTGGGGGGGGGGGGGAGGAAGGTCTCTGCTCCGTTTTTACCCAAATGGAAGCTCTCATTGTCTTCACCACCCCCCTGCCAGGCGTCGATGCGGGGTCGTGTTGTTAATGTTTTGGTCATTGGCGCGGGCCTTTGCCTGAGTGGCCGTGGACGAGCCCAGGTTGAAAAGGGCCATTTTCACCCCTTGGCCTCCCACTGAATCTGACTATCTTTCTCCTGACTCACTTGGCCCTTCAAAATCCAAGTAGGAAAAGATAGAGAGGCAGAAGGGGTAAGCGCAGATAGAGATAGGGAAGAGATCCAAACGACTATGGAAAGCAGAAGAGAGGCCCGGAGACTTCAGATTAGAAAAAGAGTGATGGTAGAGAGAGTGATAGGATACAACTGGGGTAAAGAAAGGGGCGCAGAATAAGCCACAAACGGGAGAGAAGTGAGTGTTGGAGGGATCGGGAGGTTAGAGATGTGAAGACAGATAGAGAGTGTATGTTTGTCTGTGAGAGATAAACAAAACCAGATAGGAAGAGAATCAGCAGGTATTTGAAAAGAAATGTGTGGAATGCTTATTTGTGTGTGCACTCCTGAATATAGAAGGATTGCGCCAAATGCAAGAAAGTAGGAAGATTAGAATGATAATGATATGAAGAAGATGCAAATATTTCAAAACAATGAAACATGAACATTTGGTGTTTGGCCTCCATTTTGTGTAACAAGCACATTTTGTTTATACGGATAAATTGCTCACATGTTTTGTTCTGTCCCACAACCAGTGTAAGTGCCAGAGTCTCTCCCGTCCTAGATATTGATTATTAGCCTGAAAGTGCTAATAGTACTGCTGATGTTGTGGCCTATTCAGGGTTTTAGCTGTTAATCTGGGCATATGGAAAGGCTGAGACCACAATCCAAGGCAACGCAAGGTCAAAATGAATACTCAATAAAAGTGATTTGTATCATCTTGTCTCACTCGCCTCTAACCCCGCCCACTAGCCACGCCCCTAGCTCAATTTAATGAGTACCTGCACTTATTTTTTCCCATTTAAAGCGCTAGGTACAAGGAGATCGTGCTATTTTCCACCTTCAGCGGAGGTGCCACACGCGCCGCCTGAAGAATCGCATCTCGGTCCCGTAAATTGAATAATCGTGACAGGATTGGCCGGGGGGGCCCCCAGCTTGGGTCGTCCCCCCGGTACACGATGGGCCCTTTCCACCGAGAAGAAGCTGGAGAGGGAGAGACCCCGAGGTTGCAATTGCGTTTTGATTAAGTCCTCAACAAACAGGTCCAGGGCGGGCCCCCGACGGTTTCAGGTACTCCAACCAGGCGGACATTGTTCCGCCGCGAGCGTCCCTCCTGGTCATCGAGTTTGGCAGCCTTTTGCTTTGTGACGTGTTCTAGCTGTCTCACTTGCTGCTGCAGTGTGGGTGTATCCGTGGAGAGACCCGCCGTCGCGGCCTCCACGTCCGTTATTCTAGAGTTCGTCTTGGAGACGTCCACCCGGAGAAACGTGATGTCCGTAGATATTGTGCCATTGAGTAGTCACTAATAGACTACCCCCCTTTGAAGTCAGTCTTTAACCACCCAGGACAGTGGCTCAAACAGTCTTTTTCACAAAGTGTCTTTCCTCCTGGGTCGAAGCTGATATCGGGATGTACCAGGGATCGTGTGGTCCGGGAAAACTTCCTCAGGTCCTTCAGATGACGCAGCTCTTCCTTTCTCGGTGACCAGAATATTGCGGTGATCTGTCAGTGCCGCTGGGCTCACTAGATCCTGCAACACTTTTCGACAGTGTGTCGCATGGACCCAGTTCTTCCGATTGGTCACTCGAACTGCAGTCCTGGAAGCCAGTAGCACCTGCTCAGGGCCTCGCCATCTCAGTGCTAGGGAGTTGGTCCTCTGGAATGACTTTAGGACCACAAAATCACCAGCACGCAAGCAGTGGCATTCACCTTGCGACCTGTCTGGAAAGGTTTCCCGAACCTGTTGATAAATAGAAGACAAACTATCAGTCATCTGTGACAAATAATCATTCATCAACACATGTGGTACATCATGAATAGGGTGTGGCTTGGGAATCCCCCAAATATTCATAAGCCTTCTGAAAATCACCTCATACAGTGTGAGGCCAGATCGTAAATGTGGAATCGATCTGATAGATAACAACGCCAAAGGCAGCGCATCAGGCCATTTCAATGACATGGAGGCTTGTATCTTAGCCAATTTCAATTTCAGAGTGGAGTTATATCGCTCCACTAGCCCCGCTGATTGTGGGTGAAAAGCAGCATGAAACTTCTGCTTAATCCCAATCCTTCCATGACATATTCGATAACTTGCCCAATGAAATGTGGTCCATTGTCACTCCATAAAACTCGACAAATGCCGAAACGGGGGAAAAACTCCTTTAGGAGCATCTTTGCTGTTATAAGAGCTGTATTATCCTTCGTAGCATATGCCGCCACCCATTTACTGAAGGCACAAACCACTACCAGGACATACTTTAGATTGTTACAACACTCAAACTGGATGTAGTCCATTTGCGGAACCTCAAAAGGTGCAGTTGGTATCGCAAACCCTGCTGTTGGAGTTCGTGTTCCCTTTCCAGGATTATACTGGAGACAAATCAGACAGGACTGGACTATCTTTTTAGCCATGCCGGCAATCTCTGGGTGATCCCAAACTTGCATAAGTTACTTTGTTATTAAGGATGCTCCAACATGTGCCGGCCTATGTGCCATGTGAATCATGGGATGTATATAGCCTGTGGGTAACTTCCATTTTGTCATTTCTTTATTCCTCCAACAGCCCTCATCATCCAGTGTTCTGTCCTTGGACCATTGGTCTAATTCGTCAACAGAAGCAAATTGTTGCATGTCCAGCACCTCTTGCCTGGCATCATGCCAACGCTCAGCCTGTGACTTAACTACATACATAGATGTGGTACTCCGCTGCATTGCAGTCTCACAAGCTGTGTAATCCGCAAAGGCATTGCCTGCTCCTATTTTATCGGTCACTTTCTTGTTTGCGCTACACTTAACAATTGCTACTTTCTTAGGATAGGTCAAAGCAGTAAAGAGATTATGGACTAATTCCCCATTCATTATCTGTGTCCCATGTGAAGTAAGAAAGCCTGTTTCTTTCCAAAGTTTACCGAAGTTATGCGCCACGCTGAAGGCGTATTGGCTATCAGTGTAAATGCTAACAAGTAAAACTGTACTAATCTCACATGCTCTTGTCAGTGCTATCAATTCGGTTGCTTGAGCTAACTTCTGTGGAATGTGAGCTGTCTCAACTACTGTGTCGAAGTGTTGTAATCGTATAGGCAGCTTTAGGCAAGAACCATCAATCCACCAATCCATAGTTCTCCATCAACATTAGAGAGATATACAGTCATGTAACTCTTGTGACAGAGACCGAGTAGCTGGAAGTGGCAATAATGTAGCAGGATTCAAAGTCAAACATCTTTTCAACGTGATATGAGGGGCCAAAAGTGTTGATTCATGTCCTGTCAAGCGGGCACTAGTCAGATGCTGTGTTTTCGTTTGAATTAACAAGGCATCAACTGAATGAGGTACTAACACAAACAATCTATGTGACAAGACTATTTACCTCACTCTGACGTATGGACACAGCCGCTGCCGCCACCGCTTGGAATCAACCAGGCAGTGCGTGAGCAACTGGATCAAGAACAGCCGAAAAATATGCACAAGGACGTTGTTTATCACCGTGTGTCTGTGTTAAAACCGAGAGGGCACAACCTTCCCTCTCGTGTACATAGAGTGTGAAAGTCTTAGTGTAGTCTGGAGTTCCTAATACTGGTGCAGAACAAACAGCTTGACATAGCTGTTGGAAGGCATTCTGGCATTCAGTAGTCCACGGGAGAGGCATTGGAGTTTCTTTAGTCAAAAGGGCCAACAAGGGTTTAATAATGTACGAAAAGCTAGGGATCCACTGCCTACAGAAGAAAGTAAGGCTAATCAGTGCACGGACGTCCTTCTGAGTACGGGGCACAGGAGTATCTAAAATAGTCTGAATGCGATCTGGTGTGAGTGCACGTCCCTCCTTAAATAGGAGGTGACCTAAATAGGTAATCTGCTGTCTACAATATTGCAATTTCTTCTGAGAGACTTTATGATGATGAGAGGCAAGGAATGAGAACAACAGTGCTCCTTCTTCACACTGTTCAGGGGTATCAGCCGCCAACAAGATGTCGACATATTGAATAAGAGCCACCCCTTTTGGTACAGGAAAGGAATTAAGCTGCCTTTTCAATGCCTGGCTATAATTGCTAGGACTCTCTGCATACCCTTGTGGAGCTCTACAGAACCTGAATGATCTATTGTTCAAAGTAAAGCCAAACAAATAACGTCTGTCAGGGTGAATAGGCATTGAAAAGAATGCATTCTTTAAATCAATTACACTAAATGTAGTAGCGGTAGGAGGAACCGTAGTAAGAAGTGTCGTAATGTCAGAGACTACCGGGTATTGGGGCACCACAATTTTGTTAACCTCTCGTAAATTAATAATGAATCTGTAAATTTTAGTATCAGTGTCTCTTTTCAAAATAGGAAGAATAGAGCTATTACAAATGTTATAAGAAACTTCTTCCACAATCCCCACCTTGATCAAATCCTGATCAATGTGCGTTAGTGCCTTCCCGAGATATTTTGTATTGGGGCAATCGAGGCAACAAAGCACCTTCCTTCCCTCGAATATGCACTGGTGGAATAACCATTTGCCCCACATCGGTATCTGATTTAGCCTACAAAGTACTAGGTAAGGATGCCAGAGCGATATCCTCTTTAATGAGACAAGACCTCTCAACCATTGGATAGTTATCATTTAAGATAACACGCACACCTTTTGGGGAACAACATATTGTAGCACGAAAATATTTGAGCATATCGATACCCACAATGTTATCCGGCGTGTTAGAGGAAAGCAAAAATGGGCATGCTGCAGTGAATTTATCAAGACTAAATGCAAGTGGCTGTGACAGTGGGCTAGATGTAGGTGTCCCATCGAATCCTATCGTTGTTATCATTGCGCCAGACAGGGGAGCCCTAGGAACCAATTTTTTAGACAGAGAAGTACGAGTAGCTCCTGTATCAACCAGAAACCGATCAGTAGAGCCCAAGACATTTGCATCAACATTCTAATCTACTGGAACCTCAACCGATTCCTTACCCCATCCTAGGCATTCCTATGCGTAATCTAAATCTGCAAGACCGGAAGCAGGAAAGTCAGACCTTTGATATTGGTTTCGTCTATCAAAGGTATTGGAGTAATTTGGTCCGTGCTCAACTGCCTCACATCTATGACGAGTTCCTGTGCCGCCTCTGTTCCCAAAATTCCCTGGACGTCCTCTCATAGTTCCCCTACCCCATTGATACTGCTGACCTTGCAAAAGGGGGCATTCAGAATGCCAATGTCCAATTTCTTTACAATAAGCACACAGATCAGAAGACAACGTTGATCGAGAGAAAGGGGGTCCGCCAGGGGTATATACTACACGTCTGCCTCTACCACCACCTCTGAATGGTGGACCATATACTTGAGCCAACATAACTTATGTTTTTAAATCCTTTACCTTCTTATCCTCCCTGCCTTTTGCTTCCAATTTATAACACTCATAATACTGGGCCATGGTCAAAAGGTAGACTGGGGATGACGTAGTCCAAGAACTCTCGCTGGCGTTAAGCGACTAGCTATTTCTGGCAACATGTTAGCGACAAATTTGTCAACGAACAAATGCTTACCCGTGTCATCTGTCAATGACTGCCCACTAAAATCATTGAATGTCTCTTCAAATCGTGTCAAGAAATCTGAAACTGGCCCGTCCGCTTTCTGTTTACAAGACGCTAACGTTGTACAATCTATTTTCTAAGGGGTATAAGAGTTTTCAACTTAGTCATAATAGCTTTGGGAAGGTCAGATATCTCCTGCTATGCTTTCTGCGCAGGCTCCCTGGCCGCATCTATTTCTTCTAAATGCACCCAAGTATCACCATATGCTACATTGTCATCTATTTTCCGAATCGTTCTCCACATATCAAGGGGCAAAATCAGTCCAAAAAACATATTGATATATGGCAAGGTCATAGTGCAGGAGCTAATGGCTCCTTCTACTTCTTCATAGAATGCGGCAGGAATTTTCCGCGGATCGGGCAAAGCGGCTTTAAGAGCCATAACATCCGCTCTACTGCAAGGAGTATAAACCCAATTATAAATAAAATATCCTTTAGTATCATCTGAAGCTTTATCTTCATCTGTTCCCGTACCCTTCAGAGGAACATACAAAGGCGCAGCTTCGCTCATTGGTCGTATATTAACTTCAGTACTACTAAATCCATTATCTGTTTCTGGAGCTTCTACTATCTGTTCTGAGGGTTGGGCTACTTGTACAGTTTTAGTTTTACCAGTTGCTTTTTTCTCCACTTTTAAGCGAAACGTGTCATCTCGTAATTTAACCACTCGCATAATTAGATCAGGTATTTTTGAACAAAGTTCCATCACTTAATTGTTTATAATCAGAATTTATATCAGTGGGCTCTAAGGGCCCGATTCACAGAACTAACTTAAGACAAAATCCTAAACTTACTACTTTTGGTATTCACAGAAGTTAGGATTTTGTCTTAAGTTTGTCTTAAGACAGACTTAAGACAGACTTAAGACAGACTACAGACAAACTTAAGACAGACTTAAGACAGACTTAAGTTAGGATTTTGTCTTAAGTTTGTTTTAAGTCTGTCTTAAGTCTGTCTTAAGTCTGTCTT
Organism: Triturus cristatus; assembly: GCF_964204655.1. Taxonomy (NCBI): domain Eukaryota; kingdom Metazoa; phylum Chordata; class Amphibia; order Caudata; family Salamandridae; genus Triturus; species Triturus cristatus. The sequence goes on from NC_140591.1 coordinate 699,615,904, forward strand.
AAGTCTGTCTTAAGTCTGTCTTAAGTCTGTCTTAAGTCTGTCTTAAGTCTGTCTTAAGTCTGTCTTAAGTCTGTCTTAAGTCTGTCTTAAGTTTGTCTTAAGTGTGTCTTAAGTTTGTCTTAAGACAAATTTAAGACAAAATCCTAACTTCTGTGAATACCAAAAGTAGTAAGTTTAGGATTTTATCTTAAGTTAGTTTTGTGAATCGGCCCCACTGTTTGTAGAAAGGTTTCTAAACTTAAGTATTACTTCCCAAGTAAACTTCTCTGCAAAATATAACTGGTCTAAATCTTTCCACTGCTGAACCATCGCTACAAGATCTGGAGCAGAGGTAATCCCATGGGCTTCTTTATGAACAGTGGATCTGGTAGCAGCTTTTTCGTCAATAGTTAGAGTAGAGCGAGTCTGTCTCCCATCTGAATTATCTTTGTCTTTATCGTCCGAAGAAAGATGTTCTTCATCGGAAAGATCATTCTCAGGGGCAGAGGGAAACTTATATGGGGGCGGGGGTCGATCTAATAGGATGGAATCATCCTGAGGTTTATTAAGTATTGGATAGATGGAGCGCCCAATAGGGCACTGGCCAGTTACCTCTAAACAATGCTCCCTGTCTTCTTTTTCTTTTATTACCTTCAGCTCCTTATTTTTTAATTCTAGCGCTTTTTGATATATATCGTTTTTTGCTGTTCTTTTTCTGCTATAGCTGCTTCTCTCTTCACTCTCTCATACACTTTTTTCTCCCACATTCATACAGAATCAAACATATCTTGTCGACTTTTCCTTTTAAACAAACACTGCTCTACATACTGAAGCTTTTTAAAGTCAAATGACCCATTAAAAGGCCGTTGTAGATCAGGATCCTTTTTGTATATTTGTTCCACAGTGTACTATACATTATGGAAGAAATACCGTATTTAATTAACATATGTCTATTAGGTGTCCCCTCTGGGGGAGCTGGCTGACTTCTTTCTAAATTCATATTGGTACCACCAAGACAGCAACACAACCTACGGAGTGTGCTGGAAACAGGCATGCTACCAAGTTTTTGTAAAATATTACTTTTCCAAAATATTCAAAAGTGGAGAAAAATCTCCACATTACCTGCCTTTATCTTTTGCAAAAAATAAATCAAACAGAAAAAACCAGAATCTTGGCCAAGCAAATCAAGAATGCCACTTCAGCGACCTTACCAAACAAGAGTCTCCAACCTCCAACTGCCAATCTCTTGGTCGACCTAATGGTCACTGCAAAAATAACCCCAAAGGATACCTCAGTCGGGACCGGCCAACACCTGGAGGGTCAAATCGAGAAAAACGGAAAAATCACTTTGGCTGCAAAGACAAGGGTCTCATCTTGCAGGACATCTCCTCAGCAATATTCCACTATTGAGTCAAGACCACTCCTTCGGATGGCCGCGTCCTCGATGAGGCCCCACGTTGAGCGCCAACTGTGGAAATGTGCCTTTTAATGAGCACACCGGTGCAGGGGGGCGAACAGCCATCACATCACGGCTGCTACAACGCATGCCGTTATATTGCAGGCGTTACAACGCAACCGACGTTACGACAATACGACGCGTCCCATTACATCGCATGCGCTTTTAAAACGCATGCACTTTTAAAACGCATTTGATGTAATGGATGGGCTCCGGGATGGACGTGCGCCGGGACAGAGACGAGGAAGAGGAACCACGAGGAGAAAGAGGTAAGTGTCAGGTGGTCGTACTGTATGGTAGTATTTTAGGCTTTAGGGCTTAGGGTTGAGGGTAGTGTCAGGGGATCGTAGAGTAGGCTACTGTTTTAGGGTTTAGTGTTGTATCAGGGGGTTGTAGTGTAGGTACTGTTTTAGGGTTTAGGGTCGTGTCAGGGGGTCGTACTGTATGATACTGTAGTGGAGTGTGTGTTATGTAGGGTACTGTATTAGTGTTGGGGGTTATTTTGATAAAATAATTGCGATGTAAAAGCATGCGGGGGGTTTGGGTGCATTGTAAAGGGATTTCCTATGCATTTCAAATGAACTGCGAAGTAATGGTTTCCATTGTAAATACTTGCGTTGTGACTGTACTTGCAAACTATAAACTGCAATGTAAAGGCAGGCGTTGTTTTAGTTTGCGATGTATCGTCATACATCCGTGCAGGGGTCATCCTTCTCTGGCCATGGGTCCTTAGACCAACAAAATAGAGATTGCCACTGAAGCTGGAATTCAAATAACAAGTTTATTAATCACTCATGAGTGGGACTACGTCCACGCAGCACTCTCAAGTGCTGCCTGAGGTAGTACATTGAATACACAGACCATGGTGCTTATATACAGAGTTTGTTGCAGAGTAAGCATGTAGTTACAAATAGAAGGTACTAGCCTACACAGGAATAGTTACAGCCAGACACGGGCAGATGGGTAATCACTTAGTCAGCAAAGCGGAGGAAGAACAGAACTGTTTACACAGCACAAATGATTGACAGTTACATCTTTAACCAGGTGCATTTTAGCAGCTACAGGCCTTTTCTCAGCACGTACATTGCTTTGGCTCAGTACAGAAGGAGTTAACTAAAGCTGATGACACAAGCAGAATAGAAGAGCAAGCAACAGTGAAGACAGAAGAATTACATAGCTAACAAAATGGATGCCACAACCAAGATAGCTTCAGCTTATGCTAACGGAAATTATTTCAGATTTCCACAGTCTGGTGGTCTTCACCGTTGCAGCCACTACATAATCCAAGGTATTTCCCACAGTTCACTCTATGCAGAGCTATGGTACCTATGTAGGGTCCGGAAGGCCAATAAGACCCAATTTTGTGCTGGCAGTCAGGAGTCAGATGACCAGCTGTCAATGGGCAGTCACAGGCAGCATTTCTCCTTTCAAGGGCATGAGGGGGCCACAAGTTTGGTTGTATGGCGAGTACCAGCTGCCCCCAGCCTACCAGATGGGGCCCTCCATCTCCGTCATTCTCTGGGTGATTGTGCCAGTTGTCCTTTATGATGGCTGTCATAGCTCTCTCCACTCCAGTCACTGTTTCGTCATGAGACCTTCTACAACATTCCCACATGCCCTTAACATGTAGGGCTGGAGGCGATGGGGGAACAAATACTGAAGGACCCAACCAGCAAGGCCCTGGCTCAGTGTGCAGTGCCCTACAAGGTATGAGCCCTGTTAGATTTGGAGGTCTCTACTTAGCAGAGGTAGGTACCTTTGACCAAATAGGCACCCTTGCGTCTAGTCAGGGTAAGGGGGTGCACTCCTAAAATAACCCCTGCTCACTCCCTTGGTAGCTTGGCACGAGCAGGCAGGCTTATAGCACACAGAGATGCTAGCTTCTAAAAGTGGCATTTCTCCAACAGTCATAATAAATCTGCGCACACCATTGCGCAGCATTTATTTTCACAATTTCATACATACTAAATTTGACCACGCTGCCCTTCCCATTCCATGAATTACCACTGACACGCACTGATCAGGGAATCCCCCATGCATTCCTATGGGAGGGCAGGCCAACCTTACTAAATGTGCACATAGAGCGCATGCACTTTACACTGGACCACAGTGCTAAAGTGCTCAGAGGCCTAATACCACCAACACCATGTCAGAACTAAGGCAAAAAGTTTAGGGGTGAACCTGCCAAAAAGGGCCAAGTCCAACAAGCCCTATCTTGCAGCCGATCAGCAGCGGAGGTGTTTGGGGGTGTCGGTTTCTCTGTTTATTCTCTTCCGTGTCTATAGTTTTCTCTTCTCTGCCCTAAATTAATCAGTGTCCATGAGGAATCTCCTCATTTCCTGTGTGTGGGCCCTGGTCTTATGCCGCTTCTTCCCGGCATCCTTGGCTCTCCTCAGGGGCCACAACAGTTTCCCTAGCTCCCACTGCAATCTCAACATCAGTTTGCCAATCATGGGAAAGGGTGGTGTTCAGTGGCATCCCCCAGCCCCTGCAGCGCCAAGTACCTCATACAGCATTGCCCTTCTCCCAGTGGCCTCTGCCGTCTATGCCCATCTCAATCACCGCCCCGGGGTCAGGTCTTTGCTGCACACGGTCGCCGCCGGTGTACCGCTGTGGGCGTCTTGCTCTCAGTCGCTGCTGAAGCAGTTCTCCATACCAGCGCTCCGTGGCGGTGAAACTATGGTAGCGCTGGAGTGCTCGCCCTCCAGGACCACATATCAATGTCTTTGTGGGCCCATCAGTCTCCATCGGTCCCTGGTCCCTAACGTGGCAGAAACAACCCAGTCCTTGGGGCCCCAGCAAGAGTCTCGATCACAGCAGGAGTCTACCTTTATAGAGCTCATGGGCTCTGTGGCTAGTTTATCGGGCCTCCGCCTCAAAGGCCCGTTGGCCGCAGTTGTAGCCCCGCTGCTTTGCTGCTGTTTTTTGCTAGCAGCCTCACTACTCCACTCAGGGCAGGGTATGGGCCAAAGTTACACTGCCTGGGCGCTCAGCAGGTCAAAATTAGGGCACCTAAGGGTCATGTTCTTAATTTATCACTCTGCTGGTCCCAGGAGCAGGATTTGGGGTAGGATGGCACTGGATGGGGGTTATTTATCACAGGAGTGCCAGAGATTGCTATTTACTCCATCTGCAGTTATCCATGACCAACCAAGACCTAAACACAACAAGTGTTGTGTTGCGTAAATCACAATCACAATCATCAGATACCTTAGTTATTTCCCCAGTTTGAGTGTCTCACGGAACCTGGCAGAAATATCCAGTACAGTAGCTCCATGCCACACACAGGGAGAGAATTCCACAACTCCTGTTGCAGAATGGGCCATGACTATTATGACTCTACACATCAACTCACAAGGCAAGGACTGAACCCTCAGAGACTTGGTGCTCAATTTTAACAGAGTTTGAGGAAATTATGAAAGCCAGCGTAGGGATGGACTTCTTAAGGCATAACAATGAGAGCAAATTACTTTACATGAGTAAGGAAGCTGCAAACATGGTATGCGAGTCATGTGCGAAAATAGAATAATGCCGATATGTTCTAACACAGACTAGGAAGTGGAGAAAGAATGTCAGGATATAGATGGGGGACAAAGAGTTAAAGCTGTTAAAGTTAAAGGGAATTAAAGATGCATGTGAGAGAATTGATTGAGAATATTGGGGATTGGAGCGAGCTGGAAAACGTTTGGGAATTGTGGTACAAGAAAGAAGTGGTGAAGGTGGATCCTGCAGCATCCAGTCCCATCCAGGTGGAGAATCGATTGAGAATATTAGGGATTAGAGCGAGCAAAGAAAGAAGTGGTGAAGGAGGATCCTCAGCATCCAGCCCCATCCAGGAGGAGACAGCCCATAGGGGGACTGCCCGCTTATTCCCAGTGCTTGTCCATTCCTCCTGATTCTCGACCTGCCCCTCACAGGACACTGGGATGTCTTGTTTGGCTGTGGCAGCGGCTGAACCATTGCAAAAAAAACAATTGATGGACGGAATGTTGAACAATTTCAAACATTCACCCCAGTACAGAGATCTGATGGATACATCTGCCAGCGGATTCCTCACCTTGTGAATATCCCCTGGGCCAGCATTCCACAGAATTTTTCCCCAGCTCTCCACGCTGACGTGGACGTCATAATTCCACGGCTCCGCTCGCGACTCCGTATGACGTCACTGGAGCCATAAGAGAGCCACGTCGGCGTGATGACGTCAGTTCCCTTTTTTACGCGCTGTCGACGCGTAACGGTTTTCCAGCACTCTCCTTGATTGTAGAGTTACTTTGTAGTTACCTTGTGGATTACTGTTTCTGAAGTACTCATGTCTTCGTCGAGGAAGTCAGGTTTTAAGCTGTGTAGAGAATGTGGGGGTAACATGTCCATCACTGACCCCCATGAAGATTGTTTATGGTGTCTGTCGTCGGATCACGATGTGGAAGACTATTCCTGTTGCAGGAAAATGAACCCTAAGGCTCTAAAGGAAAGGTAAGCAAAGCTATTCATGGCCAAGGCGAAGAAGGAGGGCAGAGGTCGAAAACGATATAAGTCCAAGCCGGAGTCGTCGACTTCGCACTCGTCGAAGTCGAGAAGACACAAGAAGAAGAGGAAGCATGTCTCTCGGCGCCGGTCGACGAAGAGTAGGGCTTCGAGGTCGCCTTAACCTCAATGTTGCAGTAAGGACTTGGTCTCTCCTTAGCCCTCTCTATCTCATCGTGTCTCTCCGGAGAAGTCTGCTTCGCCAAAGATATCTCCGGCGCAGTCTTCGGCGCCGATGGATTCTCCAGCTTCCGACGCCAAGCCTGATCAGGTTGCTGAGCTCTCTCCTGGGCCTGAAGGGGATCCAGTGAATCTGGTAGAGGATCCGTCGGCTCCGGCTCCAGCTACTCCTCGGCTGGATACAGGTTCGAATCCATACCCGTATTTCCCGACTCCGGGCAGCCTTCCCATCCGGTGCACCGTCAGGTGCTGTGGGTCCAAAGGCATTCAGTTTGGGCGTGCCACAACACTATGCTCAGGCACCATTTATGCCCTTCATGCCGATGACGCCGTCATGGCAGTGCCTGGCGCTGTCTGGAGAGCCTTCCTCCCGGCCTCGTCTGGATCGTGTGCCTTCGTCAGAGCCCCCTCGACGTCGGCACCGACTGCAGCTGCGCTGCGTGTGACGCCGCCGACTCCATTGATGGACAGAATGCAGAACAATTTCAAACATTCACCCCAGTACAGAGATCTGTGTTACGCTATCACTCACCTATACTCAGTACCCAGTTTGTTCCTTCCTTGATGCTGACTGTTCCCAAATCAGTAAACCCTATTCAGTAAACCCTATTCAGTTGCCCCAGTCACAATCATGAGGAGAGGACATCTAGAAGGTCTTAGGGTGGGGATCATAGGGACTGATTATTTAGAGTTTTCCTTTTTACTCTCCTCTGTGGTAGAATTATCAAAGAATACATCCTTGTTAAGGGAGGCCCCTTTCCACGACGTGGGAATAGAAGCGGGTAAGAAACATAGGAGTCTTACATAAAGAGAGAAACAACACAATAGACTTGGCTGGTGATTCTGATTCTGCCTCTACTTCTTCCTCTTCTGATTCTGCCTCTTCCTCTTCTGATTCTGCCTCGACTTCTTCCCCTACTGCTGAGAATGGAAATACAACATGTAGCTTCAGGGTGGCACAAAAATAGGACCCTAATCTCAGCCAAGGCTGGGGACAAGCTGTTATGGATCCCACTGGTCAGGTAAGCCTTATGGTGGTAAGCCTTATCTTTTTATTACCAATGGTTTACTGTACTGCTTACTGAAAAAAGGAGACACACTAGTGAGACAGTTGTTTGAACATCTTCTGTTCCGGCAACACGTGTTACATTTGGCCCATAGCCAAGTAGGAGCAGGACATTACGGTCGAGAGAAAATGGAGGAATATCTGTTGAAGAGGTTCTATTGGCCTGGGGTATATTCCGACATACAGAGAGTCTGTGCTGCCTGTGAGCGGTGTCAGCAAACCAATCCCCCTCATATAACCCGAGCTCCTTTGCGGCCTTTGCCAGTCATTGATGTCCCATTTACTCGAGAAGGGATGGACTTGGTTGGTCCATTGGTGACTTCTGTCCAGAGACACCAATACATCCTTGTGTTGGTCTCTTACGCGACTCGTTTTCCAGAAGCTATTCCCTTGCCCAGCATGACAACAGCTACTGTTGCACACGCTGTGATCAAATTTTTCTCACTGGTGGGATTTCCACGGGAATTGCTCACAGACCAGGGCACTCCATTCATGTCAAACCTTATGAAACAGGTTTGTGTATTGCTAGGGATTACTTAAATAAGAACATCAGTATATCATCCACAAACATATGGTCTTTTGCAACGCTATAACAGAACCATTCAAACCATTATGAAGAAACTAGTGTTTGACACTGGGAGAGACAGGATGTGGAAGCTTCCCCTTGTCTTATCTGCGATCTGCACCCATGTCCAGACATCCACAGGCTTTACTCCTTTTCAGTTTGTTTTTGTGAGACAACGCCATATGCTTTTAGATATGGCGTCAGAGAGGTGAGAGGAAGATGAAAATGAAGGGTTGGGATTGTTGAAATATGCTTCAGACCTCAAAGAAAAAATCCACAGTCCATGGAAGGAAGTGAGGGTTGAGATGGAAAACGAGCATATGATAAAAACAGCAAAGTCAGGGATCTAGCGGTAGGTGAACATGTCTTGGTACTCCTACCCATGTCAGATAACAAACTCCTGGCCAGGTGGCATGGTCCTTTCAAAGTGATTGCAAAAATCACACCTGTTACCTACAAGATAGCCATGCCCCATCAAACAAAAACAGAACAGATATACCATATCAATCTGCTCAAGAAGTGGGAAACTAACAACGAAGGAGGCCGGGAGAGTGCTACCAATATTTTAGTAACCAATTCCCAGCCACTAGTTATCATCTTTCCCCCACGAACCGGGGATCTTGAGGGGAATTCTGTTTGTCTAGGTGAAACCTTTGAGACTACCAAAAAATACCAAATACACAACTTGATAGGTCACTATTCTGATGTGTTTTCCGCCACTCCAGGACACACCTTCCTTGTCACACACAATATTGTAACTGAGGGTAAAGGGGTAGTGAGACAATGTCCCTATCGGATCCCCAAAGCACTCAGGCATGCAGTAGAGAGATACTGGAGATGCTTTCATGTGGAATCATTGAACCCTCCAACAGCACTTGGTGCTCCCTGTTAGTGTTAGTGCCAAAACCCAACGCTCTATCAAATTTTTCTTTGACTTCCGCCAACTGAAAAAGTAGATACAAATTCGATACCTACCCTATGCCTCGGATGGATGAGTTAATTGAGATTCTGGAGTCCACCTCGTATCTTGCCACCCTTGATTTGACCAAAGGATATTGGCAATTCCCACTCCATCCAGCGGGCAGAGAAAAAAAACACCTTTTTAACACCTAGCTGTTTGTGTCACTTTAAGGTTTTGGCCTTTGGACTCCATGGGGCCCCTGCAACCTTTCAAAGACTTATTAATATGATCCTTTGTCCCCATAAAGGGTGTGGAAAGCCTATTGTCACAATATTGTAATACAGAGCTTCACCTAGGAACAACACCTATGACATTTGGATGCTGTCTTTCAGTCTCTTAGGGAATCAGAACTGACTTCAAACCCTGAAAAGTGTACAGTGGCCATGAGCTCCATCCGATACTTGGGTTACCATGAAAGAAGGGTATAATCTGTCCCCAGGGAAATCCACTCGCCCACTCGCAATAGCGAGTGAGATTTTATCAGGTAGTGCTATTTTTAGAATTTGCTAGTCAGTGCTTGGTGAGTTAACTTATTCTGAAAGGAACAGGTGTTCTGTTCTTTCAGAAAGTGAATGAGCAATAAAGACAACTTTAAATCTTGTTTTTGTCTTGACACATTTGCAGTCTGTTCGAGGACAGAGGTCAAATGTCAGTTTGTCTTTACTAATTGTTGCTTATCTTCCTGGAAAACTATGTTTAATTTTCTTTCTCTTATTATAGTTTGTGCTATTTGTCAAGTGAGTTATCTGACAATAATTGTGAAAAGAGGCTGCAAAATGTCAGGGTTTGTTTCTAACACAACACTTAAACAGCTTGTAAATAATTAGTGCATGTATTTCAAAATATATCAGGAATTATGAAAGAACTTTTTTTCTTAATTCAGAAGTGTTATGCAAACGAAGATTTAAATTGGAGCAAAACAAATCAGCACACTTTACTTGGTGATGTGCAAATGACAAATATTTGCAGAAACTCGATTTCCAGACATTGTATAGTATATAGTTTTAAAACCACTTGTCAGTAGGAAACTCTGTGGCCATTTCAATGTAAAATCTGCTGATTGCAAATTACAGTGTGCTGCTAGTTTATGCTTTAGTTATGTTTTTAATAAAAGTGACAGTTTTTAAACATCATTTGAGAAACATTCCTGCCCCCGCGCTGAGCCCAATGCGGTTAATAAACTGAGGCAAATCAGCGGTCATGTGTATCCTACATGTGGCTAGATTTGTATTATATATCAGCAAAAGTTTAGTCTATTAAATATTACAAAAGAGTTTTCTGTAAAGCAGATATGATGAACTTGTGTATTTGAAGGTGCGCTCATATGGGATCAAGAAGAAATTGGCGTCTCAGTGAATTAAACTTCTTGCCCAGGATCACATAATTTTCAACCAGTTTATGGGTCAAGAGCATAACAGCTAGGCCGAGTAGATTATTTAAGTCACTAGACCCGCAGGTCTAGTAACATTTTTAGGATTTTTTGAGGCCTGCTCATGATAACAAGGGTGTTTAGTCCTTCTTGGGTTTAGTTGGATATTATCAGTGATTCGAGCCAAGGTTTGCAGTACTGGCAGCGCCATTAACTAATCTGTTGCTCAAAACAAGTCCCAACTAGATAACAGAGTAGTCTGAGGTACACTAAGAAAGTTTTGAGGCACTCAAGAGGGCCCTTTGTGATGATCTGGTGTTAAGGTGTCCTGATTTAAGTTTTTCCTTCAAACAGCACCTCTGATAGGGGACTTGGAGCTGTGCTGTCTCAGCCTGATGTGGATGGTAGCTTGTGCCCTGTCATGTACGTCAGTAGAAAACTTCTACCCAGCGAGAAACATTACCCACAATTGAGAAGGAGTGCTTGGCAGTTAACTGGGCTATGGGAGCTCTACAATACTATTTGCTGGCAAGAACTTTCATGTTGTTAACTGACCATGCTCCTCTTGTCTCGCTTGCTAGGAACAAGAACACTAATGCGAGACTACTCCGCTGGTTTTTAGCTATGCAAGCCTTTTCGTTCCAGACCCGTCAGCTACCTGGCAAGTTGCAGTGTACCAAGGCCCTATCGTCCATGCCTGGAAGGGAGGTACTCTAACGAAATGACCGCTGAGCCCACTGTAAGCAGTGACACTCAGTGCCCCGGGAGTGTTCGGAATAAAGGAGTCAGCGTGCTAGTGGCCTGCTTTTCTCCCTCCAATCAGAATAAAAAGGGTTACGTCAGAGGAGACGTCGGCACTGACCCGGAAGAAGAGCTGCAGCGTAAAAGAGGAGTGGAGGTGATTAGCTTGAGGAGGAGAATCTGGGTGTTGCAAGGGAGCCGCGGGCTCTGAAGGACCTCTGCGAGAATGGCAGATAATTCGCTGGGATTCCCATTTCCAAGGATGGACCAGCGAGAAATGGAAACAGCCCCTGCTGACACAGCGGAGGAGACAGCGTGGTATCCGGCAGGAGGCAAGAAGCAAAGGTCTTCCCGGGGGAGAGGAGTTCTGGATCAGGTGGCCGCTGCTCTAGACCAGAGCCATGGTCTCAGGCAAGTGGTTACAAGGGACACAGAGGGAGGGTCTTGGTTGGTGGTTGCACAAATGTTTTTTGCCAGGTTTTAATCTATTCACTGCCTGTCCCACTTTCTTGTTACAAATCTCTTCCTTCACCACAAGACGCTCTGTTAACTGCACCACTGTCTTGAAAATACGGTTCAGTCTGTTTCACTTCCAAATATATATATCAACACCTTTCACTGTTGCTCTATATCTCTACTGGGATAGTATAATAATTACAGAAATAAAATAAGAAAGAAATAGTTCAAGGAAAGCACAGACACGATGTGGTGGCAAGTTAACAAAAGCCTAAGAGTGTGCCCACTAAAACTTGTGTCCTTTTCTCCCTTTGGATATTTCCTGCTTGAGTACCAGATGAAAGACTAGGAAAACCATGAGAAAGGACAAGGAGAAAATCAAGACAACCAATAGTTCGGCTATATTGGAATGGCAATACGCATTATAGTGATAAACACCAATATACCAATAAGACTTCTGTGGCTGAGTCTGATCCATCATCCTGTTATACCTGCTAAATCAGACTTTGGTATTTGTCTCTAATGGATGTTCTAGTTTTTTGGTGGATGCTTCCACAATTGAAATATTAAGTGGATGGGAGATTGTTTGGGGTTCGGTTGTTTTGAGTTTGTCACAAAGAGGTGCCATCCACAGCTCTCTTTCGCTATGTTTCAGACACATATGACTGACTACCCGCCATGACCATACTAGAGAGCAAGATATGCTGTACGATAGTGTCATAGCATGCAAATGGTCTGCTGGATAACGTCAAGCGGACAGCAATTCTTAGATACATGCATAGATTGGCTCCAGCTGTCCAATATGGCTTCAACCTGGTGTGCTATGCTGGATTTACTGTGGATCTAGAGGGGTTTCTACCCTGCTGCATAAAAATGCCCCCTTAGTGGTCAACAAAGTCATCCAGGATACCGTGGGTTGGTACTCCTTTGTATTGGGCTTCCTGTTTAAGAGACCTTGGACTGTACTCAACACATACGTCTACCAACCCTGCGGGTGGCCACGGTAAAGGAGCGGATGAGGAGTGTTGCAGCAGCCCCGGTAGGGGGGGCTTATGTTTAGGGATGAATTCAATGAAGTTATGCACCCACATATGGACATACAAAACGGGCCGAAAGTGGGGCGACAAACGGCCCTGGTGTCTTTGGCCGACTCTCTTGGCCTCTGCGATATATGAAAGATCCATAACCCAGCTGCATGGGAATATACACATTACTCCTAACCTCACATATCACATTCATGGTTAGACTACATTTCCTCCCTTCCTTGGATATCCTTAAGGTGTCAGGAGCTAGGATTCACCCAAGGGTATTGTCCTACCACTCACCTATTGAAATTGAGATGGGGCTGAATACACGCAGGCTGAACTCAAATTGGGCCTACACACAGAGTGGCTGAAGGATACTAAGTTCCAGGACTATGTGCAAGAAAAACTAGGTTTCTACTTGAAGGTTAATTCTACCATAAATATATATCCTGTGATACTTGGGGAGGCTATGAAAGTGGTTCTCAGGGGGGAAATAATTGCACGCCCAATTCTGCAGATCGTTGCGGCCACTGCTTTCCCCACTTTCCAGGCCAGGACTACAGTGCCCAGCATCCTTTGGGGGGCAACCACGTCACCTGAGCGCACCAGCAGGCGCTCAAATTTGCAGCAGGGATCCCGTAGCGTGGGACGCCCGATTATGCAGATCCCTGCTGCCACCGCTTCCCGCACTTCCCGGGCCAGGACAACAGTGCCCAGCATCCTTTGTGGGCCATCCACATCACCAGAGCGCATCAGGAGGTGCTCAATTTCGCAGCAGGGCTCCCGCAGCGCAGGACGCTCGCGGGCGTGCACGGGCCGCGTCTTTGCCCAACATTGCCAGGAAGAGGCAGGGTAGGGCCTCACCTTTTTATCCGTGGGCTCTTAAACCGTGAGTTACAAACCATCTTGACTCTGACTTTGACTTTACCCTTGGTCCACCCTGGCTGCCATATCTAGTTGAGCATCTGGTCCTGGCCTAATTGCCTCTTGGGTTGTTTTTGGGCTCCTTGGGTTCTTTGGGTTGTTTGATGTTTGCCTGATGATTGCTCATCAACCCACGCCTTTGTTTTATTACGAAAACATTACAGAACTGTCATTTTATTGAAGGGTGTAGCGAAACAGTCGCAATAGGTTATTGCAGATGCGATCTCTAGTTTGTATGCTGGGTTTATTAATGTCAATCTCCAGCAAGAAAGGATTCGGGGGGTTTAACTTTAGCAGTATTTTAAATTTGTAATATATAAAGCCCCTCAAATCACCATGGGGAAAAGGAAATCCAGGGAATTCGAAAATGGGGGCGGAGGGGTACAACCAAAACCGAAATCTAACAAAACTAATAAAGCACACAAGTCGGCAGGAGGTAACTGTGCCCTTTTTTTTTTAAAATCTGTTTTTATTGACTTTTCGTTTACAATTGCATGAGCGCGGCTCACTTCTGTACTGAACCATACATTAGATCACGTGCTACTGCTAGAAATACATATAAAATGCGAGAAGGTAGAGCTTTGTAACAGTTCCTGAGGTGCTTGTCGCACCAGAATGTTCGTAAGTCCCATGAACAGCTCAGACCATGAACATAGCGAATTACAGTACAATGCAATGAAACACAGTTACATCAATATACCGCTTGAGGTCTCCCAAACGAATCAATACGGACTTTTAAACAGATATCAATTAAATGAAACGGTTAAAAACCCAACAACCTCAACATAGACCGGTTCCATTATGAATGTGCCTATCCCCACTACCCCCCTGTTCCCCCTCCCCCATGCCACTGTGCAGCGGCTTAGCTGTTGCTCCCAACCATGTATCTAGTTGCGCTCTCTCCTGATGCCTGTTTAGGTATTGGTCGTACGTGGAACACTACGATCCTGCTCCAGCAGAGCTCCCATATCCTGCCCTGGATGTATATCCCTCCTCTCAGGTCGTCTCCCTAAGCCTACCTCCTCGATTCGCCGGAGCGCCTGGAGCAATTCCTCCCATTGTGCAGCTATGGCGTCTTCCTCAACCCCAGTGTCTCCTCCCGATGAATGGCGGTACCCTCCGCTCCGGCCCACGCGGAAAGCGAGTACCTCCATGCCTGTGGGTGGGGTGGATCCTATGCTTTCCACCTCCTGGTCAGAAGTCTCTTGCGACCACAAGCCCCAGGTCGAAAAACCGGGACGTCACTTTGGTGGTCGGGGTTCTGTGGAAGTGGTGCAGCAGGTAAACTGTCCAGTCAAAGGGTATGTCGCGACCTGTACTAATGCGCAGTGACTCACTGATTGTGTGCCAGTATGTGTGTAATTTGCAGCAACTCCACAGCATGTGGACTAGATCAGCCCCCGGCTCAGCGGATCTAGAGCATACCGCATCAGTGCGGTGAAAGTATCTGTTGAGAGCCGCGGGGATGAGATACGCCCTGTGCACAACGAACAACTGTATCTGTCGGAGGCGCATGTTTCTGGGTATGCGTACCGGACCTTTCAATATTCGTTCCCACTCTTTATCCGCCAGCTGCCTCCCCAGATCTAGTTCCCATTTGCGCCTGAGAGGCTCTAGGGTGATCGCCGTGTGTGTGCGTAGTGACGCCGCGAACCAACGGACCAAGCGTCTGCCTCGCCCCATGACGTGCAGATACTGTATGGTTAGGTGTTGGCTGGGTTCTGTGGACATTTCTCTCCACTTAGCGGCCAGGGTCCTGATTAATGAACGGTGAGTTAAGAATTGTCCCGGTGGCAATCCCCCGTCCTCGAGTCGTACGGGAGGAGCACGCCATCTCGGTACAGGTCACCCAAGGTCTGTATATCCGCATCCCGCCAGTGTGCAAGCGCAAGGCAGGTGAGCGATCCTGTCCCTTTAGGGGAACCCTCCAACGGTATTGCCGGCGCGTATGGGACCAAAGCTCTAGTGAGGAATAAGCTCCTACGGTAACATCGATATGCCACCGCGAGGAGGAGCGGGGTCGGCGTCGCAGACCTGGTGGCTGGGTGGAACAGGACCAGCATCTGCTCCAAAGAGCGTGGTGGCAGTGTGGACGCGGTGTCCTCCCGGCCCCTATCCGCCAACCAGCGAGCTATCCACTGCAGCTGGGCCGCTAAGTAGTAGTGCTCAAAGCAGGGCGCGGCCAGGCCCCCCTGGTCTGTGGGGAGATAGAGTTTCGCTAGCAACATCCTATGTCTACTGTTCCCCCAAATTAAGTCTCTAAGTAGTTGCAACAGTTTAGCAAAAAAGGCAGCAGGGATATATAAAGGCAGGTTAGCGAAATAGTACAATAACTGTGGAAGGATCACCATTTTGGACAGCGCTACTCTACCCGTGACTGTTAGCGGCAATGTGCCCCAAAAGCGCACCTGTGACTTAATGGCCGCGAAGGCCCTGCCCAGGTTACCGTCAAATAGGTCTGCCGGCTGACGGTAGATCCGGAGTCCCATGTATCGAAAGGTATCTCCTCTCCACTGTACCCTAGTGCCATTTAGGATGTATCCGGGGTCCTGCCGCCCCTCGCCGAATGTATAGAGGCAGGATTTACTGGCATTCACCCGAAGACCCGAGATAGTGGCAAAGTCTTGCAAAGTGCGGGCCAACTGAGGGGGATATCGTCTATATCCCTCACGTACACCAACAGGTCATCGGCATAGAGCGACACCTGGTGCACTGCATCCCCTAGTGGGATGCCAGTCCCCAGCGCTTCACGTAAGGTCGCCGCCAGGGGCTCCATCGCCAAAGCGAATAGGAGCGGCGAGAGTGGGCACCCCTGCCGGGTGCCCCTACAGATTGGTATGGCGCCAGAGATGTACGGGCCCAATCTCACCCTCACCGTGGGATTCTTGTATAAAAGGCCCACCAACTGTAGGAAGCCCAATCCAAGGTCGTAGCGCAACAGCAGCGCCGAGAGGTAGCGCCACTCCAGGCAATCAAATGCCTTTTCCAAGTCCAATATAAGGCAGCTCGCTTTGGGCCAGTCTTGTGTACTATCCGCGGCTACCCTGAAAAACCTCCTCAGGTTCAACGACGTGCTGCGCTTTGGCACAAAGCCATTCTGGTCCCCGTGGACCAGGTCAGCGACAACTGGCGCCAAACGCTCCGCCAACACCTTAGCGAGGATCTTACAATCAACGTTGAGAACCGCTAGCGGCCTATAGGATCCCAGGTCCGTGGGGTCCCGATCTGGTTCGGGAAGAGACACCAGATAGGCTTCGCGCATCGAGGGGGGTAGCACGCCCGTCTCAAGTGCCGTTGTGTACAGCTTGTGGAGACGCGGCACCAGATACTCCCGGAAGGCTTTGTAGAACTCAGTGGGTAGGCCATCCGTGCCCGGCGTCTTCCCAGAGGTCATGGAGGAGAGCGCGTCCCCTATTTCCTCCAGGGTGAGGGGGCAATTGAGGGCCTCTTGCTGCGCATCGGAGGCTGTGGGTAGCTGGGCTTGTCCGAGGAACCGCTCTAGGTCATCCCCCGAGCAACGGACATTTGCGCGGTACAGTCAGTAGGTAACTGCGCCCTTGATTGCATAGACGATCTTCTTGTTGAATGGGAAGATATTCTAACACCGTCAGCTGACCTATCTGTGACCCCTTGCCCATTAAATCAGTCTAATAGCTCAAAGTCTCATCAGCCATAACGCATTCTATCTATGTTTAGAAAGCCTAAAACAGGCAGTGTAAAAAACTGTCCTCCCAACCATTCATTAGTCTCTTACACTTCAAATAATGGTGCAGAAGAGGTAGAGGGGGTGATAAGTTCCGAACTCCCTGCTAAGGCTCTAGACAACTCTTCAGCTGTCACAAATGTAATTACCGATCTTACCCTCTCTGATAGGCTTCTCCCACTCCAGCCCATGCATGTGCCCATTGTGGTAGTGGGGCTTGGGCTAGATGAGTCCCAAAGCCTAGACGAGGGGAGGCTGGATTTAAAAGTCGGCCTAGGGCCTCTAGACATTCCAGTACGGTCCGTATGTGAGCCTGCCATCATGGACCAGGTCCCAAAGGGTCAAGATACACTTAGGATTATAGTAGATCTGAGGTCTGAGGTAGACTTTCTGAAAAAGGCAGTTCAAGAGTTAACGTAGCAAATTAAACTGTTAATAAACAAAGGTGTTACTGAAGCCCAACCATTTAAGCAGCCCCCGGTAAAACCTTTGGCCTGTACCACTATTTGTGATAGCCCAACTGCTCCAACTCCAGGAATGGCTGTAAACTCCACTTGCAAGAATCCGTCTGACCCTATGCCTAGTAATACTACGTTCTATGCTAATATTGTCTGCGGTTGTACACCAGGCCTGTTGCCAACTAGCGGCATCACAATCCCTCTCCCCATTGATGATTGCTTTTGTCAAGTCTTACCTGGCAGACGAGTCAGTCCGCAAGGGCCCTCCAAGAGCATTTTCCTGGCTAACGTCCCCAGATTATCGTCACCCACGTGACACGAAAATGAAGACTCCCTTATCAACAAATGCATACACTGGATACGTCATGTGAGGGGGTGTCGCTCAATAATCAGAGAGGACATGTACGGGGCCAAAAGGATTAATGGAGTTAATTCCCTGACTGACTGTATAGAGCTGCTTTTTGGTGATGTGAACCTTGCCCATGATTTAATTGCACTGGAAGCTAGGTTCAATCCCTCAACTTATACGGGGATACAGATGAAATATCGCCCAATAATGCGCCCATTGCTGCCAACTACTCACAGCCTAGTACAGCAGCAGAGTTCTGGTTCGATTCTTGATGTAAATGACTGACTTGCACACCAAACTTTGTCACCAGGCCCCACATTACATCCTTCCATTTCAATTTATTATCCTCCTGAGACCACCCACGTTGATGCTTTAACCTGATCTCTAACCTTGACACCGTGCACTGCGACTGGCGAAGGGTGCCTGTCTGCATCCAGTGGCCACAGTGAGGGGGGCAGTCCCATGGGACACTGGACCGGATCTCAGATCTCAGGGAGCAAGTGGGGGAGAGGGTGAAAATCCTCTAGTTACAGACAATAGAGATCAGGCAACTAAACTCACCATACTGTCATTGAATGTTGCCAGGGTGAGAACAAAAGTCGCATCTTGCCCACTGTACCCAATACATGGAAAAGCACGACATCTGTATTCTACAAGAAACGTGGTCCCCTTCCCCTAATTTTATCCCTGTGTATATCACATTTCATCGCGCTGCGACCATCAGCAAAGTCAGACGCCCAGCTGGGGGTTTACTGAGTTTAATCAAAATCGATCTTTATTGTTCTGTCAAAGAACTCAAGACCAACAGTCCAGATATACTAGCAGTCCAGATAAGGGCAGAGGATGGGTTGGGGGTGGATCTTTTTAATGAGTATGCCAGAGGGACGAAAGCGGGTAGCACATCATGCACCCTCCAGGAATTGGAGGACCTCTTAGATGCTAGAAATACCCAATTACCATAAATAGTCGCAGGTGACTTCAATGTCACCTTTGAGCCACTTGGTCAGGAGGACTTATGTGGAAGTAGGGAGGAGGAGGATTTATGGCATATTCCCTTTGGACCTTACTCCTATCAAAAAATGGTCCCAAGTGGCACTGCAGCTCAATGCATTAACCCTCGAATTTGGATTTAGGGCCACTAATGGGCGAACCAACTCTGATAAGCTAAGAGCAAATACTTTTAACCGGACCACTAACATGAGTCGAATTGATTACTTATTGCTGGACCTGAGATTATGGCCCGAAGTTATTGATATGGTTGTAGGGTCTACTACGGACAGCGATTATAATCCCCTCGAACTAATTCTAATCACTCCCTGGGTCAGACGCTTAAATTCCACAAATACTACACTTGCCACCAGGGTGGTATATCGCCCCAATGATAATAGGCGTCTTAAATGGGCATGTGTAGCCACGGATCCGGAGAAGTTAGACTTAATCAATACCAACTTGGAGGCTAGCAATAGTCAGATGGTTAGTCTGCTAGTAATCTTACCAAGATTTCTGACTGTCATACTAACTTTTTTAACTTGTTGGCTACTTATTTAAAAATACAACGACACTGACTGGGCGGGACAAAAAGCTCGAAAACACAGTTTGCTTGGTTTACACGAGAGTGCAGGGACATTAGAACCCAACTGGCCACTGCAATTCGATCATTTAATGTTAATCAAATGAGGGAAACTAGGTGATCCTATAAGAAAGCGATTCTCAAGGCTGAAAATGACTGGGAAGTGGAGCGTTGGTCATTGATCAGCGATGCTTGTGTAAAAAATGATACACAACGTTTCTGGCTTCTAGTAACTAGGGGTGATGGAGATAGGCCCCAGTCAACTGACAATATTATTGCTATCGAGGCATGGCATCACCACTTCTCATCACTGTACACTGGAGAACCTGACCATGCTAATGAAGACCCATCAGTTGCTTTTGATTGTTCTCAGATTGATGGGTTCTTCGCCTTAGCTGAAATAAGATACAGTATTAATGCAAATATTAGATCTAAAGCCCCCGGTCCTGATGCCATTCCTGGCGACCTATTTCTCAGAAAGCCGACAATTGGTCATTGTATATTCTGGTCCTGGCCAACGGAATAGCCGCTGGCTCCCCAATTCCATCCTCATGGAAAGGATCTGAGGTAATTCCAGTGTTTAAGAAGGGTGATGGCTTACTGCCTTCAAATTACAGAGCCATTAGCCTGATCAACAGTCCCCAAAATGTCTTCGCCCGTGCACTTCTTATGAAAATTCAAATTTGGATAGGTGATAACCTTCTGTCCCATTTTCAAGCCGGGTTTAGACAGAAAATCAGCACTGTTGACAAGGTTTTCCGCTTCCTATTACTAGCTTGGAAGACAGTAACAATCTCCCAGGGAAGCTTATACATAGCTTTTATTGATCTATGCTCTGCATTGACCTCATTCCGAGACACAGACTGTGGTGTGTCTCGAAGGAAATGGGCATCCCTTCTGAAATTTTAGCATTGACTGTTCGCCTGCATGAGAACAACTATGCGAGGGTTCGCTGGGGTAACCAAGGGCAATTATCTGATCAAGGTTGATATAGGGGTCCGACAGGGGGGTGTAATGGCCCCCACTCTCTTCTAACTCTTCATCAATGGTGTTGTTCAGTTTCTTGCTGAGAGCCCAGCAGATTCGCCAACTCTGTGGGGTCAAGGTAATGACCTTAGTCTTTGCAGACGACACTTTGATAGTTTCCAAGACCCAGAGTGGCCTGCAATCCCTTTTAAAACGCTTTGAGTCTTTTTTATGCACTAAGAGGTCTTGAGATAAACACCAAAAAGACCAAACTCCTTATGATCAATCCTCACAGATTGTTTAAAGGGAAGCTGTTCCTAGAGGGGAAACCACTTGAGAGAGTGAGTACCTTTGAGTATATGGGTGTCACTCTTTCTGACGACCTTTCCTGGAGACATCATGTGAAGAGGAAGTACCTCTAGCTAAGGCGCATCTTAGGGGCAGTGATCAAGGAGCACTAAAATCTCATTAAGCAAGGCAATAGCCGCCCGCCTCTCTATGGGGCAGAACTCTGGGGGTTCGAAAAATTGGATGCACTTTTAGCGCCCGAAAATATATTCCTGAGATCACTTAGCTCTCTCCCAAAGAGTACCCTCAACAACCATTGAGACTAGCTATGGGTAGATTCTCAATTGTTCAAAAAGCACAGCTACGCCCTCTGCTCATTTGGCTACGTCTAAAAACCACTCCTGAGCTACACCCATATGCTGCTGCTTTGGGCGAGGTCTGTGCGCTAGACCAGCATAGGAACATTTGCTGGTTGACCAGGCTGAAATCTTTAATGTCCACCGTAGGGATGGAAGGCGTATGGGACACTGACACTCCAGATTTTCTTCCAACCAAAGCTCTGGTTAAGAAATATTATTGAGACTGGGTGGCGCAGTCCCTTATTTCCCATCCATCAGGGGGTCGTTTGACACATGATTGTATAGAGTTTAAACTGGAAGATGCCTTTGAGCAATATTGGAGGTTTTTACAAATTCCCGGAACAGGAAACTCTATATGTAATTTAGATTTGGTTCCCTTCCTGTTAACACCTTTGTTGCCTCCTGGCGCCAGTCCTCTTCCACATCCCAGCTCTGTCTGGCTGCTGCCTAGAAACTGAGTCCATCAGTCACATTCTTTTTGCATGTCCTAGGTACCACCATTTTAGATCTAGGTGGATAGCTCCGGTTTGTAGGCAGCTTGGCATCCGCTGTAACAGCGATGCGCTACGTATTTTCAAATCTGATTCTAGCATGCTAATTGTCTGTGCTGTTGCTAAATTTCTGAGCAAAATGTGTATTAGTAGGAGGTATGCTCTGACCATGTAACAGATGTAACTCCCTTGTATTTTAATACTTTTAAATGTTTTTACTTATGTATCCATTTATTAGTTTGAATCTGAATTAATTCTAAAACGTACCTGCATGACGGGTCATGCCGCTTAATGTTACGGTATAGACTTTTGCAGTTATAGATCTAAGATATACTTTTAGTTGTTTTTACTGCCCTTTTAACCCTGCTCTCTAATTTGCACAAGTTACTCTGAGGTGAACTAGCCTTTGAAAATTTTTAATCAAATTCCGGTCTCTCTGCACTTTAGGCACTGGCACTTTTTAAGGTTTTGGTTCGATCGCTGGGGACTAGGCTGATTTAATTAATTCTAGATACCTGTTCTTGTATATTTATTTAAGCGATTTATAGAGCGCGCAAATACCCGTGGGTGTCTCGGCGCTACGGACTGAAAAGGAGTAGTCGTTTAGTGGGATGCTCATTGATTGAAAAGCCAGGTCTTTATGAGTTTCCTGAAGGCAGGTAGCGTAGGGCAGGCTTTAATGTGCTGGGGAGGGAGTTCCACAATTTGGCAGTGGCAATAGTGAATCTCTTGTCACCCCAAGACGCCTTGTATGTGTGAGGAACCATCAGCAGGTTGGCGGTTGAGGAGCGTAAGGTTCGATTAGGCACATGGGCGCAGAATGCTTTCTTCAGAAAGTCTGGTCCGGTGTTGTGAATGGCCTTAAAGGCAATGCAGAGGGCCTTAAACTTGATGCGGCTTGTTATTGGTAGCCAGTGCCGACTCCGAACCACCGGGGAAATTGAGTTGTATTTGGGGGTGCCTGTTATTAATCTGGCGGCGGCATTCTGCACCATCTGTAATCTGTTGGTAATCTTTTGCTGGGCATTAATGAGCAGGCCATTGCAGTAATCAATTTTTGACATTACTAGCGTACTAACCAGTGTTTTTCCTGCACTTGGGGGGAGGAAAGGTAGCAGTTTTTTGATCATTCTGTTAGTGTAAAAAGATGATGAGACGATGGCGTTTGTGTGAGCTGAGAAGGTTAGTTTGTCATCGAATATGACCCCTAGGTTTCTTGCTTTAGGTACAGGGAGGGGTGGAGGTCCCAAGGTGGTCGGCCACCAAGTAGGGGACCATGCTGGATGTAATTTGCCAAAGATCACTACCTCCGTTTTATCGGAGTTCAGCTTTAGACAATTCTTAGCCATCCAGGAACTGATGGCAAGCATGCCAGTTTGAAAACTAGCTGCAATTGCATCTCCGTTGTTGTTAATTGCAAGCACCAGCTGTGTGTCGTCGACGTAGGATGTCAGCCTCATCCCATGAGTTTTAATTACCTTTGCCAGATCCGACACATAGATATTAAACAGTGTCAGACTCAAGGATGATCCTTGTGGCACACCGCAAGGGAGGGTATATGGGGGGGAATTAAATTCGCCGAGACTCACCAGCTGAGTGCGGTTGGACAGGAAGGAGGCCAATAGTTCCTTGGCTTTAAGTTTGACGCCTATGTTTGAGACACGGTCGATCAGAGCGGCATGGTCGACCGTGTCAAAGGCCGCTGATAGATCCAGCAGTATCAAGACTGCTGATCCACCTTGGTCTCGGGTGGCTCTGATTTCATCTGCCGCCTTTATGAGGGCGGTCTCTGTCCCATGGCCTTTCCTGAAGCCAAATTGTGTTTCATCCAGGAGATTATTTTCTTCAATGTAGTGAGCTAGTTGCGTGTTAATTATTTTTTCAAAGATTTTTGCTGGGAAAGGGAGGTTTGTGATGGGTCGATAGTTTTTTGTGTCTAGTGGGTCAAGGTGCTGCTTCTTCAGCAGGGGTTTAATAGTTGCCCTTTTCCAAGCTGTGGGGTAGATACCGGTGTCAAACATGGCATTGCAGATGCCTGTGAGGTTAGGGGCTAGTAGATCAGGAATGAGTTTTAATTCCGAGGGTGGACATGGGTCCGTTGGAGAGCCTGATTTTATGGTTAGGATGTGGTCTTTGATTTGTTTGGGTGAGACTTGATAAAAATGCAGTAAGGAAGGAGAATTGTCACTATTGTCGGGAAAGTTTGTGTGATCATTTATTTTTGGTTGCGTGGTGAAGTTATCATATATTTTGCTAACTTTGTCTTGGAATGCACTGGCTAAGGCATTGCATAGGTCCTGGGTAGGTGCTGGTGGGGGGTTTACTGTGGATCCTGATAGTTTGGAGACTACCTGAAAGAGACGTTTAGTGGAGTCTTGGGCTGCTTCTATTTGATTGGTGTAGTATTTGCTTTTCTCAGCAATCAAGAGCTGTTTATATTGGTGGATTGCATCTTTATAGCGCGCTTTGTCGGAAGTGTTATAGTCGGTTCCTACAGCGTTGTTTTTCTAATCTGAGGGCTTCAGAAAACCAAGGTGCTGATGGTGAGGTTCTGTTTTTTGAGAGATTTTTTATAGGTACCAGTGCTTTAAAGGCATTGTTCAGCCAGTCTGAGTATTTGGAGGAGGCTAGTGTGGGATCGGCTGTGGGCTCGTAGTTGGATACTGACAATTGAGAGTTAAGGAGCTGCTGGTCTACTTGGCTCCAGGCTCTAAATTGTGTAGGCCTTCTAGGTATGAGTAGGGGGGGAGGTTTTAAAAGCAGCCACTCAGTTTTTCACAGGAATGCACTTCCCCCAGGGTAGCGGGAGTTCACAGCTGTGCTGCGGGCAGTGCATTCATGGTAATACGGTGCATTTTCATTGTTTGTTCAGGGTTTACCTTTAGTGTAATACAGCCCCTGGACTCCATCTCAACCCCACAGCCTTCATACATTTGGACTTCCCACGCCTATGTGTAGCTGTTATACACTGACTCGTGGGCAAGAGTCCATTTCAATGGCTCCATGTCTTAACAGTTCACATCAGCAGGGGCACTTGGCTGGGTTGTCCTGTTTCCCACTTCAATTCATCCTGGTAATAGAACCACTGGTGGAATAGATCAGGAGATATTCACAGAGTTGGGGACTGAGATGTGGGGCGATATAAAGGATTAAATCTCCCTATACTCAGACGATGTCCTGGTATACATCCAGCACCTGAACTGATTGATCTCACGTGTGATGCAGATGCTAGAGAATTATGGAGAGGCAGCCAGGGCTTGTTAGCCGTAATCCCATTACTGGGAGCCCCTCTGGAGCTACCCCCGGGATCCCAGAAACTCGGATATGTAACAGGGTCATTCAGATACCTGGGAATGTAAATAAATAGTGACCCCATAGCCTGTTTGGATAGCAGTATTACTTTTCTCCTCCTGATTATCAAGAGAGATTTGGGCAGGTGGAGCACCCTCCCCCGGAATATGTTGGGGCTTATCTCGCTCTTTAAAATAGTGGTACTTCCACAATTGCTTTATTTTCTACAGAACTACCTCTTTATGGTCACCTCACTCTGGTTCACTGAGTTGCAGGCCAGTGTTAACACCTATATTTGAGGGGCGGTAGACCTGAAACTATATTATTGGGCTTCTTTGTTGGTTTTGATTAATAACTGGATATTTGGAGACTGGGTGACCCGACCACAAGACTTGAACCTAACCGGGAGAATCCCCTGGCTGTACAGGGAGGCCCTCCCCGCAGAACTTTCAGAGCTCACGGCCATCCCCATTTACAGCTGGAAAGCAGCACTGAGGTGTATCGGGCGGAATAGAGTGCTCACCAGGGAGGCATTATTATGAACGGACAAGTGTCTTTCCAAATCAGCTGGGCTTCAAGGTTTCCAAAAATGGGATACGCTAGGAATTTCCAAGCTTGGGGATGTTTGGCAGTCTGATCACATGATATCTGACGAACAACCAATGGCTGAATATGGTTTGCATAAATCACAATTTTTACTTTATCTACAACTTCGGCATGTGCTAGAAAAACAAAAGCTGCAGTCATAACACTCCCATAGTATAGCCCCATAGAGGCCAGATTTGCAATGGTGGCTATAGAGGGGAAATGCATCTCTGGCTTATGTAGCTCCATAGTGCAACGTGCCTGACCCACTTATCAGATTATGGGAGTGTTTTAATAACTAAATCTTCTTCATTTTCTCTTCATGTCTTTGGTACTCTCTTCAGTATCTCTCTCTCATTTCTGATTCTGTTGGCCTGGCAGTTATGTCAATGGAGAGTTTAGAGATATTGATGTCCTAAAATGCTTAGCCCTTAGCTTTACAATGTGTGCTAATTATTGGAAACACAGTATGGACAGAGGTAGGGATTTTCCGAGCAATTTGCTGTGCTTGCTAGCTACATTGTGTTTACATGTCAAGTCAAAGTTTTCAGTGCTGAAGTTCTTACTGAGCTACGAGTACTGAGATAGGGTTTGAAGGAGGAGGAATATATAGCAAAAACTCTCAGAGGTTTCAATAGTAATTCTTGATATGTCCTTGCTACTGATGGAGAAGGTTACAAAATGAAGGGGCAGAAAGAGACATTAATATCAAGTTACATTATCACTGCAATTCTCTGCCAACATGCCCAGACTTTAATCTAATATAGCCATAAGCAGGGCAATACATGAGTCATTTAAAATAAAAAATGAAGAATTCCTTACCTGTCATGTCAAAAAGATGTAACCATGAACAAATATTGTAATGACGTAGGTTAAAGTCTGTAAAAATCTCTAAACCAGAAAAAAATTCTGTAGTATGTAAAAACTTTGAGAAAGATGGCGTCAAAGTCTTGGTTACAGCTGCCAATGTTGACACATCAATGCCTTAGCAACCCTGAAGATCCTGTGATGTCACAAAGTCATCTCACTCTGGTAAGAACCAATGATGTCACAACCTGAGAGAAACCTGGTAGCAAGGCAACACTGTTCTATTCAGGAAGCTAAGATGTTGCTGGTCTTCAGTGGCACCAAAAGCAGCAGTTCCCACCATCAGCCATTGGAGGAAAGGAAAATTATGTGAACGTATAAGGTGCTGAAGGATTTAGAATAAGGGGGAAATACAAAGAGGAGGCAAACTTGGCTTAGAATATCTTAGAACGTTTTGTTGTTTTATACAGCAGTTTATATTTGGATTGATAGCCCAGACAGTACAAACTGAATCTGTTTTTAAATAATATTTGACTATAAGGATGCCTTAGTCTATGTCATGCCCCTAAATGGACAGAGTTGTTTTTCTGTGGATTACTACATCAAACAGATTTGATTAGTTTGGGGTCGGTACTGCATTTGTGCATTATTCATTTAGTGGAAGCAAGGATGTTGAGTTTCTTGTTAGGTTTCCAGTTGGTAGTAGAAAAGAATACAACTGATGGAACAGGGTAAGGAAGAGAGCGCTCTATGTGGTCCATCTCTACCTTTATAGAGAAAGTTCTTTTAGCGGCAGGCTAAACACCCAGCTTCTAGGAGAGTTCAAAAGGGCAATCTATGATTTTTCATGAACTAACCCTAAAGTAACCTCTTTGTCTGTCACAATAGGCTTCTTGGACTGAAGAATATTTGTAATGACCTAAGACCCCTTCTTCGCAAAAAGGTTTTTTCACATATGTTCTCTGGAAAGAGTTTTAGGGCTTCAGAAAAGCTTCCACTCTACACAATTGTTCCAGAGTCACTGCACTGCTGGATCCATTAAAGGTTAAGGGGCTCCTGTTTCCTTTGAAATGAACATTAACCAGGTACAATCTCAAGTGAAAAAGGATTAAACATAGAAGTTGATGTGGTGGCTAAATAATGTGTGGTAGTGGGTAGACAGGGTCATGATTGGGGACATTTTGCATTTTGTTATCAATCTGAAGGCAGTCTAGCAAGCAAAAATGAATGACTGTGGGAGGTAAGGGCGAAAAATCAACTTGTGAGAAAAGGCCTGCATCGGCAACAGGAAAATGTAGACTGCTTCGTGCATTGGCAGAGTAATCCTCAGTGAGCAGTGCTGAAATGAAAACAGATGTGTGTTTCTCCTTTTGGTGCACAATGCTTTGTTACTTTTTTATATAAACTACCTCTTGGAAAGAAGGTTTAAGACACCGACTAAAGTAGATTAACAAATTTAGCAGTACTGCCAAGATCAAGATAAATATACACAGTGACTGGAGTGTAGCTTTTACACAGACTTCCTGGGATCTACTGCTTGCTGCAGAAATGCTGTTCAAGAACACTGTAGTACTAGAGGCACTCTTGTGGTTTGAGACCCGGTGCTGACCTTTCACTACCATTATTTTAACTGACTTTAGTGTGTTATTTCATCCTGGTCTGGATGCACGACGGTCCTGCATATGCCTTGCTTCTCTTCTTTCTTGTAATCTTGCAGTCTTTCAGTGGGAGCTGTCGCGGTGTAGAACAGCCTTGCCAAGAGCAGAGCGTGTGGGATGTGATTTGAAAACGTGAAAGGGAGAGAGAGTTGTGGAATGTACTCTTTGGTCTCGAAGTGCAGTGTTGTGGGCAGTGATGCACACATGTGCTCTGTGTTGTATGAGAATAATGGAGCTCTTACTATTGGCCTTGACATGGCCTTATGTCATCTAGTTTTCAGACTTTGCCTGGCTTCAGCTTTCCTGCATGCACAGCAGCGCTTGCAAGTGCCTGGGTTATGATAATTATGAAGTGCATATGTCATCCTTTTTCCTTGGCTTTGCCTTGCTTCAGCTTTTCTGTGTGCACAGCAGCTTGCAAGTTGCTTGGGTTATTCACGTTCAAGGTCTTTCTGTTTTGGTGAGGTATTGTTTATGTGTTCTGAATTGCTTTTGAGAGCGTCGTTAAGATAAGGGCTGGAACATGTGAGATTTGGAGAAGGGAACGTGAGAGCTCCTTCCTGCTGTGGGAATGCATGCTTGGCACCTGGCCAGTTATGGTAAGTTTCCTCTGGCCCAGGGGGAGGTATTTCCCGAACCTTCTAGTGTGTTTAAAGATGAGGGTTGTGGACTTGGAAACTGGGAGTATGGAATCCGAGCGAGGATGGACACGTCTATCTCGGAGCGTGGACCCTGGTTGCTGAGGCTCTCAATCACGGCTGTTTACTTCCCCAGTCTGAGATGTGGTGTTTCTGATCTCTTGCAAGACGTCCAGTATATTTGCTTGAGTCTATCTCATATTATTTGCTGCTTGTTTATTAATCAGTATTATTCATGCATTTAGATTATTGCTTGCATATAAACATATATATCTCTTTGTATATTTGAACCTTCTGCATTTGACATCTGGGAAAGCCTTTCTGTTACAGAGCATTGTATAAATTAAACCCCAAGCATTATTCAAAAGAGAGATAGTCCTTGCATTTTGTAAAATAAAACCCTTTTCTAAAGGTGCTGTTTTAAAGTGTTTTAACTGCGCCGGGTGTTGGGCTACTGTGTGGAAGATTCTGTATTTTCTGATAGGTGCAATCAAAACAAACACAGAGCATGAAGGATGGTGCCTCCTTGAGAAAGGTAAGCATAGAGTAACTGAAGGGTGGGGCAACTTCAGAGACACTGAGGGTCTTCATTATCAGGTCAGAAGCCAGGCTAGAAGAGTTACAGGCCTGTCAAGGCAGGAATTGGTTGACCCGTAATGAGTTAAAGTCTCTCATCTATGTTCCAATACTTATAGAGCCACTGGGACTTTACTGGGGTGGAAAGGAGGAGACAGATAGCAAAGGCTCACTGCCATTGGAATGTGTATTTATGATATGTCAAGTCCCTGGACTGAGGAAATTATAACATGAACAGTGAAAATAACACAATAAGATGAAGGTACATTATCACATTAAACATATGCAGTGCTATAAATGAGCCATTTAAAATATAAAATGAGAAATCCCTCACCTGCCATTTCACAAAGAAGTTAACACAAAGGAATTTGGTTTGTTTATAGTGTGGTATCTTATAAAATCTGGCAACAACAACAAATGCTGTAGCTAGTTGCCACCTATGACCGAGATGGTGGCAAAGCCTTCGCCAGAGCTTTTACTGTTGACACATCAGCCCCACAGTAGTCCGAAGATGTGTGATGTCACAAAAACATATCTATGTCGTAAGAACTAATGATATGCCTCATATGAGACATAGCTTCCGCAACACATGTAGAATTGCAGGAGTGTTCAAAAAAGGAAGTCAAGATGTTGTCGAAATTGCACTATTGCAAAAAAAAAGTAGCACTCCAACCCTCATTCTGATCTGAAATTGAAGTTGTAGGGACCAAAGAAACAATGCTTATAGCCTACAACTTGACGGTATGGCTGCATCGCCTGTGGTTAGAATTTCCTTATTTTTGACTTACTTTCTAAAAACTCACTGTCACGGCTCAAAACTTCCTGAAGCAGCCATAAAGCAGCGCTGTTGGTGTGGAAAACATTTCTAAAATTGGATGCCATGATGCAAAAATATTTCAGAATATAAAAATTCTTAGTTGGTTCATGCTCTAATTGGTATGAATGAACGACACAAGCCTGTAGTAATTTTTTGACGGGAAAGAGCATTAGTCTGCTACAGTTTGGATAGGAAACCTCTGTTAGCAGTGAGCAGAATGAGATGAATTTTTTTTTTTAGCAGGAAACTGTGGAACCAAAGCACTTTGACAGTCCTGCAAAGGATTAGAACAATGCCCTGATACAAGTGCAGAAACCGCACAACTCCCTCACCCTTCTGCCAGTTAGAAGTCTGCTCATTTCCATACAATATATCCATTGAGAGCTTCCAGACAGCCATAACAACTATGTGAAAGTCTGATCAGATGTTAGAATGGAGTGAGGTTCATAAAATGTCTCCATCTTAAAGGGAACTGTTTATAGGGGAAACCATAATTTAGCCAAAGATAGGCAACTGCTCTTCCCACTGAGAGGTACTTTCTACATGCAAAGAAAAGAGAATTTGAGAAGGAGAAAGTACGATTTGAAACCCCATCCTAGACCCTCACACTTTGAGGCCCTAAATCTTTGGGAGCAGTTTGCCAATGAAAGGAAAAGTTAGAAGTTAGCATCAAAGGTCCGCAATAAGGCTTATTTCTGGATAAGCATACAAGATGACGAGAGGCAGAAGAAATGGATGGAGGAAGTGATTGAAACAATTTTAGCTTATCCCCATATAATGTAATACCGGCACAAGGTGCTACAGTTCAGGCTATTACCAAGAAGGGTGCGGCCAACGTGAGCCCTCTGGAAGCTTGTGCACCCCTGAGTTACACTAAGACTGCTACATCAACCCCAGCTCAGACCTCAACACCTGGTGTGTTGTGTTGGTTAAATCACAGTCTTGAGATACGTTAGTTATTACTTCTATTCGAGTGTCTCACTGAACCTGGCAGAAATATCAAGAACAGTAGCTCCAGGCCACTCACAGGGAGAATCTTCCACAACTCCTGTTGCAGGAGTTGCAGTGACTATTTTGACTCCACAAATCATCTCACAAGTCAAGGGACACACTTTCAGAGACTTGTCACTCAATTAAAAGCAGTGTTTGAGGGAATCATGAAAGGCAACATAGGGATGGACTTCTTAGGATATTAGAATGAGAGCAAATTACTTTACATGAGTAATGATGCCGCAAGGGTGGCATATGCAAAAGTAGAAAGAGTGACGGATTAATGTGGATCTGTTCAGACACAGGGAAAGAAGCTGTGAAAGAGTGTCAGGGTGACAAGGGGGGACAAGAAATTGAAGCTGTTAAAGTTGAAGAGATGAAAGCTGCTTGTGAGAGACTTGATTGAGAATATTAAGGATTGGAGTGAGCTGG
Organism: Triturus cristatus; assembly: GCF_964204655.1. Taxonomy (NCBI): domain Eukaryota; kingdom Metazoa; phylum Chordata; class Amphibia; order Caudata; family Salamandridae; genus Triturus; species Triturus cristatus. Next base: position 699,647,128 of record NC_140591.1, read on the forward strand.
AAAATGTTTGGTAATTGTGGTCTAAGAAAGAAATTCTGAAGAAAGATCCTGCTGCACCCATACCCATCCAGGTGGTGACAGCACATGGGGGCGACTGCCCACTTGTTCCCAATGCCAGAACTCCTGTGCGTCTATATGGTGGCCCAGTGTAAAGGGGGTAACTTCGGGCGGGCATGTGGGAAAGTGGTCGGCCTGATGTGGAAATGTGGATTTTCCTGATCAGTTATGTCCCCTATCTTGGACCCCAACGGTTCTATATGCATGTTACAAGTACATGTATGTTCCCTCCAGTTCCAGTTTCTAAGACGCAAACATATGTGTGTCTACCGTCGACATGTTCTCTGTCAGATCCGCCATCACAGGGTTGGATATTCGATTCCTAAGTATGAAAGGCCACCGACTTTATATGGCTAAGTTACTCCATTTCTACAGTTCAGGCAAGTAGGCCCGATTCTGTCCTCAAAGCCTTTCCCTGCTCTCTGTCTTTGACAGCTTCAGCTTGAGCTCGCATCTGTATCCATGAACTTTGTCCTACTCCCTGTGCAGCTAACGGTGCCTGCCTCGGCCAGTTTTCGTATGTCTGCCAAGAAGTTGTATTTCACCTTCGAATTATCTATTTTGCTCTCCAGCCGATGCATTCCTGTCCAGTGATTTAGGTAAACATTTCCTTTAGCTCACAAGCAAGGGACTCAGCCTTTCCGTCCTCCTGCAAGTGATTCATAGCCCTGTTGCCATGGAAAGTTTTCTATCCCTCGCATCTCATATAGACACTTAGACGCTTGTACACGCACACACAGTTAGTATAGAATAGATTCTGTCCGAGAGTCCTTCCTTGTGGATAACATAGTTCTCCAAACATAGGATGGTAGATATGATTTGGGATTAGGTTGACTTGACCCCCCAGACTTCTCGTCTCCACATGTAGAGCTAAATGTCAAGTCCCTTTCACCCCCTAGTTGCACGTCAATTACACGTCATGCTGCCGCGCGCGCATCTATGCCAAGTATTATCTTATAGATCCACCTATGTCTGATAATGCAAACCAATCATGTTTCTTTTATTCCTTGTTACGCCTAGTTTCGATTATGTCACTGTCACGTCATTTTTCTTATCAAATGTTACGCCTTCTACATTCGTTTCATTGTAATGCACTTATTATAAAAATACATGTCTGTTAATGAATTATTGTACTTCACTTCCTGAACCCTCGTGGTGACGGAACCTGAAGGCCGCGACTCGAGTCGGCCATTTTGAATGGAATAAAGCCCATTAGAAAACCTCTTATACCACGGATTCTGCCTCTTGTTATTTTGAGCTATTTACTTTATTTAAGATCCCGTATGAAATTCAGTCCGGTATATTTTTATTTACCACATAATGGCGCCCGAACAGGGACACTTTCTCATCTCACGCGCCGGCGGTGCGTTGCAGGCCCGGTCTCCTGCCACAGCTGGACGGACCATAAACGCGTACCAGCAGGATTTCCTGTAAGCTCCCTCCGGTCAAGCGGGGGCGACTGAGGCTGCGATCAACCCAGACGAGGCGGTGAGAAGTGCGAAGTATCCCGACCAGAGCCTAGCTGAGAGAGCAAGATCCGAGGTATACAGAGGCCCACCAGGTTTTCCGAAATCCCGACGTCCAGAGGGTCCGATGTCCGCAGTTATCGAGTCCTGTCCATTCTCTGAGGCCTTCCGTTTCAAGGAGCTACTCGGTGAGTACCATCGCCGGGGAGGCGTGTTGACGCGCACATAGGTTGTGCCGGTCAAGACGGATTTGGGTACACAAATCCGGTCTGCACTGTTTAGCAGTGTATATGTACTGTTTAGCAGTATATCAAGTATTCCGAAGTATGCAGTTATTGTCAAGAATTCAGCGTGGTGATTAGTTAGGCAGACTGTCATCATTGTCGATCATTGTTATAATGTTTAATGTTTAATGTTTAAAGTATTCAGAAAATGTCTTGCATATTGTGGTATGAATGACTGTTCATTGTTCACTGTTCATTATTGTGTTTCTCGTATTAAGCAAGTTCAAGAGTAAGTATCAGATCAGTTGTCAATATGCCGCTCTTCTCGAAGTTAAGACAGATTACTACCAGAAAAGGGGTGCTTGAAGAAGCAGTTCCTATTCCTCCTAGAGACACTCCAGGACATTTCATGTACCATAAACATGGCTTAGATGCCATATTGTTTCTTGATCTATGGGTAGATTATACCAAAGGATTACCGGAAAGTCAAAGGTGGCCCATAGCGGGAACCTGGGATGCAGAGTGCATCATGAAAGTGGAGGAAGAGTTATGGAAAAGAAAGGTCAGACAGTCACAGAAAGACGCTGTTGAGTTATGGCGTAAAGAATCTCATAGACGAACAGAAAAAGCACGTAGACAAGAAGAGAGGAGTAAAGAAAGTTCAAATAAAGTTCAAGAAAATCTATTAATTGAGGAAGGTATCCGAGTGAAATCAGAACAAGTGAATAGACAAAGAAATGCTCTTATGAATGGTATGTATCCCCTACTAGCCGAAGGATTACCTAAGGCTGCTCCAGAGATGCCAAAAGACTTGCCACCCCCATTATTTCCAATTAAGGTACATCCAAAGGGGCTTCCCAGAACCGCAGAAGATGTTTTTCTTTCCTCATATCTAGACGATGCAGCTCCCGAGTATGCTAACGCCACACCACATAGACCGTCTGGCGGAGGGGTCCAACGTCAGGATCAGGTATCTGTCCCCGTGCAACAGCAAGTCCCGATACAAGCTTCGGCAAGCACATCTGTTTCCGCATCTGTCTCCGCAGTCGACTCTACAGGGGTATCGACACCCATAGTTGCTGTGTCACGTTCAACGAATCCATTCACACCCGACGCCCCAGATGGGGCCACGGGAGGTGCTAGCAGTACTTTTACACCACCTAGAATAAATAAACTTGTCTTTCAAGAGTCAGCACATTCACGTACACCTAAATTTGTAAGTGAACGTACGCTTAAGGAACTCCTTGTAAATTGTAGATATGACCCCGTGGTTGGTAAAGAGGACGAAATGGTCCTGGCATCATTACGTATCAGACGAGCCGCAGAATATTTAGCAAGGTTACCAGGGATGACTACGCATCTAGATAACATATATCATTTTGTTCAAACAGGACGAGATCCAGGATGTATTAACAGAGCTATGGAATTCCAGAAAGTAGAGATACAGGGGGAACTGTTACGTTTCCTCATAAACTGTGTAATCAGAAATCAAGATCGTCCGGGGGTAGACCCGAATGCAATGCTTATTCTTACAAGATGGAGTCAGAATATATCAGAAGGGAGACACGATAAGCAAAATTGTATAATAGCCATGTGCCGAAAAATACGTAAAGAAATAGAGCGTATTCATGAAGAGAGATTGGGAACAGACGAGTTTGAGCAAGATGAAGCGTCCGAATCAGGGAATTCCGCAAGACAGTCAGAGACCATAGCCTATGTAGGCAAAGGAAGATACTGTGAAAATACTAGATGTTTTTCTGATCCCATACACTCTGTATGTCCAAATAATAGCAGAACGTATCCGACGCCTGTAATAAATCTGAAGTCTCCTGAACATTCGTTTCAAGCCGCAGATAAGATACTACGAGAACGAAGAGGTTACCACCTCCTCGATTCCATGGATGAGCAAGAATTAGCCAGATCAGCCGTTCACTGGATTGACAGTCCTGAAAAATACGGTGATGAGACCGTAGCACACACGTTTCTCAATCTCAGTACAGATGAACAACGTTTAGCTGGAATATATATGATTCAGCAACTCCTCATATTATATAAGAGCCAACATGCCGACCCTGGTCCTTTACCTGATATATTAACGGAACTACTCACAAACAGATGGAGAGGTTCTAGTAACAAGCTAATTAAAGAGATATTAGTGTCACGTAAGCAGTATGTCCTTTTTGTAAGTCCGGATTCTCTCTCGCTGCCCCACAGAGAAAGAGCGCCGTACTATATGGATAGACAAAATCCTTTACGAGAAGTGCACCCAATAAAAGGCGAAGACAATGAGTTTCACCGTGTATTTGTTTACACACCCATATCAAAAATGGAATTATTAGAAATGAAAAAAGTAGTACCTAGTCATGACAAAGACCCAGCGGGTTTCCACCGAGAAATTAAAGACATGTTACTGATGGGAGAGTACACCTTTCCTGATATTATGACGATATTAAAGGTGCTTTTGCCTGCTGGCATATATGAAAAACTGAAAGAAAAAGAGTGGGAAGTGGGAGACCAAAAGATAGACTGGACAGCATTAGCAGAGGAAGAAAGGGGCCGAGCTGCAGGTTCAGGGCTCGGGGATAAAGTTAAACTATTACCAGGTTTACTAGTACAGGTACTGCCACGTTTATTAACTACAAAAAAGGAAGATTGGGGTGCAATCACAGCCTGTAAACAAAAGCAAGATGAAGACACAAGCGATTATTATGCTCGATTTGAAAAATGTTTTGGTATAAATAGTGGTATAAAAGCAAGTAGTGATTCATATCCACATTTATTTGTGACAAAATTAGTGGAAAATGCATTACCTCCAGTGAAGAATAGAATATTGAAATTCGAGAGTACCTGGCAAAGTAACACTCCGTCGCAAATGCTACAAATGTTACAGTATCATCACAATAGAATTAGGGATGAACAAGAACACGAGCATAGACGCATGAAGGATACAAAAATGAAAATGCTAGTTTCTCAGACAGTACCAGCAGATGGTCACAAAAAGGGTGTGACACATTCTGGTGATTCTGCAGTTCCTGTAAAAGGAACCTGCAATTACTGTAAACAACTAGGCCATTATGTACATGATTGTCCAGTCCTGAAACGTAATATAGCTACAGGTATTGCAAAAGAGAGACCACGATTAGTTAGACAAGATCAGAATGAACAAGGAGCTATGCAGCATGGACAGTCCATGCCAGTTCAGCAACAGTCTATGCCAGCCTCACAGCAACCCATACAGTTTGTGCCAGCTGCACCACCGTTGCCTGCTACTGCCACACAAACCACAACACGACAAATGTATCAGACTGCACAGTATGAATACCCTGAATATCAGCGTTACGCATGAACCAGCCTAGAGAGGGAAGTTGACTTACCGCTTATCGAGATTCCTGTGGATCAAGAAGGACCTTATGTACATAGTGAATTATTAGGTCAAGATAGAAAATTCTTACTCGATACAGGGGCAAGTCGAACAACCATAAAACGTAGTGAAGTTCCAGGGGCACCCCTCTCAGGCTCTCAAAATGTTTCCCTTGGTTTTTCAGGAAAACCTATTGTTAATGAAGTATCACAGCCTCTACCACTTACGATAGGACCTTTGACACGAACTACAGATTTATTGCTTACTAAATCATGCCCAGAAAATCTGTTAGGAATTAAGACTCTGAAAGCACTAGGAGCCATAATATGTTGTTCTCCGGAAGGAGTAAGGTTGTTTTTACGTGATTTTAAAGGTCACTATGTGTCCAGAGACATGGATCCCCGACTACAGACTTTACCAGTACATCTATGGGCACAAGGCCCTACGGATGTTGGCTGCATGAACATTACACCATATCGAGTTACATTGAAAGCAGGAGTGGTACTACCACGAATGCGACAATACAAGTTACCGCATGATGCTGTAGTGGCTTTGTTGAAAATCATTGATGAGCTAATTGCCCAGGGAGTAGTTGTAGAAACAGACTCCAATGTATGTAATTCACCGATAATTCCGATTCTTAAACGAACTGATCCTACTGCTCCGCCAGTATACCGATTGGTTATTGATTTGCGTGAACTAAACAAGTGTATTGTACCACAATTCCCTGTGGTCCCTGATATATCATCATTGTTGACAGCAATTGATTCCGAAGCAACATTTTTTACTGTAATCGATCTCAAGAATGCCTTTTTCAGCGTCCCAATAGATCCGGAAAGCCAATACTTGTTCGGATTCAGTTTAAATGGGCGCAGTTTTAAATTCTCACGCGCTCCCCAAGGATTTACAGAAAGCCCCAGCATCTACAGCCAAGCACTGAAACGAGAACTTGACAGTATCCACATGCCAGTCAATACTGCACTGCTTCAATATGTCGATGATCTGCTGATCACCGCAAGAAGCGAGCCAGAATGTGAAAAAGCTTCTCTGACAGTTTTACATTTCCTAGCCGACAAGGGGCACAAGGTGTCCCCTTCTAAGCTGCAATTCTGTGTTCAGCGAGTTATTTATCTTGGTCACTCGCTGTCCAAGGAGGGAAGGCAGCTTACACCAGATCGCATTCAGTTAATTGCTAACATGTCAATACCCCAGACACAAAAGGAGGTGCGGGCTTTCATAGGCCTCACTTCATATTGTAGGCAGTGGATCCCTCAGTACGCATTTCTAGCAAAACCACTCATTCAGTTAACCACACAGGAGGCAGCCACATCGACTGTTCTCCCTTGGACTCAGGAACATACACAAGCTTTTGAAAGCCTAAAGGAAGCTTTATGTCAAGCACCTGTTTTAGCAACACCATGTTATAGCAAACCTTTTACACTCTTTGTTACAGAACGCGAAGGTACTGCCTTGTCAGTACTCACTCAGGATCAAGCAGGATCATGCAAGCCATGTGCTTATTTTTCCAGTACATTAGATCCCGTAGCTCAGGCTTTGCCTGCATGCCTGAAATCAGTGGCAGCGACAGCTTTAGCAATCAGACAAAGCGATGCCATAGTATTAGGACACCCATTGACAGTTCAAGTACCACATGCAGTAGAGGTTCTTGTGAACCGAACACAAACACAACACTTGACCATAGCAAGACTTACCGGTTATGAACTGACATTGTTTCAACCACACATAGAGATCCGACGGTGTAATACATTGAATCCTGCTACACTATTACCTGTAATTGGAACAGACCCACTAGCTCATGATTGTATTGAAATCATTGAAATACAGACGAAACCTAGACAAGACTTGACAGACGTTCCATTGTTAGATCCAGACCTGACGTTGTATGTAGACGGATCATGCATGAGAGCAAGTACAGGAGATTTAGTGGCCGCGTATGCAGTCACAACAGACACTGAAGTTATTGAAACAAATTGTATAGATACTTTGTCAGCCCAAGCAGCAGAACTTATTGCCCTAACGCAAGCCTGTATTCAAGCCACAAATAAGAAAGTTAATGTATACACTGACTCACGTTATGCATTCGGAGTTGTACACGACTTCGGCGTGCTGTGGCGAGAGAGAGGTTATTTAACGTCCCATGGTGCCCATATTCAGCACGGACCCCTCATTCATGCTTTGTTAGACGCAATACATCTACCCACTGCTATATCGATTATGAAATGTAAAGCACACACGAAGGTTACTGATACCATTTCTCAAGGCAATGATTTAGCTGACAGAACAGCTAAACAGACTGCTCAGAATCGCATATTAGACATGACAAAGCCAATAGTTCAGACACCAACACAGTGTATGACAATTAAGGATCCCGCACTTGACGTAATTGACATACAGACACATGCCACAGTAGAAGAAATAAAGAAGTGGACTGAACTAGGAGGGATCCAGACAGATCAAGGATGGATGACGAAGGAGAAATCTGTATGGTTTCTCCCTGATTCCATGGTTCAAGCCATTATAGCTACAGTTCACAGTCCAGCACATTTAGGAGAGAAGGCTATGCTAGACAGCATTCAGCACATTTGGTTCAACAAACATTTACGAGCAGCAGCTAAACAAAAAGTTCGTACCTGTATGATATGTTGTCAGTTTAATCCAGGAAAGAGTGTTCCCGTAGAGCAGGGTGGATTTCAGCCTCCTGACCATCCTTTTGAAGTCCTCCAGATGGATTATATTCAGATGGAACGTTGTCGAGGATTCAAATATGTCCTCGTAGTTGTCTGCGCTCTCTCCCGTTGGACAGAGGCGTATCCCGTATCAGATTACACTGCCCCGACTACTGCCAAGCAGCTAGTTCGAGAATTCTTCCCACGGTACGGTTTACCACGTGTTGTATATTCAGATAACGGTCAGCCTTTCTCATCCGAATTAATGAAACATGTCTCACTCTTGTTGGGATATCAGTGGAAATTCCACTGTGTCCGACACCCCGAGGCAGCAGGTCTCGTAGAAAGACATAACCAGACACTGAAAATCAGACTGTCCAAAATATGTAGAGAGAAAGGTGTCGACTGGATAGTAGCATTACCAGTTGCACTCTTTTATATGAGAATGGTAGCACACTCTAGAACAGGGCTATCCCCGTATGAGGTGATCTTTGGTAGACCACCGAACATGTGGGGGACGCCTATACCACGCAAAATAACTGACATTGACTGTAACATGCTGACAGATTACTTGGCTTCCTTGATGTCTGCACTACAATCTTCTCGTTCACAGGTAGCTGCAGCCTTTCCCGACAACACTGAGGCGAAACCCCATGACGTTGTTCCGGGTAATCTTGTCTTTGTGAGAAATTTCGACAGGAAAAGTCAACTGGAGCCCAGGTGGAAAGCACCCAAGTTGGTCCTGTTGACCACAAGAACAGCCGTGAAGATCGAGGGACGCAAAGGGTGGATTCATTCAAGTCACGTCAAAAAATTTCATGGACTACCTTCAGATATAGACACTGTGCCCTGCACTCCCTCACAGACTGATTCAAAACTTCCTTTTGTTGAACAGAATGACTCTCAGTACTATAAATTAAAGCTTAGGCCCAAACAGTCGAGCAATTTGATTGTTTAAGTCCTCTCCAAGGTGAAGCGGTTGAATTGTCTCCGACATGTATCCCTTGGACCTGAGTAGAGAAAATACCCGAGAAATGTTGAAACGACAGGCGTATTGTAAATCACTGCGTAGCCACTGTATTGTGACTTTATTAATTTTGTTTTTCTTGAGTTTTTTAATAGTTACTGCAAGTATATTGTTGCATATGTATTATCCTGATTCTAAACGTGCTTTCAATATAACTGATGAACATTCTTTTAGTGACCTACCGCCACATGAGTTGTCCTATAGACTTGCGCTGCGTAATAACACATTCATTAGTATGTTACATCATTCCCATCAGACTAGTAATGCCACCAATTGTTGGGTGTGTGGCCGACTCCCTCCCTATCAGAATAACAAAGGAGTTCTGCCTTTCTTTCCACATCCATTCACACACAATGGCTCCTGTGGAGCATGGTTTAGTTTATTAAATTCCATAGACCCAGACACAGCAGTTTATCAACAACATTGGATATGGGGAAATCTGAATCTAGTTTTATTCAAAGTCTGTCACCCTAATAAGGAGGGTCACCCCAGTAGAACAGGAACTGATTTAGAAAATGAAGTGTATAAATTAGGTAATTTTACGCCTAATCTTATGATTCTAAATGTCAAATCCGAAGTTGAACTAATTCTGCCCACTATGTCAGTATTTCCAGTTAAGGGTGAATTATGTGTAAGAAAAGTTGGTTCCATACACATGGGCCATAGCCAATGCGTTACTATAGTAGAATATAGTGATCAAGGTAAATCTTCATTTAGAGCTTCTCGCCATTCTTACTTTATATGTGGTCAGACGGCATATATGCGTCTGCCTCTAGATTGGGATGGTACCTGTTACATAGCATTCCTTTTGCCACCTGTTTTCCTAGCTCCCCCTGATTATTATCGAAATGTTCATTTAGTACACAATAGAGAGCGAAGAGATCTCCCAGTTGTCGATTATACTGAGACGGCATGGGACAAGTATGTAGATTTCAATAAAGGTATCTTTCCCTATATAGGTACAATATCAAATAGTAAGCTGATACGTAGACTCACCAAGACTCTTGAAGCTGTAGTAAACGAGACTATAGCCGCCCTAGGCAATCTGACAGAGGAACAATCAGTGATGAGAATTGTTGTTCTCCAGAATCGTCTTGTCCTTGACGTCATCCTGGCCGATAGGGGCGGAGCTTGCAGGGTCATCGGATCCAGCTGCTGCATATTCATACCAGAAAATTCGCCATCTGTATATAAAGCTATAACACGCCTTCATAAGATTGTAAGCCAGATACACGAGAATCCAGGCACTTGGACGTGGTCCGGGTGGTTTTGGAGTGTGATATCAGCCTGGGGATGGAGAGTTCTATCCTTCCTAGGTATTGGCCTTCTTATGCTCTTCAGTTGTTGTTTATGCCTACAATGTGGACCAGCGATTTGTGGTCTGTGTGCCACATCATGCATTCCACATCACAGGTCCCGTTCAAAATACCGGAAGAAGAAGGAAGAAGAAATGATGCTCCATGAGCAAATCGATGGATTAATGAAGATTGATGTCTCGTGAAGGGCAAGAAGGGGACAAGGAGGGAATGTGGAAATGTGGATTTTCCTGATCAGTTATGTCCCCTATCTTGGACCCCAACGGTTCTATATGCATGTTACAAGTACATGTATGTTCCCTCCAGTTCCAGTTTCTAAGACGCAAACATATGTGTGTCTACCGTCGACATGTTCTCTGTCAGATCCGCCATCACAGGGTTGGATATTCGATTCCTAAGTATGAAAGGCCACCGACTTTATATGGCTAAGTTACTCCATTTCTACAGTTCAGGCAAGTAGGCCCGATTCTGTCCTCAAAGCCTTTCCCTGCTCTCTGTCTTTGACAGCTTCAGCTTGAGCTCGCATCTGTATCCATGAACTTTGTCCTACTCCCTGTGCAGCTAACGGTGCCTGCCTCGGCCAGTTTTCGTATGTCTGCCAAGAAGTTGTATTTCACCTTCGAATTATCTATTTTGCTCTCCAGCCGATGCATTCCTGTCCAGTGATTTAGGTAAACATTTCCTTTAGCTCACAAGCAAGGGACTCAGCCTTTCCGTCCTCCTGCAAGTGATTCATAGCCCTGTTGCCATGGAAAGTTTTCTATCCCTCGCATCTCATATAGACACTTAGACGCTTGTACAGGCACACACAGTTAGTATAGAATAGATTCTGTCCGAGAGTCCTTCCTTGTGGATAACATAGTTCTCCAAACATAGGATGGTAGATATGATTTGGGATTAGGTTGACTTGACCCCCCAGACTTCTCGTCTCCACATGTAGAGCTAAATGTCAAGTCCCTTTCACCCCCTAGTTGCACGTCAATTACACGTCATGCTGCCGCGCGCGCATCTATGCCAAGTATTATCTTATAGATCCACCTATGTCTGATAATGCAAACCAATCATGTTTCTTTTATTCCTTGTTACGCCTAGTTTCGATTATGTCACTGTCACGTCATTTTTCTTATCAAATGTTACGCCTTCTACATTCGTTTCATTGTAATGCACTTATTATAAAAATACATGTCTGTTAATGAATTATTGTACTTCACTTCCTGAACCCTCGTGGTGACGGAACCTGAAGGCCGCGACTCGAGTCGGCCATTTTGAATGGAATAAAGCCCATTAGAAAACCTCTTATACCACGGATTCTGCCTCTTGTTATTTTGAGCTATTTACTTTATTTAAGATCCCGTATGAAATTCAGTCCGGTATATTTTTATTTACCACACTGAGATGCAGCTTGCTGAGGCAGCGAGAGGCGGGACCGCAGCGGCTGTGAGTCGTCTCCCTCTTCTTCTTCGACCTCATCGCTGTTGGCCTTCATGGAGACCCAGAGGTAGCCAAATCAAATGTTAAGGCCCAGTGGACAGATTGTGTGGGCAAGCGACTGATTTGCAGAGGAGCTGGCGGTTGCCCTGATAGTTGCTGTGGTAGGAGGTGCAGGAGCAGAGTGCAAGCCTTCCTTCCTGCTGTGGGGCCCTGCGTGCAGATGGACAGGAGCCCCAACAATCACACTGGTGCCCTTCCTCTTTGACTCAAGGGGTGCAGCTAACGTGACTTGGTTCCTGCTTTGGCCGCAGTGGCTGGTGCCGGGGGCTCAAGGGTTTTCAAGAGCCTCTCCTCCTGATTCTCGACCTGCCGGTGGAATCTTGGGGGACATTGGTGCTGAACTGCCCCCCAATGAACACTATAAGGTCTTATTCCCGCTGCGGCAGCTGCTGACTAAAGGGGTATTCAGCTGTTAACCCTGAGGTGGGGAAGAACTGGGAGCCATCTAAGGGATCACAGACAAGGTGCCTTCAGGCGAGGAGTAGCTGGACTGATACCTATGCGGGCATGGGGAGAGGCCCTATGGATGTGGCGGGTGCCTGGACATCGTGCTGTTGCACAGAGAGATGAGACCATGTGTAAGGGCCCTCCCACTTCCTACCTTCCATGCAGACTGAGCCCTGCCGGAGGACTGCAGGGTATCACAGTGGGCTGTCAAATCTGAGCATTTTGGACTGGACCCTGGGGAACAGCGGGCCGGTGGAAGAGACCCAAATATAAGGGCTTCCGCCTTAGAGTCTGTTGACTCACCACTGATCTGCTATAACTCTGCTTCCCTGCTCTGAAGACATGGGGTGAAGAGGTACTCCTGCAGGAATACCAGAATGGTGAAAGACAAGGCGACTGGCCAAGGCTGAATAGATTAGTATGCCAAACCAGTGACACGTCCTGGGATGGCCGGGGACGGGGCTTAGTAACTGGCTCGCCAACCACTGGAAGAAATGGTTTCACTGGCCACTATACTGCAGGTGATTAAGGACTCCAGCAAATATCTCAATGACAAGATTGGTGAGTTGGGGGGTGGAGTTCTCCCTCTTATGCCAGGACTTACACATTTATCAGTGAAAACTACTGAGGCTCAGTATGTGGCAGGCACCACCAGGAAGGAGCTGCAAATACTGAAGGGACTGACTGCACACCTCTAACACCAAATGGAGGATGTGGAGTGCCGATTACACAGAAATAACCAGTGGTTGATAGGTATGATGGAGTGCAAAGAGGGACAGGAACTGTGGAAATTCTTTAGAAACTTGTTTAAGGCATGAACTCCGGACCTGGTGATGACCTCCTGTTTCATACTAGAGAGGGCTCACAGAGCACTCGCTCCTAGACCGCCGCCAGGTATTCTGCCTCGACCCATTATCATGCGGATACTAAACTATGCAGACAGGGATGCTTTACTGTGGCAGGTCCACTGCCTACAAGCTATTTGTTGTGCAGGCTCTTAAGTGATGTTATTCCCCAACTACACCTCCAAGCTGCAGCTCATGTGTAAAATGTTTTTGGTGGTAAAAAGGAAACTCAGGGCCAAAAATATTCAATATGCCCTTATGCATTCTGCTAAATTCTAAGTTCTGTTCCAAGTAAAATCACTATTCTTTGAAAGTTCGGAGACAGCATGGGACTGGGCAGCAGAGAGGAAGCAGTTGCCAACAATGCAGGTGGATCCATTGACACTCTGGGAGTGGTCATCGGAGTGGGAGAGAAGGCCAGCAGAGGAGAGGTGGAAGACTACCTCATCAGATGGATCCTACTAAGGCCAGAGAGCGGACTCCCCCGCCATTTTTTTTTTCAGTGTAGGTTTCTGGGACTCCCTTGCTCTTGCAACATGGTGCTGGCCCGGGAACGTTAACCCCACTAAATCAGGCTTTATTTGGTATTTATCTTTTAGGTTAGGTTATTGTTTCTAATGGGTATACCGGTTTTTAGGGTTTCAGATGCTTCCACAGATGACATGTTGGGTGGAGACTGGATGCGGGTTGTTTGGGATTCATTTGTTTTGATTTTGTCACAACAGGTTACATACACAGTGCTCTTCCCCTATGTTTTAAACACATATGATTGATTACCCACCATGACCATACTAGAAAGTAACATAGTCTGTAAGATAGCGTCATGGAGGCGGGGCGTGGCCTAGCTTTGAAGCAAGATGGCTGCATAAGTGTTCGGCACCGTCAGAACCTCCTCCCCGGCATGTATCCTGTAAACTATCCTGACCTTCGACTCTCGATTCGGACTGCTGAGAGTGTGCGGAGTCTGTCCGTGTTTCTCTGAGCTCAGACGCTGGCCGCAAAGTGCTGAAACAGGTCCCGTCATTTTGGGCCCTGGGTGCGTCTCTTAAGCCTGGGGCTTTATTGATCCTGCAAGCCGGCACGGTGCGTGGTTGGAGCGGCCACCTCGGACCGGAAGTCGCTGGTCGGCGGAAGACACTGATGTCGGCGGGCGCGGCGGCTCCCGACTGCAAGGAAACACCGCGCTACGCTTCTTTTTGGCCCCCCGCCTGGGCACTTGATTATCGGTGGGTCTGGTGCGGACTCCATCGGGACCAGCCCGTGAGCTGCGCTGCCTGCTCGGCTGTGCGTGCCCCGCCGAACCTCCCGGCAATATCAGCCATCGAGCTGCGGGGCTCCACCGGGGGACTGTGATTATTTGCAGTGGCTCCCTCTCATGGCGGGTATTGGTGTAAGCCCACTGTTTTGCAGCTGCAGAGGGGGAGCGCATACCTGTTACCATCGGGGCACCCTGTGTCCTCTACTATTGCGGAGCAGTGCTTTAATGATTGTGGACCCAGATGCAGGGGCCCGTTGACTATATGGGGTGTGAGCAGCGTGTAGCTGATATTGGACTTCTTGTTGGGCCCTGCCTCGGCCGCACTGCTGGTTGTGCATGTGTATCCTGATCACGAGGGTTTGCGCAGCACTGACAACACGCAAATCATCGCGCTGGGGATCATACGGGCCTTCAAGCTTGCGGCCATTCCATCCAGGGAGGTGGGGCCTGCTTGCCTCTGGTGGCCTCCGCGCGGAGGTGGCAGAGTAGTGATCGATCTGAACTTCCCTGGGCCTCCTGGTGAGCTCTGGGGAGGCATCGAACTTTGAAGAGCACTGCTGCCTTTCCCTGACGGATGCAAAGCCACAGGAGGGGGTGGGAGAGGAAAATGACTGAGGCCTGCAGGGCGGCCTGCATTTGCTGGAAGCGAAAGTCACTGGAGTGACGCGGGAGACAACACAGGGCCTGGCGGAGTGCCAGGGGCCGAGTTTTTCCGTGACCTCGGGGCCTCGGAGGGGCCGAGGTAGGCCCGCTTGGACTGAGCCTCTCCCGGTGAGATCTGGGGCCAACGGGGCGCGACCTGCGGGAGCGGGCCCTGGTGTAGTGAAGGGGGGCCCCGAATAGAGACGCCTACGTCTTACTCCTCTAGACGGAAGAGGGGAAGAGGCCCCGCTGAAGTCACTTCTGTTGCGGAGCCGTCGGAGGCCCGACACCTGCCTGGTGGAGTGAGGGGTCCGGAGGGATTTGAGGTCCAAACAGGCGACGCAGTAAGGACTTGCTGACCCATCGCCACCTGGGAGTGCGTTCCACATGAGCCCGGTGCATCGAAGGGGCCGGTCCTGGCCTACCAGGGCTGTGTTCCCACCTGGGAGAGCCGTTGGCGGCGCGGGGCGGTCCGTGTGGCCGGGCTGCTGAGCAGAGGAGATTGGACCTCTGCTTGATGACACACTCCTAAAGGGAGCCGATCCGTTAACTCCAAGGGCCATCGCCGATGGTGGGTGGTGCCCTGCTGGTCGGTGAAGTGACCACTCAACATTCACGGTAGGAGGCCTCGGGGGGGCCGCAGCAGGTCCCCGGCTGGACTGCGACCCTCGAGACAGCCCTCAGATGCCCTAGTGCCCGGAGTGTAGAGCGCTGGAGGACACGCGCCCAGATACAACACAGCCGACTGATAGACTAGGGTGCAGTGAGGGACCCACACACACGCCTCCTGGGCTCGAGTTGCCCCGTGACGGCTTTTCTGGGCCTGGGGTTACGGATTGGAGGGCCCCGAGGACGCTCTTGACCTGCTCGCACTGGAAATGGGGAAAGATAGACCCCTTAAAGGAGGACAAGCGAACAAAATCATGCAATATACAGTACCGGGCCCAACGTCGGCAGAGCGTACCAGACCGAACCCTGAGCAGGGACCGCCGCAGGGATCAGCGGCACAAGATAAGGCAGATATCCTGGAGGCCATTAGAGACTCACGGGCGGCGTTGGAGTCCAAGATGGATGGTATGGCCATGGACATCAATCACCTGCGCCTGGACCTACGAAAGGTGGCGGATCGGATCACTACTACGGAGGAGGACTTGACCTCCTTGCAAGCGGAGGTCCAACACTTGCAAGCGATGGTGTCTGCGTTGAAGGAGCACACCTCTCATCTTGAAGACAGGGCGGAAGACGCGGAGGGGCGCTCGAGGAGAAACAACCTCCGTTTTTGGGCTTTCCGGAAAAGGTGGAGGGGCCGGCAGCGGACCTATTTCTGGAGGAGTGGATCGGATCCGCCCTCCCGGGTCTTCGACTATCTAAGATGTTTGCGGTGGAAAGAGCCCACCGCTCCCTTGGCCCCTCCCCAAAACCGGGGTCCCCGCCTAGAACTCTGATCGCTTGTTTGTTCAATTTTAGAGACCGGGTCGCGATCCTACAGTTCATCCGCAAGAATGGTCCCCCCCCGGTTTGAGAACCAAGAGATCCATATCTGCCCAGACTACACGAAAAAGGTGCAAAACTTGCGGAAGGACTATCTGAGGGTCAAGAGGAGGTTGAGAGATCTCAATATAAAATACAGCCTAATGTTTCCAGCCCGGCTCAGAGTACAGTATGCAGACAGGGTCCACTTTTTTAACGATCCACAGGAGGCCACGGACTGGATGGATTCGATGGGCCTGGAGGGGCAAGAGCAACATCAAGGATGGCAGGAACGGAAGAGACGGAGCGGTCGACAGCGTACTTAGCCTGGTCGCACTGAAGGACAGCGGTCCGCGCCACAGGGGACACCAGACGGAGGTCGCATCATGGTGGGGCCGGATGGCACCCTGAGAGAAGAGTTGGGGGGCATACCGATGCAAAAAGAGTTTGCCCCATTATGCCTCGTCCAAGAAACTCAATCGGAAACGGAAGGCACTGCTGACCCACTAGCTGGTGGCTCGTGAGCCACGTATTTGCAAGTATGGGAACTGCCAATTGGGGGATGGTGGTCGGCGGGGCTGCACTGGATGCTGTAAGTAAGGACCTCATCGCTACTGTAACCTAACTCTACTGTGGAGCGCCTGTGCGGGGGTCCTCAATTTCAGGGACTATAGGGGGGTGGGAGCGTAGCTTTTGGGGGGGGGGGCGCTGTTCTGCCACACTCTCTAGGTATCCCAGCTGTGGTGTGCTGTGCCAGCTCGGCTAGGCCGCTGCTTGGGCGGGGCTGAGCAGCACCGGGCTGTTTGGTTGTACAACAAGGACTGGGGTTCTTCCTTTTGTAGATTGTCATTGTTGTTTACACTGTTGCGGGGGGTTTTCAGGGTAAGGTGGTGGTTATGGGGCGGAGTCCTGAGTTCTCAGACCTATTTAGGGTTGCGCGAATGAGGTTCTACTGCCTGTGGGTGGGGGGGAAGATTCACATTGTTTTGTTTTATTGTTCTATGAGGGGAATGTTCTATGCCGGGTCACCAGAGCTCATGAGAGCCTTCGGAGGGGACGGAGGGGTTCCAATTACTATACATTGTGGTTCTTACCACTTCTGCATCAGGTATTGCGGTCAACCGAAACGCTGTATTTATGGCAGGCGATCAGCAGATCTATAAACTTATAACGTGGAATGTTAGGGGGCTCAACAATAGGGTCAAACGGATTCGGATAGCAACATACCTTAGGCGATATAAGATAAGTGTGGCCTTTCTACAAGAGATGCACCTCTGGGGGGATTGTCTGAAGTATGTCCAACGGCGGTGGAGGGGCCAGTTTTTCGCGACCTCCTACTCGGGGTTTGCCAGGGGGGCACTTATATGGGTGGCGCCTGGAGTCCCCTTTAAGGTTTTAAAATGTAGTCCTGACGCCAATGGGAGAAACGTGGTGGTGGAAGGGACACTGGATGGGAGACACATGTGTTTAGTGAACGTTTATGCTCCAAACACCGACGATGGGGAATTTTTGGCTAAGGTCCTGGGGAAATTAGATCTGACACCGGACATGGAACTGATTATAGCAGGAGACTTTAATTGTGCTTTGGATGGGGAACGGGATAGGCACCCCCCAAAGGTAGATGCTAAACCCAAGACAAGGGAATCCATACGCCAGATGATTAACAATTATCACTTACTAGATATATGGCGGGACCGTAACCCCGATAGTCGGGTATACTCCTGTTATACTCCGGCAGCTAATACGCATAGCAGGCTGGACTATTGTTTTATTCAGGAAACAGCGGCTGGTCGGATTCTCGAGACTCAGTACCTGGCCCGATATCTGTCCGATCACCCCCCCCTGCTGGTGGCCTACACTTTGGGCCGCCCGCGATCCAAAATACCGTTATGGAGATTGAATACTGAGGCATTGACGGACCCGGTTTACAAGGAGGCGATCGCGACAGGGTTGGAAGGCTATTTCAAGGTGAATTGGAACACGGCTAGCTCCAGGGCGTTCAAATGGGATGCGATGAAAGTGGTGTTGAGGGGGATATGTATGTCCACGGAGGTGGGGGTGAGGAGAGTGTTAGAGCGGGACCTAAAACAACAGGAGAAACGCTTACAGACCCTAGAGGTAGAACTTCACACAGACCTTGAGGGGCCGGCCAAATGGACGGAGCAGCGACAAATGATAGGGGATCTATGGGAGTCACTGGGCAAGTACAATAGGACCACGAGTAGGCGTTGATGGTACACTGAGGGTGATAAAGCCGGGCACCTATTGGCGCGCTTGATCAGGGTGGAGACTCAGCCTCTCCCGATACTGGCCCTTAAAGCCGGTCAGAGCAGAATGGTTTATACCCAGGATGAGATTAATGCTGTATTCACCTCACACCTCCAAAGAATATATTCCGAGCCCAAATCCGAGGTCGCCTCACAGGCTTTGGAAGCCTACCTTGCTGAGATGGATCTACCTTGCCTTGACCCAGACAGTCAGGAATCCCTGGGGGTACCCTTCAGAGGGGAGGAGGTGAGAGCCGCGATCGCCCATTTGAAAAAAATGCTAAGTCCCCCGTAATGGATGGCATGGCCGCGGAGCTATATAAAGAGTTTGGGGGAGTCCTGATCCCTAGGCTCCTGGACATTGTTTTGGAGGCCGGTGAGACTGGCCTATTGCCTGCCTCCATGCATGAGGCGCTGATTGTGATGATCCCCAAGCCAGAGAAGGACCCCTTACTCCCCGCCTCTTACAGGCCAATCTCAATGCTCAATGTAGACCATATAATCATAGGTCAGGTATTGGCCAACAGATTACTTCTGTATCTCAGGCGACTGGTACACGACGACCAGTCCGGTTTTATTCCAGGAAGGAACGCGCTGCGGAATATCCGCCGTCTCGCCCATGTCATGCAATCACTAGAGGGCAGGGCCGAACGGAACACCCTGGTATTCCTAGGTATCTAACAGGCGTTCGACTCGCTCAGGTGGGACTATCTATGGCAGGTGCTCCTAAAAATGGGGATCGGTGAGGGGTTTGTGAATTGGGTGAGACTTCTCTATATTCAGCCGGTGGCGTGGGTCCGTACGGGACGCTATGTCTCAGATGCGATATCACTAGCCAGGGGGACGCGACAGGGGTGTCCGCTCTCCCCCTTGCTGTTCGCCCTGGCAATGGAGCCATTAGCGTGCCATCTCCGTAGGGTCCTCCAGGGGCAGGGTATCCAAATTTGGGCCATGGAACATATCGTATCACTGTATGCAGATGATGCACTGGTGTATCTACGGGAGCCAATGCACTCGATTCTGATACTGCTGGCGACTCTGGGTCAGTTTGCCGAGGCCTCTGGACTCTATGTCAATAACACTAAATCACAATTATATCCGGTTGGGTCGGAGGCTGTGAGGAGCGGGGGTCAACTCCCAGAGCTGGGGCTTCCATGGGTGTCAGGTACGTTGCGCTATCTCGGGTTCTGGATCAGTAGGGACAGAGAAGTTTTTTACCAACATAATATGGGGAGGATTCTTAGAGGTCTCCGAGGCAGCATTGCCTTCTGGAACACACTCAGGCTCTCGCTGATGGGGAAGATTGCCTTGATTAAAATGGTGGTGTTGCCTCAATGTCTCTTCACAATGCAGGGCTCCTTCTTTGAACTACCACACCAGGGGCCCGATTCACAGAACTAACTTAAGACAAAATCCTAAACTTACTACCATTTTGGTATTCACAGAAGGCACTTACTCATTTTGGTATTCACAGAAGGCACTTACTCATTTCGGTATTCACAGAAGTTAGGAGTCCTAACTTTAGGACTCCTAAATGCCTTCTGTGAATACCGAAAGTCTTAAAATTAGGATTTTTCTCAGTTTAGTAGTAGTATAGTTAGGACACCTAACTTTAGGACTCCTAAATGCCTTCTGTGAATACCGAAAGTCTTAAAATTAGGATTTTTCTCAATTTAGTAGTCCTAAATTTAGGACTCCTAACTTTAGGACTCCTAAATGCCTTCTGTGAATACCGAAAGTCTTAAAATTAGGATTTTTCTCAGTTCAGTAGTAGTATAGTTAGGACTCCTAACTTTAGGACTCCTAAATGCCTTCTGTGAATACCGAAAGTCTTAAAATTAGGATTTTTCTCAATTTAGTAGTCCTAAATCTAAATTTAGGACTACTAGGACTACTAAATTGAGAAAAATCCTAATTTTAAGACTTTCGGTATTCACAGAAGGCATTTAGGAGTCCTAAAGTTAGGAGTCCTAACTATACTACTACTAAACTGAGAAAAATCCTAATTTTAAGACTTTCGGTATTCATAGAAGGCATTTAGGAGTCCTAAAGTTAGGACTCCTAACTTCTGTGAATACCGAAATGAGTAAGTGCCTTCTGTGAATACCAAAATGAGTAAGTGCCTTCTGTGAATACCAAAATGGTAGTAAGTTTAGGATTTTGTCTTAAGTTAGTTCTGTGAATCGGGCCCTATGTCTTCAGGGATCTCGATGCAATGCTTATACAACTATTGTGGAATGGAAAACGTTGTCGGGTGAGCCTAGAAGTCATGAAACGTACTTGGGGTAGGGGCGGTTTAGAAATCCCGGACCTTGAACTTTATTATTTTGCGTCCCAATTACAGCACGCAGTGGCCTGGCTCGATACAGACCCAACATGGGAACGATCGCTCCTGGCGAACACATAGGGGATTTGACAGCTGGGTGCGCTTCTCTGGCAGACAAAAGGGCGACGGGACCAATGTCCTCCACTGGGCAGATTGTTGGTTGCCATCTGGGCCAGGGTGGTTCGACAACTTATACAGGTGCGACCGTTTGCCCCAGAGGCGGACTTTTGGCTGATGCCGCCTTTCGCGCACATTGACCGGGTCATGTCTACTGACAAATGGAAGGCGGGAGGGTGTCTTATGCTGTCAGACCTCTACCCTGACCAACGGTTCATAACATACCAAGATGCAGTGGACTCTTTTGAGCTGGGACCGGGGCAATTCTTGCAATACGCCAAAATAGCGGCAATAGGACGACATCTATGGCCTACATTCCCGGAAGCCCCGGAACACACGCATACTCTGGTCATGATGATAGTCATGGCGGGAGAGCGGAAACTTGTCACTCACCTGTACAGGGCTTTACGGGAAGACAGAAAATGTGCACCTCTCAAAATAGAAGGTAGATGGCAGGATGTGAGCCCACAGGAGATCACACCACGGGAGTGGGAAAAAATTCACGAGGGTGTACGTAAGGTGGCGGTGTCCAATAGATTTAAGCAGATACAATACAATATGGTCCACATGACATACCTCTCACCCAAGCGCCTACACACTATTGATAGCTTGAGGGATCCAAGGTGCCCCAGATGCCACTATGCACAGGCAGATTTCCCACACATGGTTTGGTCGTGTCCGTTGATCCAGATATACTGGACATCTATCCTAGAGGACCTGCACAGAATAACAGGATGGAGAGTTGCCCTGGAGCTGCGTACTTGTCTCCTTGGCCTGATTCCCCGGGACCCTAAACGTAAAACCAGCAGGAAGTTCCTGGTGTTTGGACTTGTGATAGCTAGGCGGCGGATAGCAATCCACTGGCTGCAACAGAGTGGGCCGCTGGTTGCGACCTGGAAGACGGACCTGCAGGAATGGGCATTAGCGGAGGAGGGACATATGTGCAGCACTAGGAGGGATGCCAAACTCCCGGAAGTATTGCAGGCGTGGGGGCTAATGGTCCAGGCAGGGGAAGAGACGGGAGGATACCCCTGAGTGAGATGTTGTTAGATAAACCTCTAGGTGGGTGGGCCCGGTGAGGGGGGATGGGGTGAGGGTGGGAGGGGGGGATGTTCAGCTACAAGTTCATATGATTGTCAATGACAGTGTTCATGCTTATTGCTGGTTCGGTACACACTTCAAAGGCAACCCTAATTGGACTAACTGTTGCTGGATAGAGACTTGGAGGCTTCTTATTCGGAATTGTTTGTAAAATAGTACTGTTTTACTATGTGCCGTGAACCTTAAAACCGCAATAAAGAAATTAATAAAAATAAATTTTTAAAAAGATAGCGTATTGGAATGTAAATGGTCTTCTGGATAAAGTCAAGCGGACGGCAATCCTTAGATACGTGGATAGATGCTCCAGCGGTCCTCCTACTGCAGGAGATTCATTTGCTCAGAGACAGATGTAACTTCTTGGCCTGAAATGGCTTCAACCTAGTGTCTCATGCAGGATTTACCGAGGATCTAGAGGGGTGGCTACCCTGCTGCATAAAAATGTTCCCTTAGTCGTCATGGAAGTCGTCCAGGTTTCAGTGGGTTGGTACACATTGGTATCAAGCTCGCTGTTTCGGAGACTGTGGACTGTTGTCTACACATACGCCCCACCCCACTATACGGGTGGCCAGGATGACAGAGCTGATGAAAATTATTGCAGCAGCCCCCGTAGGAGGGCTTATATTTGGGGGTGAATTCAACAACGTTATGCACCCACATATGCACACACAAGATGAAGTGAGAGAGTGGCAAGAAACGACCCTGGCATCTTGGGTTGCCTCTCTTGGCCTCAGCGATATTGGAGGAAACATAACCCAGCTGCACAGTATTATGCACATTACTCTTACCCTCACAAAGCACATTCATGGTTAGACTATATTTTCCTCCCTTCCTTGGATATTCTTATAGTGTCGGGATAGGATTCACCTGAGGGTGTTGTCCTACCATTCACCTCTTGAGATTGAGATAGTGCTAGATATATATCAAGGCCTAACTAACATTGGGCCTGCACGCAGAGTGGCTGAAGGATACTAAAGGCCATATTTATGAAAAGGTTGTGTCGCTTTTTGTACCACGCAATGGGGTGCATGCGCCCCTTATTCTATCTTGGGTCTTGAAGGTAGACTCTTACGCAGATGATATGCAGCTGGTGTTTTCCTTTAAAGAGCACTCCCTGGTGGTCTACATTAAATTCAAAGAATGCCTGAAGAATATCTCAACTTGGATGCATGATAATTGCTTGAAACTGAATGCGTATAAAACCGTGGTCATGTTTTTTAATCAGTCCTCACCTCCACCATCTAATCTATGGTGGGCCCACGGAATTGAAGCCCCCCCCCAATTCCGGCTAAGTCAGCGATAAATTTGTGTATCCGGTTCTATACCGATCTCTCTTTTACAACACGAATCCGACAGATTTCCTCTTCCTGTTTTTGAAATCTACGATCCTTGAGGAAATTCTTATGATCCTTGCTGAAAGAGAGCCATAAGATCATTATCCACATGCTGGTTACCTCCCAGCTAGACTATGCTAACAGCCTTTACATAGAGCTCCGAGCCTATTTGATTCACAGGGTACTGATAATGCAGAATGTAGCAGTGAGGCTGATCCTCCGGGTACCCTTTCAATACCACATTTCCCCTCACTTGAAACAGTTACACTGGCTCCCAGTCGCTAGGAGGATAGAGTTCAAGGCTCTGGCCTTGGCCTTTAGAGCCACAAGAGGCCTTAGTCTTTGTTACCTCAAGCAGAGGCTCAGCCTCTATCATCAGGATCGCACCCTGAGATCCAATCACTCGCATCTTCTTCATGTCCCACAATACTACAAAGCGCGACAAAAAAGATGACACATAGGCGTTAAATTTGGTTTCGATTATACACCAGGGGGGCATCTCTAAGCTTCCCATTATTTAACGCCTATGTGTCATCTTTTTTGTTGCGCTTTGTAGTATTACTACAGAGCTAACCATCTTAGGTTAGCCACACTTCAACACCACGTCCAGATTGTAGCCCCCTGGGCTAAGTCTCCTCTGACTTACAGCCCATACTGCCTGAGACGGCGGGGAGAGAAAGATGCAGAGCCCTTGTGCGCCGTGGAGAGTGGCCCCTGACGTCCATCTCCGCTGCCAAGCCCGGGAGAAGCCACAAAGGGCCCATGACATAAGTGCTGCAGTGCGGCTTGCGGGGCCTAGAGACAGCGCTGATATGAGGAGCTGACTTGGGAGGCTCTTGTGGGGTACTGCAAGTGGTATTGCTGATGGGACATTGTGACGCCTGCCTTCGATGCTAGGCCACTGCTGTGCATTCGTGTGGGGTTAAGCATTGGCTGGGGCCTCTGATCTGGCCTGGTAAGCTTGCGGGTACCTACCACTTATTGCCTCTATTATTTCCTGTGGACCCCGCCTACTTCCTGGGTGCTGCTGCAAGGGTGCCCTGTGACGACCTGATACCTGTTGTGACCCCTCCTGCTCTATGTGACGCCCCTTGGAGCCATTGGACGTGGCCCTATTGCCTTTGGGGGCAGCCTGTTGACTCTTCTTGGGCGGTGAGCTGTTCCTGGCCCAAAATAATCTTTCTAATTGGGCCCGAAGGGATTGTGGCTGTTTTCCTTTGCCTGGAGCTCAGGGGCTGTGTTGTTTTTCCGTATCCTCCACCTGTGACCATGCGTTTCCAAAACCGGTGGAAAGAGGTTCTGCTGCCGGTGGCTGACGCCCCACGCAGAGGGGGGTGAGACTAGCCTCTGGGAGGGGATTCTTGCAGGTCCCACAGGACAAGCTGGACTCTATCCTGATGGCCATTAGAGACTCACGGGAAACACCAGAGCACAAAATAGACATGGTGGAGGCAGACCTCAGGGTGCTCAGAGCTAACCATCTTAAGTTAGCTGAGCACATCAAAGCTACTGAATGTATGCTGTAGGAGGTGAGCCCGACAGCTGGGGATTTGACTGCCCGGATGGAGGATATTCTGATAGGGCCATTGTACTGAACGTCTGGGTAGTGGATTCTGAAGGTCGTGCCGCAGTAATGATATCCGAGTGGTGAGTTTGCCTGAAAAAGTGAAGGTGCAGACATGGCTGCTTTCCTTGAGGACTGGCTTAGACGTTTGGTGGCCCCGTAGGACTTGTCCTCTTTCTTTGCCTTGGAAAGGGTCACAGGGTGCCCCCAGCCACCCACCACCTAGGGGTGTGCCTTGCCATGCTGTGGCATGCCTTTTGTATTTCCGTGACCATGACCACCTCCTAACCTCCACCTAAGACTTGGAAGAGATTTGTGTTGACAACAGCAGGGTGATGATTTTCCCTGACTTTTCTTTAGCAGTTCAGAGACTGAGGACTTTGTTCCTGGAGTCCAAACAGAATTTCAGAGACTTGGATATCAAGTATGCTATGCTGTATCCCTCACACTTGTGGGTTGTCACTGCTCAGAGAACCAAGTTCATCTCTGATCCAGATGAGGTGTTTTGACTGGCTCGAGCTGAGCTCGGAGGAGTACCCGGCGACCCCGGGCACGGCGCAGGCAGGGATGAGGTGACACAGGCACAACGTGACCGATGAAATGCAGTGGAAGCAGATGCTAAAATCACGACCTCAGACTCAGAGTGGCACCCGCCATCAGCTGGGGGTGCGGCCGGGGGTTTGGATTCAGACCCTGAGTCTGATTCCACACTTGACACTGCCATGAGTGGAGACTTGTCTCATGTCAGCCTGCAGACTGCTGATGAAATCCACTGACCCCTTTGGTTTCGATTATACACCAGGGGGGCATCTCCAAGCCCCACATTATTTAACGCCTTTGTGTCATCTTTGGCGAAAAGTAGCAAAAATGGGGACTCAGCATTTGCTCCTATACGGATGACACACAGCTGATGGTAGCCCTTGAGGAAAGACCTGATGTTACCAAAATAAAACTGCACAACTGCCTCTCAGAGATGGCACAATGGATGTCTGAGCATTCTTTGAAACTAAATGCAGGGAAATCAGAAATCCTGCTCTTCGGAGGAGCCAACCTAATCTGTTCCTTAAGGACTAATATCCAACAGATTTCCCACCCTACCAGCAGCCCTGCCATGATTTCTCGCTATTCAGCGCCGTGATATTCCTTGGGATTATTTAATACCTATGTGTCATCTTTGGCGAAAATTAGCAAAAAATGGGGACTTAGCATTTCCTTCTATGCGGATGACACACAGCTGATGGTAGCCCTTGAGGAAAGACCCGATGTTACCAAAATAAAACTGGACATCTGCCTCTCAGAGATTAAACTAAATGCAGGGATATCAGAAATCCTGCTCTTTGGAGGAGCCAACCTTATCTGGGATGCCACATGGTGGCCCTCAAACCCTGGGAGAGGCCTCAGCTCCCAAGCAATGTGCAAGAAACCTAGGCATCCACATTGATAACACCCTTTCCATGAAGGACCATGTGCGGGCCCTCTGTGGAAGAGGCTTCGCAAGTCTGAAACTGCTAACCAGACTTTTCCCCTGGATCCCACTGGACCGTAGAAGAACTGTTACACAGGCCGTGCTTATAAGTCAGCTCGACTATGGAAACGCCTTATTTGTAGGCATGGCTGAGTACCTTTTCACACGGCTACAAGTGCTTTCAAACGCCGCAGCCAAATTAGTGTGCAATAAAAGCAGACTAAGCTCAGCATCAACGTGCATGAAAGATCTTCACTGGCTACCCATGCGACAAAGAGCAGTATTTAAACATTTAAACTACTCAGTCATGCACATAAAGCGCTGTATCAAAGTGGCCCCAGAATATTACAGAATAAAATTTGACCCTGACTCCAGACAGGCAGGTCGCTCCCCACGTCGCGCAGATCCACCTGATTGTGCCCATGTCCTGAGCCCAGCTGCCACTGCTGACTGTGTTCGAGGCCCGCCTCCACCCACAGCCTACCACCTGCGCCTCATCCCCGGTGGCCAGTGGTAGGCCGTAGGTTTTGCTTGCTTGCTTTGTTTTTTGGCTGTTTTTGTTATTGTTTTTATTGTATCCATTTTTCACCTCCTTCATTACCTTGTTCTGCTGTGCCCTTTTTCACTTCTGTACCCTTCGCCGTTCCCGCTTTCCCGCCCCTGCGTTCCCTGTGGCCCCGCCCCCTGCTCCCATTCGTCCGCTCCCTCCCTCCTCCCAGTTGCTCCTCCCTCCCACCTCCCCTTGTTACGGCGGCCGCGGCGCTGGCGCGCCCGTCTGCGCCCATCCGCGCCTGGACCGCACCGAGCACCAGAACCCCTGGCCCCCGCGAATGCCACGACGCCTGCCCCCACTACGACTCCAGCTCCCTCCACGCACTCAACGCCGGACAATCACTTACCTGCTGCCTGGCCGCCCTAAAGCGCACCCAAGGACCCTTCTCCTGCCAGATCTGCAGCTTCAACAGCATCCGACCCGCCAACCCACCAACCAGGAAAGAACCCAACCACCTCTGATGCATCCTCATCAACACCCGCTCTGCACGCAAACACGCCGTTGAAATCTGGGACCTTCTCGACTCAACCGCCCCAGACGTCACCTTCCTGACGGAGACCTGGCTGAACCCCTCCTCGGCATCGGTATCCATAGCCATCCCGGACGGCTACAAGATCTCCCGCAGGGACCGCACCAACGGAGTAGGAGGAGGAATCGCCATCGTCCACAGGAAAACTCTCAGAGTCTCGACCAACACCGACGACACCCTCTGCACCGCCGAACACCTGCACTTTCAGATCCACACAGACCCCACCACCACCCTCTGAGGAACCTTCGTCTACAGATCCCCCGGACCCTGACCACAGTTCAGCGACTCCATCACCGACTTCGTCAGCACACATGCCCTCTCCTCCACAGACTACATCCTCCTCGGGGACCTGAACTTCCACCTTGAGAACAACAACGATACCAACTCCACCGCCCTGATCGCCAACCTCGCCAACCTCGGACTCAGACAACTCGTCACAGCACCCACCCACTCCGCCAGACACACGCTTGACCCCATCTTCTCCGCAAGCTCCCATGTCTCCTTCAACCACACCACTGAACTCCACTGGATCGACCATCGCTGCATCCACTTCACCTTCCGGAAACCGACCACGCACCACCGCACCCAACAGATCCCCCGCCGCTGCTGGAGCAAAGTCACCGAAGACCAGCTAACCACCACCCTCACCCGGAGCCCACCCGCCGACCCCACCGACCCCGACACTGCCGCCCGCAACCTCAGACAGTGAATCAACGGCTGCGCCAACACCCTTGCCCCGATCAAGAAACCCTCCAACAACCACACCAGCAAGAAAGCCAGCTGGTTCACTGAAGACCTCCAAGCAAACCTGCCAAAAGCTAGAGAAGAAGTGGCACCGTGAACGAACGCTGGAAAGCCACGCAGCCCACAAGAACGCCACCCGCAGACACCATCACCTCATCAGATCCGCCAAAAGGGCCTCCTCCAAAGACGCTTAGACAACAACGCACACAACAGCAAAGAGCTCTTCAACATCGTGAAGGAACTCTCCAACCCCAGCTCCAACACCAATGACATCCCACCCTCGCAAGACCTGTGCAACACCTTCTTCCATCGCAAGATCGCCGACATCCACGACAGCTTCAACGCCACTACCGCCCCGACTACCACTGAGACCTCCACCCCCACGACCACCATCCGCACCGATCGCCTGCTCTCCTGGAACAAGATAAACGACGACGACACCATTAAAATCATGAACACCATCCACTCCGGATCTCCGTCAGACCCATGCCCACACCACATCTTCAACAAAGCCCGCACCACCATCGCACCCCATCTCCGGAAAGCCATCAACATCTCCTTAGAGACAGCGACCTTCCCGGAGAGCTGGAAACACGCCGAGATCAACGCCCTCCTCAAACAACCCAAGGCTGACCCCAAGGACCTCAAGAACTTCCGGCCCATCTCCCTGCTCCCGTTCCCGGCAAAGGTCATTGAGAAGACCGTCAACATACAACTGACCCGCTACCTCGAGGAAAACAGCATCCTGGACCCGTCCCAGTCCAGGTTCCGCAGCAACCACAGCACCGAAACCGCCCTCATTGCCAACACCGATGACATCAGGGCCCTGCTTGACAACGGAGAAACCGCGGCCCTCATCCTCCTGGACCTGTCAGCTGCCTTTGACACGATCTGTCACCGCACACTACGCACACGCCTCCACGACACTGGGTTCAAAGAGAAGGCCCTGGACTGGACCAGCTCCTTCCTCTCTGACAGAACACAGAGCGTCCGCCCCCCCCTTTCCGCTCCGAAGCCACCGAGATCATCTGCGGAGTAGCCCAGGGCTCATCCCTCAGCCCAATGCTGCTTAACATCTACATGGTACCGCTCGCCCACGTCGCCCGCCTGCACGACCTCAACATCATCTCCTACACCGATGACACCAAGCTGATCCTCTCCCTCACCAAGGACCCCCACACCGCCAAAACCAACCTCCACTAAGGAATGAAAGCCGTCGCCGAGTGGATGAAGAACAGCCGACTGAAGCTGAACTTGGACAAGACGGAAGTCCTCATCCTCGACTCCACCCCCTCGGCCTAGGACGACTCCTGGTGGCCGACCGCACTGGGAACAGCACCAACACCCACCGACCACGCACGCAACCTAGGGTTCATCCTTGACTCCACTCTCTCCATGACTAAGCTGGTCAACGCTGTCTTGTCCTCCTGCTTCAACACCCTCCGCATGCTCCACAAGATCTACAAGTGAATCCCCACCGAAATGTGAAGAACGGTCACCCAGGCCCCTGTCAGCAGCAGGTTGGACTACGGAAACGCCCTCTATGCAGGAGCCTCGGCCAAACTCCTGAAACGACTTTAACGCATCCAGAATGCCCCTGCACGCCTGATCCTCGACATCCCTTGTCGCAGCCACATCACACCATGCCTGAGAGACCTGCACTGGCTCCCCGTCAACAAGAGGATACCCTTCAAGCTCCTCACCCACGCACACAAGGCACTCCACAACACCGGACCAGCGTATCTCAACAGATGACTCAGCTCCTACACCCCCACCCGCCAGCTACACTCCGCCGCCCTCGCCCTCGCCACAGTCCCCCACATACGAAGAGCGACCTTTGGCGGCAGATCGTTCTCTCACCTCGCCGCCAAGACCTGGAACACTCTCCCCACCCACCTACGGCAGACCCAAGACCTACTCACCTTCAGAAGACTCCCCAAGACCTGGCTTTTCAAGCAGCAGCAGCACCACCTCCCCCCCGCGCCTTGAGAACCTCACGGGTAAGTAGTGCGCTTTATAAATACTATGATTGATTGATTAATTAATTAAAATTGAATTCTATGTCCCCACAAGGAGTTTACGGTCACTACATCAAGCACTGGTCAGGACAAAGCTTTCAGGAAAAAAATTTAAACTTATCTGTTCCCTAAGGACTAATATCCAACAGATTTCCCACCCTACCAGCAGCCCTGCCATGATTTCTCGCTATTCAGCGCCGTGATATCCCTTGGGATTATTTAACGCCTATGTGTCATCTTTGGCGAAAATTAGCAAAAAATGGGGACTTAGCATTTCCTTCTATGCGGATGACACACAGCTGATGGTAGCCCTTGAGGAAAGACCTGATGTTACCAAAATGAAACTGGACAACTGCCTCTCAGAGATGGCACAATGGATGTCTGAGCATTGTTTGAAACTAAATGCAGGGAAATCCTGCTCTTTGGAGGAGCCAACCTAATCTGGGATGCCACATGGTGGCCTCAAACTCTGGGAGAGGCCCCAGCTCCCAAGCAATGTTGAAGAGGCTTCGCAACTCTGAAACTGCTAACCAGACTTTTCCCCTGGATCCCACTGGACTGTAGAAGAACTGTTACACAGGCCCTGCTTATAAGTCAGCTCGACTATGGAAACGCCTTACCCAAGTACCCAAGTTACCTATCCCAAGGAAGCCAGGTGCATAGGCCTGAAGTGGCGTCAGAAACCGCTGTCGAACCCAATGGAAGACTTCGAAGAAGAGCCGCTGCTGGAAGGAAGAAAAGTGTCAGTTGGAATCCAAAGGTGGATTCTTGTCCAAGAGTACCTGAAAACAGGGGACAGAGTCTGGGTCACTTAGGTGTGACCGGGGGCTCGGAAGACGAATGGCCACTGATTTTGTGTGCATCAGCTGTGTTGGTGGAGTCCTTGACTCTGCAACTACGGGGACCAGAAGATGTCGAGGACAACCAGGAGCCGGATACGAGTTGTCCCACAAAGGATATCAAGTGCTGAGTGGTCGGTGCCCTGCGGGAGCAGCAACAAGCCTTGGCAACGGCAACCCACGCAGAGGTCAAGGATGTGTACGGTTCGGACCAGCAAGGTCCAGGGGACTCACCAAATGCAGAGAAGTCAGGGCAGGCCTGTAGCAACCAGGAGAGCCCAAGAAAAGCGAAGTTGACCCTCAAGTGGACCCACAGGCCGGAGGCAGAGGAGTCGCGAAAGGACTTCAAGTGATTTCACCAAACAACAGCCCCACGGAGCACTCGGTGGGAGGAGGTCAAAGTTCTTTGTAGGAAATGGTGCAACAGGTTGGGACTACTCGGAGCCCAATGCACTTGTTTGGGAAACGCCAACAAGTAAATGCGCTTGAAAATGTATGTGGCAAATGTGTGCGGTGCACAGGGGTTCGAGTATTGCAGCCCCCACGAGGGATTCTGACCTAAAAGTTGGTGAGAGGGCAGCTCGGACCTTGAGGGATGTAGAAACTTACCTCCTGTGTTGCTGAAGCCTTCGGAGTCCATAGGAGCTCATGATCATCAGACCGGACAGCAGTATTGCGGTGCCTGCAGATGCAGGGGAGTGACTCCTTCACTCCAAGGGAGATATCTTCAGTTGTCCGTGATGCTCCACCGGTCCTGCACGGATCCTGTATGGTGCACGGGCAAAGACAATGCAGAAGAGTGAGTGGGAGACAAAGTCGGACCCAAACAAAGTCCAGCGAAGTCCAGAGTGTCCACACGGTCGAAGTTTAGTGGTTTCTGGTTCAGAATATTGTCCACGTCGAATCTAAGGTCCTGCAGCCAGGCAAGCCCTTAAGTACCAAAGGAAGAGGGTTGGCAAGATTCAGGGGACCCTCCCAGGGGAGGGTCTGTATATTGGGGAGATTACTCCCATGTCCTTTGTCCAGTTTGCTCCAGAGCTGGAGCCAACTGATTTCAACTGGACCATAACCGGGGACCCCAAATGTGCAAGTGCATCCACCCAGTCCTAATACACTAAATCCTGTCTGGGAAGTGGTCACACCTCCCTCTGACAGGATGCCTATTGTTCTACCTTCCTCTGCTCGAGCTTGGCTTAGCAGCAGGAGGGCAGAAATGTGGTCTCTGCTCGGCAGCAACTATTTTGTGCTGTCCAGGACTAGAAGGCTGATACCGGGAACACCAGGGACCTCATGAAGCTCGCTTCTTAGGGGTGGAGTCATACCGCCCACATCGGTTACCAGTGTGGGGTATGATTCCATCATGTTTGACACCAAACATGATAGGGTTTGTTTCAGCCCCTCTATATGTCGTAAAAGGCTGCATCACTGACAAACCTAGAGAATGGACTCCGTAGGCTGCATGGGTGTCCTGATCATGCAGTGGCACCCCCTCACCTAGAACCAAGCACCCTGCCTTCAGGATTGTTAAGGCCTGCTATTGGGGTGACACATAAGTTTTAAGTACAGTGACCCTTATTTTATTTTTTTAAATATTTTTTATTGAGTTTTTTCAAACAAAAACATGATATGATGTCAATATCAAAGAATCGCAGTAGCCGCTTAAACATCAGTTGCCACTAAACAATGCTCCGTTTATTCTCCCCACTTTGCATAAAAGGAAGATGAATACAAATCCCCTATATTAAATATCAGCACATATGTACAATGTGTGGGATATATGACTGAATGACAATTCGACACAGATTATTGTGCAGAAGGCACCTCTGCAACTCTTAAGCAACCAGAATAATAAGCATTGGCATAGCCAATAGGTCTCGCTTTTGGGCCCTTATAAATATTTAGTTATGCAGCACAATATCCTTGGTGCAACAACATCAACTGTTGCATGTCTAAACACATATAACGTCCCAAAGGCAGGACCTATTGGCTATGCCAATGCTTGTTTGAAAGAGGTGGCCGTGGGTGTAGTCCATGTGATCTAAATTGAAGCTAGGGAGGGGCACTGCATTTAAACATAAGAAGGGAGAATCACGTGTAAATGGAGGCCTGGGGACATAAGCAAAGAGATTGGGAGCTAGAGCTTGATATGTGCCAAGGGAGAAAAAGCCACACATGTAGTAGGAGAGAGATTCTTAGGAACTGCGATGTGCCTTGGGAGGTCCCAAATGCGAGACCTATTGGCTATGCCATTGCTTGTCCTCACATGCAGTCGGTGTTGCAGGTTTGTGGGATGTGCGAGTGTCGTCGTTCTATGGCACTAAGTGCCGTCGATATATTTAAGGCGACCAGAGGTCCCAAATTTGCTAGGACAGCCAGCCTTTTTTTTTTACCATCTGTTTCTGTAAATGTAGCCCATGTACCGGTTTTCAGAGGGTGTCGACTAAACACAGAGCGAGGAAAATTGTTATGTGTGTTCAGTGCGGAATTAGTCATCAGCCCTTATCATGGAGGTGGGGTTGGTTGAGTTAACAGGGTCGTATTTGTTCGTCAGATTCAGCATAGGGCACTATATGGCTGGCAGCAAGCTTTAGCCCAGCGAGAGTGAGGACACACACGGAAGATATTTAAGACAGCCTTTAAACACTGACTGCAGAGAAGCTGCCATGCAAACGACACTGGGAAAGGTACAAAGTGAGTTGGGATCCTGGATAGGGTCGAGTTTTGTATACTGGAAGTAAAGTCGTTCTTTGCACATGGAAAGCATGCGGCTGGCACACAGTGATCGTTTTGTGCTGGTCATTTCCGAATAGCCTGCCAGAACAATGGTGTATGGTAGGGTTTCTGTAAAGTCGCAAACGCCTTTTTGGTGTGGGTTTGTGGCTAGTGAGAGTGCTGCATTTTTACGAGTCCTAAAATAAATAGTTCCTTCAAAACAATGTATGAGACCTCTCCTGTAAACCAGGATTTATTTAGATCTTCTAACATGCTAAATCAATGCAAAAATATAGTCTACCACTAGATGCCAGACTTGTCTATCTAATTCATCCTTCCGCACTGAAGGTTGACAGACTTCAGAACAAAAGTAAGAAATCGTCAGCCTCCTCTGTTGATTACGGCAATGCAGCACGCCTCTGCCACGGGTAGACTGAGTAAACGGGAGCCATCTGGGCAAAGCGCAAAAAACGGGGACGATTTAACAAAACAACCCTAACAATAATCAAGGAACATTCAAATGTGCATAGCAAACGAAAAATGTGAAACTAGAAGCATGAGAACTGTTAGTGTAAAATTAAACGTGGTGACGCGAGTGATGCGCACGCGCGACGGGAAAAAGTGCTGTGCACGTCGCGAGCGCTTGTGCACGTAATAGCAAGCTGGTGGCCAGCAAGGTAGCACTTTTGAAGCCTGTACTAAATGTCTCGCCAGAGCAGCGCATGCGTTGGCTCAGGCTAGACCTAAAAAAGAACATATAAACCCCTCCTCCCACCCATCCTCCCAACCCACCCATGTCCCCGGTGTGTCTCGTGCTTCGGCAATTCAATATAATTCTGTGCTACACATAGACCAGCATTGTATTACATTAGCATATCAAAGCCAGTGAAGATCAGCATTCCCCCATTCAAGGACACTATTAGTATTACAATAATCCCCACCAATCGATCAATATACATAGAACTCAAGGCAAGACCCCTGGCGTGCCCGCTGTCGAGGTTTCATCTGAACCTATCTCCGGTGCTTGCAATGAAACCACTAGTGCTTCCCAGGCTCTCGCGGCCTCCATGGCTTTATTGCCCTGTGCTCGTGTAGCTAGTTGAAATCTGATTGTACTTTCACTCGTGGACCATTTAATCAATTCCATTTTCCATCTCAGAACACTGGGGCCCCGTACGGCCTTCCAGTGCACCGTAATATCCCTCTTGGTCAGCAATAGCCCCAAATCCAGGAATTTGCTCATAACTCTCGTCTTGGGCATATGGGGGAACCAGTGAAGTAAGCAGGTGCCCATGTCAGGGGTTATCCGTCGTTCTGTGATTTTGCATAGCAGCGCAACTACATCCTTTCAGTACGTTCCTAGCTGCGGGCAGTCCCACATCATATGCCTGAACTCTGCCCCTTCTAAATTACAACGTGGGCAGTGTTTGTATTGAAATATGTATTAATCCTGGCAGGAGTGAGATGCGCTCTGTGTAGCATAAAGAAAGTGCAGTGACCCTTAGACATAGTAAACCTATATCTTAAGTAAGTGGTGCATGCACCAACTTACACAGGCTTCAATGTAGTTCCATATTGCATGGCCTCTCATGGGTGGCATAAAACATGCTTCAGCCCATGGGAGGCCTCCGGGGTACCTATGCCCTGGGTACATGTGTACCATATACTAGGGACTGACAAGGGTACCCCAGTATCTAATCTGGAGTGTACCTAAGTACATGGTGTGGCAGTTTAGGGAGAAAGCAGATAGAGTGGGGTCCTGATTAGAAGAATCCCAGTCAGACCAGTCAAAAACAGTATTACATTCAGCAAAAAGTGGGGGTAACCATAAGAAGCAGATCCTACTTTACTACAACATTTATCAGCAAGAACTACTGAGGTGGAGGGGTGAATCTCCTGTCTGGAAGATGTGGCGGACACCACCAATAAGGAGCTGCAAATACTGAAGGAACTGACTGCACTCCTTGAACACCGAATATAGGATGTGGAGCGCCTATCACTTAGAAATAGCCTGTGGTTGGTTGGTCTGCCGGAGGGCACAGAGTGACAGCAACCAGAGAAACTCTTTAGAGACTGGTCTAAGGCATGGATCCCAGACCAGTTGTTGTCCTCCTGCATCATACTAGAGAGGGCTCACGCAGCGCTTGCTCGTAGAGAGCCACCTGACGCACCACCCAGATCTATCATCATGCAGGTGCTAAACTGTGTAGTTAGGGATGCTATACTGCAGCAGGACTACTGCCTACCAGATATTCGCTGTGAAGACTCTAAGGTAGTGTTATTCCCCAACTACTCTGCCAAAGTGCAGCTCATGTGTAAATCAATTTTCGAGGTGAAAAGGAAACTCAGGGCTATAAAATTGGATATGTGCTTATCTACCCTGCTAGCCTAAAATTGCTGTTCCAAGGCAAAACACTATTATTTGAAAGTCCGGAGGCAGCATGAGACTGGGCAGCTGAGAGAAAGCAATTGCCAACAACACAAGCCATTCCACTGACGCTCTGGGAGCAGATGAACTGCCCCAGGAGAGAAGAGATGGGAGAGTACCTCATTGGATGGATCCTACCAAGGCCAGAGAGCGGACTGCCCCACCGCCAGGCCTCAGTTGCTGCAGTGGGAGCTATGATGCCTCTTTCCTGGCTATCGCACGGTCCCACCTCACGCCCCAATCTTCTGCTCTACTGACATAAATTTTCACTATGGTTGTCTGGGGCTTCATTGCTCCAGCAACAAGTGGCTAGCGCCGAGGCTGTTAAGCCCGGTAATTCAGATGTTAGTATTTGTCTTTTATGTTAGGTTATCATTTCAAATGGGTATGCTGTTTTTTTGGGTGAAAGATGGTTCCATAGTTGAAGTATTGAGTGGAAGATGTAGAGGGGTTTGTTTGTGGTTAGGTTGTTTTTTTTATTTTGTCTCACACAAGTGCTGTGCACAGCGCTGTTCCTCTGCTTCATACACATATGACTGACTACCTGCTTGAACATACTAGAAAGTGACGTATACTCTAAGATAGTGTCATGGAAGTCAAGATGGCGGACGCAGCTTAGAGACACTCCACGATCTGCCCCTATTATCCTGCCTGTTCCTCGGTAACGAGAATCCATCGCTAATAAACAGATGGCGGCACAGAGCTAAGGCGACAGTGCACCAAGCGGTGAAGAGAAAACACTCCGGGAGGACCTCGTAACTGCATGAGTCGAAGGAGTATCAGTGACACGTGGCGAGCGGGAAGCATACCTAAGGCACTGGTGAGGCGCTTGTCAGCCGTCACCTCCAAGAAAACGAAACACTACTCAACAGCAAGCTGATACGGACCCGCAAGAGTAGCGGGAACGACCCAGCCCACAGCACACTCTGCGAGCTGCAGCGTACCACTGAGCCGAAGTCACGGCCACTGGAGGCGCGAACGAGGTGGGTCACAGCCTGTGATCCTGATCCCTGCCTGTTCCAATCCCGCCACCCCTGAGGCCCTAGAGGTCAGATTGGACCTGGCCTATAGGGGACCCTAAACCAGGCGGCAGTGGGGAGTTACAGCCCTTCCACAACGACACCACAGCCAGATAAAGAGGTGGCTGGCACTGCAGCGGCCCACACTGGCGATTGTGATATCCTGCCGTAATGGCGGCACATCAAACACACATAAGCACAAGAGGTAAGGAGTGAAGAGACTACAAGGGACCCGGAGGTGACTGGTAGAGGTCCGGGCATCCGGCTCGGGCCCAGGACAGAGACAAGTGCCACCTCCTCTGCTTTAACAAGAACCTTTGCACTGAGGCCACATAGCAGGCCCGCTAGGGGAGAAGAAAACACCCCAGCCAAGTCTAGCTGTGCTCCGCCGGTTCAAACATGAAAATAGACGCATGGACAGAACAGTAGTCTGCCAGGCTCTGCCTAACAGCTGAATTATAGCAACACCAAGTCAAGCGCTGCTGGCGGCGGGGACCGGGTTTCCTCGGGCCCACAGAGCAGCGCCATAGCAGCAGAAAAGGGGGGCCGACAAGACACCTGGGGAAGGCAATCGTGCTGAGCGACAAGCTCAATACTGCCCCCTCATATTAACAGGAGTGCCATAGGCAGTACTAAGCTCACTGTGGAGTTAGGAAGAAGCGCAGTGGCAAACCATGAAAAAGGAGGAAACCACCTTAGACCAGAGATCCCAGCCAATACTAAATACCTGCAGAACATTGGACTGCAAGGCTAAGGGTGAAGGCTGAACGTCCTGAAGGTACAAAGAAGTCCCCAAGAAAGGCACAGAGGTACAATAGCAATGTCAACCCCATCACAAAATACTGCAACATAAGCCAGCCCGGGCCACATACAATATCCACTAGAGGCCTGGGAAACAGCATCTGTATGCTTACAGCCCAACAGCTAGCTGTGGGTCACCTACAGTCGACCATGCCACAGACAGTACCCCAGTCTAGCTTGGATGGACCACCCCAAACTGAAACCACCAAGGGCACTGAATCCCTGCACCTATCATTAGCCACAAAAATGATCACAGTATTAAGCGCAGTTAAAAAACTCGGTGTAACAGAACGTGTTGTCTCCTCAATTCGTAGTAGAACATGTGCATAGAGTGCCGACTCACAAGTAGCCTCCGGGCGCGAAACCCAGACTGCTCCTGATTGACTGCTGGATTACAGAGACAGGGACGCTGTCCTAAGAGAAACTCACAAGCTGTCAGATATAACAATACAAAACGCACATCATGCTGTTCCCTGACTACATGGTGCAGGTGCAGAAACGCAGGGGCTTCTTCCAGTCAGTGAAACAAGTCTTGCATGAGCCGGATATACACTACTCCCTGTTGTTCCTGCTTCGACTCCGTGTGGTGGCGAAAGGTACCACCTACTTCTTTGACTCCCAATGGATGCATGGGACTGGCTTGAAGATCTGGGATTGACAGCAGGACGCACAATGCCAGGTGCTCAAGTGAGACCATGTCGAGACTGGGGCAACCGCAGACGAGTCAAGAACAAATGGGCAACCCCGTCAACCACACCAAAAGCTGTCCCCGACTCGGAGCAAATAATATTAGAGCGACAAGAAGCTCTGCAAGTGGCAGGTGCAATTAGTGATCGGATGTGCAGTTCAGATCAGGAAACAGAGTCAACTAAGTCAATGAATGAAGAGGAATTAGCCCGCTCATGGCCCGAGGGACCTGACTCACCGACTCTGCCAGTAGTGATGCCACAAACCTCAGACAACATAATATAGGCACCAGCTAGACACTGACTGATCAAGCGAAAACCTAAAGACTTGGATGAATGCCCATCCTGGTTAAACTGGGCGCTCATGCGATGCAAGCAGAAATCATCGCGAGCAGCTGGACTACACACAAGAACAGCGCCAAAATGGTGTTGGCACACCACACAAGATCTAGGGAAGCCATCCAATATACACTCTATCTCATAATTTGGGAGGGCCCTCGTTTTGGGTCCGCTCCAATAAAGTTGCACATGTTACAGTGCTGAACCCCATTTTTCTTTATGTACCCATTAAAGGAGGAAACACTAACTGAACCCCGCATAAGCAGCTGTTCTTAGCAGATGCAGAAGATCCAGGCCACACGCCGCTCATGAATAATACACACACACTCATAAATCTCTTACATGGCACACACTAACGTCATTACCTGGAATGTAAGGGGCATACACACACCAGCAAGGCGCTACTCCATATACTCATACCTACAACGCAGGGCCACCATTATAGCGCTACTGCAGGAAAGACACCTAACACAACTGGAAGCAGCCCGCCTTCAACAACGCTGGTGAGGACAGGTGTTCAGCACTAATTTCTCCTCGCAGGCAAGGGTTGTGTTGATATGGGTCAATGCAGGGACATCTTTTAAGATGGAAGAGTTGAAAACAGACACAGAAGGCAGATACATATTTGTAAAAGGCCGGTTAAATGGCCAAACCATCCTGATAGGGTCCATATATGCTCCCAACGCTGAACAGACATTTCTTCGTCAACTCACAAAAGTCCCCCTGGAACAGGATTCCCTGGCTGCTGGGCGGGGACTTTAAATCAGTACTAGACGTCACCCTGGACCGCTCATTTCCCCTCTGACGCGCACCGCTGCCTCTTTGAACACCCACGCGTTGAGCATCTGGTTTGCACACTGGTCCCTGACGGATGTATGGTGCGGCAGCAATCCTGAAACGCATATATTCCTTCTATTCCTACGCACATGACCTGCATGTGAGGTTGGGCCGCATAGTGAGTTTGCCTTCGCTGTCACCCCTTATCAGAAAAGTAGATTACCTGGGGCGCACACAGTCCGATCATAATCCCTAATGTAGTGGAGACGGGGTTTTATGTGCACACATTGCTATGTTAGCATAAGTGTTTTAGAGGCTAAACGCCATCTTGCCACTTTGCTGCTTTTGCACACGAGACTGCAGGTAGCTGTTATTACAGGAAGACAGCTTGCTAGCTTTTTCTTCACATGAGAACAGTCTGTTGTTCACATCCCTCGACTTGCACCACGACCTTAGTCTGAACACTGTGTTGAAGCCGTCAAGGTCAAATAACAATGTATGCTGTTGAATTCAGGTTGATCGGCCCACGCTCTAGACACAATACGCACACAGCTGCAAATATCTGAAACTCGAGTGCCATTAATATTTCATTTGCATGCATGATTCAGACACTTGGAGAAAACCTTTCCAGACACAGAGAGTAGCGCTGATCCTGTGATGTGATTCACCTAAGCTGAACTTTGAGGTATGGGGTTCACCATTCAAACCTAGAGACCTTCTATTAGTTTATAAAACTAGTTTACTAACCAAGGGAGGGTGGTTCACAAAGTATTATAGGACTTGTTTTCCACCATCATTTTTAATAGGATTTCTCCCTTCATTTTCTATGGTGTTGTAAGAATGCTGATGGTTTTGTTTTTAATCATTTGCCTGCTTATATTAGCCAAAGTACTGCACCTTAGAGTACGTAGTTAAACTTTTAAACTTTTCCGTGTCTCTGATTACTCTTGTTGTGGACTGATATGAGAATAATAACGAAAAGGTGTTTCTGATTCCCACCATTCCTGAGAGTACTCTAAGTCACTTGTTCTGGGTTGTCTAATCATTGGTAGCTTTGAGATGATACGGAGAACGAATGAGAAACT
Organism: Triturus cristatus; assembly: GCF_964204655.1. Classification (NCBI taxonomy): domain Eukaryota; kingdom Metazoa; phylum Chordata; class Amphibia; order Caudata; family Salamandridae; genus Triturus; species Triturus cristatus. Next base: position 699,688,120 of record NC_140591.1, read on the forward strand.
GATGCTAGTCGGATAGGGGTTCTGGGTAGTGAGGTGAGTTTTTTGGTACACCACAATTCACTGAGGTCCTGGTTTCCTGTGCATAGTTATGTGCATGAGCAGAATCCCCGCAACACTAACACTTGACTTTGCTGGGGCATAGGTCCACCAGCTGTCCCCACGGCAGAATACTTCAACGTTAATGCGGTCTCCATAAATAACACACTACTCGAATGGGAGGCATTTAAGGTGGTCAACAGGGGGCGAAGTGTAGGACTCACATGGAATATATGTAAACAATTGAGTGTAGACATAGACAAGTTGGAATGCGGGTTATTAGAGCACGAAACCTAGGTGACGTCTGGTGTAGGTGGTGGCCGGCGATTGAGTGTGATGCGCAATGAGCAAGTGGAACTCCCAAAGCAGTTAAGATGCCTGGTTACCTGTGCATAGTTCTGTGCATGAGCAGAATCCCTGCAACATGGCTCATCTAACGTTTTGGTCTTATGATTGAGACGCCTTAGTAGTGCTTATATTAGTCCACAACACCCTCACTCTTGTTTCCGGTTGACGGGAGTGACGGTTTAAACCTACCTACATAGTTCATATATAGGTTCTCTTAAGCTTGACAATTAAAAAGGTTTCATTTTAAATTCTACCCTTTTTTGTGCTACAGTTTAATATAGATTGTTTTTCTTCTCTGTGTCTTTATGGCTGAAGTCGCTATTGCAGCGCATAGTCGCGCACCTCTCCGGCGTCACTTGACGCAGTTCGGGGTGCCTGACGATGGGATGTCTATTATCTTTGTAGTGAGTGCCGATGCATCGTTTCCCTATGAGCTGTTTTACTCTTGGGTTACTTTGCCAGAGGTGAATGCGGATGATAAGACGTTTCACACATACAACACTACGGCGGTCCCAGCTAATTACATGCTGTATAGGACGCAGGAAATTCCCATTTCTGCTTGGCAGCATTGTATTTGGTTAAATGGCGCCCTCCCCCTCACCGTTACACTGGTTCGTTTGGGTCCCTTGCCCATTCCAGGGGCCACTTGGCCAGTCTTGGCTGGGTTTACACCACATCCCCGTTATTTGCAAGCCCCGCTGGATGACTTGCGTCAACTCCATACCGCCTTGATTGCGGTACATAGGGCTTTAGTGCAATACGTCTCTCGGAATGTCCAGGTGGGGGCACCTGCGGTTGCGGCGCAACCAGCTTAGTCCCATCATGGTTAATTCGGTAATGGGCAAGCGCCCCCAGAATAAGGACGATATGCCTTATTGGCTTGCTGGGAAATTTGACCAGCTGGAAGCAGTATTTCCAAATTCTACTCCTTTGGAAAAACACAGGAACCTTACCATTAGTTTGCAGAAAGACTTGGTCCCAGAGGTTAATGATTGTCAGAACTGGGGTAAAGTGTTTGCAGCAGTCTACTCGAAGTGCTTCGGCACACGGTCTATGACTGTACTGCCCTCCGTGATCAAGCGTGTTCAAGATCAACATGGTCCGGAGGCTGCGGTCGAGTTAGGAATGAGGCTTGTCGGCGTGTTCGACGTAGTTGCTGATCTCATCCTTGCTAATGTCAAGGGAGATGCAGTTAACTTTCAAGTGTCGAATGCCCTGCGCCTCGTCGACAACGTCGATAAACCCCGGCAGTTGACAAAAATTATTGCGGAGGCTTATAAGACCATTGGCCAAAATAGTTTGGGCGTTAAGCCTTTTGCTAAAACAACAGCACAACCTCAAACTCAGATGGTTACGTCTACTAAAGACGACCGTCCAGCTTTTCCTAAACAAAATTGGAAAACTAAGAAACAGGGGAAGCAGCAACAGAAAACAGGGTCTCGTTCCGTGTCACCGGTACAGGTGACTACTGAACGCACATATGAATTGCGCGATCGCACTAGAATTACGTCTCCTGATAGATTTCAGATTCTTTTTTTTTTTTTTTAATAAAATTCTTATTATTAACCAGCACAGCATATACATTTTATAGCCATTTGCAGAGCAAATAAATATTCATGATACATAATACATGTTTTAAAGTAATGAAAGACAAAACATTAAATATATTGTTGATTATTAAAGAGGCATAAAAAGGCATAAAGGAAGAGGGGAGAAAGAGAACAAAAGAAGAAAGAAGAAAAATAAGAAAAGTATTGGTTCAAGATCTAGTATAAAAAGCTATGTTAACGACTAGAGGAAAGTAAGCAGGCTATTACATATCACAGGCTTTTATCCAAAACGAATATATTATTTAAAGCCCTTTATAGAGCAAAGATTCCTTCCAGCTGTATATGGGAGCCCATATCCGTCTGCCTAAGATTTTCCCCCTTTTACCCTTCTTTTCATAAATTCCCCTTTCCAAATTGAATATTGAAAGGAGCCAAGCAAGCCATGCCTGGAAAGTTGGTGCAGCTTGATCTAACAAAGCTGATGCAATAATTATACGTAAGACAGCCATTGCGAGAAAAAGAAAATAATCTAGCATTGATCTACCCCCAGTAGTATCAGGGCTGGTGTTAACTTAACTTTAAAACCCAAAGTAGATTCAAAGAATTTCATTATGGATGAGTTGAGTCCATCAAGACATGTACAGGTAGCAAACATATGTACTATGTCGGCATTAAATGCTTTACATTGTGGGCACGTAATACCCTCTTGGCCTTCCCATTGTAATATCTGGGCCGGTGTATAATATAAAGAGAAGACTGTTTTGTAATGTTGGGCCTGAAACCCGGCAGAGCTAAGTACTATCCGTGCCATCTCTAGGGATTGAATAAAGTTATTTGAATCGACGCCAAGTCTATCCCCCCATTTCTTGTTATGTTTTTCAAGATTGTCTGATTTTATTACAGACAGTTCATTATAAATTCTTTTAGTAGTGCATCCCTGAATACTTTTTATTGCCTCAATAGTTTCAACTTGACTAAATCCAATAAGCCCGCCGATCTTTTTACTAAGAAAACTTCTAGCTGCAGATATTTAAAAAAATTCCTGGTTTCGATTCCGAACTTATCCTGAATATACTTAAATTGGTAGAAGCCAGCAGGGCCTATCAAATCCCCGACTTTCCTAAGACCATGCATTACCCAACCAGCCATAATTTGATCTGAAAAAATTTGTGGTAGCGTAGGGTTGCCGTACAGTTGTGTATAAAAATTCATTCTTCCTAAGCCTGTCTTTTTTTTTAATGCAGCCCATATTTTAAAAGCTGCTTGTATAGACTTGAATTTGGTTCTCTTAAAATAACTTGGCTCACTAAATTTCAAAAAACAGTTTACTGCATCTTCCCCCAACAATAGTCTGTATACATCTGGTATCTTATCTTCCAAATCAGGATCTTTAATATCCCCTCCCACCAACCGACACATATTCTGAAGTGCCGACGCCCAATAATAAAGCTTGAAGTCTGGTACCGCCCAACCCCCTCTATCAAAAGGTAAAGTCATATAGCGTTATAGCGTAAGGCCCTTCTAGTTTTTCCATGTGCCCATAAGAATCGATTAACCCCATTATCTATCATAGTAAACAATTTTTTCTCAAATTCCAATGGGATAGCTCTAAATAAATATAAAAATGTAGGGAGAAAGACCATCTTGATCACATTGCATCTGCCAACCAAAGACAGGTGCAAATTATGGAATTTAACAAGATCTACACTGGCCTTCCGTACTATCTGTTCAATATTTATTACCACTAATTTATCTAGTTCTGAGGTTATACTAATCCCAAGATACACCGCTGAATCTATCATGCGAGGATCGGAACGGGAAATCTCTTGATTTACAACAATTTGGGTTTTTTGTTTGTTTAAAGCATAGCCCGAGATCTCTCCAAACACTCCAGCTATATTCTCCACAGCCTTTATTGCTAATAAAGAGTTGGGGGTTACCAAAGCAACATCATCCGCGTATGCAAGCACATGTGAATATTCTGTGATATATGATGGGCTCGATTTTGCAACTAGATTCAAATTGACGTAATAACGGATCTATATAAATTGCGAATAAAAGAGGTGAACATGGACACCCCTGTCTGGTGCCTCTTTTTATCCCAAAGGGTGCAGTATACTTTCCATTAATTCTAAGGCGCGCTGTTGGTGCTTTATATAAATTGCTAATGGCCTTGATAAAGCCCTTTCCTAGTCCAAACTATCTCATTACTTCCCATATATAGTCCCAGGAGACCCTATCAAAAGCTTTCTCTGCATCTAATAGCAGCATGGCCATAGGGTCCCATGGGACTGCTGCTGCGTCAAACAATGTCATTACCCTCCGAATGTGTTTGGTAGTCCCTCTCCCAGGGATAAACCCATGTTGGTATGGATGTATTACCTTCCCGATAATAATATTTAATCTAGAAGAGAGAGCCTTGGATAATATTTTTACGTCACTATTTTTTAAATTTATAGGCCGATATGAACCAGGTTCCTGGGGCGGTTTCCCCTTTTTAAAAATTATTATGATATCTGCCCCAGACCAGGACTCGGGTACTGAACTCCCGAGTTGTGCTAAACCTATCATTGTGACCAGATCGGGTCCTACCACATCCCAAGAAAATGTATAAAATTCCAGAGGAATCTGGTCAGGTCCAGCAGCCTTCCCGGACGGGAGATTTTTTAGGGCACTAAAAACTCATCTTGAGTTAGGGCATCCTCGAGTTTTAAGCTATCTTCGCTACCAATACCCTCTAACGGTATATTATTGAGGTAACCCTGAATCAGACTCTGCTGTGTCGGGGGTTCAGCATCGTATCATTTTTTATAGAATTCCCGAAACACTTCTTGAATCCCGAGTGGGTCCGTAATTAAACTTCCATGATCATCTATAATTTCGTTTATTTCAGAACCAGCATTCCTTTGCCTAAGTCTGACTGCCAACGTATGGCCCACTCGTTCGCTGAACTCATAAGCATGTTCTCTTTTTTTTTTTTTTTTTTATTCTTTTTATTTGCAAAATACAAACAAACAGTATGGTCAACATTTGGCATATGCGTTGCTGTGTCACCGGTACACACACGGACAGTAGAAAGCAATGAATCTTACTTAACACCCTGAAGGCAGAGAATTCTTAGTCCATATTCTCCATGTCGGATTATTATTATTATTATTATAATTGCTTATAAAGCGCTACTGACACCCTACGGGTAACCTGGCGCTATGTTAGAGTGTGTGCTGGGTGAGCAAGTACTCCTGTCAGAATAGAGTTAGCGGGAAGAATGGTAGATGGCCCGGGGATTTAGCCAGGTTTTAATTCTTTTTCTGAACTGCGTCAGATTGTCTGTCTGTCTGATGTCCAGTGGGAGTGTGTTCCAGAGTCGGGGGGCTGCTATGCAGAATGCTCGACCTCCTGACTTAACTTTCCTAACTCTCTGCACCCTCACGAGATTAGATGAAGAGGAGCGAAGCAGCCGAGGTGGAGTGTACCAGCTAAATCTTTCCTGCAGAGATTTTGGCCCCTGTCCATGTAAAGCTTTAAACAATAGGCAAAGGGCTTTAAATTGGATTCTCTGGAGGACTGGCAGCCAGTGTAGCTTCGAGAGGGCTTGCGAGGTAGAGGAACGACGTGGTCGTCCCAAGGTTATCTTTGCCGCCATATTCTGTATTCTCTGCAATCTCTCAATCAGATACTGTGGTGAGTTCAGAAGCAGAGCATTACAGTAATCTAATCTACCCAGGATGGTGCTTCGGGCTATCAACATCCTTGCTTCTGATGAGAACAGTGGGAATATTTTCCGAAAGGCTCGCATCAAACTGAAGCAGCTCCCGACTATCTTGTTAACATGCTTCTCCAGCGTCAGTTTATTGTCAAACGTTACACCCAGGTTACGTACAGCAAGGTTAGGAGTCAATGATGCGCCATCCGTACTTGGCCAAAAATTAGATGGGAGCAGAGGAGGAACTCTTCCTGTGGCGCAGTATAGAATCTCAGTTTTCTCACAATTAAATTGGAGGGAGTTCTCCCTAAGCCAAGTTGCTATATCCTGCAGGCATGCATGAAAATCTGTTACAGGAACCGAATGCTCGCCTTCTAAGGACAAGATAAGCTGAGTATCATCAGCATAATTAACTAAATTGACGCCGTGAGATCGTATAATTGTAGGTGGGGGGCTAATATATATGTTAAAAAGGATGGGACTTATTGCCGATCCCTGTGGGACACCTTGAGGTATGTTTGAAAAACTGGAGCGGAAGGGAGGAAGAGCAATTGCCTGCTGTCTGTTAGAAAGATAGGAGTGAAGCCACTTAAGAGCGGTTCCCGTCACTCCCATCTCCTCCAGTCTGGACAAAAGGATCCCATGGTTTACCGTATCGAATGCGGCGGACAGGTCGAGAAGGATCAAAACCGCCGCTTGTCCCCTGTCCGCTCGCATTCGTAGATCATCCATAACGGTCACCAGGGCCGTCTCCGTACCATGTCCTGGACGGAATCCAAATTGCATCTTATCCAGGACATCGTTACTTTCTAGGAACTGGGAGATTGCTTTATTAACCACTCGTTCCAGAATTTTTATTGGGAATGGTAGTAGAGAGATTGGCCTATAGTTTTTCATGCAGGTTGGATCTAGTGTTGTCTTCTTCAACAACGGAGTCACTGATGCCTGCTTCCAACATGTAGGTACTGAGCCCTCCATCAGGGACTGATTACAAATTCGCCGTAATACCGCAAATAGCTCCGAAGACAGTTCCTTCCAGATTTTATGTGGAAGGGGGTCCAGTGGTGATCCCGAGGATCGGCGAGCATGTTCTCTTTTAACTAAAAAGAGTTCTGCCGCTTTTGAGGCAGCATGATCTCCAATTTCTGCCTTAGCCCAGGCTAGCCTGCCTAAGATATCCTCTAAATCTAAACCTGTTTTGACAGCAGTTGCTAGTTCCTCCTCAATTTTAATTACGTTTTTATACAACAATGCCTCTCGTTGCTTTCCCTTTTTCTGACGAGAGATACTAAAACTAAGTGTTTCCCCTCTAATTCCAGCTTAAAAAGCATCCCAAACAACCCCAGCATGGGCGCTATATCTATTTATATATCTATTTATATCCCAATAAGTTTGAATCCATTTCTTCATGTGAGAGACATATTCAGAATCTAACAAAAGTCCCTTTTCAAATGTCCATACCCGTGCGACCTGTACATTCTTAGTAAACTCCAGTGTAAGTACAAGTGGGTTATGATCGGATAAAATCCTGGGGTATTTTTCAATTTTAATCCTGTGTAATAATGAGCGTGAAACAAAAAAGTAATCCAGCCTATAGACTAACTTATGTGCTGCAGAGAAAAAAGTGCTACCTGGGTTGAAACTATTTAAGTAATGCCATGAGTCAATTAGACCGTGGTTCTTGACTAAATTTGTAAGTGCCCTAAAAACTTTCTTTTTGCGCCCTATATAAGTATCACCATTACTGCTCCAAAGCCCACCAAGGCCATCAATATTAAAATCACCACATATTAATAGTGGGGTGGGCCAATTTACTAACTCATCGTCTAAATACTCCAGTAGCTCAGGATCATCAGCAGTAGAACCGTACAATGAGCATAAAGTAAAGGCCTCCTTGGCATATAGACAACTCAGTACAACCCACCGGCCCCATTTATCGGACATTTTCTTTTTAACAATTATATCTCTCCTTCTAGTCATAATCGCAACCCCTCTTGTCTTAGTACCATGTTTAGTAGTATACAATAGACGGAACCCCAATTGTTCAAGGATTCCTCCTCTGCTACCCTCTATGTGGGTCTCTTGAAGACATAAAATATCTGCTCGCATGGATTTTAAAATAACAGCTGCTCTTTGTCGCTTTATTTGATCGTTGAGCCCACAAATGTTAATCGTAACAATTCTAAGATTTGCAGAATTCATAATTTGATTTTTGGTACTTCTTCCTATACATATTGTAATTATTCTTCCGCTCTATAACTTCAATCCAACAAAAACAACATCCTTTCTAGGCCATACTCCTACTATTTGGTTCTTATATTCCTGATAGAGATCCTTCTTTTGTAGAGCTATGCTGTGCTGTATACCGACCCCCCGTGAGCCCCTTACCCCCCCCTGGAAAGTGCCTCACCCCGCCCCAACCACCCCCTACTCCCCTTATTGGCAAATAGGTCAACCAGACCTATGTGTGTCAGGCTGAACACTGAACTCAGGTCGCCAGAGGCCCCCCCACTCCATGCACCCAACTACATCGTCCAATCCTCCCATCTGTGTACACCCCGCCCCCCCATTACCCACTTAGTAGTGCTTTCCCGTGTTAGTACAACAATATCTGTCTTTTTAACCCTAACTAATATCCAAGTTTAAACATGATATGTAAATCAAGTAGCCGCCACCCTTCCTTTGGAGGCCTTAAGATCTAACATGAACTCTTGGGCTTTAATCTCTGATTGAAAAATATGAATCTTACCCTTAACTATAACCTTAAGCCGAGCAGGACAGACTTAAGACAAACTTAAGACAAAATCCTAACTTAAGTCTGTCTTAAGTTTGTCTTAAGTCTGTCTTAAGTCTGTCTTAAGTTTGCCTTAAGTCTTTCTTAAGTCTGTCTTAAGTCTGTCTTAAGTTTGTCTTAAGTCTGTCTTAAGTCTGTCTTAAGTTTGTCTTAAGACAAACTTAAGACAAAATCCTAACTTATGAGAATACCAAAAGTAGTAAGTTTAGGATTTTGTCTTAAGTTCGTTCTGTGAATCGGGCCCAGGTTGTGTGAAGAAAGTGTGTCCATCACAACTCCGCTTAGCGTTTGGTCTTGCCATGTCTATTAAAGCCTGACGCAAAATATAGTTCCCAATATAGATCAAAATTGCTCTGGGGTGTACTTCTTGTCTAGTTGAGTAATTCTTTTTCTGGGTCATCGGGAAACGGTGGGCCCGTTGAATCTCCGTTTCCCAGTTCCATTGTGAGAGTTCCGGGAATGCCCTCTTTAGCAGACAGATTATAAAAGACATGATATTCCCCCCTTCGACATTTTCGGCAATCCCAAGAATACGAACATTGTTTTTACGTTGGCAATTCTCGAAATCCTCGAGCTTCCAGCATATATCCGTCACACATTTGTCTTGCAACCCCTTAGATTCCTGCAATTTGTCTATAGCCTCCACCAAAACAACCATTCTGTCCTCCACCTGGGTTACCCTTTCAGACATTTCAAAACACAGCTTGTTTACCTTGCGGATAGAGGCCTGCAATTTCTTTGTTGCTTGAAGCGCCCTCCTACTATCCATTCTGGCCTCAGACTGCATTGTCTTTAAAGTAGAATACACTAAGTCTAGGGAGGTTGGAGGTATTGTTCCGATGGGCACCGCAAGCCCCCCAGCTGCCCCCTCTCCCCCATTCTCATAAATTCGGCTGGTGGCCGCCTAGTCCCATTCCAAATTGCGTGCCGTAGGGCGGTCCGTGTTAGCTGGGCTTGACCTTGACCTAGATCTAGTTCTCCGTTTATGGACATTTAGTTTGCCGTGACCTGCCTTTTGTACAGTGGATGATTCCCCGGAGTCTGTCTCGTCTGTTATACTATAATCACTAGGGTCAGGGGAATCAGAATCATCGTTCAAAGAATAAAATGTATCCCCCTTGGGTGAGCTGTGCATTACAGATGCCGGAGGCTCTAACATTTGCGGCTGTGGTAGCTGTTGGCTAGAGATATTGGGGGCATCGGGAGCATAGACAGTTGAATCCATTGGTCTAACTACAGATAGAGTCCCATTGCTATCCAACAAGGCACAATTCTCCCTAACAAGGCCTGCCAGCTGAGATGGGCGCATACAACATCTGTTACAGCCTCTATAGTCTCTACAGTCTCCACAAAATCCTCCAATACCACTGGTTCCGACTGAGAAGCTTTCTGATGGATACATCTGCCAGTGGATTCCTCACCTTGTGAATATCCCCTGTGCCAGCAATCCACTGAACTTTTTTCCCCCAGCACTCCACGCCGACGTGGACGACGTCATAATGCATCGGCTCCGCTCGTGACTCCGTATGACGTCACCGGAGCCATAAGAGAACCACGTCGGCGTGATGACGTCAGTTCCCTTTTTTCCACGCCGTCGACGCGCAACGGTTTTTCCAGTACTCTCCTGCTACTTTGTAGTTGTTAGGTGTTACTGTTCATAAAATCTGTAATGTCTTCGACGAGGAAGTCGGGCTTTAATCCCTGCAGGGAATGTGGGGGCCATATGTCGATGACGGACCCCCATGAGGATTGCTTGTGGTGCCTTTCGTCTGACCACGATGTTGAAGATTGTGTATGCTGTAGGAGGATGAATCCGGAGGCATTGAAGGAGAGGAAGGCTAAGCTTTTTATGGCCAAGATCGAAAAGGAGAAGAGAGGGAGAAAGAAGGAGAGGTCGAGGCCGGAGTCGTCGACTTCGATGTCATCGAAGTCGAAGAAACATCATAAAAAAAGGAAACGTTCTTCTCGACGTCGGTCCTCAAAGAACAGGAGATCGAGATCGGCTTCGCCTCGACGACGTCGAAGTAAGGACTTGTCACCTTCTCCTTCTAAGTCTCTGGGAGGATCTCCTTCGCCGAAGCGGACTCCAGCACGATCACCGGCGCAGTCCCCAGCGCAGTCACCGGCGCCGTCACAGGCGTCGTCTCCGGTTCCAGTGGAGTCGCCTGTTTCTAATGGTAGTCAGGAACAAAGGGAAGAGCCTCCTCCAGGGACTGAGGATTCTGCGGCTCTGGTGGAGGACACTGCGGCGCCGCTGCCAGGTACTCCGCAGAAGGATACAGGTTCGGCACCTTATCCACAGTTCCCGGCTCCAGGTACTGATTCTTCGCATTTTTTAAATGCCATGTATGGAATCTTTAATCGGGCTGCCTTCCCATCCGGTGCACCGACTGGTCCTGTGGGTCCTATGGCGTATACGTTAGGGGTGCCACAGCATTACGCTCAGGCCCCCTTTATGCCCTTTCTGCCGATGGCGCCTTTGTGGCAGTTTCCGGCGCCGTCTGGGGATCCATCTCGGTTTCGTCAGGATAGACCTTCTTCGGAGCCTTCCTCAACGCCGTTGCCGACTCCCTCGGCGCCGCGTCCGGCGGCGCCGACTCCGTCTCTGGCGCCGCCGACTCCGACACCTCTGGCTCCACCGACGCCGCGTACGACGCCGACGACGCCGGCTCCACGGATTCGATCAAGAAGGGAGGCCCAAAGGGTATTGGAAGAAGGAAGGTATAGAGTGGAGGTAGAGGAAGGTGAAGTGGACACATCCTCTGATGAGTTTGAGGGGATACAAGAGGCTAGTGGCCTGGATACGACCCCTGAGTGGGAGCATACTTCGTTTAGATCCTCTCCACCACAGGAATTGGCTCCCTACCATATGGTTATTAAAAAGGCCGCAGAACTGTTGGACTTGCAGCTACCCTCTGCGGAATATAAGTCTAATCTATTGACAGAGGTGTTGCATTCACCCACATCAACATCTGAGCCTTTGCTGCCTTTTAATGAGGCCATTTTGGAGCCTGTTTTGGAGGTTTGGCGAAAACCATTTTCTTCTCCGGCAGTTTCCAGGCAGGTGGCGAGAAGATACAGGGTGGCACCTGGAGATCCGGATTTTCTTTCAACACACCCATCTCCAGAGAGCCTGGTTGAGCAGGCGTCCTGCTCAAAGCATGCTTCAGGGGCGTTCCCTCAGTCTCCTGCAGATAGGGAGTCCAAAAAGGTTGACCAGGCGGCTAAGAAGACTTTTTCTTCAGGAAGTATGGCGTTAAAGTCTACCAATGCCACGTGCTTGCTGGGTCGTTATGTGCATGCCTTAATGGACTCAATGAAGTCTTTAGCCCCTAAGCTGCCAGATAATGATAAGGCGTCCTTCATGGAGGTGGTCGCAGATACTCAAGCTGCTGCTAGACAAGTTATCCAATCGGGGCTTGATACAGCAGATTCAGTGGCGAGAATTATGGGCTCGTCTATAGCTACAAGAAGGCAGGCATGGCTCCGTTCATCTGGCTTCTCCACGGATGTTCAGGCCACATTGGTGGACTTGCCGTTTGATGGACAGAAATTATTTGGAGAAAAAGCTGACTCCGCCCTTCAAAGATTCAAGGACAGTAGGGTAACTGCTAAATCTTTGGGTCTGCAAGCACCTGCTTAAGGATCTGGTTTTAAAAAATTTAGGGGTTTCGGAAGGTCTTCATTTCGCTCCTTCCGACAGCCTCAGCAGCAGCAGCAACAACAGAATCTCCTCTATAGGTCCTATAGAGGGAGACAAAGGGGTTGGAGAGGTTCTGGACGTAACCCCTCTTCTTCTTCCTCTTCCTCTGCTCCCAATGAGGCTTCAGGGAAGCAGCCCTAGATCCCCCATCCCAGATCATGTAAGACCTGTGGGGGGTCGGGTGTCCCACTTTCTGCGGGGTTGGAAATCTATTACATCAGACCTTTGGGTTTTGAACCTCGTGGAGACTGGGTACGCCCTTCCCTTTCGGGAGTTTCCTCCCCCTTACCCTCCTTGCCAAGGTTACTGCTCAGAGGACCATCTGCTTCTTCTACAGAAGGAGGTTCTGGCTTTGTTTCAAAAAGGGGCGATAGAGGTGGTTCCGGAGCAGGAAAGGGGTCAGGGATGCTACTCCCGGTATTTCCTGATTCCCAAAAAGGACGGCAGATTGCGTCCAATCCTGGATCTCAGAATCTTGAACTTTTACCTGAAACAGGAGAAATTCAAGATGCTGACCCTTGCGCAGGTTCTTCAAGCGTTGCAGCAAGGAGACTGGATGGTGTCGCTCGACTTGCAGGACGCGCACTTCCATGTCCCAATCCTGAAGTCGCACAGGAAGTATCTCCGTTTTACGGTTGGGTCGCAACATTACCAGTTTGCGGTCCTTCCGTTTGGTCTTACTACCGCACCTCGAGTCTTCACAAAGGTGATGGCAGTGGTGGCTGCTCATCTCAGGAGGTCGGGGATTCCAGTTTTCCCCTACCTGGACGACTGGCTTCTGAACGCAGAGTCCCCAGAGATGGTGCAACATCATCTGCAGGTAACATCTCAGCTGTTATTCGACTTGGGTTTTTCGATAAATGTGCCCAAATCTCACCTGGTGCCCTCTCAATGAAACCAGTTCATAGGGGCGGAACTGGATACTACTGTGTGTCGAGCATTTCCTCCTCCTCAAAGAATTCTCGACATTCAGGAGATGGTCCCTTTATTCCACAATGGAGCGGTTGTTCCAGTTCTGAAGGTCCTTCGCCTGCTCGGTCTGTTCGCTTCCTGCATTCTGTTGGTCAGCCATGCACGCTGGCACATGAGGACGCTCCAGTGGTGCTTCCGCAAGCAGTGGTATCAGCACAACTGAGATCTCAGGGAGTCGATCAGGATCTCCAGAGAAGCTGCAGCGGATCTATCTTGGTGGAGCGTGGAGGGCAATCTGTCTCAAGGAAAGCCCTTCCATCTACCTCCATCGGTGGCCACGGTGATATCGGATGCCTCTACCTTAGGGTGGGGCGCTCATCTGGGGGATCTGGAGATCAAGGGTCTTTGGTCTCCAGAGGAAAGGTTGCTTCACATCAACCTTCTGGAATTGCGGGCGATTCGTTTGGCGCTCAAGGCCTTCCTCCCTTCCCTTCGCGGCCAGTCGATTCAAGTCCTGACAGACAACACTACTGCGATGTGGCATGTCAACAAGCAGGGAGGAGTGAGGTCTCTTTGTCTATGTAGAGAGGCCTTACGTCTATGGTCCTGGGCTTAGGACCATCAGATTTGTCTGATGGCAAATCATCTGGCCGGGGTGCTGAACGTACGTGCGGACAGTCTCAGTCGGCAGTTCTCTGCCGATCACGAGTGGAGGCTTCACCCGGAGGTGGTTCGCCACGTCTTTCGGACGTGGGGAACTCCTCGGGTGGACCTGCTCTGGCCGTCATTCTGCAGTCTCCAGTTTCCGACGCAGGGAGCGTTGGGGATGCGTTTCAGTTGAGTTGGGGCTTACAACTCCTTTACGCGTTTCCTCCCATACCCTTGATTCCTCCGGTTCTGAGGAAGATTCGCCAGGACCGGGCCCAAGTCATATTGGTCGCCCCGGATTGGCCAAGAAGGGTGTGGTATACAGATCTTCTCCACCTCTCCTCGTGCCCTCCGCTCCATCTCCCTCTGAGGGCAGACCTCCTCTCGCAGTCGGAGGGGCAAGTTCTACACCCCCACCTCCAGAGCTTACACCTTCATGCCTGGAGATTGAACGGGGCAACCTGAGTTCATTCTCTCTCCCGCCTGATGTGGTGGATGTTATTTTATCGGCCAGGCGACACTCCACCAAGTCCATTTACTCCTACAGGTGGTCTAAGTTTGTGAAATGGTGTGGGGAGAGGTCCATTGACCCTTTAAAAGTCCATCTTTCTAATGTGCTCCAGTTTGCTCTTTCCTTGGCTCAGCAGGGCTGTGCTGTGGCCACGGTCAAGGGCTATCTTTCAGCCTTATCGGCTTTTCTATGCCTTCCTGATCAACCGTCACTGTTTAAATCTCCGGTTGTACTGAGGTTTATCAAGGGCCTTACAAACATGTTTCCTCCCACTCCCTTTGTAATGCCACAGTGGGACCTCAATCTTCTCTTAACTTTTTTGATGGGGACCCCATTTGAGCCTCTTCATAGCTGTCCTTTGAGGCTGTTGTCCTTTAAGGTGGTCTTTCTTGTGGCCATAACCTCGGCAAGGAGGGTGAGTGAGCTTCAAGCTCTTAGTTCTAAATCTCGTTTTCTTGCATTACATGCTGAAAGGATGGTTCTCAGGACCAGGGCTGGTTTCCTGCCAAAAGTTGTTACTCCGTTTCATTTGGGGCAGTCTATTACTCTCCCTGTTTTTTATCCACCTCCTCATCCTTCCAAAGAGGAGGAAAGACTCCATCGCCTGGATCCAAAGAGGGCTGTGAGTTTTTATTTGGACAGAACGAAAGACTTCCGTCTAGATGATCAGCTCTTCGTTGGCTATGTTGGTCATTCACAAGGAAGAGCGGTGCACAAGCGCACTTTGTCGAGATGGATTATCCTTACCATCAAGATCTGTTACGCCCTGGCTGGTAAGACTCTTCCTGAGGGTATTAGAGCTCATTCAACTAGAGCTAAATCATCTACATCTGCTTTGGCCCGGGGTGTTCCTGTGGCAGATATTTGTAAAGCTGCGACTTGGGCCTCCCTCCATACTTTCGCAAAGCATTATTGCTTGGACTCTGAGATGAGGAGGGAGGGCCACTTCGCGCGCTCTGTCTTGCAGGACTTTCTGGTATAGGAAGGTGGACACCCTCCTCCGGGAGTGGGGACTGCTGTGGGAATCTATTCACAACCACTGGCAGATGTATCCATCAGAAGAACAAGTTACTTACCTTCGGTAACGCTTTTTCTGGTGGATACAGTATCTGCCTGTGGATTCCTCACTGGCCCACCCGCCTCCCCGTTGTCCACCTTTGTATACCGTGAAAGAGGTCTTGTTTGAAATTTTGTTATACTTTCTTGTACATTTGTAGGAAATGCTTGGTTATTTAGCATTCCTTTTCTTTGTATACTATGTATATGTGGTTGTATATTGTATACTGTGTATACTTTGAGTCTGTCGTTGGTCCACCTGTTCGCCTCGGAGGCACGGAAAAAATGGGTGGAACTGACGTCATCACGCCGACGTGGTTCTCTTATGGCTCCGGTGACGTCATACGGAGTCGCGAGCGGAGCCGATGCATTATGACGTCGTCCATGTCGGCGTGGAGTGCTTGGGGAAAAAAGTTTCGTGGAATGCTGGCGCAGGGGATATTCACAAGGTGAGGAATCCACAGGCAGATACTGTATCCACCAGAAAAAGCGTTACCGAAGGTAAGTAACTTGTTCATTAGGGCGCCATTAAGTGGAACCGGATCCATCTGTGCACCCTGCTCCGGGCCAGGTTGTCCTTGTGGCCCGCTTGTGAAACCTCTATGGGAAGCTTCCTTTCTCTCAGCTATTTCTCCTTCTCCCATAGTCCCTAGACCCTGGGGAGCAGGTATAGATATAGTTATTTCTTTAGTGCTTACAGTACTTACAGCAACTGGGGGTGCTGGTGAAGCCATCCCAAATGCTTCCGCCATCGTCGGTTGCCTCAGCATACCCTCTGTGTTCGCGGCAACTGCGGTGCGTAGTCAGGTCCCTCCTGCAGCACCGATATCAGTGATGTCCTTGGAGATAACTGCTTTTCTTCCCCCTTGACCACCCCGTCGACCTGGATTCAAAGCCCGAGCTGTGGCAAGAGGGTTATTCATAGCATCCGCTTTAGTGGTTTTTAATAAGTTAAAAGTTCCTCGTTTCTCTGTTGTTACCTCCGGTGTGCCTTGAGCTCCCTGGCCCCCGAGCCGCCTTATCCTGTTTAGGAGCCATCATTTCCTTCGAGCTCCAATGCCTCTGCGGAGGTGCCCCAGGATAATGCAAACTCCGGACCAGGAACCGGAGCAAAGCAAGAAAAGCGGTCCGTGAAGACAGCCTAGCTCCGGCTAGCCTCATAACAATTTCGCGGGAAAAGGTGCTCTGCTCTAAAGATTCCGCGTCATGCCCGTCTTCATCCTCGTACACAGAAACCGGGCAGAGCAGAGCGGATTATGCGAAGTCCGAATCGCGGAACATGGCGTGCGGCGTGTGGACGTGCGGGTGCAGAGAGTGGAGAGCCGCGGCAGCAACCCTCGTCAGGTCAGGCCGCCATCTTGCCAAGGCCACTCCCCTAGATTTCAGGTTCCTGAACAACGTTCTCCTCGTTCTTCACAGGAAACATCAGTCTCACAGTCCGGTGGAGGGGAACGTGGCAAAGGTCGGGGTGCCCAACAAGGACATGAGCAACCCCGCCCGTCTGACGGTAAAGGCAAAGAGGAAGAGTTTGCACGTCAGCGACCCCCGATTCAGGAAAAGAAGGTTGCTGTGCTAACAGCGCGGTATGCCACAGATAGTGAGAACGCAGCTTCTGAACCTGACATGGGCACTAACGCTGCTAGACAGCGCCGTGGAGGTTACAATAGTGCGGCAAGCACTGCGTCCATATCTGAAGGCGACAGCAACTGACACATTTATTACTGTAGAAACTGCTGACACAAGAGTGGCTCCCCCTGATAGACTATATAACATAGTCCTTTTAATTGAAGGTCACATACAACGTACCATCAAAGGGATTTTTTGGGAAAATCTGACCTCTACATATGACATTTTGTTGGCGGAGGCGGACTGGTCCCCAGCTTTCGTTTTGGCTGCCCCTAGATGGGAAGAGGTAATCCTCCCATCTTTCGCGCACACTGTACCGAAGGAGCAAGCTCAGAACTTTGCAGAAGAGTGGGCCCAGGTGCTTGCTCCAGCATTGTACCGTACTCAGGTTGGGTGGGATAAATTGTCGCCGAGCCATGAGATTCCATTACGGTCTATGCCCAGGCACAACCCCAATATCCCATGCGCCGCGAAGCTACATCTCACTTCCCAGAAATCCTTGAACAATTGGAATATCAAGGTGTGTCACCCATGAATAATCCTCTTTTCACTGTAACCAAACCTGATGGGTCGTACTGCCTAGTTTTGGATTATCGGCATTTGAACTCTCATTGACGAACCTGCGCGGTACAAAACACCCACAGCTCTTCCCTCGTTGATAGTCTCGTGAGAAAAAGGTTTAAGACCACACTTGACATCTCCAATGGCTTTTATAGCCATAACCTGTCCTCTATTAGTAGTCAGTGGACAGCCTTTACATCCGGCGGCAAACAGAAACAGTTAAAAAGATTAGCTATGGGTTACAAAAACAGTCCAGGTGTCTTTGCCGCACGTGTAGTCTCTCTGTTAGAGAGCATTGACTCTGATGCATACTCGTATGTTGATGATATCTATCTCACAGACGACGAACTATGGCCGCATCTGTGTCACGTTGACCGCATCATTGTTATGTTTGCGGACTTCGGTTACAAATTTAACTTTGCAAAATCACACATTGCAGAGTATACAATGTTGTTTTTGGGCTATGAACTCAACAACAAAGGTCGAGGTTTAGCACCTCACTTCCTGGTGAAATGTGCATGTTTGCGCGCTCCCACAACTCTGAAAAAACTACAATCTTTGCTGGGTTTTTTGAATTCCGGGCGTACTTACATTCCCGATTATGCCCAGCGTATCAAGCCGCTATATGCCTTGGTACAACCAATTTTATCCAAATCGAGCTGGCTGCCAGAACATTCAGCTATCCTGCAATCTTTGCAGGCAGATCTTCTTGCTTCTAAATACTTACTGACGCGTGATAACCACACTGACCTGGTAATAAGAATTGTGCCTGGCGCAGTGGGTTTCACGTACTTAACGTTCAATGAGGGCGACACAGTCCCTATTGCTTACAAGTCACACCTGTACACTTCGGCTGAAATGCGCTTTTCCACTGTTGAAAAAGTTTTGACTGCAGTGCAGATGACGATTCTGAAAGAGAGAGCGCTATCGCAAGGGAAACGCATGTTGGTTGTCACACCGTATCCTGCCCTAGAGGCAGTAAAGAAAGCCAGTGTACCAAATTCTAAAGCTTTGCATCCACGTTGGATACAATGGGCCACTTCTTTGACGTCTCCGGATGTCCCTTACATCTTTGATGCCTCATTGCAGATTCAGGAGTATTTGCAGTATGAATTTGTTCATCCAGCTCCTCTGTCCTTGCGCCCGCTTGAGGATTACCATTGTGTCATTTACACTGACGGTTTGGCGCAACCGGCGACGGTTTCTAAGCATGCTTATTCGGCGGCCTGCGCAGTATTTGCTGGTACTTTCGTGAATAGTGAATTCAAATCTGATGTTGTGCACACGCAGACATTGGGTGATTGCACCACCCAGTTGGCAGAGCTTCATGCTCTGGTTCTTGCTCTGGAGTTTGCTGATCCTCGTGTGACTACTCTTATAGTGAGTGACTCTTTTTACTGTGTTCAGTCTTACAACGACAATTTATTCTTTTGGTCTCAAAATGAGTATCATGATTCCAAAGGTAGCACTATCAAGCATAAAATGCTTTGGGTTCGAGTCGCAGAACTTAAACAACGTCTGCCGCTCTTGAATGTAATTCATACTCTTGGGCACCAGCGCGTTGGTGTTAGCAACAGTTTAGCTGACAAAGCAGCGAAAACAGCAGTGGCAACATATCTAGTAGCAGCAGTTACAAGATCCAAAAGTAAGATTGATGATGACACCTTGACAGCAATTGCTGCGACAGAGAAGGGTTAAAATTACGCTCGGGGTTTCCCTTCTAAATACTCTTATCATTTAAGTCCTGATAAAGTTCCCTATGTGAGAATTAACGACGTTGGTGACAGATTGATTCCCAACGCGGACTGCAGACTTTCCTGGATAACAGCCGCTCACGAAGGTATGGCTTCTGCCCCAGTGGCGTAGCTAGAGCTTGTGGCGCCCCGGGCTATCCCTCAGATTGCCGCCCCCCCCGGGGGTGGGGGCATGCACTTCAAAGAAGTCCGAGAGACACGTAGTATCGCCGCTAATAGTTACCTTGATCATGCAACTTACATGCACATACATGACACGGTCCAAGGCTACACTATTGAATACAGCGGTGACTGGCAGTACAAAAATGAACACAAAGACTGCATCATCTATCTGGGGACTCAGAAAAACCGCATGTGACATCCATCAGAGAGCTGCGTGAACAATTACCTGGTAATCCCCTCAACACAATGCAAACATGCACATACATGACACTGTTCATGTAACCTTCATCTACAGCTTTTTTGGTGCCACACTAATAACCTCTTTCTCCGTAAATACCTTTACTACCACCTTCCAACAGTGCCCCTCATCCCTCCATGGCCCCCCTAGTGACCTCCTCCTCAGATTGCCTCACGCCATAAGTGCCCCTCATCTCCCCATAGCCCCTCCCCCTCATGACCTCCTCCTTGGACTCCCTCACTGCCACCATCCACCAGTGCCCCTTATCTCTCTGTAGCCTCTCCCCCTCATGACCTCCTCCTCAGACTCCCTCACTACCACCCTCCACCAGTGCTCCTCATCTCACCCTAGCTCCCCCTCCACACCATGACCTCTTCCTCGGATTCCCTCACTGTCACCCAGGGCACAAGTCCTAAAAAAAGAAGTGGGGGGACGCTGACGTCACAACAGCAAGTGATGTCACGAAAGGTGGCTTGCACCATCAGACTCATTGCCTCCCCTCGCTCACCCCTTAGATGCCATTGCATCAGAGAAGCCAGCGCGTGAGCAGCGTTCTGAATGAGCTCCGATCTCGCCCCAGAGAGGCCAAAGAGTAAATGTGTGGCTCCATTTGCTCCAGTAATCGAGCTCCCGTGAAAATAAGTGAGGGGACGCCATCCACCCGCCTGGTACCCCGACTCGAGCCCTGCAGTCACCCTCCACCAGTGCCCCTCATCGCTCCACAGCCCCTCCAACTACCTCCTCCTCAGATTCCCTCACTGCCACCCTCCACCAGTGCCCCTCATTGCTCCGTAGCCCCTCTCTCATATGCATTTGTTGTTTAGCGCTACTCATATCAGTGTAGTGTGTCTGCACTTTACACCACGAACACATTATACAGAGACAATGAATCATACAAGTATGTAAATCAGTCTACAGGGAATGTCACATAAGCCAATGAGGATTACAAGGTGTAGGAATCTGCTGCATACGTAGAAAGAGGACACAACAACCATAAATAAAGATATTTCTCCCCGTTGTGCCTCTGGTGGGGAGGCGTACAATTCTGATACATTCCCAGGTCTACTAATGTTGGTGAATCTGGGAATGTGTCAGAATCCATGGTTAAATGTGCTGGAACACCTACACTCCACCTGAGGCATGCCTCCCTGCTGCAGATTAACGCAAGGCAGCGATTGCGCTGCCTTGTGTTACTCTAGATTCCTCAAACCAAGGTGGCCTTGCGTGACTAGATAAATCTCATTTAGGTTTTGTGACGCCGTTTTGTGCCCTTGCGACGACGCAAAACCTTGATAAATGTGCCCCTGTTTGTCTTTTGTCTCTGCAAAGTGCTCACATTTGAATTCATCCACACCCTCTTTCATCTTGTTTCATTGCTACAGATTCAATGAATTAATTGTAATGTTAGCAAAATGGGATTAAACATGCCGAGGAGGGAAGCAAAAGTGTGATTTGTTATGAAATGTCTCTAAAAACCTCCCCAATAAAAGATTATTCGCAGCAAAACACTCCAAGTGTTGCTTTATGTGTATGCTATTTCAACTGCATACACTCCTGCTTGCTGCAAAAACCTAATACCTTTTTTTCTTTTTCAATAATGTATTTTGAAGCCACATTTAATTATTAATTTGTGTGATTTAATGTGAACTGTACCTGACCAGCTACAAACGTATTTCATTGAATCCATTACCCTGCATAATTCATTTTTATTTTTGATTTATTCTGAAGGAACTTGCATCAAACTGCTGCCATACAATGTACTGTCGAAACGAAGCCCTGAAACAAATTGTTAAACATAGAATGCACAGCGTGCACAGCTTGATACATGTTTTAAATAAAAAAAAAAATTATAATACACAAAGGGAAATGAAAGCAGCTGAGGATCACATAGCCACATCAGAGGTGAAATTAGTTAAATTTCATTTAATCACTTACACTTCTGCCATGACCAGCAGGTGTTAAATGGTAATGCATAGGCCTACTCGTAACATGATTATTCTGACCAAAACATGGTCATTATTCTTTAAAAAGGAAGAATAAACGCGCTTTATTGGCCACAGATGTTTCTCAACTACTCCTAGGGCAATTGATCTTGTTGCCTGTCAGGGATTAAAAAAGAGGAAATGGAAAATATAGTCAACTTCTTTACTCTGCAGGATGTTTTCTGAGCCACTTAATGGTTGAATTAATAATCAGTGCTAAAAAAGATGTACATGGTGCCACTCTAGAATGTCACCCCTCGTTACTGCTGAAATATATTGTTCTAAATGGAGCGTAAGCTCATTCAAATCCATTTGGAGACGGAGGAAGGTGATAGACTCTTGTGGTTTCTTAACTGCTTAATGTTGAGAAAAAGCTAACATAGCATGTGATCTCGGAGCTTTCACTCATGGGCTCAGATTAAGATGGGCCGTAAAATATTGTGGAGAGGCAGGTCTGGAAATAGCATTACCGGTAGCCTTTGCCGCACTGTATTTCAAAGTAGGTCCGTGTCATCCATACTGGTGGGCAGTATATTTTGAGAGGGTTTGGTCTGGGGAAACACAACCTTAGGATTTAAAAGAGTATTCCATGGGGGTCAGCTTTACTGATAAAAATGTATCTCTGCCCAAACATACTCATTTTAGCAACATTAGAATGATGAAAGACTGAGGAAGTTCTAACTATATCACAAAACAAATCTATACCATTCATGTTTGTATGCAGCTCTTTGGTGACAGTTCATTGGTCACTGTCCTATGTTAGGATTGTAACTTCTGAACTGCAAGTAACACAAGGATCTCTGTGACAAAGGCAGCAACCCACTGAGCTTCCACACAAAATACTGTTGTTCATCTGCATTTAAAAACTACTAACAGACAAATAATTGCTCTCCAGCGGATCATTAATCACCAGCGTTATTGGGGCATCTTTTATTGTCTTATTGTTGTCCTGCATCTGCCATGATAATGATAAAAACTGTTTAAATGAAGCGCACACGAAGTACGTGTCCTGCTGGGCCTGTGCATATTTTTAAAAAGAAAAGATTGAAACACATTCTCTTACCTACTACTGCAGTCTGCACTAAAACGAATTACCCACGCAGCAGGCTCAGCAGACTGCCCCAGGCCACAAGGTCCTCATGAGAGTGCGTAGTGGTGAAGCGTGTGACGCGTCACCGCTACGTTCTCATCGCGAGGGCCGGTCAAAAATGTAGCCCAGGGCCGTCATTGGTAGCGCTGGCGCGCGCTCCAAGATTGACGGCCCTGGAGCAGGCTGGGATGGGCCAGTCAACAACGTATACGCGGGCGGCGCCGCGGGCAGAGATTAACGGTCATCATGGTGGCAAATTGCAATTGCAGCAGCAGGCGCTGGCACACTCAGCACTACAGGTCAGTGTGCGCAGTGTGCAGCGCGCTGCTTGCACTCAAACTGGGCCGCGCGCGCCGTTGCGGCCGTGGCGGACTTTATAATTTATTTAGTGACACTGTGTCCCTAGATAAATTATAAAGGCCGCCGCAGCCGCCCTAAATATAGTGCCGCCTGGGGCGGTCCGCCCCCACCTCCCCCCCCAGCTACGCGCCTGTTCTGCCCATGCCGGTGTTTCTGCGACTGTTGCTATCTTACAACAACGTTACTGGTGGCGCAGGTCGTATAAACAGACTTGTGCTTATGTCCTTAATTGTGACATTTGCCAGCAGATTAAACCTTCGACTGCTGCGCGTCCACCTCAAACACAGTTGTACATATCTAATAAACCACTTGGGTGTGTTTATTTAGATCACTGCGGTCCTTTCTCCTCTGATACTGCGTATAAGTACATCTTAGTTACAGTGGATTCGTGCATACGTTTTCTATGGGTCTGGCTACAACGGAGTGCTGATGCTCGACCTGTCATCAGGGATTTGCGTGTCTTTGTGGGAATTTTTGCATGTGGTACACTTCATTCAGACCAGGGTCCAGCGTTCGCCTCTAAGGCGTACAAGGATGCCATGAGATCTTTGGGGGTCCAAGTCAAATTTTCATCTCCATACCGGCCTGAGGGCAACAGTGTTGTGGAGCGAATGAACCATGACTTAAAGCAATCCCTGACAGCTAGGGTTTTAGGTGCTGGCGGGAACTGGTTGGCCCATTTATATAGAGTTCAGCGTGCACTTAATAATCTCCATAGAAGGTCTCTGGGTGGGAGGACCCCATACAAAATCCTCTTTGGCATAAAGATGTTTGTGTTTGACCTTGATGGTCTAGACATGGCGGCGTCGGCCGCACCCTTTGACGTAGATGATCATTCTGCTGGATTACAGAATCTACAAGAGACCGAGACAGTCTTGCAAAAGAACACTTGCCCTCCACAACTGATGCTGTACTTCAGATTCCGGTAGTTGGCTGGCTTCCTCGAGTTGGTGACCTGGTCCGTGAGAAGGTGGAGAACAAGAAGGAGTTCGGCCCCTCTTATCGTGCTCCAGTTCCGGTGCTTGGCGTGCAGGGTACAAGAACAGTCATTTTACCTCCACTTCCTGGTTGCAAGGATAACAGGTACATCTCCATTGACAATGTCAAACTACGAGTGGCCGATTCTTCTTAGTATGACTCCAGCGGTCTCTTGTCCAGCAATGCTGAGAAATTCTGTTTTGGCTCCGGCAAATACCATCAGGCCTGACGTTGCCATCGAGATGCATACAGTTACTAATCCTTTATTGACTCCACCGGCTGGTGGTCCAGTTGAAGATACTGAGTATACTTATCCCACAGATGTGTTGTTGCCTGGATTACAATCAAGTGCAGTTGACCAGTTACGTTTTTCATTTGACACTAACTCTATAACTTCGAATGCCCCGTCGAAAATTTCTAGTTTTGTTGTTAGGTTTAAAAAACATTTTTTAATTCCCCCTTGGACTGTCATTTGGCTGGTGCTCATAACTATTTTTTTGTTTATGTCAATTGGATTTGTGGTCGTATTTTTTCGTCTAGTAAATGAACACTATCTCACTGAAAGATCTGCAATTAGATTAATTGATGGGTCTTTTGCTCCCCACTCCTCATCACACATCATGAAGAGGGACCAGACTTTTGTAACTATTACTGCCT
Source organism: Triturus cristatus (assembly GCF_964204655.1). Classification (NCBI taxonomy): domain Eukaryota; kingdom Metazoa; phylum Chordata; class Amphibia; order Caudata; family Salamandridae; genus Triturus; species Triturus cristatus. The sequence continues at coordinate 699,712,789 of NC_140591.1, forward strand.
GGCCTGTGTTGGAAGGGATTGTATGGGATGCTGTCAAATTTCAAATTCATGGTCCCACAGAGGTGATAAATGTCCCCAATGTACTTCGTGTTTCTATGGGGGATGTTGTGAAACAAAACATACGCTCTGATGATTGGGATGTCCAAGCCGTAGAGGCTCTTTTTTCTGATTAGAAATATTATGCTGCTTTTGATGCTGAAGATTTGTATTTAGACACAGCAAATTATGGAGAGTTGTTTTGCTACCAACACTATGGCAATCATTTCCTGCATAAAGCTAATACATTTAGAAATATCGTCAATTGTACACAATGGGAACATTGTCCAGCTCCCATTGAAGGCAGCTCCAAAACTCTAGTGAAAAAATTTACATATTTTACTGATTTCAGTGAATCTAAACCTGAAGCCTTTTATTTCAAAATGGCTACTGAGCCAGCTTCCAAAGTTAGACTGACCCATACTAAATTGTTCTATTCCAAGTCCTTTATGGAGGAATTGGCTATAGAGGGCTATGAGCTGTGGAAAGATACCATTGATCTTAAATTAGTTTGGGGTTCTAAAGCTTGGCAGGAGCAAGGTACAGAAGCTCTCCATAGTGCGTGCCTTATCCCAAACCACATGTTGTTTTTGAATTCTACCATTTTTCAGACCACCTACCTTGGATTGGCTACTTCTAAAAAAATGAATTCCCCATCTATTCCTGATCTGGGCGCTTATCCGAAATGGGATAATCACACAGAGTTGTCACTTGATGAATTACAGTCATTCATTACTAATACATCCTTCAACATTTCCAACTTAGATCCTGAAGGATGGTTAATATGGCAGAAAAGTTCAGATTCCTGTCAACATCGTTTTCTGGGTCTGTACCCCGGCTACACACAGGTTAGGGTGGACCCCCGATTTGAATCTTTCCATTCTGTTACCACCTATTCTGTAGGACAGTTATGTCAAACCTGGCTGCAACATTCCACCTTGGCATCTGTTAAACTTCATTTATCCAAATTGAATTACAAGGTAGATTTGAATGATTTTGTTAAAGGCCCTGTGGTTGGAAGGTCCAAAAGATGGGTGTATGCTGTTTACAACGAAGTTTGAAAATTATCTCAAATTGAAGCTGCTTCTAGATTAAGGGCTATTGATCAAGCCAATTTAGAAAAGGTGCTAGCTGTCATCGATAATAGCATTAACACTCTTTCTTCCAGAATTTACATGTTAGATAATATTGTTTCATCTGTTGTGGACATTGTACAGGATGATATGTCTGTTTTATACCATGGTCAAAATCAATTGCGTTCTATAATGCAGTTGGCATGGACTTTACAAACATTGAAGGCTAGGAATGTTCCCTGGGACTACATGAACACATCATCTTTATTCCTGCAGTTTAATCTGACTGATAAACAACAGTTCATGTCCATGAAAGATGCGACATACTCATTATTGCATATTGAAAAGTTGGAACCTTTACCATTCTCTGTGGCCAAATCGAACTCAGCTGTGTGGCTTATCCATGGATTGATCACTTTACCATTTCCATTGTTTAAGTTCAGTTCATGTATGAAACACTATCAGTGACATGCATCAAATTGAGAAATTGCGAGTCCTTATTTGCGATTTTTAAGGAATCGCAAATAAAGACTCGCAAAACACGATGCGCCAAAAAAATGCGAGAAAATTGCGATTCGCTAAAATCGCAAATTTAATTGCGATTTCGGCATTTGCGAACTCGCTATTAGCGATTTCGCAATTAGCGAAATCGCAAATACCGAAGTCGCTTTTTGATGCATCCTGATGACATCACAACCAGGAAGTGAGCAGCTCCAGCCTCATTTCCAGTGCACAGTCTCAGGGAGTGGAGGGAGCTGGCTCTGGGAGCTGAACAGGAGTGTGACAGAGACAGTAGAACAACTTTGTCAAACAAATGGAAGCCTCACAAACAACAGAGGAGAGCCAAACAGGCAGGAAACGCAAAATTAAATTTGCAGAAAAAGAAATTGACACCCTCATTGGGTTAGTAGTCCACAGCCATGATAAGCTGTTTGGAAAGGCATCATTAAAAGTGGCAGAGCAGGAGAAAAGGAAAATCTGGCTCCGGATCCAAAACAGGGTCAATGCCATTGGGGTGACACACCGCACCATTGAAGAACTGAAAAAACGATGGTACGACTTGCGCAGTCGAGCTAAGGTGCGCATTGCTGACCGGCTCAAGGAGGCAAAGAAGACAGGAGGGGGAACACCAACAGACACTGGGAACACTCCCATGGAGGACTTGGTGGAATCCACCATCCAGCCAGAAGCTGTTGTTGGTGTGACCCAGCTGGACACGTCCGGAGCAGCAAACACATCTGAAGGTAAGATGAATGTATGTTACCTTTTATTTTTAAATGTAAAGGTAGAACATGACCACAGTACAGCCCAAGTGCAGACTTTGAACATCCACTACACAATGTATTCAGTAGGTGAGGGGCATTATGGGAGATGTAGTCAGGTCAAGCAGTTACAATGTCAAATCTCAGAGTAACAACCCCAAAAAGTTTAATAGAGTATAAATTCATTAACAAAGGCAAAAATGTATTACTGTGAAATTTTTATCACAGACATTAAATAATGCAGTTTTGCACTGTTTCACCTCACAGATGCTCAACGTGTAGAAGCTGTGGATAGCGATTCCCCAGACATGCAGGACACCAGCGCAGGTGAACAGATGGACACATGTGGTGCAAATAAATCCCTCACGTCCAACAAAGTCACGCAGGGCTACTGTTCCATCCCTAGTCACCATGGAGTGTGATGATGAGGCTGATGCAACACCAGGTGGCAGCCATGGCCAGACAACTTCCATCCCACAACCACGACCACAGGTCCCCAGAACCAATCACAGAGTCCGGCGTAGGAGAGGAAGAGCACTCAGGACACAGCAGGAGGAGCAACCAAGTGATGTCTGGGGTGGTCTTGAGGGACAGATGCTCCGTATGCAGCGCCTGCAGACAAAAAACACACGTTTAGTACAATTACAAATTGGCAAGATGGCTAGCAACATAGCAGTACTGTCTGAAAGTGTGCAGCAACTGAGCAAGGTGATGCATGAGGGAAATGTATCCCAGAAGAGACAGCATCGTCAACTAATGCTGCACCTGAAAATGTTTGCAAAATCAAACAATAGGTTGGCCACGACAACTGCACTGCTGGCACGTAGGTCTGTGACCATGCAAACTGAAATGTGCCATTGGAGCGGGGATGTGGCTAAAGCACTGGACCAGGGGACCAATGCAGTTGAATTGCTTAATGCCTCCACAAGTGCGGCAAACATGTCCACGCCAGAAGGGGGTAGTGAGGGTGGCTCAAGCTTAAGTAGTTTGGCAATTCCAGTCCGCACTGCCGGAACACGCAACACAAGCAGCAGTACCCCCGCCGCTTCCAACATTACGGATGACAATGCTGGGTCTGACAGGCGTCTGGGTGTTCGTGGGAAAAAGCGCTAGACTGGCATGTACAAGTACATTCCACTATGGTGACGTAACCATTTATTTGGATTTGACTTTTCACTGACTGACAAGTAAATTTACATTTGCAAACCACTTATGTCCATTGCACTGGTCAGATTACAAGTGTGCTTGAACACTCATGACATTTTTATTTAATTAAAGAATACTTTATTAGCAATATTCAGTTTCTGTGTCATCATTACTCACCTCAGAAATAATTTTGTGTGATGTCAAATCTTCTCCTACGCCCTTCTGCTGCGCTTGCCCCTTGTGCTGCATGGTGGTGTGGCACTTGCTGGTTCCCATCCTCCGATTCGCTGTCAGACACCTCGATTTCCATTCCTCCCCTTGTCGCTATATTGTGCAGCATGGCACATGCTGCTACTATCTTGCAGCATTGTTCAGGGTTGTACTTCAGTGCTCCACCGGTCTTATGTAGACATCCGAATCGGCTCTTCAGCAGCCCAAATGTGCGCTCTATGATGTTCCTTGTCGAAATATGTGCTGCATTGTACCTCTGTTGATTGGCAGTTGTGGGATTGAGGTAAAAACGTTAAACGTTAAAACGTTAAAATTATTTGTAACGCGCACTATCACCATCAGTTTCTTGGCGCTCATTGACAGGTAACGTGATCCAGGATGAGAGGGTTAGTCATATGCGGATTGAAAAAGCAGGGTTTTTAAAAGTCTGCGGAAACAGTCGTACTTTGGGCAGAGACGGAGTGAAGGTGGCAGGGAGTTCCAGGTGGAGGGGGCCTGGACAGAAAAGCTCAAGCCACCGTGCTTTTTTCTTTTGAATTTGGGGACCTCAAGGAGATTAAATGATGCTGAGCGAAGAACTCTAGAAGGGATGTGACGGGTCAAGCCCGAAGAGATGAACGCGGGGGCTGCATCCGAGAGGGCCTTGAAGGTAGAACATGCCAATTTGAAAATGCAACGTTTGGAAATAGGGAGCCAATGCAGACTATGGAGGAGGGGAGTGACGTGCTGATGTTTGGGCTGGCGGAAAATCAGGCGGGCAGCTTGATTCTGCACCAGCTGTAGTCGGTGAAGGTGGCATGCAGGAATTCCCGCGTACAGCATGTTGGCATAGTCGAGCCTGGAGGTGATGAGTGCAATGACAACTTGGGTCAGGGCTTCTTTGGTGAGAAACCTGCTGATCTTGCGGATCCGCCTGAGGTGGAAAAAGCAGGCTGAGGTGACCGCGTTGATTTGCGGTCTCATCGAAAGATCTTCAGAAATGATCACCCCCAGGCTTTTGACTGAGCTCACAGGAGTGGGTGCTGTCCCCAGAGATATTGGCCAGAAGGTGGAATTCCATGGGTGATTGGGGCCTCCTACCAGGACGAGCTCAGTTTTGGTAGGGTTCAGCTTTAAGTGGCTGTGGTACATCCACTCCGCAATGGTCAGCATGGTGGACTGGAAGTTAAGACGGGAGGAAGGAAGGGAATCTATGGGAAAAATTAACTGGAGGTCGTCCGCGTAGTTAAAAATTGTGACCGGGGAGTTGCGGAGGGAGGCTAAGAGGGGTTGGAGATACAAATTAAAAAGAAGAGGGGATAGTGCAGAGCCCTGTGGGACGCCGCAGGGAAGGGATGTGTAGGGTGCGGAAAAAGTGAAAAGATGAACGGACTGTGATCGCTGGTGAAGGAAAGATATGAGCCAGTCAAGGGCCACTCCCTGAATGCCGGCATTATGGACACGGTCGATCAAGATGGTGTGATCGACCGTGTCGAATGCCGCCGAGAGATCTAATAGGACAAGGGCCTGGGAGGTGTTCTTGTCAGCGCCCTTCCTGAGGGTGTCCATGACTGCTACTATGACCGCCTCGGTGGAGTGGAGGGGTCTGAATCCCGCTTGTTGAGGGTCCAAGAAGGAGGGTTTCTCTATGAAAGAGCTCAGGCAGCGGGTGACGTAGGTCTCCAGAATCTTTCCTAGGTAGGGGAGGAGGGAAATGGGTCTGTAGTTGCTGAGTATTGTGGGATCTGCGTTGGGTTTCTTTAGGATAGGTAAGACAGCAGCTTGCTTGAAGGAAAGAGGGACCTCCCCAGTAGCAAGATAGTTGTTAAGTAGTGCTAGGGGGGGGCCTGGACATGCGAGAAAGGCTTCTCTCAGGATCTGCGGGGGGCAACAATCATTGGGGGATCCCGAACTGACTTTGTGAAGGAGTGAGGCGAATTCTTGTAAAGAGATAGGTGGGAACTCCGATAAGGTGCTGGTATTTCTAGGGGGAAGAGGAGGGGGAGTAGGAGATGCCGGGGTCGGGATGTTGTTTTTTATTGTTTTAATTTTCTCTATGAAGTAGGAGTTTAGCGAGTCACAGAGGGTTTGGGTCGGCTGGGGTTGGGGGGGTGACCCTATCCGGCAAGGAGAGCTCATTTACAATTGAAAAAATATCTTTCGTTTTGTTGTTTGAGTCCAGGATTATTTGTGAGAAATATGCCGTCTTAGCTGCCAGGATCGATTGTTTATAAGATTTTAAAGCCTCAGTGTAAACAAGTTTAAGCTGTGGGTAATAGTGGCGACGCCAGCGGCGTTCAGCTTGCCGCAAGGCAAGTTTGTCCGCTTTGAGTTGGTCCGTAAACCATCGTTGTGCGTCGTGGGGGCGCTTAGCTTTGATCTTTTTTAAAGGGGCAACTTTGTCACTAGCCTGACGTATCCATTCATCAAGTTTGTCAGCCTGATCCTCTAGTGAGGTCAAAGACGTGGGTGCAGTAGAAGCCAGTGAGTCGTGAAATTCAGGCAGATTGGCTCTTTTCCAGTTGCGAGCCATTAGATTCTTAATACGGTGGGGAGGACACAGAGTGTGCAGATGTAAGTGAAAGGAGATGAAGTAATGGTCAGACCAGGAGCAAGGGAGAACTGAAGGAGGTGAAATGTCGAGGTTAGATGTCCAGACTTGGTCGAGGATATGACCTTTCTGATGGGTGGGGGTGTGAATGTGTTGGGAGAGATTCATGCCTTTTAGAAGGTCTGTGAATTCCACCGACGATTGGCTTTCATGGACATCAGAAGGCCAATAATTAAAGTCACCAATCACCACGATGTTAGCGTGGTTGATTGCTAGTTGGGCGATAGAGTCGCTGAAGAGTTTGGGAAAGAGAGGCATATAGTCGGGGGGTCTATATACAAGAACACAAATAAAAGACGACTTAGGGGAGGTAAATTTTAGTGCTAAGTAATCAGTTTTAGGGATAGAAGTCACCGTGATCTCGGAGAAGATATGTTCAGAGCGGATGATAGCCGCCACTCCGCCACCAGTCTTCCCCGCGGGCCGGTTGGCGTGCATAATGTAGTATCCCGTAGGGATTGCTGCAAGAATGTCGGGGGCTGAGTCTTCAGTGATCCAGGTTTCTGCTAGGAGAAGGATATCGATGGAGCTCTGATGCAATAGTTGGAAGATCTCAAGCTGATGGCGGATAAGGGAACGGGTATTAAGATAGTAAATCAGTAAAGAGGCGGAGATCTGCGGTAGTGAGGGGGAAGGGTCGTGAAGAGAATCAAGTGCCGAGAAGTCAGATGGAACAAATATGCCACATGCCTGAGCCGCTCTGACAGCACGGGCGGGAATGGGTCCTGAGGATTTGAGTCTCAGGAGATCGGAGGAGGAATAAGAGTAAGATTGGGCATTACGACAGGGCCCTGGGCCTGGTCGGCCGCGGACGGGCGCAGACGGGCTTGACTTGTGCGCGACTTCGGCGCGAAGTCGGCGCTCCCGCTGCGCTCGTCCGCTGCGCTTCCTCCATACTGCCATTAAATACTAGGGGGTGAGGGAGCACTAGACCGCTAACCTGCGAAGGTTTCGTGCAGGGCGGAAGTGGTGTCACGAGCAGGAAGTGACGCTCCTCAAGCTGACCCTCCGCACAAACGGCACAGAGCCGGGGCGGAACGGGGTCACGAGGGAAAGGAAATGCAGGTAAGTGCAAGAAGTGCAAATTACAATTTTAAAATGCTTTCTAGGCGTGCTATTAAAATCAGCAGCAAAATACAGTTTTTTCAAAACAGCGTCCTCAACAACACACAACCGCAGCCTAGATCGCCGCGTTTGTCAATGGGGCTGGGAGCTGAAAGCGAGGTCTATATACTCTGCAGGCTCGGCAGCACTAGACCGCTAACCTGCGAAGGTTTCGTGCAGGGCGGAAGTGGTGTCACGAGCAGGAAGTGACGCTCCTCAAGCTCACCCTCCGCACAAACGGCACAGAGCCGGGGCGGAACGGGGTCACGAGGGAAAGGAAATGCAGGTAAGTGCAAGAAGTGCAAATTACAATTTTAAAATGCTTTCTAGGCGTGCTATTAAAATCAGCAGCAAAATACAGTTTTTTAAAAACAGCGTCCACAACAACACACAACCGCAGCCTAGATCGCCGCGTTTGTCAATGGGGCTGGGAGCTGAAAGCGAGGTCTATATACTCTGCAGGCTCGGCAGCACTAGACCGCTAACCTGCGAAGGTTTCGTGCAGGGCGGAAGTGGTGTCACGAGCAGGAAGTGACGCTCCTCAAGCTGACCCTCCGCACAAACGGCACAGAGCCGGGGCGGAACGGGGTCACGAGGGAAAGGAAATGCAGGTAAGTGCAAGAAGTGCAAATTACAATTTTAAAATGGTAATTTAAGGTAAGGCGTCATGAGGTAATTACGCAAGGCGTATGCGCTGTCACCTACATGTAATGGAGCAAAGAGTCAGTGGCAGCTTGACATTGACATACGTACAATGACAGTGATAAACTATTACACATATTTACCAAGCAGATGTCCCTCTCCAAATTCTCCCCTGACAAGACGGGTGTGTATGCCACTTTGCCTGAAGATATGAGTCATGTGCACTCCCTGGGAATTGCGCAACAACGTCAGTGATTATGTTTTTGGCATTGCAAACAACCTGAATATTGAGGGAATGGTAACATTTCCTATTTCTATATAAATATTCCTGTGTTGCAGGGGGACATATTGCCACGTGGGTGCAATCGATACAACCCAAAACATGTGGGAAACGAGCTATCTGGTAGAACTCCTGTTTGGTTTTTGCAAGGTCAAGCGCGGTGGTAGGGAACTTGATGTGAGAGCCGATCACGGCCATCATGGCATCAAGGAATGCTTTCAATATTCTTGAAAGTGCGCTTTGTGACACACCTCCCGCTACAGCAATGACCCCCTGAAAACTGCCTGACGCCAGGAGGTGTAGGCAACATAGGACCTGCACATGCGTTGGGATGGCATTGGTCCTACGTGTCTGTCGTTGCATTATGGGGTCCAATTCATTGATTAGGTCATGGATCATTGCTGCATTGAGCCTATACTTATCGTATATCTCATCCTCTTGCTGGCCTAGCAAAGTTATGCGAACTCTGAAGATGCGCTCATTTATTCGCCTCCGTCTGTGTGCGGCAGCCTGCAGCCTCATCCTCCTCGCCATCAGGTAAATCCCTGCCATTGTGAACAGTGCTGGCTCATTCTGGCTGTGTTTAAATGGGTTTCAGTTGGTTTTCACCTGTCTCTGATTTGCACTCATGATTACCACCTGGTTGTGATCCTTCTTATTTAGCTATCGCAAAATTGCGATTTTCATGGGAATCGCTATTTGCGATTTTTCATGCATCCATTTAGCGATTCTTTGTTTGCGATTCTGTATTTGGGAAACGCTAATACCGATTCGCTATTTTAATCGCAGAATGTTTTGCGATTCCTTATATTTGCGAAAAGTTGGTTTTTCGCAAATATACAGTTGATGCATTTCTACACTGTCTTTTGCGATCGCAAACGGCCAATTTTTGCGATTCGCACCGTTTGCGATCGCAAAAAGGTTTGATGCATGTGCCTGATGCCTTAGGCAGGTACGAACCATTGGTAGGGCTCCCAGTTTTATGGTACTTATTTTTTTGCCATTCCCGTCTGTATTTATCCATATTTATTTTTTGCTAATTTTATCTGTATATATCCATATTTATTTTGGGTTTCGTGGAAAAATTAAGCTGAAATTAGTATATTTCCACATTTATTTAACCGATAAATTTGCGCTCATGCTTGAATGTCTGCCAGGTTTCAGTGCTGTGAACACCTGCAGAAGATAAATCAGTGCATTATATGAAAATTTGTGAATTTCAGTATCAACCTTGTGCATATCTACTGCTGGTAAAGCTTCTTTACTAAAATTCCTTTCTTTTTTAACCCCCTTATCTATCAATCCACACATCTATGCTAGACAGTGTTTCGAATTACTCAAAAAGCACCCCAATTTCCATTTTTATCCACATTTAAAAATAAATACAGACAAAAAAAAAATGTTTTCTGTCTGTATTTATCTGTAAAAATCAGTAAAAACAGAAAACAGGGAGCCTTAACCATTTGGGGTACCGCTTTCCTGCATGAAGTTTGGTCACTCCCATTTACATACAGATGCCTGAGAGAGGATAAAGAGGTTTATTTAAAAGGAGAGGAATACACATCCACACCTGGTCGCTCAGTAGTCTGTAGAAACATCCAATTGTATGGCGCTTGCAACATTCACGCACCAAATTTAGCTTGCATTTTGAAGAGAAATCCTGTGCCAGAAATTACACCTACTTTCACGTTATTAGCTAACGGTAGTTATTTGCTTTTAAATAATGAACCATGCTGCGGGATGCTAGTGGGGATTCCGTACATTGTAACTGTCTCACAACGAGTAGTCTGTTGTAAGAATGTCCTTTTCCCACCCCCGCATGGGAGACTGGATATATCCATCTGGCCTTCCATACCAACCTTGAAAGCAGAGTTCAACAAGATGAGCAGAATAAGGGCTCTATTGTCTCAAAAAGAAGTCACACTTATTTCTTCGCATGAAACATTTGTCCTTCACGTAGCAAACACCCGCACCGAAGTGCATGCACTTTTAAATACTGATCTCCCCCTTCATTTCGGTGCTCTGATTCATACTATATTCAATGCCTCGTCAACAACTGGCTTGGTGCATTTTTTCAAAGTTGTGTGCTCCGGCCGTGTGACTTCCTTCCAAACAATATTTGGTGTGATACCAGCATTTTTTCATTCTATTTTTTCCAGCGTTTTCGGCGGGCTTCGCTTGATTCTCGCCTTGACTGCTGGTGTGCTCCTGTTGGTTTGCTTGCTCCGCAATGGCTGCACAATCTGCATCACACGGCAGCCTGCCCCGGCTGCTTCAACTGGGCAACCGGTTGCTTGATTACTATGGAACATTACCACTGGCCACTTTGAGCGTAGCGTATGGATTATCCTTCCGGTTACCATACTTTACTTGTGTGCAACCTGTTTTCCATTGCCTAGATTGTCCATTCGAATGGGCTCTGGATTTGTGCCTGTTGAACATGGCGTCTCCTGCCTCGGATTATGATCGACTAATGAGTCCCTTAATGGCTCATGAGTTGGACTGTTCTGGTATCGGGATTATGGCCTGTAGAGCGGCGCACGAGTCCTAGGGAATTGGGATATATATGCGGCAGCATATGACTTCCTGACGAGAAGTTATATTGAAGAACACGCAAGTTGTCCTCTGATGGTGCTAGATGCTCCGGTTATAGAAGAACATGTATGTTCATTTACTTTACTTGACTGGATGGCTGACTCTTTTACTGAACATTATAATGACTTCCTATTGGAGGCAGTTGCAACTTATTGTGCCTACACATTGATGGATTAAATTGACAGTCGTCCATCTTCCGCACGTTCTAATCCAGATTTAAATTTTTTTTACTCAATATTGGGCTGTGTAACGCCCCTGAGAGACGTTTTAATTTTTTACTTTTTCCCAACAAATTTTTCGAACTTTCACTACCAATTACTTGGATTGTCAATATGTGAACTTGGTTCTGTCTCACTCGAACTTGAACTCTGTGTTACTACATTGCTTCCCTATTCTGTTTGTGGTCCGATCAAGGGAGGGTGTAGTGGAGACAGGGTTTTATGTGCACACATTGCAATGTGAGCATAAGCGTTTTAGAGGCTAAACGCCATCTTGCTACTTTGCTGCTTTTGCACACGACACTACAGGTAGCTGTTATTACAAGTAAAACTGCTTGCTTGCTTTTTCTTCACATGAGAACTGTCTGTTGTTCACATCCTTCGACTTGCACCACGACCTTAGTCTGAACACTGTGTTGAAGCCGTCAAGATCAAATAATAATGTATGCTGTTGAATTCAGGTTGATCGGCCCACGCTCTAGACACAATACACACACAGCTGCAAATATCTGAAAATCGGGTGCCATTAATATTCCATTTGCATGCATGATTCAGACACTTGGAGAAAACCTTTCCAGACACAGAGAGCAGTGCTGATCCTATGATGTGATTCACCTAAGCTGATCTTTGAGGTGTGGGGTTCCCCATTCAAACCCAGAGACCTTCTATTCGTTTATAAAACTAGTTTACTAGCCAAGGGAGGGTGGTTCACAAAGTATTATAGGACTTGTTTTCCACTATCATTTTTATATATTAACATTTTATTGATTTTATTCGTTGCACATACAGGGTTATACTTCAGCAGCAGCAACATAAAACACTTTACTGAATAGCATACAATAAATTACATGACATGGTTCAACATTTCCTTAAGTTCCTTCCGTCTCATTGCCAAATCCACAAGTGGGGATGTACATAGGGACCCTCTGTACCTATTCCACGCTTTCCACTTCCTCTCCCACTTCCTAGGGCACCCCTAAATAATGAAGACTTCCTTTTCAGCTATCTTACATTTGTCCAATTCCTGTATCCATGTGCGTATAGATGGCACCCCTACAGCCCCCCAATGGCGTGCTATTTCCCACTTAACCAGGGTGAAGCCTAGCGTCACCATCTGTTGCTCTATTTCCGTGTAGCCTCCCATATGTTCAGTAGGTCCACTATCATTTTTAATATGATTTCTCCCTTCATTTTCTATGGTATTGTAACAATGCTGATGGTTTTGTTTTTAATCAACAACAACAATAACAATACAATAGCTTTATTCGGTTAATAATTAAAACCATCAAAGCATACACAAAATTTCATTTGCAAATAGTTACACTTAAGAATAATTTACAAAGGAATTTCAGACAATACACAATTAACAATTTTTCATAAAAACATATTTAAACAAAAAAGGTTGGCGAGCAATAACATTAAAAGGTAAGACAACTCAAGAATTATAAAACTAATTTATAATATAAAAAAAGAAGATAAAAGGGCCCAGACTCAGACTGTCAAAAATATTAAACTACATTCGGTTTCTACTTCTAATAGCCCCGGTAAGATAGCTGGCTACTCCAAAACAGATAAAAGGAGAACCTAGCATTTGCAAATATGCCAACGCGGGCCTCACTTGCTTGAAGTGGCAGTTCTTGAAGATGGGGCAAATAAATTTCTTACGTTGCAAAATGTAGAATTTACAGAAAAAAACCATATGCAATGTATTTTGTTCAGAGGCATTATCACAAGGACAAAGACCCAAGGTGCCCTCTTTAAAGAAACCCTTCGGGTGAGCTAGGAGCCAAGGTAACATGCCATGTTTAAACCTAGTTAATAAAAACAGGTGAAATGGATTGTTTATGTAGGTCAAGTATGGCTGGATCTCGTTGCCCATACTTAACATGACAAATCTCCTAACGGATGGTTTACACACCTCCTCGCCTTCCCTCAACAACTTTGCCCTACAGATGAACTGGGACTTAAAGTCTTTTATTTCTGATTTGGTCAACTCACATGGTCTATCAAATAATTCTAAATAGCCAAGAGTCTCCAGCTTAGATTTAATATAACACAGCCAAGGGATACACATGGCTTTGTCAAGGGCCAAACAATCTTGTATAATGAGCTGATTAAGGCTTGGTGGGTGCTGCGCCCAAACCCTTAACCACCCCATTAATGGGGCAACAGAAATCTGATCCATTAAGTACTCAGCCCCCAAGTCTACATGGATATTAAAAATTGAGGTAGAAACAGGTAATAACAATAGTTTCCGGAAAAAGGCATTTTCAATTAATTGAATCTCGGCTGGCGACGTATAGCCCCAGACCTCACTGCCATACAGGGCCATAGGTACGCACTTGGCGTTATATATCTTCAAAATCGCGGGCAAGGGTTTGCAGCCCAACCGTTTTGCAAAACCCAACAAAGCTCCTGTTGCCCTAGCGAGAATATTCTGTTTCTGAGCGCGTTGCATGACCCATGAGCCTCTGTCATCAAAGGTGACCCCCAAATAAGGAAAGGTCTGTACTTTGGTAAGCACCTGCCCATTACAGAAGAATTTTACCTTTTTTGCAGCCCCATCTCCTATTGTCATTGAATGTGATTTTTTAAAATGTATTACTAAGTCCAAGGAGACCATAAAATCGTTAAAACCGTTTAAAAGGGCTTGAAGACCTCTCGCAGTTCTTGCCAGCAAGACCGTATCATCCGCGTACAACAAAGCGGGAATCAACTTAGTACCTACTCTTGGTATATCTTTGCAAGATGAGGACAAAACTTCCCCCAGTTTATTAATATAGAGCGAGAAAAGCAGGGGCGCAAGAATGCACCCCTGTCTTACCCCACGCTTCACCTGCCAGGCTTCAGATAGGTTCCCGTCCTTATTATACCGGACAGCAGCAGTAGTATCCTCATGTATGAGTGCTAAAAAGGAAATCAGCACGGGGTCAAGACCCATGACTGTCAGGGAAGCCCATAATTTTTGTCGATTTACGAGATCAAAAGCAGTGGACAGGTCCATAAATGCTAAGTGTAAGACCCCCTGCTTCGCAATCGTGTACTTCCCAATTATAAGGTGCAGATTGAGGCATTGACCCACAGTGCTCCTTCCCTTTCTGAACCCATATTGGAGGTCCGAAATAATGGAGTTCTCCTCCAGCCAAATTGTTAACCTTGCGAGGACAACTTTGCCCATTATTTTCATGGCAGAATCTAAAAGAGAGATAGGCCGAAAGCATGCTGGATCCTCTCTTGCACCTTTTTTGAATATTGGTACTATCACAGCCTTTCCCCAAGAACAGGGAGCACCCACCTTTGCTACCGCATTAAAAACTAAGGTTAGAAGCTTCGCCCAGTACTTTGAGTCTGCCTTATACAAGTCTGCGGGTACACCATCGGGGCCAGGTGCTTTGCCCTTTGCCATAGACTCGATGGCGTCCCGGACTTCAGCCTCATTGAAATTAATTTTCGATGACTGATTAATATCCCCAAAATTTACTGGATTTTGTTCTGGGATTTCAGAATAAAGCCCACTAAAATGAGACACCCATTTGTCTGGGGGAATAAGACAATCATTAATAGTATTCTCTAATTCATTAAAAAGTGGGCTGTTAATTACTTTCCAGAATTGGGAACTACTTTTTAACACACTAGCATCTGACAGTTCTTCCCACGCCATATTTTTTAAATACATTTTCCTTGCCTTTAGTGTTTTTTTGAAGGATCTTCTTGCCTCCACAATCCTGCTGGTGTCTTTCCCACCGTCTTTTAAGACCAGTAAAAGAGCGGAGTGCGCACTACTACATGCCTGATCAAACCAGTTTTTGTGCTTCCTAGGTCTTGGTTTCCCAACGAGGGTTAGATTATCCACAATCTGATTGGTTATTCTCTCGAAGGCACCAAGAATATCCCCTGGTTTGGATTCTATTGCTATGCAGATATTAAAATCCTCCAAGTTACTATGATACAATTTAACTAGAAAATCAATCGGGGTAATAACATCCCATCTCAGACGCGTTCCCTGTTTAATAGGGACTACATTTGAATTAGAAATTGTAGTCATATAAATTGGCCTAATCACAGCATTAATATTCAATTCCAAAGAAAGGGGATTGTGATCACTTAAGGCATTTGGAGTGACACAAAAGGAACCTATCCGATCCTTCAATGTACAGGAAATTAATATATGGTCAATAATACTATTGTGGCCCTGGCCAGTAAATGTGGGAACAGGAAATAATGAATTCTGCGTTGGCACAAATAAATTAAAGGCAGATACTATACTATCTAGAAACATCCCACCCTTTGAAAGATCAAAGTGAGCTTCCTCCTGCTGACAATAAGCCTGGTTAAAATTTCCAAAACAATTGGGTTGGCTTATGTGAATATTAAAATCGCCAAACAATAACAAATAATAAGGTGTAACATTATTTGCATCAAAATCATCCAAAAAATTGGATAATGCCTTTAAATGCTCCAGTTCGTCCGTCCTCGTGTATGAGTTATAAAAATTCACAACCAAAATTGACGGAGGATTAACACCTACAATTTTCACCGCCAATATGTTAGGTGAACTAGTCAGTACAAGTTCTGTGCTATACAATAGCTTAAGACTAAATAATAACAAGAGACCATCCCTGGGTCTCCCCGAGGATGAGGACACAGCATATTTAATAAATGACTGAAACCCGTCCAGGTAAAAAGGATCTCTAGCCTCCCACGTTTCTTGCAAAGCAATTATGTGAAAAGTAGAGATAAATGACTTCCAGCATATGTCCTCTCTTTTCGCTCTCAGCCCAGCTATGTTCCATGACAAAGTCGTAACCTTGTTTGCTAATGAATTTGCTAATAAGTTTGCCCCCTCAAGCCCATTATCTTGTACCACACTATTTCCCATAGGTAATGGTTGGGAGAAAGGGTCCGCTACCTCCTCACTTACAGGGGCCCTAACAGGCACGTGATAAAGTACTCCTGCGGGAACCGTGGCCTGGTCATCTTGAGTGATCTTAATTAGAGGCTGGATAATGTCGTTATCAACAAATGTATTTCGAGCAGCGGGACCATCACCAGAGCCATAAAGGACGGTATTATTATTGACAGGCATCACATTTCCCTCTTCTTCAGTACACGGCCAACTTGATTCAATATCCAGACACTGGGTATGGCCTACATTGAGTCAGTCATTAATATCCAAAGAACTAAGGGCCTCGTATCTGTTACTAAGGGCCAAAGTCCTAAACGCAGAGACAGGTTGAGCATTAAAACCACTGTTTCCAGTACATCTCTGCAAATGAGGTGGATAGAAAAATCCCAATGGGAGGATATTTACATAATCCTCATGTAATCTAGACGTCCCTGCCTGTCTAAAAATGTTAGTTACCAATTCAGGGGAGCTAAAACTCACAACGACACAGTCGCCCTTAAGTGTCTTATTTAACTTCCCAACCCAAGGGACCCTTCTAACCATTTTAAAGCACTCAAAAAGGTGACTCCCCAAAACTGTCTTTCCAGCTAAAAAATGTAGGGCTTTGTTCCTCAAAGAGGACCAATTCTCTTCCTTCCCGTCTGTGGGAGCTGGTACATTTGCCAAAATGACAGTATAAGGACAAGCCTCTGGTGGCAAGTGCAAAGGGTGTTCTTTAATAACCCGTGTAGGGGGCAAACTTACTCTCCTTGTCATATCCCGAGGTCTCAAATTAACCCCACCAGATGGTTCAGTAACTACCTAAAGGGGGTGGGTTAGTAGAGCCTACAGCAGTGGATATCATAAGATCAGCTAGGTCGGATGCTCTGGTAATAGCTCCAGTTAGAATGGGTCTCTCCAATAGATTAGGATTTGATAATAATGTTTCCTGGCTAGCTATATGCCGCTCAATCAAAGTGAGTCTATCGTCAATTTTATCAAGTCTATTCAAAATCGGCGACAGAGAAACCTTCAATTGCTCACCCATAAGCTTTAGTAGTTCAGTCAAATTAAACCCAGTAGAATTTGCAGAAACCTGAGCAATATTAGCATCTAACCCAAGGATCTTGTTCCCCTGTGCCAGGGGAGCCGACAAGCGATCCTGGGGATCTAGGTCATTAACAGGCTTTAAGTTCCTAAGTTGTTTTATTTTTTGACGAATTCCATGTGGGGGCTTAGTCGCTTTTCTTTTACCCTTATTTAAATTAGTAGTAGAGCCAAAAGATGCTCGAGATTGACCAGAACGAGTAACTGGAGGTGAGAGAAGAGGACCACCAGTACAATCTAATGCCAATGGAGCAACAACATCACTAACTTCTGTCACAGGCTCTACAACAGATGGGCAGCTAACCAGCCTCACGTCGGTGCCAGCAGTAAGTACACCTGATTGTGTACCCAAATGAGGTAATAAAACAGGTTCCAAAGAAAGTCTCCTCTCTACAATTTCGATTTCTCTGGCAACAACAGTTTCCGCTTTCTTCAGGAAAGCATCCAAGGTCCCCGAGCCCCCTTTAGCCCCACACTTGATGTTATTTTTGGCCATATCAATTTTACAGGGTCATAAATGTGAGTACAAGCGTACCAGACCACAAAGTAAATGGAAGCAACCTATTAAAGCTCAGGTACACACAAAACGCTATGTAATATATTAACAAACTCCTTAATAACTATACCAGCGTGGCAAGGCTCCCAGTAACCATCAGCATGGAGGAGATATTATACAATAACTCAACAGGAGCACCATCCAAAGATAATGTCAAGCGAACAAGGTTAGAGGGGTGGCCCGGCCCAGCCTCCTCCGGCCCCGGACGGCCACAGACGGTCCCGCCCTTGTCCCGGGCTTAGCCCGGCGCCACCCGCGCGCGATCCCGCGTCGCGGGGGCACCTGCGGTGATTTATGCGCCTCCTGGCGCGGAAGTTCTCGTCACCGCGCCTCCAGCCGCTGGGGCTGCTGGGGTATGTAGTCTCCACTCCGCGGCCGCTCCACTGTTGACACGGCGGCGTGAGCGAGAGACAGGAAGAACCCTGGCGCTGCGGGGCGAGCAAAGGCTTGGAAGGGGTCCAGGGGTCCACGACTGCACACGGCCAGAAACAGGTAGGAAATGGCAAGCCGCTCTGCCGGGGCACCTGCGGTGATTTATGCGCCTCCTGGCGCGGAAGTTCTCGTCACCGCGCCTCCAGCCGCTGGGGCTGCTGGGGTATGTAGTCTCCACTCCGCGGCCGCTCCACTGTTGACGCGGCGGCGTGAGCGAGAGACAGGAAGAACCCTGGCGCTGCGGGGCGAGCAAAGGCTTGGAAGGGGTCCAGGGGTCCACGACTGCACACGGCCAGAAACAGGTAGGAAATGGCAAGATTGTTTTTAATCATTTGCCTGCTTATATTAGCCAAAGTACTGCACCTTAGAGCACGTAGTTAAAAATTAACATTTAAAACTTTTCCGTGTCTCTGATTACTCTTGTTGTGGACTGATATGAGAGTAATAACGAAAAGGTGTTTCTGATTTCCACCATTCCTGAGAGTACTCTAAGTCGCTTGTTCTGGATTGTCTAATCATTGGTAGCTTCGAGACGATACGGAGAACGAATGAGACACTGATGCTAGTCGGATAGGGGTTCTGGGTACTGAGGTGAGTTTTTTGGTATACCACAATTCACTGAGGTCCTGGTTTCCTGTGCATAGTTCTGTGCATGAGCAGAATCCCCGCAACACTAACATGTGACTTTGCTGGGGCATAGGTCCACCAGCTGTCCCCTGGGGACTTCCACGGCGGAAAACTTCGACGTTAATGCGGTCTCCATAAATAACACACTACTCAAATGGGAGGCATTTAAGGTGGTCAACAGGGGGTGAAGTGTAGGACTCACATGGAATATATGTAAACAATTGAGTGTAGACATAGACAAGTTGGAATGCGGGTTATTAAAGCACGAAACCTGGGTGACGTCTGGTGTAGGTGGTGCGCGGCGATTGAGTGCGGTGCGCAATAAGCATGTGCAACTCACAGAGCAGTTAAGATGCCTAAATTACGCCGCACACTCAGCACGCACACACACAGTGTCAATCTGAAAGAGACTATTAGTTATAGATTCCTTACTTTAGAATTACCCCCAGGCGTCAGACTGGATCTGGAGAAATTGTTTTCTTAGCAGTACCCCTGCGCGTCAATAGGTGGCGTTGATCGACTCCACGGCCGGGATGATGTTGCGGTGTCTACTTAGACACCACCCCTGCGCACTGACGTCAGTTCTTTCTTTTGCCACACCAGCCAGCGCAGATCCGGAGAGAGCTTTCCCCTTAATCACTTTTTGTCTAACATTTTTTTACTTTTTGTCTACGTCTTTTGAGTCTTCGACTCCTGGTGCACCAGGGATGTCCAGCCATTATTCAAGCCCTGTGACTCCTGTTACACGTTGATGTCGATCACCGATCTGCACCTCGTGTGCCTTTGGTGCCTAGAGTTCGACCACCATTATAAACAATGAGGTATTCCCAAAAGGTCCCTGGACCTGGGTACCGGTTATTATAAAGAAACAATGGTCCTGGACCAATTATTCAAGGAAGAGTTAGAGAAACAGAATTAACAACTTATTTGAGCTTACATTAATCAGCTCCCAAACGTCTGTAATTCGTGAATATAAATGTGCAGATAAAAACACTTAGGTGCCGATCACGATCCGGTAAAAAATTCCCCCGTGCGACTCGTATCGGGTCTTTTTACCGTACGAATCGTACAAGTGCCGTACGAACTGGCAATCACGATTCGCATGGTAAAAAGTCCATACGACCCGCACCGGGAATCATTCCCCACACGTCCTCGGGTCGGAAAATGTGTCCGACACGTCCTCGGACGATTTACCTTACAAACGTAAAAAGCCAAGTCCGACCGAGGAATCACGATCCATCCCGTGCGTCCGAGCCTACAACCGTATGGAAAAAACACCGTCCGCACCGAACACCAATAGCAACCATGGAGACATGTGCCCGCATACGCGCCCAACACTCCCCCCAGCCCCCGTACGTCCGACACGTACCCCCGTATATGTATACCCCCACCCGTCTATGTACACCCCAGTACGTTCCAGTCGTACCCCCACCCCAGTACGTGTCGTACCACCGTCAATGTAAACCCCCCCACCCCTGTACGTGTCGTACCACCGTCTATGTACACCCCAGTACGTTCCAGTCGCACCCCCACCCCAGTACGTGTCGTACCCCCGTGTACCTACACCCCAGTACGTTCGAGCCACACCCCCACCCCAGTACGTGTCACAGCCCCGTCTACCTACACCCCAGTACGTTCCAGTCGTACCCCCACCCCAGTACGTGTCGTACCACCGTCAATGTACACCCCCCCACCCCTGTACGTGTCGTACCACCGTCAATGTACACCCCCCCACCCCTGTACGTGTCGTACCACCGTCTATGTACACCCCAGTACGTTCCAGTCGTACCCCCACCCCAGTACGTGTCGTACCACCGTCAATGTACACCCCCCCCACCCCTGTACGTGTCGTACCACCGTCAATGTACACCCCCCACCCCTGTACGTGTCGTACCACCGTCTATGTACACCCCAGTACGTTCCAGTCGTACCCCCACCCCTGTACGTGTCGTACCACCGTCAATGTACACCCCCCCACCCCTGTACGTGTCGTACCACCGTCTATGTACACCCCAGTACGTTCCAGTCGTACCCCCACCCCAGTACGTGTCGTACCACCGTCAATGTACACCCCCCCACCCCTGTACGTGTCGTACCACCGTCTATGTACACCCCAGTACGTTCCAGTCGTACCCCCACCCCAGTACGTGTCGTACCACCGTCAATGTACACCCCCCCACCCCTGTACGTGTCGTACCACCGTCAATGTACACCCCCCACCCCTGTACGTGTCGTACCACCGTCTATGTACACCCCCCCACCCCTGTACGTGTCGTACCACCGTCTATGTACACCCCAGTACGTTCCAGTCGTACCCCCACCCCAGTACGTGTCGTACCACCGTCAATGTACACCCCCCCACCCCAGTACGTGTCGTACCACCGTCAATGTACACCCCCCACCCCTGTACGTGTCGTACCACCGTCTATGTACACCCCCCCACCCCTGTACGTGTCGTACCACCGTCTATGTACACCCCAGTACGTTCCAGTCGTACCCCCACCCCAGTACGTGTCGTACCACCGTCAATGTACACCCCCCCACCCCTGTACGTGTCGTACCACCGTCTATGTACACCCCAGTACGTTCCAGTCGTACCCCCACCCCAGTACGTTCCTGGCGCACCCCCAACACAACCTCCTAAGTACGGAGCGCACCCCATGCCCCAACATCACAACCGCATGTACGAGTCGTACAAAGCCACACACAAGGACCAAATCGTACAACCAAATGGCCCAAGTACACACCGTACACACGCTCAAAACGCACGTACACAACAAGGACAAAACAAAACAACTCAACAATACACCATTCGAAAGGCACACAGCCACTAAACATGGCCAACAACCACTAAAATAACACAATCACTGACCTGCAACTGTCAAAAACAAACAGAGGCCCAATACACCACCACTCCTTATAACACACCCACCCAAAATTCAAACACTGCCACACCCACCCATGGACCAATAAAAAGGGCCCACACACACAAACCATGAGCCTTTGCAACAGACCCACTGCTGCCAGACACCACAGAACCAGACTACAAGCGACACCACATCTTACACTTGCACACCTTCACAAGACCACCCTCACAAACACCCTCTCATCACATTCACACACACACACAACCATCCACACCCCCCCCCAACATCCACACACCCCCCACACCCACACCATCCCCACCCACACCCCTCACCATGCCCACTACCAAGAATCCAAAGTTCAGTCACCGAGAGTTGGAGGTCCTTGTTGATCAAATCCTCAGAGTCGAGCCACAGATCTTTGGAACATTGGTCAGAAGCACCAGCCAGGCAGCCAAAACAGCCATGTGGCAGACCATCGTCGATGCTGTGAATGCTGTTGCGGACACCAGGAGGACCAAGCAGGATTGCCAGAACAGGTGGTACGATCTGCGGAGGAGGGTCAGAGCCAAGAGACAGGAGGAACACGACCAGGCCAACGCCACCGGAGGAGGGCCCTCCCGCAGACCCGTACAGTACCATCCCTGGGAGGAGAGGGTGATGGCCATACTGCCGGTGGAGGCAGTTGAAGGAGTAGAAGGACTCCGAGACCCGGGTGAGTACACAAACAACGCACCTCACATGGGGGGAACTGCAACCACAACCAAAATTAATAACAGGCACGCAAACACCACAAGCCATCGCATTACTCAACCACACTCCATGAGCAGGCACATGCCACTGCTGCCACCATGCCCCATGCACCCAGCTGGACAATGTCAAGTCACAGGCCACAGAAGACAACAACACATGACACGGTAACCCGGATGGCGGGAGTGTGGGCACCAAGAATCACATAGTGCGACTCCAAAGCAGACAACAATGCCCTCTGCCCATATGGCCTAGGTCACAGCCAGACAAACACAGTGTCCCAACACAGGAATGACTTGCCAGCAAATGGCGGATGCCTTGCATCAACACATGGGGGTGAAGGCACTGTTTTGCACATGCCAGCAGCTAATGAACAGCCAACAGTGTGAAAGAGTGGCAGCACACACCACCACAGCAGCAGCGCACAGACACACAGCAGACAAAATGGGTGCCTGGAGATCAGAAACAAACTCACATCAACAGGCCAAGGGCCACTCAAAGATCTGCTAACAGTGTGTGCCCAGGAAGCTGGGCCAAGGTGACAGAGGGTGACACACGGAGGGAGGGAGAGGGGGACACAGAGGGAGGGAGAGGGGGACTGAGAGGGAGGGAGACACAGGAAGATGGACAGAGGGAGGAGGCTGACACACAGAGGGAGGGAGAGGGGGACAGAGAGGGAGGGAGAGGGGGACAGAGAGGGAGGGGGACACAGGAAGATGGACAGAGGGAGGAGGCTGACACACAGAGGGAGGGAGAGGGGGACAGAGAGGGAGGGAGAGGGGGACAGAGAGGGAGGGAGAGGGGGACAGAGAGGGAGGGAGACACAGGAAGATGGACAGAGGGAGGAGGCTGACACACAGAGGGAGGGAGAGGGGGACACAGAGGGAGGGAGACACAGGAAGATGGACAGAGGGAGGAGGCTGACACACAGAGGGAGGGAGAGGGGGACACAGAGGGAGGGAGACTCAGGAAGATGGACAGAGGGAGGAGGCTGACACACAGAGGGAGGGAGAGGGGGACACAGAGGGAGGGAGAGGGGGACACAGAGGGAGGGAGAGGGGGACACAGAGGGAGGGAGAGGGGGACAGAGAGGGAGGGAGAGGGGGACAGAGAAGGAGGGAGACACAGGGAGAGCAAATCAGTCCTTTGGTGTGTGGGAATGTCTGCTCGTCAGCAGGTGGACTGCGTGCATGTAGACAAGGGTGCCCAGTGCCAGAACCCCCCCTCTTCATCATGGCAAAACGCAGGGCCATGTTACAACCTGTACACGAGCACAAGGACAGCCACCTGCATCATATGAGTGTGTGGATCCACTCCATGTGCACATGTACAGTGCTACAAGGAAGGCGCAAACGCATAGCTCGGCACACATGCACACTCCACTGCTGACTGCAGTCACACTTGACGCAGCAAGTAAGACTGTGCCACACATAGTTAAAGGGGCCAAATTGGTGCCCAAGGGACACACACATGCACAAGTGCACTGTGAGTGGAATGCAAGACAGATCCTAATTCCAAGAGGAAATGTGCCAACTTTGTAACGGATGAAACATGGATGTTGCATGGATCAAAAGTAACATTGTCTCTCTCACACACAGGTCAACGTCGTGCTGCACCCCCCAACACTGGGGGGGAACACTCACAGGACCCGGATCTGCAGGAGACCGATCCCACCGGCAGCGACCACTCTCACCACTCTGCGGACGACCCCGACCGACCTGGCCCCTCTGGTGTCCAACCACCTGCAGCACCTGCGTCAGGTACAACCGTGCCAACCACCACCCCCACTCCTGCCACATCCCAGGAGACACCCAGGATCCCTGCCCCAACACCACAATGCAGCCAGGCTCGCCAGGAGGGACACGGTGTCCCGGGCACCCAGGAGGAGGCAGGCGACAACGCCAATGCCACCCCTCAGGGGTCCCGGAGACCCCATGTGCCCACAAGTGCAGGCCAGGCGCAAGTGGGCAGGGGTGGTGGGAGTGGAGAGCGGCGGAGGCGCGAGCCTGACCAGTTGGCTGGGGATCCGGTATTTTCCCATGTCCGTAACATCCTGGACTCATACCGGCAGGACACCACGGGCATGGCCCAGGTTGTGTCCGTCCTCGAGGGGATCAAGGTCCAGCAGGCCCAGCAACATGCGGAGCTAATAGCCTGTCTACAGCTACACCAACGGAGGATGGAGGACAGACAGGCTGAGCAAGTGACGGCGTCCCAGGGGATTCACGCTGAACTCCGTCGGATGGCCGACACCATGGCCGACCCTCCCTGTGCCAGAAGGCGGAGAACATCACCACCCACAGGGAGGGATCATGAGGAGGAGGAGGAAACATCCGACGGAGCATCCCAGACGTCGTCACGGCCTGCTGCTGAGGTTCCCCGCAGGAAGCCGGGTCGTCCACGGAAAGGACCGTGAGGGTGGCTGCTACATCACCATCTCCCAGGACACCTGGCCTGGCACCTGGCCCACTGGAGCAACAGCATCACAGCATCAAGAGACATTCTCTGCCACATGGCCCTGCTGGTCACTGGCTGACCAATGTTGACAAAGACTGTGGCATGGACTCTGAGGATTTCCAATGGCAAGGACACCAACTCCCCTACTGAACTTTGGATTCCCTAATCCCGGAAAGGCCCTCACTTGGCCCCCCCCCCCCCAATAATAAATCACACTATTAAGAGTAGATGCCTGCTGGTAGCATTATTACCTAACATGTGTCTTGTACAGTCTAAACATGCCTGAGTCATCTGTTCACTTCAACCATCCACACCCTGGGGCCTGAGTCTGGCACAGGACACATGGGTCACAGTTTTCTAGGCAAGACAGACATGGAGCACCATACACACCCGTGATGGTCAGAACCAGCTGAGGGGGTGGCCGAACAACCGTGCTGACAGACACATTGAGTACAGCAACAGTCATGCGCAGAGGTCAGGGATCCTGGCCCGTGTCCTGGGGGGCACCCAGGTACGTGTAGACAGGTGGCAGAACCATGTCCTGCAAGCTTGAGTCCGGTGGATGCAGAGAATGGGGTCATGGACAACGTTGGATGCATGGGGATGGCACATGTCACAATACCCACACAGTCATGGACATCATGCCCATTACACAGTCTCAGCACACACACACAGCTTGCATCTTGCCACTCGACACATTGACACATAGCCACAATCAGGGAATACCATGCCAGACATGCAGGATGCACCGTGCCAACACACCAGCATTGACTGAGAAGAGGCACCTTGGAGGCATAGGGACACCTTTAATAGTCATGTGTTTGGGATTGCAGAGGCAACTTGAAGTACACATGAACACATCATGTGGAGTAACATGTGGCTCCAACACTGGCACCCCCCTTCTGCAGCACAAATGCGTGATAGCCATGGAACTGGCACACAAGTGTCGGATAATAGCTAAATACCCACAGCTGCTCACGGAGAGCCTGCCATACACCATACATCCGCTGATGTGGAAGTCCCACGCCATGTCAAGACAATGTTAACCGTATGTGTCCGAGGGCAGTGTCACACACATTGATGCCTTCATCACAATCCACCATCCCATCACTGATGACTGACAACCAGGCAGCCCATCTATTCAGGTGTACCCAGCTGCATGTCGTGTCCCATGGGGATGCCACATGTCTGCAGAGGACCCAAACCCCGACCGGGGCAGTGTGCACACATCGTGAACAACTGCCACACCCAATACATCCCAGATGCATCCCTTACCCCATGGAGACTTCCAAACGTGTCCGTGCCTGTAACGCTGAGTCAGCCCACGATGCCATGTCCATGAGGAATAGCAGTGCCACAACAATGCAACCAGCAAACGGCATGCGCAGGTACCTGGGGAAGAGAGACACACAAGAAGTCAGCCACAAGAAGCACAGCCACTTGCATGTGCATGTACTCGACACATGTATGTATGACAACATGCTAGGTCACAATTATGCCTGGGGAAATACTACCATCACTGCCACCATCACTCCAGTGACACACCCACACACACCTCTGACCCACGTGCCATACATGCAGGTGGAGACACACATCACAACGCATGCCACACGGGGACCAATGCGTGCACACTCAGACCCTGGTACTCACCACTAAGCAAAGAAGTCGCGTATGAGCCGAGTCCGGATGTCCTCTTGCGGCTCCACATCCTCCACATCACTAGCCCCATTGCCAAGCCCTTCGTCCTCCACGGGTGGATGGTCCTCGTCATCTTGATCCAGGATGAGGGGCACAGCTCTTTCAACTGCCATGTTGTGCAGCATGCAGCAGACCATGAAGATCTTGCAGACCTTCGCCGGGGCATATGGGAGTGCGCCGCCGGTCTTGTGGAGGCACCGGAATCGGCTCTTCAGCATGCCAAACGTCCTCTCTATCACTCGCCTTGTCCGGCCATGGGCGGTGTTGTAGCGGAGCTGGGCCGGCGTGATGGGGTTGCGGAGAGGTGTCAGCAGCCAAGGCATGTTGGGATAGCCAGCGTCCCCTAAATGGAAAGCACATGGATATCGTTAGAACAGGCGAAGCGGTAGTGCTGCTCGGCCAAACAGAATACAGGACAGACAGACTGTACCCACCAACAACACATGCACGTTCGTTGCGCAGCTGCATCATCATATCAGGCATCCCGCTACGCCTCATGATGTAGGCATCGTGTGCTGATCCTGGAAAACGTGCACAGACATGTGAAATCACCATGTTGGACAGACACACCACAAGGGCATTGATGGAGTGGTAGTGCTTCCGATTGCGGTACGCCACCTCCCGTGCGTGTGGTGGTACCAAACCTACATGTGTCCCATCTATGGACCCAATGACATGGGGCATCCCTCCCAGGGCATAGAAACCACGTTTGACCTCAGTCATCTGTTCAGGGGTTGGGAACTTGATGAAGTCATCCAGGTGAATCAACATGGCCTCCAAGAAATCATGCAGCACACCGCTGAACATGCTCTGGGACATGCCACCAACATGAGCTATGGTATATTGGAAGGTACCCGTGGCAAGGAAATGTAGGGCAGCCATTACCTTCAGCTGGGGTGTCAGTGCCGTAGGATACCTGTGCTGCGGTTGCAGGTGTGGTGCCAGTCTCGCCGTCAGCTCCAGAATCAACGGTTGGGTGAAGCGGTAGAGCCGGATCCTGTCATTCTCCTGCATGGTGGCCAAGTCTGGAATTCTTCGGGCAACAGGAGGCGCTCTGCAGTAATTTGGAAGTGACAAGGAAGAGTGAGTGCACTACGAGAACAACTCATGTCTACTGAGCACATGTAAATCTGCCAATACACACATGCCACATAGGGAGTCAGGCATGTGCTACATGCCCAGGACACGTATGGATGCAAGGTGACACTCCTTCCAAGACCCAGCTACACACGGTGATTGAGAACCTCCCCATGCCACGCCATGGGAATAGCTGTGTCCCAGTGCAAGTGCACTGCCCGACGCAAGACAGGAGTGACATACACCCACACATCAGCAGAAGTGTGATGCTGATTGCAGAGACTGGCAGCGGAACACTTGAGCCACAGGTCACATGACATTACACTAGTCCAGCCCACACACCTTGCCATGAAGGTGCACATGTCATGACTCCCCACACATTCCTTGTGAGTTTGCTGACATGGCCTTGTCACGCTACTCCGTGTCCCATGCATACATGTGCACCTCACATCAGATACCACATGTGGCATGGTGTGCGGAACAGTGTGCAATGACAATCTACACACAGACACATGTTGGTTGCTGCAACGGCTGCAGCTTTTGAGGGTGCTACAACATCAACCTGATGTAAATCCCGGACACATAAATGACATAGTCACATTGTGCACTGTGGGTAGTGACAAGTCAGGTGTCATGACCCCTGTACCGGGCATCATGGGACACTTCCGTGTGTTGGTGTCCGTGCCATGCCAGTGACGCTCACCCCAAGTGCGCAGTACGACATGCACACATGTCAAAGGAGTCAAGGGCATGCCTGGCACACATTGCACCCTCACACAGTACACCTGTACACATCTCATCATACATCTGGTGCCTCCTCCACTCAGGAGGCATGTTCCACATCACAGCCTGTCACACCTGTGCCCCACACATGTAGTAATGCACAGACGATGCCTTGATGTCCATTCCTGGACAAGTATGTCCATCCATGGACAAGTATGTCCGCCCTATTCCTACCTGTGTGTCGACTATCACCACAGTGATGTGTACAAACCGGCGTACTGCTGCTAAGAGGGCCTGTGTATGTTCCCCAATCACTGTGGGAGTGCTGCCGTATGTGTACCCATCGTGATGGCGAGCGTACAGGCATTTGTACGGTCCGTACCACAACGAGTACGCATACGCGTGCAGAACCATAGTGATAGTGAGCGTAGATGCGAGTGTACGGTCCGTACCACTACGTGTACGCATACGCGTGCAGAACCATAGTGATAGTGAGCGTACAGGCATTTGTACGGTCCGTACCACAACGAGTACGCATACGCGTGCAGAACCATAGTGATAGTGAGCGTACAGGCATTTGTACGGTCCGTACCACAACGAGTACGCATACGCGTGCAGACCCATAGTGATAGTGAGCGTACATGCGAGTGTACGGCCCTCTCACTATGGGTCTGCACGCGTATGCGTACTCGTTGTGGTACGGACCGTACAAATGCCTGTACGCTCACTATCACTATGGTTCTGCACGCGTATGCGTACACGTAGTGGTACGGACCGTACACTCGCATCTACGCTCACTATCACTATGGTTCTGCACGCGTATGCGTACACGTAGTGGTACGGACCGTACACTCGCATGTACGCTCACTATCACTACGGGTACACAGACCCATAGTGATAGTGAGCGTACAGGCATTTGTACGGTCCGTACCACAACGAGTACGCATACGCGTGCAGAACCATAGTGATAGTGAGCGTACAGGCATTTGTACGGTCCGTACCACTACGTGTACGCATACGCGTGCAGACCCATAGTGATTTTGAACGTAGGCATGCATGTACGGGCCGTTGCCATGCATTTGGGGTGCCCTAGGGCCCGGAAACGCACCGTACCTGTGTGTGATTCTCCTAATTACATAGGGGACAAGTATTAAGGCCTACATGCATGCTGGTTGTCATGGCGACCAGGTTCAAATTTCGATTTTGTTCTGGAAGGTGCACAGCAGAAGTCAGTTGGAATTCTTCTACTTTGTTGCAATGTGTTTGTGGGGCTGACATCATGCAGGAGAATGAAACCGATAGAGAACCCACAGACTGCTAGGTTTGAAGGGATTGGTGGAAACATAGGATGCAAATGTGAGTGACCAATCACTCTGTACTCCTGTGCATGAGACTGGGCAGAAGGCCACATATAAGGCAGCCAGGTCCCATGAGGGATTACTTGCCTGCACATCTTTGCATTTGTCGACCAAGCTGCTGCTACTGATTCCCTGGAACCATGTCAAGGGCTGTGGAGAGGACACAGCCATTCACCCTGGAGGAGAACATGGCTCTGCTGGATGTGATCCTCCCACAGTACCCCATGCTGTATGGGCGACCAGGGTATCAGGTGAGTGCATAGGCCACTGCCACAGACTGTCCCTATGTTGTGACTGTGTCTTCAGGCATTGTGACCCGGTGTGACACACATGCCATGTACTGTCGGGGGGGTACCAGGGGGGGGGTGCCTGATGTCTCCCAGCAGTGCCCTGAGACAGGAGGGGTGTGTGCAGAGTCCTCCCAGCAGTGCCCTGAGACAGGAGGGGTGTGTGCAGAGTCCTCCCAGCAGTGCCCTGAGACAGGAGGTGTGTGTGCAGAGTCCTCCCAGCAGTGCCCTGAGACAGGAGGTGTGTGTGCAGAGTCCTCCCAGCAGTGCCCTGAGACAGGAGGTGTGTGTGCAGAGTCCTCCCAGCAGTGCCCTGAGACAGGAGGTGTGGGTGTGATGCACAGTGTGAGCCTTGATCATTGATTGTGACATTGCCATCATTCCACCTGAGTACCCACTATGGCACGTACTGCCTTTTCCCTCACCAGAGGATGATGTCCCTATGACAGAGGTGCAATGCGTTGGCTGCATTACATGCCATGTAGTAACCAGCTATTATGTTCACATATGTCTCTCTGTGACATGTGGCTGGTGTATTGATGTGGTGTCACTTGTACTCCCTCACAGGTAGGCGCCACTGCCAAGGAGCAGATCTGGCTGACCGCCGTCAGTGCCGTGAGGCGTGTGGATGGTCGGAGGCGGAGCCTGTCCCAGGTGAGGAAACGCTGGCAGGATATCCGGTGCTGGACGCGGAGGATTGCACGGCTCCTGCTGGGGGACTCACCTGAGAGCCACAAGAACCGCGGCCGCCGCCGTCTGACCCACCTCCACAGGCGTGTGCTGCCGGTGGTCTTTCCAGACCTGGAGAGGTGCTTACAGGCGATGCAGCAGGCGGAAGGGGGTAGGTACATGTGCGTTTGTTGTGTGTCACCGGCATTTGTAAGGGCACAGTGGCATTAATTCACTGGCAGGGTTTAAAGGTGCTGTGCCCATCCAGTTTGCCCAAGTGTAGCGCTGCGCCCCTGCCACCCTTCCCCTCCTTGCAATGTGTTCCCTGGTCTGTGTGTAGTCACTCCTTCACAAGGTAATGTAGGCTGGCGCTTTGTCCACGAGAACAATGACTGTAGCATCATGGGTGGTGGTGGTGGTGGGTAACAGGTTGTGGGACCTTGCCTGTGAACTGTCAAGTTCACTGCATGTGGGTTCCATGTCAGTTGGCACTGATGCTGGCTTCAGACATGGGAGTTGGTCTCTCATGTGTCATGCCTTACAGCGCGCATGTCCTATGTAGTGGCCTGTGACATGATGTGCATGAGTGTGCGCTACGCATAGTGCAGGGATGGTGACGTGTGTAGCAGTCATTCCCATTCAGTAGCATGTAGTTGCGTGCCCAATACTGTCCCCTGGGGCACCATATCCTCAGTGTTGTTTGTGTCATCATCAACGTGGACACTCTCACTGTCTACAGCGTAGGTTGTGCTCTGTGCCATTGTCCCCTGTCACCATGTATATAGACGTGCTATTATGTACAGGTGTCCACTGTGCAGCCTGACCTGATTGTCCCTCTTCATACTCACAGTTGCCAGTGCCTGTGTGTCTTGTTATACTCATCTGAGGATGGGCACTGGTACCTCATTATTTGTACAGGCGCACCTTTGCTGTTTTGCGTCCAATCTTGCCTTTTGCCTGCCACTGTGTTTATCACCCAGACTATGAGATGTTGGTGCCACCTGTGTCTCAGCAATTAGCATCGTGTGGGGGTTGCTTGGGGCGGGCAATGCCTATGTGTCAAATCCTGATTCCTAATTGCTGGGTCTGGACAGTGTGTGATGTTACTGGACACACACGCAAGGTGCAGTGACCGAGTTATGTTGGGCATGTTTGCAGCATTACCTATGCAGCATGTGTCTCAAGTTCATGGATATTGTCCCTGGTCATAGGTATTTTCACAAACGCTGTGTGGTGCAGAGGCAGTGCAGGATTGTCCCCAGGGCCTGGGTGCTATGTCAGACTCCGTTTCCTGTCATCAGCTATTGTCTCATGCTCTCCATGGTATTTCAGTGGCATGGTGGCTCAACCAACTGTGTTTCATGCCCTACATCGGTACCTTGTTTTGCAGATGTTAGGGATCTGCCTCTTCAGGCTATGCAATGTTGACTATGTAGATTGGACTCATGTGACAGATGTGTACAGGTGTCTGATTAATTTCTGTCTCTCCACCCTGCCCACAGCATCGTCGGGGGACACAGAGGGAGACATGGACACGGACCAGGCGGAGGGACCGAGCACCAGTGGCAGCCGTGACATCGGGGCTGGCACATCGAGTGGGACAGAGGCGGAGGATAGTGTGGCCGAGGACCTGTCGACTGGCACATCAGACTACGAAGCTGACAGGTCCGAGGAGGATGTCTCAGAGTTGGCGGAGGCTGCACCAGCAGCTGACAGTGGAACAACACCTGCCACCGCCCCCTCAGTTCCCACCAACCGCCTCCCACTTGCTCGTGTCCCTTCCCAGCGTGCCCGGTCACCGCATGTCTCCTTCCTGCCAGGCACCGCACCCCCTGCCCCTGTCTCCACTGCTGCCGCCAATGCTGAGTCTATGGACATCCAGCGGCAAATGCAGGTTGGTCAGGCTGCGATCCTGAATGTCCTCCATTCCCACGGGAAAACCCTCACCAACATCGAGGCATTCTTGGAGGGCATTCATTCTTTGCAGGCTGACCAACGCAACTTGCTGAGGTCCCTAGACTCCACACTGACTGCAGCAGTGGGTCTCCTGCAGCGCGACCTCCCCCCACCTACCCCTGCCCCATCCACACTTCCCACTTCCATGCCTGTCCCACGTACACCCAGACGTCGGCATGCACCCACCACAACAGACACAGGCACCACACCAGCAGGGAAGGTCCACCGCACTCCTCCTGACACGCACACACAGGGTGAGATAGGCACACCCACTGGGTCGGGGGGCAAACGTGTGACACGCAGCCAGAGTGGGAGTCCGCATTCCACACAATCCACTCCCTCCAAATCCCCTCCCCTCAGCTCTCCTGGCCACATCTCCCCCAAGGACTCCTTCATGGCCGCTCTGTCCCTGAGCCCCACAGTTACGCCACCACGCAAGCGGTCAAGGAAGTCCTCGGTCAGGGTGGTTGAGTCTCCCCCCCTGTCTCCACCCTCCCCCGGTGGCGCTGCAACCCATCCCTCTGAACCCCCCCCCTCCTTGGGGCCTGAGGTCACTTCGGGTGCAGGGGACTCCCTGGAGGACCTTGCTAAGGTGTGTAGTGCCATCCTGGCCTCCGCCTTTGGCCATGACACACCCCCTGTGGTTGAGTCCTCCATCCCTGCACCCACAACGCCGCCCCTTTGCCCTGATGTCCCTGCGGTGCCTGTTGCTTCCCCCCCCCCTGATGCCCTCACCAGTATGGAAGACGATGGCATTTGACTGTGCAGGCAAGGTAGGGGACACACATCCCACTGTGTCCCCCATGCAGCTGGGAATCATTGACTGCCCTATGGCCTTTGTTGACTTTGAACTGCCTTTGATCCACGGACATTGTGCTCATGCTGAATAAAGCTTATTTTTGTTGTCATTCTCACACTCCTGCTATGGTTGTATTGGTGTTGGTGGGGCTGCTACATTGTTTTGGGTGGTGTTTAAGGCTTTGGGTGTGTGGGATTTGTAGTAGTGTTCTGCTCTTTGGGGCCACCCTAGGATCTGTGTGCCATCACAAGGTGTTGGCTAACTTCCTTAGGTCATGTCAGCAGTTACTGCATGGTTCAATTGTCCCAGGGTGTATTCCTTCCTCTGTGTACCCAGTTTCTTCCCTGCAGGGTGTTCCCAATGTTTAGCGCAGAGCTGTGTGTACATGAGCTGTGTGTGTGACGGAGCCCTTCTACTTTGGCCATGCATGCATGGCCATGTCTCCACCTGCAACAATCGTGGCATCCTTGGTGATCACTGTACTTGTGTGTGGAGTCAGTTGACATGAGTTCATGGGGACATGTTCCCTTGTAGGCAGTATGGATGTGGGTAATTGTGGCATCACACACATGTGTTACACCCCTCCTGGGTGTGGACACTGCTGGGAGGACTCTGCACCCACCCCTCCTGGGTCTGGACACTGCTGGGAGGACTCTGCACACACCCCTCCTGTCTCTGGGCACTGCTGGGAGGACTCTGCACCCACCCCTCCTGGGTCTGGACACTGCTGGGAGGACTCTGCACACACCCCTCCTGTCTCAGGGCACTGCTGGGAGGTCTCTGCACCCACCCCTCCTGTCTCTGGGCACTGCTGGGAGGACTCACCACCCACCCCTCCTGTCTCAGGGCACTGCTGGGAGGTCTCTGCACCCACCCCTCCTGGGTCTGGACACTGCTGGGAGGACTCTGCACACACCCCTCCTGTCTCTGGGCACTGCTGGGAGGACTCACCACCCACCCCTCCTGGGTCTGGACACTGCTGGGAGGACTCTGCACCCACCCCTCCTGTCTCTGGGCACTGCTGGGAGGACTCACCACCCACCCCTCCTGTCTCAGGGCACTGCTGGGAGGTCTCTGCACCCACCCCTCCTGTCTCAGGGCACTGCTGGGAGGACTCACCACCCACCCCTCCTGGGTCTGGACACTGCTGGGAGGACTCTGCACACACCCCTCCTGGGTCTGGACACTGCTGGGAGGTCTCTGCACCCACCCCTCCTGTCTCAGGGCACTGCTGGGAGGACTCACCACCCACCCCTCCTGGGTCTGGACACTGCTGGGAGGACTCTGCACACACCCCTCCTGGGTCTGGACACTGCTGGGAGGACTCTGCACACACCCCTCCTGGGTCTGGACACTGCTGGGAGGACTCTGCACACACCCCTCCTGTCTCTGGGCACTGCTGGGAGGTCTCTGCACACACCCCTCCTGGGTCTGGACACTGCTGGGAGGACTCTGCACCCACCCCTCCTGTGTCAGGGCACTGCTGGGAGGACTCCACACCCACCCCTCCTGTGTCTGGGCACTGCTGGGAGGACTCTGCACCCACCCCTCCTGTGTCTGGGCACTGCTGGGAGGACTCTGCACCCACCCCTCCTGTGTCAGGGCACTGCTGGGAGGACTCTGCACCCACCCCTCCTGTGTCAGGGCACTGCTGGGAGGACTCTGCACCCACCCCTCCTGTGTCAGGGCACTGCTGGGAGGACTCCACACCCACCCCTCCTGTCTCAGGGCACTGCTGGGAGGACTCTGCACCCACCCCTCCTGTCTCAGGGCACTGCTGGGAGGACTCTGCACACACCCCTCCTGTCTCTGGGCACTGCTGGGAGTGATGGGCACCCACCCCTCCTGTCTCAGGGCACTGCTGGGAGGACTCCACACCCACCACTCCTGTCTCAGGGCACTGCTGGGTGGACTCTGCACACACACCTCCGATTTCTGGATATGTGCGCTTGGCACATACACGGTGGGGTTACGCACACTGCATTAGAGGTGAGGGTACGAGTCTACTGACACTGGTGTGGTGGGGGTACGCTCCGTACGTCCGCGGGTGTGGGTACGGGTCGTACTTACACTGTTGGGCAGGGGGGTACGCTCCTTGCATTCGTGGGTGGGGGTTCGAGTCGTACTTACACTGTTGGCATGGGGGGTACGCTCCATGCATACGCGGGTGGGGGTACGGGTCGTACTTACACTGTTGGGCAGGGGGGTACGCTCCTTGCATTCGCGGGTGGGGGTACGGGTCGTACTTACACTGTTGGGCTGGGGGTACGCTCCGTACGTCCGCGGGTGGGGGTACGGGTCGTACTTACACTGTTGGGCTGGGGGTACGCTCCGTGCGTCCGCGGGTGGGGGTACGGGTCGTACTTACACTGTTGGGCTGGGGGTACGCTCCGTACGTCCGCGGGTGGGGGTACGGGTCGTACTTACACTGTTGGGCTGGGGGTACGCTCCGTGCGTCCGCGGGTGGGGGTACGGGTCGTACTTACACTGTTGGGCTGGGGGTACGCTCCGTACGTCCGCGGGTGGGGGTACGGGTCGTACTTACACTGTTGGGCTGGGGGTACGCTCCGTACGTCCGCGGGTGGGGGTACGGGTCGTACTTACACTGTTGGGCTGGGGGTACGCTCCGTACGTCCGCGGGTGGGGGTACGGGTCGTACTTGCACTGTTGGGCTGGGGGGTACGCTCCTTGCATACGGGGTGGGGGTAGGGTCCGTACATATCCGTCCCCACGCTATGTGATGTTTGTGCGGCCCGTACCCAGGCCTTTGCCACGTGGGTGCGATCCGTCCCGCCATTGTTGGGGTGACGTGTGTGGGCGTGGTCCGACTCGTACCCACGCTCTTCAGGCGTGGGTACGGGACGTACCTGTCTGGTTGTGTTGCCGGTTCGCGTGGTGACGGACTTCCGTTGTGGCGGTCGCTGGATTATCAGGACACGCCCCCACCCCCTCGTGGTGACCAGGGCATGGGAGTCAGGTATGTCCAGGCCATGTGTAGTGTGTCACTCATGTGGTTGTTTTGTGGCCTGCCCTGGTCGTGCCACCCCCACCCCACCCCACTTTCCCCCCTCCCTTAGTTATTCTGACCTTCTGCGGCGTCTGCGTCGTAACCTGTAGAGGAGGTGTACTGCTATGAGGGCAGGGATGACTCGTAGGTTCGGGTCCATGTCTGTCCGTCGCGTACTGGTACTCCTTGCTCGCGTCGTCCTGTCGCGTACGGGTCCTCCGTGATCGCGTCGTCCTGTCGCGTACGGGTCCTCCTTGGTGGCGTCGTCCTGTGTGTCCGTCACGTACTGGTCCTCCTTGTTCGCGTCGCCGTCTGTCCGTCGCGTACTGGTGGTCCTTGTTCGCGTCGTCCTGATTTCCCGGCAGTTTTTGGCTGCCGCAAAATATTCACCGTGCGGGGTGACGTCGGTGCGAATCGTGATTCCTGGGTCGTGAATGGCTGGCTGCGTGCGTCCCGACGTCAGGTCGGCGCTTTCCCGGTTCGCATTGGTAGGTGTTTTTTGTTCGGTCGGTCTTTTTTACGATTCGTACGGTAATGGTGTACCCGTGCGAATCGTAATTCCATGTTTGTATATTTTGACGACCGGGTACGCGTCGGACGGAGAATATGCTCCGTCCGACGGTTCGTACCCGGTTTTTACCGGATTGTGATCGGCACCTAAGTGTTATTACGATATATTTATTTAGTCATTTAAAGGAACAATCATTAGAGGGTCAAGAAGGTAGGAAAATGTTCTAGGGAACGTGTAAGAAGGAGTGCTCAAGTGTATATATAGGAGTCAAGCAAGCTCAAAGTGTGTAGAAAAGTAAAGGGCATATATTTACAAGACTGTACAAAACTGATAATCAATAAACAGTTAGATGCAACCTGGCCACATGCAAATTATTCATTTGAACTCCTTTCTTAGCCCCGAGCACGGAATTCCCCCAGTCCTCGATCTGTTCCCCTTCCCCTCTTTAGACTCCTGTGGATGGCTGGGGTCCCCCATTCGGGGAGCACGTGCTGTTACTGTCGATTGCAGGTTGCCTTGCGGGTGTGGTTTTTTGTGTTGTTTGTGTAAAATGAAACCGTATTGTGGGGTCAGAGTGATGTGGCCCACGACGCTGATACCTCCTGATTTTGCTCCTCTGCAACGCCAAGTGTTTTTGTATGTATGTCATATGCTCCTGTCATTCTAGCGGCCGGCCGGAAGGTTGTAGGCCCATACCTGTATATTTTTGAGATTGCAATAAACGGTTTCAAAAAAAAAAAAAAAATTATTCATTTGAATTTGTAAGGAGAGTTTCCTTAAGGCTGTAAACAGGGGTAATGGGGAGGGGGAAATTGGTCCAGGTGCGGTAAGGGGTAGCATCGGACGTTTCGATCCGGTTTATCGGCAAAAGAGGGACTTTAATACCTCAGCTAGGCGGATCTTCCTCAGGACAAGGGGACGGGTGAAGTGACCCTACAGAATAAAAACAAGGAATCGGGACCTAATAGGTTGCCCAGGCGTGGTGTCTGCACATCAAATGGTGGGAGTAATGTATTAAATCGAGCTCATCACTCTTGCAATGCTCAATTGGAGTCCAAAACCTGGTTACACCAACGTCTGCAATTCAATAATAATAACAACAGTTGTTGTCAAGGGTCCATAAGAATTGTAAGCTAAAAGTACACAAGGACTGTCTATAGCAACTCACCCGTAACGTGGCAAGGCCAGCTAAGGACAATTCCTGTTATTCAATAGATATAGACCATGGCGGTGGTGCCCAAACCATCCATGGAACGTAACCTTCAGATCCGTATTTGTGGCAAAAGTTGGCTGAATGAATCCGGCAATCCAGGGCACAGCGTGATTTTTACAACTAGAAAAAAGGAGGAAATTCTAATTAAAATGCTAACTAAGGAGCGCCAGGCGTTCCTAGGTGGTGGTCGGTTGTGAAAGAGAATTACCTGGAGACGATCTGATCAACGTCCTTACTCCATCGCGGTAGGAGCCAACAGAGCAGCAATCCACAGGAGCATTTATACTGAGACAAAGGGGGCGGTGGCCTTGAAAAGGGGCGGTGTCAACCACACACTAGTAAAAATGGTCGAAAGACTCAGTAAGTTCTCAGTTTCTACAGCATTACTGAGGGCCTCAAAGTGCTATGTCACAGTTCTAATATTTGTAAATACATACAATTGTTCAATGTATATTAAAACTGCCAATATACAATTAAGCAACAAGCCGGGTCCTCTTTTGGTGGTGTCTTCAATGTAATTACAACATGCATCAAGGTGCAATGTCACCATTCTAATATTTAAGATATACTCTATCGTTCAATGAGTGTTTGAAACTGACAGTGTACAATTAAACAAAAAGTGTAGTCTCACAATCCAGATTTAGGAATCAGTGTGTATATACAATTAGCGACCAGTGCTGAAGCTTGGATATATTCACAGACGAAGTACCAACCTAGTGGTACGCAATTATTCACATATGACATCACAATTGCACTTCACATTGAACAAAAATACAGGCATTTAAAAAAAGAAAACAAACAGTAAATGATCACATCTAAAGGCATAGTACGCCAATTTTCAGTAGGAGCAAACAGGATTCAGTTAAACAACAATATGTGTTACACAGGAGATTTCCATGAGATTATGGCTACAGGGCTTATTGTCAACAAACATTGCTGAGTTTGGACACCTGTCTGGTGATCTCCTCGTATTCGTGTAATCCTCTTGCTACAGTATCAAAGCGATGTATCCATCTACACTCGCGTAGGCTCAGAACTCTACCACAATCCCCTCCCCTGGGGTTTCGGTGAACCTTCTCTATTACACACCAATGTAGACTCTCCGGTGTGTGTCAAAATGATATGAAATGTTCCACGAAAGTGATCCCTGTACCTGGCACCGTATAAGACTGCAGTGTTGCAGGATACGGGACTTAACTTTTTGTATAGTTTGTCCTATATATCCAAAAGCACATGGACTGGAAATGGCATAGATTACCCCGCTAGAGTTACAGTTAGTGTGATCTTGAAGTGTGTGTTCGTAGTTGTGTGTGAAAGTTTTCAATTCATTGGCCATGGGACACACCCTACATTGCCCACATTTAAAATGTCCCTTCACGGGCAGAATGTTCCATAGTGTCATCTGTGAAGTTCTCAATTCTGTGGGTAATATGGATTTCACAACATGTTCCCTAACAATCATGCCTTTGCGGAACGCATGCATGGTTGGTGGTAATCCACCAAGTTCATCTGTCACCAGGTGCCAATGGTTGTTCATAATTTTCTTGATGGTATTGCTCTTTGTGCAGAATGTAGTCACACAAACTAACCTGTCTTGATCATTAGTCCCTCTCTCTTTGGGTTCCAGAAGGGAATCTCTATTGTTGAACCATGCACGTTTTTGCGCCTTTTTTAATAGTCTTAGCGGGTAGCCTCTGTCAGTCAGACGTGACATAAGTTCAGTTGAATCTAGGAAATAGTCATCCTTTCTGGAGCAATTCCTCCGCAACCTTAGGAATTGCCCAAAGGGCAGATTGTCCCTAAGGTTGCATGGATGGTGACTCGAGTACCGCAGGAGAGTGTTGCATTCACTCGCCTTTCTGTAAAGGCTGGTATAAAGTTTACCTTCTACTACTTTTATAGATAGATCCAAAATATTGACTGTGGAATTGCTATAGTCTAAAGAGAATTGTATATCCTTGGAGCAGTTGTTCAACCAAGAGTGAAATTCCTAGAGTAGGTTTTCACTCCCTTGCCAGATTAGTAGTACATCGTCAATGTACCGATGCCATAGCTCTATACACTGACTGTAGGGGTTTTGTTCGCTCAAGATGTAGTTGTGTTCATATACATCCATGAAGATAATTGCTAGGTTGGGCGCGAAGCTTGCCCCCATAGCAACTCCCTTCGTTTGTATGTAGAAGTAACCCTGAAAGCTAAAGAAGTTTTTAGTCATGGCTACATCAAGGAGTTTGATGATAAATTCAGTTGGGACTCTGTGTGGCCTGGGAAGTTTGTTCAGAACTTCTCTCATCACACCGTTACTTACCTAAAGGATACCATGCAAACAATTCAACTTGTGGACGATCGCCCATTTGATATGAATTACAACCTCCTGGTCACCATGGATATCACATCCCTATACACGAACATTCCCCGGGGTGAGGCTTTGAGAGTGATGAGAGGTCAGATGGCGAGCAGCATCCGATCGATATTAATGACTTTCTAGGTGCACACTCTGATCGTTTCCCACTCTGAGCTTCTCTCGCCTTTGTCAGTGAATTTACTGAGACCGCATCCTTTGTCAATCCATCATCAATAAGGCCATCTTCAGATCCAACTGACGCCTTGCCCTATTGACAGCTCTACCTTTTTGAAAATGTTCCCAGGTTGAAGGTAAGTCTTTGACCGAGACCAACCTGTTCCTTGTATCTTATCAGCACTCCATCTTAGCCTTGTCCCAGTCTAGCACGACCAATTGCCTGTGGTCGGTGCTTTGCACTTTTTGAAGATATTTTTATTTAAAACCAAAGCAATTATATATCTGGTTAAGTAGTAGCCTACCTAAAAAGAAGGTTTTAGAACCCCTAAGAGACAATTTATATACAAGGTTCAGAGACCAAGATTAATAATTGGAACCTCTTCAATATAAATCAATGACTGGTTGAACAATCCACAAATAGTTTCTACACACAGTTTGGGTGTTT
This sequence comes from Triturus cristatus, assembly GCF_964204655.1. Lineage (NCBI taxonomy): Eukaryota > Metazoa > Chordata > Amphibia > Caudata > Salamandridae > Triturus > Triturus cristatus. The sequence continues at coordinate 699,753,908 of NC_140591.1, forward strand.
TTGTTATGATTTTTTGTGGTACAATGTATGTTGTATGTTATTTGTGATGCACATTGGTTTAAGGTATTAATGATAAAGAGTTATGAGCTACCATTGCCTCTTGCCCCTCTGTTCTCTGTTGTCCATGTGCATGGTCCTGTCCCCTCCCTCTTGCTTTCTATGGATTGTTGTGCTGCACTCCCATCCCGCATGCCCTGTGTGGTGTATTGTGCTGCTGCAAACCCTGATGCCTGCCCTGAGGGGCAGTTTGGTGCACCTCTCCATGTCCCTCCTGTCCTCTGTTATCCAAGTCCATGTCCCTACCCCAATTCCTCCTGCCTACCATGATCCAATGTACCATACTTGCGAACATTTTGAACTTGGTAAGAGGGAGATTTTGAAAAAAAACTGGGGTATTGATTTTTCCCTTTGAGGTGCATTGAAAAAGAGGAGATTGTAGACAGGAGACAGATCAAATCAAAGAAAGCTTTATTCGATTAAAAGAAATAATCATAAAAGCACAATATCAATTTGTTACAGTCAGACAATATAAAACATGTAAATCTAGAAAGGTAGGAAGAACTAGACCCCAGAAAAAGGTACTAAGTAAGTTTTTCCAGTGCAAATTCTTACATAATAATTGTCTTCCTACAACTAAAAACAGCCTTGAAAAACGAGGAAACAGATAGGGTTATGAAATTTTCCCCCAATGATTGAATAATTAAGAAGGCAGGACGACACTGTTTCATCCCTAATGATCTCAGTGCAGGGACTATCCACCGTTTCCTTTGGTAATTATAAAATTTACAGAAGAATAAAATGTGCATAGTGGATTGAACAGACATACCATCACAGGGACAATTACACAGTTGCCTGGACCAATCGTTGGTTGTAGGAAAGCTAAATAATCTATGAACAATAGACATCCTAAACCGTGTCAGTAAAAATCTGTCAAAATCAGAAACTACGTAGGTTACGTAGGGCTGTATCTTAAAAGTGGTAAGAATGTTTTGATGCTCCCGAGCCGAGATTTTATTAATTTCTCTATTTAGTCTGATATTTTCAAGGTAATGCAGGCAGCTTAATTTTAATATTTTCCTATTTACTTTAAGTAAAGTACTAGGATTATCAAAGTATTCTGGGTGGCCCAGTTTTCGTAAGAAGTCTTTAATGTACATGAGCCAGCCAATATGAGAAGCCCCGTCTAGCACACAGCAATCGCCAATCACTTGGCGATTTAAGCTAGTCTGTTCTGTGGTCCATATATGATGCCAAAGGAGGAGAGGTTGAATACCAATAATATCCTCTATGTATGATAGTCCCAGCTCGGAGTGACAATTAAAAATAGAAGTACTTGGTGGGAGAGCAAGCAAATTTCTAAGAAATCTATTTTCACACTTTTGTAATGAGGTCACATCTGTGTGACCCCAAATGCCATCTCCGTAGGTTGCAATTGATAGACACTTAGCTTTATAGATGTGAAGTAGTTCAGTAGGTGGATGTCTGCCTAATTTTTTGCTAAAATTACTCAGAGCTGTTAAGGCCTTCTGGTATAATAATCTTCGAGAGTTTACGGCCTTTGTCCATAGACCGGTACGGTCAAAAAGAACCCCCAAATACGAGAAGGTATTTGTACAGGTTAAACGATTCTCATCAAGAAACAAGGGCCGGCTCCTGCTACTTCCCTGTCCACATTTTAAAATAAACGTTTTCGACAAATTGACTGTGAGTCCCAAGGCAGACATGAATTTTGAAAAACTATTTAAAACCTTCTGGAGGCTATTCGGGGTGCGGGCCATGAGCACCGCGTCATCTGCGTACATTACCACGGGGAGAAGGGTATTCCCTACCCCCGGCAAATCCTTACATTCCTTTTGGAGCGTCAAATTTAAATTATTAATATATAAAATAAAAAGAAGGGGTGCCAGCACACATCCCTGCCTCACTCCTTTCCCCACGGTAAAGCGATCAGAGCACTCCCCCTCTGTACCATAACGCACCCTAGCGGTTGCATCATTATACAATTCGCACATTAGGGAGATCAAAGGTAGTTCTAATCCCAGCTCTTCTAAAATCAGCCATAATTTATTATGAATAACACAGTCAAAGGCCACGGACAAGTCCACGAAGGCTAGATAGAGAGCACCCCTTTTGGCCTTGCAATATTTATTAATTATTAATTCCAGATTTAGGCACTGATTGATTGTGCCCAAACCCTCCCAGAAGCCATATTGAATGTTACTAATGATGGATTGCTCATCGGCCCAAGACTGTATTTTAGAAAGAATTACTCTCCCTATTATCTTAACCGTGGAGTCCAGGAGTGATATAGGACGATAGCAAACAGGGTTGTGCCTATCCCCCTTTTAAAAAATCGGGACCAGGATCGATTCTTTCCAGGTGGCAATGAAACCTGAGCTTATACAGGCATTAATAACATGAGTTAAAATAGGTCCCCAGAAGGCTATATTATGTTTAAAAAGATCCACGGAAATGCCGTCTGGCCCAGGGGCTTTACCACTCTTACTGGAACTAATTGCCGCCTCGATCTCTGTCAGCTCCATTTTAAGGTGAGAGGGAAGATTAACAGGGTGGGATTCTATTCTGTCCCCCACCAAGTCGCTAATACTTGTCTCGGGGGAAGGGGTAGAATAAAGTTTGGAATAATGATCCACTTATTCCTTCCCTGTTACGGCTATTTCGATACTTGCTCTCTCTGTATCGGCTAAGTACAGGGCATTAACCGCTTTCCAAAAGGCAGCAGAATCTTTCATTTCGGATGCGATTCGGAGATTATTCCATGCCTCCTTCCTGAGGCAAATTTTTCTTGCTTTCAAGGTGTTTTGATAAGCCCTTCTTGCTTCTTTTATTCTATCACTATTTCTGGGCCTACTATGAAGGACGAGTTTAAGATTAGAGTGCGCTTTGCTACAACTGTGGTCAAACCATCCCTTTTTTGGAATGGATTTCCTGTTAAGGTTTACATGTAAATAATTTCTTATAGTCTTAGATAGATCAAGAAACCCCTCCACTATCTCAGACGCTGAATAGCCATCGCCAATACATTTACTGTTCGGTTCGCTGCAATTACTTAAGATCATATTCATAAATAAGACTGGGTCAATTTTTTTCAAACTTAATGAATATCCATTTTGTCTCGTCAGGGTGATGTCTTTTGTACAATGGGTCGGATAGTCCTTACCTATGGCTAATTTTTGATATGACTTGAGGCCAATACTTTGTGGGAAGTGGTCGCTAAGAGCAATGTCATGGGTTTGAAAGTTAGTAAGTCTAGAGGCATGTCTTGCTGTAATTAAAATAAAATCGGTGATAGAGAAAAGACCACGTCCGTTAAAAGTTGGTCTAAAAGGAGCCGTGGATCTGCACAGGGTGTTTGCAAAACCCAGATCGCCTGTGAGCATGATATCGTTTAAAATCTCTCCAGGGCCATAATGATTAAAGTGAGGGAAGCTAGACCCACTTTTATATCCCAGGCCACAGACTCCAGTATCCCAATGTTGACAGAGATTAATATTAAACTCTCCCCCCCCATATTATCAAAAGATCTTTACAGAAGGCCTCCTGAGACTTATTAATATGTGTGGACATTACCCTCAACATTTCAGCCTGATCTTTACGCAAGGCATTATTATAAAAATTCACAATCAATATGCTAGAAGATCTATCCAAGTCGGCCCTTATAATTAAAAAACGACGATCAGTAACCAAAGTTGTTATGTTTGACAAGTTTGTATGGTAGGCTATATAGGTGGAAAGGCCTCCCATTGGTCTTCCACGCGTTGATGCAACTGCGGGAGAATAAAATGTCTTAAACCCATTTACGTGAATCGGGTCTTCGGACCATGTTTCCTGGAAGCATAGTATGTCGAACCTAAATACAAAGTCTGACCACTGAGGATTCACAATCTTAGGCTTCAAACCTGCAATGTTCCAAAACAATATGTTACAAGTACGATCTACAGGATTCTCCTTAGTCATGTTAAACTGCTGGGGAGACATGGTCCAAAGTAGGAAATATCATTAAATCATTTTCCAGCCTAGAAACGGGCATGACCGCCATCCCAAGGCCATTTGCGGCAACATCGATGGGAGTGTTAATAAGAGTCAGGGAGGATACTCCCTTGACATTCCTCTCAGCGGTCAATTCAGGAATTATGTGTGTATCTGCCATGACACTAGTAGAACTCAAAACATCAGAACTCTGTATGACTGAGCTAGAATCTATGGGATTTACAGAAGTCAGTAATTCCAAACTCGCTCTATTCTTGGGGCGTCAGTCCACCTGGTCCAGATGTGAGAAAAGATCATAACGATTCTGAACCGGAATGTTATAAGATAAATGCCTTAAAGGGTACTCCCGTTCCTGTCTGTGTGGATAAACAATTTTCGAGGGTTGATAAAAGAAGCCCAGTGGGACCACAGTGATATCGTTCACAGAGTTCGGGAACAAACGTGCTTTTGACAGTATGTAATTAACCAGCTCTATTGATTTAAAGGTTAATATCACGCAGTCCCCCGGCATTAACTTCTTGCCCTTCCCTAACCAGCTCACTCTTCTGGCCATTTTGAAGTTGCAGAACAAATTTTCTTGGAAGCCGAGTTTAGATTCCAACCAAAAGAGAGATTTATTCCTTAAAGTGTCCCAGTGTTCTGTTGTTCCAGCACGTAAATGCGGGACGTTAGCCGTAATCACAGAATAAGGGACCGCAGCCGGGGGAAGGTCCAAAACTGCATTAGAATCCACACATAGATTGTATTCGGATGTTGGAACATTTGAGGCCGGATAAGTATGTGATTCTGGCCGGGATTTCTGTTGCTGGTTTAGTCTAAGAGCGGCATCAGGGCAGAGAGGAATGCCAATATTAGTCAAGTTTGACACTTGGATTGGAGGCCTATCTACAGGATCTATAGGCGGAGCCCTGGGGTTAGAACCAACCTCACAGGCTGCCTTGGCATTAGCAAGTAACAGAATTTGACTTTTTGAAGACTTACTAGAACTGTGAGTACAGGTTGCATTTGCCAGAGTTGTGTTTGTTTGGTCCCCAGCAACCGGGCCAAGGGGTACATTAGATCCCGAGGTAGTCAAATGACAAGTTTCTGAGTGACTTAAAAGCATGGCTTCCACTGTGCCCACTCTTTTAGCAAGATCTAATAATGTTACTCTCAGATAGGAATCCAATGTATCAAGTTTATTATTTAAGGCTTCCAAGTCCTTTGAAATGTTAGACGGGGTGCCTTTATTGGTGTTATTCCGCACATCTGTTGTTGATTTTGTTTTTTGGGGGATTTCTGGTCCCTGTAGAACTAGGAGGATTATTGCTAGCAATGACTCTGTCATCTTGATGATTATGAGGGGAGGTGCTTAAATTAAGTTCAAGATCACTGGTGTTCCGGATTCGTTTAGATGGAGGTTGTGGGCCACTGTCTACTTCTGAGTCATGTATGGTGATAGGCTCAGAAAAGTTTACTATACACCCATTCGTAATTACACTAGATTTCAGAGTTCCAGATGGAATTAGTGGGTGAATGTGAAGATCTTCCCCTGTATCTCTCGTCACTGCCGGGCCAGATCTTTCAATATTTATGTCCTCCTCGACAGATGTTATCTGCTGTTCGATGGCCCCCATTGCTCCGGACAAATATTTTAAAAGACAGATCAAATAAAGCCCATTTGAGCTTAAAAATATTGGACGTTTCCTGGCTCGAACGGGTCTGTTGGCATGTATGGTTGTACTACCACTGCCTCTTCCTTCTGCCCACAATGGTCTATTATATTGCCACAACCTCTCTTGCCAGTCCTGTATTGTTGGTTTGTTGCCCCTGCCCCCCTTTCCACTGCCCTCCATAGTCTGTTGTGCTGCCACTGCCCTTCCTGCCTGCCCAATGTGGTCAAATTTTTGCCTCTGCACTCTCCTACCTGCCTTCAATTTTCAGAGTCCGTGCCCCTGGCCTCTGCCTCTCAACAGTATCCCAATGAACAACTAGATTGCTAACATTCTATATTTATTACAAAAGTGTGGAACGCCTGACGTCATCTTGATGTAATCAAAACTGTAATACCTAGAGTATTTCCTTTAGAAATTACATATATGAGAGGGTCTTATTTGCATCAAAATTATGGTTAGTGCTCTAAAAAACTAAAATGAGGACATATTTTTTGAGTTTTCAAATAGCGACAAAGAACTTTTAAATTATTTGTAATCTTTATGTTTTTTATCCAGTTGACCACTTGATTAAATGTTGCACCTAGGGGAGAGGATGTGGTGTTACTTCCAGAGCTGCAGACTTTGCAACTGGGGAACCAGGTTGGAGTTTCTGCTTCAGCTCAACATTCTGTGATTCTGGTCAAATCACTTAATCTCCCCATGTCTACAACCAAAATGAATTTGATCTTGTGTGATGTAACCAATGCTCATGTAAGGTACTCCAATACCTGACAAATCTGCACTATATAAAACTGCAAATACACAAAAAATAAGTGTTTTGCACACTTCTGTCATTGGGCTACATGTGGGCTACATCTGGGTGATATTTGTGCTGCATTTGGGCTCTTTTGTCACTGGTGGCCATCTTGGGAGATTTATTTGTTATGAAGTTTCCTAATTTCCTCATTTACTGCAGTCTCCTCAGTAGGAATTGCTTTCAGTTTTTTACTTTGATTCCATCAAGAAGGTATTCAGATATGTCACACATTTGCCATAAATTCTGAATGTTAGCACTCTAGTTGCTCATTAGATCACTCTAGTAAAGCTACTGCTCACCACGGAAGTCTGCTGCTGGTATTAAAAGTGCATGTTTCAGTCTGCATATCAGAATTTCTTCATGAAATAGAAAAAGATTTGAGAAGTCACTCAAAATGTGCCCTAATTTTTCTTTCTTTTATGGCAAAATGAACCCCCTCATTGTTTTCCTTTTTAAATTAAATGTTTTAAGTGTTAGCAGTTTATTCCAATCAAGATGGCTTCAGGTGTGCCATACTTTTGTCATGCGTAAGACAGTAAGCGCTCTAGTTGTTCTTAAGAACACTCTGGGACATTCTGTCATTGGGCTATACTTGGGCTACATCTGGGTGATATTTGGGCTACATTTGGGCTCTTTTGTCTCTGGTGACCATCTTGGGAGATTTATTTGTTATGAAGTTTCCTAATTTCCTCATTTACTGCAGTCTCCTCAGTAGGAAATACTTTCAGTTTTTTACTTTGGTTCCATCAAGAAGGCATTCAGATGTGTCACACATTTGCCATAAATTCTGAATGTTAGCACTCTAGTTGCTCATTAGATCACTGTAGTAAAGCTACTGCTCATCAGGGAAGTCTGCTGCTGGTATTCAAAGTGCATGTTTCAGTCTGCATGTCAGAATTTGTTTATGAAATAGAAGAGGATTTAAGAAGTCAAAATGTGCCCTAATTATTTCTCTCTCTGCAGCACTAATCATAATTTCTATGGCAAAATGAACCCCCTCATTTTGTTCCTTTGTAAATTAAATGTTTTAAGAGTTACCACTTTATTCCAACCAAGATGGCTTCAGGTGTGCCATACGTTTGTCATAAGTAGGACTGTTAGCGCTCTAGTTGTTCTTTAGAACACTCTGGGAAGCTGCAGTCGAACACAAAGGAATCAACTGACAGTCTCTGCCCTTGTTGGATGTACATGTTTTACTGAGAATGTCAGACTTCATTCTCACATGACTGAGAAAGATAATGCGAATTTACAGAAAATATGCTCTCAGTTTAGCTTATAGATCACCTTCCAAACCTCTGTGGGAAAAGCATGAGAAAATAGTTTTCTCTCAAATATGATTCATGATATCACAGCACATGGTAAAATCACCTTAGAACACACCAACATTCCTAAAATGAGTATGGTACCATCAACAAATGATTTATAATGTAACTAAAGTCTTAAAACCTTCTATTAACTGCAATGCTTTTTAATGAGGTGCTATCATGTATATTGGTCCCAAGATGGCTGCCAACACTTCTTGGATGAAGTGCTGACAGCCAATCAGATCTCACGATGAGATGTGTGGTTAGGCTCCGCCCAGATATATATGTGATTTTACTTTTGATTTTCTCAGGAACTACTGAACGGATTTACACCATTTAAGCAAAAGGCACGAGTCTGAACTGAGGACTACCTCTTTGCCAAATTTGGTATAATTCCGTTCAGCACTTCGGGCTGTAGCTGCGTCAACAGGTCCTATGGGAAAATGCATGGGGAAAACGCATTTGGGGACCCCCCTTTTTTCTCAGGCCCCACTTGACGAATCACCGTGAAATTTTCAGGATAGGAGCAGACCGGAGCTGGCCAAAAGTTTGGAAAATTTTGTGAAGATTCATCAATCGACGCCAACGTTATTCCAAATAGAATGTTGCGGATTTCCTATGGAAAATAGGTCCTAACTATAACTACCTACTGGCGACTGCCAGTAGGTAATATATATATATATCAGTAATAAAGGCACGGCAACTCCGTAGTGCAGGTCCAAATATTTATGTAATAAATATTTGGACCTGCACTACGGAGTTGCCGTGCCTTTATTACTGATATATATATATAGAGCATACTGTAATAGAGCATACTGTACTACTTGGATTTTGGGACTTTGAATTTGCCGGTGAGCTTCGCCGGCGTGTATGCCACCCTTCATGGGTCCCAGCACCCCAGAAGAAGCGACGTTGATTTTTGGAATATATATATATATATATGTTTCCCAAAAGCCCACAAGCATTTAGAGTGCATTCGCTGCTTTTGAAAACCTGGAGTTTTATTACTGGCAAACAAAGGTAATTGAATCCGGTGAAGCGTTCTAGGGCCGACGCGTTTCGAGGATCAACCTCTTCTTCCTGGGCTCGCTTCACGACTGTTTTACAGAGTTCTCTTTGTTGGACCTTGAAATACTGCATGCTCGAATGCCCCGCCTTTAGTGGGTGTGTGCTTAGTAGCTGGTTGCAGTATTGGAATAGTGCATGCTGGATTACATGGTCCATTCACACGAGATAATTCATCCTTAGTAGGTTCTGTTGTCAGTCATTTTTAGCACATTTATATTCCTTAGTAGGACATCCGAGTTCAATCCATTGTTCATTTTGAGCCCAAAAGCAGCACTGAAGAGTGAAGAGAGTTTCTTCCTCACAGCCTCCTTGAAATGAAAGGACGGTGCAGCTCAGCGCGGCATGGGCGCCACGCATAAATTTATGTTTCCCAAAAGCCCACAAGCATTTAGAGCGCACTCGCTGCTTTTGAAAACCTGGAGTTTTATTACTGGCAAACAAAGGTAATTGAATCCGGTGAAGCGTTCTAGGGCCGACGCGTTTCGAGGATCAACCTCTTCTTCCTGGGCTCGCTTCACGACTGTTTTACAGAGTTCTCTTTGTTGGACCTTGAAATACTGCATGCTCGAATGCCCCGCCTTTAGTGGGTGTGTGCTTAGTAGCTGGTTGCAGTGTTGGAATAGTGCATGCTGGATTACATGGTCCATTCACACGAGATAATTCAAGAAAGAGACCAGAATACATTATTATTCTTTATATTCTGGTCTCTTTCTTTATATTTGGGATTATGTGAAATCAAAATAATCGCCATTAATCACTTTCTATAAACAACAGTTTAGCTATTCAGTGTCTACCCACTGGGGTTTTATTTTGTTCGCTATATTTTTTACATATATGTAACATCATTAGTTCCCTGTATCTGTCAGGTGATATCTTGGATCGTAGAACTAATAATGATGTCGAATGTTATGAATTTATGATGCAACCAGATTATGTATATTGCTAATTCAGGGCAGCGATGTCTCACAGATTTATATTTGTAATTGAGACTCAGTTGCTGACCCCTATATATTTGTATCTGCAATATCAGTTACATCTACTTGTTAGCTAGAAGAGTCCACTCTACAGTTTTTGGACTTTTGCTTTGCCATATCGTGGCATGTGAAGAATTACATTAGAGGTATAATGGAGATATTCACTCCTCTCTCCCTGTTTTCTTTCCCACTTGGGTTTAACTAAACTTTATCATTGATTACAGCATAAAAGTTTATGCACTATTCATTGATGGAAGCCGTATAGAATTGGTCCGCTGTCAATAAAGTTTTGTAAGAAAAAAACGTATGTCGAAAAACTACATGTCGAATAACTACATGTCATAACATTACTTGTCTAAGAACTGTAAAATGTTCACAATAGGCACATTGTGTATGACCTTTGGTTGACAGTATTGTTTATAACCGAACTGTATGTCAAAAGCGCATTTAACAAACTTTTGGTGGAATATTATCTGATGTGATTACTTTTTATATTTTAAATGAAAAGTTATCATAATCTAATGAAAACATGTTAGATAATATGTGGCATGTATATGACAAGCATGTAAAACGCTATAATTAGTTTTTTTAAGCACAAAGGTTACTTAATTTTACCATTACAAAATGGCCGATGAATTAGGAAGGATATTATGGCAATGTGTACACGGTTTTTTTCTTGTCCTCTTTCCGTATCACTTTAATTTTTACGTCATGCACATCGAATTGTTTAAAAAGTGAATGGCAAAGAATATAATCTACCCGTGATCAAGGCAGTTACGCCGAAACGCGTTGGGCATGTGCGGCTTGGTTGCTGAAATAAACCACATTGAAGCCCCGTGATCTTGAGCGTGCTTTCTTTGGGAAGGAGTGCATGGAATGCTTTGTTGCATTGTGGAACTGGATTAAGTAACAGGGAGCCTTGGACTCTGACTTGCACCGCTGTACGAGTGTCCCGGTAACTTCTGAGGAGGTGATCCGCTATATATATATATATATATATACATATATATAATCTACTGGCGGTCGCCAGTAGATAGTTATGGTTAGGACCGTGTTTCCATAGGAAATCCGCAACATTCTATTTGGAATAACTTTGGCGCCGATCGACGAATCCTCGCGAAATTTTCAAAATAGGTGGGGCGCTCCGCTCCGCTCCGTCCCTAAAAGTCTCGGGGGGGATTCGTCAAGCGGGGGCTGAGAAAAAGGGGGTCTCATAGGACCTTTAGTCCAAGCTACAGCCCGAACGGCTGAACAGAATTACTTGAAATTTGGCAGAGAGGTAGTCATCAGTTCAGGGATGTGCCTTTTGCAGGTCTGGTGTAAATCTGTTCAATAGTTCCTGAGAAAATTGCAGTTAAAAGCATATATATATCTATAAGCGCGCACCGTGCGCGTACGGTAAACATACCGTGCGCGCACGGTGACGTGCGCGAGCGCAATTCTGATTGGTTGTTAGATGTCAGTAAACATTCGAATCGGTCGAAATCAGGAAGTGTCGGCCGCCATTTTGTCTCTCGCAGTCTGAGGCAATGAAAAACAAAGGGGGAAAACGTGAGAAGGGGGCCGGATGGACAGGTCCTGACCCCCTAGCCTTTGTCAAAGGGTCACTGAAGGACCCCCAAGGATAAAAAACAAAAATATTTTTGGGGGAAAATTCGCGGGGTGCGCACACCGTACGAGCACGGCACGAACAACGCTTCGTGGGTGCTTGGTGCGCGAAGCGCACCAAGCGACCACAGTGCGCGCACGGTGCGCGAAGACCACAGTGCGCGTACAGTACGCGCACGGTGAAAAAACTTTAAAAAAAATACATAACTTAACATTTAAAAAACCGTACAAATTCACTGAAAAAACCATAGGTTTCACACACGTTATAGTTAGGAATTAGCATTTAAAAAACCTTGCAAATTCACTTAAAAAACCATAGGTTTCACTCATGTTATAGTTAGCTGGACATTTCACTCGTGAAAAACCATTGAAATTCCCCCGTTATAGTTAGTGCAGGCAACTATAACTCACGCGACCGCAATCCTCTGCTGATGACGTCAGATTTTGGGGTTTTCCACAGAATCAGGTGCTATCAGGAAGTTAGTAGAAAAGAACTGGAAAGTGCTGCAGATAGACAATATCATTGGTAAGGCTTTACCGAGTAGACCTGAGATCACATATCGAAAAAGTAAATCTTTGAAAGATCTCTTAGTGCACAGTCACTTTTCAGAAGGTATTTCTAAAACCACTTTAGCTGGTTTTTATCCATGTGCTGCCTGCAAAGCATGTAAGAACAGCAAAAAGGTAAAAGAATATGCTGTTCCGGGCCTGAAAGGGTACACACAGCATCAACAAATTGATGAATTGCAATACCAGTTTTGTGGTTTATTGCTTGGTATGCCCGTGTGGTCTCCGCTATATTGGAAGTACAATCCATCCAGCGAAGAAACGGATACTGGAGCACACACGGGCAATTACCAATCATGATACAGCCTATCCAGTGGCGAGGCATTTCGCTGAAATGCACGATTTTTGCAGTGATAGACTAAGCTTTTTCTGTTTAGATCATGTACCAGTGACAGAAAGAGGAGGAGATAGGGTTAAAGAGTTGCGACAACTTGAGGCAAGATTTATTATCGAGCTTCAAACACGCACTCCTGGTGGATTGAACATGGAGGAGGAATTGTGGTCTTTCATTGGTTAAATTGTCCAATATTATTGTTAGATCTCTGTAGATTATCTAAGATTGGTGTAAGAGCAACTCCATATTCCCCAGACCCTATTTTCTATCTTCTGTTTCCTGTTCTCTATTTTCTATTCTCTATTCTCTATTTTTCTGTCCTACATTCTTTGTTTCATAGTTTTCATTGGAAATTATAATTTGGTGAACCGTTTTTATGTATGATACTAAATTTAGCTAAAACATAGTTGATTCATACTTCAAGTGATTATTGATAGCCCATTTGAGGGCTTAATTTTGAAGTTATTTAATTTCTAAAATTGCTTAATGAATCAATTCTAGAGATTATTAATGGTGATATACACAAAAAATTGGATATCGACATTACGGTGGTTATTATCGACAAATGATGCCAAACCAAAATCTGAAAAGGAGCATCTCTGATTAATCCATTTTTTGTTTTAGGATTTTATGTTTCATTAGAATGAATTTTGAAATATAAATGTCATTGTATAATGTATTGACATAAACAGAACAAGATACATGAACTAGGTCAAAATGGCCGCGCTAGTAACGCTGGTGTTTATGTCATGTTGGAAAGTCCTTTGTTTATGTTGCTGGACGACCCTGAGGACGAATGGTGAAGCCTGTTATTTAAAGGCAGTGATAATGTAAACAAACTAACACTGACGAAGGCCAGGGTGCCGGAACGCGTGTGTTAGCTTTCTTTTGAAACAGAAATAAAATACTTTTGTGATCCAGCTGGAGTGCGCTGAACGTCTTCTTTGCTGAAGCGGGTTCTTTTCAAAAGTATTTTTGCGGTATCGTCCACGTAATTGGCGCACCCGCACTGAGGAGAGCGAGGTAACTGGGCGGTTCCGTTTGTATCTACAGATTTTTTACCTCGCTCCGCCGCTACCCGACAATGGCAGCTCGAGTGAGGAGCTGCGAGGACTGATAAGCCGACAGGAAAGACACACCGAGACGCAGAAGACACGAAGGCAGGTGCGAGCACGGTGCGGGAGTGTCGGCTGCCCCGGTGAGTCCACTGTGACAAGGCGTCTTATGTTAAATACAATTTGGGTATTGGCGGCAAGTGCGTATAGCTGGGGCAATTTATGCCGATATTTTGGGACAATACTTTTGAATTTTTCTGTTTCCTGAGATAATTATGTTCAGTGACGCTGAAAGACAAGAAGCAGCGGATCTAGTATTTCAGGGCGCTGCATTCACACACCAACTGAATGCAGGTGCTAATATTGACAAGGGGCCGGACAGCTTAAAAGGATGGTTCACTAAGTTGGAACGCACATATGAAAAGGAGATCAGGAAATGGTGGGAGGCCACTTCCCTCCAGAGATACCTGGACGTGGGGCGCATACGCAGGGGGCTACGAATTTACACGATTCCCTCATATGAAAATCCGGACCCAAACTTACTCAAAGATTGGGCGGAACATACTGTGGCCTTGTCAAAAGGTATGGTCCAGATTTTGATTACTTATGCTAAAAGCGATAGAGTTAAACTCCTGGATGAGATTAAGGAACTCGAGCAGCACATCTCAACTCTCGGAGAGCAATCAGAGCAAGACAGCCTCAGAACAAAGATGAAAACGAGGTTGATATCATATGAGAACGATATTAAGAGACGCAAACAGAGTAAGTTTGCGAGAGACCAACGTGATTATGAATCAGGTAGAGTTTTAACATTCGCCAAAAGATATGATGCACCGAGAAAGGCACTTCAATCAACAACTTCGAAGAGTAAACAACAAGATCCAAGGGATACATCGGAGTCGGAAGTAGAAACCGATCAATCTGAGGCTGAGAATATTCAGAGAGACCCGGGAGTCAATGGCAATAATGAGCCAAATTTTCCGGAGGAATACGAGGTGATGAAAGAGTCATGGAGAAGATGCCCTCAGAGATCGAAACCCCCAGACAGAAACACCGCAAAACCAGGAGAGGGGGCAAGAATCGGAAGAGGAGGTGGAACACCCCGGATGACAAGGAGCAAACGGGGAGTCAGCAACAAAAAATAAACAAACAGGCAGTGATCAATTTATCCAAGAGAACGTTAACCAACGACGAAATGAAAGTCCTGGAGATGGGCTTAACATTCTGTCTGACATCGGAATGGGATTACGTACAGACTCGAATTGATCTCTATTGCTTTGTGCGGAAGTTAAAATTGAAAAAGACCTTCACCTTTCGTCCAGCTGTACCTAAATCTGCAACCCCACATGCAGTGACAGACGAAATTACAGGACATGACTTTGAAATATTGAAAACACTTCATGAACTACGCACTGATGTTGCATCGAATCTACTTGAGGAGGAAGAATTTGATGGTAATCATTGTCTGGGCTTTGATCAAAGCAGTGATAGAAGCAAGTTTAAGATGAAATCTAAGTTCATCCCCAAGATGCCGTTTGATGCTATTGACTGTTTTCATGAAACCATGATCAAAGATTTAAGCAAACTGAGGATGAAAAATCACCAGCAAGATTATAAACACTTCTTTAATCTTTCTAAAACTCAGTGGCTGGCAGTCAAGGCCCTCAAAGAGGATACCAACATCATCATTAAACAGTCTGATAAAGGCGGTAATGTGGTGGTAATGGCCAAGGAGCTACATAAGGAGGAAGTATTGCGACTACTTGGCGATGAGACAAGTTATACAAAAATCAACAGAAATAGATACAATACCAGTGTGTTATTGTTTTTCAACTTGTTTGATAAATGGAGAACAAGTGGTGTTTTAGAGGATGATGAATTCCATTTTATAAAAGTAGATTGCCCTTTGTTGCCCACTTTCTATCATCTACCCAAGGTCCATAAGGACGCAAAGAATCCACCAGGGCGCCCAATTGTCTCCAGCAAAGAAAGCCTGCTGGAGAAAGCCTCTATTTATGTGGACCACTTTTTGTTTCCATTGGTGAGAGATTTAAGCTCTTATATTCAAGACACTACTGATTTCATCAAACGTATTCAGGAGATACAGTGGGAACCTGACTTTCTCCTTATCACCATGGACACAACCAGCTTATACACCTGTATAGCACATAATAATGGACTAGAAGCACTCCAATATTTCCTCAAAACTAGGCCTCTTAAATTTCAGATGCATAACAAAGTGTTACTTGAATTTGCCGATTTCTGCTTGCATAATAATTTTTTTTTGTTTGGTGGCCAATTGTATCTACAAACCCAAGGTACCGCGATGGGCACGTGCTTCGCACCCAGCTACACGAACTTGTTCGTGGGCTGGTGGGAGAAGCACGTGGCCTGGGCAGATGACAATGAAAGGTGGGTCGAAAAAATCGCCCTATGGGTGCGATATATTGATGACCTTTTTATTGTCTGGAAAGGCACAACAGAGGAGGCAGCAGAATACATTGATATCTTGAATGATAACATGCTAAATTTGAGGTTCACTAGCTATATGAGCAAGACCATGGTGCCGTTTTTAGATCTTTCAGTTTTTGTGGCAGATAATAAGATTTGTGTGAAGCTTTATCGTAAGCCAACTGCTGGGAACACAGTTCTCCATTACAGGAGCCAGCACCCTCGTACACTGATCCACAGTATCCCATATGGGGAGTTGCTGCGACTCAAAAGGAATTGCACACTCCCCTCGGATTATGTTCAGGCAGCAAGTGAGTCATTGGGCAGATTCAGGCAGAGGGGCTACAAAAGTGGTCTCTTACATGAAACAGCTCTGAAAGTACAGGCTATCGAAAGGCAATCACTTTTGGGATCTAAAGAATCAATGGAGACCCGGGAAGGTGAGAACATAGAAAATCCACTACTTATTTTGGGGTTTTCCACAGAATCAGGTGCTATCAGGAAGTTAGTAGAAAAGAACTGGAAAGTGCTGCAGATAGACAATATCATTGGTAAGGCTTTACCGAGTAGACCTGAGATCACATATCAAAAAAGTAAATCTTTGAAAGATCTCTTAATGCAGAGTCACTTTTCAGAAGGTATTTCTAAAACCACTTTAGCTGGTTTTTATCCATGTGCTGCCTGCAAAGCATGTAAGAACAGCAAAAAGGTAAAAGAATATGCTGTTCCGGGCAGAAAGGGTACACACAGCATCAACAAATTGATGAATTGCAACACCAGTTTTGTGGTTTATTGCTTGGTATGCCCATGTGGTCTCCGCTATATTGGAAGAACAATCCATCCAGCGAAGAAACAGATACTGGAGCACACACGGGCAATTACCAATCATGATACAGCCTATCCAGTGGCGAGGCATTTCGCTGAAATGCACGAATCTCGCAGTGATAGACTAAGCATTTTCTGTTTAGATCATGTACCAGTGACAGAAAGAGGAGGCGATAGGGTTAAAGAGTTGCGACAACTTGAGGCAATATTTATTTTCAAGCTTCAAACACGCACTCCTGGTGGATTGAACATGGAGGAGGAATTGTGGTCTTTCATTGGTTAAATTGTCCAATATTATTGTTAGATCTCTGTAGTTTATCTAAGATTGGTGTAAGAGCAACTCCATATTCCCCAGACCCTATTTTCTATCTTCTGTTTCCTGTTCTCTATTTTCTATTCTCTATTCTCTATTTTTCTGTCCTACATTCTTTGTTTCATAGTTTTCATTGGAAATTATAATTTGGTGAACCGTTTTTATGTATGATACTAAATTTAGCTAAAACATAGTTGATTCATACTTCAAGTGATTATTGATAGCCCATTTGAGGGCTTAATTTTGAAGTTATTTAATTTCTAAAATTGCTTAATGAATCAATTCTAGAGATTATTAATGGTGATATACACAAAAAATTGGATATCGACATTACGGTGGTTATTATCGACAAATGATGCCAAACCAAAATCTGAAAAGGAGCATCTCTGATTAATCTTTTTTTTGTTTTAGGATTTCATGTTTCATTAGAATGAATTTTGAAATATAAATGTCATTGTATAATGTATTGACATAAACAGAACAAGATACATGAACTAGGTCAAAATGGCCGCGCTAGTAACGCTGGTGTTTATGTCATGTTGGAAATTCCTTTGTTTATGTTGCTGGACGACCCTGAGGACGAATGGTGAAGCCTGTTATTTAAAGGCAGTGATAATGTAAACAAACTAACACTGACGAAGGCCAGGGTGCCGGAACGCGTGTGTTAGCTTTCTTTTGAAACAGAAATAAAATACTTTTGTGATCCAGCTGGAGTGCGCTGAACGTCTTCTTTGCTGAAGGGGTTCTTTTAAAAAAAATATATATATATATATATATATGTTTTACTGTTGCTCCCCCGAAGACCCCGGAGAGCAATAAGTGACACACCCAAACTGAAACTGTGTCCTTTAATCCTTGCAGCAATACACTTCCTTCATCTTCCCAACGCGTTTCAACAGTTCGTCTTGATCACGGGAATGGCAATTACAGGAACTCCTCAATCCCACAGGTGACCTAAATATATACAAAAAAATTGCGTCATCTCCGCAATGCATTCTGGGCAAGGTAGGTAATTAAAATGCCACAATCATAGGGGTCAAAATGCTGCAACCAACATAATCCAAGGGTTCAGCTTGTTCCACCACGGGCCCACAGTCATAGTGGCCCAGGTAGACCCTCGAACGCGGCACTTCGCGGTGACTCACACCACCCTGTGAGAATCTACGGGCAGTATAATTTCATTTTAGAGGTGGTGCACGCTTCTACCGGCACTGGGCTGCTCCGTGACATTTGTTTTACTGTTGCTCCCCCGAAGACCCCGGAGAGCAATAAGTGGCACACCCAAACTGAAACTGTGTCCTTTAATCGTTGCAGCAATACACTTCCTTCGTCTTCCCAACGCATTTCAACAGTTCGTCTTGATCACGGGAATGGCAATTACAGGAACTCCTCAATCCCACAGGTGACCTAAATATATACAAAAAATGTGCGTCATCTCCGCAATGCATTCTGGGCAAGGTAGTTAATTAAAATGCCACAATCATAGGGGTCAAAATGCTGCAACCAACATAATCCAAGGGTTCAGCTTGTTCCACCACGGGCCCACAATCATAATGGCCCAGGTAGACCCTCGAATGCGGCAATCCGCGGTGACTCACACCACCCTGTGAGAATCTACGGGCAGTATAATGTCATTTTAGAGGTGGTGCACGCTTCTACCGGCACTGGGCTGCGCCGTGACATTTGTTTTACTGTTGCTCCCCCGAAGACCCCGGAGAGCAATAAGTGGCACACCCAAACTGAAACTGTGTCCTTTAATCGTTGCAGCAATACACTTCCTTCATCTTCCCAACGCGTTTCAACAGTTCGTCTTGATCACAGGAATGGCAATTACAGGAACTCCTCAATCCCACAGGTGACCTAAATATATGCAAAAAATTTGCGTCATCTCCGCAATGCATTCTGGGCAAGGTAGTTAATTAAAATGCCACAATCATAGGGGTCAAAATGCTGCAACCAACATAATCCAAGGGTTCAGCTTGTTCCACCACGGGCCCACAATCATAATGGCCCAGGTAGACCCTCGAATGCGGCAATCCGCGGTGACTCACACCACCCTGTGAGAATCTACGGGCAGTATAATGTCATTTTAGAGGTGGTGCACGCTTCTACCGGCACTGGGCTGCGCCGTGACATTTGTTTTACTGTGGCTCCCCCGAAGACCCCGGAGAGCAATAAGTGGCACACCCAAACTGAAACTGTGTCCTTTAATCGTTGCAGCAATACACTTCCTTCATCTTCCCAATGCGTTTCAACAGTTCGTCTTGATCACAGGAATGGCAATTACAGGAACTCCTCAATCCCACAGGTGACCAAAATATATGCAAAAAATTTGCGTCATCTCCGCAATGCATTCTGGGCAAGGTAGTTAATTAAAATGCCACAATCATAGGGGTCAAAATGCTGCAACCAACATAATCCAAGGGTTCAGCTTGTTCCACCACGGGCCCACAATCATAATGGCCCAGGTAGACCCTCGAACGCGGCAATCCGCGGTGACTCACACCACCCTGTGAGAATCTACGGGCAGTATAATGTCATTTTAGAGGTGGTGCACGCTTCTACCGGCACTGGGCTGCGCCGTGACATTTGTTTTACTGTTGCTCCCCCGAAGACCCCGGAGAGCAATAAGTGGTACACCCAAACTGAAACTGTGTCCTTTAATCGTTGCAGCAATACACTTCCTTCATCTTCCCAACGCGTTTCAACAGTTCGTCTTGATCACGGGAATGGCAATTACAGGAACTCCTCAATCCCACAGGTGACCTAAATATATACAAAAAATTTGCGTCATCTCCGTAATGCATTCTGGGCAAGGTAGTTAATTAAAATGCCACAATCATAGGGGTCAAAATGCTGCAACCAACATAATCCAAGGGTTCAGCTTGTTCCACCACGGGCCCACAATCATAATGGCCCAGGTAGACCCTTGAACGCGGCAATCCGCGGTGACTCACACCACCCTGTGAGAATCTACGGGCAGTATAATGTCATTTTAGAGGTGGTGCACGCTTCTACCGGCACTGGGCTGCGCCGTGACATTTGTTTTACTGTTGCTCCCCCGAAGACCCCGGAGAGCAATAAGTGGCACACCCAAACTGAAACTGTGTCCTTTAATCGTTGCCACTTATTGCTCTCCGGGGTCTTCGGGGGAGCAACAGTAAAACAATATATATATATATATATATATATATAAAGCTCCGCAACTGTTTTCAAGCAGAAAGGACCAGCACTCCGGTTGGCATTAAATCCAATTAGGATTTATTTTGTGCAGAAAAATAAACAAACAGACGCGTTTCAGCCGTAGCTTTCGTCAGTGTCGGCTAGCATCTCAGAAGCGAAAGTTAATATTGACAAAGTACATCAAAACAAAGGAAGGACTATACATGAAAATTCATCAGCACCATATTGGAATGTGCAAATCAACGTAAATATAATTCATTCATATTTTAAATTATTATATACAGTTCATTACTGTCCCATTTCATGATTTAAGTATTTGATATACTAATTGATAATTCCACTAATTCGAAGGAGACCATTATTCTGCTCTACTCTTCTTAATATACTGTAAAAATTGCACATTTAGTCAACTGTTAACACTATGAGTAATAACTCCAAATTATTTAGCCCTGAATGGGCTTGTATTGTATTATATATATTAGTCCTTCAGTTTGTGCCAAAACATTAAAGAGTGCTGTTCAAATTAATTCTTCTCACAAATGAGTTATCAGCTCCTCTCCAGCATTTAGCCCATTAGGAAACTTGGTCTGGAGTTCAATAATATATCTCGACTCCAGACGTCGTAGCCTCTCCTCTCTGTTTCCACCCCGATTTCATTGGGGACGCAGTCTAGACAGAAAAACTATAAAAGTGTTCTATTGCTGTTATGGTGACTGGCAAAGCGACGGGCTACGGGATAATTCTCATCCTTATTAGCAATAGCCCTTTGATGTTCTAGCACTCGCATCTTCACTGCATTGACTGTACTGCCCACGTAGCGATAGCCACATGGGCATTCCAGACAGTAAACTACATGTGTCGTGGTGCATGTCATGAATTTAGAAATCTTTTTACATGACCGGCACCCAGGGATCTGATACGTAAGGGTTCTTTTGCTAGAACTGCACGCTTTTCATTTCCCACATGGGAATGAACCATGAAGGTTCCGCAAACCTGCACCTGCTATTGGTTTGGGGAGATGACTCTGTGCCAAATAATCTTTAATAGATCTTGATTTTCTGAAAGATATTTTGGGATAATCCGGGAGTTCTCTCCCCACCACGCTGTCAGACTTTAAAATCTTCCAATTTTTTCACAGTATTGTTCTTATTTTACTGGCTTCCGATGAATAACTGGTGATCAATCTCAGATTCCCTGTGTCCTCTCCTGATTTACATTTGTGTGTATCTTTCAGTAATGTCTGTCTTTCTTCTCCTTCAACCTTCTCTTTAGCCAACTGCAGAGTTTTCTGTGAATAACCACTAGATTTAAAGCGTTTGATGCTATCACTGGCAGCTTTCTCATAATCTACAGTTTGTGAGCGATTCCTTTTGATTCGGAGTAATTCCCCATAGGGGATACTCTTTATAAGGGTCGCTGGATGGCTACTATGTCCATGTAAGACAGAGTTTCCAGCCGTGATTTTACGATAAAGGGCTGTTTGGATGACAGAGCTGACGAAAACCCTTAAATCTAAGAAATTCATTTCGCTAGTACTCATCTCGCTAGTGAATTTCAAATTCAATTCATTGTCATTAAGGGCAGAGATATATTGTTCAGCTAATGTTGCGGACCCTCTCCAAATAATAAGGAGATCGTCAATATATCTCCGCCAGCAGATCACTCTTTCTACCCACTCATTCTTATCATCGGCCCAGGCCACCTGCTTCTCCCACCAGCCCACGAACAAGTTCGCGTAACTGGGGGCGAAGCAAATGCTCATCGCCGTGCCCTGTATCTGCCGATATCTCTGGCCCTGAAAAATAAAAATGTTATTATTCAAACAGAATGAGATGAACTCTATCAACATCTCACTATGTTCTAGGTACCTGACTGGCCGAAGTCCCAAAACGTTCTTAACTGCCGCTAGACCATCCTGGTGTCTAATGCTTGTGTACAGATTACAGATATCAAGCGTAATCATAACAAAATCTGTTTCCCATCCAATGTCCTGGATCTGCTTTAAAAAATCTTTGGTATCTTTAGTATAGGAACTCAGTTGTTTGACAAAAGGTGCGAGAAAATAGTCTATAAATTTAGACATGTTCTCAGTCAATCCTCCTATCGCTGACACAATCGGTCTTCCTGGTGGTCTAGCAGCATCTTTGTGGACCTTAGGTAGGTGGTAGAAAGTAGGGATCTTAGGGTGTCTGTTCTGTAAAAAAAACAATTCTTCTCTATAGTATTTCTCTCTCATACCATTTATTAATGAGATCAGCATAGTCCTGAATACTCTTTTTGTATTTCTCTTCTGTAGTAAGGGCATAGTTATCTTTGTCTTGGAGTTGTCGCAAAGCCTCTTTGCAGTAATTGTCTCTGGTTTGTAAGACGACATTGCCGCCCTTATCCGATGGTTTTATTATAATTGATTCATCTTGTTCCAGATTCTGTATAGCTTTTCTCTGGCTAAATGACAAATTCCATTTCCTTTTTCCTTTTAAGTTTTCCTCCTCTCTTCTCAAGGTTTGGAGTTCTTGAATTACAGTATCTGAAAAAATGTCAATAGCATCTGTGGGCAATTGTGGCCAGAATCGAAATGATGGTTTAAATGGGCTTTTCTCCCCTATTTGTGTGATCCCCATCTCTGCTGCTCTTGTGGCATTGTCTGTTTGAGACACCAGTTGGGTACTGTTTTCGTTACACAGTTCCTCAAGAATCGCTAAAGTATCCAAGTCCCGAATAGTTACTATTTCTAGTTCTTGTGTTCTTATTGGGCCCCTTATTGCATCCCTTAATGGTTGTTCTCTAGGGGTCCTTAGTTTAAAGAACTTCAATAGCTTGATTTTCCGCATGAATTAAAAAAAATCGATTTGTGTTTGTGTATGTTCATAACTATTGTGGGACAGAAGGTTAGACCCAGTTTGAGCACCGTCTCTGTTACGAGGCACTCACCTGTGCTCCAGATTGTTTCACCTTGATGACGATGTGAGGACAGGTCCCCAATCCCTCTAGAAACTAGCAGTGTGATAATAAGATATAACTTAGGATCAGTCCGGTAGTCTCAGGGGGGAAAAGGGGTTGGGATGACAAGAGAAGAGAAACAAGAAGATTCCAGCGGTCTTCTTTTAGGGGGACCAGGGCTTCAGGGGGCTTGAGTATTAACAGGATACAATAAACAGGAATGTAACTGGATAGTGGCTTGAGTTTTCTACTAGACTCCTAAGTACAAAACACAGAAGATAAACAATGTGTATATCTGTGAAGCAGTATCTTCTTACAGTTATCATAAACTTGTAACCAAAAGTCTCCAATAATTCTTACCTACAGACTACGTAGGTTTCAACAAAATTTTGGGTTGATCTAACAATCTACTTGTCGATTTATGCAATCTGTAATAAACAATACAATCATTAACATACTGTCAAATAAGTTTAACAATCATGATAGCATTTAATTATGTTCATCAGCATAGGTACATGAATCCTTATATGCCCAGCTTAGAATCAGATGCCTTGAGTGCACAGAAGTTCAAATGCTGCCAAAACAACCTTCTGCCATAAAGGAACAAAATACTGCATACAAAATAATAGTAGTCAAAACCACATCTGTGCTGTTGTGATTCTTAAGGCTAACTTTGCGATAACTATTTTCACACTTTTAAAAAGGCACAATCTTCTTTGTTTTATAAATGTCAATAGTTTCTGGGTACTACGGGAAAACTCGCCATAACACTCGAGATGAAGTGTTTTCCTTCGGTCCAAGAAATATAGTTCTGATAATTTGCACAGTTCAAAGAGCAATGTTCCGGGCATGGAGCAACCGATCTTCGTGGCTCGGGGATGCCCGCGTAAACATTTTAAAATCTGGAAGCGGTGGGCAGACTTCAGAGGCATTTGGTTGGAGCCGCCAGTGGACCAGGACCCAGTGCTGGAATTATGAGGAGACAGGGCAGGCCAGGAACACACCACGTTACGGATGGGGGCCGAGCGATAGGAAGGGGGACCGCAACAGTGACCATGCGATGGGAGGGGCGGGAACCGGGAGGAGGGGGCAGGGGGTTAGGAGGGGGAGAGGAGGGTGGGGGGATAGTATAGGTTTGAAAGTAGGAGTAGCATGTTCTTAGTTTAACAGTAAAACAATACGGATTGTGATGTTGTTATTGTGATACACCCGCCTGGCTGACGTACCTGGAGGTCAGGGCTCAGCAACTGTAATGCAATCGCTTAATAAAATCTGTTCTTAAAAAAAAAGAGCAATGTTCCAAGTTCTAAAAACAATGTTCCAAGTTCTAATGTAAGCAGACTCACCGTGGGATAGTTGTCTTCCAAAAAATACCTTAATGCATGTTTTCTCTGTGCGCTTCTTTTCAGGGAACACGACACGGAAGAAGACGTCGGACCGGAGACTCAGCCCGGAACTAGGAAGCCAGGAAATTGCTGATGCAAGGCTGTCAAGCAGGAGATGCCGATCAGAAAAGCAGGAGCCAGGTAAGTGTGTTGAAGCAACGAGGCCAAGCACTGAATAGTGAAGAGGAGTGGTTTAAATAGGCTCCTAAGTAGGTGCTGGGTGTGGTCCTGGGTGTGGCCCAACTGTCTTTCAGGCCCAGGGTTTGTGGCAAACTGGGTGTGGCTTCCAACTGTCTTTCAGGCCCAGGGATTACTGGGTGTGGTCCTGGGTGTGGCCCAACTGTCTTTCAGGCCCAAGGTTTTCACAGAATAACTACACATTATTCTATTACTTATGGCATGATAGAGCCACAGTTCAAGAACATGACATAATACATGAACATAATTTACAGTAAACACATATATGAACAGGATGGTATTCCATGATTTGAAATGGAAGAAATCCATACATTAACAGGATGCCTTCTACAAGATACCAGTGTTATATTACCATTTACTCTGTTTCTGCTGATATGTGTTCAAATCAAGGTGGACAGGGAAGGAGACGTGCATGGGACAATGCACCTGTAACAGTTCCCCCCCGCAAAGGCCGCCTACTGGACGTGGTTTATCAGGATGGAGGGCATGAAATCGTCTGATTAATTTCTCAGCATGTACATGAGAAGAGGGTTCCCATGATCGTTCAGAGGCATCATAACCCTTCCAATCAATAAGATAATGTAACTTTCCCTGTATTCTTTTTGAATCAAGGATACACCGAATCTCAAATTCTGGATGATTATTTATGATAATTGGAGGTGGAGGGGTATCTTTCCTTGTTAAGGGATGGTGTTGTTTCACTAGGGACACATGAAAAGTGGGATGAATTGTGAGATCATCTGGTAACTGTAATTTTATGGTGACTGGGTTTATAACCTGCTTCACTGGTCCAATAAATCTGGGCTGTAATTTTCTAGGACCTTCTAACTGTATATTTTGCGTGGACAACCAGACTAGGTCTCCTACTTTGTACACAGGCTCGGGTGACCTATGTTTATCTGCTTGGACTTTGGACTGTATTTTATGCTTAGCAAGACATAATTTAGCTTTCTCCTGCATCGTATGTAGTTGAGCGAGACACTCTGAGACTGATGGTAGAGTTATCGTGGATGGCAAAGATAAGGTAGGAAGGGACCGTGGATGCTGACCAGTTAAAAAAAAAAATGGTGAACACCCTAGTGCAGAATGAATACTATTATTGTATGCAAACTCTGCTAACGGGAGGGCTTCTTCCCAACTTGACGTCAGAGTAGATGTTAAATAACGTAAACTTTGCTCCAAGTACTGATTAACTTTTTCAGTCTGTCCATCGGTTTGTGGATGGAAAGCGGAACTTAATGCCACATCAATTCCTAATTGAGTACACAGGGTTTTCCAGAATTTGGAGTTAAACTGGGGTCCTCGATAATTTTACTGGGCAGACCATGCAACCTTACCACGTGATTTAGGAAAATAGTACTAAATTCCACGGCTGTGGGTAATTTAGCGAGTGGAACAAAATGACTCATTTTGGATAGTAAGTCTACAATTACCAGGATGGTTGTGCATTTATTTACTTTGGGTAGGTCAGTGACAAAATCCACGCTAATAGTGTGCCAGGGTACTGGTGGAATGGGTAAGGGATGTAGCAAACCCGCAGGTGCAATATGTTGGGTTTTATTTCGTGCACAGGTTGGACATGATTTTACAAATTCGCGGACATCATCTTGAATGTTTTCCCACCAAAAGTTTCTTGTGCATAACTCCAACATCTTGTGTGAACCTGGATGTCCTGCTAAACCTGAATCATGGTGCCAGGCAATGATTTGTTGTCTCAATTCTTTTAATGGAATAAACAACTTATTATTATGAAATAGATAGCCATTTGTTTTGGAATTCCTGGTGTTTTGTAACCATTTTTGTGTATCAATTGTTTGAGATGCTGTCCTAATGTCTTGAAAGAACGAATCAACCTGAGTCAGGGCAACTATCTTGTTTTTGGGTATCATGCTAGGTGCCGTGATGGAATTTCCTTTATTTTCTTTTTCACTAATTCTGGACAGCGTGTCAGATAGCAATTGTTGTTTACCAGGAAGATAGGTCATAATAAAATCAAACTCACTAAAGAATAGTAACCATCTCATCTGTCTGGGAGTTAGGGCCTTAACAGACGTAAACAAATGGAGATTCTTATGATCTGTGAAGATGGGTATTGTATGTTTGGCCCCTAGAAGATGATGTCTCCATTCAGTGAAAACAGCCTTAATAGCTAACAGTTCGCGTTCTGCTATTGTATAGTTTTGTTCTGCCTGTAATATTTTTCTGGAGTAGTATGCTATTGGATGTAGGTGTCCTGTGTTAGGATTCTTTTGTGACAGAACTCCTCCCAAAGCTGTCTGGGAAGCATCCGCTTCCACAAAGAATGGATGATCAGGATCTGGATGATACAGAATAGGGGCTGAGGTGAATGCTTGTTTTAATTTTTTGAAAGCAGTTTCAGCATTGTCAGTCCAGCAAAACGTTTTTCCTTTTTTCAATAACTGGGTTATAGGTGAGACAATTTCAGAAAATTGGGCAATAAACCGTCTGTAAAAGTTTGCGAAACCCAACACTCGTTGAATATCTTTTATTGATGTAGGGGATGGCCAATTAAGAATTGCGTCTACCTTTTTTGGATCCATAGTGATCCCTTCAGGGGACAAGAAATAACCCAAAAATTTTACTGTGTTGGTGTGAAATATGCATTTTTCTAATTTAGCATATAGAGAATGTTCATGAAGTCTTTGTAGGATAGCGCGCACATGTTGGATGTGTTCTTCTTCATTCTCAGAGTAAATTAAAATATCATCTATATAGACGATGGCGCAGACATCCAGAAAATCATGTAGCACTTCCTTAATAAAATTTTGGAATGCCGCCGGAGCATTACACAATCCAAACGGCATTACAGTGTACTCGAAAAGTCAGAATTTTGTGCGGAAGGCGGGTTTCCACTCATCGCCTTGTTTGACGCGGATGAGGTGATAGGCCGCCCGCAACTCCAATTTAGTATAAATGGTGGACCCCTTGACTTGGTTTAACAATACAGGGATCAGGGGCAAAGGATAACGATTTTTTATCGTAGCCTTATTTACTGCGCGGTAATCAATACATGCGCAGAGATCTCCAGATTTTTTTGCCACGAAAAAGAGTGGTGATGAGACAGGTGATGTGGAGTGTCTAAAAAAACCTAGTTGCAACAATACGTCTAAATATTTTTTAAGATATTGCGTCTCAGGGTCAGTTAGGGCATATTTCCGACTACAAGGCAAAACTGCCCCTGGCACTAGATCTATTCTGCAATCATACACCCTGTGGGGTGGCAATTGCGTGGCCTGAACTGGGTCGAATACTGCAGAGAAGTCTCTATACTGTTCTGGTAGAGTAGTAATTTGTTCCTGCGTGGAAGCACAATATAATGGATGGATGGGGTCTTGTGTCTCTTTATAACAATGTGTTCTACAGAAAGCAGAATCCAAAGTTACAGTCCTTTGGACCCAATCAATCTTTGGATTGTGCAATTCTAACCAAGGAATTCCTAGAATGACTCTAAATGTAGGGGTGTCAATAAAGTCAAACGTGGTTTGCTCAGTATGACCATTTTCTCCAACAAGTATCAAAGGCGGGGTATGGAAAAGAATCAAACCAGAGGACAAGGCAGAGCCATCAACTGCCCTTACAGGCTCTGGTTCTGCTTTTGGAATGGATTGGATGCCAAATTATTTGGCCAGGGCTATGTCAAAAATATTCCCTGTAGCACCAGAATCAATCAAAACAGACAAACTATACCTTTGTGGGTCAGAAATAATAACAGTAAGTCGTATAGTCATATGGCGAGGGACACGAATAATGGTGTTTGTAGCATATTGACAGATCTTGATGTCATCACTTCCCAAAGGAGCGATCTCTACATCCTTTGAGACATTTAGTTTTCCGACTCAATGGAATTTGGAAGTGAACTAGCTATCACTTTTTTCTTTTGGGGTTTTATTGGGCACTCTCGAGCAAAGTGACCTGCTTTGCCACAATAAAGACAAAGATTTCCTTTTCTTCGTCTATCTTTCTCTTCTGCAGTCAATGGGCCTTTAAGACCTCCTATTTGCATGGGTTCTGATTTGTTATCAACATCTTTTTTCTCAGGCTTGATTGAAATGAGCCATGTGTCAAATCGGGGTTTGTCGTGTTTTCTTTCTCCAAGTCTGTGATCTACCTTTACCACCAAATCCAAGAAGTCAGAGTAATCATCAGGTAAGTTTACAATATGGGCTAAAGAGTCTTTTAGATTGTCACTTAAACCTCTATAAAAAAGAGAAATACGTTTCTCTTCAGGCCAATGAGTTTCAGATAAGAGGCGATTAAAGGTGGTCATGTAAGTAATGAGGTCCTTAGAACCCTGTCTCAGATTTAAAAGTTCGTTGTCACTAGCTTGAATGAACGTATGACGTGCAAAGAGGCGGGACATGGCATCTTTAAACCGAGTGTGGTTGTGTAAAAGGGGATCATCATTTTCTATTAAGGGTATTGTCCCATTTGCGGCTACACCACCTAGGTAAGAAATAATGAATGCTATTTTCTCAGTATCAGACGGGAAAACCTGCTGCTTACATAAGAAATGCAACTGACACTGACTCATGAATGAAGCAAACTGGGAAGTATCACCTAAAAAACGCTCAGGGTTAGCCAGGGGAACTGGACTTGGTGTAACCACTGTTACCTGGATATTTTGATCAGGACTTTGAGGAATAAAACCTGTTGCTGCTACAGGACTTTGACCAAATCTAGTTGGTGCTATGAATGGGCGAGGGTCGGTCTCTTCGGGTTCTCTCCATTGTGTGAAGCTTGCTCCACTCTTTAATAATTCCTCTCTCAGTGTATGATTTTCCTGTTTTATTTGCTGCATTTCTTCTTGTAATTTTCTAATGATGTCTGCTAACTGTGCTGTTTGATCTGGGACTTCCATACTGAATCGTTATCAAGATGAAACAATTGGTGGACTTGGCCTTCTGTTACGAGGCACTCACCTGTGCTCCAGATTGTTTCACCTTGATGACGATGTGAGGACAGGTCCCCAATCCCTCTAGAAACTAGCAGCGTGATACCAAGATATAACTTAGGATCAGTCCGGTAGTCTCAGGGGGGAAAAGGGGTTGGGATGACAAGAGAAGAGAAACAAGATGATTCCAGCGGTCTTCTTTTAGGCGGACCAGGGCTTTAGGGGGCTTGAGTATTCACAGGATACAATAAACAGGAATGTAACTGGATAGTGGCTTGAGTTTTCTACTAGACTCCTAAGTACAAAGCACAGATGATAAACAATGTGTATATCTGTGAGGCAGTATCTTCTTACAGTTATCATAAACTTGTAACCAAAAGTCTCCAATAATTCTTACCTACAGACTACGTAGGTTTCAACAGAATTTTGGGTTGATCTAACAATCTACTTGTCTATTTATGCAATCTGCAATAAACAATACAATCATTAACATACTGTCAAATAAGTTTAACAATCATGATAGCATTTAGTTATGTTCATCAGCATAGGTACCTGAATCCTTATATGCCCAGCTTAGAATCAGATGCCTTGAGTGCACAGAAGTTCAAATGCTGCCAAAACAACCTTCTGCCATAAAGGAACAAAATACTGCATACAAAATAATAGTAGTCAAAACCACATCTGTGCTGTTGTGATTCTTAAGGCTAACTTTGCTTTGCGATAAATATTTTCACACTTTTAAAAAGGCACAATCTTCTTTGTTTTATAAATGTCAATAGTTTCTGGGTACTACGGGAAAACTCGCCGTAACACTCGAGATGAAGTGTTTTCCTTCTGTCCAAGAAATATAGTTCTGATAATTTGCACAGTTCAAAGAGTAATGTTCCAAGTTCTAAAAACAATGTTCCAAGTTCTAATCTAAGCAGACTCACCGTGGGATAGTTGTCTTCCAAAAAATACCTTAAAGCATGTTTTCTCTGTGCGCTTCTTTTCAGGGAACACGGCATGGAAGAAGACGTCGGACCGGAGACTCAGCCCGGAACCAGGAAGCCAGGAAATTGCTGATGCAAGGCTGTCAAGCAGGAGATGCCGATCGGAAAAGCAGGAGCCAGGTAAGTGTGTTGATGCAACGAGGCCAAGCACTGAATAGTGAAGAGGAGTGGTTTAAATAGGCTCCTAAGCAGGTGCTGGGTGTGGTCCTGGTGTGTGGCCCAACTGTCTTTCAGGCCCAGGGTTTGTGGCAAACTGGGTGTGGCTTCCAACTGTCTTTCAGGCCCAGGGATTACTGGGTGTGGTCCTGGGTGTGGTCCAACTGTCTTTAAGGCCCAAGGTTTTCACAGAATAACTACACATTATTCTATTACTTATGGCATGATAGAGCCACAGTTCAAGAACATGACATAATACATGAACATAGTTTACAGTAAACACATATATGAACAGGATGGTATTCCATGATTTGAAATGGAAGAAATCCATACATTAACAGGATGCCTTCTACAAGATACCAGTGTTATATTACCATTTACTCTGTTTCTGCTGATATGTGTTCAAATCAAGGTGGACAGGGAAGGAGACATGCATGGGACAATGCACCTGTAACAGTCTCTTCCTCTGGTGTCAGTTTTTTAGGAGAGAGGTTAACAATTGTTAAATTGTCTCCTAATCCTTGTTGGTTCGGCCCCCTCCGAGTTCTGGCTGGCCTTGTTCCAATTCCAGTGTTTCCTGCCGCCCCTCCTCTTGCATCACTTGTTTTTTGCTGTTGTTCCGGGGGTCGTCCCTTACCCCCTCGCAACCATGTCTGTCTGATGAGGTTGAATTATTCGTGAAAAGAAGGCTGTTGTTTTTGCACTTGTGCTGTACTTAGTCCCTCTTCCTCTGATTGCTCAGCACTAGTGACTTCAGACTCTGAGCTATCTCTAACCTCAATTGTCTTTTGTTTAGATGTTTTAAGATCTCTATGGGGTGTGTCGTATCTTCTTGCAAAAGTTAGTATCCTTCCTTGCTCATAATCACGAGTATCACTTTCAAATTTTTGTTGCTTCCTTGCTTGAATCTTTTTCTCATATGCAACCAAGCGTTTCTATATGATCTCTTTCTCCTCATCATGTTTATTTTTTTCCACTGTTTCAAGGAGGCTACTTTCAAGGGATTCAATATCTTTTAAAGCTTTCTCACGATCTCTCCAAGCAAATTTAATTAAAATCTTTAACATTCCTTGGGAAGAATCTGCCGTATATTCTGCCCACTCGCTTAAGAGATCAGGGTCCGGGTTCTCATAAGCCGGAACCGTGTATATTCGAAGACCTCGTGGTATTCTTTTTACTTCGACATAGTGCTCCAACAGACAGGCACAGACTCCGTGAAATACTGGCAAAAAGATGTAGTTTAATCCAACAACAGCAAGACGCGTTTCGACGGCGAACCGCCTTGTTCACTTGTCTGTTACACATTCTAGTGACACTTAAATATGTTAATGTGCAGTTGTCAGAGCAACCACCACTCTGTCATCATAGACATAGAAAATCATGACAAAACATTCGGCATGACATGACAAAAAAACGAACAAAATCCTGATAAATGTGTTTAAATTAGATACATGTAGAAAAATAAAAAGGGCACAAGATACATATATTGTTAAGCATATATATATCAAAACGGCAAATTACCATGCTCAACTAAAAAGAAACAAAGTATCTTGTGTGTCTCTCTGTCCTGAAAACACATGTAGACATAGAAGACGTAAAAGAAGCCCACAAGGGAAAATACAGACTTAGAGTATATGAAGTACACACGGTGAGTGCATGATAAGGCTATCAAGAAAACTACCCAAATAAGATTACTTGAATCAAAATCTTGTCGTAACGGAAGATGCTCTCTGTTTATAGTGTCACACCCGGGTGTCTGTCAGTATGTAGAAAGTTCAAGTGAACACTCGCAACTGTGACAGGCTCAGCCTGGGTGGGAATGAGATACGGAGAAACAGTGTCAGCATATTAAAAGCAGAGAGGGTCTATAGTAGTCCTAATACGACGACAGGTGGGTAGAAAAATAAGAAAGGTACCGCCCAAGTGGGCTAAAAGGTAGAGAAACTAAAAATGTAAAGAAGTGTAAATAATACAAGAAAGTGTGTGGAAGCGTTCCCTAGGGCACAGATAAATGCAGTGGAATAGGACAATAGAGAAACAAGAAAAAGAATTTGTATACATGTAAAAAGTGGGTTGCAAAGATATCAAACACAAACAATAAGGAAGTACAAAAAAAAAAAAAATGTGAACAAACTGTAGCAAAATACTAGAGAGAAAGCGAGAGTGACAGCCAGAGACAAACTAAACTAAAGGTGAACAGTTAGCGCTTCATCTGCATTCATACCATTAGGAATTTTTGAGTTATACAAAATGATGTAACGGGATTCCAATCTCCTGAGAGCTAGAAGTCGGTTGCCTCCCCTGGGGTTTTTGGGGATGCTGTCTACCACATAGAAAGTGAGATCTTCTGCTTTGCCATTGTGGTGAGTGTTTATGTGTCTGGCAACCGGGTATGTGACGTCATTATGTGTGATAGCTCTAAGGTGTTGTAGAATACGCACATGCACGGGGTGTATAGTGCTTCCCACATACTTTTTGTCACATGTGCAGGTCAGTACGTAGACTGCAAAGTCCGTTTTGCATGTGAAATGCCTTCTGATCACATAGGGTGATTGTCTGAATGGTAAGGCGATTTCTTTGGTATTTTTACCATGCTTACAGGCCTTACATTTGGCACATTTAAAGAAACCAGTAGGCAGTCTGAGCCAAGAGCCTTCAGCTTTGGTTCTGCTAGGGGCGTTGTTTACTATTTCTTGTCTCAGAGATTTAGCTCTTCTGAAAGTGATTTGGGGTTTGTTGCTAATGGATGTGCCTAGAACAGGATCATTCCTCACTGCATTCCAATGCCTATAGATGATTTTACGGACTTGAGCATGATAGGCATTAAATCCCGTAACCAGTCTCGGGGTGTTGGTAGTGGAACTTTCTTCACTTACTACAGAAGTAGTGGTCTTAGTAGTTAGAAGTTCTTTACGGGTTTTGGTGGCTACCTTAGATTTGGCCTTATCAAGGGTTTCTTGGTTATAGCCTCTGTGGGATTATCTGTTACACAGTTCGTCTGTGGCTTCTTTCGAGGTGTTAGTACTGCAATTTCGCTTCATGCGTAGGCACTCAGCATAAGGTATGCTGGCTTTGAGGGAGCTAGGGTGGAAACTATGCGCGTGTAGTATAGCATTCCCTGCTGTCGGTTTTCTGAAAGTTTTTGATTGGAGGCTGTCTCCTTCCACAAAAAGCTCTAGATCCCAAAAATGAATAGTTTCCCTGCTCATATTGCATGTAAAGCTAAGGTTCAAGGTATTGATATTAATCTCTTTAGAGAATTGAGTTGCACTTTCTTCAGAACCCTTCCACAATATGAATATATCGTCGATGTATCTGACGTATATTTTCACTTGTTCTGAGAATGCTACCTGTTGCTCCACCCTGAGTACCTGCTCCTCCCACCGGCCCATATGCAAATTAGCATAGCTGGGGGCGAAGCAGGTACCCATGGCTGTGCCCTGCAATTGCTTGTACATAAGGCTATCAAATATGAATACATTGTTACCCAAACATAATTCAGCCATTTTCACAAGCATCTCAGTATGCTGGAACATAGACATAGGTCTTCTGCCTAGATAGTGGTGAAGTGCATTGAGACCATCTGTGTGCCTAATGCTCGTGTACAGTGAGTTCACATCGAGCGTCATCATAAGTAAGTCACTCTCACATTTGACATCATAAATTTTTCTGAGGAAGTCTCCAGTGTCTTTAATGTAGGCCGGAAGGTTGCACACAAAGGGTTGTAGAAAGTGATCGATGTATCTGGAAGTATTTTCAAAAAGTCCTCCTATTGCGGCAATGATGGGCCTTCCTGGAGGGTCCGTAGGGTTCTTATGTATCTTAGGAATTAGGTAGAGCAAGGGTAGTACCGGATAGTCACATTTCAGATATTCAAATTCTTGTTTCGAAATGAGTCCAGTACTTTTCCAGTTGTAAAGGTCTTTGTGGAGTTTTTCTTTTATTCCCACAATGATATTAGGGCTCACTCGGATGTAACAATCCTTGTCATTAAGTTGTTTAAAGGCCTCTTTGTTATATTGCTCCAGGGGCCACAGAACAACATTGCCTCCTTTGTCCGACCAGCGTACCACTACATCATTTCTTTGTTTGATTTTGTTGATTAATTCATCATATTTTTTCATTTTGTTGCGGTTACTGCTTGCAAATGTTTTACTGCTTGTGAGTGCCAAATTTTTAAGATCTTTGGTGACGTTTTCAGCAAAGACGTCAATGCCATCCTTTGGCATCATGGGTATGAAAGTGGACTTGGGTTTGAACGGTGTCTTTGTAGTGCTAGATATCGGTAGACCTGAGGTAGTTGCAAAATCAATGAGCGATTCTGGGTTTTGTGTATTATCCATGTGTACTAGGTCTTGTAGCAGAGCCATGTCCTTAACTGTCAAGGTATTAGAATCAATGGGTGTTTCATCTGTATTATTCAGTTGGTTGGATCCTAGAAAAAAATATTTCTGGAGTTTTAGTTTTCTTACAAATTGAAACACATCTATTCTGGTTTGGGCATAGTCAAAGTTATTTTTTGCACAAAAAGTGAGTCCAAGGGAAAGGATATTTTCTCCGTTTTGTGTAAGTTCCATGTTGGTTAGATTTATCACTGTGTTTTGTGTGTTTGTGTTACCATTCATCTCCGTTTGTTGTATCTGTATGAACGAATGTTTTTGTTCTGAGTGTCCCTTGCCCCACCGTCTGTTTTTTCGTCTCCTGTTTTTTGATTTGGCACTGATTTGTTGCTGCTGTTCCTTTGCGGTCTTGGCCTTAAACTTGTAAATATATATATACATCTCCCATAAGGCCGTGAGGAAGGGCACGCCCGCCGGGGCAGGTGATGGAAATTTAAGTTGTGCTCTCAGCTGCACTTCCAGTCCTTCAGCAACAAACGCCACTGAAGAAAGGTTTACTCCTGAAACGCGTCTGGCGTAGAAGTATTGAATTTTGCTGTCCCTTGATGGTTCCTGCTGGCAGGCTGTCTACCAATAAATGCGAGCGCAAATTTTCCTTCGTGTGGCTCTACTTCAAATGGGTTTCCTGTGATTGTGGATTTAAAGGCGGCCCATACCCGGTCGCGAAGAGGAGCCCACCGCTGCGTGCGGGTCTCTGACAGCACCACGCTGGCGCTGCCTTGGTTGAAACAAAGGCGAGCTGGAGCCCTTACAGGGAGGGAGCTGGTTCGAAGCTCCGGTTGGCAGCCACAAAGCGGGGCAGGTCCCGCCTTGGACATGTGTCAAATAAGTTGCAATTGGACTGCGATAATGCACCCACTTGGGATAATTATGAGAGCACTACATCT
This sequence comes from Triturus cristatus, assembly GCF_964204655.1. Classification (NCBI taxonomy): domain Eukaryota; kingdom Metazoa; phylum Chordata; class Amphibia; order Caudata; family Salamandridae; genus Triturus; species Triturus cristatus. Next base: position 699,789,922 of record NC_140591.1, read on the forward strand.
CCCATAAGGCCGTGAGGAAGGGCACGCCCACCGGGGCAGGTGTTGGAAATTTAAGTTGTGCTCTCAGCTGCACTTCCAGTCATTCAGCAACAAACGCCACTGAAGAAAGGTTTACTCCTGAAACGCGTCTGGCGTAGAAGTATTGAACTTTGCTGTCCCTTGATGGTTCCTGCTGGCAGGCTGTCTACCAATAAATGGGAGCGCAAATTTTCCTTCGTGTGGCTCTACTTCAAATGGGTTTAGTGTGATTGTGGATTTAAAGGCGGCCCTTACCCGGTCGCGAAGAGGAGCCCACCGCTGCGTGCGGGTCTCTGGCAGCACCACGCTGGCGCTGCCTTGGTTGGAACGAAGGCGAGCTGGAGCCCTTACAGGGAGGGAGCTGGTTCGAAGCTCCGGTTGGCAGCCACAAAGCGGGGCAGGTCCCGCCTTGGACATGTGTCAAATAAGTTGCAATTGGACTGCGATAATGCACCCACTTGGGATAATTACGAGAGCACTACATCTCCCATAAGGCCGTGACGAAGGGCACGCCCACCGGGGAAGGTGATGGAAATTTAAGTTGTGCTCTCAGCTGCACTTCCAGTCATTCAGCAACAAACGCCACTGAAGAAACGTTTACCCCTGAAATGCGTCTGGCGTAGAAGTATTGAACTTTGCTGTCCCTTGATGGTTCCTGCTGGCAGGCTGTCTACCAATAAATGCGAGCGCAAATTTTCCTTTGTGTGGCTCTACTTCAAATGGGTTTCCTGTGATTGTGTATATATATATATATAGCCTTTGAATTTTCAAGTACACCTTCTTGGTAATTGTTTTTGCATTGGCAATATATGACTATGTTAAAAATGACGAGACAAACAGTAACTTTTCCATGTTTACTACTAAGGTAATTAGCACTAGCACTTTAAATTGAGGGTTTGTCAATGCGTGTGGTCAGGTGATCAAGGCTGCTTGGACGGCCGAAACGCGTCCTGGACATCGAAATTGGGAAATAAATAAAGCAAACTGTTCTGGTATAACAGTGGTCTGTGCCCGTAATTTTCCTTCAGGAAAAAGAATTGCGAGTTGCTTCAAGTTTTAACCGGTGAATGGCTGTTGCCGGTTTACAGACCCCCTCCTGGATAGAGGCTTTGCCATAACCAGCTGACTGCCTACGAGGTCGCCGAGCGGATACCGCCACGGGCTCGTGGTGAGTGACGGCGGGGACCCCTGGGGCGCTACGTGTAGTCCGGAAAAGGAGACAGGCTCAGCCCCTCGGAAACAAACCACCCAAGGAATCAAGGAACCAAGACGAGACGACACGATCCGGCTGTGATGTGAGGCGAGAGAAGGTGCTCCCTCGTATGACTGTGTGGCTGCCCGGTGGAACGGGAACCCAACGGAGGTTGCATCGCAAGAAGCTCGCTTCCGCACGCCGGTAAGAGGAACTGTGTGTCACTGATATTAAAGTTTCCGAGTCGGAGGTATACCCGCATTAGGGGGAAGCAGACGCGGGAGATTAGGCTTTTTTCTCTCGCCTGCGAGATAAGGCCCCCACTGTGTAGTCAACAGTTTGCATTAAACCCGTAATTTAAGATGTCGGCTGACGCGCGCAGAGCCCGAGAGCTTGCTGCCAATGAAATATTCTCTGATGCCTTAGAAGGGGAGGCAATTCAACGAATAGAGGTACAGAAGGAGAATCGCAATGAACCAACTGCGCTGAGAGAACAATTCAAATTGTTGGAACAACTAAAGAGGCGAGAAACAGCGAAATGGTGGGAGGCTCGCTCCCTAAAGAGATATCTGGACGTTGGCAGGATTCCAAGGGGGCTACGCATCATGTTAGCCCCAAGCTATGAGGCGCCCAATCCCCAGATGATGGTTGAATGGGGTGAATGCAACCTGGAATCCTCGAGGCGCTTAGTCCAGATCCTCGTAAAATATGCGGAAATAGATGGGGCGGAATTGATAATAAAAATAGATGCCCAAGAGTCGTATATCAAACAACAAGGCAATGACCCCCAACAAGAAAGTAAATGGAGGGAAGAAATGAACAACAGGCTCGACAAAGAAGAGGAAAAAATAAAAGCGCGAAAAATCTGGAAATTTAAACGAGATCGCGACGATTATGCCAACGGCCAGATTTTCACTTTTTCACGACGTTATGACTCACTGAGAGTTGCGATTGCCAACAAAAGACAGGATGTGGGAAAAGGGAAGCAAAAAGAACAAACAGAGTCTTCCTCACCGTATAGCTCGGCTTTGGAGAGTGAATCCGACAATGAAGGTGTGAGGAACACCATGGGTATTAAGCTGACGGTGGGGGAAGAGCTGGACATTTTAAAACAGGGGAGAAGGGAGACATTGAGGCCAAGACCACAAAACACAACGGCACCACAAAATGCCAAAGGAGACGGGCCAGGCGCAGGGCGAATAAACAGCGGCGAGCCAAAGAAACGAGGCCGCGGACGCGCCCGGAGATATTAGAAAATGAAATCAGGGATTGCAAAGCCCAGGAGGTCAGAACTATTATCAATCTAGGGCAAACTGAACTGACCAAAGCGGAAAATCAATTACTAAGTCTGGGCTTAAGTTTTTGCCCTGAATCTAATTTTAAATACACTCAAACAAGAGCGGATGTGTATTTATTTATTAGAAAATTGAAACTCAAAAAATTCCATATGATTAAACCATCAAAGGAAATGGATAATGGAATGCAGAGTGCAACCAATCCCACCGGTCTCCAAGTTTCTGACCTGGCCCTGTTCTCGGATATACACCATCTTGCAACAGCAGGGGATAGTGTGGAAACAGGTGAACTGTCCCCGCTGGTGAATCAAATTAAACCATTTACACCCTTCAAGCCTAAGTCCAAATTTATCCCTATTTCCACCCATGGTGGCCTAGACACTTTCAGTGAGCATGTGGCAGTTCAACTAAAGAAATTGACATATGCTAGCAATAAAGTAAGAAAAAGAAAGTACTATCATCAACAAGGCAAATTTACGCAGTTGATCTCTAAACTACAGAAGGCGGACCTAGTCATCCGTAATTCAGATAAAGGAGGGAACATAGTTCTTTGGCCGACAGCAGAATATCTCAAGGAAGCCTACAGGCAGTTGGATGATGTGGCATGTTACAGCAAGAGTTCGCCACTTAAATACAAAAATGCACAAGAGACATTGTTCAAGGACTTACTGGCATGAAAAAGCCTGGGTCTTTTAAGTTGGGAAGAATTTAAGTATATTAAAAAAGAACATCCACTAGTACCATACATCTACTTTATCCCAAAAGTGCATAAAAGCTTGACGGACCCTCCGGGACGACCGATTATTGCTGCCTGTGATGGCCCTCTTGAGAACTTATCACGATATATTGATTACTTTTTACAAGATCACATGAAAAAGTTAAATTTATATATTCAGGACACAGGAGACTTCCTCAAAAAAAAAAATAACCTGAGATGGAAAGAAAGTTACCTGTTAGTCACATTAGACGTATGTTCCCTCTATACCTGTATTAAACACAAGGATGGACTAAGAGCAGTGGAATTTTACTTGAGTACAAGACAAATGGAATATGCGGACCACTCCAGAATGTTATTGAACATGCTATCCTTTTGCTTAGAAAACAATTTATTTTTGTTTAATGGGCAATTTTATCAACAAATGCGTGGAGTAGCAATGGGGGCCAGCTTCTCCCCCAGCTATGCCTGTTTATTTATGGGCTGGTGGGAGGAGCTGGTGGTCAGACAGCAATATAAAAATGTCTTTGCTCAAAATGTGATTTTATGGTTCTGCTTTATCGATGATCTTTTTATCATTTGGCAAGGTACAAAGGATAGTGTAATCAACTTTGTCAAAGATATCAACTGCAATGATCTTAATCTTTCTTTTACCTCTAACATCAGTGATGACTCAGTGACATTTTTAGATGTACAAGTTTTAATATCCAACAATATTTTAACTACTACCCTTTTTAGAAAACCTACGGCTGGCAATACACTTCTTCATGCCTCCAGCTCACACCCACCCCATCTAATAAATAGTATACCCTATGGGGAGATGCTCCGCATCCGTCGTATCTGTAGTAACCCTGAGGATGCGGAACACAAATTAAGGGAAAGTATGACTAGGTTTTTAGCAAGAGGGTATAGTTATGAGGTATTGGAAGCCGCCAAGAAAAAGGCCCAATTAAAACCCAGGGAAGAGCTCTTAGAATACAGAAAAAGAGAGGCTTCTGACCCTAACAAAGAACCTGTGCGTCTCATTTTAACATATTCCAAACAAGAAAAAGAATTGAGGAGCATTATGAGAAAGAGCTGGCATCTAATTCGTGAAGATCCGGTGATTGGTTGCCTTATGCCCTCAAATCCTCCAATCAGCTTCCGTAAGTCCAGAAGCATGGGGAATATGTTAACGGACAATAGCCAAGAAAGTTTTAAAAAACAGACATGGCTACCTACAAGAAAAGGGTTTTTTAAATGCTCATCCTGCAAGGCTTGCCAGTTTGGTACAAACACAAAAACATATTGCACGGCTTTTTCAGAAATTCCAAGGGAAATTAAGCAACATCTGACGTGCAAACTAGACTTCTGTGTCTATGTGTTACAATGTGACTGTCCCTTAAAATACATAGGCAGTACCAAACTGGCAGTCCACAAACGAATCTTGCAGCATATTAGAGCTATTGTTAATAAGGACCAAAATTACCCTGTAGCCAGACACTTCGAAAAAATGCACGAAAGTAACCCCAAATGTCTTAGGTACTTTGCAATTGAATCAGTTCCCCAGAAGCGAAGGGGTGGAAATAGAGAGGCCACCCTACGTCGCCTGGAAACACAGTATATATTAGAATTCGATTCCAAATGGCCGGGGGGCCTCAATGCAACAGAAGACCTTTACACCTTCTTATAAGTCTAAATAGTGTATCTGGCAAACAATATACTGATACAGGGTGTCTGTTTCTCCCTGGGAATGTCACGTATCCATTTGAAGGTTCTTGGGCTTGTTTTGTATGAACACATATATATTTTTAATGATTGGTTTTAAAGGCAGGGTAGGTTTTTATTTACCTGGTGTCTTTTTTATTGATCATTTTAAATATGTCACAAGCCATCTTTTAGCTCATTATCTTACTATTGCATTTTTGAATAACTAATGTCAATTGATTACTGCACTTTATCTGTCTATGTCTCCTACCTCAACTCGCAAAATTTGCACCACTAAGCATCAGTCGCTTTATGTCCTTTTAACACAGTTGCATTCATGCACTTTATTTGATTAACTAGATGTTAAACAAAGTGTTGGACTATTGTGGAAATGTATATAGATTCATAATTTTTGGGACTTCTTTCTTTATTCTCTAACGCGGTTAAGTAAGCACCATATATAGTAATCATGTGTCAGGAAAAAAATCTTTATTGTCATTAATTACAAACTAGGAGAAATGTTTAGAAAAAATTGAACTTTACAAATAATGGCATTTAAGCCTTTGAATTTTCAAGTACACCTTCTTGGTAATTGTTTTTGCATTAGCAATATATGACTATGTTAAAAATGACGAGACAAACAGTAACATTTCCATGTTTACTTCTAAGGTAATTAGCACTAGAACTTTAAATTGAGGGTTTGTCAATGCGTGTGGTCAGGTGATCAAGGCTGCTTGGACGGCCGAAACGCGTCCTGGACATCGAAATTGGGAAATAAATAAAGCAAACTGTTCTGGTATAACAGTGGTCTGTGCCCGTAATTTTCCTTCAGGAAAAAGAATTGCGAGTTGCTTTATTTATATATATATATATATATATATATATATATATATATATATATATTACGAGTATTCCTCCGCTGACTTTCATCCAACGGCTCTCTCAAAGGATGGACACAGACCCGAAAATATGTGCAAGATTTTCTTTTTATTCCATTGTCGCCATAACACGTTTCGGCTCGCCTGAGCCTTGATCACATGACAGTGGCATATGGAGATAGCTCCCTTTTTAAAGTGACAGTGCAACAGTAATCACGTGACAAGCATGGCGCGTAGATTATCCATGAACATAAACAAAAGCTTAACCAAAACAGAATATGATTAAAACATTTGATGCAGTTCGTGTGTCACAATTACAAAATAATGTCCATTTGTTTTTCACATAGTCGAATAAACATTACTTGATACATCTCGGTAAAATACCGTCATTCGGTTCATGATAATAATCATTTGCCTGTGCTTGCCAAGGTATAATAGTCTGATATACATGTACATATTTTTTCTTTTGTTCTGATACATGAATCGTGATACGTTATTTTAAAAGCAAAAATAATAAAAGTATAAATATTATTTCTGTACAAGTGCAAAGTGTAAATAAAACCCATATGTGTGCAAATACAACCTAAAAACAATATATTTGTATAAATCTTGTTTCAGCAATTTGTGGGACCATATTTGAGAATTGAAACTGATGTTTGTGGAAAGTACATGTAGATTATGTTTCAATGTACTATTATGAGAGCTAATGTGTCCTCTGTATAAGTGGCGGGATTCAAACAATGCCTCGGGTTTATAGTTAGAATAATCATCAAATTATGCTGGTGAAATACCTGGACCTCTATTGATGTATAATAACATTCATTTTAAATATTCAGGTAGTTTTAAATCATGGTTATCATTTTTATATATAGTATCTCAGTCTTCAATAAATGAATGAACAAACGAACAAACCGACCGCACCTGTAAAGTGCATAAATGCCAGTGCAATATAGTGTGTGCAAAAAATGCCAATAAATAAATTAAAAGGTACTTGGACCTTCAAAAATGTATCTATCGACCTATCTATATAGTCTTTCATCTAGATAGGCACCACTGAAGACAAATGTGTTCTAACCACTTTAAATACCTTAAAATTTAATTTACTAGGTGTCGATAAGAAAATATTATAAAAATGAATAAATAGTAAGATATCATATTTATAAAATTACCTAAAAGAATCTTTAGTAAAACATAATGTAACCAATGATTAAAATTCAATGATTTAAAATTCTACAAGGCATTGTGGTAAAAGTTCGAGAGCTAAACATTGCATGTGGTTGATTTCTACTCTCTCTAAGGACAATCAGGTCTATTGTATCAAATCCAACATGGGTAAAGGTCTTCTGTAGCGTTGAGACCCGCAGGATGCTTTGTGTCCAGTTGTAGAATGTACCGTGTTTCCAATTTTCTTAATTTATTCTCACGGTCACCACCTCTCCTGCTAGGTGGAATTGAATCTATGACATAATATTTAAGGAAATGGTTATCAGATTTGTGTTTTTCCCTAAAATGCCTTGCGACGGGGTAGGTGTTGTCCTGATTCGTGATAGCCCTTAGATGCTGAAGGATACGTTTAAAAACGGGTAATTTTGTGCTGTCTATGTATCGTAAATTGCATGGGCACGAGAGGACATAGACAGCATACTCTGTTTTGCAAGTTAAGAATTTAGTGATAGTGTGGTTGTAATCACTAAAAGGGGTTTTGTATGTACTAGTATTGACTCCCTGATTGCATGCCTTACACGTTTTACATCTGAAGAATCCTTTAACTGATTGTATCCAACTGCTGTTGCTAATCACTTCTGGACTGGTGTGGACTAATAAATCTCTCATTGAGGGCGCCTTGCTGTAAGTGATGGACACCCTCTGCGGTAGCAGGGGTCCTATCACTGGGTCACTAAGTGCCAGTGGCCAATTTCGTTGTATGATTTTATTTAGACTTTTATGTTGTTGACTATACTGTGTTATCAGTCTAAATTCCTCTTTCGAGTTTGAATTGTCTGAATTGTCCTGGGATACGTTGTTCGCTTTCCTAGAGTTTTCAAACGATTTCTTATCAACTTTTTTATCTTTGATTGCTTCCTCCCTACTGCAGGACATAGACTTTTACATGGCATTGTCAATGATGCTAGCTTTATACCCACGTTGCAGGAAGCGATTCTTACTTTCATCCTGTGCCACCTTCAAGTCCTGATCATTACTGCAAATGCGCCTTATACGCAGCATTTCCCCATAGGGGATGCTATTGATAAGGTGCTTGGGATGTGCACTGGATGCATGGAGGGTAGAGTTACCTGCTGTCTTTTTTCTGTAGAGTCGAGTTTCAATTTTGTTTTCACTAATGTAGACTTGGGTGTCTAAAAATTCAATCTGGGAAGGACTGATAGTGGCGGTAAAATGCAAATTTAAATTGTTGACATTGATATTCTGTATAAACTCGTTAGCTTGTTGTATAGTACCGCGCCACACCACAAACAAATCATCAATGTATCTTAGCCAAATTCTGACATTATTCCTAATATTCTCACCATATTTTTCTCTGAGGACCAGCTCCTCCCATCTGCCCATATGCAGACATGCATAGCTCGGTGAGAAGCTGGCCCCCATCGCCACCCCTCTAGTTTGTTGATACAACTGGCTGTTAAACATGAAGGTATTATTATGCAAACAGAATTCGATCATTTCTACTAGCATTCTGCTGTGTTCAAGATGTTGTGTTGATCTCTGTGCTAGATAGTGTTGTACAGCTGTTAACCCATCCATATGATTAATACTAGTATATAACGAGGTTACATCTAATGCTATCAGTAAGTAATCCTCATGCCATTCAAAGTTTGTAATTTTCTTAAGAAAGTCACTAGTGTCCTTTACATAGGAAGGTAAACTCTGTACATACTCCTGTAGATAATAGTCAATATATCTTGCTGTGTGTTCCATCAGACTATTCTTAGCGCTGATAATCGGTCTTCCAGGAGGTTCATTACAGTTCTTATGGATTTTTGGGATAAAGTAGATGGTCGGAGTTGTGGGGTTGTCATGTTTGAGAAATTTGAATTCATCATTGCTGATAAGTTTCGCATTGTTCCATTTGACAAGCTTATGTTGGAATTCTTTCTGTGCAATTTTCATATTACCGATAGTGATCCTTGTGTAACAGTCACGATCGTTGAGCTGTTTATACGCTTCTTTATTGTACAAGGTAATCGGCCATATTACAATATTGCCACCCTTATCACTATTACGAATGACAATCTCCTTGTTTTTCTGCAATTTAGATGTTAGTAATCGATATTGCTGATTCCCTTTGTTATCATGTTTAGTTTTAGATTGTGTCTTTCTATGTAGTTCCTTAATTTGTGTGGTTACTGCTTCGTGAAAAATATGGAATCACGCACCATTATTGGGTTAAAAGAGGATTTAGGCTTAAATGGACTCACTCCCAATGCTTGCTTTGTGAGTTTGCTTTCGTTATTTAGATCTTCCAGTATTTGTAGAAGGGGTACATCAGATTGTGTCAAAATCGTTGCCCCTTGTCTGATATCCTCTGTAGGAGTTTGTTTGTTGATTGTTTGATTGGATGTGTTGATAATAAAGTGCTTTTTCAATTTTAACTTTCATACTCCTTTATATACATCCAGTCTTGTTGCTGCATAATCAAAGTTCTTTAATGGCGCATATGAGAGGCCAAGTTTCAATATGTTTGTTTCCTGTTCTGTCAGCACAACATTAGATAGATTGATAATGGTATTTTCTGGTAAAATCCTCGACATCCCACGAACCAGCCACATCTCCGGACATCTGAGAGACCTTCACTGGCTCCCCATCAACAAAAGAATCACCTTCCGCCTCCTCACCCACGCACACAAAGCCCTACACGACCAAGGCCCGAGCTACCTCAACAGCCGAATCAACTTCTACGCTCCCAAACGCCACCTCCGATCAGCCAACCACGCCCTCGCCGCCGTCCCCCGCATCCGAAGAGCGACAACAGGAGGAAGGTCCTTCTCCTACCTGGCCGCCAAGACCTGGAACTCCCTCCCTCCCGACCTGCGCCTGACCCAAGACCACCTCTCCTTCAGGAAGAAGCTGAAGACCTGGCTGTTCGAGCAGTAGCGGCACCCCCCCCCCCCCCCCCCAGCGCCTTGAGACCCTACGGGTATGTAGTGCGCTCTATAAATGTCATTGATTCTATTTGTTCATCTATTGTTGTTTGTTTCTCCAGTATCCCCGTCCTCTCCTTCTTATTGGCTTTTGCTCGTTTGTTGCTGGCTTTACGCCTCTGCCGCCGCTTGTAGTTGGAGGTATTTGACTTGTTGGAGGTCTTGGACGCAGAGTTTGTCTGCGTTCTTGGCATAAAAAATTGAGTTCTTCTCCAGGGGAAGGCTTAGAGTTAGGTCCTACCAATGTGGGGTTGCGCATCTCGGATTCGGATTCGCTGCTTCCTCCTGAACTGACTTCCGATTGGGGGGTATTTGTTCTTAAATTGGATTGGCCCTCGTTGTGTTTAGGCATTGTTTGTACTCCGTCTACATTGCGAAATTTTGACCTTCTCAGAGCGTCATAGCGCTTGGCAAAAGTAAAGATTTGGCCCATCTCGTAATCCGTTCTATCTCTCTGAAATTTGAATGCTTTCCTTGTTCTGATTTTTTCCTCTTCTTTTTGTAATCGAGTCATCATTTCATTTCTGAGTTTGTTTTGTTCATCCTTATTTTCTTGTTTCTCTGGCTCTTCGTTAATTTCATCAATTTCACTCAAGAGCTTGGCTCTGTCAATGTCTGCGTATTTAATTAATATAAGAGTCAGTTTCCTAGAAGATTCAAGGTTGCATTCCGCCCATTCTTTCATTAATTCAGGATTGGGTTCCTCGTAACTTGGTGCCATTAGTATACGTAAACCTCTGGGTATCCTGTTTACCTCAATGTACCCTTGTAGCGACTTGGACTCCCACCATTTGCTCATTTCAGATTTCATTTTTTTCTCAAGTTTTCTAAAAAGGTCCCTTACTGAATTGTTTGTGTCTATTCTCTCCGGTATAGGTCCGGTTGTGTTGCTTGTACACGGGTGGGTGTCAGAGAACATCTCTGTTGCTGCCGCTTCCCGCGCTCTAGCCACGTTGGACCTGGACTACGGAGTTGCCGTGCCTTTATTACTGATATATATATATTACCTACTGGCGGTTGCCAGTAGGTAGTTATAGTTAGGACCTATTATCCATAGGAAATCCACAACATTTTATTTGGAATAACTTTGGCGCCAGTTGACGAATCTTCGCGAAATTTTCAAAACCCGTGGCCCGCTCCGGTCCGCTCCTATACTGAAAGTATCGGGGTGATTCGTCAAGCGGGGGATGAGAAAAAAGGGGGGTCCCAAAATGTGTTTTCCCCATGCAATTTTCCATGGGGACCTTTAGTCGCAGCTACAGCCCCAATTGCTGAACGGAATTACACCAAATTTGGCAGAAAGGTAGACCTTGGTTCAGAGTCTTGCCTTTTGCTTAAATGGTGTAAATCCGTTCAGTAGTTCCTGAGAAAATCAAAATCAAAATCACATATATATCTGGGCGGAGCCTAATCACACATCTCATCGTGAGATCTGATTGGCTGTCAGCATTTCATCCAAGAAGTGTTGGCAGCCATCTTGGGACCAATATACATGATAGCACCTCATTAAAAAGCATTGCAGTTAATAGAAGGCTTTAAGACTTAAGTTACATTATAAATCATTTGTTGATGGTACCATACTCATTTTAGGAATTGTGGTGTGTTCTAAGGTGATTTTACCATGTGAAAAAGCCTTCTGCTGGGATATCATGAATCATATTTGAGAGAAAAAAAATTCTCATGCTTTTCCCACAGAGGTTTGGAAGGTGATCTATAAGCTAAACTGAGAGCATATTTTCTGTAAATTCACATTATCTTTCTCAGTCATGTGAGAATGAAGTCTAACATTCTCAGTAAAACATGTACATCCAACAAGGGCAGAGACTGTCAGTTGATTCCTTTGTGTTCTACTACAGCTTCCCAGAGTGTTTTAAAAAAACAACTAGAGCGCTAACAGTATTACTTATTACAAAAGTATGGCACACCTGAAGACATCTTGATTGGAATAAAGTGCTAACATTTAAAACATTTAATTTGCAAAGGAACACAATGAGGGGGTTCATTTTGCCATAGAAATTATGATTAGTGCTGCAGAAAGAAAAATTAGGGCACATTTTGACTTCTCAAATCCTATTCTATTTCATTAAAAAAATCTGACATCCAGACTGAAACATGCACTTTGAATACCAGCAGCAGACTTCCCTGGTGAGCAGTAGCTTTACTACAGTGATCTAATGAGCAACTAGAGTGCTAACATTCAGAATTTATGGCAAATGTGTGACACATCTGAATGCCTTCTTGATGGAACCAAAGTAAACAAGCATTGAAAATGCAATAGGTCTCGCCCTCGTTTAAGTTAAAGCAATTCTGTTTGTAATTGGCTTTTTAGCTTTGCTTTTATTAGTGTTTTTCAAACTTTCATGTACATAACATGCATATGTATGCATATATGTATATGTATGCATGCATTTATATTTGTATTTATATAGATATGCAGATTATATATATGTTTATATATGTATATATATATCGCACCACACTCTTCGATAGAAAAGTAACGCACGGACACCTTGGAAGATTGCAGTTAATTAGATTTATTGACTGCAATAACGCAACGCGTTTCAGTTTTCACCTTGGTCACGCTTGAAGCAAAGTTATGTGATAGCTACATTTAAACCAGTGCTATCAAAATAAAAAACTGACTAATCATAACACCAATGGTGGATAGAAAAGAGAAGAGAAAGTAGTGGCCATCTTAGCACTTATACATGATTCAATTGTAATGTCTCACTGCAGTTACCACAATACCAATATGCCACTGAAACTGCATTGCGGAGTGGCAACACTTCATATTAATGATTAATAATGCATAACTATTCACATAATCAATCAAAAAATACAAAATTTCGTGATTGAAATAATATTCACAAAATAAATGAAATACCTACATAATGCCCCAGTGGGCAAGTGGCATATACATGATTGTAATCACAGTCCAGCTAGCAGTACACAAGTGGAAAAATGCCCAAGTGGGCTAATAAATCAATAATATAATTGTGCACAGACCAAGTACTTAAGTTCATCAGTAGCCCGTTCAAAAAGTAGATACCAATACCTAAAAGAAAAATTAATTACATTTTAGTAAAAAAAGACCAGAAATATTTACAACAGCAACATTGTGCACAGTTCATAGCATATAAAATTATTGGTTATGCAAGTGTACAGACAGTTCCTCACTTAAGTTCAGCCCTTTCGGAGACATGGTCTCAAAATCCACAATGTATCTAGACTCCAATTGTCTTAAATGAAGTAATTTGTTCCCTCCGCGCGCATTATCAAAAACAGCATCAATAACCACCATTCTCAGCAAACTTTCATTCTGAGAATGCTGGTCAAAAAAATGTCGAGCAACAGGATATTGTCTGTTGTTGTGACGTATTGCTCTAATGTGTTCAAGCACTCTTTTCTTGGCACGATGAATTGTGCTACCAATATATGCCTTATTACATGGACAAATCAGTGCATAAACACAGTACATTGTGTTACAAGTAAGGGCTTTCCTTGTGATAAATTCCATACTAATGCTGGAAATGTGCAACACAGTACAATCAATGCTGCTTTTGCATGCTTTGCAATTTTTGCAACAACGGGAGCCAGGACGGCCACCAATCATAGGTTTGATAGTATTAGTGACCAAATTGGGGCTTAACTCATCTCTTAGTGATGTATTCCTTTAAAAAATGTGATTTGTGGATGATTATTTAAATATTTCTGCAGATTGCTGTCAGTTAACAATACATGCCAATGTTTCTCTAAGATATGGCGCACATCCTGCGCTTGTCCTGAATACATAGTGATAAAACGCAAAAACTCAGACTCAGTTTGTTGTTTCACTGGATGCAGTAACTGGTTACGTGTAACCTCATCAACTTTCTTGCATGCTTCAGTGATAGTTCTATTATGGTAACCCCTCTCTCTGAAGCGTTGCATCATAGTTTCCTTTTCCCTTAAATAGCTGCTTTCAGTACTACAATTACGCTTAGCGCGCAATAGTTCGCCATAAGGGATACTGTAAACCCGCTTACGAGGATGTGAGCTAGAAGCGCTCAAAATACTATTTCCAGCAGTTTTTTTGTGAAATAGTTGTGTGTGTATGGTGTGATCTTTTATCTCCACTACAGTATCAAGAAATACAACAGTGGCCCTACTAATGTGTTCTTTAAAGACCAAATTGTACACATTGTCATTGAGTTTCTTGACAAATGCGCTTGCAGAATCAATGTCACCGTTCCAGATTAAAAAGATGTCATCTATATATCGCAGCCACAGGACACAGTTAGCAAATTCCGCCAACGGTGAGGCCACCTGCTCCTCCCACCAGCCCATAACTAAAGTAGCATAGCTGGGGGCGAAGCAGGTGCCCATAGCTGTGCCCTGTGACTGCCGATAGATGACATCATCAAACAAGAAAAAATTGTTGGTCAGACAGTATTCAATCATAGCAAGAATCATTTCCGAATGATGGAATAACGAGATAGAACGGGTCTTTAAAATTTTTTTGACATCCCTTAAACCTAACTGATATTGTATGCTGGTATAAAGACTGCCAACATCGAGAGTAACCAAAGTATAATCAGTCTCCCAATGGATCCCATCAATTATTGTTAAAAAATGTGTAGTATCCCGTAAATATGCTGGCAATCCAACCACATAAGGCCGTAAGTAATGGTCAATAAACCGGGATGTATTTTCCAACAAAGAACCAATAGATGAAACTATGGGCCTACCAGGAGGATTGACAGGGTCCTTGTGTAGTTTGGGAAGTAGATACAAAATGGGGATCCTGGGCTGAGGACACATGAGATAGTTAAATTCCTCCCACTCCAATAGTCCCCTCTCTCTCCATTCAACCAAAAGCTCACCATATTTCAAATTAGATTGCGCTATTGCACTCCTATCAGAGATGGAATAACAGGTTTGATCTACCAACTGTCTGTATCCTTCACTCAAATATGCTGATTTATCTAGAACAACAACATAACCGCCTTTATCGGATTGGCGAATCACAATGGCATTGTCTGATTTTAAATTCTGTAGTGCTCTTATCTGATACCATTTCAAGTTTTTCTTAAAAGCAGGAGTTTTGATATACCTCATTTTCTTTAAGTCACTAAGGACACCCCTTTCAAATACCTCAATTGCATCACAATCAATATTTGGTAGAAAAACTGATATGGGTTTAAAGCGACTACCTGGATTGACATTAGGATCAATATCAAAATCTTCTAAATTCAAAATCTCATTGTCATCACCCATTTCTAGATCAGACATAGATGACATAGCATGTAAAACTTCAATATCGTCAATGTTAAGTTTGCTCAAAGGTATGCCTTCATATGCCAGTTCAGCTTTGTTATGCTTAGTATCAAACCATTTCTTTAATTTTAATTTGCGTGAAAAATAGAACAAATTTATCCTTGTTTGTACAAAATTAAAATTAGAAGTGGGGCAAAAGGACAAACCTAGACCAAGGAGTTCTCTTTCTTCCTCAGACAGAGTTCGCTTAGAGAGGTTGACGACAGTCATGATTGAGCTTTTTTACCCCTTGTTACCATTCCCATCGGGGTTTCTGCTTCTTTTCTTGCTCCTCTGTTTGGCCTGCTTATTCCTCTTATTTTTCCTCTGCCGCCTCGCCCTCTGCCTCTCTGACCAATCTGCTCTTGATATTGTTCTGTCCGTCCCTGGTTCATCATTTGAAATTGGGCTAAAAAATTATTATTCAATTTCTTAGGAGGAACTTGACTGGCCACGATGTCAACTGCTGATGTTGGTGCATTTGATAAACTCCCATCAGAGACATCGCTCTCGCTGATATCCACATTAGCTGGTACTGTTACAAGCGGCATAGATATACTTCCATCTTTGTCAAACAAATAATTGTATTTTTTATGGAAGGTTAGGGTACGCCCAGATTGATAGTCCTTATAATCTCTTAGAAACTTGCGTTGTTTCTTGGCTGTAATATCTTCCTCTAATTTATCCATCTGTTGTAACAAAGATTTCATAAAGGCATCCAGTGTATCTTTAACAACCAATTTTTCCAACTCAGCAAATACAGTATCAATCTCTGCCAATAATTTTCTGCGATCTTTTAAAGCAAATTTGACCAGAATACGCATCATTGTGATGGAATATGCAGCGGAATTGTTAGACCACTCTTCTAACATATCCGGGTCAGGATCCTCGTAGGTTGGAATTGTAAAGATGCGCAGCCCTCGAGGTACTCGGGCCTCATCAATATACCTTTGCAGGGACTCTGCCTCCCACCATTTGGAGAGTTCTTTTTTATATAATTTCTCCAGTTGTACATATAATTGCTGTACTTTAAGTTCCTCTGTGATGGTTGTATCTGGACTGGTCAGATCGCCACATACATTAGTCTGTGCAATGTATTATCTACTGGCAGTTGCCAGTAGATAGTTATAGTTAGGACCGAGTTTCCATAGGAAATCTGAAAATTCTATTTTGAATAACTTTGGCGCCGGTTGATGAATCCTTGCGAAATTTTCAAAACTAATGGGGCGCTCCGCTCAGCTCCTACCCTGAAAGTCTCGGGGTGATTCGTCAAGCGGGGGCCGAGAAAAAAGGGGGGTCCCAAAACGTGTTTTCCCCATGCATTTTCCCATAGGACCTTTAGTCGAAGGAACAGCCCGAACGGCTGAACAGAATTACTTGAAATTTGGCAAAGAGGTAGTCCTCATGTCAGGCATGTGTCTTTTGCATATATGGTGTCAATCTGTTCAGTAGTTCCTGAGAAAATTGCAGTTAAAAGTACATAAATATCTATAGGCGCGCACCGTGCGCGCACCGTGCGCACACGGTGCGCGCACCATAACGTGCGCGAGCGTAATTCTGATTGGTGGTTACATGTCAGTCATCATTCGAATCGGTCGAAATCAGGAAGTGTCGGCCGCCATTTTGTGTGTTGTGTGTGTGACAGTGAAAAAGGAAAGGTGGAGAACGTAAAAAGGGGGCAGGGTAGAGAGTTCCTGATCCCCTAGCCTTTGTCAGGGGGTGCCTGAAGGACCCCGAAGGGTGAAAAAAATGTTTTTTTTTTTAAATCGCGGGGTGCGCGCACCGTGCGCGCACGGTGAAAAACCTTAAAAAAACAAACAAACATTTTAAACGAGACATTCCATATTACAGGATACAGTCAATCTATAAATATATACATAGCTAGCTTATTGTAAAATAAATATATAAAAAATATAATAAAACATACATAACTTAGCATTTAAAAAACCGTACAAATTCACTTAAAAAACCATAGGTTTCACACACGTTATAGTTAGGAATTAGCATTTAAAAAACCTTGCAAATTCACTTAAAAAACCATAGCTTTCACACATGTTATAGTTAGCTGGACATTTCACTCGTAAAAAACCATTGAAATTCCCCCGTTATAGTTAGTTCAGATAACTATAACTCGCGCGACCGCCACTCTATCACAAGGATGATGTCATCAGTGATGTCATGAGTGATGCCACTGACCATGTCATGAGTGATGTAATATGTGACGTCATGAGCAGTGGATTGCGGGCGCGTGAGTTATAGTTATCTGAACTAACTATAACGGGGGAATTTCAATGTTTTTTTACGAGTGAAATGTCCAGCTAACTATAACATGTGTGAAACCTATGGTTTTTTAAGTGAATATATATACACATACATATATATAAATGCATATATATATGTGCATATGTGTGCGTGTAGAGAGAGGTAGAGGTAGAGAGGTAGAGAGTAGTAGAGAGTGAGTAGTAGAGCGTAGTAGAGATTAGTAGAGAGAGTAGCAGAGAGTGAGTAGTAGAGAGTAGTAGAGTGAGTAGTAGCGAGTGAGGAGTAGAGAGAAGTAGAAAGTGAGTAGTAGCGAGTGAGTAGTAGAGAGTAGTAGAGAGTGAGTAGTAGAGAGTGAGTAGCAGAGAGAGAGTAGTAGAGAGTGAGTAGTAGAGTGAGTAGTAGAGAGACAGTAGTAGAAAGTGAGTAGTAGAGAGTAGTAGAGAGTGAGTAGTAGAGTGAGTAGTAGAGTAGTGGAGAGAGTAGTAGAGAGTGAATAGTACAGAGTGAGTAGTAGAGAGTGAGTAGTAGCGAGTGAGTAGTAGAGAGAAAGTAGTAGGGAGTAGTAGAGAGTGAGTAGTAGAGGGTAGTGGAGAGTAGTAGAGAGTGAGTAGTAGGGTGTAGTAGAGAGTGAGTAGTAGAGAGTAGTAGAGAGCGTAGTAGGGAGTAGTAGAGTAGTAGAGAGTGAGTAGTAGAGAGTGAGTAGTAGAGTGAGTAGTAGGGAGTAGTAGAGAGTGAGTATTAAAGAGTAGTAGAAAGTGAGTAGTAGACAGAGTAGTAGAGAGTAGTAGAGTAGTAGAGAGTGAGTAGTAGAGAGTGAGTAGTAGAGAGAGAGTAGTAGAGAGTGAGTAGTAGAGAGAGTAGTAGAGAGTAGTAGAGTAGTAGAGAGTGAGTAGTGGAGAGTGAGTAGTAGAGAGTGAGTAGTAGAGAGTAGTAGAGTAGTAGAATAGTAGAGAGTGAGTAGTAGAGAGTGAGTAGTGGAGAGTGAGTAGTAGAGAGTGAGTAGTAGAGAGTGAGTAGTAGCGAGTGAGTAGTAGAGAGTAGTAGTAGAGTGAGTAGTAGGGAGTAGTAGAGAGTGAGTATTAAAGAGTAGTAGAAAGTGAGTAGTAGACAGAGTAGTAGAGAGTAGTAGAGTAGTAGAGAGTGAGTAGTAGAGAGTGAGTAGTAGAGAGTGAGAAGTAGCGAGTGAGTAGTAGAGAGTGAGTAGTAGAGAGTGAGTAGCAGAGAGAGAGTAGTAGAGAGTGAGTAGTAGAGTGAGTAGTAGAGAGAGAGTAGTAGAGAGTGAGTAGTAGAGAGTAGTAGAGAGTGAGTAGTAGAGTAGTGGAGAGAGTAGTAGAGAGTGAATAGTACAGAGTGAGTAGTAGAGAGTAGTAGAGAGTGAGTAGTAGCGAGTGAGTAGTAGAGAGAGAGTAGTAGGGAGTAGTAGAGAGTGAGTAGTAGAGGGTAGTGGAGAGTAGTAGAGAGTGAGTAGTAGGGAGTAGTAGAGAGTGAGTAGTAGAGAGTAGTAGAGACTGAGTAGTAGAGAGAGCATAGTAGGGAATGGTAGAGTAGTAGAGAGTGAGTAGTAGAGGGTAGTGGAGTAGTGGAGAGTGAGTTGTAGAGAGTAGTAGAGAGTGAGTAGTAGAGAGAGTAGTAGAGAGTAGTAGAGTAGTAGAGAGTGAGTAGTGGAGAGTGAGTAGTAGAGAGTAGTAGAGTAGTAGAATAGTAGAGAGTGAGTTGTAGAGAGTAGTAGAGAGAAGTAGAGAGTGAGTAGTAGGGAGTGAGAAGTAGAGAGTAGTAGAGAGTGAGTAGTAGAGAGTGAGTAGTAAAGAGTGGTAGCGAGTGAGTACGAGAGAGTCAGTAGTTTAATTTAAAAGGAACACAATGAGGGGGTTCATTTTGCCGTAGAAATTATGATTAGTGCTGAAAAAAGATAAATTAGGGCACATTTTGATTGACTTCTCAAATCCTCTTCTATTTCATTAATAAATTCTGACATGCAGACTGAAACATGCACTTTCAATACCAGCAGCAGACTTCCCTGGTGAGCAGTAGCTTTACTACAGTGATCTAATAAGCAACTAGAGTGCTAACATTCCGAATTTATGGCAAATGTGTGACACTTCTGAATGCCTTCTTGATGGAATCAAAGTAAAAAACTGAAAGTATTTCCTACTGAGGAGACTGCAGTAAATGAGGAAATTAGGAAACTTAATAACTAATAAGTCTCCCAAGATGGCCACCAGAGACAAAAGAGCCCAAATGTAGTACAAATATCACCCAGATGTAGCCCAAGTATAGCCCAATGACAGAATGTCCCAGAGTGTTCTAAAGAACAACTAGAGCGCTAACAGTCTTACTTAATACAAAAGTATGGCACACCTGAAGCCATCTTGATTGGAATAAAGTGGTAACAATTAAAACATTTAATTTGCAAAGGAACAGAATGAGGGGGTTCATTTTGCCATAGAAATTATGATTAATGCTACAGAAAGAAAAATTAGGGCACATTTTGACTTCTCAAATCCTCTTCTATTTCATTAAAAAAATCTGACATGCAGACTGAAACATGCACTTTGAATACCAGCAGCAGACTTTACTGGTGAACAGTAGCTTTACTACAGTGATCTAATGCGCAACTAGAGTGCTACCATTCAGAATTTATGGCAAATGTGTATTACATCTGAATGCCTTCTTGATGGAACCAAAGTAAACAAGCATTGAAAATACAATAGGTCTCGCCTTCGTTTAAGTTAAAGCAATTCTGTTTGTAATTAGGTGGCTTTTTAGCTTTGCTTGTATTAGTGTTTTTCAAATTTTCATGTACATAACATGCATATGTATGCATATTTGTATATGTATATGTATGCATGCATTTATATGTGTATTTATATAGATATGCAGATTATATATATGTTTATATATGTATGCATATATATATATATATACACATACATATATAATTTTGCACGTTCAAATCCTTCAGTAAATTAGCACTTTATGAAGAAAAATTATTCTGGTATTATGAAATAATATTGCACTAGCATTTAATATTATAATGACTGATTAACGGTTAATTTCAGACGTCTTTTCACTCTGCTTTAAATAATCCGCACATACATTATGCAGGTGATCTATGTTTTTAATAGTCAACTAGCATTTGTATTTATTTATTTATGTATGTGATGTTACATTTTCACATGTTTTGCACTAAGCACTTTACTCCTTTTTCAGAGATATGTAAGTTTGATAGTTTAAGACAGTGTGATGATATTAATACCAGTATATGTTGGGCACTTGCTCCGTATTTCGAATATTTTAGTTGTTTTAAATATTTGAATATTTGAATGTTTAAAAATTTAATTATTTAAACATTTATAAATGGCATATACCTATAATATAAGATAGTACACTGATTACCAGCAGGAAATGTTTTCAAATCGAAGTTGTATTATAGGTTTATCACTGTCACTTTTTCATATATACATAGTCTGTTTTCCAGTTTCATGAAACGAATGGGAGGAGTTTTTCTTGGCTTTATTTAATCACAAGGTGTTTTTGACATGTCATGTGGTCAAGCCCGGGTAAACCCGGGCGAAACGCGTCATGTTGCTGTGAATGGGGAAATAAAAACGCACACTAAAGAAATTTTATCTGCATGGTGGTCCGTTCCTGGTTGTGCTATGCGCAACTAACACTCGGAAGTCAGGATTGTGGTCGTGATACATATATATAAATGCATATACATGTGCATATGTGTGCGTGTAGAGTGAGGTAGAGAGAGGTAGAGGTGTAGAGGTAGAAAGAGAGAGGTAGAGAGGTAGAGGTAGAGAGTAGTAGAGAGAGAGGTAGAGTGAGGTAGAGAGGTAGAGAGTAGAGAGTGAGTAATAGAGAGTAGAGAGTGAGTAGTAGAGAGTAGTAGAGAGAGTAGCAGAGAGTGAGTTGTAGAGAGTAGTAGAGTGAGTAGTATAGAGTGAGTAGTAGAGAGTGAGTAGCAGAGAGAGAGTAGTAGAGACCAGTAGAGAGTGAGTAGTAGAGAGAGAGTAGTAGAGAGTGAGTAGTAAAGAGTAGTAGAGAGTGAGTGGTAGAGAGTAGTAGAGAGTGAGTAGTAGTGAGTGAGCAGCAGAGAGAGAGTAGTAGAGAGTGAGTAGTAGAGAGAGTAGTAGAGAGTGAGTAGTAGAGTGTGAGTAGTAGAGTGAGTAGTAGAGAGTGAGTAGTAGAGAGTAGTAGTAGAGAGAGTAGTAGAGAGTGAGTGGTAGAGAGTGAGTAGTAGAGAGTAGTAGAGAGTGAGTAGTAGAGAGTAGTAGAGTAGTAGAGAGTGAGTAGTAGAGAGTAGTAGAGTAGTAGAGAGTGAGTAGTAGAGAGTGAGTAGTAGAGAGTAGTTGAGAGCGAGTAGTAGAGAGTGAGTAGTGTAGTGGAGAGTGAGCAGTAGAGAGTAGTAGAGAGCGAGTAGTAGAGAGTGGGTAGTAGAGAGTGAGTTGAAGAGAGTGAGTAGTAGAGAGAGAGTAGTAGAGAGAGAGTAGTAGAGAGTGAGTAGTAGAGTGAGTAGTAGAGAGAGAGTAGTAGAGAGAGAGTAGTAGAGAGTGTGTAGTAGAGTAATAGAGAGTGAGTGGTAGAGAGTAGTAGAGTAGTAGAGTGAGTAGTAGAGAGTAAGTAGTAGTAGAGAGTAGTAGAGAGTGAGTAGTTGAGCAAGTAGTAATGAGTGTGTAGTAGAGAGTAAGTAGTAGAGAGTATTAGAGAGTGAGTAGTAGAGAGAGTAGTAGAGAGGGAGAAGTTGAGAGAGTAGTAGAGAGTGAGTAGTGGAGAGTGAGCAGTAGAGAGTAGTAGAGAGCGAGTCGCAGAGAGTGAGTAGTAGAGAGTGAGTAGTAGAGAGTAGTAGATAGTGAGTAATAGAGAGTAAGTAGAGAGTGAGTAGTAGAGAGTAGTAGAGTGAGTAGTAGAGAGTGAGTAGGAGAGGGAGTAGTAGAGAGTGAGTAGTAGAGTAGTAGAGAGTGAGTGGTAGAGAGTAGTAGAGTGAGTAGTAGAGAGTAGTAGAGAGTGAGTAGTAAAGAGAGTAGTAGAGAGTAGTAGAGAGTGAGTAGTGGAGAGTGAGTAGTAGAGAGTAGTAGAGAGTGAGTAGTAGAGAGTGAGTAGTAGAGAGAGTAGTAGTGAGTAGTAGAGAGTAGTAGAGAGCGAGTAGTAGAGATCGAGTAGTAGAGAGTGAGTAGTAGAGTGTGAGTAGTAGAGAATGAGTAGTAGAGAGTAGTAGAGTGAGTAGTAGAGAGTGAGTAGTAGAGAGTAGTAAAGAGCGAGTGGTAGAGAGTGAATAGTAGAGAGTGAGTAGTAGAGAGTAGTACAGTGAGTAGTAGAGATTGAGTAGTAGAGAGAGAGAATAGTAGAGAGAGAGAGTAGTAGAGAGTAGTAGAGTGAGTAGTAGAGAGTAGTTTAGAGCAAGTAGTAGAGAGTGAGTAGTAGAGAGTAGTAGTGAGTAGTAGAGAGTGAGTAGTAGAGAGAGAGTAGTAGAGAGTGAATAGTAGAGAGTAGTAGAGAGTGAGTAGTAGAGAGTGGTAGTAGTGAGAGAGAAATAGAGAGTAGTAAAGAGTGAGTAGTAGAGAGTAGTCAGTCAATGTCAGTCAGTCAGTGTCAGTGTCAGTCCGTCAGTGTCAGTCAGTGTCAGTGTCAGTCAATCAGTGTCAGTCAGTGTCAATCTGTCAGTGTCAGTCAGTCAGTGTCAGCTAGAGCAGCTCTTCTGACCTGGTTCTCTGGCTCTAAAGCAGCTCTGCTGACCTGGTTTCTCTGGCTCAACAGCAGGTCTCCTGACCTGGTTCTCTGGCTCTACAGCAGCTCTGCTGACCTAGTTCTTAGGCTACAGAGCAGCTCTGCTGATCTGGTTCTCTGGCTCTACAACAGCTCTGATGACCTGGTTCTCTGGCTCTAAAGCAGCTCTGCTGACCCGGTTCTATGGCTCTAAAGCAGTTCTGCTGACATGGTTCTCTGGCTCTAGAGCAGCTCTGCTGGACTGGTTCTCTCCCTCTAGAGCAACTCTACTGACCTGGTTCTCTCCCTCTAAAGCAGCTCTACTGACCTGGTTTCTCTGTCTCTACAGCAGCTCTGCTGACCTGGTTCTCTGGCTCTAGAGAATCTCTGATGACCTGGTTCTTAGGCTCTAGAGCAGCTCTGCTGACCTGGTTCTCTGGCTCTACAACAGCTCTGCTTTTAATATTATAATGACTGATTAACGGTTAATTTCAGACGTCTTTTCACTCTGCTTTAAATAATCCGCACATACATTATGCAGGTGATCTATGTTTTTAATAGTCAACTAGCATTTGTATTTATTTATTTATGTATGTGATGTTACATTTTCACATGTTTTGCACTAAGCACTTTACTCCTTTTTCAGAGATATGTAAGTTTGATAGTTTAAGACAGTGTGATGATATTAATACCAGTATATGTTGGGCACTTGCTCCGTATTTCGAATATTTTAGTTGTTTTAAATATTTGAATATTTGAATGTTTAAAAATTTAATTATTTAAACATTTATAAATGGCATATACCTATAATATAAGATAGTACACTGATTACCAGCAGGAAATGTTTTCAAATCGAAGTTGTATTATAGGTTTATCACTGTCACTTTTTCATATATACATAGTCTGTTTTCCAGTTTCATGAAACGAATGGGAGGAGTTTTTCTTGGCTTTATTTAATCACAAGGTATTTTTGACATGTCATGTGATCAAGCCCGGGTAAACCCGGGCGAAACGCGTCATGTTGCTGGGAATGGGGAAATAAAAACGCACACTAAAGAAATTTTATCTGCATGGTGGTCCGTTCCTGGTTGTGCTAAGTGCAACTAACACTCGGAAGACAGGATTGTGGTCGTGATACATATATATAAATGCATATACATGTGCATATGTGTGCGTGTAGAGCGAGGTAGAGAGAGGTAGAGGTGTAGAGGTAGAAAGAGAGAGGTAGAGAGGTAGAGGTAGAGAGTAGTAGAGAGAGAGGTAGAGTGAGGTAGAGAGGTAGAGAGTAGAGAGTGAGTAATAGAGAGTAGAGAGTGAGTAGTAGAGAGTAGTAGAGAGAGTAGCAGAGAGTGAGTTGTAGAGAGTAGTAGAGTGAGTAGTATAGAGTGAGTAGTAGAGAGTGAGTAGCAGAGAGAGAGTAGTAGAGAGCAGTAGAGAGTGAGTAGTAGAGAGAGAGTAGTAGAGAGTGAGTAGTAAAGAGTAGTAGAGAGTGAGTGGTAGAGAGTAGTAGAGAGTGAGTAGTAGTGAGTGAGCAGCAGAGAGAGAGTAGTAGAGAGTGAGTAGTAGAGAGAGTAGTAGAGAGTGAGTAGTAAAGAGAGTAGTAGAGAGTAGTAGAGAGTGACTAGTGGAGAGTGAGTAGTAGAGAGTAGTAGAGAGTGAGTAGTAGAGATCAAGTAGTAGAGAGTGAGTAGTAGAGAGAGTAGTAGTGAGTAGTAGAGAGTAGTAGAGAGCGAGTAGTAGAGATCGAGTAGTAGAGAGTGAGTAGTAGAGAATGAGTAGTAGAGAGTAGTAGAGTGAGTAGTAGAGAGTGAGTAGTAGAGAGTAGTAAAGAGCGAGTGGTAGAGAGTGAATAGTAGAGAGTGAGTAGTAGAGAGTTGTACAGTGAGTAGTAGAGATTGAGTAGTAGAGAGAGAGAATAGTAGAGAGAGAGAGTAGTAGAGAGTAGTAGAGTGAGTAGTAGAGAGTAGTTTAGAGCGAGTAGTAGAGAGTGAGTAGTAGAGAGTAGTAGTGAGCAGTAGAGAGTGAGTAGTAGAGAGAGAGTAGTAGAGAGTGAATAGTAGAGAGTAGTAGAGAGTGAGTAGTAGAGAGTGGTAGTAGAGAGAGAGAAATAGAGAGTAGTAAAGAGTGAGTAGGTGAGAGTAGTCAGTCAATGTCAGTCAGTCAGTGTCAGTGTCAGTGTCAGTCCGTCAGTGTCAGTCAGTCAGTGTCAGTCAATCAGTTTCCGTCAGTGTCAGTCAGTCAGTCAGTCAGTGTCAGTCAATCAGTGTCAGACATTGTCAGGCAGTCAGTGTCAGTCAGTGTCAGTGTCAGTCAATCAGTGTCAGTCAGTGTCAATCTGTCAGTGTCAGTCAGTCAGTGTCAGCTAGAGCTGCTCTTCTGACCTGGTTCTCTGGCTCTAAAGCAGCTCTGCTGACCTGGTTTCTCTGGCTCAACAGCAGGTCTCCTGACCTGGTTCTCTGGCTCTACAGCAGCTCTGCTGACCTAGTTCTTAGGCTACAGAGCAGCTCTGCTGATCTGGTTCTCTGGCTCTACAACAGCTCTGATGACCTGGTTCTCTGGCTCTAAAGCAGCTCTGCTGACCCGGTTCTATGGCTCTAAAGCAGTTCTGCTGACATGGTTCTCTGGCTCTAGAGCAGCTCTGCTGGACTGGTTCTCTCCCTCTAGAGCAACTCTACTGACCTGGTTCTCTCCCTCTAAAGCAGCTCTACTGACCTGGTTTCTCTGTCTCTACAGCAGCTCTGCTGACCTGGTTCTCTGGCTCTAGAGAATCTCTGATGACCTGGTTCTTAGGCTCTAGAGCAGCTCTGCTGACCTGGTTCTCTGGCTCTACAACAGCTCTGCTGACCTGGTTCTCTGGCACTAAAGCAGCTCTGCTGGCCCGTTTCTATGGATCTAAAGCAGTTCTGCTGACCTGGTTCTCTGTCTATAGAGCAGCTCTGCTGACCTGGTCCCTTGGCTCTAGAGTGGCTCTTCTGAACTGGTTCTCTCCCTCTAAAGCAGCTCTGCTGACCTGGTTCTCTGGCTCTAAAGCAGCTCTGCTGACCTGGTTCTATGGCTCTAAAGCAGCTCTGCTGACTTGGCTCTCTGGCTCTAGAGCAGCTCTGCTGACCTGGTTCTCTCCCTCTAAAGCAGCTCTGCTGACCTGGTTTCTCTGGCTCTACAGCAGCTCTGCTGACCTGGTTCTCTGGCTCTAGAGCAGCTCTGCGGACCTGGTTCTTAGGCTCTAGAGCAGCTCTGCTGACCTGGTTCTCTGGCTCTACAACAGCTCTGCTGACCTGGTTCTCTGGCTCTAAAGCAGCTCTGCTGACCTGGATCTATGGCTCTAAAGCAGCTCTGCTGGCTTGGTTCTCTGGCTCTAAAGCAGCTCTGCTGGCCTGGTTCTCTGGCTCTAAAGCAGCTCTGCTGACCTGGTTCTCTCCCTCTAAAGCAGCTCTGCTGACCTGGTTTCTTTGGCTCTACAGCAGCTCTGCTGACCTGGTTCTCTGGCTCTAGAGCAGATCTGCGGACCTAGTTCTTAGGCTCTAAAGCAGCTCTGCTGACCTGGTTCTCTGGCTCTACAACAGCTCTGCTGACCTGGTTCTCTGGCTCTAAAGCTGCTCTGCTGGCCCGTTTCTATGGCTCTAAAGCAGTGCTGCTGACCTGGTTCTCTGTCTATAGAGCAGCTCTGCTGACCTGGTCCCTTGGCTCTAAAGCGGCTCTGCTGACCTGGTTCTCTCCCTCTAAAGCAGCTCTGCTGACCTGGTTCTATGGCTCTAAAGCAGCTCTGCTGACCTGGTTCTATGGCTCTAAAGCAGCTCTGCTGACCTGGTTCTCTGGCTCTAAAGCAGCTCTGCTGACCTGGTTCTCTCCCTCTAAAGCAGCTCTGCAGACCTGGTTTCTCTGGCTCTACAGCAGCTCTGTTGACCTGGTTCTCTGGCTCTAGAGCAGCTCTGCGGACCTAGTTCTTGAGCTCTAGAGCAGCTCTGCTGACCTGGTTCTCTGGCTCTACAACAGCTCTGCTGACCTGGTTCTCTGGCTCTAAAGCAGCTCTGCTGGCCGGTTCTATGGCTCTAAAGCAGTTCTGCTGACCTGGTGGTCTGTCTATAGAGCAGCTCTGCTGACCTGGTCCCTTGGCTCTAAAGCGGCTCTGCTGACCTGGTTCTCTCCCTCTAAAGCAGCTCTGCTGACCTGGTTCTCTTGCTCTAAAGCAGCTCTACTGACCTGGTTTCTCTGGCTCTACAGCAGCTCTGCTGACCTGGTTCTCTGGCTCTAGAGCAGCTCTGCTGACCTGGTTTCTCTGGCTCTACAGCAGCTTTTCTGACCTGGTTCTCGGCCTCTAGAGCAGCTCTGCTGACCTGGGTCTCTGGCTCTAAAGCAGCTCTGCTGACCTGGTTCTCTCCCTCTAAATCAGCTCTGCTAACCTGGTTCTCTGCCTCTAGAGCAGCTCTGCTGACCTGGTTCAATGGCTCTAAAGCAGCTCTGCTGACCTGGTTCTCTGGCTCTAGAGCAGCTCTGCTGACCATGTCATGAATGATGTAATATGTGACATCATTCATGTAAACATCTATGGTTTTGTACGAGTGAAATGTTCAGCCAACTATAACGTCCCTGAAACCTATGTTTTTTTCAGTGAATTTCTAAGGTTTTTTAAATGCTAATTCCTAACTATAATGTGTCTGAAACCTATGTTTTTTTCAGTGAATTTCAAAGGTTTTTTAAATGCTAATTTCTAACTATAATGTCCCTGAAACCTATGGTTTTTTCAGTGAATTGCAAAGGTTTTTTAAATGATAATTTCAAACTATAACATGTGTAAACGCGCCCCCTGGTGTGTTGTAAATTAGGGGATTAAGTCCCTTTGAGTCCTGAGGGTCCCTGCGGGCCAACTAGCCCACCAGATACCTCCAGTAAGCGCCACAGAGCTGTGTTGCAGAGATATTCCGAGGCCACGCCCCTTTTTACACCTCACTGCAACGCAGCTCTGTGGTGCTTACTGGAGGTACCTGGTGGGTTAGTTGGCCTCCAGGGACCCTCAGGATTCAAGGGGACTTAATCCCCCAATTTACAACGAGCCAGGGGGCGCGTTTGCACACTTGTTTTATCAGGCCCCGCCCCCTCCCTGCACCACTGTGCAAACGCGCCCCCTGGTGCGTTGTAAGTTTGAGGATTAAGTCCCCTCGAAATCTGAGGGTCCCTGATGGCCAACTAGCCCACCAGGTGCCTCCAGTAAGCGCCACAGAGCTGCGTTGCAGAGAGGTGGTCCGGGGCCACGCCCCTTTTTACACCTGCCTTACTGTTTAAGTGGCGAGCAATCTATCAGAGTTCAACTGTGCTACTGCTTAGCATGTTCTCAATAATGTCTACATTTGCACAAACTGCCTGCAGAAATATCCGTGACAAACCTTTGAAAAAGGACCGAGGCACTTTCATAGGTCAGACATCTTTGTAAAGGAGGATACGAAACGAGGCACTGCATAAATTCCTCATCATGTAGGGGGTCGTGCTGGGGTAGTGTTTTAGGGTTTAGGGTAGTGCAGTGGTATTTGTGTAGTGTAGGGGGTCGTGCTGGGGGTAGTGTTTTAGGATTTAGGGTAGTGCAGTGGTGTTTGTGTAGTGTAGGGGGTCGTGCTGGGGGTAGATTTAAGGTTTAGGATAGTGCAATGGTGTTTGCGTAGTATAGGGGGTCGTGCTGGGGGTTGGGTTTTAGGGTTTAGGGTAGTGCAGTGGTGTTTGTGTAGTGTAGGGGGTCGTGCTGGGGTAGAGGTTTAGGGTTTAGGGTAGTGCAGTGGTGTTTGTGTAGTGTTAGGGGGTAGTGTTTTAGGGTTTAGGGTAGTGCAGTGGTGTTTATGTAGTGTAGGGGGTCGTGCTTGGGGTAGTGTTTTAGGGTATAGGGTAGTGCAGTGGCGTTTGGGTAGTGTAGGGGTCATGCCTGGGGTAGTGTTTTAGGGTTTAGGGTAGTGCAGTGGTGTTTGTGTAGTGTAGGGGGTTGTAATGGGGGTAGATTTAGGTTTAGGGTAGTGCAGTGGTGTTTGTGTAGAGATGGGGGTCGTGCTGGGGGTAGATTTAGGGTTTAGGGTAGTGCAGTGGTGTTTGGGTAGTGTAGGGGGTCGTGCTGGGGTAGTGTTGTAGGGTTTAGGGTAGTGCAGTGGTGTTTGGGTAGTATAGGGGGTTGTGCTAGGGGTAGATTTAGGGTTTAGGGTAGTGCAGTGGTGTTTGTGTAGGGGGTCGTGCTGGGGGTAGTGTTTTAGGGTTTAGGGTAGTGCAGTGGTGTTTGTGTAGTGTAGGGGGTAGTGTTTTAGGGTTTAGTGTAGTGCAGTGGTGTTTGGGTAGTGTAGGGGGTCGTGCTGGGGGTAGATTTAGGGTTTAGGGTAGTGCAGTGGTGTTTGGGTAGTATAGGGGGTCGTGCTGGGGTAGATTTAGGGTTTAGGGTAGTGCAGTGGTGTTTGTGTAGTGTTTGCGGGTTCGTGCTGTGGGTAGTGTTTTAGGGTTTAGGGTAGTAGAGAGGTGTTTGTGTAGTGTACGGGGTCATGCTGGGGTAGTGTTTTAGGTTTTAGGGTAGTGCAGTGGTGTTTGTGTAGTGTAGGGGGTCGTGTTTTAGGGTAGTGCAGTGGTGTTTGTGTAGTGTAGGGGGTCATGCTGGGGGTAGTGTTATAGGGTAAAGGGTAGTGCAGTGGTGTTTGTGTAGTGTAGGGGGTTGTGTTTTAAGGTTTAGGGTAGTGCAGTGGTGTTTGGGTAGTGTATGGGGTCGTGCTGGGGTAGATTTAGGGTTTAGGGCAGTGCAGTGGTATTTGGGTACTGTAGGGGGTCGTGCTGGGGTAGTGTTTTAGGGTTTAGGGTAGTGCAGAGGTGTTTGGGTAGTGTAGGGGGTTGTGCTGGGGTAGTGTTTAGGGTCTAGGGTAGCGCATAGCGCAGTGGTGTTTGGGTAGTGTAGGGGGTCGTGCTGGGGTAGTGTTTTAGGGTTTAGGGTAGCGCAGTGATGTTTGGGTAGTGTAGGGGGTCGTGCTGGGGGTAGTTTTTTGGGTTTAGGGTAGCGCAGTGGTGTTTGGGTAGTGTAGGGGGTCGTGCTGGGGGTAGTGTTTTACTGTTTAGGGAAGCGCAGTGGTGTTTGTGTAGTGTAGGGGGTTGTGCCTGGTGTAGTGTTTTAGAGTTTAGGTTAGCGCAGTGGTGTTTGGGTAGTGTAGGGGGTCGTGCCGGGGGTAGTGTTTTAGGGTTTACGGTTGCGCAGTGGTGTTTGGGTAGTGTAGGGGGTTGTGCCGGGTGTTGTGTTTTAGGGTTTAGGGTAGCGCAGTGGTGTTTGGGTAGTGTAGGGGGTCGTGCCGGGGGATAGTGTTTTAGGGTTTAGGGTAGTGCAGTGGTGTTTGGGTAGTGTTTGTGGGTTTGTGCAGTGGTGTTTGTGTAGTGTAGGGGTCGTGCTGGGGGTAGATTTAGAGTTTAGGGTAGTGCAGTGGTGTTTGTGTAGTGCAGGGGGTGGTGCTGGGGTAGCGTTTTAGGGTTTAGGGTAATTCAGTAGTGTTTGGGTAGTGTAGGGGGTCGTGCCGGGGGATAGTGTTTTAGGGTTTAGGGTAGTGCAGTGGTGTTTGGGTAGTGTTTGTGGGTTTGTGCAGTGGTGTTTCTGTAGTGTTGGGGTCGTGCTGGGGGTAGATTTAGAGTTTAGGGTAGTGCAGTGGTGTTTGTGTAGTGCAGGGGGTGGTGCTGGGGTAGTGTTTTAGGGTTTAGGGTAATGCAGTAGTGTTTGGGTAGTGTAGGGGTCGTGCTGGGGGCAGATTTAGGGTTTAGGGTAGTGCAGTGGTGTTTGGGTAGTATAGGGAGTTGTGCTGGTGGTAGATATAGGGTTTAGGGTTGTGCAGTGGTGTTTGTGTAATGTGTGTGGGTTCGTGCTGTGGGTAGTGTTTTAGGGTTTAGGGTAGTACAGTGGTGTTTGTGTAGTGTAGGGGGTCATGCTGGGGTAGTGTTTTAGGGTTTAGGGTAGTGCAGTGGTGTTTGAGTAGTGTAGGGGGTCGTGCTGGGGGCAGATTTAGGGTTTAGGGTCGTGCAGTGGTGTTTGGGTAGTATAGGGAGCCGTGCTGGTGGTAGATATAGGGTTTAGGGCCGTACAGTGGTGTTTGTGTAGTGTAGGGGGTCGTGCTGTGGGTAGTGTTTTAGGGTTTAGGGTAGTTCAGTGGTGTTTGTGTAGTGTAGGGGGTAGTGTTTTAGGTTTAAGGGTAGTGCAGTGGTGTTTGTGTAGTGTAGGGGGTCGTGCTGGGGGTAGTGTTTTAGGGTTTAGGGTAGTGCAGTGGTGTTTGGGTAGTGTAGGGGTAGTGCTCACCAGGGAGTTAACTGGAAGTCTACTACTTGTATTGAAAGTGATTGTTCAGTCTGCATGTCAGATGGCTTCAGGTGTGCCATACTTTTGTCATAAGTAAGGCTGTTAGCACTCTAGTTGTTCTTTAGAACACTCTGGGAAGCTGCAGTAGAACACAAAGGAATCAACTGACAGGCTGCTCCTGTTGAAATATAGCAGGAAGATATCTGAGATCTCACTTAAAACATGTCCTAATTTTTTTTTCTACAGCACTAACCATAATTTCTATGTCAAAATGAACCCCATCGTTTTGTTCCTTTTTAAATTAAATGTTTTAAGTGTTACCAGTTTATTCCAATCAAGATGGCTTCAGGTGTGGCATAATTTTGTCATAAGTAAGACTGTTAGCACTCTAGTTGTTCTTTAGAACACTCTGGGAAGCTGCAGTAGAACACAAAGGAATCAACTGACAGTCTCTGCCCTTGTAGGATGTACATGTTTTACTGAAAATGTGAGACTTCATTCTCACATGACTGAGAAAGATAATGTGAATTTATAGAAAATGTGCTCTCATTTTAGCTTCTGGAGCACCTTCCAAACCTCTATGGGACAAGCATGAGAAAATAGATTTCTCTCAAACATGATTCATGATATCCCAGCAGAAGGTTTTTCACAAGGTAAAATCACCTTAGAACACACCACAATTCCTAAAATTAGTATGGTACCATCAACAAATGAATTCTAATGCAACTAAAGTCTGTTATTACCTTTTATAGTTCTCCTTTTGGTGACCCTCAAACCTTCTATTCACTACAATGCATTTCAATGGGGTGCTATCTTATATATTGGTCCCAAGATGGCTGCCAGGAATTCCAGGATGAAGTGCTGACAGCCAATCAGATCTCACGATGAGATGTGTCGTTAGGCTCCGCCCAGATATCGATTTTTTTTTCTTTTTATAATTTCTCATGAACTACTGAACGGATTTACACCATTTAACAAAAAGGCACCTTTCTGAATCAAGGGCTACCTCTTTGCCAAATTTGGGGTAATTCCGTTCAGCAGTTCGGGCTGTAGCCGCGGCTAAAATTTCCTATGGAAAATTGCATGGGAAAACACGTTTTGGGACCCCCTTTTCTCTCGGCCCGTGCTTGCCGAATCACCCTGAAACGTTCAGGATAGGAGCGGACCGGAGCGCCCCACGAGTTTTGAAAATTTTGCGAAGATTCGTTGACCGGCGCTGTAGTTATTGGAAATATAATGTTGCGGATTTCCTATGGAAAATAGGTCCTAACTATAACTACCTACTGGCGACCGCCAGTAGGTAATATATATATATATTCACTGTTATAGTTAGGAATTAGCATTTAAAAAAACCTTAGAAATTCACTGAATGACGTCAAATATTACGTCACTCATGACATGGTCAGTGACATCACTGATGACATCACTGATGACATCTCAAATGACATCACTCTTAACATCATGTGGTAAATATTTCATTACCGGTACTATTTTTTATGCGGTAAAGTCTAGTAAGAATAACTCAGTAAATATAAGAGGCAGAATCCGTGGTATTAGAGGTTCTAAAAGGCTTTATTCCTCTACAAAGGAAATACAATTCGAATTGCAGGCTTCACACTCCATCACCATGAGGGTTCAGGAAGGAAGGCGATACATTATTGACAGGTAATCATTTTTATAAGAAATGCATTATAGTGTAACAGATGCAGGAGGCGTAACAGTTGATAAGAGAGATAAAATAGGCATACGTAACCAAAAAGGCGGACATATAGGCGTAATTTTAGAAAACGTCATTATACATGATGTCACAAGTGGGTGGATCCATAAGAGAATCCTGCAATGTCAGCAGAAATATTTGGCAGAGATGCGTGCGCAGCCGCATGACGTGTGATTGACGTGCAACTAGAGGGTGAAGGGGACTTGACATTTAGCTCTACATGTGGAGACAGAAGTCTGAGGGGTCATATCAACCTAATCCCAAATCATATCTAATATCTTATGTTTAAAGAACTGTATTATCCAAAAGGAAAGGTCTCTAGGACGGAATCTATTCTATACTGACTGTTAGTGCGTGTACAAGCGTCTAAGTGTCTACATGAGATGCGAGGGGGCAGGAATCTTCCATGGTAACAGGGGCTATGAATTACTTGCACGAGGACAGTGAGGCCTGGCCCCTTGCACGGTAGCTGGAGGAATGTTTACCTAAACTACTAGACAGGAATGCATCGGATGAGGAGCGAAGCAGATAATCTTGAAGGTGAAATACAGTTTCTTTTTTGGCAGGCAACAGGCTGGATCAGGCACCGTTAGCCGCGCAGGGAGTAGGACAAAGTTCATGGATACAGATGCGGGCTCGGGCTGGAGCTTTCAGAGGCAGAAAGCAGGAAAGGCTTGATGGCAGAATTCAGGGCCTACTCGCCTGAATCGGTAAAATGTGGAAAGTGAACCACATAAAGTCGGTGGCCTTTCATACTTAGAAATGGAATATTCGACCCATTCATGGTGGATCTGAAAGAGGACATGTTGACGGTGGACGCACATGTATTTGCGTCTTCAAAACTGGAACTGGAGGGAACATACATGTACTTATAGCATGCACATGGAGCCGTTGGGGTCTACGATAGGGGACATAACTGATCACGAAATTTATATTTCCTCATTCCCTCCTTGTCCCCTACGGACCCTCAGGAGATATCGATCTTCATCAATCCATCGATCTGTTCATATAGCATCATTTGTTCTTCTTTCTTCTTCCGGGATTTTGAACGAAAACTTGGAGGTGGGATACACGATGTGGCACACAGACCACAAATCGCTGGCCCACATTGTAGACATAAGCAGCAACTGAATAGTATGAGAAAGCCAATACCTAGGAAGGATAGGATCCTCCATCCCCAGGTGGACAACACGCTCCAGAACCAACCGGACCAAGTCCAGGTGCCTGGACTCTGGTGTATCTGGCTTATAATCTTATGAAGGCGGGTTATGGCTTTATATACTGACGGTGAATTTTCTGGTATGAAAATGCAGCAACTTGATCCGATGACCCTACAAGCTCTGCCCCTATCGGCCAGGATGACGTCAAGGACAAGACGATTTTGAAGCACAACAATCCGCATAGCAGACTGCTCTTCTGTTAAATTGCCTAAGGCGGAAGTAGTCTCGTTTACTACTGCTTCAAGGGTTCTAGTTAATCTACGTATCAGTTTACTATTAGTGACTGTTCCTATATAAGGAAAGAAACCTTTATTGAAATCTGTGTATTGCTCCCATGCTGTTTCAGTGTAATCGACAATCGGGAGATCTCTCTGCTGTCTATTGTGTACTAAATGGATATTTCTGTGATAATCAGGAGGAGCTAGGAAAACAGGTGGCAGAAGGAATGCTATGTAACAGGTACCATCCCAGTCTAGAGGTAGACGTATATATGCGGTCTGGCCACATATGAAGTAGGAATGACGGGAAGCTCTAAATGTAGATTTGCCTTGATCACTGAATTTTATTACAATGGTGCATTTACTATGGCCCATGTGTATGGAACCATTCTTTCTTACACATAATTCCCCTTTAACTGGGAATACTGACATAACGGGCAAGATTGGTGTGGCTTCGGATTCAACATTCAGGATCATGAGGTTAAGTGTAAAATTACCTAATCCATATACTTCATTTTCTAGATCAGTTCCTGTTCTTTTGGGAAGTCCCTCCTTGTTAGGGTAGCAGACTTTAAGCAAAACTAGGTTCAGGTTTCCCCATACCCAGTTGTCTTGATAAACTGCGGAATTTGAATCTAGGGAATTAATCAAACTAAACCATGCTCCACAGGAGCCATTGTGTGTGAACGGATACGGAAAGAGGGGCAAAACTCCCTTATAGTTCTGATAGGGAGGGAGCCGGCCACATATCCAACAATTTGTAGCGTTGCTGGTCTGATGGGAATGATGTAACATACTAATAAAAGTGTTGTTGCGCAGCGCAAATCTATAAGACAACTCATGCGGAGGTAATTCGCTAAAAGAATGTTCAGCGGTAACATTGTAAGCACGTTTAGAAATAGGGTAATACATATGCAGCAATATACTGAAAATGATGATCAGAAGACTTAGAGAAAACAAAATTAATAATGTTACTGTGCAGTGACTACGAAGTGTTTTACAATACGCATGCATCTGTTGATTTCTTTCTCTATTCCGGTCTAGAGGATACATGTCAGAGACAAATTCAACCGATTCACCTTGGAGAGGACTTGAACAATCAAATTGTCTGACTTACTAGACCTTAATTTTAGTTTATAAAGTTCAGTTTTCATGGGTTCAACCAAGGGGAGCTTTGAATCAGTCTGTGAGGGAATACAAGGCTGAGTGTTTATATCGGTCGGTAGTCCATAAAATTTCTTGATATGACTCGAATGCAACCATCCTTTACGTCCCTCGATCTTTACGGCTGTCCTTGTTGCTAGTAGAACAAGCTTTGGCGATTTCCACCTAGGCTCCAGTTGGGTCTTCCGGTCGAAATTCCGTACCAGAACCAGATCACCTGGAACCACGTCATGGGGCTTCACCTCAGTATTATCGGGAAAAGCTGCAGCTACCTGTGAACGACAAGATTGTAGTGCAGACATCAAGGAAGCCAGGTAATCTGTCAGCATATTACAGTCAACATCAGTGATTTTGCGAGGTATAGGCGTCCCCCACATATTTGGTGGTCTACCGAAGATCACCTCGTACGGGGATAGCCCTGTTCGAGAATGTGCTACCATTCTCATGTAAAAGAGTGCAACTGGTAAGGCTACTATCCAATCGACACCTTTTTCTCTACATATTTTGGACAATCTAATTTTCAGAGTTTGATTATGACGTTCCACGAGACCTGCTGCCTCAGGATGTCGGACACAGTGGAATTTCCATTGGTAGCCTAACAAGAGTGAAACGTGTTTCATTAGTTCCGATGAGAATGGCTGGCCGTTATCTGAGTAGATAATACGTGGCAAACCATACCGTGGGAAGAATTCTCGAACTAACTGTTTGGCAGTAGTCGGGGCAGTGTAATCTGAAACCGGGTAGGCTTCTGTCCAACGGGAAAGAACACAGACAACACAGACAACTACGAGAACATATTTGAATCCTCGACATCGTTCCATCTGGATATAATCCATCTGGAGGACTTCAAAAGCATGATCGGGAGGTTGAAATCCACCCTGCTCTACGGGGATGCTTTTACCTGGATTAAACTGACAACATATCATACAGGTACGTACTTTCTGTTTGGCTGCTGCTCGCAAGTGTTTGTTGAACCAAATGTGTTGAATACTGTCTAGCATAGCTTTTTCTCCTAGATGCGCTGGACTGTGTATTGTGTTAATGATGACTTGAACCATGGAATCGGGAAGAAACCATATAGATTTTTCCTTCGTCATCCATCCTTGATCCGTTTGGATCCCTCCTAATTCAGTCCATTTCTTTATTTCTTCTGGTGTAGCATGTGTCTGTATGTCAATTATATCAAGGGCGGGATCCTTAACTGTCATGCAATGTGTTGGTGTCGGAACTATTGTCTTTGTCGCGTCAGTTGTATGAGTCTGGTTCTGAGCAGTCTGTTTAGCTGTTCTGTCAGCTAGGTCATTACCCTGAGAAATGATATCGGTAACTTTTGTATGAGCTTTGCATTTCATAATCGATATTGCAGTAGGTAAATGAATCGCATCTAATAGGGCTTGAATGAGGGGTCCGTGTTGGATGTGGGCACCGTGAGAAGTTAAATAACCTCTCTCTCGCCACAGCACGCCGAAGTCATGGACGACTCCGAATGCATAACGTGAATCTGTGTATACGTTGACTTTCTTATTTTTAGCTTGAATACAGGCTTGTGTCAGAGCGATGAGCTCTGCTGCTTGAGCTGACAAAGTGTTAATACAATTTGTTTCAATGACTTCAGTTGTCTGTTGTGACTGCGTAAGCGGCCACTAACTCTCCTGTATTTGTTCTCATACATGAACCATCTACATACAATGTCAAATCTGGATCTAATAAAGGGATGTCTGTCAAGTCTTGTCTGGGTTTTGTCGTGATAGTAATGACTTCTATACAATCATGTGCTAATGGATCTGTTCCATTTACTGGCAAAAGCGTGGCAGGATTTAACGTATTACAACGTCTGATTTCTATGTGTGGTTGAAACAATGTCAATTCGTAACCGGTGAGTCTCGCTATAGTCAAGTGTTGTGTTTGTGTGCGGTTCAAGAGAACCTCTACTGCGTGTGGTACTTGTACTGTCAATTGATGTCCTAACACTATGGCATCGCTTTGTCTGATTGCTAAAGCTGTTGCTGCCACTGATTTCAGGCACGCAGGAAGAGCCTGAGCTACTGGATCTAATGTACTAGAGAAATAAGCACATGGTTTGTGTGATCCTGCTTGTCCCTGAGTGAGTACTGACAAGGCAGTACCTTCGCGTTCTGTAACAAAGAGTGTAAACAGTTTATTGTAACATGGCGTTGCCAAAACAGGTGCTTGGCATAAAGCTTTCTTTAAGCTTTCAAAAGCATATGTATGTTCTTGAGTCCAAGGGAGGACAGTCGATGTGGCGGCCTCCTGTGTTGTCAACTGGATGAGTGGTTTTGCTAGAAATGCATATTGAGGGATCCACTGCCTACAGTATGAGGTGAGGCCTATAAAAGCCCGCACCCCCTTTTGTGTCTTGGGTGGTGGCATGTTAGCAATTAACTGGATGCGGTCGGGTGTAAGCTGTCTTCCCTCCTTGGACAGCGAGTGCCCAAGGTAGACAACTCGCGGGACACAGAATTGCAGTTTAGAAGGGGACACCTTGTGCCCCTTGTCGGCCAGAAATTTTAAAACCGTCAGTGACGCTGTTTCACATTCAGGTTCGCTTCGGGCTGTGATCAGCAGATCATCAACATATTGAAGCAAGGCAGTGTTAACTGGCATGTGGATACTGTCAAGTTCTCGTTTTAGTGCTTGGCTATAGATGCTGGGGCTTTCTGTAAATCCTTGAGGTGCGCGTGTGAATTTAAAACTTCGTCCATTTAAACTGAATCCGAACAGATATTGACTTTCCGGATCTATTGGGACGCTAAAGAAAGCATTCTTGAGATCAATTACAGTGAAGAACGTTGCTTCTGAATCAATAGCAGTTAATAATGAAGAGATATCTGGGACCACAGGGTATTGTGGTACAATACATTTATTTAATTCGCGCAGGTCAATAACTAATCGATATACTGGTGGTGCTTTTGGATCCGTTCTTTTAAGAATCGGAATTATCGGGGAATTGCATATATTGGAGTCGGTTTCTACAACCACTCCTTGTGCGATGAGTTCGTCAATGATTTGCAGCAAAGCCGCAACAGCATCTGGTGGTAACCTATATTGTCGCATTCGTGGTAGTACTACTCCTGTTTTTAGTGTGACTCGATATGGTGTAATGTTCATGCAACCAACATCAGTGGGGCCTTGTGCCCATAAATGCGTAGGTAAACTCTGCAGCCGGTGATCCATGTCTCTGGACACGTAGTGACCTTTAAAATCACGTAAAAATAATCGTATTCCTTCCGGGGAACAACATATTATAGCACCTAGAGCTTTCAATGTTTTTATACCTAACAAGTTTTCCGGACATGATTTAGTAAGCAATAAATCTGTAGTACGTGTCAATGGACCAACCGTAAGTGGAAGAGGCTGTGTTACTTCATTAATGATAGGCTTTCCTGAGAATCCAAGGGAAATATTCTGTGAGCCTGAGAGGGGTGCCCCTGGAACTTCACTGCGTCGTATAGTTGTTCTGCTTGCCCCTGTATCAAGTAAAAATTTTCTGTCTTCCCCTAATAGTTCACTATGTACATAAGGTCCCTCTTGATCTACAGGAACCTCAATAAGGGGCAAGCCAACTTCCCTCTCTAGGCTATTTCATGTGTATCGCTGATAATCGGGATAATCTGCTTGTGCATACTGGTACATCTGTTGCGTTGTCGCTTGTGTGGCAGCAATAGGCTGCGCTGGTGGTGGTGCTACGGTCTGTTGTGGAGCTACCTGTTGCGGAGCTAACCTAGGTTGTGCATGCTGAGGAATTTGTTGTTGATTCTGATCCTGTCTAGGTGGACGTGGTCTTTCTTGGGTTCTACCTGTGGCAATATTATGTTTCAGAACTTGGACAATCGTGTATATAATGACCTTGTTGTTTACAATAGTTACATGTCCCTTTAACTGGACCTATTGAATCACCCTTTTGGTGACCATCAGCTGGAACTGACTGAGCAACAAGCATTTTCATTTTTGTATCTTTCATACGTCTTTGTTCGTGTTCTTGTTCTTCTCTGATTCTATTGTGGTGATATTGTAACATCTGTAACATCTGTGACGGGGTGTTACCCTGCCAGGTACTCTCAAATTTCAATACTCTATTCTTAACTTGCGGTAGGGAATTTTCAACTAATTTTGTCACAAACAGATGTGGATATGACTCGCTACTTGCTTTTATGCCACTATTTATACCAAAACATTTTTCAAATCGGGAATAGAAATCACTAGTGTCTTCATCTTGCTTTTGTTTACAGGCTAAGATTGCACCCCAGTCTTCCTTTTTCGTAGTTAATAAACGTGGTAGTACCTGCACTAATAATCCTGGTAGTGCTGTAGTCTTTTCCCCAAGCCCTGCTCCTGCAGCTCGGGCCTTTTCTTCGTTTATATGATTCTTTACGCCATAATTCAATGGCATCTTTCTGTGACTGTCTGGCTTTCTTTTTCCATAATTCTTCTTCTACTCTCATGATGCAGTCTGCATCCCAGGTCCCCGCTGCGGGCCATCTTTGACTCTCCGGTAAATCCTTGGTATAGTCCACCCATAAATCAAGAAATAACACGGCATCCAGGCCATGCTTATGATACATAAAGTACCCTGGAGTGTCCCTAGGTGGGATGGGAACAGCTTCTTCGAGTACCCCTTTTCTTGTTTTGATCTGTCTTAATTTCGAAAAGAACGGCATTTTTAGATCTGGTTACTTAATCTTAAACAACCTTAATACAAATAAACACAATAATGAACAGTCATTCACACCACAATGTATAGAACGTATTAAAACATTTAACATTTAACATTTAACGAATAATGATGACTGATAAGAAACTAGTTACTGACATAATACTAACACTAAATAATACTTAATTATATGCAAGACATACTAGATATACTGCTAAACAGTACAGATACACTGCTAAAACAGTGCAGACCGGATTTGTGTACCCAAACCCGTCTTGACCGGCACAGACTATGTGCACGTTTAAATGCCTCCCCGGCAATGGTACTCACCGGGTAGCTCGGAACGGAAGGCCTCGGAACTGAACTGAAACTGGACCGGACTGGACTCGACTCGTCTGGACTCGGAACTTTGGAACCTGGTGGGCCTCTGTATACCTCGGATCTTGCTCTCTCAGCTAGGCTCTGGTCGGGATACTTCGCACTTCTCACCGCCTCGTCTGGGTGTTGATCGCAGCCTCAGTCACCCCCGCTTGGCCGGAGGGAGATACAGGAAATCCTGCAGGTACGCGTTTTTGTCCGTTCAGCTGTGGCAGGAGACCGGGCCTGCAACGCACCTCCGGCGCGTGAGATGAGAAAGTGTCCCTGTTCGGGCGCCAATTTCTGTGGTAAATATTTCATTACCGGTACTATTTTTTATGCGGTAAAGTCTAGTAAGAATAACTCAGTAAATATAAGAGGCAGAATCCGTGGTATTAGAGGTTCTAAAAGGCTTTATTCCTCTACAAAGGAAATACAATTCGAATTGCAGGCTTCACACTCCATCACCATGAGGGTTCAGGAAGGAAGGCGATACATTATTGACAGGTAATCATTTTTATAAGAAATGCATTATAGTGTAACAGATGCAGGAGGCGTAACAGTTGATAAGAGAGATGAAATAGGCATACGTAACCAAAAAGGCGGACATATAGGCGTAATTTTAGAAAACGTCATTATACATGATGTCACAAGTGGGTGGATCCATAAGAGAATCCTGCAATGTCAGCAGAAATATTTGGCAGAGATGCGTGCGCAGCCGCATGACGTGTGATTGACGTGCAACTAGAGGGTGAAGGGGACTTGACATTTAGCTCTACATGTGGAGACAGAAGTCTGAGGGGTCATATCAACCTAATCCCAAATCATATCTAATATCTTATGTTTAAAGAACTGTATTATCCAAAAGGAAAGGTCTCTAGGACGGAATCTATTCTATACTGACTGTTAGTGCGTGTACAAGCGTCTAAGTGTCTACATGAGATGCGAGGGGGCAGGAATCTTCCATGGTAACAGGGGCTATGAATTACTTGCACGAGGACAGTGAGGCCTGGCCCCTTGCACGGTAGCTGGAGGAATGTTTACCTAAACTACTAGACAGGAATGCATCGGATGAGGAGCGAAGCAGATAATCTTGAAGGTGAAATACAGTTTCTTTTTTGGCAGGCAACAGGCTGGATCAGGCACCGTTAGCCGCGCAGGGAGTA
Source organism: Triturus cristatus (assembly GCF_964204655.1). Taxonomy (NCBI): domain Eukaryota; kingdom Metazoa; phylum Chordata; class Amphibia; order Caudata; family Salamandridae; genus Triturus; species Triturus cristatus. The sequence continues at coordinate 699,831,933 of NC_140591.1, forward strand.
GGACAAAGTTCATGGATACAGATGCGGGCTCGGGCTGGAGCTTTCAGAGGCAGAAAGCAGGAAAGGCTTGATGGTAGAATTCAGGGCCTACTCGCCTGAATCGGTAAAATGTGGAAAGTGAACCACATAAAGTCGGTGGCCTTTCATACTTAGAAATGGAATATTCGACCCATTCATGGTGGATCTGAAAGAGGACATGTTGACGGTGGACGCACATGTATTTGCGTCTTCAAAACTGGAACTGGAGGGAACATACATGTACTTATAGCATGCACATGGAGCCGTTGGGGTCTACGATAGGGGACATAACTGATCACGAAATTTATATTTCCTCAACATCACTGATGACATCTCAAATGACATCACTCTTAACATCATCTAGCGACTGAGTGTTTATAAAAAGTTTAAGAATTAAACTGGGGGAACTCATCAGCGGTGGCGCAGGCTTTTATGGCTTCTTCATGTCCGAGTTGAAGTCTGAAATTGGCTCCCTGAGTACCGAAGTGCACTCCTGTGTTCGGGAACTCAGGAAAGAAGTCACAGATCTAGGCGAGCGTGTAGACGGGCTGGAAAAGACCGTGGAAACCCGTACAGAAGACCAGGAGCAGCTTTGGCAGAGCTTAGCCGTCCTGGAATTTTCCCTCGGAGCAGAAGGGAAGGACATTATGACCTATGTGGCGCAGTTGCTACACGAGGTGTGGGGAGATGATGACGCCTCACCGCCTGGTTTGGATCGGGCTCACCGAGTCTCCGGGCCGGCGGGCAGGCCGGGCTTCCTTCCGGACATTTTAACTAGGGTCCAGTTTTTCACAGAAAAGGAAGCTATTCTTCGGTCAGCGCGAGACAAGCCAGATCTCTCGTAAGAGGGGCACAAGATCCAGATTTTCCAAGACCTGTCACCCACTACCCTGCGCCGCCGCCGTGACTTTAAACCTGTGACGGACAAGTTGCTGAGCATGAACATCTCTTACAAGTGGGGCCACCCCTTCGCCCTTATTTTTACATGGGAGTGCAAGCGTAGGGTGATTTGGTCCTACAGAGATGCGGCTCAATTACTCCGACTTCCTTCCTCACGGCTCACCAGCCCCACTCGCCCTTCGCCTTCTGCACGGGTGCCTGCCAAGCCGACCTGGTCAACCGTGCACCGGCGCAGACGCTCACCACTCTTCAATGAACAAGCGTCCTTGAAGGAGACAAGTCAGAGTCAGGTCCGGATTCTCCAATCCCTTGATCAACGGCTCATATACCCCGCAACTCCTTTTTCACAGTGTAGCTGGTGCCGGAGCACTCTGCCTGGAAGACCTAGAGAGCGGCAGACGACACACCTCCCTCTGTTGTGAGAGAGTGACGTCTCTGGGCTTATCCGAACCTTAGGGTGTAGGCTAGCCTGCAACTGGAACAGGACAATGTGGCCCGGTTGGCCAAAGTTGGTTACGCATCTTTCTATTCTCTATCTTCCCACTTGTCTGTACCTTTTCTCTCCCTCTTTTTTGTTCACTAGGTATGGCGGACGGATGACCCCAAGGCTACGACGTGCGCTTATTGACAGGGAAGGCACACTCCTGTATCTCCCTTCCATTCCCCTGCTATGCTTTCTGCGGTGGCATGATGGACTAACTTGGGATCTGTTTTATTTATGGTTCTTCCCGGCCCTTTAAAGGTACTAACCCTTAATGTCATGGGGCTGAACTCTCCCAATAAGCGGCAACAGGTGTGGCGCTATCTACGACAGCATAGCCCAGACATTATCTTTTTGCAGGAGACCCACCTTCTGCAAATAGATACTCCCTGCATGGCGCCCCCAAGCTACCCCCTGGGCCACAGCAACTACTAAAACCGCTGAAGTGTCTATTTTGTGCAGATATGGTATCAGACAGGGGGACCTCAAAGTCTTTTGCAGTCCAGATGGACGTTTCATCAGGGCATGGGTGAGGATGGGGAGACGCCTACTTACACTGTGTAATGTCTACGTACCGAACCAGATGCAGGACTCCTATCTCCGAACGCTTCTGCTTGAACATGTGCCATATGGCGACCCCTCCCTGATTTTGGGGGGAGACTTTAACCTGGTGTGGGATCCTGCGACGGACCGTAGTGAAGCTTCTTCCAATGGGACGGGGGCCATGTCCTCCGCGCTCCGGAAACAGATAACAGACCTTGGCCTGCTGGACGTATGGTGATATCACTCTCCGGAAGGTGCGGGATTATTTGTACTGCTCCCACGTTACCGCTCGTACTCGCGTATTGACTATCTTTTTTATCTCGCACGACATCATGAGGGACACGTTGGGGGCGACTATGTCTGACATATCGCTATCTGACCATGCTCACGTGGAGCTTCTCTTGTAGGATCCGGCCGCTTGCCCCACCCGCCTCCCGCGGTGGCGCTTGCCGCTGCACGTCTTGCGAGATCCGGCTGATGTGAAGAGCATACGGACCGCTATTGACTCTTATTTCGTGAGCAATGCCCTTCCCAAGACTTCCCAAGACTCCCTTCCCTGTGGTGTGGGATGCCTTCAAGGCTACAATCCACGGCCACATCACATCTCTATGGATCGCACGGGCGCGGGAAGCCCGCCGTCTGGAAGATAGCCTTTACAAGGACATTAAGACGCTGGAGAAGCAAGATCAGGGCCATTCCTCGCTCGCGGGTCGGAGGCGACTTGCTAACCTCTGGGGTCAGCTCCGCGCCCTGCGCACCAATAAAGCTGAGCGATCCCTGCTAGCCTTAAAACAAAGATATTTTGTGGGGGGGGGGACAAAGTGGGCAGATTGCTGGCGAAGCACTTGAGGACACGTGCAGCGAATGCTCCCATAGCGAATATCCAATCGCCGGATGGAGACTGGGCCGTCACGGAGCGAGCTATATACGAGGCCTCTAGGGCCTATTACACTGCTCTTTATGCAGCGGAAACGCCCTCCTAAGCTCATATTCATGCTATTTTGAATCAGTGCCCCTGGACTCCAATCCACCCACATCATGCCAAACAATTAGAAGGTCCCCTCACGGCGGAGGAATTGATGGCAGCGCTGAAAGATCTTCCTCACGACGGCCTGCCACTGGTCTTCTACCGTATGTTCCTACCACAACTCCAGCCACACCTCCTGCGACTCTCCAATTCCTTTTCGGACACGGAAGGACCGACGCCCTCCATGGGTATGGCTGAAATAGCTCTTATCCCCAAGCCAAGAAAAGATCCCACGATGTGTGCCTCGTATTGTCCCATCGCTTTGCTGAAATAGGACCTCAAAATCTACACCAAAATGCTTGCCAGATGCTTGGATCCCCACATGCCTGGCCTTGTTGAGCCGGATCAAGTTGGCTTCATCCGGAATAGACAGGGGGCGGACAATGTGCGTAGAATCGCGCATCTGGTGGGGAAAGCACAGCACTGGAATAGACCAGCCTGCCTTCTCTCGCTTGACGCGGAGAAGCCGTTTGATCGGGTGGACTGGGGTTTTCTTCGCGCAGTGCTGCAAAAGATAGGACTGGGCCAAAAAATGATCTCTATGATCATGGCCCCTTATCTATCCCCGCAAGCTAGGGTTCCGGTTAATGGACAACTCACAGACCCTTTCTCCATACATAGAGGTACACGGCATGGTTGCTCCTTGTCACCTTTGTTGTTTACCCTGGTGGTGTAGCCCTAAGCAGAGATGATCAGGCAGAATGCGGACATACATGGTATTTCTCTTAGAGGAAGGCAGAACAAGGTAGCGCTCTTCGCGGATGAACTTATCCTCACCATATCGCGTCCACATACATCCCTCCCGGCGCTTCACAATCTGTTACAGTCCTTTGAGCAGGCTTCAGGCCTTAAAATTGATCATGGCAAATCTTGGACTCTGAACCTTACGATCCCGAAGGAGGAGATACCAGTATTGAAAACGCTTGCCCCTTATCAATGGGCCACAGAGCATATCAGGTACTTATGTAAATTGATACTTGTATAGCGCACTACTCACCCGCAAGGGTCTCAAGGCGCTTGTACGAATACCGCTGTGGAACCCATCCTGGCTTTCCCTGTGAGGCGTCCACTCCTGGGCACACCCAAGGTGGAGGCCAGGCATCCTTAGCGTTGTGGGGGCCGTTGTGGAGATTAGGCAAGCTATTGCCCAGAGTTGCAGAGTGGGACTCAATGATTGGAATAGGCACCGAGGCGAGAATTATCATGTCTGTGGAATTTTTGAGCCCAAGACCCGCCGAGGCGGGGAATTGAACCCTGGTCCCGGGCTAGACCTCTGCATCCGGGTCTGCCGCTCGAATCATTGAGCCACACTTCTCCATTTAGGGCTTCAATTGACTCCCACCTTGGGCACATGGACCCAGGTAAATTGGTGAGAATGCAGGAGAACCATTCTGGAAGACTTACGGGGATGGAAATCTCTAACTCTATCTTGGTTGGGTAGGCTTAACGCTGTGAAAATGTCGATACTCCCTAAAATCTTATGTTTATTTCAATGTCTTCCCACCCCTATCAGAGCCTCCAGCGTGACCTCACTCGCTTCATCTGGGGCGGACGTAGGCCGCGATTCTCTCATAAGACCGTCATGTCGCCGTGAGACAGAGGGGAGCTAGCATGCCCTAACCTTTTGGATTATTATTGGGCCTCGTATCTCCGCTTTGTCTCGGAGTGGATAGCTGTTGAAAGCGAAAATATCTGGTTCCATATGGACAGGACGGTAACTGGACGCTCCATCTGGGACCTTGCGTGGCACCATCGTACAGCGCGCTCATGCAGTGCCTATATTGCAGTACCTACTAAAACGGTTCTGGATATATGGGACAAGGTAGCAGTGTGTAAGGGGCTATCGACCTTCCCCTCCCCCCATACCCCCATTGCAGGTAACCCACGATTCCCTCCGGCCTTCCATTCACAAACATTCGCCAACTGGCTACAGGGGGGATGCAGAGTAATCGGAGACCTGTATAGGGGAGGAACACTTAAGACATTTGCCCAGTGCAGGGAGGACTTTTGTCTTCCACTGAACGCGAGACTACAATATGCACAGCTGCGACACTGGGTGTCCTCACCTGAGATACAACAGGCCTATGTCCGACCATTCACCGCCTTTGAACGTCTGGTCCGTTCCTTCGATGAATCGAAGAGCCTTATTTCTCGGACGTACCAGATCCTACAGCACCCTCCAATGCTAACTGCACACTTGTACCAGCGCCAATGGCAATCAACGTCAACCACGGAAATCACACTGACACAGTGGAATCGCCTTTGGCGGGATATTCCTAGGGTCTATTGCAGCATCCCGCAAAGGGAAAATGCATATAAAATTATGACACAATGGTATTATACGTCGACTGCACAAAATGTTTCCTGCTGTGTCCACATTGTGCTGGAGGTGTTCGAATGCTTCTGGGGATTTCATTCACATTTGGTGGGCTTGTCCGCTCTTGACCCTGCTCTGGAAGGAAGTCCTTAGTCATATCAAGGAGGTATTGGGCTTTCCCCTGCCTGAGTCTGCAACCACGATCCTTTTGGGCCTTAAACCCACCAACCTAAAGGCACTTACCCGCAATGATTGGACTATAGCACTTCATATGCTTGGGGCGGCTAAACAACTTATAGCGTTGTATTGGAAAAAAACGGAAACCCCCCCCAATAGCTGCTTGGTTCACATGCTTATGGCATGTAATAACCATGGAACTTTTTACAGTGCGACTGCAATCACGCGACACCCGCTTTACTGCTGTTTGGCGACCCTTAGTCCACTATCTCTGTAAAATAGAACATGCACGTTATCTACCCTCCAAGCTTAGAGCGTTACGACTTTTTGAAGATGCCATACTCCCGTCGGACCCAAATAGGCTCCTTGCATAACCAGACCAGCCCTGGGCGACGCGCCCTACGGCAAGCCTCAAGATATGCGCTCTCAGCACCATACACTCCTGCGCGCATATACCCGTCCGCCTACCTAGCCGCTTTTATTGCTACATACTTCCTTTTTTCTCTTCTCCCCTCTTCTTCCGACCCTTTTCTACCCCTTCACTATTATCCACTTTACATGGGTCTCATACCTGTGTTCTTACTGTTCTTGTTGTTGCACCAAAAAGGTCCTGAGACTTCGCACACCACTCTAATATTGCTATATATACAATGTCACGCGGCCGGCCCACTAAGGGTTGCAGGCGACAAGCTGTGTTTTCAACTGTCTCTTAATGCCTTTACATATTCTTGAAGAGCCTTGGGTGAAACGTGGCCAGCCCTAAATGGGTTGTAGGCTTAACGCTGTGTCAATTTGGACCTCTGTTCTAAAAGGAATAACATGAGGGGGTCCATTTTGTCCTATAAATTATGGTTACTGCTGTAGAAAGAAAAATTAGGACATGTTTTAAGTGAGATCTCAAATATCTTCAAGTTATATTTCAACAAGAGCAGCCTGGCAGTTGATTCCTTTGTGTTCTACTGCAGCTTCCCGGAGTGTTCTAAAGAACAACTAGAGCGCTAACAGTCTTACTTATGACAAAATTATGGCACACCTGAAGCCATCTTGATTGGAATAAACTGGTAACACTTAAAACATTTCATTTAAAAAGGAACAAAATGAGGGGCTTCATTTTGTCATAGAAATTATGGTTAGTGCTGTAGAAAGAACAATTAGGGCATGTTTTAAGAGAGATCTCAAATCCTCTTCTATTTAATTAGAAAATTCTGACATGCAGACTGAATAATCACTTTCAATACAAGCAGTAGACTTCCAGTTAACTCCCTGGTGAGCACTACCCCCTACACTACCCAAACACCACTGCACTACCCTAAACCCTAAAACACTACCCCCAGCACGACCCCCTACACTATACAACCACTGCACTACCCTAAACCCTAAACCACTACCCCTACACTACACAAACACCACTGCACTGCCTTAAACCCTAAAACACCACCCCCAGCATGACCCCTACACTACCCAAATACCACTGCGCTACCCTAAAACACTACCCCCAGCATGACCCTCTACGCTACCCAAACACCACTGCCCTACACTAAACCCTAAAACACTACCCCCAGCACGACCCCCTACACTACACAAATACCACTGCACTACCCTAAACCCTAAAACACTACCCCAGCACGACCCCCTACATGATGAGGAATTCATGCAGTGCCTCGTTTCGTATCCTCCTTTACAAAGATGTCTGTTTGCAGTTTCACGATTTCGCTTTTAGCATAATTTGTTTCCATGCCTCTAGACTGAGGAAAAGTATTTCACTAGAGCAATGTCACATAATTGAGCCCTCCATTCAGACCTATGAAAGTGCCTCAGTCCTTTTTCAAAGGTTTGTCACGGATATTTCTGCAGGCAGTTTGTGCAAATGTAGACATTATTCAGAACATGCTAAGCAGTAGCACAGTTGAACTCTGATAGATCGCTTGCCACTTAAACGGTAAGGCAGGTATAAAAAGGGGCGTGGCCCCGGACCACCTCTCTGCAATGCAGCTCTGTGGCGCTTACTGGAGGTACCTGGTGGGCTAGTTGGCCGTCAGGGACCCTCAGAATTCTAGGGGACTTAATCCCCTAATTTACAACAAGCCAGGCGGCGCGTTTGCACACCTGTTTTATCAGGCCCCGCCCCCTCCCTGCACCACTGTGCAAACGCGCCCCCTGGTGATGTCTTTTGAGATGTCATCAGTGATGTCATCAGTGATGTCACTGACCATGTCATGAATGATGTAATATGTGAGCATCAGCAGTGCATTGCGGGCGCGTGAGTTATAGTTAGCAGAACTAACTATAATGGAGGAATTTTATGGTTTTGTACGAGTGAAATGTCCAGCTAACTATAACATCCCTGAAACCTATGGTTTTTTTCAGCGAATTTCTAAGGTTTTTTAAATGCTAATTCCTAACTATAACGTGTCTGAAACCTATGGTTTTTTCAGTGAATATATATATATATATATATATACACACACCAAGGTGTATTGAAGAATTAGCGGGTGTATGAGTGGCTGAATGGATGATTTAGTGGGTGCGTGACTGACTATATGTGAGTGATTGAACGTGTCTTAGTGAATGCATGGGTGAATGACTAATCTGTGAATGTCTATATCAGTCTGTCAGTTGGTGTGTAAGTGGCTGCATGGGTTGGTGAGTAGCTACATGAGTATCTATGTAGGTTAATGATTAGTTGTCTCAGTACCTGTATGGGTGCCTGAGTGTCTGTGTGTGTGGGTGTGGGTGACTACCTGCATGGATGTGTGAGTGGGTGATTTACTGGGCATATGGGTTTATGAGTGCATGTGCGAGGGGCTGTATGGTTGAGTGAGTGTTCGTATGGCTGTGTTCGTGAGTGAGTGGATATCTCAGTGGTATATGTTTGAGTACATATGTGAAAGGCAGTATATGTAAGTGTTGGAGTATATAAGTGACTATATGTGAGAGTGAGGATTGTGAGAGTGACTGGAGGAGTGTGTGCTTGTGTCTTTGATTGTATAAGAGAGTAAGTATGTTTAGTATCTGTATGAATAAGTGAGGTGGTGTGTGTATAACCGTATAGGTGAGTAAATGGCAATGTGATTGATTCTTTGTGTGACTGACTAGGTGTATAAGTAACTCTATGGGTGAGTGGCAGTCTGTGAGTGTCTGTATGGGTATATGATTGCATATATCAGTGGAAGTATAGATGAGTGACTGTGTGAATGAGTGACTATATGGGTGAGTCAGTGGATGTGTATATACCTATGAATCAGTGAGTGGGTACGTACCAGCTGGTATTGGTGTGTCTATGGTTTCGAGGATGGTAGTCTGTATTTTAAAGTGGGTGTTTCAAAGGCTATATTAGGGTGTGAAAAGCTGCATCAGATATTAAGTGGATGATGTCATCAGTGATGTCATTTGAGATGTCACCAGTGATGTCACTGACCATGTCATGAGTGATGTAATATGTGACATCATCAGCACTGCATTGCAGGGCTGAGTTTCTCTGGTTTCGTACGAGTAAAATGTGAGCCTAACTATAACGTCCCTGAAACCTGTGGTTTTTTTCAGTGTATTTCTAAGGTTTTTTAAATGAAAATTCCTAACTATAACGTCCCTGAAGCCTCTGTTTTATCTGGGAATTTTTAAGGTTTTTTAAATGCAAATACTAACTATACCATCCCTGAAACCTTTGTTTTTTTTCAGTGAATTTTTCTGGTTTTTTAAATGCTAATTTCTAACTATGCCTACGTAGGTAGGACATGTGCAGAAAGAGGAAGAAAGGTGCAGAAATAAGAAGAAAGGTGCAGAAAGATGCAAGACAAATGCAGAAAGATTCAACAGAAGTCCAGAAAGAGGAAGAAAGGTGGAGAAAGAAGCAAGAGAAGTGCAGAAAGAACCAACAAAGGTTCAGAAAGAGACCTACTTTGACTGTACCTTACAACAGACTCATACAAAGTAGCCTAATCACTAATCCTTCTCCCAAGATGTCTTAAACCTCACTTTTCTTTTGAAGGTTCACTATTAATCGACTGCTCAGAATGTTAGAGCTACCAAATGTAAAACAGCAATCCTAAGCATATCACTGTTGTAAGTTTAACCAAGTTTGTGGAGATATGCATGCTTATGTCTCTGCTATTACCCAGTGACATGTTACATAAAAATAAACATAAAAATACTTGAATACCTGTGTTTCAAACAGCATACTCTGTAAATTTGTTTACAAAAAGGTGTATGTATTTTTTTCTGCTCATAATACATCAAAAGACAGACAATTGATGGACGGAATGCAGAACAAATCAAAATATTTACCCCCAGTGAAGCAATCTGGGTTAAATCATAATACAGGGCACATGGGTATTCAATAGTATATCTGAAGGGCTCTATAACACCTATATGCATACCACATAACTGCTTGTGCAACCGAATGACAGAGCAGAACTAAGAAGATTTGACCACCAATAGTAGAAGTTACCCGCTCTTTAAGCTACCATCTTCAGGTGCATAACATATGTGCGAATACATATACAAGTAGACATATACCTCAGTCACAAGAGCAAGCAAGACCTTTAAATTTGACAGCTTGCACTTCCCATTTGAGTACAGAAAGAGGCGAGTGAAGTTCAAAAAGAAGCAAGAGAGTTGCAGAAAGAACCAACAGTGTTGCAGAAAGGGGCAAGAGGGGTGCAGAAAGAGGCACAAGAAGTGCATAAAGATTCAACAAAGGTGCAGAAGGAGGCAAGAGAACTGCAGAAAAGGGCAAGAGAGTTACAGAAACAGGCAATAGAGGTGCAGAAAAGGTAACAGGTGTAGAAAGAGGCAAGAGAGGTGCAGTAAGAGAGAAGAGGGGTGCAGAAAGAGGCATCAGGGGTATAGAAAGAAGCAAGAGAAGTGCAGAAAGAAGCAGCAGAGGTACAGAAAGAGGCAAGAGAAGTGCAGAAAGAAGCAACAGAGGTGCAGAAGGGGGCAAGAGAATTGCAGAAAGAGGCAAGAGAGTTGCATAAACCGGCAAAAGAGGTGCAGAAAGAAGCAAGAGCAGTGCAGAAAGACCCAACATATGTGCAGAAGGAGGCAAGAGGGCTGCAGAAAGAGGCAAGAGAAGTACATACATTGGCAAGAGAGGTGCAGAAGGGAGCAAGAGCAGTGCAGAAAGAACCAACAGAGGAGCAGAAACAGACAAAAGGGGTGCAGAAAGGGGCAAGAGAAGTGCAGAAAGAAGCATCAGAGGTGCAGAAGGAGGCAAGAGAACTGCAGAAAGAGGCAAGAGAGTTGCAGAAAAAGGGACAGCGGTGCAGAAAGAGGCAAGAGAAGTACAGGAAGAGGGAAGAGGGTGCACAAAGAAGCAACAGAGGTTCAGAAAGAGTCAAGAGGGATACAGAAAAAGGCAGGAGAAGGGTAGAAAGCAATAGAGGTGCAGAAGGAGGCAAGAGAAGTGGAGAAAGAGGCAAGAGAGTTGTAGAAACAGGCAAAAGAGGTATAGAAAGAAGCAAGAGCAGTGTAGAAAGAACCAACAGAGGTGCAGAAGGAGGCAATTGGGGTGCAGAAAGAGGCAAGAGGGTTGCAGAAACAGGCAAGAGAGGTGCAGAAAAAGGCAACGTGGGTGCAGAAAGAGGCAAGAGAGGAGCATAAAGAGGGAAGAAGGGTGCAGATAGATGCAAGAGGGGCGCAGAAAAAAGCAAGAGAGGGGCAGAAATAAGCAAGAAAAGTGCAGTAAGAAGCAACAGAGATGCAAAAAGGGGGAAAAGGGGTGGAGAAAGTAGCAAGAGGGGTGCAGAAAGACGCAAGAGAGGTGCAGAAAGGAACAAAAGAGGTGCATAAAGAAGGTACAGAGGTGTAGAAAGAGGCAACGGGGTGCAAAAAATGTGAGAGGGGTGCAGAAAGAAGCAAGAGAGATGAAGCAAGAGAAGTGCAGAAAGAGGCAACAGAGGTGCACAAAGAGGCAGCAGGGGTGTAGAAAGAAGCACAGGGTGCAGAAAGGAGCCAGAGAGGTGCAGAAGGAAGCAAAATAACTGCAGAAAGAAGCAACAGAGCTGCAGAAAGAGGCAAGAGAGGTGAAAAAAGGGGAAAGAGCGGTGCAGAAAGAGGCACAAGATATCCAGAAAGAAACAAAAGAAGTGCAGAAAGAAGGAACAGAGGTGCAGAAAGAGGCAAGGGGTGCAGAAAGAGGTAAGAGGTGCACAAAGTGGCAAGAGACGTGCACAAAGAGGGAAGAAGGGTGCAAAAAGAAGCAACAGGAGTGCCGAAAGAAGCAAGAGAAGTGCAGAAAGAAGCAACAGAGGTGCATAAAGAGTCTCCAGAGGGGTACGGAAATAGGCAAGAGAAGTGCAGAAAGAAGACACAGAGGTGCAGAAAGAGGCAAGATAAGTACAGAAACAGGCAGGACAGGTGAAGAAAGAGGGTACAGGGGTGCAGAAAGACGCAAGAGGGGTACAGAAAGAAGCAAGAGAGGTGAAGCAAGAGAAGTGCAGAAAGAAGCAACAGAGATGCAGAAAGAAGCAAGAGAGGTACAGAAACAGGCAGGAGAGATACAGAAAGAGGGAACAGGGGTGCAGAAAGAGAAAGAAAGGTACAGAAAGAGGCAACAGAAATGCAGAAAGAGGCAAGAAAGGTGCAGAAAGAAGCAAGAGTGGTTGGCACACCATTAGTACCAGTTTAACACCCACATTTAACAATAAGGAACAGGTGACCATTCTAGGTTTGTAAAGGGCCTTCCACCATGTTGTAACACTTGTCGCTGCATTTTTGGTAACGTTTGAGCTGTTTGAGCTAGAAACAAGATTGTTTTTGTTCATATCTGCAGATTATGCAGCAGATGACGGATTACGTGGGAAATGCGGAAAATGTATAATTGTGCGACAGTCGGTGCAGCCAAACAGTCACATAATTCCAGTGGCCCTGTTCATACCTCTGACTAGTTCCAGAAGTGCTCCTCAGTGGTTCCTTCTTTTTTTGTCTCATTGAGTTTATAGTTTAGCTTCTATGGAAACGAGGAAGACTAAACCTGAGGTTACCACTCCACAACACAGACTACCATACCACATAATTACTCTCCATAACACATAATTCCACTCTACATAATTCCAATACACTAAATACCAGATACGTTCTATCCACATAATTTCACTGCACAACATACATAAATCCAGTACACACAACATACATCCACTCCAAAAAACATGAGTAAAAAACTTTTACATTTACAACACTAATAGCTCTAACTCTCGCAAATGCGGAACCTATTACATTGCAAAGGCTTCTTTAACTAGTAGTCACGTTTGCAGAGTGGTGGAGAAAGGGTGCTAGGCCTCCGACCAGCGCTCAGGAATTCCACTGCATAGGACTTATAGGGCTTCTTGGCCCCCAAAGTCCCTCAGGAGTAAAGTGGACTTCATCCCCCAACCCATAGTGTGCCAGGAGGCACGTTTGCAAAGTGGTGGAGAAAGGGGGGCGCGGCCTCCGGAGACCTCTTAGAAAACCCACTGTGTGGGACTTACTGGAGGTAACAGGAGGGGTAGTTGGCCCCCAAGGACATCTTTGGGGGCCAACTGCCCCTCCTATCACCTCCAGTAAGTCCCACACAGCAGGATTGCTAAGTTCTCATAGCAGACGACGCCCCCTTTGCCCACCACTCTGCAAACACGCTTCCTGGAGTGCTCTTGGATGGAGATTAAAGTCCACTTTGCTGCTGGGGGTCCTAAGGGGCCAACTAGACTACCTGATACCTCCAGTAAGCCCTAGAAGTGGGATTGCTGAGAGGTGGACACAGACCACGCCCCCTTTCTCCACCACTCTGCAAATGTGCCTCATGGCATGCTCTTGGTTGGGGGATGGAGTCCCCTTGCCTCCTGAGGGTCCCTCGGGCCAACTAGCTCTCCTGTTATCTTTAGTAAACCCCATACAGCTGGATTGCTGAGAGTGGTCCGAGGCCACGCCCCCATTTTACACCACTCTGCAAATGCGCCTCTTGGCGCACTGCTGCTCGGGGATGAAGTCCACTTTAGTCCTGAGGTCCTCAGGACACAAGAGGACCTCATCGCCCACCAGCAGTGCGCCAAGAGGCGGGATTGAAAAGTGGTGTAAAAAGGGGCGTGGCATCGGACAACCTCTCAGCAATTCCACTGTCTGGGGCTTACTGGAGGGTACCTGGTGGGCTAGTTGGCCCCTAAGGACCCTTAGGATTCAAGGGGACTTAAGGGAGGGGGCGGGGCCTCCGGCAAGATGCCGGTTTCTCTTTTCTTTTTTTCTTTTTTATAAGGAGGGCTGTGTGGCCCTCTTTCTCTTAATATTTTTTGGGACCTGGGGACCCCAGATATTTTAATTTTTATTAATTTTTTAAACGGGAAGGGACCCCATCCTCCGGACATGTCCATTTAAAGGAGGGGGGCCGCAGTATCTGCCGGGGCTTTGCCTCTTTTTAAAAATATTTCTTTTTTTTATGGGCAGGGGGCTGCGTGGTCTGCCTTCCCTGGGCCACTTTTGGCTACGGGGACCCCATCTCCCGGGGCCTGGCCTCACATTGGGGACCGCGGGGGGAGCCCCAATGCCCCCGCGGTCCCTGCTGGCTCCCCACCTCCTGCGGGAGTCCGCATTGCTTTGGGGCAAAGGGAGCTGCTTTGCCCAAACGCAAATCTGCTTCATGGAAGCGAGAGCAGTTTTCCTGCTCTCGCTTCCATGAAGCGAAGCTGAAGTTTGAGTGCAAATTGCAATGTCCCGGTGTGGTCACTTCAGGACATTGCTGGAGCCGGCCCTGGGGGGTGGCGGTCCCCATGGCAAAGGGGGGCTCCTGGAGGGGGGCCACGCAGCACCCTCCCAACTGATTTAAAGCTCCGGGGAGCTGCAAAGCAATGTAGTTCTAAACGCATGCATTATAACGTGGCTTATTTCCCTACGTTGGCAGGGTATGCCGTGACGTGGGTCCCATGCTCACTTTGCCACTGGATTCAAGCTTGCCTGGCTGATTAGGGGGTTACACCGAAACAGATCCCAGGATGCTTGTTTCCGGTCCAGGGAAGTCCTGGCTTGGCAGTTCGGGCTGGTCTGTTCCCATGAGGCACAGAGTCAAGACTGATTTGCCTATAGCTGGGTCAGAACTGAGGTGGCGAAGTAAGCTAAAGAATGATGATGGATTTAACCCAGATCTATGACTGGGGTGAGTGTCTGAAAGGTTTTGGTACTCCGTCCATCATCTCCTTCTTTTGCTTTGTTCGCCCTTAGGTGACAAGGTATGACCAGGCAATGGTCCCTAGCTCACTTTACCACTGGATTAAAGCTAGCCTGGCTGATGAGGGGTGTTACCCCGAAACCGGTCCCAGGATGGTTGTTTCTGGTCCAGGGAGGACCTGGTTTGGCAGTTCGAGCTGGACTGTTCCCATGAGGCACAGGGCCAAGACTGATTTGCATATAGCTGGGTCTGAACTGGGGTGACGAAGTGAGCTAAAGAACGAGGATGGATTCAACCCAGATATGTGACTGGATGTGAGTGTCTCACAAGTTTCAGTGCTCCGTCCATCATCTCCTTGTGTTTGCTTTGTTTGCCCCAAGTTGGCAGGGTATGCCCAGACGTGGGTCCCTTGCTCACTTTGCCACTGGATTCAAGCTAGCCTGGCTGATGAGGGGTGGTACCCCAAAACAGGTCCCAGGATGCTTTTTCCGGTGCAGGGAAGACCTGGCTTGGCAGTTTGGGCTGGACTGTTCCCATGGGGCACAGGGTCAAGAATGATTTGCATATAGCTGGGTCTGAACTGGGAAGTGAGCTAAAGAACAATGATGGATTCAACCCATATCTGTGACTGGGGGTGAGTGTCTAAAAAGTTTCAGCACTCCGTCCATCATCTCCTTGTGTATGCTTAATTGGATTCTTAGCATTTTTATCTTGTTTTGAAGAGTAAAAGAGATACTATTTTCATACCTCATTATGGAGTCTTTTTTGTGATGTTTTCACTGTGTTACTGTATTCATGTATGCACAACTGCTTTACACATTGCCTCTTATGTTAAACCTGACTGCTCTGTTCTTTGCTACCAGAGAGTGAGCACGGACTGATTTGAGTGTGTGAAAGACTTACGCTGACTATATTTGCGGCCCCTACTTGGACATGGGGCATACCTCTGCCACTAAAGACCCGATTTCTTGCAGTTGGTAATTGTTTGCACAGTGGTTGCAGGCTGTTGTGCTCTCAACTCACGACAAACCTGAGGAATCTTGCAAATTGGGGTGTGTTATATGTTGGCAAAGCATGTGACTGAAATGAGTATCATCCTAGGAGCTGGAATTCTGGTAATTGATAGGACTTTGGAGAATAAGAGAGAAGCTGAAAATTACTTTCTGGGTGCAGTAACAGCTCCCCGCAACATCTGTCATCTCTTACAAGAGAGCTAAGCTTTCTTTCCATGAGTGGGTAAGGTGATTTCTCTTCAAGCCTTTGGTGCCATGAAAGAAGGATAAAGATTATTTTTACAGTTGTTCCAAACATCCTCAATAGAATTAAAGATGTCATCACTGGGCAGAATGCTTTGGCAGCACATATGTGTGTGGGACAGCATAGAGACTCTGCTTCTGAAGGAATTCAACAAAATGCTGAGATCTTCTGGACTAAGGGCTTCGAATAAACCTTCATCTTTAAGTAAAATTAAAACAGTGACACCAATCCCTGGGAATAGAGATTCGCTCATCCAAAATGCACTGGTTTTGCCTCAGTGACCACACATTTCCGACTTGCCCTCTGTTGAATATCTCTTGTATTTCTTTTTTTTCTTTTTATTCGTAAAAAGCTGTCTGTACAGTATATAGTAACATGACATAAGGCAATATCTGACATTGCATGGCATATATAGTGGCAGTGTGGCAAAGGTGTGCATTATAAACAAGAAAGCTTCTCTGGCTACAGTACCATCCACAGAACATAAGGTAATCAGCTGAAAATATCACTACATCAGACTAACAGCTAGGGTCACATAAAATTAAGCGGGCATCAGTCTTAAAGCAAATTTAGAGAGCAGGTTGCAATAGAAGACATATGTCAAGCGTCACCTTGTATGTGCAGAGTGTGTTGAGGGTCCATATCCAGGGTCACATCTCTACGAAGGAGAAGGAAGTAAAGGGTTCCCATATGTCTCGGGGTGGACTCTAGGGGACGTCAACTCTCAGTACGCAGAGAGCTGTTCATGGCAGTATGTAATGTCTGTAATCCAGTCTTGTGTCTTAGGGACCCTCGTTCTGCCCCAATGGAGTACAATTCTGCGCTTCGCAAGGAGGAGCATCAAGGCAGCAACCGCTGGGCAATCCCAGGCCAAGTGCAGGAAGTCCGAGTGGGGAGCATGGCAACGGTGACAGTGAGAGTCAGTGGAGAGGCCCATACAAAATAATTGCATTGGTGTTCGATACAGTCGCTGCAAGAATTTAAAATGTATGAGACGGAGCCGATAGTTGGGGGACAACATTTCGAACTGAGCGCAGCAGTAGGCCCACTGAGCGTCGGTTAGAGAACTAGGGAGATCTGTGTTCCACTCCAGCCGCGCCCCAAGGGTGAACACTGGGGCAGTTTGCTGCATAACGTAATGAAGGCAGATTTCCGCCCCCTGTGGCTTGTAATGGAGAGACAAGGCCCTAGTTAGTGGCCAGGAAGTGACTCTGTCTAATTCGATAGCAACATGGGGTTGAAATGTCGTAGGGTGTATCCAATAATGCAGGAATTGGGCCTGGGCACAGATTGCATATCAATGTAGATTTGGAGCACCCATTCCGCCCTTCGATTGTGGTAACGTAAGCAACTCGTATGTAATTCGGGGCTGCTGACCTGCCCACACCAATGAGATCAAACAAGATCGCAGGCGTGTAAAGAAACTGACCGTGAGTGGAATTGGGATGGTCACGAATAAATAAAGGAATTTGGGCAGCACGATCATTTTCACAATTTCGATGCGGCCTGCCAGTGACAGGGGCAGTTTGGACCTTGTATGTCTTTAGAGGAAGAACCTGTTACCGAAGAGGATCTCAATCTGCAAGGTTCCCACCCACAGAAGCCACCATGGTCAATTGGCCTGCAGAAATAACCTGAATGGCACCAGAGCAAGGGTGAAGAGTCCCAGGCATGTGTTTGTTAAAATGGCCTTTTCTGGTGTGGTTGGACCATCAATGGAGAAGAGGGAGCAGGGGAGTGCACTGGGAATGAAGCAGCGGAAGGACTGAGGATTGTCCATTCTGAAGAGAAAGCAATCCCACATAGAACTCTTTATACATCTCATTAGGTGCATACTATGTTATATGTTATGTTATATGGAATTTATAATGCACAGAGCTACTCAGAATAGCGTCCCGTCGTGATCCCAGTGGAAAGAAAACAAGAAGAAACAGGCTACATAAAAAGGAAGGCCTTCAGTCTCTTCCTAAAGATCTTAGGATCCTGAAGGCGACATAAGTCCGGTGGGAGGTGGTTCCAGGCAACCGCTGCCATATAGAAAGGGAGCTGCCACCTACTCTTTTTTCAGCGGAACCTCGGAGTATCGGCTATAAGCAACGTAGCAGAATGAAGCTGCCAGGAAGGGGCATAGAACCTGAAACGCTTTCTCAAATACACTGGGCCAAGCCCATGGAGGGCTGCATATGCCACTACCAGGGACTTACAAATCACCCTTTCTTTCATCGGTAACCAATGCAGGTTACGTAAGTGTTGCCTGACGCTGACCCTCTTTGGTAGGTTAAGAAGCGTTCTGGCCGCGGCATTCTGAACTACCTGAAGCTTGTTCGGTAACTAGCCAGGGAGTCCAACGTACAAGGCATTGGCGTAGTCAAGGCGCAAGGTGATCAGGGCACGGGTAACAATTTCCCTTGCAGAAATTGCGAGAAGTGGAAGAAACGTTTTTAACAATTTCAGAATGCCAAAGCACATACCAGTCAGCTTGTTAATCTGAGGGCCAAAGCTCAGCTTTTCGTCAAACCAAAGCCATAAGTTCTTCATGGTTTTGCCCTGTGGAGTTGGCTGGGGAGACTCATCCGGCCAGAAAGCGTACCAAAACTGTGGAGGGAAATTCCCAAGGAAGAGAATCTCGGTTTTATCCTTGTTGCATTTTAATTGAGCGGAAGTAAGCCAGTGGAAAACTGCTGTCAGGCATGTTTTAAGATGGGAGATGGAAGACTCAGTTTTATTCCATGTGAAAAGGAGCTGAGTGTCATCTGCATACACAATGACTTTGGCACCTAAGTCCTCTGCCATCCAAATAAGGGGAGACACATAAATGTTGAATAGCAGAGGGCTCAATACAGACCCTTGCGGAACTCTGTCATCAAATTCTGGGGGGGGGGGGAGGGTCTGTACAAGGAGGAATCCAGATTTGCTGAGTTATTCCCTCAAGGTAAGATTTCAGCCACATCCATGCAGACTCTATTACTCCAAGTTCCTGAAGCCGGACAGGAGCAGGGCATGCAGCATGGTATCAAACGCTGCCGACAGGTCTAAAAGGACCAGGGCACCCCTTCTCCCTTTGTCTAAAGTTCCCCGGTTGGCCTCGGAGATTTCCACCAGTGCAAAGTCAGTGCTGTAAGATACTCTGAAGCATGATTTGGCCGGGTGGGGGAGATCATGTTGTTCCACATAATCAGAAAGCTGTTTATTGACCAGCTTTGCACAGACCTTAGCCACAGCTGGGAGAAGAGAAATAGGGCGAGAACTAGAGAGGCGATTGGGGTCCAGAGTAGGTTTTTTAAGTAAAGGGACAATCATCGCCTGTTTCCAGGCAGAAGGAACAGTAGCTGATGTTAAAGGTAGGTTGATCACTGTGTTCATCATCGGGTTAATCACCTCTGAAGCGCCGGCCAGCAGTTTAGCAGGGTATAGATCAGAAGACGAACCTGATTTAAGGGTGTTAAGAACTGCTAAAGCGTCCCTCACCAGTATAGAATCAAAAGCTGTCAATTTGGCAGAAGTAGAGGGAGGTGACCCCCAGGGGGGGGCAGTAGCCACTAACTGGCTATCCCCAATACCAAAGTTAGATTGAAGTGCTCGAACCTTATTAATAAAGAAACTGGAGAGTTCCACACACCAGGCCAGCAAAAGTGCATGGGAGCTGCTCTCTGCTATAGGGGAGAGGAAATTTTGAACAATGTTAAAAATGTTTTTGGCTATGTTACCTGATTGGGCAGTTCGCTCTGCGTAGTGGAGGCTTTTGGCTTGAGCAATGGTGTCATAATAAGTCTTTTGTGCCTTTTTAAGAGCTATTCTAGCTGTGGGGCAGTACTCCTGTCTCCATTTACGTTCCAGCCTTTTACATTGCTCTTTCTGCACTTTCAGGGAGCTAGAGAACCATGGCTTGGAAAGGGGATTCCTAAGGTGCCTGAGTCTGGTCTTGGGAGTGAGGCGCTCTACCACCTTATGTATTATGTATAAATTTAAATCTAAACATTGCTTTATGAAAGTGTCTCCGAGGTTTCAGAACAGAAGCTACTGCAGAACTTCTATTTTGGTAATGAACTTAGCTGTAATATCTCCACTACCAAAATAACTTTCCTTTCCATTGGTGGTAGGTTTTAATTTTATTATTTCTGTTTGTTTATTACCTATTGCAGAACTGGGCCCCAGTCTCTTAATTTCCTGTACTTACAACCTCCACAAAGATATAGGACCAGATAGATGCTATCGCAAACACGGCAGTTTGCAAAATCATTGGGGTTGTTCCTGCAGAATGACTTTTTTGTGTATTATACCCATTTTTGCGGGTCGTAAAGGAATTTCTGATTCGCAAACATTTTTACAGACCCATACTGAAACGATATTAGTATAGGACATGGAAGGGTCATTCCGTTCTAATTGTGTTTGTGTTTTGTATGTATTAAAGGTTTCATTTATCAGTTACTGGCACCAAAAAGAGGATGGAAATTGATTTGTTAAGTGGAAGGTGTTTTCTTAGGACACAGTCTAATTAATAAATGGTGTCAATCGCCTTGTGAAGACCACTGCTGGCAACCCCCAATATTTTCCCAATTGGAAAACTTTTATTGAACTAGAATCTTCTTTAATTTCTTAAAGGAACCCATGAGGCTTATTAAAAAAAAAGTTGAGCATCATAAACTTTTTTTAAAAACTCTTTATTTCAATGTTAAACATTACAGGCAATAACAGAACGACTCCCCCGCTATAAGCCCCCCTCGCCCTAACAGTACAAGGGAAGCACCTAGTTATAATAATTCAAGTATAAGTCCCATAATAATTGGCGCTCCTCTGGGGATTCTCACAGTGAGTGGGGAATGTATGAACATGCACCTTAACATCTAGGTGCAGTCACAGGACACAGAGGCCCCCTTTGCCATGTTCAAGTTCCATCCGGGGAGCCGTTGATAGGCCACCTAGTTCATGTCTTCTATCAGGTCTTGCCAGTGGCCCCAGATCTTGTTAAACTTACACGGGCATGATCTGGTCTTGTATATTTGCCACTCCGCCCTTATGCACCAGTCCATGTTAGTCTCCCACGTGGCCACTGTCAGTACATTGGGTGCCCCCCACAATGAAACGATGTCCCACCTGGCCACCATCAATGCAACATTAAAAAAAAGATGAGCATATCTACCCAACATTTGCTCCCCCCAGATCTCCAGCAGAGTCAAATTGGGGTTGAGCTCCAGTGGCTGCTCCAGGGCTTGTGATAGCTTATTCTGGACCCCTCTGCAAAACAGCATAGTTTCTGGAAGTCCCACAGTGGATCTCTCAAGGTACCCTGTTATGTGCACCCCCACAGGCATCAATACATTGCAAATTATCGTGTTGTGTGTAGTATGCTCTGTGTACATTTTTTTTATTTAAAGAGCCTGAAGCCATCACAGATTGTGACCTCATGTGGGTATCTAGAGGCATCACCCCATTTGTCATCCTCGATGACTTCCAGATCACCCTCCCACTTGTCCTGTAATGCCTTCAAGGGGCCCATGTGTTGGCTGGCAATGTTCTATAGACCAGTGAGATAGCATGGCGATGCTGAGAGGCCCATAGTACTCTATGTTCTGGGGGCTTTTATTCGGTTTGCCCTCGGGGCATCTATATATTGCGGTAGAATGTGCTTAACTTGCAGATGCTGCATGTATTGGGCCCCTGTAAGCTCATATTGATCTGAAGGTCTGCAAATGACATTATGTCCCCACTGGCGTAACGAAAATTGAGGGGGCCTCCCTGCAAGGAACGTGAAGGGGCCCCCTCCGAGCTCAATCAAGAGCTCTCCGGTAAGAGTGCTGTGCTGAGGGGTGAGCGGGCCCCCTGGAGCTTGGGGCACCCCGCACCTCGGGGGCTGCGGGGGCCTGTGTTACGCCCCTGTATGTCCCCCTCCAACCATATGCCCCCCACTTTCCAGATCCCCAACAAATCCCACTTTCTATTTTCCTCCACGATCTGTAACCTGGCCAGGGCCTTTGCGTCATACCTGTGCTGGGGGGAGGGGCTTCAGTGTGCGTGCCAAACCTATTTTTTTGGTTGTTTCCCACCAAGCCTTAATCACCATCACTATTAGGGTGGTATAGGGTCCAGTCTTCCCCTCCCATAAAGCAGTCAGACATACTCCTGTGGGCCCAAGGCCCCAGGTCGACCAGCAGTGTGAGCTCACGTTCTTCCCTGAAGGACCAATCATAAATTACTACCAGTTGGGTCATCCTCGTGAGTGGGACGTCATAGACCTTCATCCTCGTGAGTGTTGTCAGCGCTATCCATGTAGCACTACCGTTCCACAGCAGCAGTCTGGTGGTGGCATTAGCCTTCCCGATAAACTGCCTTGGACCGGAAACAGAGATTTTTGAAGTGCATAC
Source organism: Triturus cristatus (assembly GCF_964204655.1). Classification (NCBI taxonomy): domain Eukaryota; kingdom Metazoa; phylum Chordata; class Amphibia; order Caudata; family Salamandridae; genus Triturus; species Triturus cristatus. The sequence continues at coordinate 699,854,148 of NC_140591.1, forward strand.
AGAAATTAATGGTGATATATCATTTTTTTATAGGGCTGCACGGGCCAGCAAAGTCTCGCTTATATTCTTCTAGGATTCTGCCTAGATTATTCTCAAAAAAGAGCTGCGGATCACTAGTGATGTAGATACGCAGGTATCGGAATCCCCTTTCCTTCTTTAAGGTATCAGGCACTTCCATCCCCGTTGTAATCTTTTTTTGATAAATTGGAACTGTGTGGACAGAATGTAGTGCTCTCTAAAAAAAAGGGTTATGCACAGTTGTTATGGTGAGAAGGAGTATGGCGTTGGTTTATGCAGATTTCCTTCTTTTCTTGTACCTCAATCAATCAGTCATTTGTAAAGCGCACTACATACCCGCGAGAGTCTCAAGGCGCTGGGGGGGGGCGCTACTGATCGAACAGCCAGGTCTTGAGCATCCTCCTGAAGGTCAGCAGGTCTTGGGTCTGTCGTAGGCTCTGTGGGAGGGTGTTTCATGTCTTGGCGGCAAGGTGGGAGAAGGATCTCCCGCCGGTGGTTGTTCTTCGGATGCGCATGACGGTGGCGAGTGAGAGGTCGGCGGAGTGTAGCTGGCGGTTTGGCATGTAGAAGGAGATCCGTCTGTTGAGGTAGGCTGGGCCGGTCTTGTGGAGTGCCTTGTGTGCGTGGGTGAGGAGCTTGAAGGATATCCTCTTGCTGACGGGGAGCCAGTGCAGGTCCCTCATGTGGGGGGTGATGTAGCCGTGGCATGGTACGTCGAGGATCAGTCGTGCAGAGGCGTTTTGGATGCGTTGTAGTCGTTTGATGAGCTTGGTCGGGGCTCCCGAGTAGAGGGCGTTTCCGTAATCGAGTCTGCTGCTGACGAGGGCCTGGGTGACTGTCTTTCTTGTATCTGTCCGGATCCATCTGAAGATCTTGCGCAGCATGCGGAGGGTGTTGAAGCAGGAGGAGGAGACGGCGTTGACCTGCTTGGTCATTGAGAGCGTTGAGTCGAGGATTATTCCCAGGTTGCGTGCGTGATCAGTAGGTATCGGGGCTGCTCCCAGTGCCGTCGGCCACCAGGAGTCGTCCACGGCTGAAGGTTTGGGGCCGAGGATGAGGACCTCCGTCTTGTCCGAGTTCAGCTTCAGATGGCTGGTCTTCATCCAGTCGGCGACGGCCTTCATTCCTTCATGGAGGTTGGCTTTGGCGGTGATGGGGTCCTTGGTGAGGGAGAGGATCAGTTGAGTGTCGTCGGCGTAGGAGATTATGTTGAGGTCGTGCTGTCGGGCGATGTGTGCGAGCAGGGCCATGTAAATGTTAAACAGTGTTGGGCTGAGGGAGGATCCCTGGGGTACGCCGCAGATGATCTTGGAGGCTTCGGACCGGAATGGGGAGGCGGATGCTCTGGGTTCTGCCGGAGAGGAAGGAGGTGGTCCATTCCAGAGCCTGGTCTCGGATCCCTGCGGCGTGGAGGCGTGCGCGTAGTGTGCAGTGGCAGACGGTGTCGAAGGCGGCGGAGAAGTCTAGGAGGATGAGTGCTGCGGTCTTGCCGCTGTCCAGCAGGGTCCTGATGTCGGTGGTGGCGATGAGGGCAGTCTCGGTGCTGTGGTTGCTGCGGAACCCTGACTGGGAAGGGTCCAGGATTCTTTCTTCTTCGAGGTATCGGGTTAGCTGTCTGTTGACGATTTTCTCAATGACCTTGGCCGGGAACGGGAGCAGAGAGTTGGGCCGGAAGTTCTTGAGGTCTCTTGGGTCAGCCTTGGGTTTTTTCAGTAGGGCGTTGATCTCGGCGTGTTTCCAGCTCTCTGGGAATGGCGTGGTCTCGAGGGAGAGATTGATGACGTTGCGCGGGTGGGGTGCGATGAAGCTGCTTGCTTTGTTGAAGACGTGGTGGGGGAAGGGATCTGACGTAGAGCCGGAGTGGATTGTGCTCATGGTCTTGATGGTGTCATCGATACTCACGATGGCCCAGGCTAGCAGGGGGTCGTGGTCGATGGTGTGTGGAGGGTCTGTTGTGTTGCTGTCTGTTGGGTCTGTCTGGGTGTTGAAGCTGTCGTGGATGTCTGCTATCTTGCGGTGGAAGAAGGTGGCGAGGGAGTCGCACAGGGCTTGTGACAGCGGGATGTCGTTGGTGTTGGAGCTGGGGTTGGAGAGTTCCTTCACGATGTTGAAGAGCTCCTTGCTATTGTGTGCGTTGTTGGCGAGGCGGTCTTTAAACGAGGTTCTCTTGGCGGCCTTGATGAGGTGGTGGTGGTTGCGGATGGCGTCCTTGTGTGCTGCGCGGTTGTCTGGGGTTTGTTCGCTGTGCCATTTCTTCTCTAGTTTCCGGCAGGCTTGCTTGGAGGCTAGGAGTTCTGAGGTGAACCAGCTGGCCCTCTTGCTGGTGTCTCTGTGGGGGGGTTTCTTTAGCGGGGCGAGGGTGTTGGCGCAGTCTTCGATCCAGCGTCTGAGGCTCTGGGCAGCGTCGTCGGTGTTGGAGGGTTCGGTGGGTGGGCTGAGAGCGAGGTTTGCATGTAATTGGTCTACCTAGTAAATTAGACTGGAAAAATCAAAAAAGAAGGTGTTTAACATAAAAAGATTTCCTGTTTGGGCAAGCAGCAGACACAGGGGTAGTTTTCTGCTGTTTCTTGCAGGCTTTCAACCCTGGGTTTGCAGCCAATCACAGGGGTTTTCCAATGGCCACCTGGCTAATTAATTTTTATCAGGCAATTTGTTTTGCAACCCCTATATTTGGAACATTTTGTGATGGGGCCTATTAGCTCATAAGTTGTATTGCAAAATAAAGACTGGTCGCAAAAAGTCGATATATGCAATTCCGATAACTTTTTGTGACCAATTTTTAAGTCCCTCTGCTCTAAGTACTAGTCCACACAACACAAGTTTACATGCAGTAGACAACCTGTGCCTTTTGATTTGCTCTAGTGTAATATTAGAACCAATTAATTTTCCAGATTTGATATTGGGCAGGTCCTTGACAACTACTGAGCAAGATGACTACTCAAAGCATCCTAAGCATTTCTTTACATGCTGCAATAACAGTTTTTCTAGTTGCCAAGAATTGCTGTGTACTCTACTGCCACTTAGTAGTAGTAGACTGATTCGTGCTTCCTTCTACAATCACTCACTGAGTATTGAGATCAGCTTAAACAATGGCGGAAGCTGCTGAATGCTGCAGTTTGTTTGCTCTGATTTACCTGATGCTAAATGAAGATGTTTATTTTCTACTTAACATAAAATGCAGTTGAGTGTATTAAAGGGATGTCTTGAGTTTTACTTTATAACACCTTTTAGAAAACTACCTTTATCTGGTGTGTTTTTCTTTCTACGCTATGCACTACCTGCGGCAGTGGCTTTGTGAACCTATACCACTACTACTGCAGCTTAAATAGAGGCTGCCACTGGGCTCCCTTTGCTTCAAATCTGTGTTTCACTAAAATCTTTATTATCTATAAATTGGCTTTTTTAGTCTTAAGACAAAATGTTAGTAAATAAATCTCCTAGGAAACAGCCTATGAGAGCGATGTGGGATGTGGGCTGCCATGCACAGTGATGGAAACAGAGACAAAGAAAAGATTAAAATAGAGGAAAAACACAGTGAGAGACCTATAGAAACAAAGAGTGTGAAATGGAAAAGTAAGAGAAAAAGTGAGGATGAGGAAAAAGATGTGTTGTAGAAATTAGAAAGACAGAACTTGAAGAAGAGAGAAGGGCAGAACTTGAAGAACGAGGAAGGGTGAAAAGAAAGAAACGTGAAAGAAAAAAGAAACGATGAAAGTTGGGATGGAGAGATGAAATAACGAGTGGATAGAAAGGAAGGATGAAAGGAGGGTTGGGTAAGCTTGCTTAGTGTCTTTAGTGTGATTAGAGGTGTGGTTCAAGTAAAGGTATTTTAATTTTCTGGCTACTCCTTTAACCTAACAGCTTGCAGCATACAAAAGACAGATGTCAAATTGAAATTGCATGAACTTTATTAAAAATGTACATAATTACAAATAACTAACAATACATATCTGAATATACAAGTCAGTCAGGCAGTAGGTAGCTCTTGGAGAGTGTTAACAGTATATCGGGATAGCCAAAGTCTTTTGCGTACTGGTGGTCCTTGAAGCGCTGAACAAAAAACTGCAGCTTCCCCAATGAGGTGTAGAGGCAGGCATTCTCCCTCTCCAACTGTGCCCTGCGCTTCATGGCCTCCCTCTCTGGCCTCTGCTCCTTTGAGATGGGGATAGACACCTCCAGCTCCTGGGTGGGACATGGTAAATCAGACAAGTGTGACAGTGGCAATCTTCCGGGCATCTGGCCTTTGCCACAGAATGCTGCAGCATGATCTTTGGGAGGAGCAGCTCGAGCAGCAAGTTGATTTAGAGCTGGTTCGATTTGCACCTTGAGTGCAGCAGAAGGATAGTGTTTTGAAGGAAGCTGTACGGCTTTGTTGTTTTCGTTCCCTTTTTTAGTTCCTACCCATTGATCTTTTGGACAAGGCTTTCCATTACCAGCTAGAGATTTAGCCCTCTCTTCCAAAAGAGTTTGTTTGTCTTCCAGGCATTTAAATTTCGCCATGTTCATTGTAGAGACTCTATTTTGATTCCCTTTTCTTGTTTCCTCTCCAGGAATTATTATCACTTCTGACCTACTGTTGTTGGTGGAATCAAGCTGGATGGATCGTTTGTCACGCATAATTTCCCCGATAACTGGCAAAACTGTCTGGGTGGAAATCTTGGCCTTTTCGGATATTTTTTGACTTCTTTGGGCACCCACCAGTGGCTTTTCGAGAGACTTTGCAATCAAGCGTCCGGTGCTGCTTGGATGTCTTTCTGTTGAAAGTGGAGCTGCCGAATTCCCAGAAGCACGAGCCGCAGCAGTGCCCTGTTCTTTTTTTCCAAGTGGATGGAAAACCTGAATAGATTCAAGCATGTGCAAGGTGAGGCTACTCCTTTGACGTTTAAATGACTCTTGTTCTTTTTCTGTACATGGTTCCTTTCTTTTGCCCTGTGTTTTCTTGCTTTTCTCCTTTACGTTTTGTTTGTTTGCTGGGACATCTGTTGTGCTGTCATTCTCACTTCCTAGAGAAGCACATTTGCACTTGCGCAAGGATTCTTCTTTGTTAGGGACAGTCGTCTGGCTCTTTGCTTTCTTGGTGGGCTGCTCCTTAATATTGTTCTTTCTCCTTTTGGTAGCTGTGCTCACATCAGCCCCAGAATCACTCCTAAGAGCTCCAGTTTTAGAAACATTTCTAGTATCCGCTGTCTTGACAGGTTTAGGAGAGCCCAGAGGTTTTCTGAGTGGAAACGTTGCAGCCTCTTTGCACAGGGAATCCTTGTCATCAGATTGCTTTAACTTGAGCTCTTCTGATACCGAAGTGTATAAAATCTCATTTAGCATCAACATATCAGGTATGCCTTGCTTTTCTTCGATAGCATCATTCAGATCCAGTGTTTTTGTCTCATGCAATTCCAGGGAAGATGAAATGATTTCTGAATATGTGACCTCGGTGACCCTGCTGGATGTCTCCACTGTTGTATGGACTCTTTCAGTTGCAATTGGATGTCTGAGGGTTGTTCTTTCCTTGTCGCTCTGGGACAGAGATCCAGTTAAAGCAGACATGTCCTCTGCAGATTGTGGCATAATTTTCAAGCCGCTCTGGGACAGAGATCCAGTTAAAGCAGACATGTCCCTTGAAGTTTGTGGCATAATTTTCAAGCCGCTCTGAGACAGAGATCCAGTTAAAGCAGACATGTCCCTTGAAGTTTGTGGCATAATTGTCAAGCTTTCGTTTGAAAAATGCCCTTTGGTAATTAAAGGTTTGTTAGGATTTGCCTCAGGTATGACGTTGTGCAGGGGGTCAGTGTCAGAAAATAGGTGTTGAATATCTGGAATCTTTATTTGCAACAATGGAGTCTCCAGAGAGTCCTGGGGACTTCTAGAAGTGCTCTCTTGCTGCAAAGACTTTCCTTTCAGTGTGGTCGTAAATACACTTCCTCTTTGTTTTTGTCCCAGAAGAGAAACGTTGTTCTTCTTTCGACGACACTCATGGATCACAGGCTGAGGGGGATAGGAGGAGAAATGTGTTGCTGTTGTTTGGATGTCCCAGGGAGCTGGGCATAGGAGTACCCTGTTGTCCTGGCAAACAGTCGGGTGGATGGAGAAATCACTTCTGCCTTTAGGATCAAACTTACCAGGGGTTTGGTCAATTAGATGTGCCCCTTGGCTCTGGACAATTACACCAGCGTTCTGCAGAGCTGGAACACAAAGGAAGACAGAACAATGAGAATTAAAAAACATCCATGTAACCAATCATAAATTGGCTAATAGTTATTTCTGCTCGCAGTGCAAAGACAAAATCCTCAAATCCTTATGCCTAAAAGTAGCTCATAGCATGTTAAAAGTTACTGTGTTACCAATGCCCAACTAAAATGTTGATAGGAAAAAACAAGAACAGTGATTTGCATGTTTCACATTTCAGTAGTTCCATTTGCAATGTGAGGATTGCAAAATTATGTTTCTCAGACAAAATGTTCCTGCCTCACCAAATTTAAAGACAGTTGATAATACCTGTCTCCTTAGCAAGACAGGACAGAAAAAGAAGATGGGTATAATGAGTTAATACAGAGAAACATGATGAAATTGAGATGGCACTCTGTTTTACAAAGTAATGAAGCTATTCAAAATCTACCAGTCAACTATATACATATATAAAGAGTTTAAGTAGATAAATGTTGAAAGACCCTGTCACGGATGTGGAAGTGATAGGTAAGACAGACAGTGGCTCTTTATAAAAAGCTGCACATTGGGTGACTCCTATATATTTCCAGAAATCAAGGACATATTTTTTTCCAGTGTCCTAGAGGTGAATGAGGTAAAGAAAGCTACAAGTTACTAGTCGCTCTTGGCATAGAGGCTGATTTAGAGTTTGGTGGAGAGGGTACTCTGCCGTACTGTGAGGGTCTGCCCGCCTTATTAACAGTTGGCAAGACTGTAAGTATGTTAGTGATGAAGCCTACTCCGTCTTCATCACTGATATACTGCTCCGACAGTGCGACAGAGTAACGGGCGTCAGACGTTTGGCCATTTGACTACCTGCCTCTATTTAGGGTGGCACCTCCCCAGTTTTTACTATTCCTTAGCACTGTGAAAAATCTGCACGTACGGGACGGTAAAAACATTTAGATGTCTCGCTCACACTGTGAGAAAACTCCCATGGTGCGGTGGATAATAGGTTTGTTTTTTCAAAAACAAATCCAGCTTTGGGATCAAGTTCTGAAGGAAAAAGACAGATCAAAAGTTAAAAAGTTAAAAGTTCGACAGGCGACTGTCATATTTGACGGAGCTGTCTGTCAAACCTTTAACTCGTTGACAGGAACCACTGTGACAAAGGTTCCTGTCAATGGCTAGAGTTGTAGTCTGACCCAACGGATGACTCAACATTCAGAGGATGGGTACTCCATCTGGGTGACTGAGTATTTTACTCCCTCACCTTGATTGAGTAAATACTGTCCTCTGAACTCTAGATCAGACCCTTAAACTTGATATCCTATCTCATAGCCATCCATGACTCTCCACTTACCCACTCATTCCATGGTGCAATACTTACTTTGTAACCCAGTTGCTCTTTGACAATCTGTTTTGAGATTTCCTGATGAGGAGGCAATGGGACAGTAGGTAATATTTTGTAGTGTAGGTTTTTGGCTGCTCATCTGCTGAATTCCCTTCAAGACAAGGGACATTCCACTATGAGGAGCAGTGTGCTTAGCTCCTTTAATTTCCCTGATGCCCACAGGAGGGTGAACAACTTGGGAGGACTGTAAGATGGGGCTGTTCTCCCTCAGGACCAGCTGCCCCAGCATGGGCTGGTTGTAAACGTAGACACCATTTCCACTGTTAAAAGGAATCTGCTGGCCTGGGGTGTAGTGGTTCCAAGGTTGAATCACATGTGGAGGCTGCATCCTTAACATCTGTACGCTTGTAAGTGGGAGAAGCTGTTCATACGGGTTGCTATTTAAACTGGGTGCACTAGCCTTGCTCTGGATGGAGGAAGTTATTTGTGGTGCAGGCAAAAGGAGATGTGCTGCTTCCTGTGGCTTACTCTCTTGGAAGAGCTGTTCGCCAAATGGCTTAGGGTTTCTGCTTCCAACATGAGATTGGGTGACAGGTGCACGAAATTCAACGGTTGGTGGGTAGCTGAACAGCATACGAGGCTGATGTGACGAATGAAGCAAAGGTTCATTGATTACATGGAATGCAGGCAAATCTTGAGGCGTATAGATATAACCAGGAACACTCGCTTGGATGGGATGGATACCAGAGGCCCATGGTGGGATCATAAGTGCGGGCCTGGCATTCGTTGCTGACTGAAGATTGTGCGGCTGAATTTTAGGCACAAGGGGATGTGGAATAGGATCTAGAAAAAATTTAAGAAAAACAAGACAATGAAAGACTCCTGCTTTATACCACAGAGGAAATTATTTTGTTCACACTGATATGACAACTACATAGTAATAGATGGAAGAGAGTTTAAATGTTGCTAATCTTACAAAGTATCATCAAACAGCTGAGTCAAGTGAATTAACCTGAAAACAATAATTTTGAGGTATGCTGTTGCAAGGGAATAATAATACCTGTAGTCATTTATCCATGCTTTAACCATTACAAAATAATTAACTGAAAAATAGGTCACCTGGTAACACTTTAAAGTTATTTCGGTCAGCTTCAGCAACCCAAAGTCCTTTGGTACTTGTTGGTTCTATGAATTTACGACTTTGAGGCAAACATTATATTCATTTTCTTCCTTGCTATCCCAATGGCAAGGATATGAAACACCACAGCCTTCCAATGAACCCACAACCAACCAGATTACAATGAAATGTTTTAATAACTAAATCTTCCTTATTTCTGTCTTTGGTACTCTCTTCAATATCTCACTCCCATTTCTGGTTGTGTTGGCCTGCCAGTTGTGTCAATTTTAAGAGTTTAGAGCTGTTAATGTCCTAAGGGCTTCGTACGCAGCTTTACAATATTGGAAACACATTATCTACAGAGGTGGGCATTTTGTCAGTGATTAGCAATGCTTGCTAGCTTGTGTTTACAGGTCAAGTCAAGGTAGAACGTCTTTAGTGTTGAAGGGCTTGCAGAGCTACAGGTACTGAGATAGGGTGGGAAGGTGGAGGAATATGTCAGAGACTCTCTGAACTTTGGATACTGATTCATTATATGTGTTTGCTACTGATGGAGGATGTTACAAAATGAAGGGGCAAAACAAGACATTAATATCAAATTACATTATCACTGTGATGCTCTGCCAACAGACCAACTCTAATCTAATCTAGCCATATGTATAGGAATTAATGAGCCGTTTAAAAAATAAAATGAGGAATTCCTTACCTGTTATGTCGCAAAGATGTAACAGTAAAGAAATATTATAATGAAGTAGGTTGAGGTGTGTCTAAATCTCTAAACCAGAAACAAACTCTGTAGCATGTAACAAGTTTGACAAAGATGGCGGCAAAGTCTTGGCTACAGCTGCCAATGTTGACACACCAGCGCCTTAGCGGCCCTGAAGATTCTGTGATGTCACAAATGCATCTCACTCTGGTAAGACTAATGATGTCACAATCTGAGAGAAAACTGGTAGCAAGGCAGCACTGTTCTATTCAGGAAGGTTAGATGTTGCCGGTCTGCAGTGGCACCAAAAGCATCACCTCCCACCATCAATCATTGGAGTGAAGGAAAATGATGTGAACATACCAGGTGTTAAAGAATTTAACATAAGAATAAAAAGCACAGTGAAGTCAAAGGTGGCTTAGAACATTTTACTGTATTAGAAAGTTTCATTTATACAACATAGTTTATATTTGAGTGAGATTCATAAAATTTCTCTATCATAAAGGAAACTGTTTTTTGGGAAACCATAATTTAGCCAAAGATGGGCCACTGTGCTTCCTACTGAGCATTACTTTCTACATACTAAGAATAGAGAATTTGAGAAGGACAATGTAGGATTTGAGACCCCAGCCTAGACCCTCAAATTTTGAAGCCCTAAATCTTTGGGAGCTGGTTGCCAACGATAAGAAAATGAAGAAGTTTGCATCCAAGGTCTGCAATAAGGCTTATTCCTGGATAGCTTTGCAAGATGACAAGAGGTAGAGATGGAGGAAGGAAGTGATTGAAGCAATAGGAGCTTATTCTCTGTATAATGTAGTACCGGCACAAGGCGCTACAGTTCATGCAGTTACCGGGAATACAACAGCCAACGCGAGCCATCTGGAGCTTGTGCACTCCTGAGTTACAGTGAGACTGCTACTTCACCCCCGCTAAGACCTCAACACCTGTTGTGTTGTATTGGATGGATCACAATCTTGAGATACCTTAGTAATTTTCCCATTTCGAGTATCTCACGGAACCTTGCAGAAATATCCAGTACAGTATCTCCAGGCCACCCACAGGATGAGGCTTCCACACCTCCTGCCATTTTTCCAGAAATTAGCTATGCTGGCTAGCTACGTTGTCTTTACACGTCAAGTCAAGATAGAAAGTCTTTAGTGCTGAAGTTCTTACAGAGCTACAAGTACTGAGATAAGGTGGGAATGAGGAGAAACATATCATAGACTCTCAGACGTTTGGATATTGATTCATGATATGTCTTTGCTACTGATGGAGAAGGTTACAAAATGAAGGGGCAAAACGAGAGATTGATATCAAGTTACATTATCACTGCAATGCTCTGACAACAAGTCCAGCCTTTAATCAAAGGTAACACCCACATTTTTGTCCTAAACAAAGGATTGGGGTTTGTCCCTACACCAAAATTCGATAACTTTCACCTACAAGGCGAAATGGCAGAATGTATATGCAAAATAAAATTGAAAGCCTTCTTTTCTAATATGGAAGGACCCTCAGACGATGGAGTCACTAATCCGAGAGTTAAGTCCACTTTTAACCCTCCAAATTCCACAACACCAGTAGAAATTCAGACTTTTGAGCAAACCATCTTCAAGGAAATCGAAAACATAGACACCTCCTCAATGAGACCATTTAATAGCATGACTACAGCAGAAAGACAGGCCCTAACAGGTCTGACCCAAGATGAGAGTATTATAATAAAACCAGCAGACAACGGTGGTGGAATAGTCTTATTGACGAAAACAGATTACAACAAAGAATGCTGGGACCTTTTCAGTGACACAAGACACTATAGTATCATCACAACAGACCCGACAGACCGACTTAGGAGAACTATCGGCATTATGGTAGAAGAAGCTGAACTAATGAGCTGGATATCTAAAAAAAAGAGTCTGAGTTCTTCTGCATAAAAGAACCACGCACACCATTATTTTACTCCCTCCTGAAAATGCACAAGAACAGAGATCCCCCACCAGTTTGCCCAATCGTCTCAGGTATTAGCTCCATTTTGGAGCCACTTTCACAGTTCAATGACCATTTTCTCAGGCCAATAGTCCAAAAGACACCCACTTATCTAAATGATACTTCAGATAACCTGAGGACACTACAAGATATTCCTTTTGACACAGAGATTAATTTACTCATCTGACTTGACATCGAAAGCTTGTATACCAGCTTGCCACAGAGTACCACAGTAGAGACCATAGAGCAAATACTCTACAAAACAGAATGGCAATACAGAACTCCAAGACATTTTGTCTTGGAATGCTGTAGACTGGCATTAACTGAAAACTACTTTGAGTACGAAAAAACACTGTACCTTCAGGTCCACAGGACTTTGATGGGCAGAACCTTTGCCTCAACCCTGGCTGGACTCTATGTCAGTGGTTTTGAGGCAAAGAAAGTCCTAACAAACACCAATCCATACCAGCATTGGATAAAAGTATGGAAATATTATATTGATTACTTTTTAATTATCTGGGAAGGAGATACAACATCTGAACATGATTTTGTAGCCTGGCTGAATACATGCAACAGGTTTTTAAAGTTCACTAGCCAGATAAGCAACACCACTCTTCCCTTCCTTTGCAGAGAATCATCAGATCGGCACCAGGACATATTACAAACCAACAGATAAGAACACTCTGGTACTATACAACAGTTTCCCCCCTCAGTCTTTAAAAGAAATCCTGCCTTACAGCCAATACCTCCACCTGAGACGTAACTGTACTAAGAAGACAGATTTTCAAAGCCAAGCGGAGGCCCTAACTCAAAAACTAGAATCTAGGAATTATCCTAAACCGATCTTGAAAAAAAGATATAAAAGGTCAGAGAACCAACACAAAGAGTAATATTAAAACATGTGTAAAATAAAGAAGAACCTCAAGAATCGGAAACACTGACGTGTAACAACCCTTAATGCAGCATCCACTCTCTTAAAAAACCTAGTGCAGTTTGAATTGGCCTATGCCACGCTTTGCCCATAAAAGACAAAAGAACCTTAGTTATCATCTAATTCACCCCGACTAAAGAAGAAAGTTGTAAGGCAGGAAACAATTTCAACAGTGCTAGGACTTCCTCCCATTACAGGACACTATCCATGTGGCACTTGCTCAGTTTGTTCTCTAACGATAACTACAAAAGTACTACAGATCACACCAAATTTTATATGGAGTTTGAAGAGACACACAAATTGTAATACATCACACCCTAGCTACATGATCACCTGCCCTTGCAGCTTAAGATATATAGACATGACATGAAAAAAAGTCAAGATGCGCATTTGTGAGCAGAGAAGTAACATAAAGTGCATCAGAGCAACAACAAAAATGAGCAACCATTTCATCACCGCAAAACACTAAACTGAGGATTTGAGGTGGGTGATTTTGGAAACCCTAGATTATGTAGACACAAATGGTGAAAGAAACTTACTACAAAAAGAACTGTGACTCAATGACAATATTACCTGGGCATTAGTAATTTGAAATGGGTGCCCACATAGATTACATACTTCCCGGGGAGTTTATAAGTGAATAGACAACAAGAGAGTCGAAAAATGTATCTCTCTCCCAAACAAACACAGTTTTACAAAATTAAGAGCACATCGCATACATTACGATTAGTGACACCTACATTTAGCCACCATTTAATTTGTAATCACTCTTTAAGATCAAAAGGTTCCATTACACCTTTAGAACCGAATGATTACATAGAAGTATAATCTTAATGACTTTAAAATAGTACATGAGTTAGGGCCAAATGTATCATTCAAAAGTGCGATCGCAAATGCCGAAATTCGCAGATTTTCCGCGTTTGCGATCGCAATTTAGCTAAGTGGGATGTATTAAGGTAAAACTGCCTCGCAAAATAAGGAATCGAAAAATTTGCGATTCCTTATTTTGCGATTGTATTTAAGGAATCGCAAATCTTGCGATTCCTTAAATGCAATGTAAGAGGCACAGAAAAAGTGCAATTTGGACTTAAGGAATTGCAAATTACCACCTACTTCAAGTTGGTGGTAATTTGCGATTTCTCTGAAAAATGCACTTGTTTGCATTTTTCAAAGTGCCATGTGATGCACATACATGCCTCCAGGGCATGTATGTGTGCCACATGTGCACACATGCACATTTCAGGGATGCAACAGGGTGTCCTTTTGACACCCTGGCACCCTTGAAATTGCATTCTCAATTTGCGATTCTCTAATTGAGAATCGCAAATTGAGTGTCTTCCCATTCATTCGTATGGGCCTCTAGGCCTATAGGAATGAATGGGAAGGTATTCCTTAATTGCGAATCACAATTTGCAATTCGCAATTAAGGAATATGTAGGATTCGCAAATTCATTTGCAAATCCTACATACATAGCGTTTTGCGATTCTCAAATAGCGATTCACAGAAAATGGCTATTTGAGAATCGTAAAACCAAACTTTCATACATATGGCCCTTAGCCGCTAATGCTGATACCCCAGGGGTACCAGTGAACATCAACCCCCAGTCATTAGATCGGATAACATCATTCTAAGTCACCCTGGGGCATGTCAAAACTAGTCTGAGTCCCCCAGGGAAATGATTAAAATATGCTCTTATCTTTCAGATTTTTCGATCATGATAAACCATACCTGCATTCAACCACCATTGAATTTATGATTATTCTATAATATAAAAAGGTTCTGTTACACCTGTAGAACCGAATGCTAAGACAAAAGTACAATCTAAATGACTTTCAAATATTACATGAGGGGGTTGCTATTGTAGATACCCCAGGGGAACCAGAAAACATCAACCTCTGTTTCAAGATCAGATAACGTCATGCTAAGTCCCCCAGGGGCATAACAAAACCACTCTAAGTCCCCTGGGGTCAGGATTAAAAAAGCACTCCCATCTTCCTGTTTTACCTATTGGGAACACCTGGCAAGGAATATTGCTATTAAACCTGGCAGCTTCCCCCACTTGTTTTAAGATGTAGGCTGTAGAGGACGTGTTGTGGAGTGCACACTGAAGGACTGAGGTGAAGGGGAAACTACAACTGTAGGGTGACTCTCTAAATCTCTGCAATAGGCAAAGTAATTTTGAAACCCCTTTCATTCCTTTATCTATTCATAACCCTCCAGTCTCTATTTTTTATAGCTTTTCCTCTCTAATGAAAGGAATAGCAATAGCGCGCCTCTGCCCAGACCTATGAAGACCTTCTAAAACAGAAAATAAGGTACGCTGCAAAAGTCTTACAAGACAGTTGTCTACCAGTTTCTAAAGAAATTGTTCACTACCTCACTCCCTTAAAAAACTACATACATAACATTGCGGTCACAGATTCCTTTACCCTTACTGTTCATTTTCAATGCAATGTTTAAGTTTACATCTACCTAGAGTCAAACTCCTTATCATTTCAAAATACAGTGAGACCTACACAGCATAAGTTGCCCAAAATTTACATAGAGCAGACTTTGATAATAGAGCCCCCCAAATTAAGATCCATCCTAGCATGGAATACATGAGCAATTATTACATTTGCTCACATAGACTAACAACCCTAAAAGGGTTGAAGATGTTTGCATTTAATGGAGCAAAAATACAGATTATAAAAATCATTAGGTGCATGCATTATTAGAAATATGGGACAACATCAGTACTAGATTCGAATACATAACAAATTGTTCTCCATGTCGTTTTGCCTCCTTCTAGGACTGGACAAATAGTCCCATATGACCAAAGAAGAAGAAGAAAACTTCAAAAGTTGGAGGAAAAGTATGTGTCCCATTTGAGTTAATTTGACTTCAGGAAGGGATCCTATAAAACGACCTTCTCTTCCAGGGGATCCTCATCAATAGTCATAAGTACATGAATATTCCCGCCCATGCGCGGGACCCCGGAAACATATAAAAACATATATGTGGAAACCATATATGTAGCTCTATATATATATCCATATATATATAACAATAAACACACAATGCAGCCTTCCATATACTAGAAATGCTGAGCAATGTTGTAAGAATTTCCCTCGCACATAAATACAAATCCAATAAAGCAGGGAGAAAGAAAATACATTTGAAAACTCCTATAATGTACAGCAGAAAACATAATCGTGCAAAGAGGAATGCAAAACATTGCCAGCACATAGGCTGCATTGTAAAAACACCTGTATAGAAAGCTGAAATGCTAACCCACAGAAACACACAGGATAAACTGGCACTGTGCCTTTAAGGCACTCATGACCCCCAGCTTCCCATCATGCCTCAGGGGTGACAGTTAGGTCAGTTGTTCTTTCAGGCTCCTTCTGTCATGACCCTGGTAACTTCAACTCTCAGTTTTATCTGATTTCTGTCAGAAATTACTGCTCTTTTTTTTGTCAAAAAACTTTTACTTTGACGTATTTTTGCTGTTGAAGTACTTTTCTTCTATTTTTGAGAGAGTTGGGCATAATTTTCCGGTCAAATTTGCCCTCTCTTTTTGACTCTTGCCCTTCCTGTGGCAAGAAGAAGGCTAAAACAGACTCCCATCCTGCCTGTATTCTTTGCCTTCCTTCTGATCATGCTCCCAAGACTTGCCAGCATTGCCAATCACTCTCCAAAAGAGCACTGAAGGACAGAGAGAGGATTCGCCTCTATGGGCTGGCTGAGAAGGGAAAAACACTTTCAAGAGGCAGGTCTCCGATGAAGAAGAGGAAAGAGAGAGCCAGGTCTTCATCTAGAAGTAAGGTTCCAGTCTGCTCTCCATCAGCGTCGGACTTGGCAGCGAAAACGTCGACGAAGAGACAATTGGCGGTGGGCTTGCCGTCGAGAGAACACTGGTCGTTGTTCTGATTTCCGCCCTACACATCACCTGCTCAAATAAGGTTGGAGTTTGGCCTTTTACGACAAGTTCTAGCTAGGTATGGTGCTTATGTAATTTGTTGGCACAAGATTAGAAGTGCCACCACAAACACGCTAAACTATCTGCTGTGGTATAATATACAAAAGACACATAATTGAGCGACGGAATGCAGAACAAATCAAAACATTTTTCCCCAGTCATGAGATCTGGGTTAAATCCATCATTCTTTTGCTCACCATGCCACCCCAGTTTAGACCTGGCAATATGCAAATCAGTCTTGACCCTGTGCCTCATGGGAACAGTCCAGCCCGAACTGCCAAGACAGGTCCTCCCTGGACCGGAAAAAAGCATCCTAGGACCGGTTTCGGAGTTTCACCCCTCGTCAGCCAGGATAGCTTGATTTCAGTGGCACAGTGAGCCCGGGACCTACGTCTAGGCATACCCGGCGCACTTAGGATGAGAAAGTAAAAGACACACAATTGATGGACGGAATGCAGAACAAATCAAAACATTCTCCCCTCGTCAAGAGATCTGGGTTAAATCCATCATTATTTTGCTCACCATGCCTCCCCAGTTTGATATACAGCATAGGGAGCACTCCCAAGCTAGAAGCGATCTTCAGCTAGCCCTAGAATCTACCAAACTTACAGGACTCTGGGATGCGCAAATTGGCCATTCTAACTTCAAAAAGTTAGTCTGGAAGACCATAAAACAAATCTCCTTGGTGGAGGACAAGGCAAGCTTCTCAAATATATCTCATACCTGGATGACCCTCAACTCTTACAAATCACTTGCTCCACAAATATTTTTCAACCAGGGTTACCCAAAGTCCATAAAAATGAACTTTTTGAGGCACAGATTGAGAATCTTCCTGTGCGCTCACATTTTCCACCATGGCTGAGGACATTAACACAAGCCGTGCAAGTTGTGTAATACCAAGCAAGGCGACATTTTACATCTAATCTGCTTATGCAAGGAATTGCACCAAGCACGGCAACAACTTCTAAAAGAACCTCTCAAACAGAAAGGCGTTCGCACCAGGAGGCAAGCAGTGCTAGCCTGCTTAAATCCAGAAAATATACAACTAAACTGCAGAGTGGTAAAATTCCTTATGCTGGCCGAACAAAAAACACCCAAAATGTCAAAAGTCTTATAAGGCCTTGACACTACAGGCTGACCTGCTGATGGGGAAAATGTCTCAAGCCAAACCACTCCAAGGACACACTGCCAGCAGTAAAGGGATCATCCCTGCAACAAGTGGAGATAACTTTGAATGACATAATTACCATGACTTGATAAAAGAGAATACAGGGCAGGAGCTAATAAATATGAGACTGCAACTTACAACATCCAGCTAATTAATGACATTTTTTTGTGATTACAATTAATTCTGATTTTACATTGCGAAGAATTTTCTACCTTTGGGTTTTAACTGGGTTTTATCTGAAGATTGCCTTTCACAATTTCAATAATGAAAAAGGCAGCAAAGATGGATGAAATCACACTGACTGTCTGTTGAAAATTGTATCTCTCGTTTTAAGCATTTATATTGCAATGGTTTTAATGAACTATGCAAAAATAAAGAAACCTGAAACCGGTCGCCGACAAAGACTGCAGGTACATCAGATCCTGCGACGTTGTCAACCCGGCGACGATCGGCGTCGAGGAGTCGTTCTACGTTGGTGCAGGCTTGCCCAACCTTCGAGGGAAAGATCTCCGCCGTCGCCGTCAATTCGGCGTTCGATGTCGAGACATGCTCCGTCGTCACCGGGTCATCGGCGTTCGGCGTCGAAGCAGGCGTTTCCGTTGCTGTCAACCAGGTGGCAGTCAACGTCGAGGGCTAGATCTTCGTCGCCGGCGAAGAAGGACTCGTCGTCGAGACCTAGGGTCAAATATACTAGACGTCATTCGACATCGAGACGGCGGTCTCCATCGATGGCGAGAAGTGCTCCAATCTCGACTCCGCTGGCTTCCAAAAGACGATCAGCATCGAGAGAGAGATCTGCAAGGCCTAAAGACACGACGTCGAGAAGGATTTCTCTGTCGATTTGTACTTCGCCTGCACATTCAACGTCGAAGGCGAAGTCTGTCACGTCCAGGTGTTCGACGTCGCATCATTTAACGTCGAAACACAAGGAAAGATCAACGTCGGGGAGACGATCCCGCTCTAAAGATTCACTAGTCATGGTGACGCATAGTCGGTCGACGTAGAGACACTCCCTATCGACGTCGCATCGTTCATCAAGATGCCGATCACGCTCCAAAGATTGCAGAGAGTCCTCTCATTTTATTATGAGCTCTCCCCAGGCGCTCTTGATGTCAGGAACATCTCCCAGAGGCTCTCCACGGAGACAGCGATCTCCTTCTATTCATCTTTTGACCAGATGGCTTGAACCTCTCCATCACTGGCAGAAAGAACCCTCCGGTCACGCTCAGTGGCCTACGGACTATTCCAGTCGACTGCACAGATGCCCACTACAACGTCTGGTGCAGTAGGTGGACAGGTCTTCCACTACTCAGACCAGAGATCACCGAGGCAAATCTCCGGAGCAGAGATCAACTCATGCTTATCGCAAAAGACGAAGATCACCATCTTTGTCGTCATCTTCGACGCACTCATCCAAAAGGGACTACTCTCCTACCCTTACAGATAGCCCTCCCTCAAGAGTGTCACCCAACGATGATGTGAACACTTTCCACGATGTCCTCGCTAGAGGAGCAGAGAAGCTGAGCACAGACATGTCAGCTCCTCAGACCACCACCTCAATCATTTTCGAGACCCTCCATCAGAGGTCTGCGGCTAGACCATTACTCCCTCTAGTCCCTGGTCTCCTTGAACCGGTAATGGACATCTTCCTCACCCCATACTCAATTAAAGCAGCTCCGGCTCGGATCCTGAAAAAGTATAAACCTGCTGCATCGGATCCTCTATTTCTGAAATCAGATCCTCCACCGGATACCTTCATCATCGCAGCAGCAAAGAAGACACACGCGGTGGCTTCTTCCTCCGCAGCTCCTCCAGACAAGGAGAGTAGAGCCTAGGATTCTTGGTGGAGAATGGCCTGCGGCTCTGCAGCATCTTCCCTTAAGGTGTCTAGCGCTGCTGCCCTGCTGAACCGTTACGACAGGTCCTTATGGGATTCGTTGGAGCGTTTTAAAGAGAAACTGCCAAAGGAGGATCAACAAGACTTCTCAGAGATTCTCCAAAAAGGGGCGCTGGTAGCCAATCAAATTATCAGCACAGCAGCGGATGGGGCTTCTTTGGCTGCACACTCATATGCACACGGAATATGTGCAAGGAGGTCTTCTTGGTTGAGCTTAACAGCTTTAAAACCGGAAGCTCAACAGGGTAGTTTGAATCTCCCATTCTCTGGTAAATCCCTTTTCGGATCACACACTGACGAGGAGAATGAAGGCCGAGTTGGATACACTAAAGGCTGTGGGCCTTGAGAAAAGAAAGGAGTTCAAACGACGCTACAGGCCCTATAACCGCAAAAATTACCAACAGAGGGTTCAAACCCCTCAATGGTTGCAAAACAAACAAACCAAATCTCAATACCAAGGCCGTCGTTCCTCGAGAGACAGAGGAGGACATCAACAACAGTCCTCTTCCACAGCTAAAACTCAAGGCAAGCAATGATTTTCTGCTTCCTCTAGCCCTGTTGTACACTCCAGTGGGAGGAAGTATTTCGAAATGTATAAAAGAGTGGCGCAACATCACCAAAGATCAGTGGGTGCTAAATATACTGCGCAATGGGTATGTGCTACGTTTCTGCGCGCCTCGAAGAGACATTCCTCCGGTAAGGTCACGTCCTCAACACCTGGAACTGCTGCGTCAGGAAGTGTCGACCCTCCTGAAGAAACTAGCCATAGAAGAGGTCCCTCCTGCCCAGAGGGGAAAAGGAGTCTACTCCAGATATTTCCTTGTTCCGAAAAAAGATCAAGCAAACAAGTTCAGACCTATTCTAGATCTCCGATCTCTGAACAAAGATTTACTACCTCACTTCCTTAAAAAACTACATACATAATATTGCGGGCACAGATTCCTTTACCCTAACTGTTCATTTTCAAAGCAATGTCTATATTTACATCTACCTAGACTCAAACTCCTTTTCATTTCAAAATACAGTGAGATCTACACGGCATGAATTATCCAAAATTTGCATAGAGGAAACTTTGATAATAGAGCCCCCTCAAATTAAGATCCATCCTAGCATGGAATACATGAGCAATTATTACATTTGCTCACATAGACGAACAACCCCAAAAGGGTTAAAGATGTTTGCATTTAATGAAGCAAAAATATATATATTAGATTATAGAAATCATTGGGTGCATGCATTATAAGAAATATGGGACAACATCAGTACTAGATTCTAGTACATAACGAATTGTTCTCCATGTCTTTTTGCCTCCTTATAGGACTGGACAAATAGTCCCACATGACCAAAAAAGAAAAAAAACACTTCAAAAGTTGGAGGAAAAGTAAGTGTCCCATTTGAGTTAATTTGACTTCAGGAAGGGAACCTATAAAACAACCTTCCGGTCCTGACAAAAGTAGTCCCACAGGGCGCAAAGTTGGCTGAAACATGTTGACCTGGTTCTTCCAGAGATAGATGTGAGAGACACCTAATACCTCTCTTTTCACATCTTGCATTTCTAATCATACCACTACCTTTGATCTTCTTAATAAAATGTGTCCTTTCTAAAGGTGAGAGGTATTTTTTTACTTTTTTTCCTCACATGGTGGATCCCATATGGTCTCAGGTTCAAGAGACAATCCCTCCTGGTGGAGGAAAAGACCCAATGATGTAACGATAAGTGGCTAAGTACGCCAATGGGAAGCATGCCTTTGGCGGAACAACACTGTAGAGGGTTTTACAACAATTATTTTTGGTGTTGCCCCCACTCGCCCCGTCTCAACACAACTGTTCCACTCCTTTTGATTTAGCATTTTCCTTTAGGGAAGTTGAGAGGAACTTTAACTTCTCCCTCCCTCTTTTGATTCTTGAGGTTTAATCTAATCTAGCCATATGGATGGCAATAAATGAGCCATTTAAAATCTAAAATGAAGAATTCCTTACCTTTCATGTCAGAAAGATGTAATAGTGATGAAATATTGTAATGACTTATGTTAAAGTCTTTAAAACTCTCTAGTCTGTGGGACTGGTTTGAGCTGAGCTCAGAGGAGTGTCCGGAGACCCCGGGCTCGGCACAGACGGGGACGGTGTGACACTACAACAATGGCACAGGCACAACGTGACCAGTAAAAAGCAGTGGAGGCAGCTATGAAAATCACGACCTGCGGACTTGGAGTGTCACCCGGTTTCTGCTGGGGATGCGGCTGGTGGTTTGGATTCGGGCCCTGAGTCTTATTCCACACTTGACACTGCCAAGAGTGGAGAGTTGTCTCATGTCAACCCACAGACTTCTGATGATACCCACTGACCTCTTTGGTTTTGATGAGACACCTAGAAGGGGGGGTGTCTGTTCTCATCTTCTGCCTAGAAGGCCCCTATGATGGGTGTGTGCTTTCTTCGTTTTACTGCATGGCTGGGTGTGGGGTTGCTTCGCTGGGGCTCCCTTCTCTTGATGGGGACTACGTCCTGCCTCTGACACTCCAAGAGGAGTGGTGTAAATGACTCCATGGCTTACTGGTTTGTTTGGTTGCTTGTCTTTGTTGGGTTGGAGGATTTTGCCTTGCTGTCTTGGGGAGGAGGAGTTGGGATGTTGTTTTTTTGGGTTCTAGCAGGTGTCTTCTTTCTTTGATTTCTTCTGGCTGTGGGGGCAACACCACTGCCTACTTCTTACGAGCGGGTGCGTTTCTGTTGGACAGTGATGCTTTGCTGATATGAGATAATGGTAATGCCTACAAACTTCTCTCCTGGAATGTGTGGGGCTTGAATACCATCGTTAAGCGCTTTAAGTTAGAAGCATACCTGCGGCGAAGGGGAGTCCACCTCGCGTTGTGACAGGAGACTCAACTGAATGATCGGGAGGAGGCTGCATTGTGCAAGTGATGGAGGGCTCATGGGGTTTACACCACATTCTCATCTTTTGCTAGGGGAATACTAATTTGGGTGCGACCCGGGCCCCCTTTCAAGTCACCAGTGAGAAAGTCAATGCTGAGGAGTGCTGTTCCATCCTCACAGTCCGTTTGGATGGCTGAAATATTTATTTTGTTAATATTTACGCGCCCAATGTCGACCAATCCCTGTTTCTCGACATGTTGTCCAATTTTTTGGCTCCTCTACTGCCATGAGCGCATATTGTTGGTGGCGACTTCTATTGTGTTGCCTATATTGACCTGGACCTCTCTCACCCCCCACTCGGGGATTCCCCCACTGTTCATTTAGCTGGGAGATTCTCTGCCTGGCAGCACCATTGGGGTCTGGTGAATGGATGGCAACATCCCCACCCGGAGGACTGTGACTATTCGTTTAATTTCATCATACATGTGCTGCATGTTCACCTCAATACCTTTTAATGCTAGCCTGACATGCTGGGAGCAATCACGGATATAGAATATTTGTCCAGAACCATTTAAAATCACATCCCCCTCCTGTTACCGTCACAATGTAGTGGTGTGCATACATGCATCATGCTGGTGTCTGTAAGCTGTCAGTTTGGTAGACCCGGTGGTCCGTGAGGCTATTAAAAAGGGGATCTGGCACTTTTCTGCTGAGAATGAGGGTACTGCCTCTTCACTGCTCGCTACATCGGAGGCATTCAAAGTCGTCCTTTGCGGACAATACATATCTGAGATGGTAGGAGCGCTGACGAACATCTTGGGAGAGATTGTTGCTCATTAAGAAGCCATCAGAGATATAGAGCGTTTGCGACCAGAGAGGCCAGACCTACAACATGCCCTACTGGAGGCAAAGGAAAAAGTAGCAGAACATATTGTGCGCCTCCGCTGTTTCAACCACAAAGCATATATGGTTTGTCACACACACCAAGAGGGACACAATGGGACCCCTCTGGCAAGGTTTGCCAATCCTGCTATGAGTGGTTCTCCGACTCCAGAGTTGGTAATGACTGTGGGGACCAGACTATATACACAGGCTGAAATAAATCGATCCTTCTCCAATTATCCTGTCAGACTGTAGTCCAGTGTTGGTGTGACACAGGAACAGACCATTTGTGACTGGTTAACTGTCCTCCTGCTTCGCAGACTGGCTCCGCAGGCGGGGGAGGCAATAGGCGGGTACATCTCAGAAGAGATGTGTGCTGAAGTGCGCCATATGGCCCACAGGAAAATTCCAGGGATAGATGGCCTCCCGGTGGAGTTCTATGCATCCTACATTAATCTGCTGGCTCCCCACTCAGCTCCATTGTACCGGGAGGGGCTGATGGCTCGTGTCTTGCACCCTACCATGCAGGAGGCAGTTATTGTCCCCTACTCAAACCCTGGAATCCTGCTATTGATGTGATGGCTTACAGGCCGTTGTCGATTCAGGACGTTGATTATAAACTCCTCATTGGTATCCTTGCACAGTATCTATTGCCCCACATATTGGGCCTGATCAATGCTGTCCAGTTGGGATTTATCCCTGGCTGTAGCATGGCACTCAAGATCTGAGTGATGGCACTTCCCTGCCAAAATGGTCTGACTTCATGTTTGCAGAGATTTTCAAGGCTTTCGATAGCCTGCATGGGGAATTTTCCCACACTGTCATGCTTTGTACGAGGCTGGGGCATCACTTTGTTTGAATGGACTTTCTTGCTCTACCTGAACCCTGTGGTGCGGATCCAAATGGGACATGGAAAGAAGCAACCTACAGGATGCCCATATCGCCCCTGCTTTTTGCCATTGCAGTAGAGCCACTGGCGTGCAGGGCCTGTGGTGAACTGTTTTATGCTAGCATTCTTTCCAGCGGAGTTTCACATTACATCTCCCTCTATGCAGATGACATGGTACTTTACCTGGGTGATCTGTGCACGGCGGAACCTGAGAGAGCGGTGCATCTTCTCACGACTTTAGAGAGGCCTCTGGCCTATGTGTGAATTTGCTCAAAACTTGTCTGTTCCTGATTTTAGGAGCCAGGTGCAAGCCCTGACTCTATGTGGCATGAGGTGTGAACGAAACGTCATATGCTCAGACGTTGAGTCCCATGCTCACTTTGCCACTGGATTCAAGCAAGCCTGGCTGAAGACGGATGAAATGCCAGAAACCTGTCCTAGGAAGCTTGTTTCCGGTCCAGGGAAGGCATGGCTTGGCAGTTCGGGCTGGACTGTTCCCATGAGGCACAGGGTCAGACTGATTTGCATATGGCCATGTCTGAACTGGGGTGGCAGAGTGGGCTAAAGAACGGTGATGGATAAAACCCAGATCTTTTGACTGGGTGTGAGTGTTTGATTGGTTCTGATGCTCCGTCCATCACCACCCTCTTTTGTACCGCTTTGTTCGTCATAAGTTGGCAGGGTATGCTCAGACGTTGAGTCCCTTGCTCACTTTGCCACTGGATTCAAGCAAACCTGGCTGAAGACGGCTGAAATGCCAGAAACCGATCCTAGGAAGCTTGTTTCCGGTCCAGGGAAGGCATGGCTTGGCAGTTCGGGCTGGACTGTTTCCATGAGGCACAGGGTCAGACTGATTTGCATATGGCCATGTCTGAACTGGGGTGGCAGAGTGGGCTAAAGAACGGTGATGGATCAAACCCAGATCTTTTGACTGGGTGTGAGTGTTTGATTGGTTCTGATGCTCCGTCCATCACCACCCTCTTTTGTACCGCTTTGTTCGCCATAAGTTGGCAGGGTATGCTCAGACGTTGAGTCCCTTGCTCACTTTGCCACTGGATTCAAGCAAGCCTGGCTGAAGACAGCTGAAATGCCAGAAACCGGTCCTAGGAAGCTTGTTTCCGGTCCAGGGAAGGCATGGCTTGGCAGTTCGGGCTGGACTGTTCCCACGAGGCACAGGGTCAGACTGATTTGCATATGGCCATGTCTGAACTGGGGTGGCAGAGTGGGCTAAAGAACGGTGATGGATCAAACCCAGATCTTTTGACTGGGTGTGAGTGTTTGATTGGTTCTGATGCTCCGTCCATCACCACACTCTTTTGTGAGCGAAACGTGGTGCAATACTTGGGGCTCTGAACATATTGCACGGTCCCTGAACAACTAGAGGGCAATGTGGGTACAGCAGTGACGACTTTCCTTGTGAGGTCATGATTTTGAAAACATTATCCCTGTCAGTGGCGGACTTGATAGTCATAACTAAGATGATAGCATTGCCTCACCTTCTGTACTTTTTTGCCACCTTCCTGGTCGTGGTGCCGAGGAGTACATTATCATGACCTGGACACGATCCTGATTGACTTAATATGGAGCAGGGGCCTTTGGTATGTTAAACTAGCTAAGTTGCAGCGAGCATTCACTGATGGGGGGATAAACATCCCTGACTTTAAATCCTACTACCTAGCGGCACAATTGAAGTGTGGTATGAGGTGGTTTTAGAGACAGGAGACCGCAGGGATGCTGGGATTATCAGACCCCCCTGACGAGACTCTGTTGTTGACCATTTTGTTTAATCCTAAACAGGCTTTCCCTGCCGGGCGGCAAGATGTACTCGTGCTTCAGAACTGCTGGCTGAGGGTGCTCCGCCGAACCCAGCTGCATGCTCCATATATCCCGGGACTCCCTTTTCAGGACCTCCTCATGCAGGTCAGGGAGATTTAAGAGGGTCGCCTACAAGAATGGGTAAAAGCGGGTTTTATTATGGTAGTGCACTTAACAGGGATGGCATCTTGGACTCCTTCGAAGATTTGTGCGCAGAGTTTGATCTCCCAGTGGGGCAGTTTCTATTATATGGTACCCTTGCAGTGGTGGTGCATAGGCTATGGGGAGGTGGTAAGCGTAGCCACAACCTCTTCATGGTTACCAATTTCTATATGATGGCACTAACATTCAAAGATTGGTCTCTTTATGTACGGGGTGCTACGTATGGATGTGCTCCCCTGTCTCACATTACTGCATAAACGTTGGGAAACTGAACTGAATTCACCCTTGACTGATGGGGACTGGTCTAAAATGTTGGAGGTTGCACCCAAGATAACCCGCAAATCCTGCTTCATATTTATTCGTTATTATGTATTACACCAAGATTACCTGCTGATAATTGGGATCTTCATCACATGCTTTGGAGGCTTGCTCATTTAACCTCTTACTAGAATGAGGTGGTGCACCACTTGGCTGAGACAACAGACTGCTTCCTGATCCCCGCACCCGGGTTATGCCTGCTGGACCTTTACCCCCGGTCTGCTTAGCATAAAGCCATGACCGGTTCATTAATTTGGCCCTAGTTCTTGCCAAGCGAAGAGTTATGATAGACCAACTGCAATGGGCGGACTCAGATCGGTGTTCACTGCTGAGGGACGATCATCAGGGCAGGAGGCCATAGAATCTGTAATAACTTGGGAAACACTACTGGCTGACATGCTTGTAGGTGATACTGAGGGTGATGATTCTATTTCTGATTGACTAGGGCCGGACTCCCCACAGACATTGGAGCGCTGTGTGGCTGTGGGACTGGCTATCACCCCCATTGATTCATTGGAGCTCACTACAGCATGTGAAGTAAAGCGTGACTCATTTGGGCAAGGACAATTGCCTCAAATATCTTTGGATCAATAATGTGGCCAGGCAAAAGAGGGGGGAACAGACACCGCTGGAGTTGGTAGGATTGGTGGGGGGTTTAGGTTGGGTGCATTTGATAGATATCAAAGGGAAGTATACCTCCATTGCCTGGATGGTACTCATACAAACCTCTTGCACTTGAGAGGAGATTCGCTGTCATGCTAAACACCAATCTGAGTATTCACTGTTGCTTACTGTTTAAGACGGGCTGACCAGTATGGAAACGTGACCCACCGTTGTTTACTATATTCTGCTCTTTTATGTACTTCCTAAAGGCTTTACTGTGCTGACATGCTAAACAATAATTAAGAACTTTGTTTAAAATAAATAAAAAACTTCAAGCTATGGCTGAATTCCTGTATTTATAATTTCCTTATTTTTTCGACTGCCTCTGAGAACTCACAGTCATGCTCTAAACCTTCTGAAATAGCCATAGAGCAGCGTTGTTAGTGTAGAAAACATTTTTTTTAAAAATATAGAAACATGTTGGATGCCATGATGCACCAATGTTTCAAAAGATAAACTTTCCTAGTTGTTTCAGTTTCGTGTTCTTACAGGGATGAATGGAAGGCCCAAGCCCGAAGCAAAGGAGAGAGCTTAGGTGGACCGTGTGAGAGAGTGGCTGGCCTGACATGCGGCTTGCTGAGGTGGAGATGGTTAGTTCTGCGGTGGCTTGGAGGAGGCTCCCTTCTGCCCTTTGACCTCATCACTGTCGGCCCCTGTGGAGACTGCAGATGTAACCGAATCAACTGTGAAGGCCTTCGGGCAGATCATACACGGAAGCGATTGGCTTGCAGAGGATCTTGTGGTTGCCTCTGCAGTTGCGGTGGTCGGAAACGCAGAGGCTGAGCGCAGACCTTCCTTACTGCTGTGGGACCCTGCGTGCATAGGGGCACAAGCCCCCAATAAACAACCTGGTTCCCTTCCTGGTAAATTCGGGGGGGAGGGGTTCAGCCAACATGGCAGGGTTCCTGCTGTGGCCGCAGCGGCTGGTGCCAGGGGCCTGAGGGCTTTCAAGAGCCCCTCCTCCTGATTCTCTACATGCCGTTGAAAACCTTGAGGGACAGGAGGGCTGACTGCCTCTCAGAGGACACTGGGTGGTCTTGTCCGGCTGCGTCAGCTGCTGACTGAAGGGGCATTCGGCTGTTACTCTGAGTGGAGAGCTGATCTTGCACAAATAACCTGTGGTTGGTGGGTCTGCCAGAGGGCACAGAGGGACAGCAACCAGAAACATTCTTCAGAGACTGGTTTAAGGCATGGATCCTGGATCGGGTGCTATCCCCCGCGTCATACTAGAGAGGGCTCACAGAGCACTCGCTCATAGACCGCCGCCTGGCGCACCACCCAAATCCATCATCATGCGAGTACTAAACAATGTGGACAGGGATGCTATGCTACAGTACGACCACTGCCTACAAGATATTCACTGCGCTAATGCTAAAGTGATGGTATTCTCCAACTACACTATCAACGTGCAGCTCATGTGTAAATCCATTTTGGAGATGAAAAGAAAACTTAAGGCTATAAAAATTCAATATGTGCTTATTTACCCTGCTAAACTGAAAGTGGTGTTCCAAGGCAAATCACTATTCTTTGAAAGTCTGAAGCCAACATGGGACTGGGCAGCAGAAAGGAAACAATTGCCAACAGCGCAAGTGGATCCATTGATGCTCTAGGAGTGGACGGATCACCGCAGTAGAGAAGGTTGATGCAGAGAGGAGGTGGGAGACTACATTATCAGATCGATCCTACCATGACAAGAGAGTGATCAAACGGAAGCTGATTCCATGCTTATGCACCTAAGAATGTTAGTGATCTACAACCAGATCTTTGACACTGGAACATGGGATCAAAGCTAGAAGTTTGCTGGTAGATTCTAAATGTCTAGAAGGGTTGTAAAAGCGGAATATAGCGCTAAGGTATTCGGGGCCAGTCTGATACAAAGCATCATGTACCAGTGTCAGAGCCTTAAATTTGACCCTCTCCCTGGTAGGTAACCAGTGAAGTTCCCGCAAATGTGGGCTGACATGTTGCCTTTTCGGCACATTTAATGGAAGGCCAGCTGCCGCGCTCTGGATCACCTGCAATTTAACCATTAGGTATTCTGATATGCCCAGGCTTGGACTTAGGGCCGAGCCTTGAGGAACACCTGTGTCCACCTTTCCTGGGCTGGTCAACAGGGAGGAATCCAAACTTACTGGCTTCTGCCTGCTAAAGAAATATGTTAGCCAGTGCAATGCATGGCCTGTCGCTCCAATGGCCTGGAGGCAGTCAAGCAACAGTGTGAAGGGGAAGGTATTGAAGGACGCTGACAGGTCCAACATGACCAATACGGCCGTTCCCCCCTCCCATATATGGTTCCTTTAATATATATTCCGATACATCAACCAATGCGGTTTCTCTACTATGGCGGGGTTTGATGCCAGATTGGCTAGGGTGTAGCAACTTATTAGGTTCCAAGACGTTTCACAGTTGTATATTCACCTGCTTCTGCAATATTTTGGATAAGGCTGGCAGCAAGGAGATCAGCCTGGAAATGGTTGGAATAGCAGGGTCCACCTTTCTCTTTTTAATAAGTGGAAGGATCTTCACCTGCTTCCATGCATTAGGGACTGAAGCTGTACTTATTGAGGTATTTAAAATCCAGTTTACAGCCGGATTGATAGTCTCTGCCACCAAAGAAAGCAATTTCGGGCTGCATGGATCATTGGGAGAGCCAGATTTGATTGCTTTAAGATCCCTCAGCGAGCAGTCCAACTGAATGGTGTCAAAAGTACTCAGGTTTATCCTCGCCATTGGGATCTTCTTAGTAAGCTGTAGGATCTCGGCTTCGACCTCGGGTAGCCATGCTTTAACTAGGGTGGCTTGAATGCTAGAGATATTGTTAGTAAAAAAGCTTGCTAGCATTTCACACCAGTCGAACAAGCCTGCCTTGGTGTAAATGAAGGTAGCCAGGGACATAAAGCTCTTGACTATAGAGAAAATCTCTTTTGATTATTTTCCTGCCATTCCTATGCGCTCCTCGAAATAAGCTTGCTTCACTTTGGTTAAAGCTGAATAATATGCCTTTTGCGCAAGCTTAAAGGTCTCTTTGTTGGCTGAATTATAATTCTTCCACCATTTACGCTCTAGTGTCTTACAGTGTTTTTTCTCTATGAGGGCAGCTGAGAACCATGGACTAAAAGACGTACTTCTATGTGCTCTGCTCCGTACAACCGGGGACAAATCTTCTGCAGCGTTTCTGTTCCAATTGTCATATTTCGTGAGATCGTCATTCAGAATGGCAGATAACTCTGGGAGATGTTGTTTTAGCATCTGGTGCAGGTGACGCTATCACGTCCTGATCCCAATATATTTGCTGTATACTCTCCTAGGACACAAGAATAAAGGGGAAAATAATGGGGAAGACCGAGCGGAACCAGCCCTGCCTGACATTCGAGCCCGCAAGTCCAGTAAATCAAGGCAAAAAGCTCCCCCAGACTCAGAGGTCGACGCTCCCTCAGACAGTCTCAATGCCATCGAAAAGACACTTCTAGCCGTACAGAACAGTCTGCAATCTATTAATGGCAAGATAGATAACCTGAACCTCAGAAGGGATCACATGTCCACTAAATTAGACAAACATGCGCTGCGACTGGGGGAAGCACAAACCCGCATATCTGACGCCGAGGATGGGCTACAGCAAACAACAGAAAAAACCCTCGCCATGGAGAAGGTGCTGGCTATGATACAGGCCAAGAACGAAGATGTAGAGGCAAGATCCAGGTGTAACAACATACGCATAGTGTAGTGAAGGCAGGGTTTTTCTTGCACACATTGCTATGTTAGCATAAGCGTATTAGAAGTTAAACGCCATCTTGCCACTTTGCCGCCTTTGCACACGACACTACAGGTAACTGTTACTGTAAGTAAAACTGCTCGCTTACTTTTCTTCACATGAGAACGGTCTGTTTTTCACATCCCTGCACTTACACCGCGACCACAGTCTGTACACTAGGTGCAGAAGTCTTCAAGGTCAAATAACAATGTATGTTGTTGATTTGGGTTGATCGGCCCACGCTCTAGACACAACACGTACACGGCTGCAAATATCTGAAACTCAGGTGCCTTTAATATTGCATTGCATGCATGATGCTGGCACTTGGAGAAAACCTTTCCATCTACAGAGAGGTTTGCTGATCCTGTGATGTGATTCACCTAAGCTGATCTTGGAGGTATGGGGTTCCCCATTCAAACCTAGAGACCTTCTATTATTATAAAACTAGCTTTTAGCCAGAGGAGGGTGGTACACAAGGCACTATAAGACCTGTTTCCACTATCATTATAACATGATTTCTCCCTTTGTGTTTTATGGAATTGTAACAATGCTGATCGTTTTACTTCTAATCATTTGCCTGCTTATGTTAGCCAAAATACTGCATCTTAGAGCACGTAGTTAAAAATAAACATTTTAAACTTTTCCGTGTCTCTGACTACTCACGTTGTGGACTTGTATGAGAATAAAAATGAAAGAGTGTTCTTGATTCCCACCATTCCTGAGAGTACCCTAAGTTGCTTGTTCTGGGTTGTCTAATCATTGGTAGCTTCGCTGTAGTACGGAGAACGAATGAGACACTGATGCTAGTTGGATAGAGGTTCTGGGTACTGAGGTGAGGTTTTTGGTACACCACAATTCACTGAGGTCCTGGTTTCCTGTGCATAGTTCTGTGCATGAGTAGAATCCCCGCAACAATAGCAGGATTGCCAGAATCCACCAATACTGGTTGTCTAGAACCCTACATTGAGATTCTGCTACAGTCGGTATTTGGAGATGAGAATCTCTCACGGATGCTGATAGTGGAACAAGCGCATAGATCATTGGCTGCCCAATCAGCACCGGGGGCTCCCCAGCACCCTATAATAGCACGCTTGCTGAATTATAGAGACCGGGACACAGTCTTATGTCTGGCTAGGGAGAAGGGCAGCATAGTCCACAAAGGGAACTCCCTGGCCTTTTACCCGGATTTTACAGCAGCAGTGCAGGCAGCGAGAAAGGAATACCAACCAACCAAAAAGCTCGTCGTTGCAGAGAAGATCCCTTACGCAATGCTATATCCTGTGCGCTGCGCATAGGCGTTGACAGAAGATCGAAGATTTTCAACACTACAAAATCGGCAATGGACTATGCGAAGACCATCAAACGGAAAAATAGAGAGATCTCCAACCCGCAGACAGCGACGGTGACGGCTCCTTGCAACAAGGTATAGATGATCACCAAATCAACCTTGCCTGGGATGCAAAGTCCAATACTAAAATGTACTAATTGTTGCTTTCTTGTGAAATGTGCACTGGTGCTGTGGACTGATTTCCAGGCAGCGGAGACCTCTCAAACGTGTGACCTGAACTTTGGCAATGCAGATAAGATTTTTTTTTCATCTAGGGGAATGGCCTAGCATGTCAGTTGGTTAATGATGAAAGTAATGGGGCGGGAACTCTGCCCATATAGTTCTCCGTCCACCTCCCGCACAACCTGGGAGGGTAGCTGTCTCAGCGCTCCCCGACGGGTGGTCCACACAACTGTTTGTTCAATATGTTTTGCCTTTGGGTAATATTGGGGGAGGGGAGGGGGGTCTGGGATGGCTTTAGCAGGTTGGGGTTGCTGAAGTGTGTGTGGGGATTTGGGGGGGCTTAAAGGGGTGTTTTATGTGGCCAGAACTGGTATTATATGTGGGGCAAAAGTGTAAGAGCAATACCATCATTATATACGCTGTCAGTGCTATAGGTATGTCGACTACAGATAGTGAAAAAATGACGTGTTTGACCTGGAACGTACGGGGGCAAAAATCACTCAAAAAAATACGACAAGTGCTGGCGTATTTGGTTCGTCACTAAATAAAAATCGCCTTCATACAAGAAACGCACCTAACGCGTTCTAACGAGCAGGCCACAGGTTCAAACTGGGCTACATACCGACGGGCCTCTTCATATTCCTCTTACGCAAGGGGAGTGCTTACACTTGTCAAAAAAACTATCCCTTTCACAATGATAAAGAGCTGCACAGATGATGCGGGTCGCTAAGCCATAACTCACGGTAAACTAGCAGGGGACCTAGTCACCTTAGTAAATGTTTTATGGACCCAATACTGAGGATCCTGAATTCTATGAAAAGATACTAACCATTTTGCGAGCCTGGCCAGATGCAACAATAATATGGGGAGGTGACCTTAATACAAACCTAGGTCCAAGAAAGGATAAGTCCATTGGCACGGGGGGAACAGTCGCCAAAGGCAGCCAAAGTTATTAACGAAGGGATGTCAGAGCTATGTCTACTGGATATGTGGCGCCATCACAACTTAGACAAGCACGAGGGCACACACGTCTCCACTGTACACGGTAGCTGGTCCCGCCTAGATTACTGGTTAATGAGTGATCACGCGGCGACTTGGGTTTCAGAGGTCGTGAGCTTACCCAGAATTCCATCGGATCACAATCCGGTCAAACTGACAGTGCGCATCCCACAGGCCACGAATCGCCAATTCACATGGCTGTTTCACTCTGAGGCGCTACTAGATCCACTTTGTTCACAAATCATACGCGAGGCCATAACTCAATATTTTGCGCAAAACAAGGGTTCGGTGGACAGCGCAGCAACACTATGGGAAGTGTTTAAGTTACAATTCAGGGTCAATACAGCAGCACGACGGCAGGAATACTGAAAGACATCAGAGGTCAGAAAACCAAGGTTGAAAACACCCTATCCCAACTTGAAAGGCAATATGAGAGCTCACCAAGCGACTTGCTTCTTGCGCAAATAAAGGAGTCACTCATAGAACACAACTACCTGGCGACAGAAGAGATTCAATATCAATCGAGGAGGCATATCGCATGGGCATACAGGGAGGGGGGACGACCAGGTCACTCGTTAGCCACGAAGATTAGGGCGAGATCAAGTAAGCACACCATCACAAAAATAACGGACTCTGCCGGGGTGGATCATTACACCACACAGGACATAGTTACACAATTCAGAACAACTTATGCAGACATGTACAAGTCGCAAACGGGTGCACCTACAGAAGATATGGATGAGTATCTGTCGGATATCGCCCTAGCGTGGCTATCGGGGGGACAATGGGAATTTTTAGGTCAACCAAAATCTGAGGAAGACATCCTGCATGTCATAAAAACCCTACCTAACTGCTAGTCCGCCAACGCTGCTTTCTAGTCTCTCTTTTTTATACATTTTCTAGCCCTTCGGTATGGTGTTGGCGTTAATAGGGTTCGGTTCTTCTGATAGCCAGGTTTCTGAGATACATAGAAAATCACGGCTGCCTTCCTCTAGTAGGTCATAGATGTTGCAAGCGTGTTTTTGCATTGAGCGTGCATTTATTAGTGCAGCGCGCAGTGGAATAGTAGCTTTTTTAGAGGAGCGGGTGAAGGTGTGCTTATCTGTTTCTGTGCCCCATGTATGATAGAAATGACAGTCTAAGCAGTTTATCTAATCCCCCCCGAACGGGCCCTAAACTCTATTAGCCCTTCGTAAGCGGCACGAGATCTAGCAGAACACCTCTACTCTAACTGAAGTGCATCTTACCGTCTACAAGCTCACAGGTAGTGTGGTTGGCACTGGCCGCTTCCAGGATGCTGATGCACACAGACGGGCTGCCCTTAGGCATGCCTTCGACGCGCCAGCGGCACGTCCGTGTAGCGTGGCTGCTTTTAAGCATGAAGCCCCGGTGACCACTAGAGCAGGCACAACCAAAGAAATGGTGTCTCTAGTTGTCTAACCGGAAGTCTCTTTTGTCCTCCCTTCTAGTGCAGCAGAACTTCCCCCTCTCAGAGCCCCGATCTAGAAGCACCAGTACATTCAGTTATCATTTCCACATTAGAGGTATTACATATTTAAAAATAGCAAACTAATTAAAAGCAGTAAAAACTATTCAGAGCAATAAAGTGCAATGTGCAGTTCAAAACAATAATCGCTGTGCTAGAACACGGACTGACCTTATAGTGTTGTGTCCACGCAGCACGTCTGCTTTTAAGCATGAAGCCCCAGCAACCACTAGAGAATGCTCAATCAAAGAAATGGCGTCTCTAGTTGTCTCAGAGAAATAGAAAGACTTTATGACCAGAGAAGGGAGGAATATGAGTTCCGCCACCTTGAGGCGGCAACAGAGGCTCTTAAACAGAAGATGCTGCGAGGAGCTAAAGCAGCCCTTACAGAAATGCAAAACAGATTGTATGAATTTGAGGACAAAACGGGACAGCTGATCCACAGAATTGCAACCAAATCTCCGGAAGACAGTTTGGTCCCTCAGGTATGCACACGGGCAGGCAGAGCGACTCAGAATGTATCCGAAATAGCTGAAACCGTCGCGTAATACTATGAGTATCTGTATCAAGCAATATAGCAGAGCCAGACTGAATTACAGACCACGCTAGTAGCAGATCGAATAGTGCCATTTCTAGCCCCGAAAGGCAGGGCAGACCTGAATAGGCATTTGACAGTGGATGAGTTCTTCCCCGTCCAATAGGATATGCCACCTGGGAAAACACCAGGTCCAAACGGCTTACCCACGTCTTTCCTAAAAAGGTATGTATCCACTCTGATTCCACTCTTCATGCCTTGTTAATAGGTCCCGGTAAGGAGGCACTCCTCCCAGATGATATTCTTGGTGCACTAGTGGTGGTCCTTGCTAAGCTGGACAGGCCACTTTGGGAACCGGCATCCTTTCGACCAATCTCCTTGATTAACATGGAGGCTAAGCTGCTCGTGAAGGCCCTGACAAACTGCCCATGGATGAGGTCCTTGTTACACTACAACCAGAACAGCTTTATGCCTACCAGGGGCTCCCGGCACTGCCTTATGAGGCTGAAAATGGTATTATGCCACCGGGACTCTGACCCCATGGCCCTCATGCAATTGGACTTTCCGTGCCTATGTGGAACTGTTAAACACAGACCCATGGGCAAGAGTCCATGTCAATGGCACCATGTCTCAACAATTTTGTATGAACAGGGGCATCCGGCAGGGTAGTACCCTCTTCCCCTTCTATTCATCCTGCTAATCGAACCGCAGGTGCAATGGATTGGGAGAGATGCACAAATCTGGGCACTGAGATGGGGAGATATAAATGGACAATATCCTGGTATACCTCTAGCACTTTCTCTGATCGATTCCACGTCTGATGCACAGGCTGAGGAATTGCGGAGAGGGAGCCAGCCTGAGAGTATTCTGGGGCAAGTCAGCCGCAATCACATTAATGGGAGCCCCTCCAGAGCTACCCTCGGGATCCCCGAATCTCTGATATGTAACACGGTCATTCAGATACCTGGGGAACTACACAAATAAGGAACCTAGGTCTGCTGGCATAGCAATATTACTTCTCTCCTCCGAAAAATCAAGGGTCATCAGGCTAGGTGGACCACCCTCTCCCTTAATATATTGGGGCGTATCACACTCTTTAAAGTGATGGCACTTCCACAATTGCTATTTGTTCTACAGAACTACCCCTTTAAGGTCCCTTCTCGCTAGTTCACTGAGTTGCAGACCAGTATTAACACCTACATTATGGGGGGAGGTCGGCACCGAGAGTTTCTCATAAAGAAATGTATATTCAATCCCTCTACAGCGGTAGCCTGCGTGTGGCAACCCGAAACTATATTATTTGGTGGATAAGTTGTTCTCAATGAATACCTGTATATTTGGAGACAGGGTGAACCCTCTGCTCAATTGGGAAAAGACTCATGGTCCTGTCTGTAGAGGGAGGCCATCCCCCAGACCTTCCAGCGTTTACGACCATCCCCCTCAATAGCTGGAGAGCAGCATTACAATGGATAGGGTGAAATAGAGTGCACAGTAGGAAGGTACCATTATGGATAGACAACCGCCTTTCCAAATCAGCATTGCTCCAAGTTTTCCAGAAATTAAATATGCCATCAATTTCCAAACTGGAGGATGTCTGACGCTCTAACCACGTGATATTATAAGAACAACTAATGGCCAAATGTGATTTGCATAAATGACAATTCTTTCCTTTTGCTACCACTTTAGCGTGCACTAGAGAGATACAAGCTGCCCGTCAGGGCGCTTCCGTGGTATAGCCCCCTAGAGGCCAGACTTACAATTGAGGCTATAGAGGGTAAAGGTGTCTCTCACTTATAGAGGTCTGTGGTGTACAACATCCCTGACCCACTGATCAGATTAAGAGAATGTTTTAATTGCTAAATCTTCCTAATTTCTTATTTCTCTCTTTAGTATCTCACTCTCATTTCTCATTCTATTGGCCTGGCAATTATATCAATGAAGAGTTTAGAGCTATTGATGTCCTAGAAACTTAGCCCTTAGCTTTTCAACGTGTATTAATCATTGGAAACACAATATGGACCGAGGTGGGGATTTTTCCAGGGATTATCTAGACTTTCTAGCTACGTTGTGTTTACATGTCAAGTCAAGGTAGAAAGTCTTCAGTGCTGAACTGCTTACAGAGCTACAAGTACTGAGATAAGGTGGGAATGAGGAAGAACATATGGAAGACTCTCAGATGTTTATATATTGATTCTTGTCTTTTCTACTGCTGGTGAAGTTTACAAAATGAAGGGGGAAAATGAGACATTAATATCAAGTTACTTTATCACTGCAATGCTCTGCCAACAAGTCCAGACTTTAATTTAATCTAGTCACATGTATAGGAATAAATGAGGCATTTAAAATATAAAATGAGGAATTCCTTACCTGTCATGTACCAAAGATGTACAGTGAAATAAAAATGATAATGACGTTGAGGTCTGACAAAATCTCTAAACCAGATACACATTCTGTAGCATAAAACAACTTTGACAAAGATGGCGGCAAAGTCTTGACTACAGCTGCTATTGTTGACATACCAGCCCCTTAGCGACCCTGAAGATCCTGTGATGTCACAAATTCATCTCACTCTGGTAAGAACCAATGATATCACAATCTGAGAGAAAGATGGTAGCAAGGCAACACTGTTCTATTCAGGAAGCTAAGATGTTGCTGGTCAGGAGTGGCACCAAATGCACCACTTCTCACCACCAATCTTTGGAGTAAAGGGAAATTATGTGAACATATGTATGGGAATAAATGAACCATTTTAAATATAAAATGAGGAATTCCTTACCTGTCATGTCACAAAGATGTAGCAGTGGAGAAATATTATAATGACGTTGAGGTCTGACAAAATCTCTAAACCAGATACAAATTCTGTGGCATAAAACAACTTTGACAAAGATGGCAGCAAAGTCTTGACTACAGCTGCCAGTGTTGACATACCAGTGCCTTAGCGACCCTGAAGATTCTGTGATGTCACAAAGTCATCTCACTCTGGTAAGAACCAATGATATCACAATCTGAGAGGAAGATGATAGCAAGGCAACACAGTTCTATTCAGGATGCTAAGATGTTGCTGGTCTGCAGTGGCACCAAAAGCAGCACTTCGGAGAAACTCTAGAACCCCTTGGGGTAGGATTTCCCAAGTGGACCATGAGACAGGGAGAAACCATGCTAGTGCAGGTTCTTCCTTATATGGCCACTCAGGAAATAAAGGCTTATCTGGACAAGGTTAGCCTTATCTCCTTTCGTTTGGGGGGGGGGGGGGGAGTTATGTAGGAAGGTGGAATCTGACTAATGGTTGCCCCCAACTTTTTGCGTGGTATTTGAGTGGTTTTTGACTAGTCTGGCTGGGATCCTGCTATCCAGGACCCCAGCCTATCTGCTTTCTCCTTAAAACTGATGTGAGTACCCTAGGTACAAACCAATTAGATGCTGAGGATGTCCTGACAGTCCCTTGTAGATGGTACCCTAGGTACCCAGGGCATGGGTCCCTCAGTAGGCCTACCAGGGCTGCTGCACTTATTGTGCCACCCTGGGACAGCCATACAAACTGACACCACCAGACCACTACTGTAGTCTGGGTAAGGTGGTGCTAGCACCCCTTACAGGGATATAGGTACCCTATATCCCACCCCATTACAACACATATACTATCATAGGTCACCCCTATAGCAGACCTTGCTAATCCTACAAGGCAGGGTGCTGAGGTATGTGTGAGGGGGGACCCCTACCTGAGTAGGGCCTCTCTGCAACCCTCGTAAAATCATTGCTGGGTTGTTTGTAGTGTAGCCATACCACATACTCTTAACCGCATTATAAGTCTATCGCGATAGTGTGATAACGTGAGAATGGCTACACAGAACCATATCGTGTTTGTTGTGAAACATGTAGGAATCCTACCCCCAGTCCAGCCATGGGCATGAGGGCACGATTCCCCCCTGCTAGAGGGGCGATATGGCAAAAGCGGCCGAATTCGGACACCAATTTAAAAGTGCACACGTAGTACACAATGGCTACTACCCGCCACCCACACGACTCTGGCTGGCTGTTGCTGGGGAAAACCCCAGCCTTGCCAGCTGGACAATAGGGCTCCTGTGGCATGGAGGTGCTAGCATCTCCCCAGACAGGATATGTGGATTGGAACAGGGTGGGTGCACCAAAGTTGCCTTTCAGAGTTGCACGTAGGCAGC
Source organism: Triturus cristatus (assembly GCF_964204655.1). Classification (NCBI taxonomy): domain Eukaryota; kingdom Metazoa; phylum Chordata; class Amphibia; order Caudata; family Salamandridae; genus Triturus; species Triturus cristatus. The sequence goes on from NC_140591.1 coordinate 699,893,478, forward strand.
TACAGCGCCTACATTCTGCATACACCACCTGGAACCGGTTCAGGGGCATCCTGCCCATCGCCCAGGCGGGAAACACACAAAGGGGAGAGGGTGTAGCCACCCTTTCCCGCCTCACCTCTCATTGGTGGACACTACTCTAGACACTCCCCTAATCCTGGGGATAAAGGTGAATAACGTGGCCCCAGAGCCTCAGATTAATCTTGGACATTACAGACTTGACCTTCGACGAGCTGCTGCCCAGCTGACTGAAGAAATCTCCCTTGGGATAAAGGAGTTATCCCCCTGCTTGGCAGGCACCTGAAACACTGCAAGTGACCCGGTTGGAACTTTGCGGCTCTCACGAACTTCGTCGACTTCCAGCACCCTTGAGGTGGATTTCCTGAGCATCCCAGAGGCCAGTGAGTGTGCACATCAAACCTGAGCACCGTGGACCGCGTGGGTGCCGAGATTCCCAATACCCCAGGACACCAGCCACCTCTTGCGTAGCACACGACCCTGACCAGTGGGGAAGTTGTGCTTTGGCCCATTATTGAGCCAACCACCAAGCAGCATTTGTGCCAAAGATCAGCGCCCCAGTCCCCTCCGGTGGCCCGTGGACTCTCTTTTACGCACTCCATTTTGCTGCCTTCTGCGGTCCCTTGTCTCTCTACTTGTGGGCCCGAGCGGAGGACAATCTCAACAACTAAGAGTTCCCCTGGTTACTCCAGGCCTGCTCTACAGTCTCTCCAAAGGAGACCTCTCACAGACCTCGTGGGTCTGCACCAGTAGCTGATTTGTTCATCTTGCGTGGCTTGCGATTGCCAAGGCTTAGTGGATCCAATCCGGACACTAATACCACAGCAACCCTCATCCCACGTGGGACAGTCGCCCTCCCGAAGCTGGCCTTCCTTGAAGCCTCCCGGAGTCCGTGGCTGCAGATCCAAGCTACCCCTCTTTCCACTTGAAGCACCCGACATTGAAGGGCTCTTTGCTTTGAGCTCCCTGGTCACTGTGCCGTGACCCAGACTCTGTCCCCTCTGCTTTCAGGTTCTTCTCTACAAGATCTACAACTTCAATCTTCACGGCATCATCGACGCTTTTGGCTAGCAGCACTTTTGAACATTTTCCCATTGAAAATCAGCCCGCGACCCGACATCGAAAACGACCTATGCACCCAGCTTCCCTGGGGCAGGTAACAGTGGTACCCCGGTACTCTCGTGGTAGTGGGCTCTTCAAAAGCTTAACTCTAAAGTTTTAACTTTGTACTCCTGCTAGAAGTGACTTTAATCTGTTTAAATCAAACCGCGATATTCTCCATAGGCTTTAATAGACATCCCGATAGCAGCTACTTCCACTGCACGCGCCTCCCGTGGGTCCCATTCCTCATAACCTGGGGTGGATTCTTAAGGGGCCAGCGATCCTAAATACCCTAGGCATTGTCTGTAGAATTGTCGTGGTTCTTATACCACTTTTTTAATATATGGTGTGGTCCCCCCCTGGGGCCCTATGATTCCAGTGCTATTTTATTGTATCTATCAATGCTTGTTTGAATTGTAACTTTGCCTCAGCCTCATAAAGAGACTTGTGGGATTCTGTTTAGAATAAATACATCATATTTTATATATATACCTGTGTGGGCTACTCTTTCATTTGGTCATTCAAGAGGTTATCTATGGTAAAACAATAAGCTTAGCACTCCTTCCAGACTTAGCCTGAAGGCTGCTCTCCACAGCTACCACTAGGATAGCTTTCTTTAAAGGTTGTCTTAAACCTATCATCAATAAGAGTCGAATTGGACTGGTGCAAAGTGTTCCCTATAACTAGGAGACAGCATATGCCAGGCCAACTTCTCACAAATGTGTTTGTTGGCCCAGTAGTCTCCACCGGCCTCTTGTAATGCAGCAGAAACAGCACAGTCCTTAGGGCCCCAGCAAGAGTCTTGATCACAGCAGGAGTACGCCTACATAGAGCTCACAGGCTCTACGGGTGTTTTATCAGGCCTCCGATTCAACGCCCTTTTGTTCCCAGGCTCAGCCCCAATGCTTTGCCGCTATTTTGTGCTAGCAGTCTCACAGCCCTGCTCAGGGCAGGTTATGGTCCAACGTTACACTTCCTGGGTGCTCAGCAGGTGGAAACTAGGGCACCTGGGGGTTCCTGTTCTTAGCTCATCACTCTGCTGGTCCTAGGACCAGGATTTTGGGTAGGATAGCACTGGATGGTGTTATTTTCTGTGGGAGTGCCGGGCATTGCTGCTTACTCCATCGGCGGTTAGCCATGACCCACCTCAGACCTCAACACTAGTTGTGTTGGGTAAATCACAATCATCAGATACCTTAGTTATTTCCCCAATTTTAGTGTCTCACAGAACCTGGCAGAAATATTCAGTAAAATAGCTCCATGCCACCCACCGGGAGAGACTTCCACAACTCCTGTTGCAGAATGGGCCATGACTATTATGACTCAACACATTATCTCATAAGGCAAAGGACTGAACCCTCAGAGACTTGTTGCTCAATTTTTTGTTTGAAATCTATTTTATTGTTTTCACAATTAAACAGAAACTTATAACATCTACTTTGACAATGAAGGCAGAAAGCTTGCATATATCGTTCTCTGACAGATCAAAAATAGTGCCCATCAGTGCTCCAGAGATCAATAGCCATCAGGTATTAGAAATGTCTGTGGATGAATGTGCTTGAGACAGTTAACTGGCACAGATAATAGATCATCTTCCTCTGTCAGAAACTGTTTTGTCAAAATACTAGAGAGGTGAGTCCTCGACCCGTTTACCTCACTCATAGAAGTCCACCCCTCGTGGGAGTAAAGAGTCTTTAAATAATTGAAGGGCCTGTAGGAGGGGGGATGGATCGGGCATGCTCCAATTTAGACAGATGTTGCACTAGGGGTTGCCAAGTTTGCGTAAATTTAGTGTCAGTTTGTGCAAGATGATTGGAGAGGAGATCCATCGCAATTATGTGCCAGAGGACGGTGACCCACACCGGAGATGGAGTGGTCAGGGTTTTTTTGCAATGCAAAGCAATGACTTGCTTCGCTGCTCCTAGCATGTGGAGGATCAACCGCCAGTCGGAGTGGGTCATAGCCTTAAGAGATTGAGGTCAAAGTCCAAGAAGGGTTATCCCAAGGGTGCTCAGGATAGGAAACCCCACTACGCCTTTGATGTGGCTCAGCACCTCCTTCCAAAAGATCGTCAATAGTGGGCATGACCACCAAATGTGAATAAACAAGCCTGTGTCCACCTTGTAGCGGTGGGGAATATTTTCTGGAGTTGAAATGGGGTGTAATACCAACGTGTCATAAGTTTATAAACCGTCTCTTGTTGTGTGACACTCTTGGAAGTGTTAGGAATAGGTAGAGAGTGAGAGTGCTGCAGGACCCTATAAGTACGGGAAATCAGACAGTGCGAGCCATCCAAGGATCAAACTAACGTCTCAAATGAGGTAAGTAGATGCGTGGCTCCCAACTTATTTAGGGGGATATGTAACCAGTGCCGAATTTGATAATATTGCAAGTGCGCTGTAGCTGGAAGATGGAATTCCTGTCTACAATGGTTAAAGGATTTGAAGCACTCTCCCTCAAAGAGGTCAGCGATTCACGACACACTGCTTACCCAAGCCTGAAAAGATCAGGGCTGTAGGGCTGGGGGAAACCAGGATTGCAGGCAAGGGGGTGTTGGGAGAGGGGAAGGATGTAAGCCCACGTTTGATCGCTACTCCCATATATCTAGGACCGTTCTTGTTGGGGTGGCTATGTAGGTACTGCGAGGATGCGCTCTTTTTGGTTTCCAGGCCAAGTCCCATAGAGGGCGCCATGCCACGCCCTATCCATGTGAAACCAATGTTTCTCGCTTTCGCGAACCACCCTCTCCGGAATGAAACGCAAATGTGCCGCCCAGTAATAAACTAGAAGGATGATGCAGGCAAACCCCCCCCGGTCTTTTCGTAAAATTAAAAGTTTGTTGGAAAATCTTGGTCTTCCCTTGTCCCAGATGAAAGTATTGACCTCTTTCTGGAGGCTTGTAATGTCCACTTGGGGGATGGGAGTCGGAAGTGCTTAGAAGAGATATAATATCTTGGGCAAGATAGACCTCTTAACCATGTTAAGGCGGCTGAGACATGATATGGGGAGCAATTTCCATCTCCTAAGGTCTTCCCTAACGGAGCTTCTGCAGTCTGGCCAGTTTGCCTGAGTCCACAAATCCAGCATGGCCGTGATATTAAGGCCCAGGTATCGAATCGAAGGAGAGGCCCACTGAAACGGGGTAGGAGCACTAAGCTCTGCAACCTCTTGTGGGGAAAGAGTGAGATTTAATGCCTGCAATTTACTGACGTTAAACTCTGATATGTAACACGGTCATTCAGATACCTGGTGAACTACACAAATACGGAACCTAGGTCTGCTGGCATAGCAATATTACTTCTCTCCTCCGAAGAATCAAGGGTCATCAGGCCAGGTGGAGCACCCTCTCCCTTAATATATTGGGGCATATCACACTCTTTAAAATGATGGCACTTCCACAATTGCTATTTGTTCTACAGAACTACCCCTTTAAGGTCCCCTCTTGCTAGTTCACTGAGTTGCAGACCAGTATTAACACCTACATTTTGGGGAGAGGGTCGGCACCGAGGGTTTCCCATAAAGAAATGTATGTTCAATCCCTCTTCAGCTGTAGCCTGCAGGCGGCGACCTGAAACTATATTATTTGGTGGCTCAGTTGTTCACAGAATACCTGTATATTTGGAGACTGGGTGACCCGGCCACAATACTTGAACCCTCTGCTCTATTGGGAAAAGACCCATGGTCCTGCCTGTAGAGAGAGGCCATTCCCCAGACCTTCCAGCGTTTACGACCACCCCCCTCAATAGCTGGAGAGCAGCATTAAAGTGGATCGGGTGAAATAGAGTGCTCAGTAGGAAGGCACCATTATGGATAGACAACCGCCTTTCCAAATCAGCAGTGCTCCAAGTTTTCCAGAAATTAAATATGCCATCAATTTCCAAACGGAGGATTTCTGACGCTCTAACCACATGATATTATAAGAACAACTAATGGCCAAATGTGATTTGTACAAATGACAATTCTTTCCTTTTTCTACAACTTTAGCATGCACTAGACAGATACAAGCTGCCCGCCAGGGCGCTTCCATGGTATAACCCCCTAGAGGCCAGACTTACAATTGAGGCCATAGAGGGTAATGGCATCTCTCACTTATAGAGGTCTGCGGTGCACAACATCCCTTACCCACTGATCAGATTAAGAGAATGTTTTAATTACTAAATCTTCCTCATTTCTTATTTCTCACTTTAGTATCTCACTCTCATTTCTCATTCTATTGGCCTGGCAATTATGTCAATGAAGAGTTTAGAGCTTTTGATGTCCTAGAAACTTAGCCCTTAGCTTTGCAATGTGTATTAATCATTGGAAACACAATATGGACCAAGGTGGGCATTTTTCCATGGATTATCTAGGCTTTGTAGCTACGTTGTGTTTACATGTCAAGTCAAGGTAGAAAGTCTTCAGTGCTGAAGTGCTTACAGCGCTACAAGTACTGAGATAAGGTGGGAATGAGGGGGAACATATGGAAGACTCTCAGATGTTTATATATTGATTCTTGTCTTTTCTACTGCTGGTGAAGTTTACAAAATGAAGGGGAAAAATGAGACATTAATATCAAGTTACTTTATTACTGTAATGCTCTGCCAACAAGTCCAGACTTTAATTTAATCTAGTCACATGTATAGGAATAAATGAGCCATTTAAAATATAAAATGAGGAATTCCTTACCTGTCATGTCACAAAGATGCAGCAGTGAAAAAAAAATTATAATGACGTTGAGGTCTGACAAAATCTCTAAACCAGATACAAATTCTGTAGCATAAAACAACTTTGACAAAGATGGCGGCAAAATCTTGAATACAGCTGCCAGTGTTGACATACCAGCGCCTTAGTGACCCTGAAGATTCTGTGATGTCACAAAGTCATCTCACTCTGGTAAGAACCAATGGTATCACAATCTGAGAGAAAGATGGTAGCAAGGCAACACTGTTCTATTCAGGAAGCTAAGATGTTGCTGGTCTGCAGTGGCACCAAAAGCAGCACTTCTCACCCCCAATCTTTGGAGTAAAGGGATATTATGTGAACATATGTATGGGAATAAATGAACCATTTAAAATATAAAATGAGGAATTCCTTACCTGTCATGTCACAAAGATGTAGCAGTGAAGAAATATTATAATGTCGTTGAGGTCTGACAATATCTCTAAACCAGATACAAATTCTGTAGCATAAAACAACTTTGACAAAGATGGCGGCAAAGTCTTGACTACAGCTGCCAGTGTTGACATACCAGTGCCTTAGCAACCCTGAAGATTCTGTGATGTCACTAAGTCATCTCACTCTGGTAAGAACCAATGATATCACAATCTGAGAGAAAGATGATAGCAAGGCAACACAGTTCTATTCAGGACACTAAGATGTTGCTGGTCTGCAGTGGCACCAAAAGCAGCACTTCTCACCACCAATCTTTGGAGTAGAGGGAAATTATGTGAACATATGAGGTGCTAAAGGATTTAGCATAAGGGTGAGAAATACAGAGGAGGCACATGTGGCTTAGAACATTTCCTTTGTCCATACAGCATAGTTTGTCTGTGGATTGATCGCCCAGAAAGTACAAAGAGAATCCCTTTGAAAATAATATGTGATAATAAAGATGCCTTCGTCTATCCCATGCCCCAGAATGTACAGAGAGTTCCTTTTCTGTGAATTACTACACCAAACAGATTTAATTTGTCGGGGGATTTGCTGCATTTGTGTATTATTCTTTTAGTGGAAGCAAGGTTGGTGAGTTTCTTGTTCGGTTTCCAATTGTTATTGGATAAGAATACAGCTGATGGAACATGGTAAGGAAGAGAGTGCTCTATGTGGATACACAGTAGTCATCAGTCACCACCATTCCATCACTACCTTGACAGGGATATATCTTTTAGTGTCAGGCTAAACACCCAGCTTCTAAGGGAGTTTTAAAGCTGGACAATCTAGGCATTTTCATGAAGTTAACTGAAAGTAACTTTTCTGTTTGTCACAATAGGCTTCTTGGACTTCGTGAAAGATGCACAACTAAGACAAAAAAGTAAACTTTTCATAAGTCAGACATCTCCACATTTCATCACACAGTATAATATAGATGACTGCCATGGCCCCAATTTTCCCACACTCCCCCCTACATGAGTCGGTTCCATCTTACAAGAGATATAGAATGATGGCAAGCATACTACTGGTCGCCTAGTCCGATGACAACTGCGCATCGCACTCAGTTGGAGAGAGATGCACATACAATGTGTGTGCAAGAATATAGGGATAAGAAAGGCTCTCCAGGCGGAGGGGGAGTCGGCGTTGGTCAGTCCTCCAGAGTGGGGTCTCTGTATCTAAGTCTAGGTCCCTCAATGACTCCATCAGTGTCTCCAAAGCCCACGCTATTTCACTGGAGCGAATGCTCCTCTTAGCTTCCATAAGTAACCTGCCCATTTCCTTGTCTCCTTTTAATACCCTGTTATTCTGGGCCCTCCCGGAGCTTTCCAATTTCTTGCTTTGCTAGGATGAAGACTAAGTCCTGGAACCTTCTTGTTACCTTCGCATTGTCAGTGTGGGGGAACCAGTTTAATATGTGGTGGCCTATTGTGCAGGGGCACTCTCCGGGAATTGTTTTCGCTACTACTTCTGTGATGTCTTCCCAATAAGTTACCAATTTTCGGCATTCCCATATCATGTGTTTCAAGTCCACTCCCACTGGTCGGCATCTAGGGCAGGTCGCCTCCAATGAGTTGAAATATTTATTTATACTGCCTAATGCCATGTATTGTCTGTGTAGCAAAAAGTAGTTAATCAATTTAAATCGTTCATTTCTTGAGACTTTTGATAGTCTTGCCAAAATATTGTCCTAAATTGTTTCTGGAATGGGGATCCCCAGGTCCTCCTCCCACCGAGTCTTCGGGGTCCCCAGTGGCTGTCGTGTGTACCCCTGTATCGCTCTAAACAGGCAAGAGACTGCCTTTATAGTGCCCACAGACCTTACCATGTAATGGAAGTGTGTGGTGGTATGGCTTAGACATTCCTGTTTTCCACTGCATGTGAATCGCACCTGTCACTACTCTATGCACTAAAAAATGACCCTGGGGAAGATCAAATTCTTCACAAAACTCATCAAATGGGAGAAGCTCGCTTTGACGAAACAGGTGTAGTAGGCCTGGCTTCTCCACCGTTTATCTAGTGCTGCCCCTTCCTACGATGTGAGGTGTGTCTCTTGCAGTAGTGCAATGTGTATCCCCTTCTATTTAAGTAAGAAAAAACCTTGTATCACTTCCCCATCAAGTGCATACCCCAGATATTCCAAATTAACAGTTTATAAGTTCCGGCCGCATTCATTCCTTAATATTACTGTCACCCAGCCGTAGCCGGCTTGCATTCTCATCTGTATCTTAATACTATAGCGGCCCACTGTCGCCTGCCCTGTAAAATAAGCAAACAAGATTTGATTCATGTGTCCCCATGGAATATGACTCGTTACTACGTGAGTCATTACATCGCGTGGCATTACAACGTGGTCGTCACAACGACCGCATTGTTACCACGCAATGCCATTACTGCGCACGTTATTACATTAACTTGCAGTAGATGGTGCGCTGACATTAGAAATATATAATTTACTATTCCAACTCCAGCCTACGCTACAGAAGGGAAGGTGTTGGAATAGTAAACTATAGTTTTCCTAATGTTAGCGTGCCATCTACTGCAAGTCGATGTAATGACATGCGTAGTAATGGTATTTCGTGCTAACAACGCGGTCGTTGTAACAACTGCGTTGTAATGGCATCGCGGTGTAATCACCGCGATGTAAAGGTCGTTTCCCGTCCTGGTGCAATCAACTTAAAAGTTCTGGGCACATTCATTCCATAATATTAATGTCACCCAGTCGTAGCCTGCCTGCATTCTCATCTGTATCATAATACTATAGCGGCCCACTGTTGCTTGCCCTGAAAAATAAGCAAACAAGATTTGATTCATGTGTCCCTGTGCAATCAACTTAAAACATTCAAGCCAACTCCCATTCCTCAGGACAACAGGCAAACACCTCTCATCCAAACAATCAATTAATCAAACAACAATAACTTGCAGGAGAACCTACAGGTAACTCAGATATAGGGGTGTGGCAATGTCGCGCGATCCATTTGGGTTTCCACCCATCCAGAACACAACAAAAATAGACTGAGTATGTTCCTGTGGACTAGGTATGTGCATTAAACTCCTAGGCATCTCTAAGCACAAACATTCTTTCACACAATCAACCTTAACCAACAATAGCAATAGGCTGCTGGATTCAGATTTATTCATCCGATGTCCCTGGTTTCACCCATAGCAATTCAATGTCTGATTCGCTGCAGGAGCTGCGTCTGCGGTCCAAGTCCTGGCTTTGGGTTCCTTCATCCTCTTCGGCCTTGGACTGGGAGCTGCCCCTGACACTGCTCAAAGACGCCACTCCCTCCACTGCCCTCCATCGTTCTTGCTGCACTTTTGCCTGGGATGGGGCCCATGTTGCGTTTTTGATACTTCGCTGTGGGCTGGTTCTATCAGGGTAGTAGCCCCTGGGTCTCTGATTTGGACTGTGCCGCATTTGCTATTCAAGTCAAGTCAAAAGAACTTTATTTCGGAGAAAGTCTCCATAAAAGGTACATAAGATAGAAATATAAAAACGTTTAAAAACATACATTGGATAGTTAGAAAATAGTTAAAAATGGTTGCAACATTAAAAACACCAGGATTACTATATGTCCGCTAATTACAAAAAATCATGTGCAATTTAGCCCAGTGCAAGTTTAATCAGGTAAGCATTTTCAGGTACCGTTTTCTCGTATGCCAGAAAGCCCCCAGAAATTTGGCCACAGCAAACACAATGTGAGCAGCCATTTCACTCTTAAGGATTCTGAAGGCTTCATGACACCTAGTAAAACCCAAATTCCTACAAATGGGAATGATCCATTTTCTGCGCGCCTCACTATAGCCCGGACAAAAAAATATAATGTGCAGCTCGGATTCGTCGCTTACTCTGCATGCCGGGCAAGTGCTGGGTGTAGACGCAGACCAATGACTAGTGAGTGCACGTATCGGCAGGGACCCGTGCCTCCATTGTAGATAGAGCTTCCTAATTAATACAGGGTAAATTTGCTATTCAATACAGCTCCAAACGTCTGGTTTCTGGAAAAACTGAGTTCAATCCTGTGTCACTACTCGGAGCCGAGCCGGGAACAACAATGCAAATGGCACATTCATCTGCTGGAGTCTGGCCCTAGCTTTCTAAAACAACAATCAGCCTCGACGTACCTCCCTTGAAATATCGGGGAAAATTCGGACCACGCTATTCTCCACTGTGAGTTTGTCATTCAGCCTAGCTAAGTGCAGAATAAAGTCCAGATCTTTATAGTGTATCAATCTGGCTACCATCGGGTGAGGTGGGGCCCCCGGGAGTGGAGGGTGCGTCAGCACCCTGCATGCCCATTCTAGTGCAAAGAACTGGGAGAGACCCTCCACTGCGACTGCTTCTCGGATCCTCTTCTGGAAGTAGTCTACCATGCTTTTCCTCTCCACGTGCTCTGGAACACCCAAAGCTTGTATATTGTTGCGCCGTGATCTATTTTCAGCATCCTCCGGGCAGGCCTGCAGCGTCCGAACTTTAGCCTTCATAATAGCCACTCACCCAGTCACGTAGGCCAATGCCAGAAGTATCTCCGTCAGTGTATCTCTGTTGTGGCGACCCGCGCCGCTAACCGATGATGGTCCGCTCTCAGTAGACTCATATCTGCAACCAATGTGTCCATTTTGGCTTCCAACACTTTTGCTAGAGGCGGTAATTGCATTCATAATGTCTTGTACATAGGGGCCCTCTTGGGGGCTGGTCTGCCCCAGTAGGCCATTTTGGTTTTTCTGGTGGTCGATTCCCTGTTCTGTCATTGGCCCTCACAGTTCACTCTATGCAGGGCTATGGTCCCTATTTAGGGCCCATAAGGCCAATAGACCCAATTTTGTGCTGGCAGCCAGGAGTCAAGGGACCAGAAGTCAATGGACAGTCACAGGCAGTATTTCTCATTTCAAGGGCACGAGGGGGCCACAGGTGTGATCGTATGACATGTACTAGCGCCCCCCAGCCTCCCAGTTGGGTCCCTCCAGTTCCATCATTCTCTGGGTGATTGTGCCAGTTGGGTTTGTACTCACAGCTTGGGCGCAATGTGTTTATGATGTCCCTCAGAGATCTCCCCACCCCAGTCACTACTTCCTCATGAGACCTCCTACAACTTACCTGTAGGCCCTTAACATTGGGGCTAGTATTTGGTGCGGGGACAAATACTGAAGGACCCTACCAGCAAGGCACTGGCTCAGCATGCAGTGCCCCACAAGGTCTGAGCCCTGTCTTGCAGCCGATCGGCAATGGAGGTGGTTGGGGGGATGTGATTTTCTCTTTTTATTCATCCCCTGTGTCTATAGCTGCTCTTCTCCGCCCCCAAAGGGCACTCCTCTATTTAATCAGTGTCCATGAGGGGTCTCCTCATTAAATGCATGTGGGCCCATTCTTATGCCGCTTCCTGCGGGCACCCTTGCCTCTCCACGTGGGGCCACAAGTTTCCCTCGTTCCCACTGCAATCCTAACACCGGTTTGCCACTCACAGTGGGAGGAGGTTGTTCAGTGGCATCCCCCAGTTCAGCAGCATCAAGTACCTCATTCAGCAGGGCCCTGCTCCCGGTGGCCTCCTCCATATCTGCTCATCTCAGTCATCCTCCCGGGGTCAGGTCTTTGCTCCACGCGTGTGCCACCAGTGTACCACTGTGGGCTTCTTGCTGTCAGTCACTGCTGATGCAGTTCTCCTTACCAGAGCTCTGCGACGGTGAGACTATGTCAGCACTAAATTGCTCCCCCTCTAGGACCACGTATCAATGTGTTTGTCGGCCCAGCAGTCTCCACCGGCCCCTTGTAATGCAGCAGAAACAGCACAGTCCTTAGGGCTCCAGCAAGAGTCTCGATCTCAGCAAGAGTACGCCTACATACAGCTCACGGGCTCTATGGGTGTTTTCTCAGGCCTCCGATTCAACGCCCTTTTGTCCTCAGGCTCAGCCCCAATGCTTTGCCGCTATTTTGTGCTAGCAGTCTCACAGCCCTGCTCAGGGCAGGTTATGGTCCAAAGTTACACTGCCTGGGTGCTCAGCAGGTGGAAACTAGGGCACCTGGGGGTTCCTGTTCTCAGCACATCACTCTGCTGGTCCTAGGACTTGGGGTAGGATAGCACTGGATGGGGTTATTTTCCGTGGGAGTGCCGGGCATTGCTGCTTATTCCATCGGTGGTTAGCCATGCCCCACCTCAGACCTCAACACTAGTTGTGTTGGGTAAATCACAATCATTAGATACCTTAGTGATTTCCCCAATTTGAGTGTCTCATAGAACCTGGCAGAAATATCCAGTAAAGTAGCTCCATGCCACCCACAGGAAGAGACTTCCACAACCCCTGTTGCATAATGGGCCATGACTATTATGACTCAACACATTATCTCATAAGGCAAAGGACTGAACCCTCAGAGACGTGTTGCTCAATTTTTTGTTTGAAATCTATTTTATGTTTTCACAATTAGACAGAAACTTATAACCTCTACATTGACAATGAAGGCAGAAAGCTTGCATATATAATTCTCTGACAGATCAAAAATAGTGCCCATCAGTGCTCCAGAGATCAATAGCCATCAGGTATTAGAAATGTCTGTGGATGAATGTGCTTGAGAGAGTTAACTGGAATAGATAACAGATCATCTTCCTCTGTCAGAAACTGTTTTGTCAAAATACAACAAAAAGAAAACTAAGAACAGCAAAGGGGTGGGCGGAAGGGGGAAGAGTTGGGGGTGGTCCCTCACGGACATTGCTAGGAGATACTCCCTAACCCTGATTTGTCATGTGCGCCCATGTTGGTAGCAAGGAGGGAAGGGGGAAGAGCAGCACTAGAGAGGTGAATCCTCAAACAGTTTACCTCACTCTGAGAAGTCTGCCCCTCGTGAGAGTAAAGAGCCTTTAAATAATTGAAGGGCCTGTAGGAGGTGGGGATAGATCGGGCATGCTCCAATTTAGAAAGATGTTGCACTAGGGGTTGCCAAGTTTGCGTATATTTAGTGTCAGTGTGTGCAAGACGATTGGAGAGGAGCTCCATCGCCATTATGTGCCAGAGGGGGGTGAGCCACACCGGAGACGGAGTGGTCAGGGCTTTTTTGCAATGCAAAGCAATGACCTGCTTTGCTGCTCCTAGCATGTGGAGGATCAACCGCCAGTCGGAGTGGGTCATAGCCTTAAGAGATTGAGGTTGAAGTCCAAGAATGGTTATCCCAAAGGTGCTCGGTATAGGAAACCCCACTACGCCTTTGATGTGGCTCAGCACCTCCTTCCAAAAGATCGTCAATAGTGGGCATGACCACCAAATGTGAATAAACGAGCCTGTGTCCGCCTTGCAGCGTCAGCACAAGGCCATGGAGGTAGGGAACATTTTCTGGAGTTGAAATGGGGTGTAATACCAACGTGTCATAATTTTATAAATCGTCTCTTGTTGTGCGACACTCTTGCAAGTGTTAGTAATGTCTCTCCACAGTTGTTCCCAGTGTTCAGAGGGGGCATCTTCTGCAATATCTATATGACATTTCTGTTGATAGGTATGAGGAGGTAGAGAGTGAGAGTGCTACAGGACCCTATAAGTACGGGAAATGAGACTGTGCGAGCCATCCAAGGATCAAACTAATACGTCTCAAATGAGGTAAGTAGATGCGTGGCTCCCAACTTATTTAGGGGGGTATGTAACCAGTGCCGAATTTGATAAGATTGCAAGTGCGCTGTAGCTGGAAGATGGAATTCCTGTCTACAATGGTCAAAGTATTCGAAGCACTCTCCCTCAAAGAGGTCAGCGATTCACGACACACTGCTTACCCAAGCCTGAAAAGAGCTGGGCTGTAGGGCTGGGGGGAAACCAGGAATGCGGGCAAGGGGGTGTTGGGAGAGAGGAAGGATATAAGCCCACGGTTGAGCGCTACTCCTATATATCCAGGACCGTTCTTGTTGGGGTGGCTATGTAGGCACTGCGAGGATGCGCTCTTTTTGGTAGCCAGGACAAGTCCCGTGGAGGGCGGCATGCCAAACCCTATCCATGTGAAACCAGTGTTTCTCGCTTTCGCGAACCACCCTCTCCGAAGTGAAACGCAAATGTGCCGCCCAGTAATAAACTAGAAGGTTGGGGCAGGCAAAACCCCCTCGGTCTTTTGGTAACATTAAAGGTTTGTTGGAAAATCTTGGTTTCCCCTTACCCAGATGAAAGTATTGACCTCTTTCTGGAGGCTTGTAATGTCCCCTTTGGGGATGGGAGTTGGAAGTGCTTAGAAGAGATATAATATCTTGGGCAAGATAGACCTCTTAACCGTGTTAAGGCGGCCGAGCCATGATATGGGGAGTGATTTCCATCTCCTAAGGTCTTCCCTAACGGAGCTTCTGCAGTCTGGCCAGTTTGCCTGAGTCCACAAATCCAGCATGGCCGTGATATTAAGGCCCAGGTATCGAATCGAATGAGAGGCCCACTGAAACGGGGTATGAGCACTAAGCTCGGCAACCTCTTGGGGGGAAAGAGTGAGATTTAATGCCTGCGATTTACTGACGTTAATCTTTAGCCTCGAGATACTTTCAAATAGAGAGATTACTTTAAGCAACGCCGAAAGAGAGCTCTCGGGGTCGGCAAAAGTAACTTTAGATCGTCCACGAATTAGCGTAATCTTATGCTCATCTCTTTCAAACGGTATGCCCTTGATTGCCACCGACTGGCGTACAGTGATCGCTTGGGGGTCTATTGCCAGGGCAAAGAGCAGAGGTGACAAGGGGCACCCCTGACGAGATCTCCCGTGAATCGGGATTGGAGAGGCTAGTAGCACATTGACTTTAACATGTGCCGAGGGGGCCATGTAAGAAAGCATAATACGAGATGTAATTACCGGACCCAACCCAATACACCACAGTACCGCTCTGAGAAGGGTCCAATCCACCTTATCAAACACTTTCTCAGAGTCAAAGGAGTGCAGAAATGCTGGGAAAACGACAATCAGCCTCGACGTACCTCCCTTGAAATATCGGGGAAAATTCGGACCACGCTATTCTCCACTGTGAGTTTGTCATTCAGCCTAGCTAAGTGCAGAATGAAGTCCAGATCTTCATAGTGTATCAATCTGGCTACCATCGGGTGAGGTGGGGCCCCCGGGAGTGGAGGGTGCGTCAGCACCCTGCATGCCCATTCTAGTGCAAAGAACTGGGAGAGATCCTCCACTGCGACTGCTTCTCGGATCCTCTTCTGGAAGTAGTCTACCATGCTTTTACTCTCCACGTGCTCTGGAACACCCAAAGCTTGTATATTGTTGCGCCGTGATCTATTTTCAGCATCCTCCGGGCAGGCCTGCAGCGTCCGAACTTTGGCCTTCATAATAGCCACTCACCCAGTCACGTAGGCCAATGCCAGAAGTATCTCCGTCAGTGTATCTCTGTTGTGGCGACCCGCGCCGCTAACCGATGATGGTCCGCTCTCAGTAGACTCATATCTGCAACCAATGTGTCCATTTTGGCTTCCAACATTTTTGCTAGAGGCGGTAATTGCATTCATAATGTCTTGTACATAGGGGCCCTCTTGGGGGCTGGTCTGCCCCAGTAGGCCATGTTGGTTTTTCTGGTGATCGATTCCCTGTTCTGTCATTGGCCCTCACAGTTCACTCTATGCAGGGCTATGGTCCCTATTTAGGGCCCATAAGGCCAATAGACCCAATTTTGTGCTGGCAGCCAGGAGTCAAGGGACCAGAAGTCAATGGACAGTCACAGGCAGTATTTCTCATTTCAAGGGCACGAGGGGGCCACAGGTGTGATCGTATGACATGTACTAGCGCCCCCCAGCCTCCCAGTTGGGTCCCTCCAGTTCCGTCATTCTCTGGGTGATTGTGCCAGTTGGGTTTGTACTCACAGCTTGGGCGCAATGTGTTTATGATGTCCCTCAGAGATCTCCCCACCCCAGTCACTACTTCCTCATGAGACCTCCTACAACTTACCTGTAGGCCCTTAACATTGGGGCCAGTATTTGGTGCGGGGACAAATACTGAAGGACCCTACCAGCAAGGCACTGGCTCAGCATGCAGTGCCCCACAAGGTCTGAGCCCTGTCTTGCAGCCGATCGGCAATGGAGGTGGTTGGGGGGATGTGATTTTCTCTTTTTATTCATCCCCTGTGTCTATAGCTGCTCTTCTCCGCCCCCAAAGGGCACTCCTCTATTTAATCACTGTCCATGAGGGGTCTCCTCATTAAATGCATGTGGGCCCATTCTTATACCGCTTCCTGCGGGCACCCTTGCCTCTCCACGTGGGGCCACAAGTTTCCCTCGTTCCCACTGCAATCCTAACACCGGTTTGCCCCTCACAGTGGGAGGAGGTTGTTCAGTGGCATCCCCCAGTTCAGCAGCATCAAGTACCTCATTCAGCAGGGCCCTGCTCCCGGTGGCCTCCTCCATATCTGCCCATCTCAGTCATCCTCCCGGGGTCAGGTCTTTGCTCCACGCGTGTGCCACCAGTGTACCACTGTGGGCTTCTTGCTGTCATTGACTGCTGATGCAGTTCTCCTTACCAGAGCTCTGCGACGGTGAGACTATGTCAGCACTAAATTGCTCCCCCTCTAGGACCACGTATCAATGTGTTTGTCGGCCCAGCAGTCTCCACCGGCCCCTTGTAATGCAGCAGAAACAGCACAGTCCTTAGGGCTCCAGCAAGAGTCTCGATCTCAGCAAGAGTACGCCTACATAGAGCTCACGGGCTCTGTGGGTGTTTTCTCAGGCCTCCGATTCAACGCCCTTTTGTCCTCAGGCTCAGCCCCAATGCTTTGCCGCTATTTTGTGCTAGCAGTCTCACAGCCCTGCTCAGGGCAGGTTATGGTCCCTAAAGTTACACTGCCTGGGTGCTCAGCAGGTGGAAACTAGGGCACCTGGGGGTTCCTGTTCTTAGCACATCACTCTGCTGGTCCTAGGACTTGGGGTAGGATAGCACTGGATGGGGTTATTTTCCGTGGGAGTGCCGGGCATTGCTGCTTATTCCATCGGTGGTTAGCCATGCCCCACCTCAGACCTCAACACTAGTTGTGTTGGGTAAATCACAATCATTAGATACCTTAGTGATTTCCCCAATTTGAGTGTCTCATAGAACCTGGCAGAAATATCCAGTAAAGTAGCTCCATGCCACCCACAGGAAGAGACTTCCACAACCCCTGTTGCATAATGGGCCATGACTATTATGACTCAACACATTATCTCATAAGGCAAAGGACTGAACCCTCAGAGACGTGTTGCTCAATTTTTTGTTTGAAATCTATTTTATGTTTTCACAATTAGACAGAAACTTATAACCTCTACATTGACAATGAAGGCAGAAAGCTTGCATATATAATTCTCTGACAGATCAAAAATAGTGCCCATCAGTGCTCCAGAGATCAATAGCCATCAGGTATTAGAAATGTCTGTGGATGAATGTGCTTGAGAGAGTTAACTGGAATAGATAACAGATCATCTTCCTCTGTCAGAAACTGTTTTGTCAAAATACAACAAAAAGAAAACTAAGAACAGCAAAGGGGTGGGCGGAAGGGGGAAGAGTTGGGGGTGGTCCCTCACGGACATTGCTAGGAGATACTCCCTAACCCTGATTTGTCATGTGCGCCCATGTTGGTAGCAAGGAGGGAAGGGGGAAGAGCAGCACTAGAGAGGTGAATCCTCAAACAGTTTACCTCACTCTGAGAAGTCTGCCCCTCGTGAGAGTAAAGAGCCTTTAAATAATTGAAGGGCCTGTAGGAGGTGGGGATAGATCGGGCATGCTCCAATTTAGAAAGATGTTGCACTAGGGGTTGCCAAGTTTGCGTATATTTAGTGTCAGTGTGTGCAAGACGATTGGAGAGGAGCTCCATCGCCATTATGTGCCAGAGGCGGGTGAGCCACACCGGAGACGGAGTGGTCAGGGCTTTTTTGCAATGCAAAGCAATGACCTGCTTTGCTGCTCCTAGCATGTGGAGGATCAACCGCCAGTCGGAGTGGGTCATAGCCTTAAGAGATTGAGGTTGAAGTCCAAGAATGGTTATCCCAAAGGTGCTCGGTATAGGAAACCCCACTACGCCTTTGATGTGGCTCAGCACCTCCTTCCAAAAGATCGTCAATAGTGGGCATGACCACCAAATGTGAATAAACGAGCCTGTGTCCGCCTTGCAGCGTCAGCACAAGGCCATGGAGGTGGGGAACATTTTCTGGAGTTGAAATGGGGTGTAATACCAACGTGTCATAATTTTATAAATCGTCTCTTGTTGTGCGACACTCTTGCAAGTGTTAGTAATGTCTCTCCACAGTTGTTCCCAGTGTTCAGAGGGGGCATCTTCTGCAATATCTATATGACATTTCTGTTGATAGGTATGAGGAGGTAGAGAGTGAGAGTGCTACAGGACCCTATAAGTACGGGAAATGAGACTGTGCGAGCCATCCAAGGATCAAACTAATACGTCTCAAATGAGGTAAGTAGATGCGTGGCTCCCAACTTATTTAGGGGGGTATGTAACCAGTGCCGAATTTTATAAGATTGCAAGTGCGCTGTAGCTGGAAGATGGAATTCCTGTCTACAATGGTCAAAGTATTCGAAGCACTCTCCCTCAAAGAGGTCAGCGATTCACGACACACTGCTTACCCAAGCCTGAAAAGAGCTGGGCTGTAGGGCTGGGGGGAAACCAGGAATGCGGGCAAGGGGGTGTTGGGAGAGAGGAAGGATATAAGCCCACGGTTGAGCGCTACTCCTATATATCCAGGACCGTTCTTGTTGGGGTGGCTATGTAGGCACTGCGAGGATGCGCTCTTTTTGGTAGCCAGGACAAGTCCCGTGGAGGGCGGCACGCCAAACCCTATCCATGTGAAACCAGTGTTTCTCGCTTTCGCGAACCACCCTCTCCGAAGTGAAACGCAAATGTGCCGCCCAGTAATAAACTAGAAGGTTGGGGCAGGCAAAACCCCCTCGGTCTTTTGGTAACATTAAAGGTTTGTTGGAAAATCTTGGTTTCCCCTTACCCAGATGAAAGTATTGACCTCTTTCTGGAGGCTTGTAATGTCCCCTTTGGGGATGGGAGTCGGAAGTGCTTAGAAGAGATATAATATCTTGGGCAAGATAGACCTCTTAACCGTGTTAAGGCGGCCGAGCCATGATATGGGGAGTGATTTCCATCTCCTAAGGTCTTCCCTAACGGAGCTTCTGCAGTCTGGCCAGTTTGCCTGAGTCCACAAATCCAGCATGGCCGTGATATTAAGGCCCAGGTATCGAATCGAATGAGAGGCCCACTGAAACGGGGTATGAGCACTAAGCTCGGCAACCTCTTGGGGGGAAAGAGTGAGATTTAATGCCTGCGATTTACTGACGTTAATCTTTAGCCCCGAGATTCTTTCAAATAGAGAGATTACTTTAAGCAACGCTGAAAGAGAGCTCTCGGGGTCGGCAAAAGTAACTTTAGATCGTCCACGAATTAGCGTAATCTTATGCTCATCTCTTTCAAATGGTATGCCCTTGATTGCCACCGACTGGCGTACAGTGATCGCTTGGGGGTCTATTGCCAGGGCAAAGAGCAGAGGTGACAAGGGGCACCCCTGACGAGATCTCCCGTGAATCGGGATTGGAGAGGCTAGTAGCACATTGACTTTAACATGTGCCGAGGGGGCATGTAAGAAAGCATAATACGAGATGTCATTACCGGACCCAACCCAATACACCACAGTACCGCTCTGAGAAGGGTCCAATCCACCTTATCAAACACTTTCTCAGAGTCAAAGGAGTGCAGAAATGCTGGGATATTGCGCCGCTGGACCTTTTCCATCAGGTGGGCTATCCGCCTGATGTTGTCCACCCCCTGTCGGTGAATAAACCCGCCTGGTCTGGGTCTATCAAGCTAGGAAGGAATGGTGTCAGGCGCTATGCCAGAATTTTGGTATAGAATTTGGCATCAACATTGAGCAGAGAAATGGGGCAGTAAGAGGCGCAGGTTGTCGGCTCCTTCCCCGTTTTAAGGATGAGAGCTATCTGAGCCCCAGACATGGTAGGGGTCATACTAGTGGTATCGGCAAAAGAGTTAAATAGCCAAAGCATTGGAACCTGCAGCTGGGGGAGGAACAGGCGATAGAAAGAAATTGTGAGGCCATCAGGGCCAGGAGACTTACCTAGCGGGAAGCTTTTCAGTGCTTTTTGAAGTTCTTCTATGATAATCGGGTCCTCCAATTGCTGGGCATGGGACGGGTGAAGCGGTGCCCAAGTACACGAGGCAAGGAATGGTTCAATCTCTTCCTGGACAATTTTGCCCCGGCTATAGAGGGTTGAGAATTAAATACAGAATGCCTGTTTGCCTGTTTCCGAGGTAGCCCACTTTTCTCTACTAGTCTCGACCCTGTAAATGTGATTGCGAGAGATGCGCATACAAAGTCAACGAGCCAGTAGGGATCCCACCTTGTTACCCCCTTCATAATACGTTTGTTTCAGAGCAAAGAGAGAATGTTTGGCTTTATTTACTCTGATCACTTTTGAGACCTGGGATTGAGGCCAAACGCTTTTGGCGTTGTCTTGAAAGTGTTA
This sequence comes from Triturus cristatus, assembly GCF_964204655.1. Taxonomy (NCBI): domain Eukaryota; kingdom Metazoa; phylum Chordata; class Amphibia; order Caudata; family Salamandridae; genus Triturus; species Triturus cristatus. The sequence goes on from NC_140591.1 coordinate 699,914,194, forward strand.
CATGCTCATTTCTCTCAAGTGCCCTAATGTCTCTAGTAAGACCCGCCTCAACCAGGCAGGATTCCTGTGTTCAAGCAATTGACATTGAGGTGATGGTGCCTCGAATGGTTGCCTTGAAAGCATCCCATAGAATGTGGTCACTGATACCTGGGAGGTAATTAGTTTCAAAATATGTTTGAGTTGCCTGACGTAATTCTGCTACGTAGACCTGGTCTCATAGAATGTGTGGGGGGAGCCTCCAACGGGGCACGGAGCAGGAGATCGCACTCATGCCTCCCAGAGTGATCTCCAGATGAGCGTGATCCAATATAGATATATCAGATATAATCGCCGATTCCAGCGAACGGAAAAGTGATTGGGATAGAAAGAAATTATCTATACGGGAATATGATTGGTGGACATGAGAAAAAAGGTGCAGTCTCTCTTCTCTGGCTCGGCATAACGCTATGTGTCAACAAGCCCCAAGGCTGCAAAGTTGTGCTTAAGCGCTGCAGACATAGCCCCAGTATCTTGAAAGGAAGTTGCACTACGATCAAGGCATGGGTTCCAAACTAAGTTAAAGTCCGCCACAACCAGAATCGGATCTACTTCTTGAGAGGCCAGAACTCCAAATAGGTTCCTAAAATATGTGTCTTGAGAGTGATTGGGGGCATAAATCTTAATCAATGTAAGGGCTCTGTTATTGATTAGTACCTTAAGCTTCAGATATCTTCCCTCTTTGTCTCGTACCGTCCGAACTCCCTGTATGTGTACACCCACTTTAAAAAGGATGGCCACCCCCGCTGTTTTAGATGTCGAAGAATCCCAAGTTTGATTAGGTTATTTAGGGTGTGCCATGCGCTGTGTATCTGCTCATAGAAGATGTGTTTCCTGTAAGAAGATGATGTCTGGGTCTTGGATCAAGATGTAGCGCCAAACCTACCGCCGCTTGTTGGGGGTGTTAAGCCCTTTCATGTTGAGGAAAACATTTAATCTGTGCCATGGTTGTTTATGTATGAAGAAGCGTTCAGACCAATATGGTATCTCTCCCCCCTCTCTACGGGAGCATTCCCAACACAGTCAACGGTGCTGATTGTGGAGTGTGAAATATGGAGGAAATCATGTCAGTGAGGGTTGTCCCATGTATGATATCCCCTACAGAACTATGCATCTCTGATGTTAAGGAAACAGGGTGATAGGGAAAAACGCTCTCCCCTTAACCATCCCCCCCCGCCCCACCCACAGTGAACTCAAAGGGAGTAAAAGAGAATAAGGGGAGGAAGAAACAAATAAGCAAACTAGATTTAAAAAATGGCCAACCGGGCCATAATAGTCCATTCCGGTCCTGGAGTAGCCCATTGGTGTGAACCAGGGCGACTCTGAGGAAGTCACTCCTCATGGGGACCGAATGAATGGCAGGGAGTGCCACCAAGATCGTGTTGTTGGCCGCCGTCACTCTGCCCAGCAGCTGGCCCATTGTATAGATGCAAGGAGGGGGATAAAGTTCCCCCTGAGAGGATTGGGGACCTCTTGCTACAAAGCCAAATCTGGAGGCGGAGGGGCCCAGGGGACGTGTGCCTCCCCGTTATAAGTACATAGTGTTCAAGCAAGCAATGGGATCATTAAAAGTAGTAGTCTAGGTGTGGATAACACCACATCTTGGATCCCAGAGCGCACAAAAGACCAGACTTCTGTGTTCAAGATGCAGTGGGGGGCGATGGGTTGGAGTCTGGCTGTGAGTGTCCTGGGGACTGTGCACCGTCCATGGACTAAAGATGTTGCATAATGTCCTGCTTGGCCTGCTGCAACAGTTCACTTGGCCTTCTAGCCCGGTTGGCAGGACAAGGCACAGTGGATCATTCCGGTTAAAGAGGAGCTCTAGACTGGGTGGCCCTAGAGTTCGGGCTGGGAGGGCGAGAGTCCGGCTTGAGCTGGAAAAGCTGTTGAGCTTCCCTCAGGGATCTTAGCGATCTGCGCCTACCCTCCCACATGAAATTAAGGAAAAAGGATGACCCCACTGATATTTAATTTTCAGGTCCCTCAGCTTGTCTGTGACCAGCATAAATTCTCTGCGCCGTTGTAGTGTAACAGGAGCGAGATCCTGGAAAATGTTAATGTGGTGTCCTCCATAGGTCAAGTCGGCCTTTTCCCTGGACGCACAAAGAATTGCCTCCTTCTCAGTGAAGGAATGCACCCGGGTTAGGATATCAGGGACCAGGTTTGTATTTCCAGGTGGGACTGCTACTCGGTGTGCCCTGTCCAGTGCCTGAGGGGAGGCATCATCATCACCTCTGATCGCCTGAAGGATTTCTGCTGTGTAAGTCATTATGTCCTGACCCTCCATTGCCAAGGGACCCATCTGATGCGGAGGTTGTTCCTCCGACTTTTGTTTTCCAGGTCCTCCTGTTTAATTTGCAGTTCTGTGTGCTGCTTTTCAAGTACTGTCATGCTGCACCAGAGTTCCTCCTGGTCCTCCGTTGTCATATCGAGTGTTCGCTCAATATCGTCAACTCTGGCTCCAATTTCAGTCACATCGTGCAGGATATCCTGGAGACATGTCTTGAACTCAGTTTTGAGTGTGCCAAATTCCGCCTTTATCTCTTGAAGAAAGTTGGTCATAAAGGCCTGGGTGAGGGGGCTCGCCTCGGTATTCTTGGGGGATGTTGCCATCGTAGGGGCCTGTTGGGTCACTGCAGCAGAGGATGACTTCCACCACAATAATGTTACCGTTGCTTCTTTAGGGAAACCCGGGGCGGTGTCTTTTCCCACCTTAGTGCGGGACATGGTTCTCCAGAAATTCCCCTTTTTCAATGTATCCTGCTCCGGGGGGTGAATCCCAGGTTGCCAGTCGAGGAAGGGCAGCAGGTTTACCTCTGAGGTCCCCCAGTCCAGAAGCTCCAGTAACAATGTTACAGGAGCCCGCTAGAGCCAAGGTCCACCCGGAAGTCAGGTAGATTCAGTTCCGGGCCCCCGGGGCAAACGGCTGGGGGGCGCACTATTGCCGCCCGAAGAGGCTGCCAAACCCACCACTAAGACTCACGGTAGGGGAGGAGGCCACCCCCACAGATAAATCCCGACCCCTCTCTTCTCGGCAGGGTCCGCTTGACGGCAGGGAATGCAGAAAAGGTGACAAGACGGAGTCCCAGTTGATCACTGCAGGGCTGAATTAGACAAAGGGCAATCAAATAAGCCCCCAACCTTCAAGTCACGGTCTCATCGGAGGACAAACAAGGAAGGCACAGGTTAGGGGTCAGGCTCGCTGTTCAATTGCACAGCCGGTCTCCCAGAGCCCCCTTAGTTCAAACTATTGGAAACCCGTAGCATGGGTTCCCCTACCAGTTCGGTCACCCCAAGGCCAGGACAGATTAAAGGCAAATGATCTGACCCCCACCTCACAAGCCACTGAAGGTCGAAGATCGGAGGTCAAATGGATGGGCTCATTCTCGCTGGTCGAATGCACAGCCGGTCGCCTCAGTTCAGTCTGTGCATGGCGCAAATTCACTCCAGTCTCCAGACTCAGCTCGATGGATGAGGGCCGGCGTCTTTCTCTCCGATACCCGCAGTGGTGGGGACTCCCCGAGACAGGGGCCCACAGAATGGTGCACCTCCGCTCCGGGTGGCAGCGGGATCACCCCTCTCTCCCCGTCGGGAGATGCCATGGTTCAACTCAGGCAGCACAGGCAGGGCGGTTTCTCTTCTCCTCAAGCGGTTAGTCACGGGGAGGAAGCCTGCAAGATGGCCGCCCGATGATGGGGTCGCCGGCCTCAGATGATGGAGGCCCCTCCAGTTAACAGACCGGTCACACGAGGACACATCCCCACTGCATTCACCATGCGGATCAGGTCCCAAAGAGGCCTGAGAAGGAGGGACTCGGCCGGCACCCAGCAGGCAAGGCCCGTCCTGACCCCGCCACCAGTCTGGCGATACGCTTGGCTCCAGCCCGGTCCGGCGATCAAGGCTCTCCAAGTGGGGGCGTCGGAGGCCCGTCGGAGGCCTTGGAATTCAGGCACCACTCCCCGGTCAACAAAAATCGTTGGCCAGGGTCCCCCACAACGGGGTCCCAGGTCCCCACTGGTTTGGACTCTTCCACGAAACCCGGGCCCAAGATGGTGGGCGAAGCTACTCTCCCCGGTCATCCACTATGTATCAGACCCCAACTCGGGCCCGGAAGACAAAGTGGGTTGCAGATACAGGGTAGATGGGTTGGTGGAGTTTAGGAAGGGGCCCATTCGTGCCCCCAAGGCCCCGCTGCTGCTAGTTTCTTCCCAACAACAGTTGGAGAAGGGAGACACCGCAAGGTGTGTCCTACTCCATCTGAGTCTTGGCCACGCCCCACTTGTTGCTCACTTTTAACAAAGTTTGAGGAAATCATAACAGACAACGTAGGGGTAGACTTCTTAGGGCATAACAGTGAGAGCAAATTGCTTTACATGAGCAATAGAAGCTGCAAGGGTAGTACACGAGGCATATGCAAAAATAGAAAGTGTCAGATGAATGCAGATTTTTTCTAACACAGAGTAAGTAGTTGAGAAAGAATGTCAGGATGTTGATGGGTTGAAGGAGTTAAAGCTGTTAAAGTTGAAGGGATTAAAGATTCATGTGAGAGAATTGATTGAGAATATTAGGGATGGGAGCAAGCTGGAAAATTTGTGGGAATTGTGGTAGAAGAAAGAAGTGATACATGCCATGAATTTCCGAACTGGAGGATGTCTGGCGTTATGACCACATGATACTCTACAAACAAATAATGGCTGAATATGATTTGCAAAAATCACAGTTCTTCTTTTATCTACAACTTCGGCATGCACTAGACAAATACAAGCTGCCAGCCAGGGCGCTTCCATAGTATAGCCCTATAGAGCCAGGCTTACAATTGTGGCTATAGAGGGAAAATGCATCTCTGGCTTTTATAAGTATGTGGTGTACAATGTCCCTAACACGCTGATCAGATTAAGAGAGTGTTTTAATTACAACTTCTTCCTCATTTCTTATTTCTGTCTTTGGTACTCTCTTTAGTATCTCAGTCTCATTTCTCATTCTATTGACCTGGCAGTTATGTCAATGAAGCGTTTAGAGGTATTGATGTCCTAAAAACCTAGCCCTTAGCTTTACAATGTCTGTTAATCATTGAAAATACAGTATGGACAGAGATGAGGATTTTTTCCAGCGATTATCTAGGCTCTCTAGCTACGTTGTGTTTACATGTCAAGTCAAGGTAGAAAGACTTCAGTGCTAAAGTGCTAACAGAGCTACAAGTACTGAGATAAGGTGTGAATGAGGAGGAACATACCAAAGACTCTCTGATGTTTGACTATTGATTCTTGATACGTCGTTGCTACTGATGATGAAGGATACAAAATGAAGGGGCAAAATTAGACATTAATATCAAGTTACTTTATCACTGCAATGCTCTGCCTACAAGTCCAGACTTTAATCTGATCTAGCCATATGTATGGGAATAAATGAGCCATTTAAAATATAAAATGAGGAATTCCTTACCTGTCATGTCACAAACATGTAACAGTGAAGAAATATTATAATAACGTAGGTTGAGGTCTGACAAAATGTCTAAACCAGAAACCAATTCTGTAGCATGTAACAACTTTTACCAAGATGGTGGCAAAGTCTTGACTATAGCTGCAATGTTGACACACCAGCGTCTTAGCGACCCTGAAGATTCTGTGATGTCAAAAAGTCATCTCACTCTGGTAAGAACCAATGATATCACAATCCGAGAAAAGCTGCTAGCAAGTCAACACTGTTCTATTCAGGAAGCTAAGATGTTGCTGGTCTGCAGTGGTAAAAAAGCAGCACTTCCCACCATCAGCCATTGGAAGAAAGCCAAATTATGTGAACATAGAAGGTGCTAAAGGATTTAGTATAAGGATGTGAAACACAGAGGAGGCAAATGCGACTTAGAACATTTTAATTTATTAGAACGTTTCTTTCTTCCATACAGAATAGTTTTGTCTTTGGCTGGTATCCCAGAAAGTACAAAAAGAATCCCTTTGAAAATAATATTTGATGATAAAGATGCCTTTTGTCTATCCCATGCCCCATAATGGACAGAGAGTTATTTTTCTGTGAATTACTACACCAAACAGATTTGGTTTGTCAAAGGCATTTACTGCATTTGTGTAATATTCTTTTAGTGGAAACATGAATGGTTAGTTCCTTGTTAAGGTTTCCAGTTGTTAGTGGATAACAATACAGCTGATGGAGCAGGGTAAGGAAGAGACTGCTCTATGTTGATCCACAATAGGCATAAGTCAGCACAGTTCCCTCTCTACCTTGACAGGTATATTTCTTTTAGTGGCAGGTTAAACGACCAGCTTTTAGGGGAGTTTTAAAGCTGGACCATCTAGGCATTTTCATGAAGATAACCGACCGAAAGCAACTTTTCTGTCTGTTACTTGGACGTCATGAAAGTTGCACCGCTAAGAAAAAAGGAAAGTGAAGATTATTTGTAATGATCGATGATCCCTTCTTCACTAAGAGGTTTTTGAACATGTGTTCTCTGGAAAGAGTGTTGGGGCTCCAGAAAGGTCTGCGCTTCACTCTAAGCGGTACTGTGAAAAGCTGGGTTTCTGTTGCAGTAACTCCCCCACTTTTTGCCAGAACTACTGATACACTTTGACTTGATGTGCCCTAGGTCCCTGCTAATCAAGTTCTCAGGGCCTGTGTTCTTTCCCCAAAACTGTACCAAACCCAATTGGCACCCTGGCCACAGTTCAGCCCCTGGTAAATGGTACCCCAAGTACCCAGGGCACTGTGACCAGGGAAGGGCTCTAAGGGCTGCAGCACTTATTGTACCTCCCTTAGAGACCCTGTACCTTTACACTCACACACTGCCTTTGCAGGCTGCATGCTTTGGTGCAGAACAAAGTGAAGAGTCGACATGGCACACATCCTTGTGTGCCATGCCTACAACCCACTGCCCTGGCATAGATCAGCCACCCCTGTAGCTGGGTGCACTATGCCAGATGTATGGGTACAGGTACATGAGCCCTGTACCCCTACAGTGTCTAAGTCCATTCTTAGAAATTGTAAGTGCACTACTGCCATTAAAGAGTATATAGTGCTGGGACGTTGTCATTATGACCTCCACAGCAACATAATGGCTACACTGAAAGCTGAGAAGTTTGGTGTTAAACGTCTCAGCACATTAAACCCACACTGATGCCAGTGTGGGATTTAATAAAAAATGCACTCAGAGGGCATCTTAGAGAGGCCCCCTGAAAAACGACCAGCCTCTGGTGTGTTCCCTGACTGGTAGAGACCAACCTGCCACCAGGAGACATATTTTTGGATCCCTGGGGTGGGAGCCTTCGATCCCTGAGCCCAGAAACAAAGCCTTTCCTGGGTGGAGGTGTTCACTCTGAGGAACTTCGATTTTCGATCGCGATCGAAGCGACCCGCCATTTTGTGCTCCGCCGCCATTTTGTGTTGCCATCACTCAGGCAACATGGCGAGCAAAGTCTATTCTGCTTTTTCTGTAGCCTGGTGTCAAAATACGCCTTCTGCCTCTATTTGCAAAGCTGTGTTAGACCTAGCCGAGTACACTAATCCCTGTCTGGCTTTTCTAATCCCCGTCTCAACTATCTGTTGATTCACACTATTCTTCCCTAACCTTATCTTATCGTCTGGCCTTCACTGTATTCTGCTAGCATTCTCTCGTTTCACAACTGTCCTCCAACACACACAAACGTATCTCGCCACCTGCAAGTTAGTTACGAATCTGTTAATGAATTAGCTTGAGGGAGGGATAACAAACATAATCGGAGGAGAGGTCTCTTCGAGTCATCTGACACTTTTGTTTTCCAACTTCTCCATTGGTTGTACCCTGTTTTCCAACTTTCCTTATTGGTTCTTTCTTGTATACCATGGGAGTGGATTCGATTAATGAATATGTTTCTATGTACTATAAGAGTCTGTGCGCCACAGAGTGAAGTGGCAGTCTCCTGAGAACCTACTATGTGTACTTCTAGGATAACTGTACTAGCTGCAGCTAAATAAACCTGATCTTCTAACGCCGACAGAGTGTCCCGTGTCTCTGTGTAGCGAAGCAGGAGAACTCCGAAGACATTGGGCGTACCCTGCGCCGCCAGGTCCAAAAGGTTCTGGTTCTTCAATTGGCGCCCAACGTTGGGCGGCTTTAGTGGTACCGGTTCTGCTCGAAGGTCGTGAGGAACCCCGCAAGAAAATTCCGGAGGGTTCGCGAGCCACACTAAGCGACCCCTGCATGTCGAAAGTGGTCCGAATGTCTTTTGCAGCGCGGTTACTCCTTCCTGACGGCTACTGACGACCGCTGCCCTGACTGCCGCCCTGCTTTGGCCCTTCCTTTGACGATGTATGGTAAGGCGAGACGATAAACGGGCCTCTGTTGATGGGAGAAGACGTCCTTAGTTAAGTATCTTCGTGGGTCGCGCCCACAATTTTGGTTCTTTGGTTTTCTTTGGTTCTTAGATTTGTATATTGCAGTATACAAAGCCGAGGGTAAGTGCATTTGTGCTGCGTAAACTGAGTTTTACTCCCTTGAAGTTTGTGAACAGACAGGAAAAATCGCGAGAGTCCTGGTCTGACTAAGTTTGGTAGAATTTGTTGTCTTGGTTGTAATAGGGATTCCCGACTTGAGGACTCATGTCCGATTCCTTCGGTTGGAACTCCCACATATGAGCTCTGTTCAAAACATGGTATCAGCCCCATTGCCTTTAACGAGACATGGACCCGATACACGAAGAAAGATGGTGTTCTCAAATGGCCAGAAAATGGTAGTTTCGATCCTGAAGTGCTAGACAATTTAGAAGCAGTTTTATTTAAAAGAAAAGCCCGGCCGGCAATGTTTGACTCTTTCCGCCTATGGCGTAAGGAAGCCAAACAGAAAGAAATTAAACAAGCAAAACGAGATAAGAAAGCACAGGATATGACAATTATACAGGCTGCCCAACAGTTCAAAAACGATGAAATTGATAATGCGATTGAAATTTCAGAAAGACAGCATCGTATGGCGATAGATAAATGCTATCCGGTGTTGCCTGTTTCTCCTTTGGATAATAAGAAAGATATAGAAGAAGATCCCCTAATGTCCCATTTATTAAGGTTGCCTCCGCCCTATGCGCAAAGTGCTAATGTACCTCAGCCGTTACAGCCTGTCCAGCCGCCAGCGGTACCTCCGCCTGTTCCGGCTCTTCAGCATTTGCCTCCTCCAGTATTACCGCCCTTGCCGGTTTTACCTTTAACCTCGACTTCTTTGCCCTCATCATCTGATCCTAAATCTCCTTTGCCTTCTGCTCCTCCTGTAACTATCGATTCTCCTTCTGACAATTCTCCTAATACTCTGTCTCCAATTCTCATGTCTAATTCACCATCTGTGCGTAAGCGTCTTACAGATGCAGTCACTGGTATTCTATCTCCTTTATTCGGAGCTTTAAATGCGTCTCCGGCTTTTGCTCGAAGACAATCTCGTAGTCAGTTCCCAGATTTTGAGGAACGAGAGAGGTTGGACTCTCTTGCATGTAGATGGATCAAGAAGGGTCCACAATATAGTGTGCTTGATATTATGCCTACCTTTTTGCAATGGAATGCACCTACACAAAGATATGTTTTTAATGTAATGTGCGACACTCTCATTAAAGAATGGGAAGATATGAGTTCGAGTCCGATCCCACAAGATCTGTTAAATGTTCAGACTGATTTTGAGAAAGGACTTATTGTGGGTTCTAAAGTTGAGGAAGCTGTAAGGACGCTTATCTCTTATAGATCCTTGTTGTTTTCTCAGACTTTCCTTGATTCAGATCCGTCGGTTAGACTGACGTTGAAAAATTATCCTATGAGAGAGGGTCCTCCAGTATGGAAGGAAGAGGTTGCGGCAGTAGGTGCTAATGCAGCTATTCCTGCTCATTTTCAACGTATATGGGTACATGTTCCTTGGAAGAGATCTGAAGTTTTGGCTCTTAAGCAGACTCTACCAGATCCTCGCAAAAACCCTGCAGGTTATTATAAAGAACTATCGCAGACAGTTGACGCCTGCATTATGAACCTAGCAGATATTGACATGTTGATGGGAAATGTAGTCCCACAGACAATATGGGCTAAGATCCGTAGAGAGGATCACGCGCAGGAACTAGGTGCTACTTGGGACGTTATAGCTAATACAGATAGAGACCAAGTGGGTGGTGCAAAACCTGACGCCCTGATCTCGGAACTACCTGGTAGAATTATTACGTTAATGAAAACTATGATGCCTGCATTGAGAGTTAACTGGGATAAGTTAGCAGCATGCAAACAAAAGAAAGATGAAAGTGTCTCTGACTTCTTTACTCGTTTCGAGGAGACATTTATGGACCACAGTGGTCAAGACATGGCTACAGAGGGTGGACAGCGATTATTCGTGGACAAATTTGTATTCAATTTGCTTCCCGAGCTGTAACACAAATTAAAAGATTCAGAAAGTTCATGGGCTGTTTCTTCTTCTGCCCAGATATTGGCTACTGCACAATACTATGAAAACAGGGATAAAGAAGAAAAAGAAAAGCAAGAGAAAAAGACGAAAAATTTAAAGACAAAGGTTCTCTTGCAACAAGCCTATCCGCCACGTTATGCTCAGCCTCAAATTCAGCAGCCTCCTCAGCTTCAAAGGCTGTTTCAAAAACCTGAGCCATATATTCCGCGACCTTTGCTAGGACCTAATCAGTGTGCCTATTGTAGAGAGGAAGGTCATTTTAAGAATAGTTGTCTGGTTTTATTGCAGCGCAATGGAGCGTTATCTGCTCCACGAGGTTGTGCTGGCCTTCAGTCAGCAAACAGGTAGAGGTCGGGGTATGTTGACTCAAGAACAGCGTGCAATTCCTTCTTCCAACTCCGTGAACTACTTTGATCAGCAGAGTGTGAGGTCCGCACAGTATTACAATGAAGACCATTATGTTGAAAGCGAAAATGAAAGTCTTCATGCTAACTAGGACAGCCATGGACAAAGTAAGGGAGTTGTGCCAATCCCAGTAGATCAAAATGGACCTTATGTTAACGTCACTACAATGGGTGTTTCAGAGCCATTTCTTCTGGATACTGGGGCAATGAGAAGTTCTATCATTCATTCTAAACTCCCTGGGGCACCTTTGTCTGGCTTAACAAATGTTTCTGTAGGATTTTCTGGCGCCCCTGTTCGCAATCCAGTTTCTTGCCCCTTGCCTATTTCAGTTGGTCCTTATGATTTGGAAGCTCCACTTCTGTTGACGAATGGTTGCGGTGAAAATCTGTTGGGTCTAGACCTATTGAAAAGAATGCATGCTACGATATGTTGTTCTCCTTCTGGTGTACATCTTACTTTAGGACAGAAATTGGTCTCCCCAATGTATTTGTCCAAAAATCAGTTTCCTCCTGAATTGCTTTCTCTTCCAACAGCGCTTTGGGCCACAGGTCCGAATGATGTGGGTTGTCTTGAGATTCCGCCTTATGTTGTCACTCTCAAGTCTAATGTTGAATTGCCGCGCATCCCACAGTATAAAATTTCTGCTGAAGGTGAGAAAGCACTTTTGGGAATCATTCATGACTTGATACAGAAGGATGTGGTTGAAGAAACAAGAGGAAATACATGCAATAGTCCACTTCTTCCTGTTCTTAAACGCACTGATCCTTCTCAACCACCTATATATCGTTTTGTAATTGATCTGCGGGAGGTAAACAAAATTGTTGTTCCACAATTCCCTGTTGTTCCAGGTATCACTGCTCTGTTGACAATGATACCTTCCACAGCGACTTGGTTTTCTGTCATTGATCTAAAGAATGCCTTCTTTAGTATTCCCATTGCAGAAGAGAGTAGGGACATTTTTGACTTCTCTCTTGGAGGCCGAAGCTTCCGGTTTAAACGCGCACCCCAAGGCTATTGTGAAAGTCCCTCTATTTACCGCCAAGCTTTAAAATGTCATCTTGACACTTTTCATTTGCCGTCTGGTGCTGCTCTTATACAGTATATGAATGACTTATTAGTCGCCGCTGATTCGGAAGATATCTGCAAAGATGTCACTGTTGCATTGTTACGCCACTTGTTTAAACTGAATCACAAGGTTTCACCTTCCAAGCTACAATATGTTTGTCGAGAGGTTACCTATTTGGGTCATCTCCTATCAAAGGAGGGACGACGATTGACACCAGAACGAATTCAGGCGATTACGCAAATGTCTGTACCATCCACACAACGGGAAGTACGTGCCTTTCTGGGTATTGCTTCTTATTGTAGACAGTGGATCCCTAACTTCTCTCTAATTGCTAAACCTTTGTTGGCACTCACTTTAAAAGATACGCCTCACCCCCTTCCTTGGACTGATGAGTGCCAAAAGAGTTTCACAGATTTACGTGCCGCTCTGTGTTCTGCTCCTGTACAAGGCACCCCTGATTACACTAAGCCATTTATGCTCTATGTGCATGAGAGAGAAGGTTGTGCATTGTCAGTTTTAATCCAGCAGTTCGGAGACAAACAACGGCCATGAGCTTATTTTTCGGCTACATTAGATCCTGTAGCTAAAGCATTGCCCAGTTGTCTCAAAGCGACAGCAGCAGCAGCAATTTCTATTCGGCAGTCTGCTGGAGTGGTGTTGGATAACACTCTCATTGTCATGGTACCACATGCAGTGGATACTTTGCTAAACAGAACAAAAACACAGCACCTGACGAGTGCTCGTCTAACTGGATACGAACTGACACTTTTGGCTAGTCATGTACACATCAAATGATGTAATACCCTGAATCCAGCTACTCTGTTGCCCTTTCCAAATGAGGAAAATGTTGAGGATCAGCATGATTGTTTCCTCCGTACTGAGGAAGAGACGAAGGGACGAATTGATTTGAGAGACACACCGCTAGAGAATCCGGATAGAACTCTATGGGTAGACGGCTCTTGTTTTAAAATGCCTAATGGAAATACAGTTTCGGCCTATGCTGTAACTACTCTACATACAGTTGTGGAAGCTGCACGCATTAGACATAATTCAGCGCAAGCAGCAGAATTTATAGCACTAACAAGAGCTTGTGTATTATCGAAAGGGAAAAGAGTGAACGTATACACTGACAGCCAATACGCTTTTGGTGTAGCGTTCAACTTTGGGCGTCTCTGGAAGGAAAGGGGTTTCCTCACTTCACATGGCACCAAAATACAACATGGTCAGTTAGTGACTGATCTCCTCGAGTCACTTGCCTTACCCACCCAGATAGCGATCGTGAAGTGTAGTGCACACAAAAAGGTTACGGATGATGTTGGTCGAGGAAATGCATTTGCAGACGAGATAGCGAAGAAAACAGCGAGAGATTCAACAAGTCGAATGTATGTGGCAGGTCCTGCGAATTGGGTCAGAGAGAGAGGAATGTATGAGGATACAGTGGAAAGTGTGAAAGCAATTCAGAAAAAAGCTTCAGAAAGAGAGTTAAGCAAGTGGAAAGAAAGTACTGGAATGTTGGATGAGATGGGTTGTTGGATAGAACTATCTGAACATCAACGTTGGCTGTTACCAGATGCCTATGTTCTCCCAGTGGTTACCATGGCACATGGTCCAGCCCACTTAAGTGCAAAAGGTATTTGTAAACTTCTGGCTCCAGTGTGGCAGAATGAAGGTATCCCAAAATGTGCAGACAATATAGTGAAGCACTGTATTGTTTGTTTAATGTACAACCCGGGAAAGGGAACCCCAACTCCAGCGGGTCACTTTGCTCCTCCGACATATCCATTTGAGGTGTTGCAAATTGATTATATTCATATGGAACGATGCAACAACCTCAAATATGTTCTGGTGGTAGTATGCGCCTTTTCAAGATGGATAGAAGCATACCCTTTAAAAGATAACACAGCCCTATCCACAGCTAAAATTCTACTAAAAGAATTCTTCCCCAGGTTTGGTTTGCCGCGCATTGTCTGGAGTGACAACGGGAGCGAATTTGTTGGCCAAGTCATGCAGAAAGTTTGTGCAGGTCTTGGTATCAAACAAAAGTTCCACGCGGCGAATCATCCACAGTCAGCGGGTTTAGTAGAATGTTACAACGGAAACTTGAAATTAAAGCTAGCAAAGGTTCAAGCAAGTACAGGACTCAATTGGCCCGATGCTTTGCCATTAGCTCTGCTATCCACCAGAACTGCAGCACACTCTCGTTTGGGACTTAGCCCATACGAAGTGGTGTTTGGTCGTCCGGCTAACGTATGGGGAATCCCTCGTCCTAATAAATACTCAGACTTGCCATATCCAATGTTGATTGACCGTCTGTATGACCTTACGACTAAATTGCGTGTCCTTCATCAACCGGTTCAGAGTGCTCTGCCGAAGGCTTCCGCAGACCCAGGTCACTCCATCCGTCCAGGTGACTGGGTATGCGTGAAGAATTTCCAAAGGTCCAGCAATTTGCAACCCAGATGGCGAGAGCCTCGAATGGTCCTCCTCACTACAAGGACAGCAGTTAAGGTCGAAGGAAAGAAAAATTGGATTCACGGTGTGCATTGTAAGAAAGTGCCTTTGCCTTTGCCATACGATCAATGGGTACGCCGAGGTGTTGGTGACTGTGAAAGTGAAAGAGTTCCACGATTCGTACCCTTCAGCGATGCACCCCTGAATGGGACACAGTCTGAAAAAGAGGACGACGACATTTTACAGGAAGCAATTCCATCACATCGTCGCTTGGATACGACTAAACCACGAACATTGTTCCAAGACCAGAATGTTCCGGGGAAGGAAAAATATAATTTAAGGCCTAGACCAAAGAACATTTAAGACTCTTCTTTTTGTGTAGTATTCTGTCCCGGTTGCAGGGTCACGGTAGGAGTCTGGATCACGACCTGAATAGTGGCAATAGGCCGGCAGGATCTTCAGTGTCATAGGACGGTGGAATATCGTGATTTAGTGAGTGAGGAAGATTGCCGTGAGCATCCATTAGAAAGATGGAAACTACACTAGATAATAAAGAAAGAAAAGAAGAAATGAAGAAAGCATCCTGTAAAATAATGTTCAATCGTTCCAGCGTAGTTTTATGTGTTATTATATTACTGTGTATTATTTTGGCGTTTATAGGTTGGATTATTCATTCTCTGCAGCAAAAAGTTGTTTCTCCCTCTTCCTTTTCGTTCTCTTCTACTGCTTCTCCACATCTCTTTCATACTCTTCCTCCACATGAACTCGTTAGAAGAACCGAATATTACAACAATTCCTTTATCCAGCTATTACATCAGCATCAATTAGTGGTTAATACAACTGATTGTTGGGTGTGCGGTCTTATGCCACATACCACAGAGAAAGGTATGCCATATCTAGTTCTTCCTTTTTCTTACGAGGGTTCTGCTTGGGCTTACTTTGTCATTTTTTCCAATGCTTATCAAAGCAAATTCAAACGATCTGCTAATTCACATATTAATTATCCAGATTTCAGTCATAGTTCTTTGATTAAGGGTATGGTAGCTATGGCTAAAATCATGGAAAATAGTAAAATCTCCATTGACGCAAGAAAAGCGTACACTAATTGGAACGTCACCCAATATATGTCTAGTCTTAGTAGTAAAGTTGGAAAAGGAAAATCTTCGCCGATCTGGACTATACCACATCAGGGTAACTTCTGCTTACAGATAAACGATCATTCTTCTGACACTATACAAAGGAATAACTGCTCCTACACGTACGTTTATTCCTCTAAAAACTCGCCACCTCTAGTGCCATCTCAAGGCACCTATTTCATCTGCTATAATAGAGCTTATACTTGGTTGCCAACGGTTTCACTGGTACTTGTTATATAGCCTTTCTTCTTCCCCCTACTTACACTGCTTCCGCAAATCATCATCGAAACAGATACGGCAGAGGGATTATTGATTCAAAGGACACAGCAGGACAAGAGGGAGGGGATTTCCTTAAAGGATTTCTCCCCTTCTGGGGTCCAATGGCTAACAGCAGAAATATAAGGCAATTGGTCCGTGTCGTAGAAACTACAATAGACATCACTGTAGGAGCCTTAAGCAACATCACGGCAGAACTACAGGCGGATCGTCTTATGACATTACAAAATCGAGTTGCCTTAGATTTTGTTCTCGCTGATCGAGGTGGAGTGTGCAGATTGATCGGGTCAAGTTGCTGTATTTTCATACCTAATGACGCTCCGACAGTATACCAAGCTATCTACAGGTTGCACAACATCTCTGAGTCTATTCATCAGGACGAAGGAGATTGGTCTTTTACGGAGTGGTTTTGGGGACTACTGTCCAAATGGGGTTGGAAAGCGTTGACATTTCTTGGTATAATCTTGACCATTATTTTCTCCTGTTGCCTTTGTATGCACTGTGGTCCCGCTATCTGTGACCTCTGTGCTACTATGTGCATCCCAAAACCCAAACCACAAGTAACAGAAAACATAAGAATGATGTTACAGCAACAGCTCGATGACCTTATGGCCATTGATGTGGACTCAGATTAGCATGAGTCTATCTTGCCTGAGTTCTGGCAAAAGGAGGGTCTGAGGAACTTCGATTTTCGATCGCGATCGAAGCGACCCGCCATTTTGTGCTTCGCCGCCATTTTGTGTTGCCATCACTCAGGCAGCATGGCGAGCAAAGTCTATTCTGCTTTTTCTGTAGCCAGGTGTCAAAATACGCCTTCTGCCTCTATTTGCAAAGCTGTGTTAGACCTAGCCGAGTACACTAATCCCTGTCTGGCTTTTCTAATCCCCGTCTCAACTATCTTATCGTCTGGCCTTCACTGTCTTCTGCTAGCATTCTCTCGTTTCACAACTGTCCTCCAACACACACAAACGTATCTCGCCACCTGCAAGTTAGTTACGAATCTGTTAATGAATTAGCTTGAGGGAGGGATAACAAACATAATCGGAGGAGAGGTCTCTTCGAGTCATCTGACACTTTTGTTTTCCAACTTCTCCATTGGTTGTACCCTGTTTTCCAACTTTCCTTATTGGTTCTTTCTTGTATACCATGGGAGTGGATTCGATTAATGAATATGTTTCTATGTACTATAAGAGTCTGTGCGCCACAGAGTGAAGTGGCAGTCTCCTGAGAACCTACTATGTGTACTTCTAGGATAACTGTACTAGCTGCAGCTAAATAAACCTGATCTTCTAACGCCGACAGAGTGTCCCGTGTCTCTGTGTAGCGAAGCAGGAGAACTCCGAAGACATTGGGCGTACCCTGCGCCGCCAGGTCCAAAAGGTTCTGGTTCTTCAATTGGCGCCCAACGTTGGGCGGCTTTAGTGGTACCGGTTCTGCTCGAAGGTCGTGAGGAACCCCGCAAGAAAATTCCGGAGGGTTCGCGAGCCACACTAAGCGACCCCTGCATGTCGAAAGTGGTCCGAATGTCTTTTGCAGCGCGGTTACTCCTTCCTGACGGCTACTGACGACAGCTGCCCTGACTGCCGCCCTGCTTTGGCCCTTCCTTTGACGATGTATGGTAAGGCGAGACGATAAACGGGCCTCTGTTGATGGGAGAAGACGTCCTTAGTTAAGTATCTTCGTGGGTCGCGCCCACAATTTTGGTTCTTTGGTTTTCTTTGGTTCTTAGATTTGTATATTGCAGTATACAAAGCCGAGGGTAAGTGCATTTGTGCTGCGTAAACTGAGTTTTACTCCCTTGAAGTTTGTGAACAGACAGGAAAAATCGCGAGAGTCCTGGTCTGACTAAGTTTGGTAGAATTTGTTGTCTTGGTTGTAATAGGGATTCCCGACTTGAGGACTCATGTCCGATTCCTTCGGTTGGAACTCCCACATATGAGCTCTGTTCAAAACATGGTATCAGCCCCATTGCCTTTAACGAGACATGGACCCGATACACGAAGAAAGATGGTGTTCTCAAATGGCCAGAAAATGGTAGTTTCGATCCTGAAGTGCTAGACAATTTAGAAGCAGTTTTATTTAAAAGAAAAGCCCGGCCGGCAATGTTTGACTCTTTCCGCCTATGGCGTAAGGAAGCCAAACAGAAAGAAATTAAACAAGCAAAACGAGATAAGAAAGCACAGGATATGACAATTATACAGGCTGCCCAACAGTTCAAAAACGATGAAATTGATAATGCGATTGAAATTTCAGAAAGACAGCATCGTATGGCGATAGATAAATGCTATCCGGTGTTGCCTGTTTCTCCTTTGGATAATAAGAAAGATATAGAAGAAGATCCCCTAATGTCCCATTTATTAAGGTTGCCTCCGCCCTATGCGCAAAGTGCTAATGTACCTCAGCCGTTACAGCCTGTCCAGCCGCCAGCGGTACCTCCGCCTGTTCCGGCTCTTCAGCATTTGCCTCCTCCAGTATTACCGCCCTTGCCGGTTTTACCTTTAACCTCGACTTCTTTGCCCTCATCATCTGATCCTAAATCTCCTTTGCCTTCTGCTCCTCCTGTAACTATCGATTCTCCTTCTGACAATTCTCCTAATACTCTGTCTCCAATTCTCATGTCTAATTCACCATCTGTGCGTAAGCGTCTTACAGATGCAGTCACTGGTATTCTATCTCCTTTATTCGGAGCTTTAAATGCGTCTCCGGCTTTTGCTCGAAGACAATCTCGTAGTCAGTTCCCAGATTTTGAGGAACGAGAGAGGTTGGACTCTCTTGCATGTAGATGGATCAAGAAGGGTCCACAATATAGTGTGCTTGATATTATGCCTACCTTTTTGCAATGGAATGCACCTACACAAAGATATGTTTTTAATGTAATGTGCGACACTCTCATTAAAGAATGGGAAGATATGAGTTCGAGTCCGATCCCACAAGATCTGTTAAATGTTCAGACTGATTTTGAGAAAGGACTTATTGTGGGTTCTAAAGTTGAGGAAGCTGTAAGGACGCTTATCTCTTATAGATCCTTGTTGTTTTCTCAGACTTTCCTTGATTCAGATCCGTCGGTTAGACTGACGTTGAAAAATTATCCTATGAGAGAGGGTCCTCCAGTATGGAAGGAAGAGGTTGCGGCAGTAGGTGCTAATGCAGCTATTCCTGCTCATTTTCAACGTATATGGGTACATGTTCCTTGGAAGAGATCTGAAGTTTTGGCTCTTAAGCAGACTCTACCAGATCCTCGCAAAAACCCTGCAGGTTATTATAAAGAACTATCGCAGACAGTTGACGCCTGCATTATGAACCTAGCAGATATTGACATGTTGATGGGAAATGTAGTCCCACAGACAATATGGGCTAAGATCCGTAGAGAGGATCACGCGCAGGAACTAGGTGCTACTTGGGACGTTATAGCTAATACAGATAGAGACCAAGTGGGTGGTGCAAAACCTGACGCCCTGATCTCGGAACTACCTGGTAGAATTATTACGTTAATGAAAACTATGATGCCTGCATGGAGAGTTAACTGGGATAAGTTAGCAGCATGCAAACAAAAGAAAGATGAAAGTGTCTCTGACTTCTTTACTCGTTTCGAGGAGACATTTATCGACCACAGTGGTCAAGACATGGCTACAGAGGGTGGACAGCGATTATTCGTGGACAAATTTGTATTCAATTTGCTTCCCGAGCTGTAACACAAATTAAAAGATTCAGAAAGTTCATGGGCTGTTTCTTCTTCTGCCCAGATATTGGCTACTGCACAATACTATGAAAACAGGGATAAAGAAGAAAAAGAAAAGCAAGAGAAAAAGACGAAAAATTTAAAGACAAAGGTTCTCTTGCAACAAGCCTATCCGCCACGTTATGCTCAGCCTCAAATTCAGCAGCCTCCTCAGCTTCAAAGGCTGTTTCAAAAACCTGAGCCATATATTCCGCGACCTTTGCTAGGACCTAATCAGTGTGCCTATTGTAGAGAGGAAGGTCATTTTAAGAATAGTTGTCTGGTTTTATTGCAGCGCAATGGAGCGTTATCTGCTCCACGAGGTTGTGCTGGCCTTCAGTCAGCAAACAGGTAGAGGTCGGGGTATGTTGACTCAAGAACAGCGTGCAATTCCTTCTTCCAACTCCGTGAACTACTTTGATCAGCAGAGTGTGAGGTCCGCACAGTATTACAATGAAGACCATTATGTTGAAAGCGAAAATGAAAGTCTTCATGCTAACTAGGACAGCCATGGACAAAGTAAGGGAGTTGTGCCAATCCCAGTAGATCAAAATGGACCTTATGTTAACGTCACTACAATGGGTGTTTCAGAGCCATTTCTTCTGGATACTGGGGCAATGAGAAGTTCTATCATTCATTCTAAACTCCCTGGGGCACCTTTGTCTGGCTTAACAAATGTTTCTGTAGGATTTTCTGGCGCCCCTGTTCGCAATCCAGTTTCTTGCCCCTTGCCTATTTCAGTTGGTCCTTATGATTTGGAAGCTCCACTTCTGTTGACGAATGGTTGCGGTGAAAATCTGTTGGGTCTAGACCTATTGAAAAGAATGCATGCTACGATATGTTGTTCTCCTTCTGGTGTACATCTTACTTTAGGACAGAAATTGGTCTCCCCAATGTATTTGTCCAAAAATCAGTTTCCTCCTGAATTGCTTTCTCTTCCAACAGCGCTTTGGGCCACAGGTCCGAATGATGTGGGTTGTCTTGAGATTCCGCCTTATGTTGTCACTCTCAAGTCTAATGTTGAATTGCCGCGCATCCCACAGTATAAAATTTCTGCTGAAGGTGAGAAAGCACTTTTGGGAATCATTCATGACTTGATACAGAAGGATGTGGTTGAAGAAACAAGAGGAAATACATGCAATAGTCCACTTCTTCCTGTTCTTAAACGCACTGATCCTTCTCAACCACCTATATATCGTTTTGTAATTGATCTGCGGGAGGTAAACAAAATTGTTGTTCCACAATTCCCTGTTGTTCCAGGTATCACTGCTCTGTTGACAATGATACCTTCCACAGCGACTTGGTTTTCTGTCATTGATCTAAAGAATGCCTTCTTTAGTATTCCCATTGCAGAAGAGAGTAGGGACATTTTTGACTTCTCTCTTGGAGGCCGAAGCTTCCGGTTTAAACGCGCACCCCAAGGCTATTGTGAAAGTCCCTCTATTTACCGCCAAGCTTTAAAATGTCATCTTGACACTTTTCATTTGCCGTCTGGTGCTGCTCTTATACAGTATATGAATGACTTATTAGTCGCCGCTGATTCGGAAGATATCTGCAAAGATGTCACTGTTGCATTGTTACGCCACTTGTTTAAACTGAATCACAAGGTTTCACCTTCCAAACTACAATATGTTTGTCGAGAGGTTACCTATTTGGGTCATCTCTTATCAAAGGAGGGACGACGATTGACACCAGAACGAATTCAGGCGATTACGCAAATGTCTGTACCATCCACACAACGGGAAGTACGTGCCTTTCTGGGTATTGCTTCTTATTGTAGACAGTGGATCCCTAACTTCTCTCTAATTGCTAAACCTTTGTTGGCACTCACTTTAAAAGATACGCCTCACCCCCTTCCTTGGACTGATGAGTGCCAAAAGAGTTTCACAGATTTACGTGCCGCTCTGTGTTCTGCTCCTGTACAAGGCACCCCTGATTACACTAAGCCATTTATGCTCTATGTGCATGAGAGAGAAGGTTGTGCATTGTCAGTTTTAATCCAGCAGTTCGGAGACAAACAACGGCCATGAGCTTATTTTTCGGCTACATTAGATCCTGTAGCTAAAGCATTGCCCAGTTGTCTCAAAGCGACAGCAGCAGCAGCAATTTCTATTTGGCAGTCTGCTGGAGTGGTGTTGGATAACACTCTCATTGTCATGGTACCACATGCAGTGGATACTTTGCTAAACAGAACAAAAACACAGCACCTGACGAGTGCTCGTCTAACTGGATACGAACTGACACTTTTGGCTAGTCATGTACACATCAAATGATGTAATACCCTGAATCCAGCTACTCTGTTGCCCTTTCCAAATGAGGAAAATGTTGAGGATCAGCATGATTGTTTCCTCCGTACTGAGGAAGAGACGAAGGGACGAATTGATTTGAGAGACACACCGCTAGAGAATCCGGATAGAACTCTATGGGTAGACGGCTCTTGTTTTAAAATGCCTAATGGAAATACAGTTTCGGCCTATGCTGTAACTACTCTACATACAGTTGTGGAAGCTGCACGCATTAGACATAATTCAGCGCAAGCAGCAGAATTGATAGCACTAACAAGAGCTTGTGTATTATCGAAAGGGAAAAGAGTGAACGTATACACTGACAGCCAATACGCTTTTGGTGTAGCGTTCAACTTTGGGCGTCTCTGGAAGGAAAGGGGTTTCCTCACTTCACATGGCACCAAAATACAACATGGTCAGTTAGTGACTGATCTCCTCGAGTCACTTGCCTTACCCACCCAGATAGCGATCGTGAAGTGTAGTGCACACAAAAAGGTTACGGATGATGTTGGTCGAGGAAATGCATTTGCAGACGAGATAGCGAAGAAAACAGCGAGAGATTCAACAAGTCGAATGTATGTGGCAGGTCCTGCGAATTGGGTCAGAGAGAGAGGAATGTATGAGGATACAGTGGAAAGTGTGAAAGCAATTCAGAAAAAAGCTTCAGAAAGAGAGTTAAGCAAGTGGAAAGAAAGTACTGGAATGTTGGATGAGATGGGTTGTTGGATAGAACTATCTGAACATCAACGTTGGCTGTTACCAGATGCCTATGTTCTCCCAGTGGTTACCATGGCACATGGTCCAGCCCACTTAAGTGCAAAAGGTATTTGTAAACTTCTGGCTCCAGTGTGGCAGAATGAAGGTATCCCAAAATGTGCAGACAATATAGTGAAGCACTGTATTGTTTGTTTAATGTACAACCCGGGAAAGGGAACCCCAACTCCAGCGGGTCACTTTGCTCCTCCGACATATCCATTTGAGGTGTTGCAAATTGATTATATTCATATGGAACGATGCAACAACCTCAAATATGTTCTGGTGGTAGTATGCGCCTTTTCAAGATGGATAGAAGCATACCCTTTAAAAGATAACACAGCCCTATCCACAGCTAAAATTCTACTAAAAGAATTCTTCCCCAGGTTTGGTTTGCCGCGCATTGTCTGGAGTGACAACGGGAGCGAATTTGTTGGCCAAGTCATGCAGAAAGTTTGTGCAGGTCTTGGTATCGAACAAAAGTTCCACGCGGCGAATCATCCACAGTCAGCGGGTTTAGTAGAATGTTACAACGGAAACTTGAAATTAAAGCTAGCAAAGGTTCAAGCAAGTACAGGACTCAATTGGCCCGATGCTTTGCCATTAGCTCTGCTATCCACCAGAACTGCAGCACACTCTCGTTTGGGACTTAGCCCATACGAAGTGGTGTTTGGTCGTCCGGCTAACGTATGGGGAATCCCTCGTCCTAATAAATACTCAGACTTGCCATATCCAATGTTGATTGACTATCTGTATGACCTTACGACTAAATTGCGTGTCCTTCATCAACCGGTTCAGAGTGCTCTGCCGAAGGCTTCCGCAGACCCAGGTCACTCCATCCGTCCAGGTGACTGGGTATGCGTGAAGAATTTCCAAAGGTCCAGCAATTTGCAACCCAGATGGCGAGAGCCTCGAATGGTCCTCCTCACTACAAGGACAGCAGTTAAGGTCGAAGGAAAGAAAAATTGGATTCACGGTGTGCATTGTAAGAAAGTGCCTTTGCCTTTGCCATACGATCAATGGGTACGCCGAGGTGTTGGTGACTGTGAAAGTGAAAGAGTTCCACGATTCGTACCCTTCAGCGATGCACACCTGAATGGGACACAGTCTGAAAAAGAGGACGACGACATTTTACAGGAAGCAATTCCATCACATCGTCGCTTGGATACGACTAAACCACGAACATTGTTCCAAGACCAGAATGTTCCGGGGAAGGAAAAATATAATTTAAGGCCTAGACCAAAGAACATTTAAGACTCTTCTTTTTGTGTAGTATTCTGTCCCGGTTGCAGGGTCACGGTAGGAGTCTGGATCACGACCTGAATAGTGGCAATAGGCCGGCAGGATCTTCAGTGTCATAGGACGGTGGAATATCGTGATTTAGTGAGTGAGGAAGATTGCCGTGAGCATCCATTAGAAAGATGGAAACTACACTAGATAATAAAGAAAGAAAAGAAGAAATGAAGAAAGCATCCTGTAAAATAATGTTCAATCGTTCCAGCGTAGTTTTATGTGTTATTATATTACTGTGTATTATTTTGGCGTTTATAGGTTGGATTATTCATTCTCTGCAGCAAAAAGTTGTTTCTCCCTCTTCCTTTTCGTTCTCTTCTACTGCTTCTCCACATCTCTTTCATACTCTTCCTCCACATGAACTCGTTAGAAGAACCGAATATTACAACAATTCCTTTATCCAGCTATTACATCAGCATCAATTAGTGGTTAATACAACTGATTGTTGGGTGTGCGGTCTTATGCCACATACCACAGAGAAAGGTATGCCATATCTAGTTCTTCCTTTTTCTTACGAGGGTTCTGCTTGGGCTTACTTTGTCATTTTTTCCAATGCTTATCAAAGCAAATTCAAACGATCTGCTAATTCACATATTAATTATCCAGATTTCAGTCATAGTTCTTTGATTAAGGGTATGGTAGCTATGGCTAAAATCATGGAAAATAGTAAAATCTCCATTGACGAAAGAAAAGCGTACACTAATTGGAACGTCACCCAATATATGTCTAGTCTTAGTAGTAAAGTTGGAAAAGGAAAATCTTCGCCGATCTGGACTATACCACATCAGGGTAACTTCTGCTTACAGATAAACGATCATTCTTCTGACACTATACAAAGGAATAACTGCTCCTACACGTACGTTTATTCCTCTAAAAACTCGCCACCTCTAGTGCCATCTCAAGGCACCTATTTCATCTGCTATAATAGAGCTTATACTTGGTTGCCAACGGTTTCACTGGTACTTGTTATATAGCCTTTCTTCTTCCCCCTACTTACACTGCTTCCGCAAATCATCATCGAAACAGATACGGCAGAGGGATTATTGATTCAAAGGACACAGCAGGACAAGAGGGAGGGGATTTCCTTAAAGGATTTCTCCCCTTCTGGGGTCCAATGGCTAACAGCAGAAATATAAGGCAATTGGTCCGTGTCGTAGAAACTACAATAGACATCACTGTAGGAGCCTTAAGCAACATCACGGCAGAACTACAGGCGGATCGTCTTATGACATTACAAAATCGAGTTGCCTTAGATTTTGTTCTCGCTGATCGAGGTGGAGTGTGCAGATTGATCGGGTCAAGTTGCTGTATTTTCATACCTAATGACGCTCCGACAGTATACCAAGCTATCTACAGGTTGCACAACATCTCTGAGTCTATTCATCAGGACGAAGGAGATTGGTCTTTTACGGAGTGGTTTTGGGGACTACTGTCCAAATGGGGTTGGAAAGCGTTGACATTTCTTGGTATAATCTTGACCATTATTTTCTCCTGTTGCCTTTGTATGCACTGTGGTCCCGCTATCTGTGACCTCTGTGCTACTATGTGCATCCCAAAACCCAAACCACAAGTAACAGAAAACATAAGAATGATGTTACAGCAACAGCTCGATGACCTTATGGCCATTGATGTGGACTCAGATTAGCATGAGTCTATCTTGCCTGAGTTCTGGCAAAAGGAGGGTCTGAGGAACTTCGATTTTCGATCGCGATCGAAGCTACCCGCCATTTTGTGCTTCGCCGCCATTTTGTGTTGCCATCACTCAGGCAGCATGGCGAGCAAAGTCTATTCTGCTTTTTCTGTAGCCAGGTGTCAAAATACGCCTTCTGCCTCTATTTGCAAAGCTGTGTTAGACCTAGCCGAGTACACTAATCCCTGTCTGGCTTTTCTAATCCCCGTCTCAACTATCTTATCGTCTGGCCTTCACTGTCTTCTGCTAGCATTCTCTCGTTTCACAACTGTCCTCCAACACACACAAACGTATCTCGCCACCTGCAAGTTAGTTACGAATCTGTTAATGAATTAGCTTGAGGGAGGGATAACAAACATAATCGGAGGAGAGGTCTCTTCGAGTCATCTGACACTTTTGTTTTCCAACTTCTCCATTGGTTGTACCCTGTTTTCCAACTTTCCTTATTGGTTCTTTCTTGTATACCATGGGAGTGGATTCGATTAATGAATATGTTTCTATGTACTATAAGAGTCTGTGCGCCACAGAGTGAAGTGGCAGTCTCCTGAGAACCTACTATGTGTACTTCTAGGATAACTGTACTAGCTGCAGCTAAATAAACCTGATCTTCTAACGCCGACAGAGTGTCCCGTGTCTCTGTGTAGCGAAGCAGGAGAACTCCGAAGACATTGGGCGTACCCTGCGCCGCCAGGTCCAAAAGGTTCTGGTTCTTCAACACAGGAAGAGCCATCTGTGGCAGGGGAGCTTCAAATGCCTTGCAGCCTTTGTAATGCGACCCCCAGCCTCTCCTGCTTTCAGGAGCAGGCCCCCTTCCTGTCTCCCCTCCTTTTCGGCGGGAAGACAGGCAGGAAAAATTAGCCAGCCCAGAAGGTTGGCCCACCTCTGCCAACCCCACCCCTCTGTGGAGGATGCGAGGTGAAGCCCACTCTTCAGTGCCCGCCATCCTGCAGATGGCAGGCACTCCCCAATCAGGATTAGGGATTGTGCTCACTCCCCCACAAGGGTTGAGCACACCAAGGGTCTAGCCTCCCCAACGTCAGTAGCCAATTGGCTACTGACCCCGAGACCCCTAAAACGCCTCCTAAATACAGTATTTAGGGAGCAGCTCTGAATCAAGAAGGCAGATTCCCGCAACCTAAGAAGAAAAAGGACGAAAGAAAACGCCCAGCAGAGGAGACTGCAGGGAACAACTGACTTGGCCCCAGCCCTACCAGCCCGTCTGCAGTTTCGAGAGATCCTGCGCCAAAAGTCGCCTTGTCCTGCAGCCAGGGACCTCCAGAACCCTGGGAAGACTGACTGCCTTCAACAAAGACCTGATCTCCTGTGAACAGCAGCTCTGTTCAAAAGAAAACTCCCAAGTCAAACTCTGAGCCTTCTGAGGACAAAGAAACCCGATGCCTGGAACCACCACTGGATCCGTCGCCTACAGACCGAGTTTGAATGACCCACCGGACCCAGCGAGGTCCCCCAGCACTTCAGAGCACGAGTCCACCGTGAGTTGACACAGCCAGGACTCCCCGACGTCGCCTGCAGCCTCTGCACGGAGACCCCCCCCAACCGGGAGTTGTCCGGTAAAGTGAACTCCGACCCCAAAAGACCCCCCTGCATCCAGCTGCCCTGAGCCCTGGAGAAGGGAACCCAAGGTGCACCTCCGTCCCCGAGCCCTTCAACTTACCTGCCCAATTTTTGGTTCCTCACTGAAGTCTTCCTGGACCGAGCCTGCAGCTGTAGACCAAAACCGAAAATCCCCATTGAAAACAACAGGGCACCCGACGCCAAAACAGCACCCTGCACCCAGCCGCCACTGCGCCACTGCGGATGCACTTTTAGTGCTAAACCGGATCCCCTTTTGCCCTGAGCTTACCACCAGGAGCTTTGCTCCCACAACCCAGTGGCCTGCTCGTAAGCAGCCACCAACCGGAGGCCCTCTATCCCCCATTGGATAACATTGGGCCTCAGCACTCTGCACCCGGCCGCCCTTGTGCCGCTTAGGGTGTAACAAGAGTGCATCCTTGACCCTGGGGGAACCCTTGATCTAACCCCAGAAGCTCAACCCCAAACACAGATTACTTACCCTGTAACCGTTAAATTCATTTCTCTCCATAGGAACCAATTGAACTGTTTTTCTCTGAAAAATGTTCCAAGTGTGGAGTTGATTTGTATGGAAACCTGAAAAATAAAAATTGTGCAAAACTGATTTTACTTACCTTTTCTCTAGGAAATGTCCCAGTGTGATATCTAGACATATCACACTGAATAGAAAAAGTAATCTAAAAAGTAACAAAAAGTAATCTGTACAGAAATTTTATTACCTTGACTTTCCTGTATTTCAAACAACTGCATCTGAACTTGCATTCACTTGTAAACACTGCATAATATATTACAAAGGATTCATTTCATTTACCTGTGCCAGGCTTGGCTTGGTTCTAGAAATAAAATAACTTAATAATATTTTTATGCAAACAAAATTGGTCTGAGTTCGGTCTTTGAGTGTGTGACATCATTTGCTGATTGAGTGTGTACAACAAATGCTTAACACTACCCTCTGATAAAGCCTTACTGCTCGAACACACTACCACAAATAGAGAGTAAGGTGCTATCTACTTTTACCTCTGCCTACCTTTGGAGTTCCACTGGACTCTGTGCACACTACACCTCATTTTGGTAGTATATACAGAGCCAGTTTCCTACAGTTACTTACACAAGTAACATCGCCACGTTAAGATTGACATATCCGTATTAGCGTGTGACCACGGATAC
This sequence comes from Triturus cristatus, assembly GCF_964204655.1. Taxonomy (NCBI): domain Eukaryota; kingdom Metazoa; phylum Chordata; class Amphibia; order Caudata; family Salamandridae; genus Triturus; species Triturus cristatus. Next base: position 699,942,468 of record NC_140591.1, read on the forward strand.
ATTGTTTCCATTAATCCTGGTATTTAACAACGTGATCAGCTGGTATCTGACTATCGGACTACAGCTCCAAAGTCTGAAATTATTAAAAGAATCGATCTACTCCCTAAACCAGAAACGTGGTTATTCTCTATCTGCTTTCACTGAACTTGGAGTTACCCTTCAATATTTGTCGCATCTCAATTTGCCAGGACGCTGACAGTTTGGACTTTTCCAGTATCGATCCTGCGATGTCGTTTCTATGATACTGATGTACTTTAGGATTTAATTTAGGCCCCTCGGACAACAGAAACGCATAAAATTTACGCCCTGAAGAAGGTGGCACCCTTACTGTCGGGTGATTGCACCGAAACGCGCGTCGGCGTGTCTTTTTGTATTGTTTGGTTGTCTCCATCAATTCCAACAGTACATATTTATGCTTTTGAGGAGAGTACCTTTTGTGTGTAATATAAAAACAATTCTTTTTAATGTGGTGAAAATATATATGTAGTGTTTTGATTGGTTGTGTTAGGTTGAATGGTTTGTCTGATGAATATGAATGTGATATAATTGTTCATATACCCCTTTTACCTCTCTAATGGGGCCTTCTTTGGTTTTTGCATATATCCTTTCAAAAATCAACTGCAGTTATATTTGTAGTATTTGTTTATTGTAATTATACCAATGAACTATAAAAATAAAAATAAAAGTATAATCTTTAATCAAACTATCCTGTGTTCTCTCGTTCAAATGGTATAGCCGCCCGCGATTCGTTGGGTTATTTATCAGTAAGATCCATTTGATCTATTATTATTTAGATAGGTAGAGCACAACTTTTGTGTTTGGTAGTGAAGAGAAAGACGCCTACATAGACAAACTACTTAGAATATGACCAACCCTGTATAAGGCAACACCAGCACAAGGCACTACAGATCAGGCAGTTACTGAAAATGGATCGGCCAACGCGAGCCCTCCAGAAGCTAGTTCACCTCTAAGTTACACTGAGATTGCTACTTAACCCCCTGTTTAGACCTAAACACTTGTTTTTTTTGTAAACAGATTTTATTGAAGGTTTTGTCAACAATACAGCAGACTACTTTTTGAGGCAACGTCGCCTTATAGGCCTTTTCATTAGTCAGACATCTTTACATATCATCACATATTATAATATAGACAACTGCCATATGCCCAATTTCCCACACTCCCCATTGCATAAGTCGGTTCCATCTTAAAGAAGATATGTAATGAGGGCAAGCATACTACTGGTCGCCTAGTCTGATGCGAACTGTGAATCGCACACAGTTGGAGAAAGATGCACATACAATGTGGTTCATCAAGAATATAGTGATAAGCAAGACTCTCCAGGCAGAGGGGTAGTTGGTGTTGGTGAGCCCTCTGGGGTGGGGTCTCGTGTATCTCAATTTGGGTCTCTCAATATCTCCATTAGTATCTCCCAAGCCCAATCTATTTCAAAGGAGCGAATGCTCCTCTTGGCCTCCCTAAGTAACCGCTGCATTTCTCTAGCTCCTTTTGCCACCCTGCTATTCTGGGCCCTCCCAGGGCTTTCCAATTTCTCGTAATCTCTCGCTTTTCTGGATGAAAACTAAGTCTTGGAATCTGTTTGTTTCCTTCGCCTTGGTAGTGAGGGGGAACCAGTTTAGTATCCAGTGGTCCATTGTGCAGGGGACCTCCCTGGAAATCATATTTGCTACTACTGCTGTGATGTCTTCCTAATAAGATACCAATGTTGGGCATTCTCAGATCATGTGTTTGAACTCCACTCCCACTGTTTCGCATCTCGAGCAGGCCTCCTCCAATGTGTGGAAATAATTGTTGATATGGCCTATGTATTGTCTGTGTAGGGAAATGTAGCTAATCAATTTAAATTGTGCATTTCTGGAGACTTTTGGTACTCTTGCTAAAATATTACCCCCAAACTGTTTCTGTAATGGGGATCCCCAGGTCCTCCTCCCACCGAAACTTCAGAGTCTTCAGTGGCTGTATCGCTCTATAAAGGCAAGAGACTGTCTTTATAGTGCCCACCAACCTTACCATGTAATGGCAGTGTTTGGTGGTATGGCTCAGGCATTCCTGTTTTTCAATGAACACTTATCACACCTATCTGAGAGAGACTATTAGCTATAGATTCCTTACCTTAGAATTACCCCCAGGCGTCAGACTGGATCCGGAGAACTTTTTTCTTAGCAGTACCCCTGCGCTTCTGTAGGTGGAGTCGGTCGACTCAGTTCTTGCTTCTTCCGCGCCAGCCAGCGCAGATCCAGAGAGAGCTTGCCCCTTAGTTGCTTTTTGACTAACTTTTTTTGACTTGTTGTCGACGTCTTTTGAGTCTTCGACTCCTGGTGCACAAGGGATGTCCAGCCGTTGGCCCAGTTTCAAGCCCTGTGAATCCTGTCACAAGTTGATGTTGGTCACCGATCCACAGCTCATGTGCCTTTGGTGCTCGGAGCCCGACCACGACCTGAAGTAGTGCTCCGACTGCCGTGCCCTGAACCCTAAGTCTTTGCCGGAGTAGTACCGAAAGCTTTTGGAGGCCCGGCAGTCTGCTCCGCGCCGCTCGAGGTCCCAGTCAAGGGGAAGATCGCGGAACCGGTTGTTGAGCCATCACCACTCGTCATCGAAGTCTTTGCACTCCTTGGGTAAGTCGGATCACCGTTGATCTTCGCCTTCTCCCTGTCCATTGGCAGACACGATGGGTGATCCAGAGAGTCGTCAGTCTCTGGCTCCTTCCTCGGAGTCCGCTGGGATGGCTCCTCGCTTCCTTCCCTTTCCCGGAGCATCCCCTGCCGAACTTCGTAAATTTTACGAAGTGCTGCACAGCATCTTTGGGCAGCCCGACTCTTCATTCGCACCTTCGGGCCCTATGGACTCGACTGGGGGCCTCACGGTACCTTCCCCGGTGCCAATTCCAGTGGCAACGCCCCCGATGCCGGTTTGTCCCCAACCGGCGTTGACCCCAGCCTCACCTCCTACGTGGAAACAGTGCAGCTGGTGCCAGAAGGTACTTTTGTACCACTATTCATCCCTGGCGTTCCCTACCGCCCTGAGTGGAAGCCATAGGAGGGTGAGGAAGACTGGGAGGGGTCTATTGACCCTCTAGCAGACCAACTTGAGGAGCTGGACTGGAGAGAGGAGTTGGGTGATGCCAAAGGACTGGATACCTCTCCAGACCTTGGTATGCCCTCTACCCCTACTGTGGCTATGGATTAGGGAGCCTCCTATGCTGTGGTGTTGCATAGGGCGTCTGAGGCCCTGGGCCTCGAGCTTCCTACGTTGGCTGCAGGATTAACCTCCTGACTGAGGTGCTTCAGCCGGGAGCAGCCTCTTTGGAGCTCCTGCTGCCTTTTAATGAGGCCCTCACTGACCTGCTTTGGGGCACTTGGTCCAAGCCCAGCACAAGTGCTCCTGTGGACAGGACGATTGCCCGATGACACCGCCCGGCCCGGGCAACCCCCTTTTCCTCTCCCAACACCCTACCCCTAAGAGCTTGGTGGTCCAAGGCTCATCCTCAAAAGGCACATTCCTTACTGCTCCCCTAGATAGGGAATGCAAGATGCTGGAGCATCTTGGGAAGAAGATGTTTTCTTCTGCTAGCTTAGAGCTGTGGTTGGTGAACACGGCATGTCTCTTGGGCTGCTACACACAAGGTGTGGGATACGGTTGTGCAAATGCTGCCCCAGTGCCCGGAGGAAGCCCGAGCCGTGCTCACCCGCACTGTTTCTGAGGGTCGAGATGCAGCAAAGTTCACCATCCGGTGTGGGCTGGATACCCCCAACTCGCTAGTTAGAACGGTTTCCACGTCTGTAACCCTGAGGCGCTACGCCTGGCTAAGAATGTCTGACTTCTCTGGGGATGTCTAATCTATCCTTTTGGACATGCCCTTTGATGGCCGTCGCCTGTTTGGTGACAAGGCGGACAACGCTCAAGCGCTTCAAGGACTTTAGGGCTACGGCCAGATCCTTGGGCCTCGCAGCATCTTCTCGCCTCCTGCAGTCTGCCTTTCGGCCCTTTTGCGGCTACGGAAGGGGCGCCCCACCATGTTCCTCCCAGAGACACAGGGCTACCCAGCGTCTCGGGTCTGAGGGCTAGCGGTGGGCCAGTCCACCAATGCCCCCTTTGCAGGAGCCTTCAAACCTACCTAGTCAGACCATTCAGGGCCACCAGTTGCCAGTGGGTGGTAGGATCTGCCATCATCTGCCCCACTGCCACAACATCACGTTCCAGCGGTGGTTTTTGCAGATATTCCGAAGGGGATATTGCCTCCCCTTTGAGACACCCCCTTCCTCCATGCCACCAATACTCGATTGCATTTTGGAGGATCATTTGGCCGTTCTCCTCCAGGAAGTTGCGGCTCTCTTGGCCTAGGGAGGTATCGAACGAGTCCCTAAGCCAGAAGTAGGTCATGGTTGTTACTCCCACTACTTACTGGTACCCAAGAAGGACAAAGGCTTGCGTCCTATCTTAGGCCACAGGGATGTCGACCGCTTCCTCCAGACGTAGAAGTTCAAAATGTTAACCTTGGCTCAGGTCTTGTCTGCCCTCGACCCTGGAGACTGGATGGTTGCATTGGACTTGCAAGACTCTTATTTTCACATCCTCGTCTTGCCTGCCCACCGGCGTTACCTACGGTTCACGGTAGACCACGAGCATTTTCAATTTACTGTGCTTCCCTTTGGTCTTACCAGCACCCCTCCGGTGTTCACGAAAGTGATAGCTCATCCGCGCAGATCAGAGGTTCCAGTCTTAACCTATCTCGACGACTGGCTGTTGAAGGTGGGCTCGCCTCAGGCTGTCGTCTCCCACCTCCAGACTACGGAGGACCTACTGCACTCGTTGGGGTTCACTATTAACGTGCCGAAGTTGCACCTGATTCCCTTTCAGAAGCTCCTTTTCTTTGGAGCAGTACTGGATAGAGCGCAGTTTCAGGCTTATCCTCCCGAGCAGTGAGTCCGGGATATTCGGGCTATGATACCGATGTTTCAGCATCTATTTCGGATTTCGGAGAGAATGACCCTGAAGCTGCTAGGTCTCATGGCTTCCTGCATCCTTCTGGTAGATCATGCCAGATGGCATATGCAGGCTCTGCAGTGGGACCTGAAGTTCCAGTGGGTGCCACATCAGGGGAATCTTTCTGATGTCGTCCAGATCTCGGAGGGGACTGCAAGTCAGTTGCAGTGGTGGCTCACAAACCAGGATTGGGTCAACGGCAGATCCCTCTCCCTATCCCAACCAGAGTTCACAGTAGTGATGGACGCGTCACTCCTGGGATGGGGCAGCCAAATGGGAGAGGCGGAGATCAGAGGCCACTGGTCTCTGGTTGAGTCCGGGCTCCACAACAACCCCCTGGAGCTCTGGGCGATTCGTCTTGCACTGAAAGCATTCCTTTCTCCTGTCAAAGGAAAAGTAGTGCATGTTTTCACAGACAACACCACCGCCATGTGGTACTGCAACAAACAAGGCGGGGTAGGGTCGTGGACCCTATGTCAAGAGGCTCTTCACCTTTGGACATGGCTGGATCATCGGGGCATGACCCTGGTGGTTCAACACCTGGTAGGTTCCCTGAAAGCCAGAGCGGACGAACTCAGCCGCCGGTTCATGATGGATCACGAATGGCGTCTTCACTCGGGGGGGGGGAGGGGGGGGTTCAAGGTCTTTCGGCGGTGGGGAGAGCCTTGGGTAGATCGTTTCACCACCAAAGAGAATGCGCACTGTCAGCAGTTCTGCGAGTTGAAGTTTCGCTCGCTCGATGACGCTTTTCGTCATGCATGGAATTGCGGCCTCCTGTCCGCCTTTCCGCCTATACCACTTCTGCCCAGAGTGCTGAAGAAGATCAAGCTCGACCGGACCCAAGTCATTCTTGTGGCTCCGGACTGGATACGAAGAGTCTGGTACCCCGACCTTTGGAGCATGGCCATCGATCCTTCGATCAGACTGCCTCTTCAGGAGGATCTTCTGTTGCAGCAACAGGGGACGGTCCTCCACCCTAACCTGTCCAGCCTCTACCCCCTTGCGTGGAGATTGAGCGGCGACAGTTGAAAGCTTTCGACCTCCCTCCCAAAGTCTGTAATGTCATCTTGGCAGCCAGGCAACCCTACACTAAAATGGTATAGGCCTGTAGATGGAACAAATGTGTGGCATGGTGCAGAGCAAAGGCTGTGGATCCCCTTTCTGACCCTCTTTTAGAGGTTCTCTTCTTCATTCTTTCTTTGGCCCATCAGGGCTCTCCTCTGGGCACTCTTAAAGGCTATCTTTTTGCCATTTCGGCCTTTCTTTGCCTTTCTGATCAGCCTTCTCTTTTCAAGTCTCCTATTGTTAACAGATTTCTGAAGGGCATTACTCATCTCTTTCCTCCTTCTCCTTTCGTAATGCCTCAGTGGGACTTGAATCTTGTCCTCATTTATCTTTGTGTGCTCCCTTTGAGCCTCTACATAGTTGTCCTCTTTGTCTCCTTACTTTGAAGACTGCTTTCTTGCACGCAGGGTGAGTGAGCTTTAAGCTTTATCTCCAAAACCACCCTTTCTTGCTATCCATCCAGGCAAACTGGTTCTTCGCACTAGGCAGTCTTTTCTGCCTAAAGTGGTTACCTCTTTCCACATAGATCAGACCATCACATTGCCCACCTTCTTCCCGCCTCTGCACTCTTCCAAAAAGGAGGAGAGACTCCACCGTCTGGACCCAAAACGTGTGCTGTATTTCTACCTTGACCGTACTAAAGACTTCAAGGTGGCTGATCAAATCTTCATGGGTTATGTGGGCGCCACGAAAGGTTGTGCAGTGCACAAACTTACCATCCCTCTGTGGGTCGCCGTATGTATTAAGACATGTTTTTCTGTGGCTAAAAAGGAACCTCCTAGGACTGCGCGCCTACTCTACCAGGGCCACGGTAGCAACTACTGCTTTGCGACATGGAGTTCCGCTGGTTGACATCTGCCTGACAGCCACGTGGGCATCCCTGCACACATTTTCTAAGTACTACTGTCGGAACATCCAAGTCCGGAGAGACGGCTTTTTCGGCTGTTCTGTTCTCCTTGACTTCCTAGTGTGAACTTAGTTCGCAGACCCACCTCCGGGGTTGGTATTTCTGGGGTATATATTGCGAGAAGGTGGCCTGATATATGCTGTCCACTAGTTCTAGTGGGCACCTTGTATCAGTCCAAACAACCCCTTATAGTGAATTGATTAAAGACAACCTTTATTGAAAGCTATCCTAGTGGTAGCTATGGAGAGCAGCCTTCAGGCTAAGTCTTGAAGGAATGTAAAGCAGCTTGTTTTACCAGTCTATAATCTCTTGAATGATCAAATGAAAGGACAACCACACCAGGTATATATTCAAAATATATGTATTTAGGATAAAACACACCCCTCTAGTCTCTTTATGAGACTGGAGTTCAAAGTACTTAATTTACACGTTAGCAATCAACAGTAATAGCACAAATACACGCTTGGGCCCTAGGGGCGTACCAAACCATATACCAAACAAATGGTATAAGAACCACAACTGAACTAGACACAAGGCCTAGATCCTGTAGAATCGCTGGGACCCCAAGGAACCACCCAAGGTAGTGACACAGGGGACCCATGGGGACTGTATGCAGTGTGTGAACACAACCGCGGGCTCCCGTTATCTTCTAAGGGCAATGTCGCGTTTGGAATTTTAAAGATTAGGGACACTTAGAATCGAGTCAGGACCAAACCCTTTTGGACTTAAGAAGTTCTAGGGCTAGCACCCATGGGAGCACTGGAGTACTCGAGTTACCTCACCCAGGGAAGCCGGGTGCATAGGTGTCTTTTGGTGTCGGGTCGCGTCGTCGATTGCAATGGAAGCCTGCAAAGAACTGCTGCTGCCGTGAAGAGGAGAAGTGTCCGAAGAGATCCAAGCCTGGATCTAGGATGGAAGGAACCTGAAAGCAGAGGGGACAGAGTCTGGGTCACTAGCCAGTGACCGAGGGCAGGATGGACCAATGCCCACAGATGTCGGGTGCTTCAGGGGAGTTGATGGGTGTCTTGACTCATCAGCCACGAGGTTCAGGAGGCATCAACAAAGTCCACGAGCCGGATTCGAGCTGTCCCACAAAGTCTGTCGAGTGCTGCGGTGTCGGCGACCAGATCAGACCCAACAAGCCTTGGCAACGGCAAGTCACAGGAATTCAGAAAGGACTGTGGTGCAGACCAGCAAGGTCTGAGGGACTCACCCAGCAAGGGTAAGTCAGGGAACATCTGGAGCAACCAGGGAAGCCCAAGTAGAAGAAGAGTTGCCTTCGTGGGGACCTACTAGCAAACGGGCTAGCGATCGCGAAGGAGCCTCGAGTGTTCGCACTTGAAACTGGCCCACGGGTCACTCGTGGAGTGGAGGCCAGCAATCTTCGGTGCAGGAGGTGCTCAAGGCTGGGGCTACTCGGAGCCCAAAGCACAACTTCGAGGAAGCCCAGGAAGATAGTGTTACTGCAAAAGTTCACGGTGTCCAGGGGCCACGGATCCACATCACCCGCGATAGCCACGGGCATCAGCTTTGATGTGGACTCAGGGTAGCCTCAGCGAAGTCTGGAAATCCACCTTTGGGGATGCAGAGACTTCGGCGTCCGGCGGGAGCTTCAGAATTGCAGACCGGTCAGTTGCTTCTTTGGTGCCTGCCAAGCAGGGGAGTCACTCCTTGACTCCAAGGGAGATTTCTTCCGTCTTCTAGTCGAAATAGAAAGTCGAAGGTCCAGGATATATGTTCCAGAGTTTTGTCCAGGGTAATCTAAAGTCGCAAGGACTGGGTTCCCATACTTACACTAAGTTTGGGGGTTGGACATACTCTAGGGACCCACCTATGGGAGGGTTTGGAAGAGGGGTGGTTACACCCATTTCCTTTGTCCAGTTTCACGCCAGAGCAGGGGCATGTAGCCCCTGCAACCGGTTTGAACTGGACCATGCACAGGGACACCAAGTGTGCCCCCAGTGCAGGACTTTAAAGCACCAGAGAGTGCTCCCGCCCAGCCCCAATACACATCTGCTTGTCTGGGGAGGTGGTTACACCTCCCTTCGACAGGAAACCTATTGTCCAGGCCTCCCCTGCTGGAGTTTCGGTCAGCAGCAGGAGGCAGTCCCGTGTCTTTGGCAGAGGCATCCATTTTGTGATGCCAGGGCTCAAGGAACTCCTACCATGTTAGACCAGTTAGACCCGTGTTAGACCAGTGTGAACATGTCTCCCCCTCTAGAAGGGTGGAATGCTACCTCCGCCGCCAGAACTGACGGTGGGGGGGGAGTATTTCAAGATGTTTGACACCAAACACGACATGTTTTGATGCAGCCATTCCAAAGTTAGCATTTACCGCGTGGTTATAATGGACTTAAGAGTATATGGTATGGCTGTATCACAGAACAGCCATAAGGAAGTATTTCCGAAAGCTGCAGAGGGGCTCAGCTCATGCTTGGGCATCTTCTCACACAAAACCAAGCACTCTGCCTTCACGATTGTCAAGGCCTGCCGTAGGAGTGACTTATAGGTTTATATGTGTCTGTATATATAAGTGGATATAGGTAGCCTTACCCAGGCTGCTGTTGCAGACCTGTGGTGCCATTTTGAAGTGCTTCCCAGGGGTGGCATAATACATTATTCAGCTCCTGGTAGGCCTCTGAGGTACCTATGCCCTAGGTACATAGTATACCATATACTAGGGGCTTATAAGGCACTCCAGAATCCAATAAGATATGTACCTAATGTACATGCAAACCATTTTAGAGAGAAAGCAGCTAGGCTGTGGGCCTGATTAGCAGGGCCACAGCCAGACTAAGGTCGAAAAACAGTGAAACACCTGAAAAAAGGGGGGGGTACCCATGTGAAGCAGATCCTACTCTCCTACAACCCCCCTCCCCCCAAACGCAGGTACATTAAACTAACCTTGACCATTTGAGTCTTCATGTTCTAAGTGGAAATACCTAGAGAGTCCATCTGCATTGGCATGGTTACTCCCAGGTGTATGTTCCACTGTAAGGGAAATGGACCACCTAAGCAGTTTGGGGTTTTCACCCTGCATTTATTTTAGCCATAAGAGGGGCTTATGGTCTGTCTGAACAAGGAAGTGAGTACCAAACAAGTATGGCCTCAACTTCTTCAGAGCCCAAACCACAGCAAAGGCCTCCCTCTCAATGGCTGACCAACGTTTCTCTCTAGGGGTCAGCCTTCTGCTTATGAAAGCTACTGGCTGATCCTGACCTTCATCATTCAATTGTGACAGTACAGCCCCTACCCCAATTCAGATGCATCTGTTTGGGCAATGAACTTCTTGGAGTAGTCAGGACTCTGCAGAATGCGAGCAGTGCACATGGCCTGCTTCAGGTCATCAAATGCCTTTTGACAGCTAGCTGTCCACTGAACCTTTTTGGGCATCTTTTTAAAAGTTAAGTTATTCAAGGGTGTTACTATTGTTCCATACCCTTTGACAAATCTCCTATAGTACCCAGTCAGACCTAAGCAGGCTCTCACCTGAGTCTTGGTAGTTGGAGCAATCCATTCCATTATGGTTTGGATTTTGCTCTGTAATGGTTGAACCTGGCCTCCACCTACAAGGTGGCCCAGGTATACAACCTGACTCTACCCTGTCTGGCACTTAGTAGCCTTGATAGTGAGGCCTACCCTTTGCAGGGCCTCAAAAACATTCCTCAGGTGGACCAGGTGATCCTCCCAGGTGGAGCTAAAGACAGCAATAACATCTAGATATGCTGCACTAAAGTCTTCCTGTCCTGTAAGGACTTGATTCACCAACCTTTGGAAAGTGGCAGGTGCATTCTTCAAACCAAAGGGCATTACCACAAATTGATAGTGCCCACTAGGGGTAGAAAATGCAGTCTTTGGCTTTGCGTCATCAGCTAGTCTGATCTACCAGTAGCCAGCTGTCAGGTCAAATGTGCTTAGAAACTTGGCTGAGGCCAAAGTATCTATCAGCTCTTCTGCCCTGGGGATGGGATGGGCATCAGTCCTAGTGACTGCATTGAGACGCCTGTAGTGTACACAAAACCTCATCTCTCTTTTCCCACCACTGGTGTGAGGTTTTGGTACCAGGACTACTGGGCTAGCCCGAGGGCTAACTGAGGGTTCAATCACACCCAGATCCAACATCTTTTGTACTTCTGTCCTTATACTGTCCCTGACATGGTCAGGTTGCCTGTAGATCTTATTCTTCCCAGGTAGATTGTCCCCAGTGTCCACTTCATGAGTGCACCAGGTGGTCTGACTTGGAGTCAGAGAAAACATCTGTCTAAATTGGCTGAGAAGGTTGCTGCAGTCAGTTTGCTACAGGGCAGTGAGGCTGCCTGCCAAGGCTACACCATCAACTAACCCATCATCAGGGTTCTGAGAAAGCAGGTCAGGGAGTGGGTCACTCTCTTCCTCCTGTCCTTCATCAGTAGCCATGAGCAAGCCCATGTCTGCCCTGTCAACATATGGTTTCAGTCTGTTGACATGCAGTACCCTATGGGGACTCCTAGGGGTTCCAAGGTCTACCAAATAGGTAACCTCCCCTTTTTGTTCAAAAATTGTATGGGGGCCACTCCATTTGTCCTGGAGGGCTGCTGGGGCCACAGGCTCCAACACCCACACTTTCTGTCCTGGCTGGTAAACAGTCAGTACTGCCTTTTGGTCATGCCAGGCTTTTTGCACTTCCTGGCTAGCCTCAATGTTTTTGGTTGCCTTTTTCATCCATCCTGGAACGGAGACCAAGTACATAGTCCACTATGTCTTGCTTTGGGGGCTTGAGAGGTAACTCCCATCGTTCCTTCACCAAACACAATGGACCCCTGAAAGGGTGTCCAAACAAAAGTTCAAATGGGCTATAACCAACCCCCTTTTAAGGCACTTCCCTGTATGCAAATAAAAGGCAGGGCAGGAGCATGTCCCATTTTCGCCTAAGCTTCTCTGGAAGTCTTTTGATCATGCCCTTTAAGGTTTTGTTGAATCTCTCAACTAAACCATTGCATTGTGGGTGATAGGGTGTGGTGAACTTGTAGATCACTTCACACTCCTTCCACATAGCAGTCAAGTAACTAGACATTAAGTTTTACCCCTGTCAGATACTACCTCCTTAGGAAAGTCTACTCTTGAGAACACATTCAAGAGAGCTCTTGCCACTACAGGTGCTGTAGTGGTCCTTAGGGGAATTTCTTCTAGGTACCTGGTGGCATGATCCACCACCACCAGTATAAATCTGTGCCCAGATGCTGTTTGAGGATCCATGGGACCAACAATGTCAATCCCAACCCTCTCAAAGGGAACCCCCACCATAGGTAGTGGTATCAGGGGGGCCTTTGTAGTGCCACCTGCTTAGCCACTGTCTTGGCAGGTTACACAGGAGCGACAAAACTCCTTTGTGTCTTCAGACATGTGGAGCCAGTGAAAGTGAGGAACAATTCTGTCCCAAGTCTTGTTCTGGCCCAGGTGTCCTGCTAGGGGAATATCATGGGCTAGTGTCAATAGGAAGCCCCTAAACTTCAGAGTTATAGCAACCTCCTGGCTGCACCAGGCTTTGGGTCTCTACTCTCTGAATATAGGAGTCCATCATCCCAATAAACTTTATGGGTGCCACTAGCATTCCCAGCAGCCTCATCAGCATCTTGCTTTCTGAGGGGTTCAAGAGAGGGGCAGGTTTGCTGCTCCTGGCTCAGATCAGATCTGGAAGGGCCCCCTGTCCCCGAGAACTCAACCTGGTCAGGTTCAAGCTTGAGACAGTTCCTTCCTCAGGCTCTAGATCATCTCCCTGAGGAGACTGATTTGCATTGTGAGTCAGGTGGGAAGGCTCTGCCTTAATCCTACTGCTCCTCCTCTTGTGAGGCACCTGGTCCATTATTCCAGAATCCAGGGCCTGTCCAGTTTTAGACATTTTAGCCTGTGACCAAATCACAGCAAAGACATGTGCAGGGATCTCTAACATTTCTGCATGTGTTCTGAGCTCCACTTCAGCCCAATCTGAAGTCTCTAGATCATTGCCAAGCAAGCACTGTACTGGTAGGTCTACACTTACCACAACCTTCTTAAGGCCAGTTACCCCTCCCCAGGAGAAGTTAACAACTGCCAGAGAATGGTCTGTTCTGACATTGCTAGCATTGGTCACTTGGTATATTTCACCAAGTATAATCTGCCCAGGATCCACAAGATAGTTTGTCACCATTGTGACACTTGCTCCTGTGTCCCTGAATGCCCAAGCTTCTACTCCATTTATCAAAGGCTGCTGTCTGTATTTGCCCAAGTTACTGGGACTCACAAAGGGGGACATATCCATGCCCCCATCACTGACAAGCACAGCCTGAGTTGGTACTCTGACTAGGCCAGAGTCCATCTCAGAACCCAGGGTCAACCCTACTACACCCTTATTCTGTGTATTCCCACCACCAATTGTAACTGCACTAGGAGGAGCAGGTGCCTTAGGGGCATTGGTGGGGGCTGGAGTATTTTCTTTGGCCTTGGTGTAGTCACTGGTCCAGTGAGTTTTCTGCTTACAGATTTTGCACCAAGGTTTGTTTTGGCCTTTACCCTTACTTGACTGTGACTCCCCATTAGAAGAATATTTTTGGGGCCCTTGAGAAGACTTCTGGTCTTTGCCCATGTGCCCACCCTTGTCAGAGTTCTTGGAATCTTGCTTCTTTGGGTCACCGCCTTGGTTCGGTACCTTCTGCCTGACCCTGGTTCCGACCCATTTGTCTGCCTTCTTTCCCAATTCTTGGGGAGAGGTCAGATCAGAGTCTACCAGGTACTGGTGCAACAGCTGATTTTGACAGTTATTAAGAATCTGCTGCCTCATTATCAGATTGTACAATCCTTTGAAGTCACACACTTTACTGTCCAATATCCAACCTTCCAGAGCCTTAGTAGCACAGTCAGGAAAGTCAAGCCAGTCTTGATTTTGTGCTTTTTGGGCATCTCTGAACTTTAACCTGTATTGTTCAGTGGTTAGGTCAAACCGATCTATTAGTGCACTTTTCAAGACCTGGTAATCATCAGCATCGTCTTCTCTTACAGTGAGGAGCTTATCTCTACCTTTGTCTGCAAAGGAGAGCCATAGGATTGCTGCCCACTGACCTTGAGGGATCTTCTGTACTTTACAAGCCCTCTCCAAGGCAGTTATCCATTTGTGGATGTCATCCCCAGTCTGGTAGGGAGGACAATCTTACTTAGGTTTCTATGGTCATAAGACCTCTCCCTATCTCTAGGGAAATTGCTGCCACTAAGGAACTCTAGTCCCTCCTTTTTACTAGTTCTGTAGAGCTCTAGGGCTTCCCTATCTAAGGCCATCTGCTGCTTTCTGAGGTTGAACTTGTCTTGTTCATACTTCAGCAGTCTCTCTCTCCTCTCCTGGGAGGTGTCCCTCCCTCTGTGAGAAGAGACAGAGGTCCCTATAGAGGAGGTAGACTGTTCAGATCCCCTTGACAGAGATCTATCCCTTCTAGCCCTATGTTCAACTCTACCTGGAGGAGTAAAGGCAGGAGCATTATTGTCATCCTCCTCATCCTCATCCAGGAGAGCTGTGTTCACCAGATCCTGATCATTGTCATCCGTCTGGTCAGCATTAGAGGTAGGGTCAGGGGAGTTGCTACCCCTAGGCCCACCCTCACCTGCTGCCCCACCCACACTGTCTACCCCATCAGGCCCACTAGGCCCTGTGCTGTCATGCAGCTTAAGTATCTTTATGAGATGCTGGGTGGATGGGCTTTTGCCTGTCTTCAGCTTCCTAATGGAACATAAGGCCCTTAGCTGAGCAAAGGAGAGATCCTCATATTTATAGGGAAGGAGCTCACTGGTTCCTGGTAGGGACCCACTGGTTCCTGGCTGGTTAGACATTACTAATGTGGTGTGGTGTATTGCACTACCTACACTAGTGTGGCCTACTAAACTCTCTTGAGTTGCAGAAAGGGTGTGCTATCCCTTAATACACAACTCTAAGTTCAGTAGAACTTACTGTAGCTAAACTTGATATAATATGTACCTTAGGTACCTTTAGTGGTTTTCAGTTGATCAATTCAATTGAGATTATCTGGTAAAACAATAGTAAGCTGGAATCCCACACGCTGCACACCAATGTGAGAAGGTGGCCTGATTTATGCTGTCCACTAGTTCTAGTGGGCACCTTGTATCAGTTCAAACAACCCCTTATTATGAATTGGTTAAAGACAACCTTTATTGAAAGCTATCCTGGTGGTAGCTATGGAGAGCAGCCTTCAGGCTAAGTCTTGAAGGAATGTAAAGCAGATTGTTTTACCAGTCTATAATCTCTTGAATGATCAAATGAAAGGACAACCACACCAGGTATATATTAAAAATATATGTATTTCGGATAAAACACCCCCCTCTAGTCTCTTTATGAGACTGGAGTTCGAAGTACTTAATTTACAAGTTAGCAATCAACAGTAATAGCACAAATACACGTTTGGGCCGTAGGGGCGTACCAAACTGTTAGAAATGGGGGTCTCTGGTTGGCAGTGGATGGCCCTTTTGGACTTAAGAAGTTCTAGGGCTGGCACCCACGGGAGCACCGGAGTACTCAAGTTACCTCACCCAGGGAAGCCGGGTGCATAGGTGTCTTTTGGTGTCGGGTCGCGTCGTCGATTGCAATGGAAGCCTGCAAAGAACTGCTGCTGCCGTGAAAAGGAGAAGTGTCCGAAGAGATCCAAGCCTGGATCTAGGATTGAAGGAACCTGAAAGCAGAGGGGACAGAGTCTGTGTCACTAGCCAGTGACCGTGGGCAGGATGGACCAATGCCCACAGATGTTGGGTGCTTCAGGGGAGTTGATGGGTGTCTTGACTCTTCAACCACGAGGTCCAGGAGGCGTTGACAAAGTCCGCGAGCCGGATTCGAGCTGTCCCACAAAGTCTGTCGAGTGTTGCGGTGTCGGCGACCAGATTGGTCCCAACAAGCCTTGGCAACGGCAAGTCACAGGAATTCAGAGAAAGGACTGCGGTGCAGACCAGCAAGGTCTGAGGAACTCACCCAGCAAGGGTAAGTCAGGGCATGTCTGGAGCAACCAGGAAAGCCCAACTAGAAGAGGAGTTGCCTTCGTGGGGACCTACTAGCCAACAGGCTAGCGATCGCGAAGGAGCCTCGAGCGGTCGCACTTGAAACTGGCCCACGGGTCACTCGTGGAGTGGAGGCCAGCAATCTTCGGTGTAGGAGGTGCTCAAGGCTGGGGCTACTCGGAGCCCAAAGCACAACTTCGAGGAAGCCCAGGAAGATAGTGTTGCTGCAAAGCAAAAGTTCACGGTGTCCAGGGGTCACGGTTCCACGTCACCCGCGATAGCCACGGGCATCAGCTTTGATGTGGACTCAGGGTAGCCTCGTAGAAGTCTGGAAATCTACCTCTGGGGATGCAGAGACTTCGGCATCCGGCAGGAGCTTCAGAATTGCAGACCGGTCAGTTGCTTCTTTGGTGCCTGCCAAGCAGGGGAGTCACTCCTTGACCCCAAGGGAGATTTCTTCCGTCTTCGAAGGTCCAGGATATATGTTCCATAGTTTCGTCCAGGGTAATCTAAAGTCGCAAGGACTGGGTTCCCATACTTATACTAAGTTTGGGGGTTGGACATACTCTAGGGACCCACCTATGGGAGGGTTTGGAAAGAGGGGTAGTTGCACCCATTTCCTTTGTCCAGTTTTGTGCCAGAGCTGGGGCAGGTAGCCCCTGCAACCAGTTTGAACTGGACAATGCACAGGGACACCAAGTGTGCCCCCAGTGTAGGACTTCAAAGCACCAGAGAGTGCTCCCGCCCAGCCCCAATACACATCTGCTTGTCTGGGGAGGTGGTTACACCTCCCTTCGACAGGAAACCTATTGTCCAGGCCTCCTCTGCCGGAGTTTCGGTCAGCAGCAGGAGGCCAGACCTGTGTCTGTGGCAGAGGTATCCATTTTGTGATGCCAGGGCTCAAGAAAGTTCTACCGGGTTAGACCAGTGTGAACATGTCTCTCCCTCTAGAAGGGTGGAATGCTACCCCCGCCGCCAGAACTGGCGTGGGGGTCGTATTCCAAGATGTGTGACACCAAACACGACATGTTTTGACGCAGCCATTCCAAAGTTAGCATTTACCTCAATGTTATAATGCACTTAAGAGTATATGGTATGACTGTATCACAGAACAGCTATAAGGAAGTATTTCCAAAAGCTGCAGAGGGGCTCAGCTCATGCTTGGGCACCCTCTCACACAAAACCAAGCACTCTGACTTCAGGATTGTCAAGGCCTGCCATAGGAGTGACTTATAGGTTTATATGTGTCTGGATATATAGGTGGATATAGGTAGGCTATACCACTGTAAGGGGTGCAAGCACACCCTTACCCAGGCTGCAGTTGCAGACCTGTGGTGCCATTTTGCAGTGCTTCTCAGGGGTGGCATAATACATGCTTCAGCCCCTGGTAGGCCTCTCAGGTACCTATGCCCTAGGTACATAGTATCCCATATACTATGGGCTTATACGGCACTCCAGAATCAGATATGCACCTAATGTACATGCAAACCACTTTAGAGAGGAAGCAGCTAGGCTGTGGGCCTGATTAGCAGGGCCACAGCCAGACTAAGGTCGAATAACAGTGAAACACCAGCAAAAAGTGGGGGTACCCATGTGAAGCAGATCCTACTCTCCTACATCTATTCTAAGGTAAGGAATCTATAACTAATACTCTCTTTCAGATAAACAAGTTACTTACCTTTGGTAACGATGTATCTGTAAGAGAAATATATTAGTTGTAGATTCCTTACTGCCACACCCATCCTTCCCGTTCTGCGAACTGACTTCTAGGGATAGGGACTCCCTTACAGGGCCCTAGTTTTGTGCACAGGTGGTCAGTGTCTTGTATGGCTCTGCGCTTCTGCCCTTGAAAGTCGTGTCAGAACTGACGTCAGCTCGCAGGGGAGGCATCTAAGTAGACACCTCAACGTCATCCAGGCGAACACGACGCCGACGACGGACGCAGAGTCGACCGACGCGACCTACCGACGCACAGGGGTACTGCTAAGATAGAATTTCTCTGGATCCAGTCTGACGTTTGGGGGTAATTCTAAGGTAAGGAATCTATAACTAATATATGTCTCTTACAGACACATCGTTACTGAAAGTAAGTAACTTGTTCGTCACCACTGTATACAGTAAGAAATTACCTTGGAGAAGATCAAATTATTCGCAAAAATCCTAAAATGAGAGAAGCTTGCCTTCATGAAACAGGTCACCCATCTTCTCCACCCTCTTGATCATGCCCTCCCAATGCCTTCCATAAGGTAAGCACTGCAGCATTTTCAAGGGGATGGCTGGGCAGTAGGGGATCTGTGTGTCTGTTTTTTGTAAGCAGCGGGTCCAACACTGCAGCACCACTTTGATTCCTGGCATATCTTCATCTGATGGTTGCAGAATTCTTACAAATGCTCCTGTTATCCTGGGGAGTTCTGGGACAAATTGTCCTACTACGCGATCTGGGGACTGTCTGCTCACTAGACATTGAGTGGACCAGAGGAATGACGTTATTAAAGAGTCCAGCTCCCTGAAGACTGCTCTGTAAATCTCGATCTGTACCACCATGAAGTCGTACAATAGACGGAGACGTCCACCATTTTAAGCAGCACCACTCTGCCCGCTACAGAGAGTGGGAGCATTCGCTAGAACTCAATGCAGATGTGTAAGGATCTGATCAAAGTCCTGTGTTACCATCCAGAAGGATCTGTCTGTCATGGTATATCTTTACCCCCAGATATGATAGGCAGTGAGGCTCCCAGCAAAGGTCCCTCAGCTCCTTCCGGTTGGAGAGCAGCTGTCTTTTCTGCCAGTTCACTCTTAGCCAGACCAGACTCCAAATGCTTCTAGCATAGTCCTAGCTCCATCCAGGTCCACTTCCTTGCCCCTGATAAATAATATGAGGTCATCCGCATACAGAGCTATTTGCTGTCGGTTGTTGCCAACTTGGATGCTCCTGTACTTGTTATTTCTCCCGCCAGACAGGCTAGGACCTTCATCTCCAGGAAAAACAGCAGAGGCGACAATAGGCACCCTTGTCGAGCCCCCTGGCCTACTCTGTGACTTTCTGAAATAGTCTGCCCTGTTCGTAGCCTAGCTATGGGGTCTGTGTACAGCAGCTTAGTCCATTCCAGAAAGTCCTGTACCAGTTTCATCTTGGACATCATTCCATATGGGAACTTCCATTCTAGGCTATCGAAGGCCTTTTAGAATTCAGTCACAAAGGCTGCTGCTCTGTTATGGTCAGAGACCTCAGATTCCAGAAAGGAGAGAAGTCTCCTGATAGTCAGTGCTGTGTTCCAGCCAGGTATAAATCCTGCCTGGTCAGGGTGCAGTAATTTGGGCATGAATTAGAGCAACCTAGAGGCTAGTATTGTACCTAATATTTTATGTCTTGCACTGTGGTCAGCCTCCCCAGTTCATCAGGTTCCTAATGGGTGAAGGCTGTAAGTAGTAAAGATTCAAGGTAAGCACACAATTCTTCATCCTGATACTGGGCGAGGCTCATATACAATCTTAAATAGTATTGCAGAAATTGCGCGTTCCTTTCTTCCTGTCGATACAGCTGACCAGCATCTTCTGATTGTAGCTCGACAACAGTCGAGCCACTGTTTGCCGGATTGGCCTGCAAGGCTAGTAGGGAAACTGTACGATCGTGCTCTGCATGGACTGTCACCATATATTGCCTAAAGTCAAAGCATCGTAATCTTTGTACCAGTCCTGCCACTTTTTCCTTAGTATCTAAGAGTGTCTGGTGGACCTCAGGATGTACCTCTGGATGTACCGGTCTGGAGTTCTCTTTTACCTGCACTTCTTATTCTGATTGTGTGACGTCACGCAACAGCGTGCTACTGACTCCCACCGGCACTGGAATGCATCGTCCTCTTATTAGAGCTTTAAAGGCATCCCATTCCACTAATGGGAAAGATGCAGATCCATTGTTGTCCTTGTAGTAGTGTCGGAGACCAGCTCCGATTTGTTATCGGAACACTGGATCCTCTAATGCCTCTGGGTTCAAATGACAGGCGGGGATGCTCGTGATGGGGCCCTCCCATCTTAGATGTAATAGTACTGCATTGTGATCAGAGATGGTGCGTGCTAAGTATTCCACATAATTTACCTGCCAATGTAGGTCGGGGTACACAGGAATATGTCCAGCTGCACATGAAGTTCATGCAGGCTGGAGAAGAAGGAATAATTCCTCAATTATTAATATAATTTATGCCAGGAATCCAGAAGCCCCCACTGTACCTGCCAATCAGCGAAGCACCTGGCCGTTCTAAATATTTGGGAATCCCTCAGAGGAGGATGGGAGCGATTAGCTCGTGGGTCCGCTACACAATTAAAGTTCCCTCCCATCACAACTGATTGCACTAGGTAGGGGGCCAGTCTGCCCGAAAGGCGTTCCAGAAAACTTCCCTGATCAACATTCGGGTGTATATGTTAATGAGCACTACGTGTCTGCCAGCAATCTGGCCCTTCACCACCACATACCTCCCGTGGGGGCTATCAGGATTCCTGTGTGTTGGAAATGGACCCCAGAACTAATCCAAACCAGTGTACCTTTTGCAAAGGCCAAATATGTGGTGTAGTAGGCCTGGCTTCTCCAGTGTTTATCCAGTGCTGCCCCTTCGCTGTGAGGAGTGTCTCTTGTAGTAGTGCAATGTGTATCCCTCTTCAATTTAAGTAAGAAAACACCTTGAATTGCTTCGCCATTGAGTGCATCGCCCAGATATTCCAAGTCAACAGTTTATAAGTTCCGGACACATTCATTCCTTAATATTACTGTCACCCAGCCGTAGCCGACCTGCATTCTCATCTGTATCTTAATACTATAGCGGCCCATTGTCGCCTGTCCTGTAAAATAAGCAAACAAGATTGGATTTATGTGTCCCCGTGGAATATGACTCGTTACTACGTGAGTCATTACATCGCTTGGCATTACAACACATCATTGCAACGACCGCGTTGTTACCACGCAAAGCCATTACTACGCAAGTCATTACATTGACTTGCAGTAGATGGCGCGCTGACATTAGAAATATATAATTTACTATTCCAACTCCAGCCTACGCAATGGTAATGAAGGTGTTGGTATAGTAAACTATACTATTCCTAATGTTAGCGCGCCATCTACTGCAAGTCGATGTAATGACTTGCGTAGTAATGGCATTGCGTGCTAACAACACGGTCGTTGTAACGACCGCGTTGTAATGGCATTGCGGTGTAATCACCGCGATGTAAAGGTCATTCCTGTGCCGGTACAATCAACTTAAAACATTCACCCCAATTCCCTTTACCCAGGAGAAGCAGTCAACTACCTCTTATCCAAACAATCAGTCAATCAACCAACAATCACTTGCAGGAGAATTCACAGGTAACTCGGAAATAGGGGTGTTGCAATGTCGTGCAATCCGCTTGGGTCTCCCCCCATCCAGCATACATCAAAAATAGACCAAGTATGTTCCCGGTGACCAGGCTTGTGCACCAAACTCCTAGTCATCTCTCAGCACAAATATTCTTTCACATAATCAGCCTTAAACAACAACAGCAGTAGGCTGATGGGTTCAGATTAACTCATCCGATGTTCCTGATCTCACCCTCAGCAATTCAGTGTCCGAGTCGCTGCAGGAGCTGTGTCTGTGGTCCGAGTCTTGGCTTTGGGTTCCTTCATCCTCCTTGGACTGGGAGCTTCCCCTGCTCAAAGATGCCACCACCTCCACTGCCCTCCATCGTATTTGCTGCACTTTAGCCTGGGATGCGGCTGCCATGTTGCATTTTTTTATACTTTGCCATGAGCCGGTTCTGTAAGTGTGGGGGCGCCTGGGTCGCGGATCCGGACCCTGCCGCTATTGCTATTTAATCCAGCTCCATACCTCCTCTGGGGACTGAAAAAAATCATTGGCCTCCATCATAATCACTCGTCCAGTCACGTTGGTCAACGCCATCTACGTCAGTGTATTCTTTGTTGTGGTGACCCGCGCTGCCAATCGACGATGGTCCGCTCTCAGTAGACTCAAATCTGCAACCAACATGTCTATTTTGGCTTCCAGTGCTTCTTTAGAGGCGGTTATTACATTCATAATGTTCTGTAGAGAGGAGCCCCCTTGGGAGCTGGTCTGCCCCAGCACACCATGTTGCTTTTTCTGGGGGTCAATTCCCTCTTCTGTCATTGGCCCTCATGCTCCGGGTCTCTCCGTCTGGTGGTTTTCACCATTGCAGCCACTAGATTATCTAACGTATTTCCCACAGTTCACTCTATGCAGAGCAATGATACCTATGTAGGGCCCGGATAGACCTAATTTTGTGCTGTCAGTCAAGAGTCAGATGACCAGCTGTCAATGGACTGTTACAGGCAGCATTTCTCCTTTGAAGGGCACGATGGGGCCACAAGTTTGGTTGTATGGTGAGTACTAGCTGCCCACAGCCTACCAGTTGGGGCCCTCTAGCTCCGTCATTCTCTGGGTGATTGTGCCAGTTGGGTTTGTACTCACAGCTTGTGCACAGTCTGTCCTTTTGAAGTCCCTCATAGCTCTCTCCACTCCAGTCACTACTTCCTCATGAGACCCTCTACACCTTTCCCACAGGCCCTTAACATGTAGGGCAGGAGATGATGTGGGGACAAATACTGAAGGACCCTACTAGCAAGGCCCGGGCTCAGCGTTCAGTGCCCCACAAGGTCTGAGACCTATCTTGCAGCTTGCAGCCGGTCGGCATCGGAGGTGTTTGGGGGTGTTGTTTTCTTTGTTTATTCTCCCCAGTGTCTATAGCTGCTCCTCTCGGCCCCAAATTAATCAGTGTCCATGAGGGGTCTCCCCATTTACTGTATGTGGGCCCTGTTCTTATGCCGCTTCTTCCGGGCACCTTTGACTCTCCACTGGGTCCACAACAGTTTCCCTTGCTCCCACTGCAATCTCAACATCGGTTTGTCACTCATGGGGGAGGGTGGTGTTCAGTGCCATCCCCTTGCCCAACAGCACCAAGTACCTCATACAGCATGGCCCTCCGTCGTCTCTGCCCATCTCAGTACCCTCCCCAGGGTCAGGTCTTTGCGCCACACGGTCTCTGCCGGTTTACCGCTGTGGACATCTTGCTCTCAGTCGCTGCTGAAGCAGTTCTCCTTACCAGCGCTCCGTGGCGGCGAGACTCAGGTAGCGCTGGAGTGCTCGCCCTCCAGGACCACATATAAATGTCTTTGTCGGCCCAGCAGTCTCCACCGGTCCCTGGCCCCTTGTAGGGCCGCAGAAAGAACCCAGTCCTTGGGGTTCCTTTATGTGTCTCGATTACAGCAGGAGTCCACCTATATAGAGCTCATGGGCTCAATGGTTAGTTTCTCGGGCCTCCGCTTCAAAGCTCCGTTGTCCGCAGGTGCAGCCCTGCTGTTTTGCCACTGTTTTGTGCTAGGAGCCTCACCACTCTACTCAACTCAAGGCAGGTTATGGGCCAAAGTTACAATGCCTGGGCGCTCAGCAAGTCGAAATCAGGGCATCTAGGGGTTCATGTTTTTAGCTCATCACTCTGCTGGTCACAGGACCAGTATTTTGGGTAGGATGGCACTGTATGGGGATTATTTCCCGCAGGAGTGCCAGGGATTGCTATTTACTCAATCTGCAGTTATCCATGCCCCCCAAGACTTCAACACAACAAGTATTGTGTTGGGTAAGTCACAATCATCAGATACCTTAGTTATTTTCCCAATTTGAGTGTCTCACGGAAGCTGGCAGAAATATTCAGGACAGTAGCTCCATGCCACCCACAGTGAAAGACTTCCACAACTCCTGTTGCAGAATGGGCCATAACTATTATGACTCTACACATCACCTCACAAGGCAAAGGACGGAACCCTCAGAGACTTGTTGCTCAATTCTAACAGAGTTTGAGGAAATCATGAAAGACAACGTAGGGATGGACTTCTTAAGGCATAACAATGAGAGTAAATTACTTTACATGAGCAAGGAAGCTGCAAGCGTGGTACGCGAGGCATATGCGAAAATAGAACGAGTGTCAGATTAATGCTGATTTGTTCTAACACAGAGTAGGAAGTTGAGAAAGAATGTCAGGGTATTGATGGGGGACAAGGATTTAAAGCGGTTAAAGTTGAAGGGATTAAAAATGCATGTGAGAGAATTGATTGAGAATATTGGGGATTGGAGCTAGCTGGAAAATGTTTGGGAATTGTGTTAGAAGAAAGAAGTGGTGAAGGTGGATCCTGCAGCATCCAGCCTCATCCAGGTGGAGAAAAGATTGAGAATATTAGGGATTGGAGCAAGCTGGAAAATGTTTGGGAATTGTGGTACAAGAAAGAAGTGGCGAAGGTGGATTCTGCCGCATTCAGCCCCATCCAGGAGGAGATTGCCCGCTTGTTCACAGTGCTTGGCCCCTCCTCCTGATTCTTGACCTGCCCCTCACAGGACCCTGGGATGTCCTGTTTGGCTGTGGCAGCTGCTGAACCATTGCAAGAAAAACAATTGATGGACAGAATGTTGAACAATTTCAAACATTCACCCCAGTACAGAGATCTGGGCCTAAATCCATAGTTTTTAGCTCCCCATGCCATTCCAGTTTAAACCCAGCCATGTGGAAATCAGTCTTGACCCTGTTCCCAATGGGAAAAACCCAGCCCGAACTGCCAGGCCAGGCCCTACCTGGACTGGAAACAGGAATCCTAGGACCGGTTTCGAGGTTTCACCCCTCATCAGCCAGGCTAGCTTGACTCCAGTGTAATGGAGAGCATGGGACCCATGTCTGGGCATACCCATCCCACTCGAAGTGACAAATGCAAAAAAACAATTGATGAACAGAATGTTGAGCAATGTCAAACATTCACCTGAGGACAGAGATCGGGCCTAAATCCATTTTTTTTGCTTCCCCTGCTATTCCAGTTTAAACCCATCCATTTGCAAATCAGTCTTGACCCAGCTCAACATGGGAACAGTCCAGCCCGAATTGCCAGGCCAGGTCCTCCCTGGACTTGAAACAAGCATTCCATGACCGGTTTCGGGGTTTCACCCCTCATCAGCCAGGATAGCTTGACTCCAGTGGCATGGAGAACATGGGACCCACATCTGGTCATACCCGTCCCACTCGGGGTGACAAATGCAAAAAAAAAAAAAAAAAACAATTGATCGACAGAATGTTGAACAATGTCAAACATTACCCCCATTTACAGAGATCTGGTCCTAAATACATTGTTCATTCAGCAGTTACCCTGAGGTGTGGCAAGACTGGGAGCCATCAATAGGAGCTGCAGCACAGACGAAGTGCCATGAGGTGAGGAGCGGCTGGAGTGAGACCCTGTACAGGTGGCTGGTTGTGATGTGGCATTTAGAGTTGAATCCGAGTGTAAAGGCCCTCCCACTACCCACCCTCACTGTCCACCTTCCATGCGGACTGAACCATGCTTCAGGACTGCAGAAGATCACAGTGGGGAATTAAAATTAGGCTTTTTAGACTGGCCCCTGGGGAAGACCAAGGTAGGGGAGCGACCCAACATAGGGGACTTTCATCTTGGAGTCTGCGACCCGGCCTTGCTGTGCAATAACTCTACCTCCCTGCCCTGGAGACACGGGGTTGAAGAGGTACTCTGGCTGGACCGCCAAAATGGTAAAAGACAAGGAGACGGGACAAGGCTGAATAGACAAGTATGTCAAGATATTGGTATCTCCTGGGATGGCAGGGGATGGGGAATACGAATCTGCTTCCCACCTGCAAGAAGAGACAGTTTCCCCAGCCATTATACTGCAGGCGTTTAAGTACTCTCATAAAGTTCTCAATGATAAGATTGGTGGGGTGCGGTTGGAGGTTTCCTTCTTTTGCCAGGACTTATTAAATTTATCAGTGGGAACTACTGGGGCAGAGGGTGCATCTCCTATCTGGAAGATGTGTCAGGCACCACCAGTAAGGAGCTTCAAATACTGAAAGAACTAACTGCATTCCTCGAACACTGAATGGAGAATGCGGAGAGCCGATCATGCAGAAATAACCTGTGTTATTGGTGGGTTTGCCAGAGGGCACAGAGGAATAGCAACCAGAGAAATTCTTCAGAGACAGTTTTAGGGTATGAATCCCGGACGGGATGCTTTTCTCCTGCATCATACTAGAGAGGGTTCACCTCACAAAGCACTCTCTCCTAGACCGCTGCCACGCCCAAATCCATCATCATGCGGCTACCCAACTATGCGGATAGGTATGCTGCACTGCAGCAGGACCACTGCCTTCATTATATTCGCTGTGCAGATTCTAAGGTGATGCTATTCCCTGACTACACTGCCAAGGGAGAGCTCACATGTAAATATCTCTTTGAAGGTGAAAAGGAAGCTCTTGGCCATAAACATTCAGTATGTGCTTATCCACCCTGCTAAACTCAAAGTGCTGTTCCAAGTCAAATCACTATTCTTTGAAAGTCCACAAACAGCATGGGGCTGGGCTGCTGAGAGGAAGCAATTGCCAAAAAGGCAGGCGGATCCACTGACGCTCTGGGGACAGATGGACCCCACCAGAAGAAAAGGCCAGTAGAGGAGAGGTGGGAGACCACCTTATCGGATGGATCCTACCAAGGCCGGAGAGCAGATTACCCCGCTGCCGGTCCTCAGTTACCCACAGGCGGAGTCATGATGCCTCTTCCGGTGCTCCCGCACCCCATCCCACCACCACACCCCAATCTTCTTCAGTACTGATATCAGTTTTCGATATGTGGTTGTCTGGAGCTCCATTGCTCCTGCAACAAGTGGCTGGCACAGGGAAGGTTAACCCCGCTAAATCAGACTTTAGTATTTGTCTTTTATGTTAGGTTATCATTTTAAATGGATATTCAGTTTTTTGGGTGACAGCTGTTCCATAATTGAAGTATTGGGTGGAGAGGGGTATGTTGGTAATTAGGTTGTTTTTTATTGTGTCACACGCAACTGCTGTACACGGCACCCTTGCCTTATGTTTCAGACACATATGACAGCCTACCTGCCTGAACATACTATAAAGTGACATGCACTGTAAGCGGGCCCGCTGGAGCCAACTTATGCACGCATCTAAGGATCGCTGTCCACTTGACTATATCCAGCAGACCATTTACATTGCATGCTACTATCTTACAGTGTATGTCGCTTTCTAGTACTACTGCAGGAGACTCCTCTGCTTGGGGCCAAATGTACCTTCTCAGCCCGATATGGCATCAACCGGGTGTCTCATGCTGGATTTACTGAGTATCAAGAGCAATGGATATCCTTCTGCTTAAAAACCTCCCTTAAGTGGTGAACAAAACCATCCAGGATACAGTGGGTTGGTACACATGGGTATCGGGCTCCCTGTTTCAAAGACTGTGGCCATGATGACAAAGCAAATAGGAATTATTGCATCATCCCACATAGGGAGTTGGTAGCTTATAGTTGGGGGTGAATTCCACAATGATATGCACCCACATATGGACACAGAAGATGGGGCAAGAGAGGGATGACAAACGATCCTGGCATCTAGGGCCGACTCTCTTAACTCAGCGATCTATGGAGGATCCATAACCCAGCTGCACGGGAATACACACATTAATCTTACACTCACAAATCACATTCATTGTTAGACTACATTTTCCTGCCTTCCTTGGAAATCCCTAACGTATCAAGGGATAGGATTCACCTTAGGATATTGTCCAAGCACTCACCTATTGAGATGGGTCTGAATACATGCAGGCTGGACCCACATTGGGCTAGCAGGCAAAGTGGCTGAAGAATACTAAGTTCTAGCAGTATGTACAAGAAGAACTAGATTTCTACTACAAGGTTGATTCCACCGCAGATATTTTTCCTGTGATACTATGGGAGCCCATGAAAGCTGTTCTCAGGGGGAAAATAATTGCATTTATCGCTGGCAGAAAGGAGAAAGGGAGGAGAAAATTTGGGAATTGGAAGGTAAACTCAAAGAGATAGAAAGAATCAATGCCCAGAAAAGGGATGAAGATGAGTTCTGCCACCATGAGGCGGCATGAGAGGCCCTTAAACAGAAGACGCTGCGAGAAGCTAAAGCAGCCCTTACAGAAATGCAAAATACATTATACGAATTAGAGGACAAACTGGGACAGCTGATCCATAGACTTACAACCAAATCTCTGAAAGACAGGTTTGTCCCTCAGGTATGCACTCAGGCAGGTAGGGCAACTCAGGACGTATGTGAAACAGCTGAAACCTTTGCATAATACTATGAGCATCTTTACCAAGCAATCTCGCAGAACCAGGCTGAATTACAGACCCCAAGAGTAGCTGATCCTGTAGTGCCACTACGTGCCCTGGAGGGCAGGGCAGACCTGAATAAGCCTTTTACAGCGGAAGGGCTCCTCGCCACCCTACAGGATATGCAACCTGGAAAAGCACCATGTCTGATCTGCTTCCCCACCAAATTCCTAAAAAGGTTGCATCAACTCTGATTCCGCACCTTCATGCTTTGTTAATAGCTGCAGTTAAAGTGGCACAATGTTTCAACAGTTTTGCATCAAAAGTGGCACTTCGCAGTGTTGTCCTTTTTCCCCCCCTTCTATTCGTCCTGGTAATAGAACCGCTGGTGGAATGGGTCAGGAGAGATGCACAAATCTGGGGAGTGAGATGACGGCAGATATGAAGTATTGAATCTCCCTATAAGCGGAGGATGTCCTGGTATACATCTAGCACTTGAACCAATCGATCCCACACCTGATGCACATGCTGGAGAATTACGGAAAAGTAGCAGGCCTGAGAGTAAACTGGGGCAATTCATCCATAATCCTATTAGTGGGAGCCCCTCCAGAGCCACTTTAGGGATTCCAGAATCTCTGATATGTAACAGGGTCATTGAAATACCTAGGGAGTTCATAAATAGAGACCCTAGGCCCTGCTGGTATAGCAATATTACTCCTGTCCTCTGGAAACTCAAGGGACATTTGGCCAGATGGAGCATGCTCCCCCTGAACAGGTTGGGGTGTATCACACTCTTTAAAATGGTACCCTTTTAAGGTCCCTTCACACTGGTTCACTGACTTGCAGACATGTATTTATACCTACAGTTGGGGAGGAGGGTTGACACCGAGAGTCTCCCACATGAAGTACCTTCAAACCCCCTACAACAGCAGCCTGGGAGCGGTGAACCTCAAATTGTATTATTGGGCAGCTCAGTTGTTCTCAATTAACAACTGGTTATTTAGAAACTGGCTAACCACTCCACAATATTTGAACACACCTCCTTAAGGGGGAAGCCCTGTGATCCTGTCTGTTGAAGGAGGCCCTCCCCCACACCGTCCAGTGCTTACTGCCATCCCCATCTACAGCTGTAGAGCAGCAATCAGTGCTTCAAGTTTTCCAGAAATAGAATATGCTACAAATTGCGAACCTGGAGGATGTCTGGCAGTCTAACTACATGATTTCCTTTGAACAACTAATGACCGAATATGATTTGCATAAATCACAATTTTTCCTTTATCTACAACTTCGGCATGCGCTAGAAAAATACAAGTGCTGGCCAAGGCGCTCCCATTGTATTGCCCCCTAGAGGCCAGACTTACAATGGCGGCTATAGAGTGGAAAGTCATCTCTGTGGTATATTGGCCTGTGGTGTGCAACATCCTTGATCCTCTGATAAGATTAAGAGAGTATTTTAATGACCAATTCTTCCTCATTTCTTATTTCTATCTTTAGTACTTTCGTTAGTATCTCACTCTTTTATTTCTGATTCTATTTGCCTGGCAGTTATGTCAAAGAAGCGTTTAGTGTGATTGATGTCCTAAAAGATTAGCACTTAGCTTTTCAATGTGTGCTTATCATTGGAAGCACTGTATGGAGAGAGGAGGGAATTTTTCCAGCTTATATCTAGGCTTACTATCTATGTTGTGTTTAAATGTCAAGTCAAGGTAGAACGTCTGCAGTGCTGAAGTGCTTACAAAGCTACAAGTACTGAGATAAGGTAGGAATGAGGTGTAATATATCAAAGACTCTCATAAGTTTTGGATATTGATTCATATGTCTTTGCTACTGGTGGAGAAGTTTACAAAATGAAGGAGCAAAAAGAGACATTAATATCAAGTTACATTATCACTGAAGTTCTCTGGAATCAGCCAAGAAGGTGGCGCGAATCTCTAACGTTCCGCTTATCTCACCCCATTATCCTGAAAAACGTATCATGTAATCCTGCCCGGTCAACCTGAAATACAGCAGAGCCGATCCTTGAAACGCTGGCACACGGAATAGCCTGAAAACAACGGCCGCAGGGAAAGCTGCAACACCAGCCATGCGAGCAATGCCGAAACCCGGGCTTACGCTGTGCAGACACACATCACTGGGATTGAGCTGAGGATGTGGAAGAGCCTGCGGCATCCTGTTGGGGTGCAATGCAGATCTGTACGCCTCGCAATGGAGGACTTGGGTGCACCCAGAAGCCTACCGGCGGCGCACAGAGTGGAGATTTGCACATAGCGCGGGAGAGGACCTCTGGGGGAGAGCGGAGAAACTCTACGGCATCGATAACATGTTGCCGGCCCTCCCAGGTAAGTGACGCCAACAGACACCGTAGAGGAGCTGCCTGAGCAATTCGGTGCCTCAAAGCGAGACAACTTCCCCCCTTTCCGGCCTTAAAGAACGGTGCACCAAGAAGAGGGGAGTAAAGCAACCACATTTACTGGGGAGCTGCTGAGGCATTGGGGCCGGCCCGCCTTCACATACGGGTAAAACAAGGACCACAGCTGCCCAAGACCCGAGCCCTGATGGTGTCGGTGGAGTAACTCGCGACCGCTGTGGCACGCCCACAGAGCGAAGCGCCGTCTGGCCAAGAGGAGGCGCCATGCCACACAAGGCAAGGCGCGAACCCAAAAGAACAGACGAGCCGGAACTCACGCAAGGCCCAGGCCATCCTGAGCCCGCTGCTGACAAGTGAGAATCCCAACCAAGAACCGGGGACGTGCTCCGAGATAGACACATTGTGTTTGCCGCCCCAGGCGTGCTGGAGGTCCTGTGGGGAGGAATCCCCCCCCAAAAAAGAGAAACCCCCAGCGAACCACCCAACGGCCTACAAATACAAGACGCGCACAGCAAGCACAAGACACAGCGCAAAGGAGAACACACAGACCCGAGGACCCCCGGGGTCGCAAAACCCAGCCAATCACCACGGAGAACGCACATGTTGAGACATTCGACTGGGACCGAAAGTTAGGTGCAGGGCGCCCCAAGAAAAGCATAATGCTTACTCGTGAGGCCCCTGAGACCCTGCTGCGCAGACGAAAGGTGTGGACTCTTAGGTACTGCTTTTGTTTTTCCCCTCCCTCCCGGATTATGAAGGGCGCACCACCACGTACAAACAGCTGAACACACAGCACAAGCTGCGAATGACGCCTGCGTGCACCTGGGTACGGAACTAGCGCCTAAAGCAGGCAGAGTCAACGTGATGTAAAGGCCAAAAACATTGAACACCTATACGTCGCCCAACCAACTGACAACAGCGGAGAGAGGCACTGGCCAACTGTTGTTGCCTCTCCCTACTCATAGCTGATACCCGACCATTCAGAATCAGCGGACTGCAGACACCAGCCCTGCAAAATGCCTACTGCCCAGCAATTGGTCATAGGTCGCCTGCGAACCAACACACAGCAGTCAGCCGCACACCTTGGTACACAAGGGGCCCAACGTGAGGAGGAAGACAAAACAGGCGCAACCCTAAACTCAGCACTCTCCACAAAACTTGACTAACAGGATCCAAGCCGCCTGCAGAAGGGCAAGTGCCCCGCTGGGGCAGAAGAAATCGCCACCAGGGCAGGGGGAAAATCCCTAGGCAGGTATACTCACAGGCAATGGTATCCGACATAGAACAAAGTATGCTGGAATGCCAAGAAGCCCTCAACGTAGCAGAAACAGTATGTGCAAACTCCTCGACCCCTGAACCTGAATCGCAATCACTCTGCTCAAGAACCCAGATGGGTCGTCACCATCGAAATCTGAGAACCGGGACTCCCTCCAGATGCCAAGCATCATGCTACAGACGTCTGTTGATATCATCTAAACAAAGGACAATTGTTTAACTGCATGTATCCTTTTTTTACTGCTAATGAACACTATGCATGCTTTCACAATTGTGCAC
Source organism: Triturus cristatus (assembly GCF_964204655.1). NCBI lineage: Eukaryota > Metazoa > Chordata > Amphibia > Caudata > Salamandridae > Triturus > Triturus cristatus. The sequence goes on from NC_140591.1 coordinate 699,974,500, forward strand.
CTAACTCCCATAGGCTCTTGGTTTAACACACATGATGCCCAACAGACACTGCAGACTCCCCATACGCCCAGGACACGGCACTTCCTCCTCTATCTCTCCAGATATACATAGAGTAGAATACCGGTACACATGAAACATAATGAGGCGGGACCTGGCACTTACTCCAAGCGACCACCGTGTTGCATACCAGAACACATGGCTATGTACCGCGCAACCCCATATTTCAACATGTCACATGTTAGTTGCCACTATTAGGCCTTACAGTTTGGCCGAGCTTTGTCCAGGTGCTTGCCCTCATAAAGGTACACGCAACCCAGTTGTATCTTCAACTCCTTTTTTGTTGACCCTACCCCCGGATGCACTAGCTGGCACCCCGCTTGCTGCCCATACCCGCGACTCCCAACACGCGGGGAACCACACGGTACAGACTAATATTGTAACGTGAGGGGAATGCACACACCTACTCGCAAGAACTCGGTAAATGCATACCTGCAACGCAGGCATACACATATTGGTTTCTTGCAGGAACCACACCTAACCCAGATTGAAGCAGACTGCCTCTGTAGGAGATGGCGGGGGCAAGTATACAGTACAAACTACTCTTCTGAGGCATGGGGCGATGATATGGATTAAGGCAGGCATCCCACACACAGCAGAAGAGGTGGTCAGCGATCTGGAGGGGAGATACGTCTTTGTGAGAGGCAAGCTAAATGGACAGGAGATGCTAATGGGCACCATATACGCACGAAATGTAGACCAAGCCGCGTTTGTTAGAATGCTCACAGGGGTCTTAGTCAAATGGAGTGGACTCCCCTTGTTTTTTTGGAGGGGATTAAATGCTGTTCTAAACGTAGAACTAAATTGTATCATTTCTGCCCCTAGCGCACACAACAGCAACCTCCAACGGGCAAGCCCTGTCGGACTGGCTTGCGAACTGGGCGCTGATAGATATCTGGCGCAACCTTTACCCCACGCTATGCGTTTACTCATTTCACTGTCTCGTACACAATCTGCATATCAGGCTGGATCGTTTCGTGGCATCAGCCACTCTTCTTCCACTTATCAAACAAACAGAATACCTAGGTTGCACACATTCAGACCATAAACCCCAACTACTACAGCTCACGTGGGACACAGGACATCCCCGATCCCTATATGGCGCTGGCAGCAAGCAGCGCTAGAAGATCCAGCATTCCGCTCCTCACTATGAACAGCAATACTTGAGCATTTCGAGATTAATGATCACTCCACTAATGACCGTCTCCATAAAATGGATGTCTTCAAAGTAACCCTGAGAGGGCATTGCCTAGGGGCCACCTGGAGTACACGCAAACAACTAAACACAGCATTCAGCCGAGTCGACAAGCAGCAATTGGATCTAGAGGTTAAACAGGCAGAAGGGAGTGGGAGTGGAAGGAAACTAGATAAACTGCAGGCAGAACATGCCGACCTATTAGAACAGCTCCAATGCAACAACTATGCTGCACACTCGGCGCGCACCAACACCACTGCAGCTCGCGCAGGCAGAATGCTAGCATGGCTACTACATCAGGAGCAGACACGTCACCCAATAGTTGCCTTGAGAACCAACGTGGGGCTGACTGTATACATGCAACACGAGATACATGAGGCACTGACGAACCACTACACTACACTATACCAATCCAGGGGACCGCTGACAGACCATCGAATCGCCCTGTTCTTAGATCCAATACACCTGCCAGAGGCCACGTTGGAATGGAGTGAACAACTGAACGATCCTATCACAACCGAGGAAATTTGCAGCGTGATAATGGCACTGGCAAGCAGAAATACCCCCCGGGCCAGATGGATTCCCAGCGGACTTCTACAAGGCCTACGCTACGACGCTTGCTCCATAACTGCAGGAGTTATATAGGACGGCCATCAGTGAAAGTCGTCTCCCTCCTATGAATGAATCCAATTTGGTATCTTTCCCAAACCTGATTAGGACCCCAGTGTCGATTAAAAGGTGCTAGCACAATTACTGTCAGACTGGCTTGCACAAGTGGTCCCCAATCCGGTTCACCCAGATCAGAATGGGTTTGTGCCCTCAACTAGCACATCTCTAAATCTCAGCCGATTCTTCAGGGCCACCACCTACTTGATAACCCAATGGCCAAGAGCGGGCTAGCTTGTATTGGACCTCAAAAAAGCATTCGACTTAAAGTAGGGGGTTCTATTTGCTGGGTTAGACAAATACAAGCTAGGAGACACTTTCCTAGGTTTGATAAAGCTGCTATAAAGCGCTCCCACTGTGAGAGTCAAAAGAGGCCCTTACATATCAAATCCGTTGAAGGTCAGGAGAGCGATGAGACAGGGATGTCCCCTTTCCCCACTACTATTCTCACTGGCGATTTAGACACTGGCGGTGGCAATACGTTCCAGGGAAACAATGGCATCATGCTGGGAGACAGACCACATATAATTTCACTGTATGCTGATGACCTCTTGGTATATATAAGAGACATCCATCACATCCCACAAAGCCTGGCAACGATTCTAGACAACTTTGCCTCCATATCAGGGTTGCTCGTAAACGCCTCTAAACCCAGCCTATATCCCATCAGCAGACAATGCGAAGATCCCGGCTATGCACTCAACGGGACGCGAGTCCTTTGGTGCTGGGACACATTCCGATACCTCGGAATCCGTATATACCGGAACCCAGCGGACTTACAGGATGGAAATCTAGGCAAGGCCCTGACTGCCATCCGATCACAGTCAGCATTTTTGAGCACACTCCCACTGTTGGAGATAGGGAAAGTAGCTTTAACAAAGATGGTGATACTGCCCTGAATATTATATTATTTTACAAATCTCCTGCACTACATCCTACCTTCCTTTTTCCTCCCCCTGAAAAAACTAATTAAAAATTTCATATGGGGTAACTCCAGGCACCGGGTGGCAATCCACAAGCTTGACTTGCATGTCGACCAGAGAGGCTTAGCAGTCCCACATTTAGAGCAGTATTGTGTAGCGGCTCAGCTACAGTGGGTATCTAGGTGGCTGGCGGAATGTCACAACGGAGACACAGCAACAACACAGCCACCCCTATCTACCACAGAACTAACAACACTGTTCCACCCCTGCACAACAAACAAACCACCAGACTCACTGTTTCTGACAGTAGCGCACCAATGCTATAGCAGAACACTTTATATCACCCGAAAATTTACTCCACATGCACCAGCCCTACCACTGGAGGGCACGCCCAGAGGCACTAAAATCACCACGGCAATAGAGCTGAAGGGCTGGCAATAGGCTGTGGTACAAGACATAGAAGACCTATACCGAGAAGGCACACTAATCCCATTCACGTCACTGGTGGTAGAGGCAGACCTGACCCCCCCGGCTGGTTCTTACTCCACCTCTCCTTACTGGCGGCACTTACCGCTAAATGGGGAGACTTAACGTTCAAGCCAACGACACATCTCACAATACAATATCTGCATGTCATGCGACAGGGGGCACCTCACTAAATGGTTCGCTGCATCGCTCAAGCACCACACAGCAGCCAACCTATCGCCCCTCCGCCAACATTGGGAAACAGATATGGACTGCCAGTTCACAGACCTGGAGTAGGCGAGCCCGACGCAAGTCCCTAGGAATACATGCCTGCGCCAAATCCAATTTTACATTACACATAGGGCAAATCTCACATCCGCGAATATCAACCAATACTTTAAACTCGAAGACTCAGCATGACCCGGATGTGCACATGAAGACGTAGACCTACTACACGTGATAGAGGGATGCCCCTCCCTAGCAGGATATTGGTCAGCAGTGGCAGACGCACTGACACAATGCACTAGCCGCACCCTTCCATTCGAATGGCACACTTATACCGCAGAAACCGCAACAACAGAGTCACCTCCAGGTTTTTTGACCTTGGAATAACAGTGGCGAAACGCTTGGTGAAAGCACCCTGACCCCCCAAGCATAGGAGTTTGGAGAAACTCGATGCTTACCTGGGCTAGGGCGGAAAGCGTTGCACTCCGCCGTGAGGACACACTAGGACTTCGAAAGGTCCCCCTCGCCACTAGCTAGGACACAATATTAACCGCCCTGACCCTCCCACAAAGTGCGGATATGCCGCCTCGGACCCCAATGGAAGCAGAGCCCCAACCCGCACACGCCCCTGCAGTAGACTATAATTCATGCCTATACGAGTGCCCCACACCAGACTAGCAGCCACTACTAGAACGCAAACCACGCACATCATCTTTGGGAAAGCAAGGGAGCCGGTCCAGTGTTTCATACCTATTCCCTATTAAGTATTATTTTGTCCTTGTTTATTTACAACCCGCCTCCACAGTTCAACAGTACATAAGATCAAACACAAGCAAAAGTATAGACATGTAAGGCAAACCCCATCAACAGCAGACAGTTGACATCATAGCACGTGCCTGTAGCTTGCCAAGAAATGAAAAACAATAAACCACGCACGTCGATGCTACATAAAGCAGTTAATATAATGGCATAATGTAAATGCAGCATAGCAGAAGATATACTGTGTTTGATAAGACTTATAGTAATGCCTATGTAAACAGCCAATATGCACCGCAATATTTTGACCGATGGTACAAACCATAAATCCTTGTTAATCTACAAAAACCTAATAAAAACAGATTAAAAAAAAATAATCACTGCAATTCTCTGCCAACAATTCCAGACTTTAATGTAATTTAGCCATATGCAGGGCAATGAATGAGCGATTTAAAATATAAAATGAAGAATTCCTTACCTGTCATATCACAAAGATGTGACCGTGAACAAATATTGTAATGACGTAGGTTAAAGTCTGTAAAAATCTCTAAACCAGAAACAAATTCTGTAGCATGTAAAAACTTTGACAAAGATGGCGTCAAAGTCTTGGCTACAGCTGCCAGTGTTGACACACCAGCGCCTTAGCGACCCTGAAGATTCTGTGATGTCACAATTGCATCTCAACCTGGTAAGAACCAATGATGTCACAACCTGAGAGAAACGTGGTAGCAAAGCAACACTGTTCTATTCAGCAAGCTAAGATGTTGCTGGGTTGCAGTGGCACCAAAGACTGCACTTCTCACCACCAGTTTTTGGAGTAAAGGGAAATTATGTGAACAGGATTTAGCATAAGGGTGAGAAACACAGAGGAGGCAAATGTGACTTAGAACATTTTATTATATTGGACCGTTTCTTTCTTTCATACAGCATAGTTTATCCTTGGATTGATAACCCAGAAAGAACAAAAATAATCCCTTTTAAAATAAAAATTGACAATAAAGATGCCTGTGTCTATCCCATGCCACAGAATGGACAGAGAGTTATTTTTCTATGAATTACTACACTAAACAGATTTGGTTTGTCGGGGGCATTTACTGTATTTGCATATTATTCTTTTAGTTGAAGCAAGAATGATGAGTTTCTTGTTAGGTTTCCGGTTGTTAGTGGATAAGAATACAGCTGATGCAACAGGGTAAGGAAGAGAGTGGTCTATGTTGATCCACGATGGGCATCAGTAGCCACAGTTCCACCTTTAACTTGACAGAGAAATTTCTTTTAGTGGCAGACTAAACACCAAGCTTCTAGGGGAGTTTTAAGGCTGGACAATCTAGGCATTTTCATTTACTTCACCTACTCTTTACTGGGAACTTATGTTCCCAGTAAAGAGTGTTGGGGCTCCAGAAAGTTTCCACTCATACAACAATTTCAGAGTCACTGCACTTTGGGATCCCTAAGAGGTTAAGGGACTTCTCTTTCCATTGAGATGAACATTAACTATCTACAATCTCAAATGAAAGTGGATGCAATAAAGAAATTGATGTAGTGACTAAATTACGTGTGATAGTGTGCCGACTGGGTCGTCTTCGGGGGCATTTTACACTTTATCAAATTGAAAGCAGTCCAGCAAGCATAAATTAATGACGGTGGCAGGTAGGGGTGAGAAATCAACTCATGAGAAAAAGCCTGCATCGGAAAAAGGAAAAAGCAGACTGCTTCGTACCTTGGCAGCGTACTCTTCAATGAGCAGGGCTGAAGTGAAATAAGATGCCCATTTCTCCTTTTGGTGCACAATGCTTTGTTAAACATTTATTTGAACTACCTCTTGGAAAGAAGGTTCAAGGCACTGACTGAAGTGGACAAACAAATTTGGCAGTAGTACCAAGAGCAAGATAGAGATAAGCAGTGGCTGGAGAGTAGCTTTCTAACAGACCTCCTGCCATCTACTGCTTGTTGCAGAAAAGCTGTCGAAGAACACTTAGAGCATGAAGGATGGTGCCTCCTTGAGGAAGGTAAACATAGAGTAACTGAAGGGTGCAGCAACTTCAGGGACAGATGGTCTTCATTATCAGGTCAGAAGCCAAGCTAGAAGAGTTATAGGCCTGTCAGGGTAGGAATTTGTTGACCCGTAATGAGTTAAAGTCTGTCCCTCCTTTGATCACATCTCTGCATTCTACCCTTAAGGATTTGACAGTTAGCCCAGAGTCAATAAGTAATACTCATCATTCCTTGCTTTCCTGGAATATAGCAGGTTACAAAAATAAGAATCAAAATAATGAGTGGTATAATGAAGTTTCAAACCATCAAATCCTATGCCTCCAAGAGACATGGGAAGTGGACCCTATTTAGTTAAATGGGTACCGACGTTTTCATATCCCAGCCCCACCATCCATTAGAGGGAGAGCAAAAGGGGGCTTTTTAACATGTATAGCAAATATAATTTCATTTAAACAGGTGGGCTTTATTAATAATCGCCGTATTTCCATATTATCCTGATAAATAGTAATCACAGTACAAACTGGAAGATAATAAACTACTATAATAACAACTTTGATAACCCATCGGATTTGGTAAAGGAACTCGAAGGAGTACTGCAGGATATAATATTCACACAAGCAAAACCAGTTTATTTTATATGGGCCGGTGATTTTAATATAACCAAATGTATGAATGAAGGCCACTGTATGTGCCAACAAATCAAACAATCTGAGGACCTAAAATATAATTTTACTCATTCCACTTATGGAAATGCCTTAAACAATTTACTAATGGTCTGGCAGTTAGCAATTGGGACCTAGAGAGCTCATAATAATGTACAAATTACTCCCACCTTTTATAGGGCAGGGACTACTTCATCAATAGATTACATAATAACATCTAATAATTACTAAAACACTCCTACTGTGATAAACATCAGGATGACTGAATTTAGTGACCACGCAATTATTTTAACAACGCTCCCATGGAAAGATCAATGGATAACTAGAAAGAGCAAACGACCCCTAAGCCTATCTTAGCCAGACAAAATGGATACTCCGTAAGGTGGAATAAAATTGATGAAAGGCTTCTTTTTTCCCGTTTAATACTGATCAACTGCAATGAGGTCCTGATTTGCTTAGATCTTTTAACAAACAAGCCACAAGTAGTCAAATCATTTGGAAAAGTTTTAGAAAATATTAAAATACAAATACCCCGCCCCTCAAGCGTGTAAAACCAGCAACAAAATCGCTGGTTTGATAAAACCTGCTAAAAAGCTTCGGCTAATCTTCGCAATGCTCTAAAGGTAAAAACCAAGGGAGAAGGCACAAATTAAAAATCTGAGAGCAATTTATAAAACATCTATAGAAGAGCGGAAAAACTATTGAGATCTGAAGCCTGGGAGAATTTAAGGGCAACTCCTAATAGCAATGACAGTAAAGCATTCTGGGAGGTGGTTAACTTTCCCTTCCTGCGGGGGGCGTGGCCGAGCCGACCCACAAGATGGCCGCCGTGTAACGGGGCTCTGCCGGCCGAACACACAATCCGTGCACCCATCCGTCTGCTGCTTTCTTTCCTGTGTGGCGGAGCTGCGGCGGGAGCTGCCTGCGTGCCGTGGACCCGGTGACGGTTTTCGCGACCGCAATCGGCGGCGGCGTTCGGAAGCTGTGGCCCTCGTCGCATCGGCGGCCAGCGCACGTCGCGCTGGGCGGCCGCACAGACAACGCGAGTCCCCGGTCGAGGGCCGAAGATCTGGCGGACGCGGCGGCGCAGCCGCGAGACCTAGCAGGGGCGGGACCGGGTCGCCGCGAGCTGCCGGAGTGGTGCGGCGGGACCCCGGGCAGGCTGAGAACTGGCCCACTCGCATCGGCGGAGGAACAAAGTGGCGAAGAACATTGAAGGCAGTCGAGGCCTGGAAAGCGGGGAAGCGCCCTGGCCTGCAGATCTAGCTGACTCTCCGACCAGCACGGGGAGAGGTGTGTGCTGGGCCCCTGAGGTGGGTGCTAGATAATTCCTGACTGTATGTGGCGCCTGATTGCACATTAACATCTATAGCCCTCCTGGGGAGTGTCGGACTGAGTAAGGCGGTGGAGGCGAGGCGGTCTGCAACAGGGGGTCGGAGAGACGTGACCGTGGAGAGTGCCCAGTTGCCGCAGGATCAACGCATACATGCCTAGTTAGGCGGAGCCAACACATGCCAGCAGACAGGGCGCGCTGGTGAACTGGTGAGCCTGACAGTCTCGGAGCGGACTGTACCCACATCAGGGGCTGCAGTAGCGGCCCAAAGCGGACGGGGCTCAGGGACCTGCAGGTTCTGTGGACCTAAACGCGGGCCAGATATTGAGTCACCTCACCGGAGCCCCCTCCGGAGCCCCCACCGGGGCACCCCAAAGTATAATGGGGAAGCCGGATGCCAAGCAGCCGAAGCTGCATTTCGAGCGACGCAGTGCCCGGAACACAGAGGTGGAGACGGCGTCCCAGACGGTGGTCCCCGAAACACAGATGGACACCACGCAAGAGGATGACATAAAGAGTATGTTTCGTGACCTAAAAGGCTGCCTCAAGGAAATAGATAACAAATTGGATTCCATGGCTATGCGCATAGACGGCATCTCACACAAAGTCGACCAACATGAGGAGCGACTGACGGCGGCGGAGGCACGGATTGCTGAGTGTGAGGAGGGCCACAGTGACACCCGGGAAAAATTGTTGCTCATGGATAAGGTCCTGGAAGTAATACGTGGTCGTAACGAAGATTTGGAAGCCCGCTCACGCAGGAATAACATACGTATTATTGGAATTGCAGAATCCACAAATATTGGAAATATGGAGCAGTTCGTGGAGGGCGTGTTCCGTGACTTGTTTGGTGCGGACCTGTCGGCCATGTTTTTGGTCGAGCGCGCACACCGTACACTGGGCCTGCGCCCGGTGCCGGATGCGCCGCCGCGCCCGATCCTTGCCCGAGTCCTCAATTATAGGGACAGGGACACAATACTGAGGCTCTCCCGGGAAAAAGGCGAACTAACCTTCCAAAACATGGCTATCTCCTTATACCCTGACTTTACCCAAGCTGTGCAATCTGCAAGAAGAGAATTCGTGCCGGCCAAAAAGATCTTTCAAAAAATGGGGACCAAGTACGCCATGTTATATCCTGCCAAACTGAGGATCCAGGTTAAGGGGAAGCCGCTGATCTTTACGGAGGCGAAAGAGGCGCTGAAATTTGCACGGCAAACAGAGAGGTCACACCGGGAGACGCGTGATGGCCGAGGGACCCCCCCGGCAAGCCAGCTGAGTGACAATGAGTAAACCATTATACTTATCTGGGGGCTGTGATTGCCTGCGACGCCAAAAGAAGCCCTAAGGCCTTGTTGTAAAGTATGCACCATCTCTTTCTTGTTACTGCCTTGGGGCTTGGGGTGGGTAGGGGACACAATGATGGGCCGATGGAGGAAGTTAGACACGTGGCACGGACTATTTTTGACTTGTGGCTGAGTACCAATACCGTGCTGGGCGGGGCATGGGGCATGTCCTGCTGCAATTAGGCATATTGCAAATACAGAAGGCAGGAAATGTTCGGCCACCCTGTCACTTTAAGACAGGGGAGGGTGCCGGTGACCCCACGCCCCTGAAGGGATGATTCCCAAGATATCGCTTAAGGAGGGTTGTTGTTTGATTTGTTTGGGGGGGGGGGGTGATGGATCTCAACCTGATTGGGGGGTTGGAGTGGGAGGAGGGGGGGTAAGTTCTTTGTTGTGTTGTATTAATGTACTGCAGTATTCTTTGGCACAACCGATTGTTGGGACATCACTGTTTCCGACCGTCTCTAAGCTGCTGCTGGGGGTGGGCCATGGTGCAATATGGCTCCCACCTCCTGCCCCACCTGCTGATCTAAAGGTAGACATACAGCTGCGTAGGACACATGTCCAGACATCCCTCTGTCCGCGCTGCGCTGCCTGACATGGAACATTCGCGGTTTAAATGACCACCGCAAGATCCGGCTGACTCACGCACACTTGACCAGACACCACATTGACATATGTCTCTTACAGGAGACCCACCTGTTGGGGAGGGCTGGGGAGCGTCTCAGACAAGCCAGATGGCGTGAAGTCCACACCTCTGGCTACTCCAGCTATTCCCGTGGAGTGGCCATATTGATTCGTAAGGGCCTACCGTGGCAAACGTTGAAGGTACACATCGACCATGAGGGGCACTTCATATTACTGTTGGGGCGATTATTTCACACACAGGTAATAATTATAAACACTTATGGACCTAACTCGGACGACCCAGGTTTTTTCCGGCATGTTTGGCTCAAAGCACAGACATTGGGCGAGGGGGCATACATATGGGGCGGAGACTTCAATGCCGTGCTTTCACTGTAATTAGACAGGGAGGGGGCTGCTCGCACACACCACCCACAAACGGCGGGTCTCCTCCGGGGCCTGATGGAGGAATATAACTTACTGGACTCTTGGCGGATATTGCACCCCGCGGTAAGGGAGGGCACCTGTTTCACACCGCACAGAGGAGCCTGGTCCAGACTAGACTTTTGGCTATTGACCCCAAATGTGAATGCTTGGGTTTCTGGGGTTCATCATAGGGCGCGCACCCTCTCAGACCACTCCCCGGTAGAGCTAGTGCTACAGGTCCCCAAACCGTACATTCCACCCTTCACATAGAAAATGCCGGCACAGGCCTTGTTAGATCAGGCGTTCCGCGAAGACATACACCAGCGCATCCTCGACTATTTCGAGATTAACACTAACTCGGTGCCCTCGCTGGGCACCTTGTGGGATGCATTCAAGGTGGTTATCAGGGGCCACTGTTTTGCGGGGCAAGCCCGTGTACTGAGGGATATCAGGAACACGCTCCAAGGGCTGGAGGAACGCCTGCACGCCCTGGAGGTGCAATATTGCTCTGATCCTTCGGCAGACACGCTAGCGGAGACACGTACCAAGCTTACAGAATATCAAACTGAGGCGGATAGGGAGCTTAAATTTTTGCATAAACACGCGGTGGCCCGCCGATATGGTGAAGGGGACCGCCCGGGCAGAACACTGGCCAATTTGTTGCGATCACAAAGAAATTCCTCTTATATCTCCTCAGTCGAAACTGCACAGGGCAGCCTTGCACACACGCCCCCGGAAATTTTAGGAACGTTTCGGACATTCTATAAAGCCTTATACAGATCTCAGGGAGTTTCTACATCGGAAGAATTGTCCGATTACCTGGACACGATACAATTACTCTGGTTTGATGCGCATCAAAAAGAATATTTCGATCGCCCCTTTACGGTAGAAGATGTCAAGCAAGCAATAGGGTCCCTAACAGCCGGAAAAGCGCCAGGCCAGATGGCCTACCAGCGCAATTCTATAAGGAATATGCTGACCTCCTGGCTCCCAGGCTGTTGGCCGTATACGCGGAGGCAGTGAATGCGGGATTACTCCCGGCATCAATGAGAGAGGCAATCGTCATTACTCTTTTAAAGCCAGACAAGAATGCCCAGAAATGCGACTCCTATAGGCCACTGTCCCTAATCAACACAGATGCGAAAATATTCGCCAAAATGCTCGCCACGCGGTTGCAGCCAGCACTGCCACTCATGATACGCCCAGATCAGTCGGGATTCGTGCGGGGCCGCTCCACATCTCACAACCTCCGAACCCTATTCGGGGTACTGCACTATTTGGCCCCGCATGTAAAAGCCGCTGCGCTGCTACTGGACGCCACAAAAGCGTTCGATTCCCTGGAATGGGGATTCCTGTTTCCGCTGCTGCAGCGAATGGGGATAAGTGAGTCCTTTATTCGCTATATCAGGTTACTCTACACTGCAATATCTGCCCGAGTACGGGTGAACGGGCTTATCTCTGAGCCCTTTGCCATTGGCAGAGGCACACGGCAGGGTTGCCCCCTGTCACCCCTGCTCTTTGCGATCGCCACCGAGCCACTGGCGGCGCGGATCAGACAGCACCACACAGCCAGGAGAATCGGGTTCTCGTCCCGGGCACTAACTGTCTCTATGTACGCTGATGACATCACACTGTACATGATCGATCCACATGAGAATCTCTCCCCCATGACGAGGGAGTTGATACACTATGGCATGCTATCAGGGGTAACTATTAATTGGGAGAAATCGGTCATTCTGCCCCTGACGACTGGGACACGCCACTTTACTCCGGACTACCCGTTGGTGTGGGCGAGCGGACCGGTGCGCTACCTGGGGATATGGATTAGCACTGACATGCAGGAATTGTGGACCGAAAATTATGGGCGAGCGCTGGGATGGGTCGAAGAAAAGGTGAGCCGATGTAAGCACTTGCCCCTTTCTCTAGCTGGGCGAATAGCTGTGGCCAAAATGGTCATATTGCCCAAACTACTGTATCTATTTGCCAACATCCCGCTGCCCCTGACCGCACATTTTCTGAAACAAGTGCGCTCGCAGATGATAGAACTGGCGTGGGGCGGAGGGCAGCCGAGGGTGGCCTGGGAGACCCTTACTCTCCCACAACGACAGGGCGGTATGGCGGCGCCGGACTTCACGCTCTATGCCTACTGCGCACAAGCGCAGTTTTTGCACTACTGGGTACACCCCACACCATTTCAGCCACATGTGGCGATAGAGATAGATAGGGTGGCCCCGCTTCCGCTAAATACGGCCCTGTACACTCCACACAAGAGAAGATGCAAAGACATTGACACTGTACACGCACTTAAGTGGGCCTGGGACGGGCTGCGTCGCCGGGCCAAGCTGGACCTTCTCTATACAAAATCGATACCCCTGCACGGCAATCCCATGTGGCCCCCACTGCAAAACATGAAAACCGGGGAGCGAGCAATGACACACGGCCTCAACACTGGGGGGGACCTCTTCCCGGACGATACCTTCATCACGCCGGAACAGATGTATGGTACGGAAGCCCCGACGATGCTCGACACACTGCTCTATTATCAGCTTCGCCACACATGTCAAAAGCTGTTTCCTACTTTTCTGGCGCCGCCCCCAGATCTGCTGGCCCTTGAAAACGTGCTCCGTGTGGCATCGGGGCGTAAACTAGTATCTCGATTGTACGGCAGCATGCAGAGTAATCACCCAATAGTGGTCCCAGCGGCGCGACATCTGTGGAGTACGGAACTAGGCACCGACCTGACTGATGATCATTGGGAAATGTGCTGTAAACTACTTGAGACCCTTTCCCCTAACTATAGACTCCGGGTGATACATTTTAAATACATACATAGGGTATATCGTACCCCGAGCCGGCTCCACCGCATGGGCTTGAGGGACACGGACAATAGCTGGCGTTGTAGTGCGCCCGGCGCCTCATTCTTACATATGGCATGGGAATGTCCCACGTTGGCCACCTTCTGGACTAGGGCAATGGAGCTGGTGTGTGCAATCACTGGCCTACTGCTCCCATGCACTCCGCAGACTACATTACTGGGGATCTTACACATGGTCAAGCCTAAACACCGTAAATTGCCGACCATGCTGATTGTGCTTGCAAAACGACATGTTGCGATACACTGGGGAGCGCCGACATCACCTACTATTAGGGACTGGATCAAAAGCGTGGTCTACTGCCAGACACAACTTGCTTTATATTGGGAGCTCTTACCACTGCGCTCACGGCCAAAGGACATATGGGAACCATTCACGCACTGGTTGGCTCAAACTACGATTCAGGCATTGTAAAGCAGTGATATGTACCGATAATAGCTGGGGCGGGACGAGAGCCGGTCAGATCGCGGGGTGTTGAAGTCATCATGTGTGCTGAGAGTGGGTTACGGGGCGGGGGCGAGGATGGAGGGGGCCGTGCAAGACTTACCGAGCAATAACGGGTTGGCACCTCAACCTCCTATGTCTATTGTTGTATTGGTGGGGGACTGTGTTGTCACTAACATATCTAATTCATACTGCAGAGAATTGTATTTGTTATGTTGTTGGAAATGCAAATAAAAAGAACATTAAAAAAAAACTTTCCCTTCCTGCAAGATGAGGGAGGTCCATCTACAGATGTATTCATGGATGAAAACACGTGGGTAAACCATTTTTAAAACATCTTCCAAAAGCATAAGAAAGGCACTATTGATGAGCTGCCCGAACTTCCTAGAGTCACCTCGCCCATGATTTTTAAAATGGATGAGGTAGAGCTTGCTTTGGCATAAGCATTGTCCCTAAAGGCAGCAGGACCAGATGGGGGTCCCTGTTGATATATTTTTAAACAACAAATTCTTCTGGGTCCCTCTACTCACAGTAGTTTTCAACACCATTAGTATAATGGGCCCTTTTACGTCGTGGAAATAATCTATAATTGTACCGATATTTTAGAAAGGTGATTGGTCAGACCCTGCAAATTATCAACCTATTGCCTTAATCGATAGTATGGCTAAGGTAATAGGCTGATTATTATTAAACAGAATGAAAGATTGGGCAGCCGAAAAGGAGATCCTTGCAGAGGTACAATATGGATTTAGACAGGGCCGAAGAACGGTGGACCAATGTTTGAATCTGGCCCTTTTAGCAGCACAATACACACAGGCCAAGCAAGAGAACCTCTATATGGCGTTTATGGATCTTCCGTCCACTATTTACTGCGTTAACCACAATAAGTTGTGGTATATTATGGAGTTAATGGGGGTGGATGGCGCAATAATCTGTTTTATCAGCCAATTGTATTAAGGAGCTACTGCGAAGGTCCGCCATGGCAAGCAGGGTGAATGCACCAGACCCTTTAACATCGCAAATGGCGTAAGACGGGGTTGTGTACTCTCTCCCTTGTTGTTCTCACTTTACACTTATAAAGTAGATGAGATTCAGGCTGGTAGAAAAGACTATAGATATTCCGAATGCGAGATCAACTCCATTCCCCATCTTGCTGTACGCAGATGATGCAGTTCTTTTGGCAAGAACGCCACTATCCTTACAAAGGTTCATCACAAATTATGTACTCTTTATGAAGAATTTGTATTTACATGTCAATAAAACGAAGTCTTTTGTCATGTCTGTTGGAAAAAGAAGTAAAAAGAAAGTAAATTATGTTATTGAGGACAAGAAAATTGAAAGTGTAGATAATTTTTCATACCTGGGCATTGTTTTTTACATTACATTAAATTGGAAAATGATGGTGACATCAAGGGCCACACATATGAACAAAAGCATTGCTGCAATATTTAGGTTTGCTACAAACCTGGGTAATCAACCAGCACATGAGATGGTTAAAATGTACTTGGTGAAAACACGTTCTGTGGCAACGTAGGGGCAACAATTTGGGGTATAGCCAATGTGGATAGCCACCAAAAGATAGAGGATGGGTTTGCTAAAAGATTACTGTCTGTTCCAAAGGCTTGTACAAATATTATCGCCCACAAAGAACTAGGCTTACCTTATATTATTGATACAATTAAACCGGCTCCTCTGCTACTATGGTTGTTTATTTGGAAACGGAAGGTGATCCAGCCAAACCAATGTATTTTAAAGGATATCATGAAATTGGAGCATGCGTCTAAAATTTCATGGCTGCACTATATAAGGTGCACTCTTGAGTCTCTGGGTCTAGGGGACCTTTATGACCACCCTGCTAATTCTGAAACCTTTACTAAGGCAAGGCAAAAAAATATTTTCTTAGAGAAATGTGCACAAGAAGGATGGACTAGAAATAAAGAACAAAACACAGTAATTAGATATATTAATATACCCCCTTTGTTGTAAGGATAATCTTCATATCTTACTTTTGTCGGAAATAACTGCCATCGATATATCCTAGCAAGATTTCGCCTAAATTATGTGACAATAATGTTGGGCTATCCTGCAAATGTATTTTCTCTGAATCAACTGGAATGCTGCTCCGGTGATACCATATCAAAACAATCGATTCTACATATTTTATTTTTTTGCCAATTTTATGTGAAGGAGAGAAAAAGATGTAGCATCCTTTGCTAAAGAAATTTAGCTTGCGTAGTCATATTACAGCATTGTCTGTTATGCAACAGCTAGAGACACCATACGTATGCTTTGTGATGGCCTTATTTTATGTGCAGCGATAAAAAACTTACCAAAAAGAGCAAGCTCAGTACATTGTAACATAAATTAATTTATATGATGCTTGTTTTAGGATTTTAAGAAAAAGCTATAGTTACATAGTTTTGTATTCTAATTTACTGAAATGTTTCTCTTTTTATGTACTTTTATGCATTTTTGAAATGCAAAATAAAGCTATTTGACGATGGTGATGAGTTAAAGTCTCTCAACTCTGTTCCAATATTTATAGAGTCACTGGGACTTCACTGGGGTTGAAAGGAGGAGGCACATATCAAAGACTCACAGTCATTGGGATGTGGATTTATGATATATCAATGCCCTGGATCAAGGAAGGCGCCAAATGAATAGTCAGAATGTCACAGTAAGATGCTGTTACAGTATCACTGTGCATTCTGCCTACAAGCGCAGACTTTAACCTAATGTAAACATCTGCAGTGCTATAAATGAGCCCTTTAAAGTATGAACATAGAAATCCCTTACCTGTCAAGCCACAAAGAAGCTAAAATAAAGGAATAAAGTATGTATGTAATGTGGAGGCTTTCGAAATCAGGAAACAATAACAAATCCTGTAGCTAATTACCACCTATGACAGAGATGGTGGCAAAGCCTTTGCTAGAGCTTTCACTGTTGACACATCAGCCCCGCAGTAGCCCTGAAGATCTGCGATGTCACAAAAATTCTCTCTGTCCTAAGAGCTAATGATGTGTCCATATGTGACATAGCTTTTGCCTTACATAAAGAATTGCAGTGTGTTCAAGTATTCAAAAATGGAAGTGAAGATGTAGTCGAAACTTCACCACTGCAAACAAAGTAGCAACCGCATATCCTCATCCTGATCTGGAATGAATATGGAATGCCCCAAAGAAACAAGGCTCAGAGCCTACAACTTGGAGCTATGGCTGCAATGTCTGCATTTAGAATTTCCTTATTTTTTTGACTGTCTCTCTGAAGACTCACAACCATGGCTCAAAACTTCCTTAAGGCAGCATTATTGGTGCAGAAAACCTAAAGAGAAATGATAGATGCCATGATGCACATATGTTTCAAAAGAGAAACATTCCTAGTTGTTTCATGCTCTAATTGGTATGACTAGAAGGCCCAACCAAACTTGTGGTCATTTCTTGATGGGAAACAGGGAGACCATTAGTCTGCTGCAGTTTTGATAGAAATCCTCAGTTATCGGTAAGCTGATTGAGAAGAGAATGCTACTTTTGCTTGAAACTGTGTAACCAAAGCATTTTGAGAGCCCTGTAAATGGCTAGGACAAATCTCCAATGCAAACAAATAAACAGCACAATCACCCACTTCTGCCAGGTAGACGTCTGCTCATTTCCTTAAAATATATCCACCAGCAGCTTCCAGGCAGCCAAAGCAACTATTTGGAAGCCTTGTCAGATGCTGGTTGGAGAAACAAGGTACAGAAAGGAGTAAAAGTCATAGAATATCTACAGCTTAAAGGAAACGGTTAATTGGGGAAACCATAATTTACCCAAAGATGGGGAACTGCGCTTCCTACTGAATTGCATTTTCTACATACAAAGAATAGATAATTTCAGAAGGAGAATGTACCATTTGAGACCCCCGTCTAGACCCTCACACTTTGATGTCCTTATTGTTTGGGAGCAGGTTGCCAGTAAAAAGAAAAGGAGGAAGTTTGCATCCAAGGTCTGCAATAAGGCTTATTCCTGGATAAATAAGCATGCAAGATGACGAGAGGCAAAAGAGATGGAGGGAGAAAGTGAATGAAACAATTGGAGCTTACTCACTGATGCAAAGCGATGACACAATGAAGAAAAACCCAATTGAAAAAAGAAACTAAAGGATGAGGCTGAAGCAGAGGCTGAAAAGGATGACTCCTTCTTAGACACACTCCTTAGAAATAGACAACCTCTGTGTAAGGCAGCACCGGCACAAGGCACTACAGCTCAGGCAGTTACTGAGGATGAAGCAACCAACGCCAGGCATCCGGAAGCTGTGCACCCCTGAGTTTCACTGAGACTGCTTCTTCACTCCCTGTTCAGATCTCAACACCTGTGATGTTGTGTTGGGTAAATCACACTCATGAGTTACCTTAGTTATTTACCCTTGTCGAGTGTCTCACTGAATCTGTCAGAATTATTCAGTACAGTAGCCCCTCGCTGCTCACAGGAAGATGCTTCTGCAACTACGGTCGCAGAAGGTGCCATGACTATTTTGACTGCACAAAGAACCTCACAAGGCTAGGGGCAGACCCCCTCAGAGACTTTTCGCTCAAATAAAAGCAGAGTTTGAGGAAATAATAAAAAGCAACTTAGGGATAAACTTCTTAGGATATTACAATGAGAGCAAATTACTTTAAGGTTCTTTGAGCACAGCAGGCAGGAGCCCCCAATGAATACCCTGGTACCCTTCCCGGGTCATTTGGGGGTTTCAGCTGTGGCCGCAGCGGCAGGTGCCGGGGACCCGAGCGGTTTCAAGGAGCTGATCCTTGACCTGCTGTTAGAACCTACTCCTCAGTGGACACTCACTGGGCTCGTCTGGCTGCAACAGTTGCTGACCAAAGGGGATCCAGGTGTTACCCTGAGATGAGGCAGGACCGGGAGCCATTGAAGGGAGCTGCAGCACAGACAAGGTGTCACGAGGGGAGAAGTAGATTGTCTGATGCAGTCATGGACACGGGGTGAGGCCCTGTAGCCGTGGAGATTCCTGGGACAATGTGGTGTTGCATGGAGAGGTGAGACCGGGGGTATGGGCTCTCCCACTACCCACCCCCACTGCCCATCTTCAATGTGGACTAAGCCCTGTAGGAAGACTGCAGTGGATCACAGTGGGGTGTTAAATCTAAGGCTTTTAGACTGTCCCCTGGGAAACAGCGGGCTGGGAGAGACACCCAAACATAATGGACTTCCCCCTTGGAGTCTGTTGACCCAGCCCTGCTCAGCGATAACACTGCCTCCATGCCCTGGAGACACGGGTGTGAAGAGGTACTCTGGCTGTACCACCAGAATGGTGAAAAACAAGGCGATGGGCCAAGACTGAATAGACAAGTATGGAAAATCAGTGGCTCCTCTTAGGATGGCAGAGGACAGGGCAAAGAAACTGGCTCCCCAGCAGCAGAAAGACACAGTTTCGCTGGCCACTATAGTGCAGGCGATTAGGAACCCCTCAAAGATCTCATGACAAAATTGGTGGGGTGTGGTTGGCGGTCTCCCTCTTCTCCCAGGGCTTACAAACTTTTTTTCAGTAAGAACTATTGAGGTGGAATGCCACATTTCCTTTCTGGAAGATGTGGTGGCCACCACCGGCAAGGAGATCCAAATTTTGGAGAAATTGACTGCACTTCTCGAACACCGAATGGAAGATGCGGAGGGCCGATCACGCAGAAATAACATGTGTTTAGTGGGTCTTCTATAGGGCACAGAGGGACAACAGCCATAGAAATTCTTCAGAGATTAATTTAAGGCATGGATCCCGGACAGTAGGGGTGGGCGGAATTTGCAAAATCCACTTTCGCAAATAATCGCGAAAATGTTCAAAATTATCGCAAACACGCGGAAATATCGCGAAGATGCGGACGTTTTTTTCCCGCATGTTCGCGAGATTTTCTGCATGGTTGCGACTCGCCAACTTACCCATGTGGTTGCTCGCGGGCGCGGCCATCTTGTTTTCAGTTGTCTCGCGGTGCATGATCGCGAGAAGAAAGACGTTACCGCGCGACGCATGACGTCAATGCCGGCGTGAACTGTCGCGAGACAGCACAAATGGCTAAAAACAATACAACATCTCATGGAGAACGCGACCGGATCAAGAAAACTTGTCGGCGAACGCAGGGATTCAGGTAAGGCGATCGCGCGCGCGCGAGAATGTATTATTTTACAGCGCGAGCAAGAAACAAATTATCGGCAAGCTGCGGAATGCGGAAATTTTGACATTTTCGCGCTCTCTGCGGAACGCGAAAATGTCAAATTATCGCAATTTCCGCGAACGGAACGAAATTTTCGCCCAGGCCTACCAGACAGGGCGCTGTCCTCCTGCTTCATACTAGAGAGGGCTCACAGAGCACTCGCTCTTAGACCGCCGCCTGGTGCCCCGCCCGCACCCATCACCATGTTGGTACTAAACTATGTGGACACTGATGCTATACTGCCGCAGGACCGCTGCCAACAAGATATTCACTGTGCAGACTCTTAAGTTTTTGTTATTTCCCAGATTACACCGCCAAGGTGCAGCTCATGTATAAATCCTCTTTGGAGTGAAAAGGAAGCGGGCCTTAAACATTCATTATGCGCTTACCTTCTCAGCTTAACTCAAAGTGCTGTTCTAAGGCAAAGCACTATTCTTTGAAAGTCCACCGACGCTCTGAGAACGGACGAATCGCCCCAGGAGAGAAGGTCGGCAGAGTAGTGATGGGAGACTACCTTATTGGATGGATCCTACCCAGGCCAGAGAGCAGACTCCCCCACCAATATAGTTTTCAGGATGGCTGCCTGGGGCTCCATTCCGCCTGCAACAAGTGGCTGGCATGGGAACAGCTAACCCAGCTGTAACTAAATGACTACTGAGCCCCCTGTAAGCCATGACACTCAGTGCCTCAGGGTTATCGGGAATAAAGGAGTCAGTGTGCCAGTGGCCGGCTTCGCTTCCTCCGATCAGAATAAAAGCAGTGATGTGTAAGGAGACGGCACAGACCTGGAAGAGGAGCTGTAGCTTGGAACGAGGAGTGGAGGTGATTGGCGCGAGGAAGAGAAGACGGCCGTCGCAAGGGAGCCGCAAGCTCTGAAGGTTCACTTCGGGACCGGCACATCATTCGCAGGGATTCCCCTTCCAAGGACTGACCAGAGTTCTTGGAAGGGGAATCCCCTACCGAATCGGTGGAGGAGATGGTGTGGTACCCAGCAGGAGGCGAGGAGCGGAGTTCTTTCCCAGAGAGAGCTGTTCTGGACCAGGGGGCCTTGGCTCTAGACCAGAGCCGTGCTCTCAGGCAAGTAGTTACAAGGGGCGTAGAGGGAGGGTCTTCGTGGGTGGTTGCACAAAAGTTTTTTGCTTGGTTTTAATCCATTCACACCATGTCCCGCTTTCTTGTTATGAACCTCCTCCTTCTCCACAAGTCGCTCTGTTATCTGCACCCCTGTCTTAGAAATATCAGTCAGTCGGTCTCACTTACAAATATATATATCAAGAAAGGACAAGGAGAGATTCAAGACAGCTGATAGTTTGGTGATATTGGTATGTTAATAAGCATTATAACAGTAAAAACCAATATACCAATACGACTCTATGGCTCAGTCGAATCCATCATCCTGTTGCAGTGGTGTCAATAATGAGATTTCACTGACAATACAACAGGAGATTAATACCGGTACCCCTATAACATGGAGGGCATGGTAAAGCAGCTGGCAGACGGTCAACGACATTCGCAACTAGTACTGGAACAACAAACATAGGCAGCTCAGCAAGAGCGAGTGGATCTTCATGCAGGCCTAAAAACACAAGCAACCGTAATGGCTACTAATCATCAGGTGCAGGAAACAGCCATCCAACACTTGGCAGAAACATTAACAAGCACAAAAGTTCACCCTAATGTACCCAGCTCCGTGTTACAAAAATATCAGCCAGGAGAAGACCCCGACTTCTTCTTTACAAATTTTGAGAGGGTAGCTACTTCTGCTATTTGGAACCAGGAGCTCTGGAGCCAGTAGGTTGCCACTCTCTTAGCTGGGGAGTTGCAAACCGCCTATCAGGCAGCAAATCCATCCTAAGCCACTCCATATGTAGAGGTCAAAAGAACCATTCTAGAGTGTCTAGGTTTTGACAGATTATATTATCGTACATAATTTAGAAAGGAGAAATGGAATCCTCAAGACAATCCAAGGGCCCTTTTTTATTTTATCCAAGATTTGGGGACCAGGTGGCTTTAACCCCAGGGGGCCACTCTTGAAGATGTTCTGGATGAGATATATTTGGAACAATTCCTGAATGCCCTTCCACGGTCAACAAAGGTTTGGATCAAACCACACCCTAACATTACAGTTGAATCCGCAATTGAGTGATCCTGCGCCTTTCACAGATCCCCGGATTTCAGGGTGTCACACCCAAGGGTTATTTCTTCTGTTGCCAGTAGTTGGAGACATCCCCCCACCTAAAAGTTTTACATGACCTGTGCCCAAGCCTAGATTTCCCATAAGAACACCAGGGAAGGAGCTCAACCAGGGACCCAATGCTTCCATTGTGGCAAATGGGGACATATCGCTCGTAATTGTCCCCAGAAATCGACCCAGGTGGAACCCGTGGACATTGGGTATTCCTGCGGGAGAGTCCTCTGGGCAGGGGGTAGCCCAGGTAAATATTGCAGACCTATTGAGGTGAACTTGAAGACACTCATGGTATTAATTGATTCAGGGTGTAGGCACTCTGGGCCCGATTCACAGAACTAACTTAAGACAAAATCCTAAACTTACTACCATTTTGGTATTCACAGAAGGCACTCACTCATTTTGGTATTCACAGAAGGCACTTACTCATTTCGGTATTCACAGAAGTTAGGAGTACTAACTTTAGGACTCCTAAATGCCTTCAGTGAATATCGAAAGTCTTAATAGTTAGGATTTTTCACAGTTTAGGAGTAGTAAAGTTAAGACTCCTAACTTTAGGACTCCTAAATGCCTTCTGTGAATACCGAAAGTCTTAAAGTTAGGATTTTTCTCAGTTTAGGAGTAGTAAAGTTAGGACTCCTTACTTTAGGACTACGTCATTGCCAGGAAGGGGCAGGGCAGGGCCTCTCTTTTTGATCCGTGGGCTTTTAAACCATGAGTTACAAACCATCTTGACTCTGACTTTGACTTTACCTCTTGGGTTGTTTATGGGCTCCTTTTGTTCTTTGGATTGTTTGATGTTTGCCTGATTGCTGAACTGTCATTTTATTTAAGTTTGTAGCGAAACACAGTCGCAATAGCTTTAATTGGTTATTGCAAATACGATCTCTAGGTTGTATGCTGGGTTTATTAATGTCAATCTCCTGCAAGAAAGGATTCGGGGGTTTAAGTTTGGCAATATTTTAGATTTGTAATATATAAAGCCCCACAAATCACCACGGGGAAAAGGAGATCCAGGGAATTTGAAAATGGGGACGGAGGGGTACAACCAAAACCTAACTCTAACACAAGTAATAAAGCCCGCAAGTCAGCAGGAAGTAACTGCGTCTTTGATTGCATAGACACTCGTCTTGTTAAATGCGAAGATATTCTAACACCGTCAGCCGACCTATCTGAGACCCCTTGCCACCCTTGCCGAATAAATCAGTCTAATAGCGCAGTCTCATCAGCCTAAACGCATTCCATCCATGTTTAAAAAGCCTAAAACACGCAGTGCAAAAAACTGGTCTCCCAACCATTCATTAGTCTCTTGCACTTCAAATAATGGTGCAGAAGATGTAGAGGGGGTGATACGTTCTGAACTCCCTGCTAAGGCTCTAGACAACTCTTCAGCTGTCACTAATCTAATTACCGATCTTACCCTCTCCAATAGGTTTCTCCCACTCCAGCGCCCATGCATGAGCCCCCGGTGGTAGTGGGGGTGGGGCTAGGTGAGTCCCACAGCCCAGACGAGTGGAGGCAGGATTTAAGAGTTGACCTAGGGCCTCTAGACATTCCAGTACGGTCCATATGTGAGCCTGCCATCAAAGACCAGGTCCCAAAGGGTCAAGACACACTTAAGATTGTAGTAGATCTTTGGTCTGAGGTAGACTTTCTGAAAAAGCCTGTTCAAGAGCTAACGGAGCAAATTAAACTGTTAATAAACAAAGGTGTTACTGAAGCCCAACCTTTTATGCAGCCCCCACATAAAAACTTTAGCCTGGAACTACTATTTGTGATAGCCCAACTGCTCCAACTCCAGGATTGGCTGTAAACTCCACTTGCAAGAATCCCTCTGACCCTATGCCTAGTAATACTACGTCCTATGCTAATATTGTCCGCGATCGTACACCAAGCCTGTTGTCAACTGGCGGCATTGCAATCCCTCCCCCCATTGATGATTGCTTTCGTCAAGTCTTACCTGGCAGACGAGTCACTCCGCAAGGGCCCCCCAAGAGCATTTTCCTGACCAACGTCCCCAGATTGTCGTCACTCATGTGCCCCGAAAATGAAGAGTCCTTTATCAACAAATGCATACACTGGATACCTCATGTGAGGGGGTGACGCTCAATAATCAGAGAGGACATCTACGGGGCCAAAAGGATTAATGGAGTAAATTCTCTGACTGACTGTATAGAGCTGCTTTTTGGTGATGTGAACCTTGCCCTTGATGTAATCACACTGGAAGCTAGGTTCAATCCCTCAACTTATATGGGGATACAGATGAAATATCGGCAATTAATGCGCCCATTGCTGCCACCTACTCACAGACTGCTACAGCATCAGAGTTCTGGTTCAATTCTTGATGTAAATGACTGACTTGCACTCCAAACTTTCTCACCAGGCCCCACATTACATCCTTCCATTTCAATTTATTATCCTCCTGAGACCACTCAACCTGATGCTTCAACCTTACCTCTAACCTTGACACCGTGCACTGCGAACGGCGAAGGGTGCTTGCCGCATCCAGTGGACATTGGATTGGATCTCAGGGAGGAGGTGGGGGAGAGGGTGAAAATCCTCTAGTTACAGACAATAGAGATCGTGCAACTAAACTCGCCATACTTTCATGGAATGTTGCTGGGGTGAGAACAAAAGTCGCACTTGCCCACTGGACCCCTCTGCTTTGGGCGAGGTCTGTGCACTAGACCGGCATAGGAATATTGGCTGGTTGACCAGGGTGAAATCTTTGAAGTCCACCCTAGGGATGGAAGGCATATGGGACACTGACCCTCCGGATTTTCTTCCAGCCAAAGCTCAGGTTAGGAAATATTATTAGGACTGGGTGCCTCAGTCCATTATTTCCCATCCATCTGGGGGTCGTTTGACACTTAATTTTATGAAGTTTAAAATGGAAGGCGCCTTTGAGCGATATTCAGAGGTTATTGCAAATTCCCAAGACAGGAAACCCTATATGTAATTTAGATTTGGATCCCTTCCTGGGAACACCTTTGTTGCTTCTGGCGCCAGTCCTCTTCCACATCCCAGCTCTGTCCTGGCTGCTCCCTAGCAGCCGAGTACATCAGTCAAATTCTTTGTGCATGTCCTAGGTACCACCATTTTAGATCTAGGTGGATAGCTCTGGTTTGTAGGCTGCTTGGTACTCGCTGTCACAGCGATGCACTACTTATTTTAAAATCTGCTTCTAGCATGCTAATTGTTTGTGCTGGTGCTAAATTTATGGACAAAAAGTGGATTAGTAGGAGGTATGCTCTGAGCATGTAACAGATGTAACTCCCTTGTATTTTAATACTTTTGAATGTTTTTACCTATGTATCCATTTATTAGTTTGGATCTGAATTAATTCTAGAACGTACCTGCATGACGAGTGATGCCGCTTAATGTTACGGTATGGACTTTTGCAGTTATAGATCTAAGAAATACTTTTAGCTTTTCTGCCCTTTTAACCCTGCTCTCTTATTTGCACAAGTTAGTCTGCGGTGAACTAGCCTTTGAAAATTTCAAATCAAATTCAGGTCTCTCTGCATTTTAGGCACTGGCACTTTTTAAGATTTTGGTTCGATCGCTGGGGCTAGGCTGATCTAATTAATTCTAGATACCTTTTCTTGTATGATGGTTAGTAATCTTTTACCTTCTACGCATTTGCACTTTTGTGGATTTTTTATATCCCTTAGAGTATTGTGAAGTCTGGGCTATAAAAGGAACAATCTATTAGTCGCTACAGATTGTTGTTTTAAACCTGATTGTTTTATCTGTATTGTATCGTATGCATGTGCACTTTTATGGCCGTAATGGCCGAAATAAAGTTATTGACTGGAATTTATATCTGTCAGAAAAAGAGAAAGGGAAGAGTAAATGTGGGCATTGGAGGTAAACTCAGATAGATGGAAAGACTTTATGTCCAGATGAGGATGAAAGATCTATCGCCGCCTTGAGGCGGCAAGAGAGGCCCTTAAACAGAAAGTGCTGGGAATATATAAAGTGGCTCTAACAGAAATGCAAAGTAGATTAATTAAATTTGAGGACAAAACCGGACAGTTGATCCACAGACTTGCAACCAAATCTCCGGAAGACAGGCTTTTCCCTCAGTTGTGCACACAGGCATGCAGGGCGATTCTGGATGTATCCGAAATAGCTGAAACCTTTGTGCAATACTATGAGCATCTGTATCAAGCAATCCTGCAGAGCCAGGCTGAATTAGAGACCCCAGTAGTAGTAGATCCAGTAGTGCTACTGCTCACCCTGGAGAGTAGGGCAGAGCTGGCTAGGCCTTCAACAGCAGAAGAACTCCTAGCCACCCTATAGGATATGAAACCTGGGAAAGCTTACCGGGTCCGAATGGCTTCCGCGCGGAGTTCCTGAAAAGGTTTGCATCTACTGTGATTCCGCCCCTTCATGTCTTGTTAATAGGTGCCGGGAAGGAGGCACTCCTCTCAGCCAATGTCTGTGGTTCCATTGTTGGTCCTCCCCAAGCCGGACGGACTGCTTACGGAGTCTGCATCCTACAGACCGATTTTCTTGATTAACGTGGAGGCTAAGCTGCTGGCGAAGGCCCCCACAAACCGCCTGGTCCCACAGATATGGTCCTTGTTCGACTGCAAACACAACAGCTTTATGCCTACCAGGGGCACCCGGCACTGCCCAAAGAGGCTGAACATGATATTAGGCCACCTGGGGCTGTATCATTAAGGTGCCCGGACCGCAACAGGCGTTTACTCCCGTTTTTGTGCCCCCAGTGCACTTTGGTATTGCAAGAGGGTCTGCAGACTCTTGTGTTGCCCCTTCTGTAATACCAATAGCGCTGGTGCAGAAGCAAAGACACTCTGGAGGCGCACTGACAGTGCGCCACCTAAAAGGACCCCCCAGACATCCCTTTGCAGGCGAGTGCAGTCATTGACTGTACCCGCCTGCAAAGGGATCCCTAATTCCCCTTCAAAGTGTAGGCTGGCTGGCGCCTGCACTGTGAAAACACTAGAGCCTGTTGGGATAGCAGTATTACTTCTCTCCTCCTGATGATCAAGAGACTGATTTGAAACTATATTATTGGGCAGCTCGGTTGTTTTTGATGAATAACTGGATATTTGGAGACTGGGTGACCCGACCATAAGACATGAACCTTACCGGGAGAGCCCCTAGCTGTACAGGGAGGCCCTCCCCGCAGAACTTTAAGAGCTCAGGGTCTTCCCCATCTACAGCTGGAGAGCAGCATTTAGGTAGATCGGGTGGAATAGAGTGCTCCCCAGAGAGGCATCATTATGAATGGACAAGTGGCTTTCCAAATCAGTTGGGCTCCAAGGTTTCCAAAAATGGGATACCCTAGGAATTTCCAAGCTTGGGGATGTTTGACAGACTGATCACATGATATCTGACAAACAACTAATGGCTGAATATGATTTGCATAAATCACAATTTTTCCTTTCTCTACAACTTCGGGATGTTCTAAACAAACACAAGCTGCAGCCATAACACTCCCATAGTATAGCCCCCTAGAGGCCAGATTTACAATGGCGGCTATAGAGGGGAAATGCATCTCTGGCTTATGTAGCTGCATGGTGTGCAATGTGCCTGACCCACTTATCAGATTATGAGAGTGTTTGAATAACTAAATCCTCCTCATTTTGTATTCATGTCTTTGGTACCCTCTTCAGTATCTCACTCTCGTTTCTGATTCTGTTGGCCTGGCTGTTATGTCAATGAAGAGTTTAGAGCTATTGATGTCCAAAAAGGCTTAGCCCTTAGCTTTACAATGTGTGCTAATCATTGGAAACACAGTATGGGCAGAGGTAGCGATTTTCCCAGCAATTTGCTGTGCTTGCTAGCTAGATTATGTTTACGTTTCAAGTCAAGGTAGAAAGTCTTCAGTGCTGACGTGCTTACTGAGCTACGACTACTGAGATAAGGTTGCAAGGAGGAGAAATATATCAAAGACTCTCAGAGGTTTTCATATTGATTCTTGATGTGCCCTTGCTACTATTGGAGAAGGTTACAAAATGAAGGGGCAAAACGAGACTTTAATATCAAGTACATTATCACTGCTATTCTCTGCCAACATGCCCAGACTTTAATCTAATATAGCATAAGCAGGGCAATATATGAGCCGTTTAAAATAAAAAATGAAGAATTCCTTACCTGTCATGTCATAAAGATGTAACCATGAACAAATATTGTAATGACGTAGGTTAAAGTATGTAAAAATCTCTAAACCAGAAAGAAATTCTGTAGCATGTAAAAACTTTGAGAAAGATGGCGGTAAAGTCTTGGTTACAGCTGCCAATGTTGACACACCAGCGCCTTAGCGACCGTGAAGATTCTGTGATGTCACAAAGTCATCTCACTCTGGTAAGAACCAATGACGTCACAACCTGAGAGAAACCTGGTAGCAAGGCAACACTGTTCTATTCAGGAAGCTGAGATGTTGCTGGTCTGCAGTGGCACCAAAAGCAGTACTTCCCACCATCAGCCTTTGGAGGAAAGGAAATTATGTGAACGTATCAGGTGCTGAAGGATTTAGAATAAGGGTGAAATACAAAGAGGAGGCAAACTTGGCTTAGAATATATTAGAACGTTTCTTTGTTTTATACAGCAGTTTATATTTGGATTGATAGCCCCGACAGTACAAAAATAATCTGTTTAAAAAAATATTTGATTATAAGGATGTCTTAGTCTCTGCCACGCCCCCAAAATTTACAGAGTTAGTTTGCTGTGAATTACTACACCAAACAGATTTGTATAGTTTGGGGTAGCTACTGCATTTGTGCGTTATTTAGTGAAAGCATGGATGGTGAGTTTCTTGTTAGCTTTCCAGCTGTTATTGGAAAAGAATACAGCTGATTGAACAGGGTGAGGAAGAGAGTGCTCTATGTTGGTCCATCTCTACCTTTATAGAGACATTTCATTTAGCTGCAGGCTAAACACCCAGCTGCTAGGAGCGTTCAAAAGGGCAATCTATACTTTTTCATGAACTAACCCTAAGTTAACCTTTCTGTCTGTCACAATAGGCTTCATGGACTGAAGAAAATTTGTAATGACCTAAGACCCCTTCTTCACAAAAAGGTTTTTTCACATATGTCTCTGGAAAGAGTTTTGGGGCTTCAGAAAAGCTTCCACTCTACACAGTTGTTCCAGAGTCACTGCACTTCTGGATCCATTAAAGGTTAAGGGGCTCCTGTTTCCTTTGAGATGAACATTAACCAGCTACAATCTCAAGTGAAAAAGGATGCAACATAGAAGTTGATGTGGTGGCTAAATGATGTGTGGTAGTGGGTAGACAGGGTCATCATTGGGGACATTTTGCATTTTGTTATCAAACTGAAGGCAGTCTAGCAAGCAGACATGAATGACTGTGGGGGGTAAGGGTGAAAAATCAACTCGTGAGAAAAAGTCTGCATCGGAAACAAGAAAAAGCAGACTGCTTCACGCCTTGGCAGAGTAATCCTCAGTGAGCAGTGCTGAAATGACACAAGATGTGCTTTTCTCCTTGTGGCGCACAATTCTTTGTTACATTTTTATATACGCTATCTTTCGGAAACAAGGTTCATGGCACTGGCAAAGTGTATGAACAAATTTGGCCGTACTGCCAAGATCAAGATAAAGACATACAGTGACTGGAGTGTAGCTTTTGAACAGACTTCCTGCCATCTACTGCTTGTTGCAGAAACGCTGTTCAGGAACACTTAGAGCACGAATGATGGGGCCTCCTTGAGAAAGGTAAACATAGAGTAACTGGAGAGTGGGGCAACTTCAGGGACACCGATGAACTTCATTATCGGGTCAGAAGCCAGGCTAGAAGAGTTACAGGCCTGTCAAGGTAGGAAATGGTTGACCCATAATGAGTTAAAGTCTCTCATCTATGTTCCAATGTTGATAGAGTCACTGGGACTTCACTTGGGGTGGAAAGGAGGAGACAGATATTAAAGGCTCACTGCCATTGGGATGTGTATTTATGATATGTCAAGGCCCTGGACTGAGGAAATCTTAAAATGAATAATGAAAATAACACAATAAGATGAAGATACGTTATAATAATAATAAAATACATTTATAAAGCGCGCAGCTACCTCAACTGAGGTGTCCTGGCGCATTATCACATTAAACATATGCAGTGCTATAAATGAGCAATTTTAAATATAAAATGAGAAATCCCTCACCTGTCATTTCACAAAGAAGTTAAAACAAAGGTATTTGGTTTGTATACAGTGTGGTGTCTTATTAAATCCGGCAACAACAACAAATCCTGTAGCTAGTTGCCACATATACCAGAGATGGTGGCAAGAGCCTTCGGCAGAGCCTTCACTGTTGACACATCAGCCCCACAGTATCCCAAAGATGTGTGATGTCACAAAAACGTATCTATGTCGTAAGAACTAATGATATGCCTCATATGAGACATAGCTTCCGCCACACATGTAGAACTGCAGGAGTGTTCACAGAAGGAAGTCAAGATGTAGTCGAAATTGCACTACTGCAAAAAAAAGTCGAACTCCAACCCTCATTCTGATCTGAAATTGAAGTTGTAGGCACCAAAGTAACAATGCTTATAGCCTACAGCTTGACGGTATGGCTGCAATGCCTGTAGTTCGAATTTCCTTATTTTTGACTTACTTTCTAAAAACTCACATTCAAGGCTCAAAACTTCCTGAAGCCGCCATAAAGCAGCGCTGTTGGTGTGGAAAACATTTCTAAAATTGGATGCCATGATGCAACAATGTTTCAGAAGATAAACATTCTTAGTTGATTCATGCTCAAATAGGTATGAATGACCAAAGCCTGTAGTAATGTTTTGACGGGAGAGAGCATTTGTCTGCTACAGTTTGGATAGGAAACCTCTGTAGGCGGTGAGCAGATCAAGAAGAGATTTTTTTTTTAGCAGGAAACTGTGGAACCAAAGCACTTTGACAGTCCTGCAAAGTTTTTAGAACAATGCCCCGATACAAGTGCAGAAACAACACAACTCCCCCACCATTCTGCCAGTTAGAAGTCTGCTCATTTCCATACAATATATCCATTGAGAGCTTCCAGACAGCCATTACAACTATGTGAAACTCCGATCAGATGTTAGAATGGAGTGAGATTCATAAAATGTCTCCATCTTAAAGGAATCTGTTTATAGGGGAAACCATACTTTAGCCAAAGATGGGCAACTGCTCTTCCGACTGAGAGGTACTTTCTACATGCAAAGAAAAGAGAATTTGAGACGGAAAAAGTACGATTTGAAACCCCATCCTAGACCCTCATACTTTGAGGCCATAAATCTTTGGGAGCAGTTTGCCAATGAAACGAAAAGGAAGAAGTTAGCATCAAAGTTCCGCAATAAGGCTTATTTCTGGATAAGCATGCAAGATGACGAGAGGCAGAAGAGATGCAGGGAGGAAGTGATTGAAACAATTGGAGCTTATTCCCCATATAATGTAGTCCCGGCACAAGACGCTACAGTTCAGGCAATTACCGAGAATGGCGCGGCCAACGCGAGCCCTCCGGAAGCTTGTGCACCCCTGAGTTATACTAAGACTCCTACATCACCCCCTGCTCAGACCTCAACACCTGGTGTGTTGTGTTGGATAAATCACAGTCTTGAGATACCTTAGTTATTACTTCTATTCAAGTGTCTCTCTGAACCTGGCAGAAATATCCAGAACAGTAGCTCCAGACCACTCACAGGGAGAATCTTCCACAACTCCTGTTGCAGGCAGGAGTTGCAGTGACTATTTTGACTCCAAAATTTATCTCACAAGTCAAGGGGCACACTTTCATAGACTTGTCACTCAATTAAATGCAGTGTTTGAGGAAACCATGAAAGGCAACATAGGGATGGACTTCTTAGGATATTAGAATGAGAGCAAATTACTTTACATGAGTAACGGTGCAGTAAGGGTGGCACACTAGGCATAAGCAAAAGCAGAAAGAGTGGCAGATTAATGTGGATCTGTTCAGACACAGAGAAAGAAGCTGTGAAAGAGTGTTAGTAAGACAACGGGGGAGAAGGAATTGAAGCTGTTAAAGTTGAAGAGATGAAAGCTGCTTGTGAGAGACTTGATTGAGAATATTAAGGATTGGAGTGAGCTGGAAATTTTTTGGGCATTGTGGTCTAAGAAAGAAATTCTGAAGAAAGATCGTGCTGCATCCATTTCCATCCCGGCGGTGACAGCACATGGGGGCGACTGCCCACTTGTTCCCAGTGCTGAGCCTCCTGTGGGTCTATATTGGGGCCCAGAGCAAATGGGGGAACTTCGGGCAGGCCATGTGGGACAGTGGTCGGCCTGCGATGCAGCTTGCTGAAGCAGCAAGAGGCGGGAACGCAGCGGCTGTGAGTCGTCTCCCTCTTCTTCTTCGACCTCATCGCTGTTGGCCTTCATGGAGACTTCAGAGGTATGCAGATCAACAGTTAAGGCCCAGAGGGAAGATTGTGTGGGCAAGCAACTGATTTTCAGAGGAGCTGGTGTTTGCCCTGATAGTTGCTGTGGTAGGAGGTGCAGGAGCTGAGTGCAGGCATTTCTTCCTGCTGTAGGGCCCTGCGTGCAGATGGGCAGGAGCCCCAACGATCACACTGGTGCCCTTCATCTTTGACTCAAGGGGTGCAGCTAACGTGACTTGGTTCCTTCTTTGGCTGCAGTGGCTAGTGCCGGGGGCTCCTGATTCTCGTGGAATCTTGGGGGACATTGGTGCTGACCTGCCCCTCAATGAACACTGAGAGGGCTTATTCCCGCTGCGGCAGCTGCTGACTGAAGGGGTATTCAGCTGTTAACCCTGAGGTGGGGCTGAACCGGGAGCCATCTAAGGGATCACAGACAAGGTGCCTTCAGGCGAGGAGTGGCTGGGCTGATACCCGTGCGGGCATGGGGAGAGGCCCTGTGGAAGTGGCGGGTGCCTGGACATCGTGGTGTTGCACGGAGAGATGAAACCAGGTGTAAGGCCCTCCCACTGCCTACCTTCCTTGCAGACTGAGCCCTGCCGGTGGACTGCAGGGTATCACAGTGGGAGGTTAAATCTGAGGAGTTTAGACTGGACCCTGGAGAACAGCGGGCCGGTGGAAGAGACCCAAATATAAGGGCTTCCGTCTTAGAGTCTGTTGACTCACCACTAGTCTGCTATAACTCTGCTTCCCTGCACTGAAGACATAGGGATGAAGAGGTACTCTGTCAGGAATACCAGAATGGTGAAAGACAAGGCGACGGGCCAAGGCTGAATAGATAAGTATGCCAATCCAGTGACACCTCCTGGGATGGCCGGGGATGGGGCATAGTAACTGGCTCCCCAGCCACTGGAAGAAATGGTTTCACTGGCCACTATACTGCAGGTGATTAAGGACTCCAGCAAATATCTCAATGACAAGATTGGTGGGTTGGGGGGTGGAGGTCTCCCTCTTATGCCAGGACTTACAAATTTATCAGTGAAAACTACTGAGGCACAGGATGTGGCAGGCACCACCAGGAAGGAGCTCCAAATACTGAAGGGGCTGACTGCATTCCTCTAACACCGAATGGAGGATGTGGAGGGCCGATTACACAGAAATAACCAGTGGTTGATAGGTATGATGGAGTGCAAAGAGGGACAGGAACAGTGGAAATTCTTTAGAAACTTGTTTAAAGCATGAACTCCGGACCTGGTGATGCCCTCCTGTTTCATACCTGAGAGGGATCACAGAGCACTCGCTCCTAGACCGCCGCCAGGTGTTCTGCCTCGACCCATTATCATGCGGATACTAAACTATGCAGACAGGGATGCTATACTGTGGCAGGTCTACTGCCTACAAGCTATTTGCTGTGCAGACTCTTAAGGGATGTTATTCCCCAACTACACTGCCAAGGTGCAGCTCATGTGTAAAAGGTTTTTGGTGGTAAAAAGGAAACTCAGGGCCAAAAATATTCAATATGCACTTATGTATTCTGCTAAATTCTAAGTCCTGTTCCAAGTAAAATCACTATTCTTTGAAAGTTCGAAGACAGCATGGGACTCGGCAGCAGAGAGGAAGCCAACAACGCAGGCGGATCCATCGATGCTCTGGGAGTGGCCAAACTGCCCCAGGAGAGAAGGCCAGCAGAGGAGAGGTGGAAGTCTACCTCATCAGATGAATCCTACTAAGGCCAGAGAGCGAACTCCCCTGCCATTTTATTTTGCAATATAGGTTTCTGGGGCTCCCATGCTCTTGCAACATGGTGCTGGCGCGGGAATGTTAGCCCCACTAAATCAGACTTTATTTGGTATTTATCTTTTAGGTTAGGTTATCGTTTCTAATGGGTATGCTGGTTTTTAGGGTTTCAAATGCTTCACAGATGAAGTATTGGGTGGAGACTGGATGTGGGTTTGGGATTCGGTTGTTTTGATTTTGTCACAACCAGGTTACATACACAGTGCTCTTCCCCTATGTTTCAAACACATGTGATTGATTACCCACCATGACCATACTAGAGAGTCACATACTCTGCAAGATAGCGTCATGGAATGTAAATGGTCTTCTGGATAAAATCAAGCGGACGGCAATACTTAGATACGTGGATAGATGCTCCAGCTGTCCTCCTACTGCAGGAGATTAATTTGCTCAGGGACAGATGTAACTTCTCTGCCTGAAATGGCTTCAACCTAGTGTCTCATGCAGGATTTACCGAAGACCTAGAGGGGTGGCTACCCTGCTGCATACAAATGTTCCTTTAGTCATCATGGAAGTCATCCACGTTGCAGTGGGTTGGTACACATTGGTATCGGGCTCGCTGTTTAAGAGACCGTGGACTGTTGTCTACACATACGCCCCACCCCACTTTGTGGGTGGCCAGGATGACAGAGCAGATGAAAATTATTGCAGCAGCCCCCGTAGGAGGGCTTATATTTGGGAGTGAATTCAACAATGTTATACACCCACATATGGACACACAAGATGGGGCGAGAGAGTGGCAAGAAACGACCCTGGTATCTTGGGTTGTCTCTCTTGGCCTCAGCGATATATGGAGGAAACGTAACCCAGCTACACAGGATTATGCACAGTACTCTTACCCTCACAAAGCACATTCATTGTTAGACTATATTTTCCTCCCTTCCGTGGATATTCTTATAGTGTCAGGGGATAGGATTCACATGAGGGTGTTATCCTACCATTCAGCTCTTGAGATTGAGATAGTGCTAGATATATATCAAGGCCTAACTCACATTGGGCCTGCACGCAGAGTGGCTGAAGGATACTAAAGGCTATATTTATGAAAAGGTTGTGTCGCTTTTTGTACCACGCAACAGGGTGCATGCAGCCCTTATTCTATCTTGGGGCATGAAGGTAGTCTCTTACGCAGATGATATGCAGCTGGTGTTTTCCTTTAAAGAGCACTCCCCAGTGGCCTTCATTAAATTCAAAGAATGCCTGAAGAATATCTCTACTTGGATTCATGATAATTGCTTGAAACTGAATGCGGATAAAACTGAGGTCATGTTTTTTAATCAGGCCTCACATCCACCATCTAATCTACGGTGGCCCCACGGAATTGAAGCCCCACCCCCAATTACGGCTAAGTCAGCGATAAATTAGGGATCCGGTTCGATACCGATCTCTCTTTTACAGCACAAATCCGACAGATTTCCTTTTCCTGTTTTTGGAAGGTATGATCCTTGAGGAAATTCTTATGATCCTTGCTGAAAGAGAATCATAAGATCATTATCCACACGCTGGTTACCTCCCAGCTAGACGATGCTAACAGCCTTTACGTAGGGCTCCTAGCCTATTTGATTCACAGGGTACAGATAATGCAGAATGCGGCAGCGAGGTGATCTGCCGGGTACCCTTTCGGCACCACATTTCCCCACACTTGAGACAGTTACACTGGCTCCCGGTGGCCAGGAGGATAGAGGATGATAGAGTTCAAGACTCTGACCTTGCCCTTTAGAGCCACAAGAGGCCTTAGCCTTTGTTACCTCAAGCAGAGTCTCAGCCTCTATCATCAGGATGGCACCCTGAGATCCAATCACTTGCGTCTTCTTTGTGTCCCACGATACTACAAAGCGCGACAAAAAAGAAGTTCCTTCTCGGTAAGGTCAGCTAAACTCTGGAACGATCTGCCTCTCCATCTGCGCCTGATCAAGTCAGAACAAGAGTTTAGGAAGACCTAAACAACATCGCTCTACTCCGAAGTGTAGCTTCCAGGCGTTGATCTCTTTTTCTGTCAGTCCGCATTAGCGCCGGGACACCTCTGCTGAGGTAGTTGTGCGCTCTATAAATTCTGCAGCAAACATAGAGAAAAATGCCCCAGTTGCTTGTTTTTGTGCAGGAAAGTGCCCCTTCCAGCACAAAAACAATATTGCTTACAATGCAGTAACACCTGCACCATGATGCCAGAGTTCTTGCGTTGGCACTTGGAAGCACATTGTGCTTCAGCACTGGAAAAAAGACAAGAATGAGCCGTATGATGTTAAATACAGAGCATTCCTGCCCATTCCCTGCAATGCAGCGCAAAAGGTGACTTTTCTTTTGCGTTGCGCTGCATGACATATTGGTAAAAGTGGCCCGTGTTCCAGAACTATGTACTAGAAGAACTAGATTTCTGCTTCGACCTTAATTTCACCCCAGATATATCGCCTGTGATACTTTGGGAGGTCATGAAAGTAGTTCTCAAGGGGAAAATAATTGCATTTACAGCTGGTAGGAAAAGAGACAAGAAGTAGGAAATTTGGGCATTGAAAGGTAAATTCAGAGAAATTGAAAATCTCTATGTTTATACGAGGGAGGAAGATGACTTCAGCTGCCTCGAGGCGGCAAGAGATGTCCTTAAACTGCTGAGAGGAGCTAAAGCTGCCCCAACAGAAATGTAAAATAGATTGCATGAATTTGGGTACTAAATAGGACAGCTGATCCAAAGACATGGAACCAAATGTCTAAAAGACAGATTTGTTACTCAGGTATGAACACAGGCAGGCAGGGAGACTCAGGATGTATCCAAAATAGCTGATTCCTTTGCGCAATACTATGAGCATCTGTACAAAGACATCCCAAGGGCTGAATTACAGACCCCAACAGTAGCAGATTTGTTAGTACAACTGCTCACCCCAGAGGGCAGGACAGACCTGGATAGACCTTTGACAGCGGATGAGCTACTCACCGCCCTACAGGGTATGCAGCCTGGGAAAGTCCAAACAGCTTTCCCACAGAATTCTTGAAAAAGTTTGCATCTACTATGATTCTGCACCTTCAGGTGCCAGGAAGGAGGCAATCATCCCGTCCGATATCCATGGTTCCACAGTAGTGGTCCTCCCCAAGCCGAAGAGTCCACGAGTCCACTTACAAAGTCTGCATCCTATACACTGTGGGCCTTCCCAAACTCCTGGTCCCACGTATAAATCCTTGGTACACTATGATGACCAGAACAGCTTTATGCGTACCAGGGGCACTCAGCACTGCCTTAGAAAGCTGAATACGGTATTAGCCCACCTGGACTCTATCATGAACCCCACTGCCCTCATGCAATTGGACTTTCTGCACCTATGTGAAGCTGTTATACACTGAACCATACAATATTACTCCTCACCACTGAAAAATCAAGGGACTTTTGGCCAGGTAGAGCACCCTCCCCCTGAATATGTTAGGGTGTATCAAACTCTTTCATGTGGTGGCACTTCCACAATTGCTTTATGTTCTGCAGAGTTACCCCATTAAGGTCCCCTCAAGCTGGTTCACTGAGTTGCAGCCAGTACTAACAGCTACATTTGAGGTGGAAGGGTTGCCGGCACCGAGAGTCTCCCACATGGAGTGCATTCAATCACCCTACAACAGCAGCCTTGGGGTGGTGGACCGGAACGATATTATTGGGCGACTCAGTTGTTCTCGTTAATGACTGGATATTTGGAAACCGGGTGACCCAACTACAAGACCTGAACATACCACCCTAACAAAGATAGTCCTGTGTTCTAGGCTGTACAGATAGGCCCTCCACCCAGACCTTCCGGTGCTCACGCCCATCCCCATCCACAGCTGGAGAGCAGTGTTGAGGTGGAGCTGGTGAAATTGAGTGCTCGCCAGGGAGGTACCATTATCAGCAGGGCTCCAAGGTTTTCAGAAATGGGATATGCAAGTAATTTCCAAACTGGGGGAGGTCTCGTTGTCTGAGCACATGATATCCTATGAACAACTAATTGCCTAATATGATTTGCAAAAATCACAAGTTTTCCTTTATTTACAACTTCGGCATGAGCTAGACAAACACAAGCTACCAGCTATGGCACTCCCATAGTATACCACCCAGATGCCAGAGTTACATTGGCTGCTATAGAGAGGAAATGCATCTCTGGCTTATATAGGGCCATGGTGTGCAACATCCCTGATCCGCTGATTAGATTAAGGGAGTGTTTTAATAACTAAATCTTCCTCAGTTCTTATTTCTGTCTTTGGTACTCTCTTCAGTATCTCACTCTCATTTCTGATTCCATTGTCCTGGCAGTTATGTCAAAGAAGAGTTTAGTGCTATTGATGCCCCAAGGGCTTAGCCCGTAGCTTTACAATGTGTGCTAATCATTGGAAGCACAGTATGGTCAGAGGTGGAGATTTTTCCAGTGATTAGCAATGCTTGCTAGCTACGTTGTGTTTACATGTTAAGTCAAGGTAGAAAGTCTTCAGTGCTGAAGTCTTTACAGAGGCACAAGTGCTGGGAAAGGGTGTGAAGGAGGAGGAATATATCAGAGACTCTCAGAAGTTTGAATCTTGATTCATTATATGTCTTTGCTACTGATGGAGAAGTTGCAAAATGAAGGGGTAAAATGAGACATTAATATCAAGTTAGTTTATCATTGCAGTGTCCCGCCAACAGCTCCAGACTTTAATCTAATCTAGCCATATGTAGGGCAATAAATGAGGCATTTAAAATATAAAATGAAGAACTCCTTACCTGTCATGTCACGGAGATGTAACAGTGAAGAAATATTGTAATGACGTAGGTTAAAGTCTGTAAAAGTCTCTAAAGCAAAAACAAATTCTGTATCATGTAACAACTATGACAAAGATGGTGGAAAAGT
Organism: Triturus cristatus; assembly: GCF_964204655.1. NCBI lineage: Eukaryota > Metazoa > Chordata > Amphibia > Caudata > Salamandridae > Triturus > Triturus cristatus. The sequence goes on from NC_140591.1 coordinate 700,013,851, forward strand.
CTTGGCTACAGCTGCCAATGTTGACACACCAGCACCTTAGTGACGCTGAAGATTTTGTGATGTCACAGTGACATCTCACTCTTGTAAGAACCAATGATGTCACAATCTGAGAGAAAGCTGGTAGCAAAGCAACGCTGGTCTGTTCAGGAAGCTAAGATGTTGCTGGTCTTCAGTGGCACCAAAAGCAGCACTTCCCACCATCAGGTATTGGAGGAAAGGGAAACTATGTGAACATATCGGGTGCTAAAGGATTTAGCATAAGGGTGATAAACACAGAATAGGAAAATGACTTAGAACATTTAAATATATTAGGGCGTGTATTTCTTACATACAGCATAGTTTATATTTGGATTGATAGGCAAGATAGTACAAAAATAATCAATTTTAAAACAATATTTGATAATATAGATGCATTTGTAATGAAAGAGTTCTTTTTCTGTGAATTACTGCACCAAACAGATTTGATTAATCTGCGGTATTTACTAGATTTGTGCATTATTCATTTAGTGGAAGCAAGGATGGTGAGTTTCTTGTTAGGTTTCCAGTAGTTAGAATACAGCTGGACAGGGTAAGGAAGAGAGAGATTTATGTTGATTTGCGATGGGCATAAATAGCAGCTGCTAGGAGAATTGAAAAGCTGCTAAACCTAAAGTAACTTTTCCAGCTGTCACAATAGGCTTCTTGAACTTCATGAAAGATCCAGAGCTGAGAAAAAAAGTAAATTGAAAAATATTTGTAATGATCTAAGACCCCTTCTTCAAAAAACGGGTTTTGAACATATGTTCTCTGGAAAGAGTGTTGGGGTTCAGAAAACTTCCACACACATCCAGCCCCATCCTGATGTATAATGCCACCCCTGCCATCAGAGGGGTCCCTGGTGATGGTTGGCGCCATCATGCTGGCCCCACATTTGTCTGGAGGGACTGAAGTGGGCTACTCCGGCCAGCTGCACAGCTCGTGCCCAGCCACACTTCGACACCATGTCAAGATTGTAGCCCCCTCGGCCAAGTGTTCTCTGACTTACAGCCCATACTGCCTGAGATGGTGGGGAGAGAAAGATGCAGAGCTCTTGTGCGCCATGGAGAGTGGCCCCTGACGTCTATCACCGCTGCCAAGCCCCGGGAGAAGCCACACAGGACCCGTGACATAAGTGCTGCAGTGCGGCTTGAGGGGCCTAGAGACAGTGCTGATATGAGGAGCCGGCCTAGGTGGCTCTTGTGGGGTAAGGCGAGAGGTATTGCTAATGGGACATTGTGACGCCTGCCTTCGATGCTAGGCCACTGCTGTGCATTCGTGTGGGGACAAGGATTGGCTGGGGCCTCTGATCTGGCCTGGTAAGCTTGCAACAACCTACCACTTATTGCCTCTATTATTTCCTGTGGACCCCGCCTACTTCCTGGGTGCTGCTGTAAGGGTGCCCTGTGACGACCTGATGCCTGTTGTGACCCCTCCTGCTCTTTGTGATGCCCCTTGGAGCTATTGCACTTTTCCCCATTGCCTTTGGGGGCAGCCTGTTGACTCTTCTTAGGCGGAGAGCTGTGCCTGGCCCAAAAGAAGCTTCCTAATTGGGCCTGAAGGGATTGTGTCTGTTTTCCATTGCCTGGTGCTCAGGGGCTGTGTTGTCCTTCCGTATCCTCCACCTGTGGCCATGAGGTTCCAAAACCGGTAGAAAGAGGTCCTGGTGCCAGTGGCTGATGCCCCACGCAGCAGGGGGTGAGACTAGCCCCTGTAAGGGGATTCTTGCAGGTCCCACAGGACAAGCTGGACTCTATCCTGATGGCCATTAGAGACTTGCGGGAAACCCTAGAGCACAAAATAGACATGGTGGAGGCAGACCCAAGGGTGCTCAGAGCTGACCATCTTAAGTTAGCTGAGCACATCACAGCTACTGATTGTATGCTGTAGGAGGTGATCCCTACAACTGGGGATTTGACTGCCCGGAATGGAGGATGTTCTAGATAGGACCATTGTACTGGACGCCTGGATAGAGGATTCTGAAGGTCGTGCCCCAGTAATGATATCCGAGTGGTGAGTTTGTGTGAAAAAGTTGAAGGTGCAGACATGGCTGCTTTCCTTGAGGACTGGCTTAGACGTGTGGTGGCCCCGGAGGATCTGTCCTCTTTCTTTGCCCTGGAAAGAATCACAGGGTGCCCCCAGCCCCCCACCACCTAGGGGTGCGCCTTGCCCTGCTGTGGCATGCCTTTTGCATTTTCGTGACCATGACCACCTCCTAACCTCCGCATAAGACTTGGAAGAGATTTGTGTTTACAACAGCAGGGTGATGATTTTCCCTGACTTAACCTTAGCTGTTCAGAGACTTAGGACTTCGTTCCTGGAGTCCAAACAGAAGCTCAGAGACTTGGATATCAAGTATGCTATGCTGCATCCCGCACACTTGTCGGTTATCACAGCTCAAAGAACCAAGTTCATCTCTGATCCAGGTGAGGTGTTTTGAGTTGCTCGAGCTGAGCGCAGAGGAGTACCCGGTGACCCCGGGCTCGGCACAGGCAAGGATGAGGTGACACAGGCACAATGTGACTGATGAAATGCAGTGGAGGCAGCTGCTAGAATCACGACTTCAGACTCGGAGTGGCACCCACCATCAGCTGGGGGTGCGGCCGGGAGTTTGGATACGGACCCTGAGTCTGATTCCACACTTGACAATGCCAAGAGTAGAGACTTGTCTCATGTCACCCGCAGACTGCTGATGATATCCAATGACCCCTTCGGTTTCGATGATACACCAGGGGGGATAGGGGAGGGTGCTTTGCTTTCCTCTCTTTTGATAGGTATCCTCATCTTCTCCCTAGACAGACCCAAGGACGGAGGTGTGCTTTCTTCGTCTTACTGCATGACTGGGTGTGGGGTTGCTCCACTGGGGCACACTCCTCTTGAAGGGGACTGTGTCCTGTCTCTGACACCCCCGAGGAGTGCTGTAGTTGAATCCCTGGCTTGATGGTTTATTTGGTTGCGTGTCTTTGTTTGGATGGAGGTTGTTGCCTTGCTGTCCTACGGAGAGGGAGTTGGAATAGGGTGTTTTTTGGATTGTAGCGGATGTCTTCTTTCTTCAATCTCTGCTGGTTATGAGGTCAACACCGCCCCCTAGTTCTACGGAGCCGGGGTTGGGGTGTTTCTGTTGGACAGTGATGCTTTGCAGATGGGAGATAATGTTAATGCCTACAAACTTCTCTGCTGGAATGTGTGGGGCTTGAATAACAAGGTTAAGCGCTATAAGGTGCAAGCATACCTCCAGCGAAAGGGGGTCCACATAGCGTTGTGACAGGATACTCTCCTGAATGATCTGGAGGGGGCTGCATTGTGCAAGCGATGGAGTGGTCATGGGGTTTACTCCACATTCTCGGCTTTTGCTAGGGGAATACTAATTCGGGTGCAACCGAGTGTCCACTTTCAAGTCACCAGAAATTAGACACTGAGGATTGCTGATCCATCCTTACAAGCTGTTTGGACAGCCGAAATATTAATTTTGTTAATATCTACTTGCAGCATCATTGGGGTCTGATGGATGGATGGCGACATCGCCCCCTGCAGGACTGTGAGTACTCGTTTAATTTGATCATACATATGCTACGTGTCCACCTCAAGACCTTTGTTTGCTCAGACGACATGCTAGGAGCTATCACGGACATAGAGTATTTGGCCAGAACCATTTCCATTCACATCCTCCTTCTGTTAATGCAACAATGGGGTGATGTGCTATCATGCATCCGGTGCTGGTGTCTGAAGGCTGTCCGCTTGGAAAACACGGTGTTCCGTGAGACTATTACAGAGGGGATCTGGTGCTTTTTTTTTGCTGAGAACTGCGTCCTCACTGCTCGCTAGATCAGAGGCCATCAAGCTCTTTCTCCAGGGACAATGCATACCGGAGATGGCAGGAGTACTGATGACCCTCGTGGGGGAGATTGATACTCATGAACAGGCCATCAGAGATATAGTGCTGTTGCAGCCAGAGTCCAGAGCTACAACAGGCTGTACTCGATGCAAAGAAAAAAGTGGTGGAACATGTGGAGCACCTCCATGTTTTGAATAGAAAGCATATATGATTTCTCACAACCAAGAGGGACAAAACAGGACCCCTGCAGACATGGTTGGCCAATCCCGCTAGATATGGTTCTCTGACTCTAGAGTTGGTAATGCCTGTGGGGACCAGACTATATACACAGGCTGAGATAAATTGATGCATCGCCAGTTTTTATGTCAGACTGTACTCCAGTGGTGGTGTGATGCAGGAACAGACCATATATGACCGGCTAACTGACCTACTGATTCACAGACTGGCGCCAGAGTTTGAGGAGGCAATAGGAGGGGACATCTTGGAGGAGGAAATCCGCGCTGAAGTTCGCCATATGGCCCACTGGAATGTTTCAGGGACAGATGGCCACCTGGTGGGGTTCTATGCGTTCTACATTGATCTGCTGGTACCCTGCTGGCTGAATTGTATCAGAAGGGTCTCACGGCTCATATCTTGCACCCCACCCAGCGGGAGACCCTTATTGTCACCTGCTCAAAACCGGTAAGCCTGCTATTGATGTGATGGCTTGCAGGCCATTGTTGATGCTGAATGTTGATTATACACTCCTCAGTGGGATCCTGGCACAATGTGTATTGCCCCATCTACTGGGCCTGCTCCATGCTGACCAGTTGGGAATTATACCTGGCCGTAACATGGGACTCAGCATCGGAGAGATGACCCTGCCCTGCCGGAATGGTTTGGATTCATGTTTGTAGACATGAAAAGGCTTTCGAAAGTCTGGACTGGGAATTTCTCCAAACTGTCATGCTTCGTATGGGGCTGGGGCTGGGGCTGGGGCGTCGCTTTGTGGAGTGGACTTACTTGCTCTACCTAAACCTTGTGTCATAATTTTTATTGGAGATTGAAAAATACAATTTCACAAAAAAAAATACAAAACAGTATTATAAATCGTAGATCAATGTGAGACAAGTAAGATATACAAATAACGTAATATAGAAGAGGAAAAAAGGAGAAAATTATAAATAAGAGGGAAAGAGGAGAAAAAGAAGAAAAAAGGGTAAAGTAGAAAACGAATAAATGACAGGGAGTTAATTATGGAAAGAATTAAATTTTACAAAATATGCAAGGAGATTTTAAATCTGATAATAATCATCATGAAAGGATTTTAGAGGGAATAGAACATTAAACAAGAATATGTGTTTGGAATCAGTAGATTAATATATACATGAATATGTACTATAACACAACTGATATTGAAACAGGTGAGGAGTTGATTTAATTTAATTTTTCTTTCGATTCTTCACATTTTGTTATTTAGTTCTCATTCTGTGTCTTGATTCATCTTCTTACTCATCAATCCTCACAGTTATTCATCTGAAACTTGTGGCTCGGATCCAAACGGGGCAGATGATCTTTGGGCAGTGTAACATGGCAAGTGGATCTCTACAGGGATGCCTGATATCTCCCCTACTTTTAGCTATTGCAGGTGAGCTACTGGTGTGCAGGGCCTGTGGCGGAGTGCTCTATGCTGGCATTCAGTCCTGCAGAGTTTTACATAACGTCTCCCTCTATGCAGATGACATGGTACTTTACCTGGGTGATCTGTGCACAGAACCTTAGCGAGAAGTGAATCTCCTCATGACCTTCGGAGAGGCCTCAGGCCCACATGTGAATTGGCTCAAAACTTGTCTGTTCCGGATCTGCGGAGACAGGGGCAAGCCTCCGGCTCTATGCGGCATGGCGTGGGTACAGGATGTGGTGTAATACCTGGGGCTGCGAACATATTTCATGGTCACTGAACTACTAGAGGGCAATGTGGACACGGCGGTGATGGCTTTCCAAGCTAGCTTATAATTTTGAAGGCATTACACCTGTTGGTGGTGGGCCGAATAGTCATAACTAAGACGATAGAATTGTCTCACCTTCTGTACTTTTGTACTGTCCTCTTGGTCGTAGTGCTGCAGAGTACGTTTCAGGATCTGAACATGATCGTGATTGACTTAAGATGGAGCAAGGGCCTTTGGTGTGTTAAATTGCTAAGTTGAAACGAACATCCATCGATGCGGGGGATGAACGCCCCCGACTTTAAATCCTACTATCTAGCGGCACAATTAAAGTGGTGTATGGATGGTTTCAGAGACGGGAGAACCTAGGGATGCTGGAATTAGAGACCCCCCTGACCAGACTCTGTTGTTGACTATTTTGCTTAATCCTAAACAGGATTTCCCTGCCGTGCAGCAAGTCATGCTGGTGCTTCAGATCTACTGGCTGAGGGTGCTCTGCTTAACGCTGCTGCGATCCCCGTGTTCCCAGGGACTCCTGCTTTGGGCCCTCCTCATGCAGGTTGGGGGTTGAAGAGGGTCACCTACAGGAATAGGGAGAGGCGGGTTTGGATATGGAATTACACTTTACATGGATGGCATGTTCCGCCCCTTCGAAGGCAGGGAGTTTTATCTCCCAGTTGGCCAATTTCTGTTATATGGTACCCTGTCAGTGGTTGTGCGTAGGCTATGGGAGAGGTTGGAAGCGGTGCTGCAACCTCTTCATAGTTGTCAATTTCTATGTGATACCACTAACACTCAAAGATTGGTTTCAGGGCTGTACGGGGCGCTGCGTGTGGATGTGCTCTCCTCTCTCACATTACTGCATAAACGATGGGAAACTGAACTGGATTAACCTTTGACTGATTGGGACTGGTCTAAAATGTGGGTAATTGCGCCCAAGATATCCATCAAATTCTGTTTCATACTTATTCATTAATATGTATGACATCAAGCTTACCTCATGCCCCAGAAACTTGGCCTTTATTTCCGCTGACTACCCAAGTATCCTCGCTGTCATGCTGATACTAGGGATCTTCTTTGTGTGTTATGGAGTTGTGCTCATTATCTCTTACTAGAGTGAGGTGTTACGTCTCTTGGCTGAGACAACGGATTGCTCCCTGTCCCCCTCACCCAGTTTATGCCTGCTTGAGCTTTACCTCTGGTCTGCTAAGCATAAAGCCATAACCGATTCATGAATATGGCCCTAGTGATTGCCAGGCATAGAATTATGATGCAATGGAAACATGCTACGGGCCTCAGCATTGAGCACTTTAGGGCGGACCAACTGCGATTGGCGGATTGGGAGGGGAGTGCACTGCTGAGGGAAGTGCATCAGGGCAGGAGGCCTGGAAAATATGCGCAAGCTTGAGAGACACTGCAATGGAAACATGCTACAGGCCCCAGGGTTGAGTAGTGGGGTCGGACCCACTGTTATAGGTGGACTGGGAGGAGACTGCAGTGCTGAGGGAAGTGCAAAAGGGCAGGAGGCCTATAGGAATCTGCAAAAGTTGGGAAACGCTGCTGGCTGACTTGGGTGTTGGTGAGACTGAGGGTGATGTTTGTATTTCTGATTAGGGGTTGAATGTGGTGGTGACTTGGTTGACTAGGGCCGGACTCCTCCCGGACATTGAAGCGCTCCACGGCTGTGGTGCTGGCTTTTAACCCCATTGATTCATCGGAGCTCACCTCAGCATGTGAAGTACAGAACAACACAGTGGAGGTAAGGGTAATTACCTCACATATATTTGGATCAATCATCTGGCCGACAAAAGAGGGGAAAACAGATAACATGGGAGTTGATGGAGGAAAAGGGGGGTTTAAATTTGGGTGCCTTCAATAGATAGCAAGTGAAGTATACCATCATTGCCTTGATGGAACTCATATAAACCTCTTGCACATGAGAGGAGAATACTGTTCGCTGTCAGGTGAAACGCAAACCTGGGTATTAACTGTTTAATACGGGTTGACCAGTACAGTAACATGACTCACAGTTGTACACTATGTTCTGCTTTTTTATATAAGTACCACAGGCTTTACCATGCTGCCATGCTAAACGAAACAAAAAATTTAGCACTTTGGCTGAACTCCTGTATGTAGAATTTCCTTATTTTTTTGACTGCCTCTCTGAGAACTCACAGTCATGCTCAAAACCTCCTGAAGAAGCCATAAAGCACAGTTGTTGGTGTAGAAAACATTTTAAAAATAAATAAATAAATATGTTGGATGCCATGATGCACATATGTTTCAAAATATAAACATTCCTCATTGTTTAATGCTCTAACAGGTATGAATCGAAGGCCCAAGGCCAGAGCCAAGGTGGGAACCTCAGGTGGGCCGTGTGGGAGAGCTTCTGACCTGTCATGCGGTTTGCTGAAGTGGCGAGGGCCAAAACTGCAGCGGTTGGGAGTTAGCTCCATTCGCTCCTTCGACCTCAGCACTGTTGGTCTCTGTAGAGACTGCAAGTCAGCTGCTTCTCTATATGATGTTCCTGCTTGGCCTTTACTGTTGATTCAGGTACCTCAGCACAGGACCTGGCGGATGCCTCATGAGTTGTTGTGGTCGGAGACGCAAGGGCTGAGTGTAGACCTTCCTTCCTGCTTAGGCAACCTGTGTGCATAGAGGCAGCAGGAACCACCAACAAACAGTCTTGTGCCCTACCTGCTGTTAGAACCTTGGAGGACAGCAGGACTGACTTACCCTTCAGACGACACTGGGTGGTTTTGTCTGACTGTGGCAGCTGCTAACCAAAAGGGCATTCAGCTGTTACCCTGAGGTTAGGCAGCACCGGGAGCCATCAAAGGGACCTGCAGCACAGACAAAGTGCCATGAGGTGAGGAGTGGCTGGGCTGATGAGGACCATCGGAGGTTGCGGGTCCCTGAACATCGTGATGTTGCATGGAGAGTTGAGACTGAGTGCAAGGATCCTCTAACTGTCCACCCCTACTGCCAACCTTCCATGCGGACTGAGCCGTGCTTGAGGACTGCATTGGATCACAGTGGGGTATTAATTCTGAGGCTTTTAGACTAACCTCTGGGGAACAGCGGGCTGGGGAGAGACCCAGTCATAAGGGACTTCCACCTTGCAGTCTGTTGACCTGGCCCTGCTCTGTAATAACTCTGCCTCCCTGCCCTGGAGACACAGGGGTAAAGAGATACTCCAACTGGACCACCAGGATGTTGAAAGACATGGCAATGGGCAAAGGCTCAATAGATAAGTATGCGAAACCATTGGCACCTCTTGGGATGGCAGGGGATGGGGCACCAGAACCAGCTCCCCAGCCGCAGGAAGAGACAGTTTGACTGGCCACTATCCTGCAGGCGATTAAGGACTTTCACAAATGTTTCAGGAGAAGGTTGATGGAGTTGGTTACAGGTCTCCTTCTTATGCCAAGAATGATGACATTTGTGAGAAGTTGGCCTGGTATATGCTGTCCACTAATTAAAGTGGGCACCTTGTACCAGTCCAAACAACCCTTATGGTGATTTAAGAGGTCAAAGATAACCTTAGAAAGCTATTCAAGTGGTAGCTGTTGAGAGCAGCCTTCAGGCTTAGTCTTGAAGGAATGTTAAGCAGCTTGTTTTACCAGAATGCAACCTTATATTATTGATTAAATGAAGGGAGAGCCACACAGTAGTTATAAAAATATGTATTTGTTGATTTAACGCTATCTAGTACAACACTCTATCTCCTACATGGAGATAATCTCAAAGCACACAATACTTAAGTACAGAAATTATTGTAAATAGCACTAATACACAGTGGGTCCCAGGGGGGAACCAAACCATATATTAAGCAAGTGGTATAAGAACTACGACTCAAGTCAAGGCAGTGTTTAGAGGACGTAGAATCGCTGAGATCCCAAGGACCCACCCAAGGTGAGTAGATAGGGACCCCACGGAGGACGGTTGCAGTGTGTGAACACAACTGTGTGCTCCGTACAATTCTATGGGAAAGTCGCGGTTAAAGTTTTAGAGTTTAAGGACCCTTCCCAGTCGACTTCGAAGAAACCCCGTGGAAGGTAGGAGGTTGGAGAGCCACCCTACCCATGGGTACCGAGGTACCCAAGTTTACCTATCCCAGGGAAGCCGGGTGCATAGGTCTGAAGTGGTGTCCGAAACCGCCGTCAAACCCAATGGAGGACTTCGAAGAAGAGCCGCTGCTGGAAGGAAGAAAAGTGTCTGTTGGAATCCAAAGGTGGATTCTTGTCAGAGAGTACCTGAAAGCAGAGGGGATAGAGTCTGGGTCACTTAGATGGGGCTCGGAAGTTGAATGCCAACCGATGTCGGGTGCATCAGGTTGGCTGATGGAGTCCTCGACTCTGTACGGTGACCAGGAGACGTTGAGGACGACCAGGAGCCGCATACGAGCTGTCCCACAAAGGATGTCGAATGCTGAGGGGTCGGTGCCTGGCGGGAGCACCGAACAAACCTTGTCAACGGCAACCTATGCAGGTCAAGGATGTGTACAGTTCAGACCAGCAAGGTCCAGGGGACTCACCAAATGCAGGGTAGTTAGCGCAGGCCTGGAGCAACCAGGGGAGCCCAAGAAAAGATAAGTTGACCCTCAAGTGGACCCACGGGCGGAGGCAAAGGAGTTGCAGCCCTACGGAGCATTTGGTGGGAGGAGGTTAAAGTTCTTTGTAGGAAATGGTGCCAGTGGTTGGGGGTACTCTGAGCCTAATGCACTTGTTTGGGAAACGCCAACAAGCATATGCACTTGCAAATGTACGCGGTGCACAGGGTTCAAGTATTGCAGTCCCCATGAGGAATTCTGACCTCAAACTTAGTAGGAGGGCAGCTCGGACCTCGTGGGACATAGAAACTTACCTCCTGTGTTGCCAAAGCCTTCGGAGGCCATAAGAGCTCAGGATCAGCAGACCGTACAGCTTTGTTGTGGTGCCTGCAGATGCAGGGGCGTGACTCCTTCACTCCGAGGGTGATATGTTTGGTTGTCCTTGATGCTCCACAGGTCCTGCACGTATCCTGCATGGTGCATGGGCACAGACAATGCAGCAGACTGAGTGGGAGACGAAGTTGGACCCAAACAAAGTCCAGCGAAGTCCAGAGTGTCCAGAGGGTCGAAGTTTAGTGGTTTCTGGTTCAGAATCTTGTCCACTTCGAATCTAAAGGTCATACAGCCAGGTAAGCCCTTAAGTACCTAAGGAAGAGGATTGGCAAGATTCAGGGGACCCTCCCAGGGGAGGGTCTGGACAGTGGCGAGGTTACTCCCATGTCCTTTGTCCAGTTGTGCTCCAGAGCTAGAGCCAACTGGTTTTAACTGGACTATACACAGAGACACCAAATGTGCCCCTCATACAGACTTTCAGTCGCTGTCAAGCTCATCCACCAAGTCCTAATGCACTAAATCCTGTCTGGGATGTGTTCACACCTCCCTGTGACAGGATGCCTATTGTTCGGCCTTCCTATGATCGTGCTTGGCTTAGCAGCAGGAGGCCAGATATGTGTCTCTGGTCGGCAGCAACCATTTTGTGCTGTCCAGGACTAGAAGGCAGGTACTGGGCACACTAGAGACCTCACGAAGCTCGTTCCTGAGAGGTGGGAATCATACCTCTCACACGGTGTGGGGGTATGATTCCAACACTTTTGACACCAAACATGATAGGGTTTGTTTCAGCCACTCTATATGTCGTAAATAGCTGCCTCGCTGACAACCCCAAAGAATGGACTCTATAGGCTGCAGGAGTATCCTGCTCATTCAGTGGCACCCTCTCACATAGATCCAAGCACCCTGCCTTCAGGATTGTTAAGGCCTACTACAGGGGTGACACATAGGTTTTAAAAGCACTGACCCTTAGACATAGTAAACCTATATCTTAATTAAGTGGTGCATGCACCAACTTACACAGGCTGCAATGGGAGGCCTGGAGTTTCATTTTGCATATCCTCTCATGGGTGGCATAATTCATGCTTCAGCCCAAGGGAGGCCTCTGGGGTACCTATGCCCTGGGTAAATGTGTACCATATTCTAGGGTCTGACAAGGGTACCCCAGTATCTAATCAGGAGTGTACCTAAGTACATGGCTTAACGAATCTGAAAGAAACACATTAGTTATAGATTCCTTACCTTAGAATTACCCCCAGGCATCAGACTGGATACGGAAAGTTTTTTCGTCAGGAGTACCTCTGCGCGTCGGAAGGTGGCGTTGGTCGGCTCCGCGTCCGTTATTGGCGTTGTGGTCGCTAGGATGACTTTGCGGCAGCTACTTAGATGCTGCCCTCACGCTCTGATGTCAGTTCTTTCTTTTTCCGCGCCAGTCAGCTTAGATCCGGGAAGAGCGGTAGCTCAGTCATTTCTTGACTAAGTTTTGCCGGAGCGGTCCTGAAAGCTGCTTGAGCACCGGCAGTCGGCTCTGCGCTGTTCGAGGTCCCCGACAAGAGGGAGGTCGAGGGACCGGTCGCGGAGCCACCACCATTCCGGTTTGAAATCTTCGAAGTCTTCGCACTCGGGGTCGGGTATGTCGAAGCATAAGAAGAAGTCGAAGAAGCACCGTCGCTCTTCGACTTCTCCTCATCGGTCGGCTGATCCGATGAGGCACGCGGGTGGTGAACCTCTCGTGGCTCCGCGCGAGGAGCCCGCAGAGTCGACTCAGAGTTTCTCTCCCGTTCTGGGACCTGGAGCGAGTCCCGCCCAGCTTCGTACATTCTACGAGGTGATGAATTCCATCTTAGGGAGGAGTGACCCAGCCGTCACGCCTTCGGGCCCCGCGGACTCGGTTGGGGTGCCTTGGTCTTTGCTGCTGGCGGCTCCGGCCCTGGCGCCGTAGACCCCCCCCTGGATCGAGGTTGACCTTGTTACGCCTCCACCTCACCACTTCCGCGCTCAATTCTGGTCGACACCCCTGCCGGTGTCGACCCCGGCCTCCATTCCGAAGTGGACACGGAGCCGGACCGGCTTTGTCCGATGCCGGATCTGGCAGCGAGCGGGGTTTTTTGTGCCCCTGTTCACTCCTGGAGCCCCTTTTTAACATGAGTTACATCCAGACGATGAGGAGGAGGACTGGGAGGGGTCAGGTGACCCTTTGACAGATCAACTAGGTTCTGACCAGGACTGGAGAGAGGAACTGGGGGATGCCAGTGGTCATGACACTTCACCTGACCTTGGCATGTTGTCTCCTCCTACCGTGGCTACGGACGAGGGAGCGTCATAGGCAGAGGTGTTGCGTAGGGCGGCCGAGGCACTCAACCTCAAGCTTCCTATGGTGGCAGTCAGGACTAACCTCCTGACTGAGGTGCTTCAACCGGCGGCGAGCTCTTCTGAGCCCCTTCTGCCGTTTAATGAGGCCCTCACCGACGTCTTTTTGGGCACATGGTCCAGGCCCAACACGGGGTCTCCCGTGGTCAGGATGATTGCCCGACGCCACCGCCCGGCTCCACTTCCAAAAGCTCCTTCCCTACCGCTCCACCGGAAAGGGAATCCAAGAAGCTGGACCACTTTGGCAAGAAAATGTTCTCTTCCGCCGTAAATACCGCATGTCTCTTAGGCCGTTATTCCCACTCGGTGTGGGATACGGTGGCGCAGTTGCTCAGTTGCCTCAGTGTCCGGAGGAGGCCCAGGCAGTGCTCTCCCAGGCTGTTGCCGCCGGGAGGTATGCAGCACAGTTTACAACACGTTGTGGACTGGATACTGCCGACTCTCTGGGCAGAACTATTTCCATGTCTGTAGCGCTTCGTCGCTACGCCTGGATGAGGTTCAATGGCTTTTCCAGGGATCTCCAGAACACCTTGATGGACATGCCCTTTCATGGCTGTCGCCTTTTTGGTGACAAAGCAGACAACGCTCTGGAGCGTTTCAAGGACTCACGGGTATGCCAAGTCCTTGGGCCTCTCTACCCGCCGTGCGCAGTCTGCTTTTCACCCCTTTCATGGCTACGGAAGGGGTGCCCAGCTACATCCTGCCCAGAGCCACAGGCCGCAGCAAGTTACCCAACCTTCGTGCGGCCAGGGACATGGGAACAACCGTCGTGGTTCCGGGGGCCAGCAGGCGGGCCAGTCCACCAACCCCCTTCTGCAGCAGCCTCCAAACCCTCCTAGTCCGACCTTTCAGGCCCTTCAAATGACAGTGGGCAGCAAGATTCGCCATCACCTCCCCCACTGGCGCACCATCACGTCAGACAGGTGGGTTTTGCAAATAGTCCGAAGGGGCTACTCCCTCCCCTTTGAGACTACTCCTTCAGCCATGTCACTGCGATACCACCTCATGGTGGAGGGTCATCTGGCCATTCTCCAGCAGGAAGTTATGGCTCTCTTGGCCAAGGGAGCCATCGAGCGCGTTCCTGTCCCAGAAGTAGGTCGTGGTTGTTACTCCCATTACTTTCTGGTCCCCAAGAAGGACAAGGGCCTGCGCCCTATCTTGGACCTCAGGGACGTCAATTGCTTCCTCCGGAAGGAGAAGTTCAGGATGTTGACGCTTGCTCAGGTCTTGTCTGCCCTCGACCCGGAAGACTGGATGGTAGCGTATGACTTGCAGGATGCTTATTTTCACATTCCCATCCTGACGGCCCACCGGCATTACCTACGGTTCGGGGAAGGCCACGAGCATTTTCAGTTTACTGTGCTCCCCTATGGCGTTACCACCGCCCTCGGGTGTTCACGAAAGTGATGGCGGTGGTCGCAGCTCATCTGCGCAGATCAGGGGTTTCAGTCGTCCCCTTTCTCGACGACTGGCTGTTCAAGGCGGGCTCGCACCATGCAGTCGTCTCCCACCCCCAGACTACGACCCACTTCCTGAATTCGCTGGGGTTCTCCATCAATGTGCCAAAGTGGCACCTGATTCCCTCTCAGAAGCTCCTCTTCATCGGAGCGGTTCCGGACACTATGTAGTTTCGGGTCTATCCTCCCGAACAGCAAGTCCGGGATAGTCGGACTATGATTCTGATCTTTCAGCCTCTATCCCGGGTTTCGGTCACAATGACCCTGAGGCTGCTGGGCCTCATGGCCTCCTGCATCCTGCTGGTGGATCATGCCAGAAGGGATATGCGGGCTCTGCAGTGGGACCTGAAGTTCCAGTGAGCGTAGCATCAGGGGAATCTGTCCAATTGCGTCCAGATCTCGGAGGGCACTGCTCAACAACTGCAGTGGTGGCTCACGAACCAGCATTGGGTCAATGGCAGATCCCTCTCCCTTCCCCAGCCAGACCACACTTTGGTGACGGACGCATCCCTTCTGGGATGAAGTGGACACATGGGAGAGGTGGAGATCAGAGGCCTCTGGTCTCCGGCGGAGTCCGGGCTTCACATCAACATTCTGGAGCTCCGGGCCATTCGTCACTGAAAGCATTCCTTCCCTTGTTCCGGGGAAGAGTAGTGCAGTTGTTCACGGACAACACCACCTCCAAGTGGTACTGCAGCAAACAAGGCGGGGTGGGGGCGTGGACCCTCTGTCAAGAGGCCCATTGCCTCTGGACATGGCTGGAACATCGGGGCATATCCCTGGTGGTTCAACACCTGGCAGGTTCTCTGAACGCCAGGGCGGACGAACTCAGATGCAGTTGCATGATGGATCACGAATGGCGTCTTCACTCGGAGGTGGTGCAAGGTCTCTTTCGATAGTGGGGAGAGCCTTGGAGAGATCTATTCGCCACCGAAGAGAATGCACAATGTCAGCAATTCTGCCTCTTGGAATTTTCAAGGCGGCACGTGCTCGGCGATGCTTTTCGTCGCGAGTGGAGTTGCTTGTTACTTGTACGCCTTTCCGCCTATACCACTTCTGCCCAGAGTGCTGAAGAAGCTCAGGTGCGACCGGCCCAAGTCATTCTTGAGGCTCCGGATTGGGCACGAAGAATCTGGTATCCCAAGCTGCTCAACATGGCCATCGATCCTCCAATCAGACTGCCTCTTTGGGAGGATCTTCTGTCGCAGCAGCAGGGGACGGTCCTCCACCCAAACCTGTCCAATCTCCACCTCCTTGCGTGGAGATTGAGCGGCGGCAGTTGACGTCTTTTGACCTGCCTCCTGAAGTCTGTTATGTAATCTTGGCAGCCAGGCGTCCCTCCACTAAGATGGTAAACGCCTGCCGGTGGGACAAATTTGTGGCAGGGTGCACAGCAAATGCTGTGGATCACTTTCTGCCCCTCTTTCTTAGGTTCTCTTGTTCCTTCTCTCTTTAGCCCATCAGGGCTCTGCTCTTGGCACTATCAAGGGCTATCTTTCAGCCATCTCTGCATTCCGTCGGCTGCCAGATCACCCTTCTCTTTTAATGTCCCCGGTAGTTAACCATTTCTTAAAAGGCTTTACACATCTCTTTCCTCCAATCCCCTTCGATATGCCTCCGTGGAACTTGAATATTGTTCTAACCTATTTAATGTGCCCTCCCTTTGAGCTGCTTCATAACTGTCCCTTATGTCTCTTGGCTCTTAAGACTGTTTTCCTGGTAGCCATCACTTCTGCTAGAAGGGTGAGTGAGCTCCTGGCCCTTTCTTCCAAACCTCCTTTCCTATCTGTTCATCCGGACAAGGTGGTTCTCTGGACCCGTCCATCCTTCCTTCCTAAGGTGGTCACTGCCTTCCACATCGGGCAGACCATTACATTGCCCACCTTCTTTCCGCCTCCGCATCCTCCACCGTCTGGACCCAAAAAGTAAAATTAAAATTATACTTGTATAGCGCACTACTTACCCGCAAGGGTCTCAAGGCGCTTGTACGAATATCGCTGTGGAACCCATCCTGGCTTTCCCTGTGAGGCATCCACTCCTGGGCACCCCCAAGGTGGAGGCCAGGCATCCTTAGCGTTGTGGGGGCCATTGTGGAGATTAAGCAAGCTATTGCCCAGAGTTGCAGAGTGGGACTTCATGATTGGAATGGCACCGAGGCAAGAATAATCAGGTCCGTGGAATTTTGAGCTCAAGACCCGCCGAGGCGGGGAATTGAACCCTGGTCCCAGACTAGACCTCTGCATCAGGGTCTGCCGCTCTAATCATTGAGCCACACTTCTCCTTCTATCTGGATCGCACAAAACAGTTCTGGGTGGATAATCAACTCTTTGTTAGCTACGTGGGGGCAAAGAAAGGTCGGGCTGTACACAAACGCGCCATTTCTAGAAGGGTCGTATTGTGTATTAAGGCATGTTACTCTCTGGCTAAAAAGGAGCCTCCAGTCGGGCTACGCTCCCATTCCACCAGGGCGGCGGCGGCAGCTACTGCCTTGGAAAGAGGAGTTCCTCTGAATGACATCTGTCAGGCGGCCAAGTGGGCATCGTTGCACACGTTCACTAAACACTACTGCCTGGACAGCCAAGTCCGGAGAGACGGCTTCTTTGGCCGTTCTGTTCTCCAGGACTTTCTGGTGTGATCTTGGTTCGCAGACCCATCATTGGGGTTGGTATTGCTGGGGTATATATTCTGCAGTAAGGAATCTATAACTAATGTGTTTGTTTCAGATGAACAAGTTACTTACCTTCAGTAACGATATATCTGTAAGAAACATTAGTTAGTTGTAGATTCCTTACCGCACCACCCATCCTCCCCGTTCTGCTAACTGATTTCTAGGGTTAAGGACATCCTTTCAGGGCTCTAGTTTTGTGCACCAGTGGTCAGTGCCTTGCATGGCTTGCGTATCTGGCGTGGAAAGTCGTGTACAGAACTGACGTCAGCGCACTATGGCGGTGTCCAAGTAGCTGCCGCGACGTCATTCCGGTGACCACGACGCTGATGACGGATGCGGAGCTGACCGACTCCACCTTTCGACGTGCAGAGGTACTGCTGACGAGAAAATTTCCTGATCCAGTCTGACTCCTGGGGGTAATTCTAAGGTAAGGAATCTATAACTAACTAATTTTTCTTACAGATATTTCGTTACCGAAGGTAAGTAACTTGTTTTTTAGGGAGAAAGCAGATAGGGTGGGGTCCTGATTAGCAGGATCCCAGTCAGACTATTCGAAAACAGTATTACATTTATCAAAAAGTAGGGGTAACCGTAAGAAGCAAATCCTACTTTCCTACACACACCCCCAAACGTAAGGAGATGAGACTAACCCTGCCCACTTGAGTCTTCATTTTCTAAGTGGAAATGTCTGGAGAGTGCATCTGGATTGCCATGATTAGTCCCAGGTCTATGTTCCACTGTATAGTCCATCCCCTGTAGGGAAATGGACTACCACAAACGTTTGGGGTTTTCACCCTTCGTCTGTTTTAGCCATTGGAGGGGCTTATGATCTGTCTGGACAATGAAGTGAGTGCCAAACAGGTATGGCCTCAGCTTCTTCAGGACCCAGACCACAGCAAGGCGTTCCCTCTCTATAGCTGACCAACTTTTCTCTCTGGGGGTCAAACTTCTGCTGATAAAAGCTACTGGTTGATCCTGACCCTCTACATTAAGTTGTAACAACACAGCCCATACCCCCAATCCAGATGCATCTGTTTGGACAATAAACTGCTTGGAGTAGTCAGGACTCTGCAGAATGGGAGCAGTGCACATGGCCTGCTTGAGATCATTAAATGCCTTCTGACAGCTAACTGTCTACTAAATGTTCTTGGGCATTATCTTGGATGTGAGATCATTCAAAGGGGGTCACTATAGACCCATATCTGTTCACAAATCTTCTGCAGTACCCAGTTAGGCCCAAGAAAGCTCTGACCTGAGTCTGGGTAGTTGGAGCAACCCAGTCCATTGTGCTCTGGATTGTGCTCTGTAGTGGTTGAACCTGGCCTCCACCCACAAAGTGGCCCAGGTACACAACCTTGCTCTGTTCTATCTGTCATTAAGTAGCAGTAGCCTTGATAGTGAGGCCTGCCTTCTGCAGGGCCTCCAAAACATTCTTCAGGTAGAGCAGGTGATCCTCCCAGGTGGAGCTAAAGACAGCTATATCATCAAGATACGCTGCACTATAGGCTTCCAGGCATGTAAGGACTTTGTTCTCCAGCCTTTGGAATATGGCAGGTGCATTCTTCAAACCAAAGGGCATCACAATAAATTACTAATGCCCACTAGGGGTTGAAAATTCAGTTTTTGGTTTGGCATCCTCGGCTAGTCTGATTTGCCAATAGCCAGCAGTGAGGTCAAATGTGCTCAAGAATGTGGCTGGGGCCAAAGTATCAATAAGCTCAACTGCCCTAGGAATTGGATGAGCATCAGTCCTAGCGACTGCAGTGAGCCCCCTGTAGTCCACACAAAACCTTATCTCTCTTTTACCACCCTGGGTGTGAGGTTTGGGTACCAAGACCACTGGACTAGCCCAAGGGCTATCTGAGAGTTCAATCACTCCCAATACCAGCATTTTTGGACTTCTGTCCTGAGGCAATCTGTGACATGGTCAGGCTGCCTATAAATCTTATTTTTTACAGGTAGACTCTCACCTGTGTCCACTTCATGGGTCCACAGGTGGTCCGACATGGAGTCAGAGAGAACATGTGCCTATATTGATTGAGGACCTTCCTGCAATCAATCTGCTGTTGGGCAGTGAGGCTGCCTGCCAAGGCTACACCATCAACTGTCCCATCATCAGGGTTCTGGGAGAGATCAGGCAGAGGGTCACTCTCTGCTTCCTGTCCCTCATCAGTTGCCATGAGCAAGCCCATGTCAGCCCTGTCTACAAAAGGTTTGAGACTGTTCACATTGAGCACCCTGTGGGGGCTCCTGAGAGTGCCAAGGTCCACGAGATAGGTGACGTCACCTTTTTGCTCAATTATAATATGGGGTCCACTCCATTTGTCTTGGAGGGCTGCTGGGGTCATAGGCTCCAGCACCCATACCTTCTTCCCTGGCGGGTAAACAGTCAGAACAGCCTTTTGGTCATGCCAAGCTTTCTGTAATTCTTGACTTGCCTCAAGGTTTTTGATGGCCTTCATCGTGTACTCAGCCATTCTGGAGCGGAGACCAAGTACATAGTCCACAATGTCTTGTTCAGTAGGCTTGAGCGGTAACTCCCATCCCTTCCTCACTAAACACAGGGGACCCCTAACTGGAGGCCCAAACAGAAGTTCAAAAGGGATGTAGCCAACGGGAGACATCCTTTACATCGCATGCGATACATCGCATGCCATTACAACTCAAGTCGTTACAATGACTTGCTGTAGGGGGCAGAAGGTGTTGGATTTAAAATCCAACACCTTCCCTACTGTTGCTCAGACTGGAGTTGGAATATTAAATTATACTATTCCAACATGCAGCGCCCTCTGCATCAAGTTGTTGTAACAACTTGCTTTGTAATGGCATGCCATGTATCGCATGCGTTGTAACATTGCATATTATACCCAACCCCCTTCTGTGGGACCTCTCTGTAGGGAAAGAGAAGGCAGGGCAGCAGGACATCCCCTTTTTGCCTAAGCTTTCCTGGGAAGCCCATGATCATGCCCTTGAGGGTTTTATTGAACCTTTCAACTAACCCATTGCATTGTGGCTAATAGGATGTGGTGAACTTATAGATCACCCCACACTCCTTCCACATTGCAGTGATATAACTTGAGATGAAGTTTTTACCTCTGTTAGTTAAGACCTACTTAGGGAAACCCACTCTGGAAAAGATTCCCAGGAGGACCCTGGCCACCATAGGGGCTGTGGTGGTTCTAAGGAGTATTGCTTCTGGATACCTAGTGGCATGGTCTACCCCCACTAGTATGTAACTGTGTCCAGATGCTGTAGGAGGGTTCATGGGACCAATGATATCAATCCTAACCCTCTCAAAGGGAACCCACACCACTGGTAGTTGCATGAGAGGGACCTTTGTGGTACCACCCGACTTACCACTGGATTGGCAGATGGTACAGGAGCGACAAAACTCCATGGTGTCTTCTGACATGTGAGGCCAGTGAAAGTGAGGTGGGACAAGCCTCTCCCAAGTCTTGCTTTGGCCAAGGTGTTTTGCTAAGGGAATGTCATGTGCCAAGATGAGTGGGAAGTACCTAAACTTCGGAGGTATGACTAACCTCCTAGTGGCACCAGGCTTGGGGTCTCTACCCTCTGAGTACAGGAGTCTGTCATCCCATTAGATCCTTTGGGATCCACTGACACTCCCAGCAACTTCAGCAGCAGCTTGCTATCTGAGGGGGTTCAAGAGAGGACAGGTTTGCTGCTCCAAACTCAAGTCTGCCCTAGAAGGGCCACCTGTCCCTAAGAACTCACCCTGATCAGGTTCCAGTTCATCTGAGACAGTTCTTTCACAGGGACTAAGATCATCTCCCTCAAGAGACTGATCTCACTCTGAGGACACAGCCTTACCCCTCCTGTTCCTTCTCTTGGAAGGCACCTGGTCCCTTGTTCCAGGATCCAGGGTCTGTTCAGTGTTAGTCAGTTTGGCCTGTGACCTGGTCACAGCAAACACATCTGCAGAGATGCCCAGCATTGCTGCATGAGTCCCAAGTTCCACTTCAGCCCAGGCTGAAGTCTCCAAATCATTGCCCAACAAACATTTTACTGGTAGGTCTCAGCTAACCACAACTTTCTTAGGGCCAGCTACGAAGGAATGGTCAGTCCTGACATTGTTTGCATTGGTCACTTGATACATTTCTCAAA
Organism: Triturus cristatus; assembly: GCF_964204655.1. Lineage (NCBI taxonomy): Eukaryota > Metazoa > Chordata > Amphibia > Caudata > Salamandridae > Triturus > Triturus cristatus. The sequence goes on from NC_140591.1 coordinate 700,035,128, forward strand.
GTATGATTTGGTCAGGGGCAACAAAATCTTTTGACACCATAGTGACACTTGCACCTGTGTCCCTGTATGCCATGGCCTTCTTCCCATTGATTAAAGGCTGTTGTCTGTATTTGCCCAGATTACTGGGACTGACAAATAGGGTGGCAATATCCATGCCACTATCACAGACAAGCACAACCTGAGCTGGAGTTCTGACTAGGGTAGAACACACCTCCGAGCCCAAGGTTAACCCTACTAATCCCTTGTTCCCTGTACCACTACTTGTACTTGTGCTAGGGGGTGCAGTTGCCTTAGGGGCAGTGGTGGTAGAAGGATTTTCCTTGGCTTTTGGACAAACAATATATTTTGTGCAATGGGTTTTTACCTTACGAAAGTAACACCAAGGTGTTTTTTGCCATTACCTTTGTTTGATTGTGACTCCCCCCTATTTGCAGGTTTTTGGGGCCCAGATGAAGACTGTTTTTTTTTTTTTTTTTTTTTTTTTTAAATTTTTATTAAACAATAAATCAGTTACAAGCATGGGCCTACAACCACCAGGGCCGGCCGCTAGAATCAGAAAGGATCGTACATTAGTTAAGGCCGTAGGCGACACCTGGGGCCCAGCCCCGTAAATGGCTCAGGATAGCTCGAAAGAAACAGGAGACATACATTTAACATAAATAACAACAAAAAACAAAAGGCGAGGCATAAGGGCAAAAAGCGTGGGTCAGGCTACATCCGGGGGACTCTACTCCAAACCTTCAATTAGCTATCAACAGGAGGGAGTACTGAAAGATCGGGGGGGGGGGTAACGGGAGAGGAACATCTATATTCGATTATTACAATCAGTTGCAAGGAACCATCAAGGGTCAGGGGGACAAGGCAATATCGGTGTCCACTAGGGGGGGGCGTACAGATACCCCCACGATACACGTTCCATTGCCCCCAAATTCTACCCCATGCCCCGGGTTTACCGCGGGCCACATATACAGTCTTCTCCCTGAACATACACCAGTCCATGTTCTCCTTCCATACTGACACGGTGGGCGGCCGCTGGGAGCCCGAAAGCTGCGCTATGTCCCTCTTGGCAATCATGTAGCCCAGGGCCGCCCACCGCGTCTGCGCCGCGTTATAGTCATTGGGCTCCCACACATTCAAGACACATCGACGCACCTCCGGCAGCAGCGCCACCCCGGTGACTTGTCCCATGACCCCATGAACCCGACGCCAGTATTCCGCCACCTCCCGGCACTCCCAAAGGATATGCAGAAAGGTGGCACTAAGCCCACACCCCCGCTTGCAGAGCCCATCTTCCGAGAATCCCATCGCGACCAAACGGGGGCCCGTCACATACACCCGGTGGAGAATCTTTAGCTGGACCAGACGGAGACGGGCTGGAATGGCAACTTCCTTGGGGGACGATAGTGCGGACTGCCAGTCCTCGTCGTCTAATTCCACCCCGTCCCCCGTCCACGCCTCCCGAAGGCGCACCAATAGGTCCGCCCGGTTATTAATGAGTTTTTTATAAATTAAGGAGATAGTACTGTCGGGGACATGACCATCAAGTATGCGGTCCTCGAGGGGCGAAGAGGCAGGGATCTTGGTCCCCTCCCCAAAGACAGAGAGCAGGGCGTGCCGAACCTGGGCGTATCGGAAGAACTCCTTTTCCGTGAGTTCGTATTCGCTCTGGAGCGCCGCGAAGGTTTTAACCGCGCCCTTCAGCCATAAGTCTCCCACTCTACTGATGCCAATCGTGTCCCAACGGTCAAACCCCTTCGTTGTCCAAAGGCTTCCCAGTCGGTCGGAGGCAAATAAAGGAGTAGCGCATGTTAGTCGCTCACTCCAGCCCATGGCTACATTGGCCGCCTTCCAAATCCGTACCGCGATCTTAGTGGGGCCCGTCAGGGTCCGTCCAGCCGAGCGGGAGTAAAGCGCCCTGTTATAGTTACCGCCGGGAAGCAGGAATTCATCCATCTCGTACGCCGGGTTCAGGCCAGGCGCATACGTGGCATGGTTAATGGCTGATAGCTGTGAGGCCCAATAATACCTGCGAATGTCGGGAAGCGCGATGCCCCCGTCGTACCAGGGGAGAGTGAGTTTGGCCAGGGCGATACGTGCCCGTCCGTCCCACACCAGTCTCCTCTGCAGGCTCTCCACTTCCCGAAAGTAGGCCACTGGAATGGTGTCGAAGGAGTTCTGAAGTGCATATAGGAACCTGGGAAGGGACATCATTTTAAACAATGCGGCCCGACCCAGTGGGGACAGGGGCAGCCTACACCACCGAGCCGTGTCTTCCCTCAAACGCCGAAGTGGAAGCAGGAGATTGTGCTCATAGCGAGCCACCGGGTCCAGCGAGATGTGTATCCCCAGGTATTTAAAGCCGGACAGAGATATTTGGATCGGAAGCCGAGGCGGCAGGAGAGGGGGGCCACCGGAGATAGGATAGACACAGGATTTAGACCAATTAATCGTGAGACCCGAATTTCTCCCGTAGGAAGTCAGAACATCGAAGAGAACGGTAAGCGACTGCCGCGGCGAGGTAAGATACAGGAGGATATCGTCAGCGTATAACGAGACCCGATCCTCAAAGCCCGGGGCCCACCGGATCCCCCTGATCGAGGGCTCCCAGCGGAGCCAAGCGGCGAGTGGCTCCAGGGCAAGAGCAAAGAGCAGAGGGGACAACGGGCACCCCTGCCTCGTACCCCTACCGAGAGCGAAGGGCCGAGAGACCCGCCCATTAACCACCACCTGAGCCATGGGTCCCGTGTAGAGAAGCTTCACCCAGCCAAGAAATCCCTCCCCAAAGCCGAATTTGGTCAAGACAGCCCAAAGGAATGGCCACTCGATGGTGTCAAAGGCCATCGTGGCATCTAAAGAAACCAGCACGGCCGGTTCGGAGAGGTACTCTGCCCTGGCGAGGGCGCCATGGAGACGCCGCAAGTTGAGGGCGGTGTTGCAATGTGGGATGAAGCCGCATTGATCAGGATGGATCAGATCGCAGATGACGCTCAACAAACGATTGGCAAGGACTTTAGCCAGGATTTTAGGCTCTGCATTTAGCAGTGAGATAGGCCTGTAAGAGGCACAGCGGTCCCGTGGCTTACCTTCCTTGGGGATCACGACTATCGTGGCCAGTCGCTGGTCGACCGGAAGGGAACCGGCCTCAAGGGACTCCTGAAACATACGACGGAGGAAGGGCGCTAGTTTATCAGGGCGCAACTTATATAATTCGATAGGTAGACCGTTGGGGCCCATGGCCTTGCCCGAGCGAAGGGACCGAATCGCAGTCGCGATTTCATCTACCGACAAGGGAGCGTCCAGCTGCTCACGGTCCTCGGCAGAAAGGCCAGGCAAAGCAATGTCCCTCAGTAGAATGCAAGAATCTTCCTCATCCCTATCAGTCACCGGGGAGTACACGGTCCGGAGGTGGTCGGCAAAACATTCCACTATCTCACCAGGCTCAGTCACACACACTCCATCCGAGACACGCAACTCCGGGACCACACGATTCACTCTCTCCTTCTTGTCCAGCCACGCAATCAGCTTTCCCGCCTTGTCCCCGGCATCATACAACCGACCCTGCTGCTCCCTATACATAGTTTTGGCAGCGTCAGTGACAAGAGCTCTGTATTCAAACTGTTTCAGGTTGAGGGCATGGAGCCCGTCCGGAGTGACACCCACCTCCAAGGCCGACTCCAGCCCCGAGATGTCAGTCTCCAGCTTCACCACCGCCTCACTCCTAAGCTTCTTAGCCACCACTATCTGGGAGAGGGCGTGTCCACGGATTACGGTTTTAAAGGCTTCCCACAGGGACATTGCAGACAACACCGACCCCTCGTTTTCAAGAAAGTATTGGTCCATAGCCTTAACCAGACTCTCGCGAGTCGTAGGGTCTCGCAAGTACCACGGGTTAATGGGAGCGATCCGCCCGGCAGACCGCGACTCGGTGTCAAAGAGAAGCCACAGCGGGGAATGATCGGAGATACCCCTCGCTAGGTGCCTGACCTCTCGAATTCGACCCGTCTGCGCCGCGGGCATAAGAAAATAATCTAACCTAGAAAGACTCCCATGTGCCCCAGAGTGAAAGGTGTATTGACATTGGGTCGGATGCATTAATCGCCAACTATCCACCAGGCCGAAGGTCTCCAACAGACCACCTAGCCACGCCTGGGCAGCGGGGAGGGCCCTGGGTGGGTGACGATCCAGGTCACCCGAAACCACCGAATTAAAATCCCCGCCCATAAGCAGAAGGCCATCCGGAAGGTCAAGCAGCATGCGACCCAAGTCCGCGAAGGTGGAGTTCTGGAGGCCCGGGGGGACGTAAATTGAGACCAGGGCAAGGGGATGCCCCTCCCACCTCCCAGTCAGACAAACATAACGCCCTCTGTCATCTGAGACCACCCTCGTGATCTCCAACGGAAGTGAGGATCGCAGGAGAATGCCCACCCCCCTGGAGCCAGTTGTGAAACCAGAGTGAGCCACGAGGCGGTATCATCCCCTGTTCATTGCATGGCAGACATTACCAACCAGATGCGTCTCCTGGATGAACACCACATCAGGAGTCAGACGACGCAAATACTGCAGAACTACACCCCGTTTGATACGGTCCCCCAACCCATTGACGTTCCATGACATCAGCTTCAACCCGTCCCCCCCCATCCCCTCCAATAGATCAAAGGTCCCCCCGCAAGTAGCACAAGTCCCAAAGGCGGAAGAAAATCAATACCTCGCCCTGCAAACAACAACCACACTACAAAACAACCCCTCCTTCCCCCCCACCCCCCCCAACACCCAACTCCCCCCACCCTGCACCCCTGCGGGCCAAAAAACCCCCCCAAATTGCAGTGTGCCTGTCGCCCAACTAACCCCAGTCTACAAAAAGACCCCGGAGGAGGAAAGGGACCCGTCCCCGCCCGCCCCCCATACTGGTCCTAGCAAAACACACTGAACCAAAGAAGTACAACCCAGCTGAGCAGTGCAAATTAGCAAAACCAAGGACCAAGAGTCACTCCAAAGGGGACCCGTCACCGTTGGCACCCGCAGAGGGCCCGGGACGGCCACCTCTGTCCGGCAGCGAGTCCAACCAGTCACTCACGGCCACAGGAGAGTCAAAGAAGGCAGTCCGATCCTCATGTTCCACTCGAAGTTTGGCAGGGTAGAGCATAGAATACTTTAGGCCCAGCTCACGAAGACGGCGTTTAACCCCCTGGAATCCCATCCGCTGTTTCTGGACAAGTTGAGTAAAGTCCGGATAAAAGTTAATGGATGAGTTCTCATGTCGAACCGGGCCATGGGCCCGTGAGGCCTGCAGAATCGCATCCCGGTCTCTGTAGTAAAACAGTTTGGCCACGATAGGCCTCGGGGGGGCCCCCGGCCGTGGCCGCCCGCCCGGAACTCGATGAGCCCGTTCAACAGCAAAAAATTTACTCAAGCCCGCAGGGGTCAGCTGTTGGAGGATGAGTTCCTCGACCAGGAGGTCAACCGGGCGGTCGTCGGAGGACTCCGGTACGCCGATGACACGGATGTTGTTGCGTCGGGCCCGTCCCTCGAAGTCCTCCAGCCGCCGGGCCATCTGATCATTGACCACCTTGATGTCGCCAAGCGCGGCCTGCAGGTCCGACACATCCGCACCCAGGGTGGAGGTCCGCGCATCGAGAGTTTGAACCCTCTCGTTCGTCTTGGAGAGGTCCGCCCGTATTAAGGTGACATCAATCGCCACCGTATCGATCTTGCGGGCCAGGGCCTCGTATTGCGTGGCGATAGTCTCCCTGATGCCATCAATGGCGCCCATGATGTCCTGTAGGGAAAGTTCCGAAGAGACGGATGTGCCACCACCGGCGGCGTCTGAGGGGGGACCGGCCGGTCCAGGAGAGCCTCTGCCCTGAGTGTAGCGGTCCATGTTGTTGGTCTGGACCGATCCTCCACGGAGGGAGGCCTTAGTTTTACGCCCCTCAGGGCCCCCCTTGCCCCCCATGCGGCCACGGACTCCGAGGGGGACCGACGATCAAAAGTAGCCGGGATACCGGCCCTGGAACCCAGCGCCTCACCCGAAGCCACAATATGGCGGTGCGGGGGGACCCAAGGCGATAGGCACTCTAGTGGCAGGTGGAGACAAAGCCTTGTGCAGAGGTCCAGGAAACCCCCCGCCACCTCAATCGCTCCACCGGCCAGCCCCTCGAGGTCTGAAAGTGAAACCGAAAGTGGCCGAGCGGCCCCTGGCACCGCGCCGCAGCCGCTGTTGTTCAACTGCGACACGGCCCCACGGCCCACCTTCGCCCCGGGCACCTCCGTCGGGTGGGTCCCAAAAGTTCAAACAACGATAACTCAGGATTCCCGGGTCCAATTAAATATCTGAAAAGAGATACGTGCTCAGCCGGTCGTCATCTCCCAGATTCCAGAAACCAAATCAGGATATTGTCAGGATAAATTCCGAGGAGCAGCGAGGGTCCGGGGAGCCCTGTGCTCACGCGACCATCTTGGATGCGCGCTAGGCTCCTCCTGATGAAGACTGTTTTTGATCTTTACACTTGTCCCCACCCTTATCTGTAGTTTTAGAATCTTGCTTCTTCTGGTCACCACCGGAGTTCTGGGTTTTCTGCTTTACCCTGGTTCTGACCCACTTATTTGCCTTCTTTCCCAATACTTGGGGAGAAATCAGATCAAAGTCAACCAGGTATTGATGCAGTAACTGATTTTGGCAATTATTAAGGATCTGCTCCATCATAATCAAATTGTATAATCCCTTGAAATCATTCACTTTGCTGTCAAGCAACCAGCCTTCCAGAGGCTTCATGGTACTATCCACAAAGTCTACCCAATACTGATTCTGTGCCTTCTGGGTGTCTCTGAACTTAATCCTATACTGTTCAGTGGTTAGGCCAAACCCATCAATGAGAGCACTCTTCAAAACTGAGTAATTGTCAGCTTCCTCTTCTCTAACAGTGAGGAGCTTATCTCTACCTTTGTCAACGAAGAAGAGTCACAAGATAGCTGCTCACTGCTCTTGAGGGACCGTCTGTACGTTACAGGCCCTTTCCAAAGCAGTTATCCATTCATGGATGTCATCCCCAACATGGTAGGGAGGGACAATCTTTCTCCGGTTCCTGTTATCAAAGGAATGTTCCTTAACTTTAGGAACACTGTTGCTGCCACCATGGGACTCTAGTCCCAACTTCTTTCTAGCTCTCTGGACTTCTAGAGACTCTTTATGAAGGGCCAACTGCTCTTGCCTGAGCATAAGCCTAGCTTTCTCAAGTTCAAGAAGTTGGTATTCGTTATTATAAGAGTGGTCCCTCTTGCTAGATACAGAGGTCCCTACAGACTGTACTGAGTGATTAGACTCTGCAGAGGGAGATCTAGTTCTCCTTGGTAAACTCTGCACTCTTCCAGGAGGAGTAAAGAGAGGGCCCTCATGGCCTCCTCCATTCTCCTCTTTAAGATCTGAGTTATCCAGGTGGAAATCATCAGGTTCCCCCTGGTCAGGGTTAGAGTCTAGGTCATAAAAGGTGTCACCTCTTGACCTGTTCTCTTTCCCTGTCCCACCCACTATCTCCTGTTCATCTGACCCAGGAGTTTTCCTTAAGTCATCTAGAAGTAACACCTCTACCAGACTTTTAGTGTTAGTGCTTCTCCCTGTCTTCAACTTTCTAGAGGCGCACAGGGCTTTCAGTTTTGGAATGAAAGATCACTGTATCTAGAAGGCAGAGAGCCACTGGCATCTCCTTTAGCAGACATACTAAATGTGGTGTGGTGTTGCACCTACATAACCTAGTGGGAACTAAACTTTCTGAGGTTGGAGAAAGGGTGTGCTAGACCCTTGACTTACCCAACCCTAAGTTTAATAGAATTTACTTATTCTAAACTTGTATTATATGTACCTAGTACTAGTAGTTTTTTCAGTTAATCAATACAAAGATGTATCTGGTAAAACAATGCAGGCTTAAATCCCAACCGCTGCACACCATTGTGAGAAGTTGTCCTCTTATATGCTGTCCACTAATTAAAGTGGGCACCTTGCACCAGTCCAAACAACCCTTATGGTGAATCAAGAGGTCAAAGATAACCTTAGAAAGCTATCCAAGTGGTAGCTGTGGAGAACAGCTTCAAGCTTAGTCTTGAAGGAATGTTAGGCAGCCTATTTTACCAGAATGCAACCTTATAGTATTGGTTAAATGAAAGGAAAACCACATGGTAGTTATAAAAATATGTATTTATTGATATACCAGTATTTAGTACAACACAGTATCTCCTACACTGAGATAATCACAAAGCACACAATACCTAAGCACAGAAATGATAGTAAATAGCACTAATAACCAGTGGGCCCCAGGGGGGGACCAAACCATATACTAAGAAAGTGGTATACAAACCACAACTCGAGTCAAGACAGTGTCGAGAGGATGTAAAATCTCTGGGATCCCAAGGAATCACCCAAGGTGAGTACATAGGGACCCCACGGAGGACGGAGGCAGTGTGGGGACACGACCGCATGCTCCGTACAATTCTATGGGAAAGTCGCGGTTAAAGATTTAGAGTTTAAGGACCCTTCCCAGTGGACTTCGAAGAAACCCCGTGGAAGGTAGGAGGTTGGAGAGCCACCCCACCCGTAGATACCAAGGTGCCCAAGTTACCTATCCCAAGGAAGCCAGGTGCATAGGTCTGAAGTGGCGTCGGAAACTGCAGTCAAACCCAATAGAGGAGTTCGAAGAAGAGCTGTTGCTGGAAGGAAGAAAAGTGTCAGTTGGAACCCAAAGGTGGATTCTGGTCGAAGAGTACCTGGAAGCAGAGGGGACCGAGTCTGAGTTACTGAGGAGAGACCAGGGGCTCAGTAGACGAATGCCCACTGATGTCGGTGTAATATTCCATATAGGTACCATAATATAGGCCCCGGTAACTTCTTTACCCTTCACCTATATTCTTCCCCACATTACACTTATAGCGGTTTACAGGGACTGACTTTTTACCTAGATACGACACTGCATTCAGAACGCCGGTCTCCCCTAGTTCGAAATCTCATACATTATGCATGAGGATTCTTGGAAGCACAGCAGGACTACCATCTCCTGTATAATATCTATGTATAAAGTTCATGCTCGACGTCATCCTTAGGCCAACACAGTAATACAGCGAGGTGGGAGCCCTGGGGAGACCTATGGGTATATATATATATATATTTTTTTTTTTGTTTGTTTTATTTTGTTTTTATTATTATTGTTATGATAATCACTGTATACAGGACATTTACACTAGAGTGTGTCACCATACAGATTGAATCTATGTGTAAACAACTAATACATTTGTGATGTTCCGCATTTCCACATTTCCAGCCCCAGCAAGGGGCTCCAATTGTGGGTCCTTAGCATTTTATCTTTGCATACAGATTTGAACCATGAGCAAGTAAATAAAAACAAATATACAACTCTAAACAATGTATCCCACCGCCTGGAAAACCTACAAATACTCCCAGCGCCGTTGTGTGCCCTACATCTATGACCCACCATCCGCGCCATAGCAGCCCGCCTAACTATGACTGCTAGTCTCAGTGCTCACTCTAGTATATCGTGAACGCCATGCAGGATACCTGTGGGTATATATACATCACATCTTGCTAAGATAAGACAGAGGAGCCCGAGACTTCCTGGCAGACACACTGCCAGAGACGCTGAGGTTCCTGCATGCAGACACTACAGCTTGCAGTGGTCTAAACATCCCTCGCGGGGTGTCCAAATTGAGACCACGACGGAGTCCCACAGTCTCTCACTTCAGCTAATGGGGTTGACTAAATCCTAGAGGGATTCTTGGCTTAACACCTACACACATGCTAGGTATACTTCGGTACATTTAGTTAGGGAGTCATTATAGGAGTACACATCTCTTTATCATGTGTTTTATATACTCATATGTATTTATGATTATTGCAAGATGGTAGAGCTATACCATCCATTTACCTGTATAGTACTGCTAATTATTTATATCATATACTGTCTAATAGTTGTTGCAGCTCATCTATTCAACACCAGAATAACAGCTCGAATTACAACTGTTCAATAAATACTTATTGGAAACCCCCAGCCTGTTTATTCTGTGTATATTTCTGAGACTGACTAAGTAAGCACGAGTGGCTGAGTGAAAAGTAGTATATTGTTTCCATGGTCCTGAGGGATCAGGGTTGTTATGTTTGATGGTTGCTAAGAACTATTCTCTCCTTGATAAGAAGAGATTCTAGTGGCACTGTGAGCTAGTTGGTACAAAAGGCCAACATGCTTGGTGGGGGTGATCAGAGTCAGTCTGACACCGATCCAACAGTGTATGCTGCCCAAACGCGCAGATCCTGTATAATTATCATTGCAGCTACACGACATGGCACCACCAACGTTGGCTGAGTACTTATTTAACATTAGAATCTGAGTAGTTCAGTCGTGCTATCTCAGAGACCCCTACTCACAAAAAGCCAGAGACCTCTGGAGTGGGAGGGCAAAAAAGTCTGCCACAGAGTAGGCAAAAAATCCTATATATTGGCTGTTGGTTAATCAAGTTTGAAAGACACAGTGTTCCTAAAATTGTGCAAAACACTGTATCTTAGTTCCCATGAAAAGTTAATACGTGTTCTAAACACAATGACTAACCAGGACACAGACCCACTAGAGCAATCATTGCCCGTCTCGGAGGACGAGGAAGATGCAAACGCAATACATATTGCGGCAAATGTTAGAAATGCGGTCACACTGAAACTGCTTCTGCATGGTCTAACACCTAGGGGTGGCGTAGTAGCTTTCGTAACTGAGGCACTTCAATCATACAGAACAGAGGTACTTTATTCGTGGGTTACATTGCCAGCAGCAAATGCAAGAACAAAAACATTTCATTACTACAAAGAAGATGAAGCACCAATGGAATATTGTCCGTATGAGGACATTGAAGTTCCGCTCACGTTCCAGGAACACGTATAATGGTTTATAGGCACCCTCCCACATACAAGAAGTAGAGTAAGACTTGGTACGCTCGGAAGAGAAGAAGCGACATGGTCAATATTAGCGGCCTACACACCACATTTGGACATTGAAACAATGCCAGGAGGAGACCTACTTATACTTCACAAAGAATTCATAAAAATTTACAGAAACATGACGCAATTTGTCATGAGGACAGTTACAGTCCAACAAGCAATGGTTACAACAAATACAACTCCTGTTCAAAATACAGCAACTAAAATAACACCACAAATGTTACCCTCAGTAATGGGTAAAATGCCCGCAAAACGTGAACAAATGCCATTCTGGGTAGCTCGGAAAATAACACAGCTAGAAGCAGTATTCCTGAATACTAGCCCTTATGAAAAACACAGAATGCTGACGATCTGCTTGACCATGGGGATTACACCACAGATAGAGGATTGTACCTCATGGGGTACAGTTGTCGCTGCCATATATACCAGAACTCATGGTATCCCGTCATTAGCAGTAATACCAAATGTATTAAGACAAATACAAAATGAGTACGGAGCAGAGCCTGCTCTGAACTTAGGGATGAAATTACTAGGTAATTATGCCCAGGTATCAGCCATAATATTACCAATATTACCAAATATTAAAGGGGAAGCAGCATCAGTGGCTATCCACCAAGGGGGGGCATGGCTTGACGCCGATGTAGGAAGCAGCAGACCTTGGAGCTCCTCCATGGCCTCCCTCCGTTGCAACTTATCCTGATGTTATCAGGGTGCCCCCGATCGCCCATTCTCCGTCGGAACACCTGGTGCCCCTGTGAGAGATCTGTCGGCGGCCCAGGCGGCTGTAGCACCGAGCAAGCACCGTTTTCCTGCACTGGTCGCACTCCGACTGCTGCGACCCAAGATGGCGGCCGTGACCGGACGGGAGAGTCTCCATGGGCCGCGCTGACCCATGCCCTGCAGACTGCATCCTGAATCTGACCTCGAGAGGGAGGTCTATGGTCGCCCAAGTGTGGGGGCAGTGTGCAAAGGACATGGAAGGTCCGGACCGAGCACCGAGTACTGTTTCTAAGATGGCGCCCCCGAGACCTGGCTGAGCTCCCTAATGAGGGTGCGGGCAGATGGCGTGGTGCGATTGATGCCAGCGGCTCCGGCTGGTTCCCTCAAGACCTGTCAGCGGCATTGACTGCGGGGACTTGGAGCTCAGACGGGATGGTGTTTGAGCAACAGGCAGCGCTTGAGACTTACCTGCGCTGCTGAGACGCTAGAGGCTGGCTGTGGAGGGCTAGATCTACATGATTCATCGCTGCACTGGAGGTGCGATGCGGAGGCTTCAGCTGACTATAAGACATCGGTGAGTGCGCACTGGGCAGCTTGAGAACGAGTTGCCCGCTCTGTCTCCCCCTCGAGTTGGTGTGACTGGATGGCACTTTCTCCCTGCTGTGCTTCCCGGGGAGAACGAGATACTGGGCGGGAGTGCGCTGTCTGACCTTTCCTAGTTGCTGGGGTGGTATAGGAGCCCGACAAGACCCCTAGAGTCACTGCCTTTGCGGCTGGACGCCATTGCTCTGGACACACACCCTTGGCTGGGGCCCACCCCTACTACGGTACCCTGAGTGAGGAGCAGGGCCGCACGTGGTGGGTCGGCGATACTGGTGCTTGCCAGGTCACGACCTTGGTGGGGTGCCGCACAGCCTCTCGTGGCCCACTGGAATGAGGCGAGTATCCAGGAAAAAGGGTTTCGCGGCCCTCCAGGTGGAAGAAACTGGGCAGCAGACTGACGAGCAGGAGGAGGTGGCGGAGCGTACTGGCACTGATGCCCCCGGAGGCCCTACGCTGGCGGACATAATGCAGGCCATCACCTCATCACGAGAGGCCCTTGAGACTAAAATTGACGCCATTGGAGTGGACCTCACTCTGCTCAAAGATGACCAAAGGAAATTAAAGGAGCGGGTGAAGGTGACAGAGAAAACACTGGAGGGGGTCCCGGACACGGTGGCCACCTTACAGCGCTCGTTGAGACAGGTGGAGGATAAAGTCCAAATCTTGGAGTTGAGAGCAGAGGACAGCGAAGGGCACTCCCGCAGGAATAATCTCCGCATAGTGGGGTTTCTGGAGCGCGCAGAGGTGGACGATGCTGTTCGCTATTTGGAGGGGTGGCTCAAGTCGGTGGATGCCCTGGAGGGGCTGTCTCCATTTTGCCCTTGAGAGAGCCCACAGGGTCCCGGCTAGACCTCCCAAGCCGGGCACACCTCGTGGCCGATGGTGGCGAGGCTATTGTACTATCGCGACAGAGACCATCTCCTGCATTAGGCCCGGGGGAAACAACACCTACAAATTGAGAACTCCAAGATGATGCTCTTTCCGGACTATACTAGGAAGGTTCAGAAAGAGAGCGCCTCTTTCATTGCCCTTTAACGGAAATTACGCCAACTTCACATCTCGTATGCCATGCTCTTCTCGGAGCGCTTACGAGTGGTGGACAACACTGGCACACCACCCCTCAAGCTGCATGGCAGTGGAGATACCCCAGGCGAGGACCAAGCGGAGTTCTGTAGCGAGTAATGTGGAGAGGGGGTCCCCTGACCGCACGAGCCCGCCGATGGTCCTCTCGTCGCCGGACCACTGCCTTGAGCGGCATAGAGCAGGGGGGGCGTGGCTAGCCAGCCATAATGGCGGACGCACGTCTGTAGAGCTCCGTCTGATATCCCCGATTTATCCTTCAAAAGCGATCCTGAAGTGCTGCCTTCAACGCCGGAAACTAGCGGGACAGCTGTGACATTGAGCGAAGGCGCCTGTGAAGCTTGGGGCTGCGCCAGTTCCGTGACCGGGCTGTGAACCTGCGATGAAGTGCGGCCTAAGGTGAAGGAACGCGCAGAGGAAGCGCGTGGAGCGCGGCTGGGGCTGGGGCACCCAGTGGCACCCGCCGCGGTAGACGCTGACCCGAGAAGCCCACATCAATGCGGGCGAACTGAGAGAGGCTGCGCTGGATAAAGCACAGGAACGGCAGGCGGACCCCTGGAGCCGGAGGCCGGTAAGCGGGCATCACCCGGGGGAAGCAGCGAGCAATCTGAGGCCGGGACACACGGAGAGGTGCGCGGGGCCCTGCAAAAGATTCCCGGAAGGGGAGGCCTGGGCCCTGCTGGTACTGGTGTCGACCGAGGTGCCCTGTCACCTGACGAGAGGAGCGAGGCTCCGGTGCAAGAGACACACTTATCTTAAAAAAGAGGGACGGTGATCTTAGAACTAAGAGGTCAGGGTGATGAGGTGTTCTACTTCCAACGAGGTATCAATGATCAATTCTTACAGTATTACACCGCGGTATATCGAAGTAGGCTGGGTCCTGGGCTCCCTGATGATGAGGGGTTCTTGCCGGGAGCAGATCTTCCTAAAATTGAAGCCGAGGGGGCCGAAGCCCTTGGTAGGGACATTGAGGCAGGTGAAGTGCGTAGCGCTATAAAGCACATGGCCAGGAACAAAACGCCAGGCACAGATGGGCTACCAGTGGAATTTTACATGGCCTATGCCGATGTTCTGGTTCCCTGCCTGGTGGCACTGTGTAATAGAGTGTGTCATGAGGGCGTCCTCCCTGCTACCACGTGCGAAGCCATCATAGTCCCCCTTTTTAAACTGGGCAAACCCGCTTGGGATCGCTCCTCGTACAGGCCCCTCGCGATGCTTAACCTGGACTATAAGATCTTAAGTCGGGTACTGGCTAGTCGTCTGATGCCCCATATGATGGCGCTGGTTCACAGGGATCAAGCCAGATTCATACCATCGCGGAATACAGCGATGAATACAGCGATGAATGTTCGCAGACTCATGCATATCTTGGGATCCGACACCTATGATAAAGAGAAGGACTGCATTTTTGCAGTCGATAGTGAAAAGACCTTCAATAGCCTGGAGTGGCCCTACCTTTTTAACGTTTTGCGGGAATTTGGCTTAGGAGAACACTTTATACGGTGGACGGCGCTGTTGTACAGTGCTTCCACTGCTTGTGAGGTTGCTCGGGGGACGAGACAAGGGTGGCAGTTATCTACTGTTTGCTCTGGCGATGGAGCCCATGGCTGCACACGCCAGGACTGGGAGATATTATTCCAGACTATTGGTGGGGGGACAGATACAGCATATAGCGTTGCTCATGTTCCTGCTAGACCCTGGGGGTGCACTTAGAGGAGCGAAGGATTTGCTGGAGACCTTGGGGAGTATAGCGGGACTGCTGGTGAACTGGACCAAGTCGTATTTGTTCTCCACCAAGTCGGGGAGGGTAGACCAACAGAGTGCGGGGGGAGTCCCGTGGGAGCCCTGCTGCTTGGCTTATCTGGGGACCCAGATTTATCACGATCCTGACGACCTTTTGGAAGGCAATGTGGGACGAGCGTAAAGCACTGCCAAAACCTATTTTGACTTTTGGGAAACTCTTTCGTTGCCCGTTGTGGGTAGAGTTGCTTTGGTGAAGATGGTCACTCTACCCGGGTTCCTCTATTACTTTGGGACGCTCCCCATTTGGATCCCAAGTAAGTTTTTTGCACAGCTTAATACCTTGATTACAGGATTCCTGTGGGGGGCTGGGAAAAGGAGGGTTGCCCTGAACACCATGCAGCAGCCCAGGGTGGAGGGAGGTCTTGCGTTGCCGGACCTTGAGGCCTATTATCATGCCGCACAACTCCAATGGTTTACGAAATCGGTGGCGGGCCCCATCTGGCATCCGGAGGCCATGGGAGGGTCGGATCCGAGTTGGCGACTTATGTCCTGTGTTTTGCTGCAAGCACCACTAACGGATGGGTTAGTGCCACCAGATTTACGCGTGGTGCAACAGTGTTGGGCACGCATGACCAGGAGGGCATGCGTCAAGACCACGTACGCGCCTGAGATCCCGCTGGGGATGTGCGGGATGCTGCCCCTCTGTGGGTGACTGGAGTAAGCTGCAGTCCTGGGAAGAGGCAGGAATCATCACATTGGGTGACCTTTAAGAGGATGGCAATCTCCTCCCCTTTACTGATCTTCGGGAGCGCCATGACCTACTGTGAGGGGACTTTCTATTTCATGCGGCCCTGACAGCAGCTTTCAGGAGGCACTGGCGGAGGGGCCTGGCGGAGCCTGACACGTTTCTTGCCTGTCAGTATATAGTCATAGCAGTTGGGAACTTTTAAGGCGGTGACTTGTCTTTATCGGCGGATTACCCAGGACTTGCGTCACCCCTTAACAGCATTGTGACTCAAATGGAAGGCGGACCTGGGGGAACCCATTGGGGAAGAACCTTGGGGGGCGGTTGTCAAGAGGGTGTGGAAAAGCTCTCGAAATGCACGGTTGCAGCTGATCCAATTTTATGTCTTACATAGGGCGTACCTAACACCCGGCAAAGTTAACAACTATTTTGGGGCGTCATCCACTTTTCCCCGTTGTAATCTCGAAGGGGCGCGGTTTCTACACATGTTCTGGGCCTGCCCACAGCTGGGGGACTATTGGCGAGGTGTGACGACTGCTTTGGCAACTATGTTGGAGAGGGGGATAGTGCTGACGCCACGGGTTTGCTTATTGCATTGGTTCCCGCACACTGCTAAGAACAAAATCACCAGCAAGTTAATTAATTTGGGATTAGTCCTGGCAAAAAGAGAACTTACTGCTCACTGGAACGCGAGGCAAGGGCCTACTCTACCACGCTGGCATAGGGAACTCTTGAAGTGGGCGGAGAGTGAAGGGAACTACAGACTAGGCATGGCCAGGCGAAATGGAAGCCAGAAGACAATGGAAATGGCTCGAGCGTGGGTGGCGCTTTTGGACCTGATTAAGCACCCAACTGAAGATGACAAGAATATACTTGATGGGGTGGAGGGCGCTCAGGCTGAATGTGTGACCGCCACTTGATGACAGAGAGGCATGGTGTGGCCGATATGGGCCTGGCAGGGACCTTTCCCCCGTGTTCACCGGACTGCCCTGGATTGAGATCTACGAGGTAGGGATTCTGGTGGGTGGTACAGGAGATCTGGTCGACTCCCTGAGTATTTTAGTGGTTTGCGGCATGCTTGCGGGGGTGAATAGGGTTGGGGGGCTTTGTTCTGGAGTTGTAAGGCCTGGGAGAGTGGGATGGTTATTGGGAGTTTCTTATTTGAATCCACATTACTGGACTGTAACATATCTGGAGACGAATCGAGCTGTATGCTGGATGACCTATTGGAAGGTGGCGGGGAATTGGCGAGGCACTTCTGGAGACCCCTTGAAGGAATTCTTGGCTGCTGCCAGCTCTGGGACGATCGCAAAAATTTTAATGTATATAATTGTAATACATGTCCCCTTCCCAGCTATTTTCCTATGATGCCCATGGGGCTGTTTGTATTCCTTTTTCGGAAAACCAATAAAAGTTTATTTTAAAAAAAAATCAGTGGCTATCCACCAACACCTAGGGGGTTCAGTACTTTACAACAGGAACTCAAACTACCTAAAATAATTGAAACTGCGTATGCAGAAATAGGCAGGGACAGTTTGGGTGGAAAAGCGTTAAAACCACAACTAATGGGTAGTCCCGAAAAGTACACCTTCAAGCAGACACCTGCTTCATCAGAAAAGAAGTGGGACAATAACAAAAACATAAAGTTAAACAAAACAGATCTCAATCCAGAGGTAGATCTCCTACACAGTAGCCCTCCGAAAGGAGGTATAACCTTAGGAATAGGGACAATATTAGGAAACCTGACAGGTATCAGGATACTGATACACGTTCCTCTCGTTCCTTTCAGGGTTCATCGAAACTCTCTGAGTGGGAAGGACGGTCTTTCAGACAAGAAGAGCATACAAAGTCCAGAGACAAACAACACGCTCAAGAATATACTTTTAAAAAAGAAGATAAATCAAAACATAAGCCACAATTCAAAAAGAAGAAGGTTGCAGGTCTAAAGGTCAGACATACCAAGAATTCTGAGGACTCGACTACTGAACGGGGAATGGGCTCTGACGATGCTAGACCGAAGTAACAATAGTTTGCCAGAACCTGATGGAATTTCTGGCGACAGCGGACTTAAATGATTACATCACAGTGGAAACAACTTATACCAGGGTAAGTGTCTCGCATAAGTTATAAGAAACAACACTCCAAATGGAGGGGGACAAGCCCAGGAAAGTTAGATGTCTCTTTTGGGAGAACCTGACATTTGGCTATGACATTTTGTTAGCTGAACAAGATTGGCCGCCAGCATTCATCATAGACTGCCCTAGGGGAGAAACAGTAATTTTACCAGCATTTCCGACCCTGTTCCCATTTATCTAAAATATACATATGCATGGGAGTGGGCGGTAGTCCTAGCCCCGGCATTATACGAAAACCATGTTGGATGGGATGAGAAATCAACCCACCGCATTATTCCATTAAAGAATACACCTACTGCACAGAGGTAGTATCCAATAAAGCAAGAAGCTAAAAATCAGGTCAGGGAGATCTTAGATCAACTTGAATACCAAGGGGTGATCGAAACGAGCACTTCTAGTTTTGAATTACAGACATTTAAAAACTTGCACTGAAACATTTGCAGTACAAAAGGCACACAGTGCCGCATTAATGAATAACATTGTGCGGAAAAAATACAAAAAGACGCAAAAATATAGCGCCTGAAAGAAGGTATTTACCCGCATTCTCTGTGTTAGGCGCCCAGCGTCAATGTTGCATCTCCCCCAGCGGTATAAGAGCAGCCCGGGGTTATTTTCAGCCAGAGTAACTGAAATACTTCAAAATTTGGATGAAGAGTCATTGTCCTATGTGGAGGATATTTATCTAACGGACGATGACCTGGAGGAACACTTGACCAGACTAAATGCCATAATATTGGGTTTGCCTCTGAGGGCTATAAATTTAATTTAAAAAAATCAAATGTAGCCCACCTCAATGTCTTTTTTTCTTGGATAAGAGCTTTCAAGTGAAGAAAAAAAAGCCTAGCAGCTAACATTTTAGAAAAGTGTGCGCTGCTCCAACATCCAAAATTATAAAAAAAACTTACAATCAATCCTGGGATTCCTGAACTTTGGCAGAACATACATTTTGGATTTCTCAGAAAGAATAAAACCTTTCTACGATTTAATAAAACCTGACTTTTCAGTTAGACAGTGGACACAGGAATACACAGATATCCTTTGTTCCCTACAAGCTGATATGATAGCTTCCAAACATTTACAAACACGCGTAAACATACGCAACCTGGTGATCCGTATAGTTGCGGGTCAATCAGGGTACACCTACCTAACTTATAATGAAGGTGAGACAGTACCAATAGTATACAAAACACATTTGTACACAAATGCTGAGATGCACTTTGCATCAACAGAAAAAATTCTAACAGCAGTACAGACTGCTGTAGTGAGAGAAAGAGCACTGGCTCAAGGGAAACGTATACTTGTCGTTACTCCAGTTCCGGCCCTAGACTCTGCAACAAAGGCAAGAGTTACCAACGCTAAAGCCTTACATCCAAAATGGATACAATGGGCTAATTCTCTTACTGCAACAGATGTAGAATACAGGTACGACCCAAGTCTAAAAACACAAGCATTTCTGCAATACGAACAAGAATATCCTCTACCAAATGAAATAATGCCTCTGAATCAGTATGAATATATAATTTACACTGACGGGCCTGCTCAGCCGACCATAGAAAGTAAACAGCAATACAGCACCGCATGTGCTATCGTTAAAGGACACATTCAGGATGGAAAGTTTCATCCGAGTTGTACAAAAACCCAGTCTCTAGGAAAGTGCACAACGCAGCTGGCAGAAGTAAAAGCCCTGTTACTGGGACTGGTAAATACGGATCGAGAATTCCCCACACTAATCGTGTGTGATTCCTTTTACTGTTTACAGTCTTACAATTAATATTTACACCACTGGGGACAAAATGGGTTCAAGGATGCAAAAGATGGCACAATTAAGCACAAAACGCCATGGGAACAGGTGGTGGAGTTGAAAAACGAGAATCCAAGGGCTCCTGTGATACACACACTGAGTCATCAACGTCATGGCGTTCACGTTGAAGGGAATTCATTGGCTGACGAAGCTGCAAAGGGGGGTGTACGTACGGCTTCGGTAGCTGCAATCACTCATTCAAAAACGAGAATAGACGGTCATATTATGAATGCGATTATTGCTTCATGCAATAATATGGCAGTACCGAAAAAATTTCCACTCAAGTACTCCAACAAATTAGATGCAAATAACGTTCCATTTGCTTAGATTCCTGGAGTGGGGGATAGAGTAATACCAAATATGGATCGCAGTTTAGGATTGATATTAGCAGCACACGAGGGTATATGTTCTGCACACACAGGAGTTACAGCGACTGTTTGTCTTCTGAAACAGCACTACTGGTCACCAGGATTAACAAAGCAAACTAAGGACTATGTCTTGAAATGCGACATCTGTCAGAAAATGAAAGGCTCCACCGTAACACGTCCAGCGCAGACACCATTGCTAATATCAAACAAACCACTCGCTTGTATTTATTTGGGCCACTGCGGCCCCTTACAAACATATGGGGCTTACAAGTATATCATGGTTGAAGTGGATTCCTGCTCTAGATTCCTAGATTCCCATGGGTGTGGCCCCAGCGCTCGGCTGACGCTCGATCTGTTATAAAAGATTTGCGAGTCAATATAGGGACATACGCAATTGGCAGATTATATTCTGACTGTGGCCCTGCGTTTAGCTCTAGGGCTTACAAGAAAGCAATAGGACGTTTGGGTGTAGCATTGCAGTGCTCCTTTCTGTACCATCCCGAGGGAAATTTGGTTGTGGAGAAGAAAAACCGGGACTTAAAGCAGTCTTTAACAGCTAGTGTATTAGGCTCGGGTGTGAGTTGGGTAAAACATCTGTATGGGGTACAAAGAGCATTGAATAACATGCCAAGAAACTCTCTAGCGGGTGTCACTCCTTATGAGGTCCTATTTGGGACAAGAATGTGGGTTCCTGATCTTGATTGTGAATGCACAGTGGTGGATGAAAAACCTTATGACATCCATAAACGTTTGGCTGTTTTACAGGAGCTAAATGAATCCAGGGCACTACAAAGTAATGTCTTGGTGAAGCGGACCGCCACTGGGTAGTCTAGTCTGTCACGGCAAGACCTGTCTAAGTTGGGGTCCTGGTCTGAGAAAAAAATGGCTGACAAAAAGGAATTTGGGCCATGATACAGAAAGCCTGTACCTGTCCTGGCAGTTGAAGGAACAAGAACAGTACTTCTGCTACCTCTTGCCAGTAAAAAAGGAGAAAACATTTGTCTCAATAGACCTAATCAAACCACACTATGTGGCCGATACTGAGTAGTAGGCCATGTGGACTCCTGAGTAACAGACACCCTCCTCTCGCAACTATACAAGAAGTTCAAACAGAAAGACTCATCACGTTTGAGAGTCATCTGCACGAAATGATGGACTATGCAACAATGCCATGGAACTCGGTCCTCTTGAAACTGAAGTTCAAACTCAGAACTTAAATGAACGACAAATTTCAATTCGACCAAACACGAATATCTATGTCAACATCCCCCAACAAGCTACAGTTTCCACAAGACCTGCGGAAATACCGAAAATTGATCGAACTGCATCTGGCTATTTTATTGACTTTGATACTTTTTCATTGGATCCAAGTGAACCTGAAACGATTTCAGCCCAAAAATCTTGCCAACAGCAAATTAAAGATTTTCGGAACTTTCTTAGAAAGACTCACCTGGTATCACCTTGGGTGGAACTCTGGGTAACTACCGGGATACTTTTCTTTCTTTTCTGGACAGGCTTAGTGACTGTCTAGTATGTTTATAAATGGAACTTATCTTCGAGAAAGCTCTGCAGCACAAAAGTAAATGTGATTCTGAAATCACATCTAACATCACATTGTGAAAAAAGTAGGCCTATACGGTGAACTTTGCTCCATTCGCGGAGTTTGCAGAGTTTTATGCACTCCGCGGAGCTCGCAGAGTGCAGAAAACACTGCTTCGCGATGTGCAGCAGAGTTTTTTCCCTGCTCACAATTTCTACCCGAGCAGCAGGATTACCAGCACAAACTGCAGTTTCCACTGCACTCCACCACTCGCGGAACTTTACGGAGTTTTTTTGTAACTTTGCGGAGTTTCATGTAGCAAAACTACGCCCTGACCTGGAAAAAAGAGACCTATCATCAGTGAACATTACAGCAGTTCCTATACCTGACGGTATCGTGTGGGACAAGGTTGATTACGATATATTTGGCCTGATCGAACTTTTAACAATACCACATTTATTTAAAATTTGAATGAGGGATATCATTACCTCCAGTACTTTTTCCGATGATTGGGATTATGAAACTGTAAATAATATGTTGTCTGATTTAGAAAAATCTGCTGCGTTTTCTAACAATGAAATGTTGGAAGACACATCAGACTTTGAAACAATGTATTGCTATCAACATTATGGTCATCATTTTCTGCATAAAACTGCTAATCCTAGGAATGTTTTCACATACCACCAATGGGAACATTGCCCGACAATGCCGAAAAGCAGTTCAAGGACGTTTGCACTGAAAATTCCATATTTTTCAGGGTTTAACACGTCAGATCCAGCCTCATATTATTATACGGTTGCACAAACACCAGCACAGAAAAATATACTGACAAACACCAAACAAATTTTTTCTGCTTCCTTTATTGCCCAATTGTCTGAACAAGGTTACGACTTATGGAAAGGCACTATAGACTTAACATCTGTCTGGGGTACTAGAGACTGGCAGGGGCAGGGAACAGAAGCGCTATTTCGAGCATGCCTTATTCCTCAGCAAATCATGTTTTCAAATGAAACTGTGCAACAAACTACCTGTCTTGAAATAGCCAAGAACAAGGATTTAAACTTACCTCGGTTGCCAACACCATCACATACCGAGGGCAACAATACATCACAGGAAGGGATTACACTAGAGGACATGATGCAATAGAATAGATCAGTCCCTTCCCGCCACCGCCGCTTTTCCCCGCCCCTTTTTCTATTCTGTACCCTCCCCGCTCCCGCCTCCCAGCTGCTCCGCCCACCCGCGCACTTGGCCTTAAAAGGCGACCGTGCGACGCAGGTGAGTGTGACCCACTTGTGGGACACCCCCGCGCCGCACGGCCACCAGCTGCTGCGTGTGCCCCCTGCCTGCCCTCTGCCTCGCTGCCTGCCTCGTTGCCGGCTGCCCCCGCTGTAGTTGTTTTTGCCTTGTTTTCACTGTTTTCACTGTAATTTGTGCCTGTTTTTATTATTTCGTTGTGCCTCTGTTTTGGTTTCCTTCCTTGTTGTCCGCCTACCTCGCCGCCCTCCGCTCTCCCTTCCCGCCACCGCCGCTTTTCCCCGCCCCTTTTTCTATTCTGTACCCTCCCCGCTCCCGCCTCCCAGCTGCTCCGCCCACCCGCGCACTTGGCCTTAAATGGCGACCGTGCGACGCAGGTGAGTGTGACCCACTTGTGGGACACCCCCGCGCCGCACGGCCACCAGCTGCTGCGTGTGCCCCCTGCCTGCCCTCTGCCTCGCTGCCTGCCTCGTTGCCGGCTGCCCCCGCTGTAGTTGTTTTTGCCTTGTTTTCACTGTTTTCACTGTAATTTGTGCCTGTTTTTATTATTTCGTTGTGCCTCTGTTTTGGTTTCCTTCCTTGTTGTCCGCCTACCTCGCCGCCCTCCGCTCTCCCTTCCCGTCACCGCCGCTTTTCCCCGCCCCTTTTTCTATTCTGTTCCCTCCCCGCTCCCGCCTCCCAGCTGCTCCGCCCACCCGCGCACTTGGCCTTAAAAGGCGACCGTGCGACGCAGGTGAGTGTGACCCACTTGTGGGACACCCCCGCGCCGCACGGCCACCAGCTGCTGCGTGTGCCCCCTGCCTGCCCTCTGCCTCGCTGCCTGCCTCGTTGCCGGATGCCCCCGCTGTAGTTGTTTTTGCCTTGTTTTCACTGTTTTCACTGTAATTTGTGCCTGTTTTATTATTTCGTTGTGCCTCTGTTTTGGTTTCCTTCCTTGTTGTCCGCCTACCTCGCCGCCCTCCGCTCTCCCTTCCCGCCACCGCCGCTTTTCCCCGCCCCTTTTTCTATTCTGTACCCTCCCCGCTCCCGCCTCCCAGCTGCTCCGCCCACCCGCGCACTTGGCCTTAAATGGCGACCGTGCGACGCAGGTGAGTGTGACCCACTTGTGGGACACCCCCGCGCCGCACGGCCACCAGCTGCTGCGTGTGCCCCCTGCCTGCCCTCTGCCTCGCTGCCTGCCTCGTTGCCGGCTGCCCCCGCTGTAGTTGTTTTTGCCTTGTTTTCACTGTTTTCACTGTAATTTGTGCCTGTTTTTATTATTTCGTTGTGCCTCTGTTTTGGTTTCCTTCCTTGTTGTCCGCCTACCTCGCCGCCCTCCGCTCTCCCTTCCCGCCACCGCCGCTTTTCCCCGCCCCTTTTTCTATTCTGTACCCTCCCCGCTCCCGCCTCCCAGCTGCTCCGCCCACCCGCGCACTTGGCCTTAAAAGGCGACCGTGCGACGCAGGTGAGTGTGACCCACTTGTGGGACACCCCCGCGCCGCACGGCCACCAGCTGCTGCGTGTGCCCCCTGCCTGCCCTCTGCCTCGCTGCCTGCCTCGTTGCCGGCTGCCCCCGCTGTAGTTGTTTTTGCCTTGTTTTCACTGTTTTCACTGTAATTTGTGCCTGTTTTTATTATTTCGTTGTGCCTCTGTTTTGGTTTCCTTCCTTGTTGTCCGCCTACCTCGCCGCCCTCCGCTCTCCCTTCCCGCCACCGCCGCTTTTCCCCGCCCCTTCTTCTATTCTGTACCCTCCCCGCTCCCGCCTCCCAGCTGCTCCGCCCACCCGCGCACTTCGCCTTAAATGGCGACCGTGCGAACGCGCAGCGGCCACGCGCAGCGGCCACGCGCAGCGGGCGCGCCGATTGCGCGCCGAAGGCGCGCCAAAGGTAAGCCCGTCTGCGCCCGTCCGCGCCTGGACCGCGCCCAGTGCCAGGACCCCTGGCCCACGACGAGGACCCCGACCGACCCGCCTGACGTACTCCGCCGCAACCCTCACCGCACTCAACACCGGCCGACTCCCAGAATGCCATCAAGCCACTCCACGAAGTACCCACGGACCTTTCAGCTGCCACGCCTGCAAGTTCTCCTGCATCCGGACCAGCCTCGCACAAGCACCCACCAAGTCGAACACCAGCAGCACCCACCTCAAGTGCATCCTGCTCAACACCCGCTCCGTCCACAGACACGCCATCGAACTCTGGAACCTTCTAGACGCCACAGCCCCCGACGTTGCCTTCCTCACGGAGACCTGGATGAACGCCTCTTCAGCTCCCGACATCGCCATCGCTATCCCAGAGGGCTACAAGATCGTCCGGAGGGACCGAAACGCCAACCAGATGGGAGGAGGCATCGCCATCATCCACAGGAACACCATCCGTCTCACGACCAGCACCGACAACACCCTGACCAGCGCCGAACACCTGCATTTCCAGATCCACACCAACCCGAAGACCACCCTCAGAGGCACCCTGATCTACCGACCCCCTGGACCATGCACACAATTCAGCGAGGACATCGCCGACTTCGTCAGCCCGCATGCCCTCCCCTCCGCTGACTACATCCTCCTGGGAGACCTCAACTTCCATCTGGAGAACAACAACGACCGCAACACCAGCACCCTGCTCGACAACCTCGCCAACCTTGGACTCAAGCAACTGGTGTCCACCCCCACCCACCTCGCCGGACACACACTCGACGCAGTCTTCTCTTCCAGCACAGACATCGACTTCAGCCACGCCACAGAGCTTCAATGGACGGACCACAGATGCGTCCACTTCACCTTCAAGAGAACGACGACCCACCAACACCAGCAACAGGCCGCCCGCAGAAGCTGGAACAAGATCACAGCAGACCAGCTCGCCACCTCCCTGAGCCAGCACCCTCCTGCCAGCTCAGCGAACCCCAGCCAGGCCGCCGACAACCTCACGAAATGGATCAGCAACTGCGCAGACGAACTCGCCCCACTGAGGACCCCGCCTAGAAGACCCGGCAGCAAGAAGGCCCCATGGTTCACCGACGAACTCAAGAGCTCCAAGAAGAACTGCCGAGCCCTCGAGAAAGTCTGGAGAAGGGAACCGACACCGGACAACAGGACCTCCTTCAAACTTGCCACCCGGAAACACCACCAACTGATCCGCGCCGCCAAGAAAACAGCATTCAAGGACCGGCTGGACAACAACGCACACAACTGCAAGGAACTCTTCAACATCGTGAAAGAGCTTTCCAACCCCAGCGCAGGAAACAACGACATCACCCCATCGCAAGACCTCTGCAACTCCCTTGCTTCATACTTCCACAACAAGATCGCGGACATACACAACAGGTTCAACAACCAACCAACGCACACCATGACCGAACAACCACCCCCCACCGCCACCCTCCACGCCTGGACCCCGATCAGCACCGAAGACACCATCCGCACGATGAACTCCATCCACTCCGGATCACCGACCGACCCCTGCCCTCACCACGTCTTCAACAAGGCCGACGCTGTCATCGCACCCCACTTGCGAGACATCATCAACACATCCTTCGACACCACCATCTTCCCTGAGAGCTGGAAACACGCCGAACTCAGCGCTCTACTCAAGAAACCAACAGCGGACCCCACCGACCTCAAGAACTACCGCCCCATCTCGCTCCTCCCGTTTCCAGCCAAAGTCATCGAGAAGACAGTCAACAAGCAGATGGCCGCCTTCCTCGAGACGAACGGATCCCTCGACCCCTCACAGTCCGGCTTCCGAGCCAATCACAGCACCGAGACAGCCCTCATCGCCGCCACCGATGACATCCGAGCCCTGATGGACAATGGAGAAACAGCGGCCCTCATCCTCCTAGACCTCTCCGCGGCATTCGACACGGTCTGCCACCGCACCCTAGTACGGCGCCTCAGCAACATCGGAATCCAGGACAAGGCGCTGGAATGGATCATCTCCTTCCTCGACGGAAGAACACAGAGAGTCCGCCTACCACCGTACAAGTCAGAGGCCTCCGAAGTCATCTGCGGCGTCCCTCAAGGATCATCTCTGAGCCCCACCCTCTTCAACGTCTACATGAGCCCCCTCGCGGCCATCGTACGCAAACACAACCTCAGCATAATCTCCTACGCTGACGACACCCAGCTGATCCTCTCCCTGACCAACGACCCCGCCGCCGCCAGAGCCAACCTGCACGAAGGGATGAAAGAGGTAGCCGAGTGGATGACGACCAGCCGCTTGAAACTGAACTCGGACAAGACGGAGGTCCTCATCCTGGGCTCCTCACCCTCCGCCTGGGACGACTCCTGGTGGCCTCCCGCCCTGGGCACCGCACCCAAACCGACAGACCATGCACGCAACCTGGGCTTCATCCTGGACTCCTCCCTCTCCATGACCAGGCAAGTCAACAACGTCTCCTCGGCGTGCTTCAACATCCTACGCATGCTACGGAAGATCTTCTGGTGGATCCCCACCGAGACCAGGAATACTGTCACCCAGGCCCTCGTCACCAGCCGACTGGACTACGGCAACGCCCTCTACGCCGGTACCACCGCCAAGCTCCAGAAAAGACTCCAGCGGATCCAGAACGCCTCAGCCAGACTCATCCTCGACATCCCACGAACCAGCCACATCTCCGGACATCTGAGAGACCTTCACTGGCTCCCCGTCAACAAAAGAATCACCTTCCGCCTCCTCACCCACGCACACAAAGCCCTACACGACCAAGGCCCGAGCTACCTCAACAGCCGAGTCAACTTCTACGCTCCCAAACGCCACCTCCGATCAACCACCCACGCCCTCGCCGCCATCCCCCGCATCCGAAGAGCGACTACAGGAGGAAGGTCCTTCACCTACCTGGCCGCCAAGACCTGGAACTCCCTCCCGACCAACCTGCGCCTGACCCAAGACCACCTCTCCTTCAGGAAGAAGCTGAAGACCTGGCTGTTCGAGCAGTAGCTGCACCCCCCCCCCCCCCCCCCCCAGCGCCTTGAGACCCTACGGGTAGGTAGCGCGCTTTTGTAAGTGTCCTTGATTGATTGATTGACAGACACCAATAGATGTCAGGAAAGATTCAAGGGTACAGCCGAAGGGTTTAGTATCAACAGGCCAGATCCACGATATGTACAGAGAGAACATCCAGGGGTAGTGACTTCATACAGTGTTGGGAACTTATGCCTCGATTGGCTAAAAACCTCAACACTTACTCTGGTGAAACAACACTTATCCTTACTTACAGAGGATGTGGACCTACTGGGTTTTTTATTAGGTCCTAGGGAGCCACGTCATAAACGTTTCTATTATGCTGTCTATAATGAGATTTGAAAATATCACAAGACGCTGCTGAGAGATTACGAGAAATAGATCATATAAACCTAGAGAAAGCTCTAGCAGTGGTTGACAATGAGTTAACTACACTAACATCCAGGATATATTCACTAGGCAACATTGTATCTTCTGCTATTGATGTACAAGAGCAGGATCTGTCCATATTACAACACGGGCAATCACAATTGCATTCTATTATGTTATTTATTTTTTATAATCTTTTTTATTAAATGAATCAACATAAAAACATTACAACAAAGACAAATGCAGTGCGGTGCAGTCAGCAACATTCCCAGGTAGTCACAATATATTCATACAATAAAGGCAAAACGTATCAAAGGGTCTACAATACAATCACATGTTTTGTAGTTTCCATTATAATCCAAACATTAAATGTATTCTTTATCAATCACCGATGGGGGGATATCACTGAAAGGGGTACAGAGCAAACCCCTACTCTCATTCCTCGGACACCAAATTTTTGTCATTTATGCGGGCAGCCCCTTCTTTCGTAGATAACCCTCTCTGCTTGCATACACCAATCCACATCTGTCTCCCAGTCAGTGCGTCGTAGTTGAACCCCACCCTTCCATGTTCTGGCAATATTGCGTTTAGCCACCATACAACCCAAAGAGACCCATAGTTTCTCCGTCTGTGACAGATCCGAGGCTTCCCAGATATTTAAGAGAGAGAGCCGGGGAGAGACGTCACTAGGTACCGACCTTATCCGGGACATAGTGGAAATAACCTTATCCCTGTATGTCTGGAGGATCAGGCATTCCCACCATTGCTGTATGTAGGTACTGGTTTGGCCGCATCCCAGAGGACAGGCCGGGGAATCAAGCACACCAATTTTGACAAGTAACGAGCTAGTATAGTAGGTTCGGTGGAGCAGTTTAAGTTGAATGAGTTTAAAACGAGAGCGGATAGCCACCTCACGCGGAGAGGCTAGGTCCTCCCGCCAGTCGTCATCATTTATGTCACCTGTTTCATCCATCCATTTTGCACGAGTTTTCTCCTGGGCATCTGGTGTGTTGTTGAGGATTTTACGATAGGTCAATGAGATAGCTTTCTCCTGAAGGTGATCGTCCAACAGTCTATCCTCCAGGGGCGAGGAGACAGGCAAGTCCGTTGCTTTAGGGATCGCTCTGTGAAGAGCATTATGGGCCTGGAGGTAATGAAAGGTCTCCGCCACCGGCAGTTGGTAGTCTCTCTGCAGGTTGTTAAAAGGAATCACCCCGCCCGTTTTCCATATATCTCCGACCTTCGAGAGGCCGATCAGGTCCTATTTATCAAACCTTGGTTGCTTGGACAACATGCCTAGTTGGCAAGAGTCAAGCAATGGAGTAACTTGCGTAATTCTATCTTTCCAACCGAGAGCAGCTGTGGCCTTATGCCATAGAGCGACCGTGGTGGACGTTGTGGTGAATCTGGGCGTGTGTTTTGCGTCGCCGTAGAGTGCCCTGAAGTAGTTACCCGAAAGCATATTGTGCCTATCCATCCTATAGGCGGGATCCACAGTGGGTCGATGCATCCAATGGTTCAGAACCACTAACTGCAAGGCCCTACAGTAGGCTCTAAGGGCAGGCAAGGCAATGCCACCGTCATACCAGCTTTTTGTGAGCTTGGTGAGGGCGATACGGCGAGTACCATGGTTCCAGAGCAAGGCCCTCACCTCAGAGTCAATGAACTGAAAATAATGAGAGGGCACCAAATGGGGCGTGTTCTGTAGAACATACAAAAAACATGTAAGTGCCATCATTTTGTAGAGGGCAGCCTTGCCTAACAGCGTAAGGGGCAGTGTTTTCCAGTGCTGCACATCCGCTCGAAGGCGGCGCAGTGGGGGCAAAATATTCCGATCATGAAAGACGGCGGAATCAAGTGTGATGTATATTCCTAGGTTCTGAAAGCCATCCGTGACTAATTTGGCCTCGCAGTCCGAGGGGAGCGATGGGGCGTTCCGCTCAAGACATATATCAGTGATTTGTGCTAATTTAAAGTGTAGCCAGAGTATTTTTGGAAGAGAGTAAAAATATGTAATACTCTGTGGATAGAAAAACGGGGTTTGACTAAATAGAGCAAGATATCATCGGCATAGAGGGAAATCTTGTCCCTCCAATCCACCGACCAATTGAGACTCCTGATGAGGGGATCCCCCCCTATCCAGATAGCCAGCAGTTCAAGAGCTAGAGCAAAGAGCAGTGGCAAAAGAGGGCCGCCCTGCCTTGTACCCTTCTCTAGAGCAAAGATTGCAGACTGACCTCCATTCACCGCAATCCGAGCTAGGAGTTTAGAATAAAGAAGGCGCAACCAGGACAAAAACTGAGCTCCGAACCCATTTCTTTCAAGTGAGGCAAACAAAAAGGGCCATTCAATCATATCGAATGCCATTTTGGCATCAAGAGACATAATGACGGAGTCCTTCTGTATGGTGGGGGCCCAACCCAGAACCACGTAGAGGCGATGGAGATTCAGTGCAGTGTTTCTGGCAGGCATAATACCGGATTGGTCCGGGTGTATCAGGTTGTGGAGATAAGGTGAAAGACGCAAAGTCAGGGGCGTAGCCAAGCCGGCGGCGAAGATGGCCGCTAGCTAGAGAGGCTCGTACCATCAGCCTGGCCCAGCGGCGATTTTCCCCGGAACAAGCGGCATAATCTGCACCGAAACCACCACCGCCGACAGCGGAAGTGGTGCTGGTGCTGAGGCCCTGATTGCGGCGCCCCTGCCCATGATTGACCCGGGGAATCATCATGGAACGTGTGGACCGGGCCTGCCGGCGTGGCTCTTACGAGCGCCTGGTCCACCTGAGGAATGTTTTGGAGGCCCTGCAAAGGGCAGGCCTCACTATCAAGGCTACTAAGTGCCAGATAGGGAAGAGTCAGACTGTGTACCTGGGCCACCTTGTAGGTGGAGGCCAGGTTCAACCATTGCAGAGCAAAATCCAAACCATAATGGAATGGATTGCTCCAACTACCCAAACTCAGGTGAGAGCCTTCTTAGGCCTGACTGGGTACTATAGGAGATGTGTCAAAGGGTATGGATCAATAGTGACACCCTTGAATGACTTAACTTCTAAAAAGATGCCCAAAAAGGTTCAGTGGACAGCTAGCTGTCAAAAGGCATTTGATGACCTGAAGCAGGACATGTGCACTGCTCCTATTCTGCAGAGTCCTGACTACTCCAAGGAGTTCATTGTCCAAACAGATGCATCTGAATTGGTGGTAGGGGCTGTACTGTCACAGTTGAATGATGAAGGTCAGGATAAGCCAGTAGCGTTCATAAGCAGAAGGATGACCCCTAGAGAGAAACATTGGTCAGCCATTGAGAGGGAGGCCTTTGCTGTGGTTTGGGCTCTGAAGAAGTTGAGGCCATACTTGTTTGGTACTCTCTTCCTTGTTCAGACAGACCATAAGCCCCTCTTATGGCTAAAACAAATGAAGGGTGAAAACCCCAAACTGCTTAGGTGGTCCATTTCCCTACAGGGGATGGACTTTACAGTGGAACATAGACCTGGGAGTAACCATGCCAATGCAGATGGACTCTCTAGGTATTTCCACTTAGAACATGAAGACTCAACTGGTCAAGATTAGTTTAATGTCCCTACGTTTGAGGGGGGGGTGTGTGGGAGAGTAGGATCTGCTTCACATGGGTACCCCCACTTTTTGCTGGTGTTTCACTGTTTTTCGACGTTAGTCTGGCTGTGGCCCTGCTAATCAGGCCCACAGCCTAGCTGCTTCCTCTCTAAAATGTTTTGCATGTACATTAGGTACATATCTAATTGGGTTCTGGAGTGCCTTATAAGCCCCTAGTATAGGGTATACTATGTACCTAGGGCATAGGTACCTCAGAGGCCTACCAGGGGCTGAAGCATGTATTATGCCACCCCTGGGAAGTACTCAAAAATGACACCACAGGTCTGCTACTGCAGCCTGGGTAAGGTGGTGCATGCACCCCTTATTGTGGTATAGGCTACATATATCACTACCATTGCACACACATATAAAACCTATAAGTCATTCCTATGGCAGGCCTTAACAATCCTGAAGGCAGAGTGCTTGGATTTTATGTGAGAGGGTGCCCATGCATGAGCAGAGCCCCTCCGCAGCGTTCGGAGTACCTCCTCTGATGCTGTTTGTGGTGCAGCCAGACTATATACTCTTAAGTGCATTATAACCTCACGGTAAATGCTAACTTTGGACTGGCTGCACGGAAACATGTCATGTTTGGTGTCAAACACTTTGGAATACTTGATTACTAGTTGGGATGATTGTAAACTGGATGGAAATGGCGCTCACTATATGCAGTAAGTATTTCGTAGCTCAAATTCTTACTGTAGGTGCCCAGGGAGGAGGTAATCATCCAACACCTCACCATTCAGATCAGCAGATCCGTGCAAACTTTAAATCAAGCCCTGGCACACATTTATATTCAGTATAACATGTCAATAACATACGTTTCTAGGTGCATACATAAAGACAAATTAATAATTTAATGATTTTTCTTGTAGTGACTCCAGCCAACACGTGTTTCGTCGTTCGGGACAAGACACCCGCGACTTCCTCAGGGCTGGAAAACATACATAAAAGCAGAGTGTAATCCCAACCATTCGGGCATCAATAATACAGTCATTGTTATGTGAATTAAAAGTGGTCCCAACTGTGCTCATCAAGTCACCTCATATATCCCTAAAGAACGTGCAAATGCATCCAACATAGGACAGTGGAATAAATATATCCTGTGTCGAGAACATTTCCAATCATCATATTCCTGTGTCGATCAATAAGTGGTGTCTAACATACCAAGCCAAACAATATTGATGTCCACCCTAGAGACAAAAGGGGTGGACCCATGATAGGTTGGGGGATGGATAAGAGTAGTCATGCAATTCATAACCACCATGCAAGTGGCATCCTATCTGCATATTGTATGAAGGTCAGCTTGCTGGGAGAACATGTCGTGTTTGGTGTCAAACGCTTTGGAATACTATCCCCCCCACCTCCCAGGTCAGGCGGCGGGGGTAGCATTCCACCCTTCTAGAGGGAGAGACATGTTCACACTGGTCTAACCGGTAAAGACTTTCTAAAGCCCTGGCATCACAAAATGGATGCCACTGCCACAGACACGGGTCTGGCCTCCTGCTGCTGACCGAAACTCGGGCAGGGGAGGCCTGGACAATAGGTTTCCTGTCCCAGGGAGGTGTAAGCACCTCCCCAGACAGGCAGATGTGTATTGGGGCTGGGCGGGAGCACTATCTGGTGCTTTGAAGTCCTGCACTTGGGGCACACTTGGTGTCCCTGTGCATAGTCCAGTTCAAACCGGTTGCAGGGGCTACCTGCTCTCGAGCGATACTCGACAAAGGAAACGGGTGTAACCACCCCTCTTTCCAAACCCTCCCATAGGTGGGTCCCTAGAGTATGTCCAACCCCCAGACTTAGTATAAGTATGGGAACCCAGTCCTTGAGACTTTAGATTACCCTGGATGAAACTCTGCAACATATATCCTGGACCTTCTACGTTCTATTTCAACTAGAAGACTGAAGAAATCTCCCTAGGGGTCAAGGAGTGACTCCCCTGCTTGGCAGGCACCAAAGAAGCAACTGTCTGGTCTGCAACTCTGAAGCTCCTGCCGGACACCAAAGTCTTTGCATCACCAGAGGTAGATTTCCAGACTTCTTCGAGGCTACCGTGAGTCCACAGCAAAGCTGAGGCCCGTGGCTATCGTGGGTGACGTGGAATCGTGACCCCTGGACACCGTGATCTTTTGTAGGCCTGGGCGAAAATTTCGTTCCGTTCGCGGAAATTGCGATAATTTGACATTTTCGCGTTCCGCGGAGAGCGCGAAAATGTCAAAATTTCCGCTTTCCGCAGCTTGGCGATAATTTGTTTCTTGATCGCGCTGTAAAATAATACATTCTCGAGCGCGCGCGATTGCCTCACCTGAATCCCTGCGTTCGCCGCCAAGTTTTCTTGATCCGGTCGCGTTCTCCATGAGATGTTGGATTGTTTTTAGCCATTTGCGCTGTCTCGCGACAGTTCGCGCCCGCAGTGACGTCATGCGTCGCGCGATCACGTCTTTCTTCTCGCGATCATGCACCGCGAGACAACTCAAAACAAGATGGCCGCGCCCGCGAGCAACCACATGGGTAAGTTGGCGACCTGCAACCATGCAGAAAATCTCGCGAACATGCGGGAAAAAAAAATCCGCATCTTCGCGATATTTCCGCTTGTTTGCGATAATTTTAAACATTTTCACGATAATTTGCGAAAGGGGATTTCGCAAATTCCGCCCACCCCTAATCTTTTGCCGGTCCATCATCTTCCTGGTCTTCCTCGAAGTTGTGCTTTGGGCTCCGAGTAGCCCCAGCCTTGAGCACCTCCTGCACCGAAGATCTCTGGCCTCCACTCCACGAGTGACCCATGGGCCAGTTTCAAGTGTGACCGCTCGAGGCTCCTACGCGATCGCTAGCCCGTTGGCTAGTGGGTCCCACGAAGGCAACTCCTCTTCTGCTTGGGCTTTCCTGGTTGCGACAGACGTGCCCTGACTTACCCTTGCTGGGGGAGTCCCCCAGACCTTGCTGGTCTGCACCGACGTCCTTTTTCTATTTCCACGTTACTTGCCATTGCCAAGGCTTGTTGGGTCCATCCTGGTTGCCGACACCGCAGCACTCGACAGACTTTGTGGCACAGCTCGAATCCAGCTCCTGGTTGTCGTCGATGCCTCCTGGACCTCGTGGCTGAAGAGTTAAGTCACCCGTCAACTCACCTGAAGCACCCAACATCTGTGGGCATTGGACTATCGTGCCCCTGGTCACTGGTAAGTGGTAAGAATATTTGTAGTTTGCAAAAATCGACACAGAAGATATTTCCCAGAAAAACAGTCAATGGTTTCCTATGGGAGAAAATTGAGTTAGTGGTAAGTACGGTTGTAAGTACTTTCCGAGGTCAGTGCTGGGCACCAAGATCCAGCGCTGGGATCTCTCATAATAGCATGTAAGTATTTCCGTTTTCGTTACTCGGTTGATTTTAGGTGAGTATTTTAAAGTTTAGAAACTCCACACTTAGAAGAAATTTCAGAAGAAACCAGTCAATGTTACCCTATGGAAGAAAAGTGTGTTATCGGCTTTTGGGTAAGTACTCGACTGGCAGAGTTAAGGTTCTGGGCATAGACTCAGGGGTCTCCCAGGGTCAGGTAAGTACAGTTGGTACACCCTCAGCGGCACAGGGGCAGCCGGGTGCAGAGTGAGTTAGGCCCAGTGTTATCCTATGGGAGGCAGGGGGGTCTTGGTTGGTGCCTGCTGACTAGCAGGTCACCCGGCTGTGGGAGCTGAGCTCCTGGTCACTTGCTCAGGGCAAATTGGGAAGTAGGTAGGAGTAGAAGTTGCACTGCCAGGGCCACTCGGGCGGCTGGGTGCAGGGTGCTTTTAAGTCTTCGGGCACTCAATGGATTTCAACGGGAAAGCTCAAGGACGAACAAAGGCTGCAAGGTCGGGGACGAAGATTCTTCAGGTGCCACCACCACTTCGAGAGGTAAGTTGGGTAGTTGGAGGATAGGTAGGTACCCAGGAGTCGGGCACAGGGGGACCCCGGCGCCGGGTGCAGGGGTGCCTTTTGATGTCGGGAAATCTTACCCTCTGTTGATCGCGGTTGGGGGGGTCCCTGGTTCTGAGGCTACAGGCATTGTCAGGAGCGTCGAGGTGGGTCCTTGGGTACCGGATTCGGGGTCACAGTCGCCGGGGGGGCGTCCTCGGGGTCTTTGTCCACTCCGGCACAGGCCAGGCTTGGCGGGTGCAGAGTGTGCAGGGTTTGCGGTTCCGGGCTGATGCCAGGGGTTAGAAACTTGCTTTGAGCAGAGCCACTGCTCATGGGAGACCCAGATGCTCAGAGTCACAAGGTAGCCAGGTCCTCCGGGGTTTGTGAGGTTGCTGGCCACAGGAGGTGCAGGGATTTAGAAGGAGCAATTTCGAGGGTCAACAGGCCGGTAGGGCTGGGGCCAAAGCAGTTGGTGTCTTCCTCTTCTTAGCAGCTGCACGGCAGGTCTTCTTTCTTCTTGTTCTTCTTTGCTTTTTCAGAATCTGAGGAGGGAAGGTTCAGGGTGCCCCTAAATACTAGATTTAGGGGAGTTACAGGTAGGTAAAGGGCAGGGACCAATGGGCCCCTGCCCTGGGGTGGGTACACCCCCTATCCTGCCACTCTCCTGTGGGAGGGGGGCAGTAACCTAGTCCTGATTGGGCAGGGCTTCCCATCTTCAAGATGGAGAGAGCCCGGAGATGTGCTTCACCTCGCCTCCCCCACTTGAGAGGAGGGGTTGGCAGAGGCTGGCACATCCCCTGTCCTTACTTGGGGTTTCCGGCCAGTCTTCCCGCCAGAGTGGGGGTCAGAACCGGTAGAGGCCAGTTGCTGGGTACAGCAAATGGCCTGGAGAAGCTCACAAAGGCGGCATGCCTTTGAAGCTTCCCTCTGCCCATAATGGGGGAGGAGACCTAGCACCGGGCCCAGGATGTGCATTGTTGCAGGCCCAGGAGAGAGGGGGCTCTCCACCCAGGGGTCCAGCAACATGTCTGCTGTGTGGCAGCCTAGGCAGCCTCTCAGACAAGACGTGGATTGTAGGGTAGGATTCAGGGGGCATCTATGAGATGCCCTCTGTAGTGCTTTGTACATTAAATCCCACACTGGCATCAGTGCGGGTTTAATGTGCTGAGAAGATTGATACCAAACTTCAGTGTTGCCATTATGGTGCTGTGGAGTTCGTGTTTGACGAGCTCCCAGCACCATATACTCTTAAATGACAACACTGCACTTCGAGTGCCCCAGAATGGACCTGGGTACTGTAGGGGCACAGGGCTCATGCTCCTGTGCCCACACCACTGGCATAGGGCACCCAGCTAGAGGGGTGGCTGATGTATTCCAGGGCAGTGTAGGTTGTGGGCATGGCACACAGGGATGTGTGCCATGTCGACTCTTTGTTTTGTCTTGTACCCAGACACTCAGCCTGCAACGGCAGTGTGTTTGTGTTAGGGTACAGGGCCTCTAAGGGTGGCACAATAAGTGCTGCAGCCCTTAGAAGCCTTCTCTGGACACAAGGCCCTGGGTACCTAGGGTACCAGTTACCAGGGGCTAACATGTGGCCAGGGTTTGCCAATTTGAGTTTTAGGTTTTAGGGAAGTAACATAGGCCCCGGGCACCTGATTGGCAGGAGCCCAGGGCACACTCAGTCAAAGTACAGTCAGCAATTCAGCAAAAAGTGGGGGCATACCATGCAAGAAAGATGGCACTTTCTCACATCCCCTCACCCAGGTTATGCCTGCTGGACCTTTAGCCCCGGTCTGCTCAGCATAAAGCCATGACCAGTTCATTAATTTGGCCCTAGTGCTTGCCAAGCATAGAATTACGATGCACCGGAAACATGCTATGGGCCCCAAGTTGACCATTAGACGGTGGACCAACTGCGATGGGCGGACTTGGATGGGCGTGCACTGCTGAGGGAAGCTCATCAGGGCAGGAGGCCTATAGAACTCGGACTAACTTGGGAAGCACTACTGGCAGACTTGCTTGTAGGTCAGACTGAGGGTGATGATTCTATTTCTGATTGACTAGGTCCGGACTACCCCCAGACATTGGAGCGCTGTGAAGCAGGCCCCCAGTGATTCATTGGAGCTCACTACAGCATGTGAAGTAAATCATGACTCATAGGGGGCAAGGGCAAATGCCTCACATATCTTTGGATCAATCTTCTGGCCTGACGAAAGAGGGCCAGAAGATTGACACCGCCGGAGTTGATGGGACTGGTGGGGGGTTTAAGTTGGGTGCATTTCATAGATCTCAAGGGAAGTATACCTCCATTGCTTGGATGGTACACATCCAAACCTCTTGCACTTGAGAGGAGATTCGCTGTCACGCTAAACACCAACCTGAGTATTCACTGTTGTTTACTGTTTAATACGCGCTGACCAGTACGGTAAAGTGACTCCCAGTTGTTTACTATATTCTGCTATTTTATGTAAGTACCAAAGGCTTTACCGTACTGACATGCTAAACAATAATAAAAAACTTTGTTTACAATCAGAACAAAAGTTGGAG
This sequence comes from Triturus cristatus, assembly GCF_964204655.1. Taxonomy (NCBI): domain Eukaryota; kingdom Metazoa; phylum Chordata; class Amphibia; order Caudata; family Salamandridae; genus Triturus; species Triturus cristatus. The sequence goes on from NC_140591.1 coordinate 700,073,463, forward strand.
CTGTGGCTGAATTCCCTCATTTATTATTTCCTTATTTTCTCGACAGCCTCTGAGAACTCACAGTCATGCTCTAAACCTTCTAAAATAGCCATAAAGCAGCGTCGTTAGTGTAGAAAACATTTTAAAAAAAATATATATATGTTGGATGCCATGATGCACATATGTTTCAAAAGATAAACATTCCTAGTTGTTTCAGTCTCATGTTCTCATGAATGGAAGGCCTAATTCCGAAGCAAAGGAGGGACCTTCATGCGGACCATGTGAGAGAGCGGCTAGCCTGAAATGCGGCTTGCTGAGGTGGCGAAGGTCAGGTCTGCAGTGGCTTGGAGGAAGCTCCATTCTCTTCTTTGACCTCAGCACTGCCGTCCCCTGTGGAGACTGAAGAGGTAACCGAATCAACAGTAAAGGCCATTAGGCAGATCATACACTGAAGCAGTTGGCTTGCAGAGAAACTGGTGGTTGCCTCTGTAGTTGCGGTGGTTGGAGCTGCAGAGGCTGAGTGCAGACCTTACTTACTGCTGTGGGAAAAGCCCCCAACAAACAGCCTGGTGCCCTTCCTCGTAAATTCGGGGGGGGGAGGGGGGTTCAGCCAACGTGTCAGGGTTCCTGCTGTGGCCACAGCGGCTGGTGCCAGGGGCCTGAGGGGTTTCAAGAGCCCCTCCTCCTGATTCTCTTCATGCCGTTGAAACCTTGGGGGACAGCAGAGCTAACCTGCCTCTCAGAGGACACTGGGTGGTCTTGTCCGGCTGCCTCAGCTGCTGACTGAAGAGGCATTCAGCTGTTACCCTTAGTGGGGCAGGACCAAGAGCCATCGAAGGGAGCTGCTGCACAGACAAAGTGCCACGAGGTGAGGAGTGGCTGGGATGATGCCCTCTCGGGTAAGGGGTGAGATCATGTGGAGGTTTAGGGGTCCTGGATATTGTGGTGTTACATGGAGAGTTGAGACCGGGTGTAAGGGCCCTTCCAATGCCCACCCCCCACTACCCACCTTCCATGCAGACTAAGCCATGCTGGAGGATTGCATTGGATCTCAGTGGGGTATTAAACCTGAGACCTTTAGAATAATCTCTAGGGAACAGCATGCTTGGGTAGAGACCCAAACATAAGGGACTTTCACCTTGAAGTCTACTGCCCCGTCCCTACTGTGTGATAACTCTGCCTCCCTGCCCTGGAGACACGGGGTGAAGATGTACTCTGGCTCGGCAACCAGATTGGTGAAAGACAAGGCAACGGGCCAAAGCTCAATAGACATTTATGCCAAACAACTGGCACCTTCTGGGAGGGCAGGGGACAGGCCACAGGAACCTGCTCCCCAGCCACAAGAAGAGACAGATTTGCCTGCCACTATACTGCAGGCGAAATCGGACTCCCACCAAGATCTCAATGACAAGATTGGTGGGGTGGAGGTCTCCCTCTAATGCCAGGAATTATGAAATTTCTCAGCAAGAATTACTGAGGTGGATGGGTGCATCTCCTGTCCTGGAGATGTGGCGGGCACCACCAGTAAACAGCTGCAAATACTGAAGGAACTGACTGCACTCCTCGCATACCAAATAGCAAATTCAGAGAGCTGATCATGCACAAATAACCTGTGGTTGGCGGGTCTGCAAGAGGGCACCGAGGGACAGCAACCAGAGAAATTCTTTAGAGACTGGTTTAAGACACGCATCCTGGATTGGGTGCTATCCCCCTGCGTCATACTAGAGAGGGCTCATAGAGCACTCACTCATAGACCGCCGCGTGGCGCACCACCCAGATCAGCGGGTACTAAACATTGCGGACAGGATTGCTATGCTACAGTACGACTACTGTCTACAAGATATTCGCTGTGCTAATCCTAAGGTGATGGTATTCCCCGACTACACTGTCAGGGTGCCACTCATGTGTAAATCCATTGTGGAAGTGAAAAGAAAACTCAGGGCTATAACAATTCTATATGTGCTTATTTACCTTGCTAAACTCAAAGTTGTGTTCCAAGGCAAATCACTATTCTTTGAAAGTCTGGAGCCAACATAGGACTGGGCAGCAGAAAGGAAGCAGATGCCAGCAGCACAAGTGGATCTACTGATGCTCTAGGAGTGGACGGACCACCGCAGGAGAGGAGGTGGGAGACTACATTATCGGTTGGATCCAACCATGGCAAGAGAGCGAACTCCCCCGCTGCCGGGCCACTATTACCCGCGGGGGGGGCAATGATGCTTCTTCCATGGCTCCCGCTACCCCTTTGCAATATAGCTGACTGGGGCTCCATTACTCACGCAACAAGTTGCTGGCACAGGGAGAGTTCTTTTCCTTTTTTTTTTTTTTAAGAATCTTTATTGGCATTTTGCAAATTTTGTAATACATTTCGTATATGGAAGCAAAGCAATCTTAAATTAAAATAATGCAATGTCAGCAACAATATAGAACTGAAATACATTTTTCAGCGTCCATATAAATGATCCAAGAGGAGAATCCGATTAACAATATACAGTTCATTGGACCCAGAGGGGTGTTGCATAGCCCATATTCCAGCAGAAATCTGTCACCTCCAGATTTAGACCAGAGTCCTCAGTACATGCTTCACAATATTTTGAGCTCGATAATACACAGTTTGAAAGTACCCACCAACAGATATGGGTATCAGTATAACATTTTTTGATTTCCAAATTGCTACTTCAATTGTCTTAAACCAATTCCAACAAAGTGAAAACACAAGGAACCAATTAACCCACCTTTAAACAAACAAAAAAAAGGAAAAGCAAAGAAAGACCTTATGCAGAAGTTGTAAACATATCGTAGACATCCGTAAGAGCGTGTGGTGAAGACCCAAAATAAAGAAGAGTCACAGGAGGAGGCAAGCAGTACACCACGGGGAAGGGGTCCACATCTGCAGGAACATCTGCCCAATCCTGGACGCAGGTGGCCAGCAAGTAATATATTATATATTATTTTGACTACAGGAAATGCCGGCTCCCTAAACTCTTGCAATAAGTGATGCAGTCTAAATCCCATCTGGTTGTCGACCTGGGCCTGAGTCTGAGCCCGTCTCACCAGTCCCCTGCCCCTCAGGGTTCTCCCAGGTCACCAGCACTTCCCTCCACTGGCCTGCAATGGGGAGCTTCCTCATACCTTTAGATTCCTCCCAGCTGAGTACTCTACCTTGTGCCCCAGCCCACACAATGACATCTCTGTTCCAGGTCTCTAATTGTGGTCCTCTATTAGATTTTCATTCCATAGCAATGCGGCATTTCACTAATCCCAGCGCCAGGTCTATGAGCCTATTCCCTACCTTGCGCTTCGGCGGCCTGGGAAACAGACCCAGAATACACGTCTGTAGTGTGAAAGATAATTATCTGCCCAGCACTGCTGCTAGCTTACCAAGCACCGCCTCCCAAAAAGGCCGCAGAACTCCACAATCCCAGACCATATGGCTGAAGTCCGCGTCCGGGTGGGAGCATTGGGGACAGGAACGAACCTCCCCCCCCCATATTTCACATTAAGACGATGTCGGGTCATGTAAGCCATATGTGTGTAGTGAAACTATATATATTTAAGACGTGAGTTACGAGAGATTTACTTGGGGTAGTGCGAAACCCTCCGCCATTCTGCATCAGTGAAAATCCCGCCCCCAGTCTCATCCCATTTGGCACGCAGCTGAACCAAGGGACGCACAAATGCCTCCTGAAGGGCCACATAAAACCGCTTCACTAGATGTCCCGCTGTCCCAAGCGTGAGCAAGTCATGGAGCACCGGGTGTGTCTCCGGCTCGTTTCTACCAGCTCCCCATAACTGTGCAAACGTACGAGTCAGGGCCTCATAATGCAGGAATTGGCCCAGGGGCAGACCGCAATCCTCCATAAGGTTTTTAAATGGGAGCAGGGACTTGTCTAGGAAACAGTCCCCAACAGTATCCAGCCCTGCATCCAACCAGGGGGCCAGCTGCTCATTTGTGAAGACAGACTTGGGTTGCCGTGTGGCAGATCCACAAGAGGCAACATAGGGTTGTAAGTAGCGGCCTGCCGTCCTCTGCCCTGGCATCTCTACCAGACTTGAAAGGCTGTACGCTGCAGCAAAGAACAGTACGGGGTGGGCGTCTTTGGTAACAGTAGTCGTGCCATTACTAAGCGAGGGCGGGAGTCTGGCAATGACAAGAACGTACCGTCCTTGTTCACCTCCTCTATCCATTGCGCCAGCCACTGCAGTTGACCAGCCAACATGTAATATTCAAAGTTCGGCACTCCCAACCCGCCCTCAGGAACGGGACGCTGCAACGTTGTAAGGGACACCCTAGGGCGTCCACCACCCCAACCAGATCCCGTAACAGACCATTCAGGAGGCAAAACCAACTTCTAGGCATAAGGACTGGGAGGTTGACGAAGAAGTACAGCAGGCGTGGGTGGGAGCATAACCATTTGAGAAAAGGAAACCCGGGGCATTACCGACAATTGCAGTGTACGCCAAAAATAAACACACTCACGTAAGGAGCGCACCGCTCTGCCAAGGTTACCTTCTTTCAAATCATTATGCAAATGGAAAATATGTATACCCAGGTACTTGAACGTATTCTGGGCCCATGCGATGTCAGCCATCAGAGCGTCCGGTCTAGGGAGAGGGCCCCTCTCCGGGAACAGATACGTCTTTGCTCTGTTAACCCGCAGACCTGATAAGCCTGCAAAGTCGTCCAGTATTTGCAAGGCCGTCGAGGTGCCCACTACGGTGTCCGACAAGTACAACAAAAAAGTCATCTGCGTAGAGGGAAACATGATGTGTCCGCCCTCCAGAGTCTAGTCCAATCCCATCGCCCCCCCTGGCGAAGTCGCTCAGCAAGTTGATCAATCGCCAGGGCGAAGAGGAGGGGAGAAAGAGGGCACCCCTGCCGAGTCCCCCGAAACACCCCATACTCCCTGGATATTACTCTACCTGTTCGTAGCCTGGCAGTGGGCGCCGCATATAAAAGCTGCACCCAACGTATCCAGTCATCTCCCAATCCCATACGCTGCATCACTTCAACCAAGTATCCCCACCCCACCGCATCGAAAGCCTTTTTCAGTTCGACGGAAAGCACTGCGGCATGGAGATGAAGCGGGGCCTTGGCATGAAAAAGAATGGAGTAGAACCTACGAAGATTGTATGAGGTGTTACGGGCGGGAATAAACCCATTCTGATCTGGGTTTATTAACGCCTTCATGTGCGGGACCAACCTACCGGCCAACAACTTGCTCAGGATCTTAAAATCCAGATGAAGCATGGGGAGGGGCCGACAATCCTTAACCCCCGCCCTTAGCGATTTGATTTTCGGGAGGGGGATTACCAGGGCGCTCCGAGTGCTGCCAGGCAATTCCCCAGCCTCATAGGCGTCCGCGTACAACCGGACCAGATGTAGCTCAAGGAGGTCAGAGAAACGCTGGTAAAATGCAGCCGGGAGGCTGTCCGACCCCGGCGTCTTACCAGGTGCCAATGCATGGATGGCGACCTTAATTTCCTGCTGAGTGACAGGGTCCGCAATTCCTCCCAGTCCTCGTCCTCCAACACCCGAAGAGGCAATGGTTCCAAAAACTCCCTCACCGCTGAAAAAAGGTCACCGTCAGGGCCGCATAGAGGCGCTCGTAAAATGTTAAGAAGGAGTCATTAATTGCCTCAGGGCTATACAATACCTCACCAGAATCCAATCCAAGCTGTGTGATGGGGAGCCACCCATTCCAGGCTTAATTATCCTAGCTAAAAGACGGCCCGCCTTCCCTTCCTCTCTCTGCACCCTATTGAGGTACTCGTGGTAGTTGTAACAACACAACCGCCCAGGGGCCTCATTATACTTTGCTCGCGCCTCCTGTAATGCCAAGCAAGCTGCGTCTCCCGTACCCTAGATGTTATCTAACCTGTGGATGCTCCCTTCTAGATCAAGTAGTTCCTGACGGAGCTCCCTATAAGCACAGGTCGCCTGTCCTAGGCAGTGGCCCCACACCACCACCTTGAACACCTCCCATTCCACCTGGGCAGAGGATGCAGTATTGGTATTAATAGGGAAATATGTTTCTAAAAGTGTGTGCAGCAAGGTACAAAAAGGGTCGTCATCCAGCATTGCCGGGTTAAACCTCCAAGTGGAGCCTGGGGGACACCGCCCTAAGGGTTGATGAGTCATTATTAACGGGCTATGAGCCGATAGTGTACGGCCCAGGTACTCCGTATGCGCAATGGTGCTATTAAAGGCAGGGGAACACAAGAACATATCAAGGTGCATATGCACTGTGTGCACCGATAAAAAGAATGAGAATTCCCTGAGGCCATCATGTTGCAGTCTCCAGGTATCTTCGAGTCCCCAATGTGCGATCCAAGTGCGAAACCCCGGAGCAGTGTGGCGAGTATAGTACCCCATTAGAGGGGGTCGTGACGGATCTGCAGCAACATCCGCAACAGAATTAAAGTCGCTCCCAAAGGCCAGATTGCCCCGCAGGCCACCCGCCAAGACAGCAGAAAATGAATCTAACCTGGTCCTGGTTGGGAGCATAAATATTACCAAGGGTAACCTCGCGCCACGCCAATCTCCCAGTAACTAGAACATATCGTCCCCCCTCGTCCAGCCACGATCTCTCAACTACAAAAGGGACCCCTGGCTTCACTGAGATCAACACCGCCTTAGCAAAGGCTGAACAGGTAGTTGCAAAAACCTGGCCCCTCCAACGTCGTTTAAGTTTCCCAGCTTCCTCTCTGTTCAAGTGGGTTTCCTGCAAGAACGGTATATGGATGTCCCTGCGCCGCAAGTAGGAGTAGATGCTGTGACGTTCAGCCATGGACCCCATCCCCCTAATGTTCCACGTTAGGAACCGTATAACACTCTGAGCCCCTGTCATTCCTGCTAGACCATACTATACCATACTATGTAACATTCCTAAGAGCAGGCCCACCACCACACCCTCCCTTTGCACATCATGTCCCACCCCTCTGCAAGCATACCAGGTCATAAAAACAACAACAAAAGGACCCTTATGGTGGTCAACTCCCCAATGCCAGGGCAGTCCAACAACGGTCAGCGGCCCAAACATCCTGTGAAACAGTACGCACTAAGTGAGGCCTTAACCCAGTTCGGCACTCAACGGGGGTTGGCTAGGCAAGGAAAAGAAAAAGAAAGGGAACACTCCTGCTAAAGAGAGCGCACCAGCCCCCCATAGGGAGAAGCAGCTCGGGGCCATAAACGGGCAACATTCAGACGGTGGCCCTCTAAGTGGCTCAGCCGCCCCAGCTTACCAGTCACATCAAATGATATCGTCCGCAGTGTTCGGCGTTACCACCGGCAACTTCACGCTATCACTGTGGGAGGTGTCTGTTTCGTTGCCGTCCGTCTCCCTGGCAGAACTGGTCACCACCTCCGGAGCTGAATTCTGACTATGCATTAGTTCCGCCACTGCCTGCAGCGCCTTGGCCCTCTCCCTTTCGCTAGGCAGACCAACCCCGCACACAGATGCTCCAGCAGGGGGCAAAACGGCAGAAGAACTGGGGGTACAGTTATTCGTCCCGCACCGGCAAAGAGGCACCTCTACTCCCATGCTTGGGTGCCCATCAGTTGTGCCAATCGACGTTGCTCTCATCGCCAGGATCCAATACCAGAACACAAAGGGTACTCCAAGGGCCACCAGCAACAGCCACCCTCCGCGGAGGTCCAATGCTCCAGGCCTCACTGGCGGATCAGCTGTTCCGAATTCAGGCCCCGGAGCTGAAGAGCACCACCCGCTAGGCCAGTGTTGTGTCCTAATACCTTTGTGGAGCCTCTAAACCATCCTGCACAGGCTCCCCGGTGCAGTCCCTCCGTCAAAGGGCGTCGCTCCAGCCAGAGGCCAGCAGGAGGAAGCCACAGCCCCCGCAGTGCAGGCCCACTCCAGCGCAGACCGCAGAATCACCCCACACACCTCAGGGAATGTCAATGCAACACCAGCACAGGCCGCTTCACCAATGCAGACCCTGGTAGGCCCACTGACGCACTTCACACGATGTAGCCGATGCCATCGTTGTCTGGGAGCAGAAGCTCGCGCACCTCAGGACCAGCCAGGGAGCTCTCAACATGGGCGATGGCCCAGTCTCTCCGCTGTACTCAGCCACTCTTCTGCGCTGCCTTTCACCCGACCCCTTCCGGTGGCAATGCAGCTCCTCTGCTTCCCCTCAAGCGGGTCACAACCTCCTCCGGCACAGTTCCCTCCTCGTCGTAGGGAGCCCCCCTCCAAGCCGCAATTCTTCCAAAACAGATCACGGGGGTTCAAGCATATGCTCGACCTAGGGAGCGATGGGACCAGGCCTGCAGGGATTTACGCTGCCGCCATGACACCGGCCGTGTCCATGCACCTACGTGGCTGGCGAGCTGTCGTGCTAATCGCTCGCGCCGTCAAGCACCAAATCTCATCACAGGCTGTCCCACAGCACTCGGGACCCCCAGGGACCACCAAAGTCTTGTGCCTTGGCCCCGGCTTCACAATCCCGACGGAGAAAAAGCAGACTGGTGCAGAGCTCCCAGCTCACGCGTCCCCCATGTTCCGCTGCCAAGCCACGCCCCTCCTCGCACAGGGAGAGTTAACCCCACTAAATCAGACTTTAGTATTTGTGTTTTATGTTAGGTTATCATTTGTAAGGGGTATGCTGGTTTTTAGGTGACAGATGCCGCTATAATTGAAGTATTGGATGGAGGGCGGAGAGGGGGTTGTTTGGAGTTAGGTTGTTTTGATTTTGTCACACACAAGTGCTATATACAACACTCTTTCCCTGTGTTTCAGACACATATGACTGATTACCTGCCTCACCGTGCTAGAAAGTGACATACATTGTAAGATATTGTCATGGAATGTAAATAGTCTGCTGGATAAAGTCAAGCAGTCAGTAGTCCTTAGATATGTGCATAGGTTGGCTCCAGCAGCCCTCCTACTTCAGGAGACCCATCTGCTCTGCTTGGGGACAGATGTAGCTTTTTGGCCGGATATGGCTTCAACCGGATGTCTCATGCTGGATTTACTGAGGATCAAGGGGGTTGATACCCTGCTGCATAAAAATGTCCCCTTAGTGGTCAACAAAGTCATCCAGGATGCATTGGGTTGGTACACATTTGGCTTCCTGTTTCAGAGACCGCGGACTGTTGTGAACACATACTTTCCCCCCATCCTGCCAGTAGCCACGATGAGAGAGCTGATGAGAACTATTGCAGCAGCCTCCACAGTGGTTAAGGGGGCTTATAGTTGTGGGTAAATTGACTGACGATATGCACCAGCATATGGACATTGAAGATGGGGAAAGAGAGGGGCGACAAACGACCCTGGCATCTTGGGCCGACTCTCTTAGTTCAGCGATCTATGGAGGAGGCAATAAATCAGCTGCACAGGATTATACACGTTACTCTTATTCTCACAAATCACATTCATGGTTAAACTACATTTTCCTCCCTTCTATGGAATTCCTTAATGTGTCATAAGATAGGATTCACCCAAGTATATTGTCCAACCACTCACCTATTGAGATGGGGCTAAATACACTCCATCCGGACTTATTTTGAGCCTGCACGCAGAGTGGCTGAAGGATAAGGTACAAGAAGAACTAGATTGTTATTTCAAGGTTAAAGCCACCTCAAATATATCTCTTGTAATACTTTGTGATACTTTGGGAGGCCATAAAAGCGGTTCTCAGTGGGAAAATATCTGAATTTATACTTGGCAGAAAAAGAGAAAGGGAGGAGAAAATTCAGGCATTGGAAGGTAAAGTGATATGATAAGAAATTTATAGTGCGCACAGCTACTCTCAGGAGTATCCCAGTGCAGAGTTAGAGAAGTCGGCCGGGTGGGCATTTGACTTGCACAAAGAACCAGGTCTTCAATTTATTTCTGAGCAGTAATGAGTTACTAATGGAGTGTAGCTCAAGCGGGAGCTGATTCCATGCTGATGTGCCCAGGAATGTTAGTGATCTGCAACCAGATCTTTGACGCTGGAACATGGGATCACAGCTAGAAGTTTGCTGGTAGATTGTAAATGTCTAGAAGGGATGTAAAAGCTGAATCTAGCTCTAAGGTATTCAGGGCCAGCCTGATGCAAGGCATCATGTACCAGTGTCAGAAACTGAAATTTGACCCGCTCCCTGATGGGTAACCAGTGAAGTTCCCGCAAATATGGGCTGACATGTTGCCTTTTCAGCACATTTAGCAGAAGGCCAGCTGCCGCATTCTGGATGACCTGCAATTTACCCATTAGGTATTCTGGTATGCCCAGGTATAGAGCATTTCCATAATGTATTCCAGATGTAACTAATGCCTGGATGGCTGTTTTCCTTGCTGAAAAGGAGAGCAGGGGCAGAATTTTATTTAAGAGACCTCAGAATTCCAAAACATGTACCTACCAGCTTTTTGAATTCAGGACAGAATGATAGTCTATTGTCAAATGTTATTTCCAGGCTTTTTACAGAGTTCTTTTGAGGGCCAGGAGGGGAGGCATTGTCTGGCCAAATCGTTAGCCCGAGTTTTGGTGGGAATGTCCCAAAGAAGAGGATTTCTATTTTTTCCTCATTGCATTTGAGTTGAGTTTTGGCTAGTCAGGAGAAGACTGCGGTAAGGCAGATTTTAATCTGTGTGCCCTTTGGCGCAGACCCCTTACTCCAAGAGAAAAACAATTGAGTGCCGTCTGCATAGGATAACACCTTTGCTCCCAATTCTCCTGCTAGAAATGTCAGTGCGTAAGATATAAGCTGAAAAGCATTGGGCTTAGGGTTGAGCTTTGAGGAACACCTGTGTTCCAAATCCAAACTTGCTAGCTTCTGCCTGCTGAAAAAAGAATTTGCCAGTCCAATGCACGCCCCTGTCACAATGGCCTAGAGGCAGTCAAGCAGCAGTGTGTGGGGTATGGTATTGAAGGACGCTGACAGGTCCAACATGATCAGTACGGCTGCTCCCCCTCTCCCATCTAAGGTTCCTTTAATATATATTCCGATACATCAACCAGTGCGGTTTCTGTACTATAGCGGACTTCGATGCAAGTTTGGCTAGGGTGTAGCAACTTATTAGGTTCCAAGAAGTTTCACAGTTATATTCACCTGCTTCTGCAATATTTTGGATAAGGCTGGCAGCAAGGAGATCATACTGTAAATGGCCAGAATAGCAGGGTCAGCCTCTGGCTTTTTAATAAGGGGAAGGATCTTCACCTGCTTCCATGCATTAGGGACTGAGGCTGTACTTATTGAGTTTTTTTCAAATCCAGTTTACAGCCGGATTGATAGTCTCTGCCACCAAAGCCAGTAATTTCAGTGGCCATGGATCATTGGGAGAGCCAGATTTGATGACTTTAAGAGCCCTCAGCTAGCAGTCCAACTGGATAGTGTCAAAACTACTCAGGTTTATCCTTGCCATTGGGATCTTCTTAGTAAGGCGTACGATCTGAGCTTCGACCTCGGGTAGCCAACCTTTCACTAAGGTGGCTTGAATGCTAGAGATATTGTTAGTAAAAAAGCTTGCCAGCATTTCACACCAGTCGATTGAAGCTGCCTTGGTGTAAATGAAGGCTTCCAGAGACATAAAGCTCTTGAGTACAGAGAAATCTCTTTTGATCTGTTTCCTGCCTTTCCTATGCGCTCCTCAGCTTGCTTCGCTTTGATTAAAGCCGCATAATATTCCTTTTGCGCAAGCTTAAAGGTCTCTTTGTTGGCTGAATTATAACTCATACACCATTTACGCTCTAGTGTCTTACAGTGTTATTTCTCTATAATGAGGGCAGCTGAGAACCATGGACTAGAAGACGTACTTCTATGTGCTCTGCTCCACACAACCGGGGACAGATCTTCTGCTGCGTTTCTGATCCAATTGTCATATTTCGGGAGATCGTCATTCAGAATGCCAGATAACTCTGGGAGATGTTGCTTTAGCACCTTTGAGAACTCCTTTGAGCCTATTCTATTGAAAGCTTTCCCATTATGGGTCATAGAGGATCCTGTGTTACTGGTCATTGCCATGAAAATCTGATTAAGAGGTGATCCGACCAAGACAGTGGTTGTGGATCCTCCAACATTGGAACAAACTTGATCCAGTGTGTGTCCTCCATGATGTGTCGGTTTCACCACGTGCAGGCTGAGATTGAGCAAATTCATTATCTTTTTGAAGACCAAAACTTCTGCATTGTCTGTTGTATCTAGATTTATGTTAAAGCCTGCTAAGATCATGAAATGCACATATCTAAGGGCTAAATGTGTAATGGCTTGATCAAGAAATTTCAGAAAAGAGCCAGCAGGACCCGGCGACCTGTAGAGAAGCATCCCAGCTACTGATTGTTGGTGTGAGAGGGAGATACAAAAGCCCATGGCTTGTGCTCCCAGCAATTCATTAACCCCAATGTCTTGGAAACTCCATTCTTCTATGAGGATAACTGCTAGTCTGCCAGCCCTGCTATCTAGTCTGTCTTTTTTATACATTTTTTAGCCCTTCTGTATGGTGTTGGCTTTAACAGGGTTTGATTCTTCTAATAGCCAGGTTTCTGTGATACATAAAAAATATGTGCATAGATGTTGTAAGCGTTTTTTTTGCATTGAGCGTGCATTTCTTAGTGCAGGAAGCACTGGAATTGTATATTTTTTAGAGGAGCGGGTCGGGGTGCGCTTATCTGTTTCAGTTCCCCACGTATGATAGAAATGGCAGTCTGAGCAGTTTATCTTATCCCCCCCCGAACATGACCTAAGCTCTATTTGCCCTTAGTCAGCGGCACAAGATCCAGAAGATCAGCTCTACTGTAACTGATGTGCATCTTACATCTAGAAGATCACAGGCAGTGTGGTTGGCACTGGCCACTTCCAGGACTCTGATGCTCGAAGACTGGCTTGTCTGAGGCATGCCTTTTGACGTGCCAGCGGCACGTCCGTGTAGCGTCACTGCTTTTAAGCAAGAAGCCCCGGTGACCACTAGAGCAGGCACAACCAAAGAAATGGCATCTCTAGTTGTCTAACCGAAAGGCTCCTTTCTCCTCCCTTCCTGTGCAGCGCAACTTCCCCCTCTCAGAGCCCCGATCTAGAAGCACCGGTACATTCAGCAATGATTTCCACATTAAAGGTATTACATATTTAAAAATAGCAAACTCATTAAAAACAGTAAAACATGATCTAGAGCAACAAAGTGCAATGTGCAGTTCAAAACAGCAAGCGCTGTTCTAGAACATGGACCGACCTTCTAGTGTTGCGTCCACACAGTGTGTCTGCTTTTATGCATGAAGTCCCAGCGACTACTAGAGAATGCACAATCAAAGTAATGGCGTCTCTAATTGTCTCAGAGAAATATAAAGACTTTTTGACCAGAGAAGGGAGGAAGATGAGTTCCGCCACCTTGAGGCGGCCGAAGAGGCTCTTAAATAGAAGATGCTGCGAGGAGCTAAAGCAGCCCCTTATAGAAATGCCAAATAGATTGTATGAATTTGGGGACAAAACGGGACAGTTGATCCACAGACTTGCAACCAAATCTCTGGAAGACAGTTTTGTTCCTCAGGTATGCACACGGACAGGCAAGGCAACTCAGGATGTATTCCTAATAGCTGAACATTTGCCTAATACTATGAGTATCTGTATCAAGCAATATAGCAGAGCCGGGCTGAACTACAGACCCCACTAGTAGCAGATCTAATAGTGGAATTGCTAGCCTCGAAAGGCAGGGCAGACCTGAATAGGCATTTGACAACGGCAGAGCTCCTCGCCCCCCCAGTAGGATATGCCACCGGGGAAAACACCAGGTCCAAACGGCTTACCCACGGAATTCCTAAAAAGGTATGAATCCACCCTGATTCCGCTCTTCATGCCTTGTTAATAAGTGCCGGTAAGGGGGCACTTCTCCGAGATGATATCCATGGTGCTACGTTGGTGGTCCTCCACAAGCTGGACAGGCCACTTTGGGAGCCGGCATCCTATTGACCAATCTACTTGATTAACATGGAGGCTAAGCTGCTGGTGAAGGTCCTGATAAACTTCCCATGGATAAGGTTCTTGGTACACTACAACCAGAACAGCTTTATGCCTACCAGGGGCTCCCGGCACTGCCTTAGGAGGCTGAACATGGTATTATCCCAACCGCGCTCTGACCCCATAGCCCTCATGCAATTGGACTTTCCTATGTGAAACTGTTATACACAGACCCATGGGCAAGAGTCTATGTCAATGGCACCATGTCTCAACAATTTTGTATCAACAGGGGCATTCAGCTGGGTTGTCCCCTCTTCCCCTTCTATTTATCCTGGTAATCGTACTGCTGTTGGAATGGATTGGGAGAGATGCTGAAATCTGGGCACTGAGATGTGGAGATATAAAGGATTGAATCTCCCTATAAGTGGACAATGTCCTGGTATACATCCAGCACTTGAACCAATCGATTCCACGTCTGATGCACATACTGGAGAATTACGGAGAGGCAGCCAGGCTAAGAGTATTATGGGGCAAGTCAGCCGCAATCACATTAATAGGAGCCCCTCCAGAGCTAACCTCGGGATCCACGAATCTCTGATATGTAACAGGGTCATTCAGATACCTGGGAAACTACATAAATAAAGACCCTTGGGTCTGCTGGCATAGCAATATTACTTCTCTCCTCAGGAAAATCAAGGGTCATTTGGCCAGGTGGAGCACCCTCTTCCTTAATATATTGGGGCGTATCACACTCTTTAAAGCACTTCCACAATTGCTATATGTTCTACAGAACTACCTTTTAAGTTCCCCTCAAGCTAGTTCACTGAGTTGCAGACCAGTATTAACACCTACATTTGGGGGTATGGTCAGCATCGAGAGTTTCCCTCCCAAAAATGTGTATTCAATCCCTCTACAGCGGTAGCCTGCGAGCGGCAACATGAAACTATATTATTTGGTTGCTCAGTTGTTCTCAATGAATACCTGTATATTTGGAGACTGGGCGACCCGGCCACGAAACTTGAACGCTCCGCTTTATTGGGAAAAGACCCATGGTCCTGCCTGTAGAGGTAGGCCATCCCCTAGACCTTCCAGCGCTTACTACCATCCCCCTCTACAGCTGGAGAGCAGCATTAATGTGGATCTGGTGAAATAGAGTGCTCCGTAGGAAGGCACCATTATGGATAGACAACTGCCTTTCCAAATCATCAGTGCTCCAAGTTTTCCAGAAATTAAAAATGCCATGAATTTCCTAACTGGATGATATCTGACACTCTAACACATGATATTCTACGAACAACTAATAGCCAAATATGATTTGCATAAATCACAATTTTTTCCTTTTTCTACAACTTTGGCATGCACTAGACAGATACAAGCTGCCAGTCAGGGCACTTCCTTGGTATAGCCTCCTAGAGGCCAGACTTACAATTGAGGCTATAGAGGGGAAAGGCGTCTCTGACTTATATAGGTCTGTGGTGTACAACGTCCCTGAACCGCTGATCAGATTAAGAGAATGTTTTAATTACTAAATCTTCCTCATTTCTTATTTCTTTCTTTAGTACTCTCTTTAGTATCTCACTCTCATTTCTCATTCTATTGGCCTGGCAGTTATGTCAATGAAGAGTTTAGAGCTATTGATGTCCTAGAAACTTAGCCCTTAGCTTTACAACGTGTATTAATCATTGGAAACAAAATATGGACAGAGGTGGGGATTTTTCCAGGGATTATCTATGCTTTCTAGCTACGTTGTGTTAACATGTCAAGTCAAGGTAGAAAGTCTTCAGTGCTGATGTGCTTACAGAGCTACAAGTACTGAGATAAGGTTGGAATGGGGAGGAAAGACTCTCAGATGTTTATATATTGATTCTTGATATGTCTTTGCTACTGATGGTGAAGCTTACAAAATGAAGGGGAAAAATGAGACATTAATATCAAGTTACTTTATTACTGCAATGCTCTGCCAACAAGTCCAGACTTGAATCTAATCTAGCCATACGTATGGGAATAAATGAGCCATTTAAAATTTTAAATGAGGAATTCCTTACCTGTCATGTCACAAAGATGTAGCAGTGACGAAATATTATAATGATGTAGTTTGAGGTCTGACACAATCTCTAAACCAGAAACAAATTCTGTAGCATGTAACAACTTTGACAAAGATGGCGGCAAAGTTTTGATTACAGCTGCCAGTGTTGACATACCAGCGCCTCAGCGACCCTGAAGATTCTGTGATGTCACAAAGTCATCTCCCTCTGGTAAGAACCAATGATATCACAATCTGAGAGAAAGATGGTAGCAAGGCAACGCTGTCCTATTCAGGAAGCTAAGATGTTGCTGGTCTGTAGTGGCACCAAAAGCAGCACTTCTCACCACCAATCTTTGGAGTAAAGGGAAATTATACATATGAGGTGCTAAAGTATTTAGTTTAAGGGCGAGAAATATAGAGGAGGCTCAAATGTGGCTTAAAACGTTTCTTTTGTCCATACAGCATAGTTTATCTTTGGATTGATAACCCAGAAAGTACAAAAAGAATCCCTTTGAAAATAATATTTGATAATAAAGATGCCTTTATCTATCTCATGCCCCAGAATGTACAGAGAGTTATTTTTCTGTGAATTACTACACCAAACAGATTTGGTTTGTCGGGGTATTTGTTGCATTTGTATATTAATCTTTTAAGTGGAAACAAGGATGGTGAGTTTCTTGTTAGGTTTCCAGTTGTTAGTGGATAAGAATACAGCTGATGGAACATGGTATGGAAGAGAGTGCTCTATGTTGAGCCACAGTAGTCATCAGTCACCATCGTTCCATCACTCCCTTGACAGGGAGTGGCAGGCTAAACACCCAGCTTTTAGGGGAGTTTTAAAGCTGGACAATCCAGGCATTTTCATGAAGTTAACTGAAAGTAACTTTTCTGTTTGTCACAATAGGCTTCTTGGACTTCGTGAAAGATGCCCAGCTAAGAAAAAAAGTAAACTGAAGTCCTTTTCATAAATCAGACATCTCCACATTTCATCACACAATATAATATAGACAGCTGCCATAAGCCCAATTCTCCCAAACTCCCCCCTACATGAGTTGGTTGTATCTTACAAGAGATATGTAATGATGGCAAGCATACTACTGGTCGCCTAGACCGATGAGAACTGCACATCGCACGCAGTTGGAGAGAGATGCACATACTATGTGGGTCATCAAGAATATAGGGATAAGCAAGGCTCTCCAGGTGGAGGGGGAGTCGCTGTTGGTCAGCCCTCCAGGGTGGGGTCTCGTGTATCTAAGTCTGGGTCCCTCAATCAGTGTGTGGAAATATTTATTGATATGGCCTAGTGCCATGTATTTTCTGTGTAGCGAAAAGTAGTTAATCACTTTAAATCGTGCATTTCTGGAGACTTTTGGTAGTCTTGCCAAAATATTGTCCTAAACTGTTTCTGGAATGGGATCCCCAGGTCCTCCTCCCAGCGAGTCTTCAGGATCTCCAGTGGTTGTAGTGTGTACCCCTGTATCGCTCTAAACAGGCAAGAGACTGCCTTTGTAGTGCCCACAGACCTTACCATGTAATGGCAGTGTTGTGGTGGTATGGCTCAGACATTCCTGTTTTCCAGTGCACGGGAATCACACCTGTCACCACTCTATGCAGCAGAAACTGACCCTGGGGAAGATCAAATTCTTCACAAAACGCCTCAAATGGGGGAAGCTCGCCTTCACGAAACAGGTCACTCATCTTCTCCACTCCCGCCTCCAGCCACTCGTTCAGGCCCTCCCAATGTCTGCCATAAGGTAAGCAGTGCAGTATATTCAAGGGAGTGGCTGGGGAGAAGGGAATCTGTGTGTGTGTGTTTTTTGTAAGCAATAGGTCCAACACTGCTACACCACTTTGATGTCTGGTATATCTTCATCTGAGGGTCACAGAATTCTTAGAAATGCTCCTGTTAGCCTGGGGAGTTCTGGAACAAATTGTCCCACAATGCGATCTGGGGATTGTCTGCTCTCTAGTTATTGAGTGTACCATTGAAGTTGAGCCACCAAGTAATATTATTCGAAATCTGGTACTGCACCGCTCCATTGTCCGATGGGCTTTAAAATGTTGCTAGTGCCACCCTTCTGCGACCTGAGCATCAGAGGAATGACATTACTAAAGAGTTGAGCTCCTTGAAGACTGCTCTGGGAATCCAGATCGGTAGCACCATGAAGTAGTACAATAGAAGCGGAGGGCCACCATTTGAAGCAGTGCAAATCTGCCCGCTACAGAGATCGGGTGCGTTCGCCAGAACTCAAGGCAGGCACGTAAGGATCTGATGGCGAGTCCTATGTTACCATCCAGCAGGATATGTCTGTCATGGTATTTATTTACCCCCAGATATGGTAAGCAGTTAGGCTCCCAGCCAAGGTCTCTAAGCCCCTCCTGTAGGTCAGCAGCTGGGATTTCTGCCAATTCACTCTTAAGCGAGACCAGAGTCAAAATTCTCCTAGCATTGTCCTAGCACTCTCCAGGTCCACTACCATGCCTCTGATAAATATTATGAGGTCATCCGCATACAAAGATATTTGGTGTTAGTTGTTGCCAACTTGGATGCTCCTGTATTTGTTCCCTTCTCGCGCCAGACAGGCTAGGACCTCCATCGCCAGGACAAACAGCAGAGGTGACAATAAGCACCCTTGTCGAGCCCCCTGGCCTACTCTGTTACCCTCCAAGATAGTCTGCCTCGTTTGTACCCTAGCACTGGGGCCTGTGTGCAGGAGCTTAGTGCATGCCAGAAAGTCCCGTCCCAGTTTCATCTTGGCCATCATTCCATATGGGTGCTTCCATTCTAGGCTATCGAAGGCCTTTTTTAAATCAGTCGCAAAGGCTGCTGCTCTGTTATGGTCATATACCTCGAATTAAATAATGGAAAGAAGTCGCCTGATAATGAATGCTGTGTTCAATCCAGGTATAAATTCTTCCAGGTCAGGGTGCACTAATTTGGGCATGAATGGGGGCAGCCTAGAGGGTAGTATTTTACTTAATATTTTATAGTCAAGGTTGAGCCTCAATAGCGGTCCATAAGACTTGCAGTCTTGCACAGGCTTCCTCAGCTTCAACAGGGGGATCACAAGCACCTCCCTCATGATGTCCAATATGTGGCCCATGTGTCGTGTCAAATGATAAACGGCCTCCAATTTTGGGGGCCAGGCCCGTGGCGTATGCCACATAAAATTCAGCTGTGAGTCCGTCTGATCCCTGTGTTTTTTCACACCCCAATCCCATTATTTCCACCCCGATGTCTTGCACTGTGATTAGGCTCCCCAGTGCATCAGCTTCCTCATGGGAGAAGGCTGCAACAGATGCCCTATTGGTCTATGTGAAGGACATAGAAAACATACCTGACTAATTGGCGCTCCTCTTGCAGGAATTTTCTGCCAAGACCCAGGATACACTCTGAATGGTACAGGAGTACAATGGAGAAAGAGCACCTTCCGCTACCTGGGGATCCAGATATATCGCCATCCGAAAGACTTGTTTGACGGAAACTTGGGTAGGGCCTTAACAGCAATCCAGTTGCAAATACGATTCTGGAACACACGCTGACGGTCACCGGCAGCGTTGCGCTAGCCAAGATGGTGATTCTTCCCCAACTCCTGTCCTATTTCGCTAATTTGCCTTTATATATACCGGTAACCTTCTTTGCTACGCTCACTAAACTACTCAGGGACTTTCTCTGGGTTCACGCCCAACATGGAATGGCACTAGCAAAACTATATTTGCCCACTAACCAGGGAGTCTTGGCTGCGCCTTGTTTTGAACACTACTATTTGGCAGCCCAATTGCAGTGGATAGCCCGCTGGCTCACGGATAGAGGCCACGTGGACACAGCGACCACGCTGCCACCATACTCGCTAGAACAAATAGTCAGGCTTTTTCATCCTGCCACTAAGGCCGCACCGCCACTGCTGCTCCTACTTGCAGTGTTACACATGTTACTGCTGGTGCCTATATATTACCAGAACCGTTGTCCCCTACGCGTCAGCAATACCACTAGAGGGATCTCCTAGCAGGCTGACGGTACTCATGTCCCTTTCACTCATGGAATGGCGAGGAGCCGATTTACAGACATTAGGAGATCTGTACCGGGATGGGGCACTCATACGTATATGTCCTTAGTGGAAGACGAAGGGCTCCCACCGGTGCAATTCCTCACACACCTCTCACTGGTAGCAACACTAACGGCCAGATAGGGGGACATAACCACGGAGCCAAGTCAGCACCTCACCATACAGTATTTGCATATCATGGGGCGTGGAAGACACCTTATATGCTGGTTCGCGGCGTCTCTCCAAACTCATGCGGCACTCAGCTTAGATCCGCTCCGCCGCAAATGGGAGCTGGACTTGGGGCGACAATTAGCGGATAAATAATGGGAACGGATGCTCAAGAGTCCAGAACGCATACCCAGAAACATGAGATTCCGACAAATACAGTTATTCATTGTTCATAGGGCATACGTCATGCCTGCAATGATCAACAGGTACTTTCACCGCACGGATGCGACGTGTCCGAGGTGTGCTGAAAAAGGGGCTGAACTGATACACATGTTATGGAGCTGCCCTAGAATACATCCATACTGGCACACAATAGGCAGACTGCTACATACATGCACAGGCAACAACATAACCTTTGAATGGACTGTATACCTACTGCACCACTTTAGGAGGACCCCTGCCACAAAGGTAACATCTAGGTTTCTGGACCTGGGGATAGTGGTTGCTAAGCGCGTTTTAACTAAACGGTGGAAAGCGAAGGACCCACCTCACACGTGTGCATGGCGTTGCTCGCTGCCAGCACGGGCAAAAGCGGAGGGGATTGCCATTCAGCAGGAAGAAACACTGGGACTGCGCAAAGAACCGATAGCAACCCAATGGGAGGGCTTCCTCCATGCACTACAGCAGGCGGAAGGGGGAGGTCCTACAGGGCGACCCAAGCGGGAGGAGTGCAAGCCAGTAACGGGAGCCACACACACCACCAGGGAAAGGCCATGATATTCCATGGACACATTCAAACTAATTGACCGCCTACAGAGAAGCGGACACCACTGACAGGGGGGGACAAATGTGTAGTGAGGAGATCCACGCAGGTAGGTTGTAATTCAGGAAGATTTATTTCATGAAGATTACATGTAATAAGGCTCAAGACATCAGGTAGTTAAGTGGTATATAAGAGCCCCACCAGGAGCTGCCTGTCAGCTGCTCAGCCCATGACCAACTGTCACTCTGCCTCTCTGAGTCCCAACATTCCAAGGCATCATCAGACTCCAACATTCCAATTAGTCAGAGCACAGGCAATGGCTGAGCAGGGGAGGTAAAACACCTTACAATATATATGCAGGATACTACATGTATCCCTTTTCCTTCTAACAGAAGAACAATGCAAAATACGATAAAAGATAAAGAGAGCGAACCAAGGACAGATAGCAAGAAAGAAACAACGGAGTAACAGAGAGAACGCCGAGGAAAAGTGTGAGCAAGACAGAGCGAACAGTCAGGTAGGAGAATACGAAGAAGCAGCAAAGAGCAAGAATACACAAGTGGGAAAGACCCAAACACTCCGACAAAGAAACTAATAAGGAAACACAGGAGTATCGAACAGGAGAGGGAGCAGAGATAGGTGAAAGAAGCAAAGAGTGAATAAGAACGAAAAGGTAAGACGCATACCCACCAACAAAGGGTAGGAAGGAGAAGGAAGCAGTGGAAAAAGAGAAGTAAACAACCAGAGAACAGAGAGACATAGACACACCAAGGACAAACCCACAAACGCACCCTCTGGCCAGGCAGGCAGGAATGGAAGGAAGAACAAGGCACGACGCAAACCGGACACCAGCCTACACACAGACACAGAGAGGAAAGCTGGACATAAGTGAAAACAGAGAAGAGGAAAAGAAATACAAAAGTGCAACTAATCCTCTCCCAATTTTCAAAAAGACAATTCAAATAAAATATGAGAGTAACATTGCGTTGAAACCACAGCAATATGACTCTATGTAGAAAGACAATAACAGCCGATGGAACTAAGACCCATGACCGTCCTCTACTCCTACGCAAGAGTGTGAGGAGCACTGTAAATGGGACTGTAACCCATATGACGCCCTATGTAGGGTGACTGTGTAAATGAAAATGGGTATAAGACTCAGGAAATAGTACCCAGTGTAAGGGTGAATATGTAAATGGAACTGAGACCCAAAATGTGAAAACCCGTTAAAGGACAACCCCCATGTAGAGGTCACTTGTAGAATAATAATGGGACAAAGACCCATAAGACGCACCCTGTGTGAGGGTAGCGATTTGAGCGTAGATAGGACTGTAACCCATGTAACGGTGCCCTATGTAAGGGTGAAGACCGTGTGTAGCCTTTGTAGGCAAATGTATGTGAGAAAATGGGGCTAGTACCCATTCTTCTGTAGGGAAGAAAATTGTGTAAAACGTACACGTGTGTTAAGCACAATGAACCCCATGCAGGTAAGTACCCAGAGTCCATAAATGAAGGATGTAACCCATGTAGGCAAGTGAATATGGGCAAATGGGGCTAGTACCCATTCCCATCCCTGAATAGGGAATAGTAGGGTGTGTAATGAACACAACAAAAATGGACAAATGAACCCCCAAAGGTATGTACCAAGGATCCAAGAGTAACCCCTGTAGGTAACAGTGGAGAAGGACAATTCCTAATGTAACGTCACACAAGCCAAAAATAAGTAAACATGTGGTGAATTCACAGCCAAGCTTAACAAGCATTGGCATAGCCAATAGGTCTCACTTTTTGGATCTTACAAGTATTTAGTTTTGCAGCACAATATCCTTGGTGCAACAACATCAGCTGTTGCATGGCTAAACCTTGTACCTTCTAAGTGTTTAGCCATGCAACAGTTGATGTTGCTGCACCAAGGATATTGTGCTGCAAAACTAAATACTTATAGGGCACACAGGCGGAGAAGGCTAAAGAGCGAGAAATAAATAAATTGGGATAAACACAGAGAAGGTAGTAACAGAATGGGTGGTGGACAGAGAGCCACAGAGAGCTAAAGAAGAGGGGTATAGAGGAGGGTACAGAGATATAGAAAAGAGCTGAGAAGCTGAGTGAGCAGGCAAAAGAGTGTGGGTGGGGGACTTAAGGAAAGAAGCAAATAAAGGCAAAGAATGAGGAGGGAATGGTACAAAATGTGGAGGAGTGAGAGGGAAAGGAACAACGGGAGGTGAAGGAAGTGGGGATGGTAAGAGGTCGGGAGGAGTGAGTTGAGAGACAATGGAGACATTATTGAAAGAGGGGAGGAATGGAAAAAATCGAGGAGAGAAGAAAAGTGAGAGGAGCAAAGAGACAGAGGTGGGGTAGGGAAGGGGACCTAAACCACATGCCCCAAAAAATGTTTGTAGAAAAAAAAAACAGTCAGAATGACTTAAATACTAGCCCCACGGAGCGTTAAGGGAATCGTCTGACACGTTTAAAAGATAAAACGGAGGATGCAACGAAGAAGTGACCCTCGGGAGACTGCCTTGCTTCAACAGGCATGTAACACAGATCTGAAGATTTCCTGAAGGGGCGTCACCAGCACAACAGAGCTCGCCAGATGACTGAGTTTCCTTTGCAAACAACTGCCTTTTGATTATCCGGCATCAACGCCTCCCTTTATGTCCAGACATGCGGCAAGTTTGTCTTTCTCATATTGTGCACTATATATCGAAATGAGTTCCCTTGACATTGTGTGTGGGCAACGGAAGGGGCATGAGACTGCACCTCTCTGCTCCACACATTACAAGCGAGAGTAAAGCTTGCAGTTTGTACTGCTACATCAACTTAAACTATTTGCTTGAAACTAGCGCTGCAGTTCTTTAAATGTGCCGGTACTGACCGGTACTGAGTATCAGCACTTTTTTTTTTGGGAGGGATAGTATCTTTACTTCTCAAGAAAGACGTAATGCTATTAATTGCGGTGTACACGCACTTCTCAGAAACACGCAGGTACTCTGTTACAGGGTACCAGCCCTTCTATTTTTTCAATTTCAAGCACAGGCACTGCTGATGCTTGACCTGTGTCGATAATCTGCTATTGGTGTATTTTATTTACATATGACTGCTTGTGTTGTTGTAGTTCATCATTGTGCACTGTTCAGTGAGAATAAGGCAAACGTGCATTATTACTTCCTGTAGTGATCCGTGTTCTAGGGAGTCGCTGGCACTGAGGCTGCCCGTGACGTGCGTATAGCGTGTGGGCGATGGTAGACAGGTAGCAATTCCAGTTGTCGACCAGTTACAACAATTCACTTAACCTCTTCAGTGCCCCGCCCTTTCCCCGCCCTGTGCCGGGCGTTGCATTAGCGGGCGGGGTTCATGACGAGATAGTCTCGTCATGGGCACAGCGCAACCGCGCTCCATGACGAGACCATCTCGTCATGGGCACTGAAGGGGTTAATACAACGGTGCGCGGGGGAGGAGGGGGCGTCAGGCTTGCACCTCTATCCACACTGTTTGTGCTATGTGTGGTGGGACTCACAATGCTGCTTCTTACATGGTAGCTGTTCAGTATGCGGGCAAAACAATTGCACTGCTTCACTCAGTGCTGCTAATCTCTTGTTTCTGTTAGGGAAGCTTGCAAACTTTCATTAGTGCTTCCTGAGGTAAGTGGGTGAAGAGGGAATTAGATATGCGTGTGTGGTGAGAGCGAGAGAGGTAGAGCACTGATCTGCAACAATCTGTTAAAAGTAGGAGCGGATGTGCGAAAAGTAAACAAACAGCAGAGTCTGCCGGGCACCCGAGTTGACTACAGCTTTGTTCCATATCGTAAACACCTTGGGTTAACAAGAAACGGTGACGAACGGATGGAGGGGAACAAACATATACAAGGGAGTGTGGAGAGAGATGGGATGGGGGTGTATCTGTGGGTATGATGGAGAGGGACAGGGATGAGAAAAGAGATGTAACCGATGGCAAAAAAATAGCAATACCCCATGATGGTGATAGGGGCAAGCAGTACGGGGGCACAGCAAGGAGCAAGCTACAGCAGGAGGACGGTAATTGGGTGGCGGGACAACCAATAATACGGCGATGGGGGAGAGCGATTTAAGCAATATAGATGGAGTAGTAGGATGTGCGCACAGTGCCCCCAAGATCTTCATTGTATCGTGCACATCGACTTAAAGCAAGCTGGAGACATCCTGGGCTCAGATCCGCTAGCACTGCCTTTAAACAAGGTAGAACTTGTAAAATGCAAAGGTAACCAGAAAGTCTGCGTGTTCCAGAGAGGAGCACAATGGCCGCGGGAAGAAAATTAAAGTGAGTGGCCGCGCGGCTGGGAAAGTGCAAAACGGGAGGGGGGATAGAAAAGAGCATGAAACGCATTCTAAAAACAAGCATTGGCCGCGATATGTGGTGGGGGAGGGGGAGAAGCGCGAGTGGTGCGCGCGCACGTGTGGCGACAAAAGTGAAACCACTGTGCGTGTAAGGGTTGAAAGCCAGATGGCGCTGTAAGGCACGCGCACATGCACTCAAGCTCTAGGCTCCTGGGTGCATTTTCTGAAGCCCCTTACTAAAAGTCTCGAGGTCAGCGCAAGCGCTGGCTCAGCGAGACCTAAAAACGACTTAAATTCCAAAATACTTTAGAATTATATTGACTGGCTGTTAGGTGTGCGTGTCACCGTAGTCCTGTGACACCCACTGGAATACGTATGTTAACCAGATATGCAGTGATATCGAACAGCTGACCTAGTAATGAAAGCGGCTGTAGACCGGCGTAACATGAAAGAATTAACATGTGTATTGTGGCACATGCAAAATTTGCAAAAACTGTACTGAGCGAGATTGAGATGGGTTTAAAGAAACACACCCCCAAGAAGTATGGAATGCGTTTACCACCAGTCTGTTTGTGTGACGTAAAAGTGTGGCATTTCACGAACAAACACGTAAGGAAAATAAGGGCATTAACCATGTTGACCGGCAGTCCAAGAAGTAGCAAAACAGGCATCTATTGGCGTGTAACCATGCTGTAGAGAGAAGACCAGTGGACCAACAGCAGACTGTACTCACGGTTAATGACATAACCAGGTGAGAACTGTAAACGAGAGCTCCACAAGTGACGGAGTCCACAGCAGAAGAGGAACGAGTAGATAAGGCCAGTCAAAAGATGGCGGCACGCAAGGCACGCCGTGCCGAATGGCTTACGGCGCGCTCCTGCACCAAAAAGTTTCACTAGAGGGTTCTTACGGCGTGAGAGGTGGCGTGGTCATGATGCATCCACGAAGAGATTCGCGCGGCACCAGCAGTGAGGTAAGAAGCGCGCGCTTCCCTCACAATTTGAATGCGGTGCGCAACAACCAAACAGTAATACAGGCCCAACTGAAAAGCGGTCTCTGATGAAGAAAATGTTGAAGGGAATAACTGACTCACCAGCAAAGTTCAGCACCAGTGAATGAGGCACAACGTAGGCAGAAGCAAAACGCCACACATCCTTGTAGAAAGGAGGGCAAAAAAGACACTCAACATTCCCCTCATTAACATACACGTTAAGATGACTTTCTGTGGTGAAATCATGATCAAGGTCAGTCATGACAAGACTGGAATGATGCCGTAAACATCATCTGAGGTAAATCCATATGCTTGTTGTCAGAAATGTGTTCCCAAGTTCCAAGACTTTATTGATTGTCCTCAATTTCACGCTTTGAATGGTTAGAAGAATGTTTTTGCAGTAACCAAGATGACCTTCAAAACTCACTCAGAAGATGAAAGAATCAAAGTCCACCATTCATAGTGTAGTTGTGCACAAGGTCACACAGCGTAGGCAGCAGGTGACGCCATTACATGCCGCATTGTAATTGTATTTCCACAAGGTCGAAGAGTGTGTGCCTGGGAGTGAACCAGCGTGACAGAGAAGAATATTCTGCCTGTGGAGTTGATGTGGTTGAAAGAACAGGCAGCTGATGTTACCAGAGTCCAAAGTACGTAATGTAGATGAGCACAGCACGCCTGGGGAAGGGCTGGCCGATGGTGAGGTCACTGGTGGGGCTTAAAGGCGTAGTGCTTCGTGCTTACTTGTTTCGTGATGTCTTCTTTTCTTTTCTGTGAGAAGCTTGTTTCCTCCTTGTAATCGTCTTGGTTATCCTGTGAGGAATTTACATGTTTCTTGTTTGCCGTTGTTCCTTCCTTGTGGATATCTCCTCTTGTGTACAATGTGGTTGTAACTAACCCTGGGAGTAGTTCGCGAAGTAGCGCTTCGCGTAGCTTCGCAAAGTGCACTTCACACAACGCGAGCTACGCGTAGCACTTCGCGAACTGCGTAGTACCCTGTTCGCACTGTGCAAGATGCCGTTTTCAACGATTGCACAGTGCGGACAAACATCCAGCACTGTGCAATCATTGAAAACGGCATCTTGCACAGTGCGAGCTGTAGTTTTCTGCCGCTCTAGTAGATTTTTACTCGAGCGGCAGCTTTTTCAACGCGGACTGGTAGTTTCTCATCGCGAGCGGTTGCGAGCATACGCGACCACTCGCAATGAGGAACCTGACCTCCCCAAGTTGAGAATTTCGCCGGGTGGTTTATTTTCCTCGCTCGCGGTCGGCAACTTGATGTTGCTGATCGTGAACGAGGAAAAAGTCTCGCCGGGATGTCATTTTGCTTGCTCGCGGTCCCCAACTTGACGTTGAGGACCGCGAGCAAGCAAAAAATTACCGCTGCACTACGCTACGCGTGTTTGCACTGTGCTACGTGCAATTCGCGTAGTGCGAAGTAGCGCAAACTTCGCAAACTACGCTAGCGTAGCTGTAGGTTCGTCACCAACTCGTCACCATAAAATGGAGTGAGGAGGTCCACGCAGGTAGGTTGTAATTCAGGAAGATTTATTTCATGAAGATAACAAGTAATAAGGTTCAAGACATCAGGTAGTTAAGTGGTATAGAAGAGCCCCACCAGTCAGCTGCTCAGCCTATGACCAACTGTCACTCTGCCTCTCTGAGTTCCAACATTCCAAGGCATCATCAGACTCCAACATTCCAATTAGTCAGAGCACAGGCACTGGCTGAATAGGGGAGGTAAAACACCTTACAATATATATGCAGGAGACTACAAAATGTTAGGTTGATCAGAAATTGCTAGGGAGATGTGTGCGGGAGGGCAGAGAGGGGGATAAGGATACATAGACCAGTCAATGTTGTCGTTGTTTTCGTTCTCTGTTATATCATCTGTTCAGAAGCCCTCGGTGAATGAACTGGAAGGACATTTGTGGAACATCATCACGATCTCGCCGCTACTCCAATGTAATTAGCTGTAATTCTATACAATATGTAACCTTGGTCGAAGACTAGGAGCTATCCTTGATCCAGTGCGGTAGGGATTTTATGTTATCAACTGCACGCCTAACACATACGCAAAGAGAAATGTATGTCATGCTGATGATTGGTGGTTGTACATGTACCATAGCCCAACCTCTCTTCCCCCCCTTTTTTTTTTAACTCTTTAACTGTATAAGACAGCTATCCAAACATCTGTTGCCTTTCATAAGAATGCAAACAATCAATAAAAACAGATTTAAACAAAAACATGGGTGAAGGCTGCAAGTGGTAACGATTCAAAGTAGGCTCACAATTCTTCATCCTCATAGTAGGCGAGGCTCGTATACAGTCTTGAATAGCATTGCAGCAAAGGCGCATTAATTTCTTCCTGTCGACACAGTCGACCAACATCTTATGAGTCCCATTGTTGTCCTTGTAGTACTGTCGGACAATAGCCCCAATTTTCCTTCGGAACAACGGATCCTCAAATGTCTCTATCCTCAGAGAACAGTAGGGGATATGCGTGATGGGACGCTTCCATCTTAGATGTAATAGTACCGCTTTGTGATCGGAGATGGTGCGTGCTAGGTATTACACATCACTTACCTGCCCATGTAGGTCAGTGGTACAGAGGAAAGTGTCCAGCTCCAGATGAATTTCATGCAGGCTG
This sequence comes from Triturus cristatus, assembly GCF_964204655.1. Lineage (NCBI taxonomy): Eukaryota > Metazoa > Chordata > Amphibia > Caudata > Salamandridae > Triturus > Triturus cristatus. The sequence goes on from NC_140591.1 coordinate 700,102,287, forward strand.
GAGAAGAAGGAATAATTCCTCAATTGTGAATATAGTCTACGCCAGAAATCCAGAAGCCCCCACTGCATCTGCCAATCCGCAAGGCACCTGGCTGTTGTAATTACTGGGGAACTCCTCAGTGGAGGGTGAGAGCAATCAGTCCGTAGATCCAGTACACAATTAAAGATCTCTCCCATCACAGCTGATTTCACTAAGTAGGGGGCCAGTGTGCCCAAGAGACATGCCAGGAAACTTCCCTGATCAATGCTCGGGGCGTATATGTTAATAAGCACTACCTCTGCCAGTGATATGGCCCATCACCAACACATATTCAGTCCAGCTCCATACCTCCTCCGGGTTCTGGAATAACTGAGTTCCATCCTGTGTCAGTACTCGGAGCCGAGCCAGGAACAACATTGCATATGGCACATTCATCTTCTAGAATCTGCCCCTATCTTTCTAAAACGTTGATCGGCATCGGTGTATCTCCCTTGAAAAATTGGGGGAAATTCAAACCATGCTATTCTCCACTGTGAGTTTCTCATTCTGCCTGGCTCAGTGCAGAATAAGGTCCCAATTTCTATAGTGTAGCGATCCGGCCACCAGTCTAGTGCAAAGAACTGGGAGAGACCCTCCGCTGTGACTCCTTCTCGGATTCACTTCTGCAAGTAGTATACCATGTTTTTCCCCTCCACGTGCTCTGGAACACCCACAGCGTGTATATTGCTGTGTCATGATCTATTTTCAGCATCCTCCACTCAGGCCTCCAGCGTCCCAACTTTGGCCTCCATCGTAGCCACTCACCCAGTCACGTTTGCCAATGCCAGAGGTATCTATCTCCGTCAGTGTATCTCTGTTGCGGCGACCTGCACCGCTAATCGACGATGGTCTGCTCTCAGTAGACTCATATCTGCAACTAATGCGTCCATTATGGCTTCCAACGCTTCTCTAGAGGCGGTTATTGCATTCATAATGTCTTGTAGATAGGGGCCTTCTTGAGGGCTGGTCCGCCCCAGTAGGCCATGTTGGTTTTTCTGGGGGTCAATTCCCCCTTCTCTCATTGGCCCTCCTGTTTCTGGGTCTTTCCGTCTGGTGTTCTTCACCATCGCAGCCACTAGATAATCTAAGGTATTTCCCACAGTTCACTCTATGCAGGGCTATGGTCCCTATGTAGGGCCCAAAAGGCCAATACACCCAATTTTGGGCTGGCAGCCAGGAGTCAGGAGACCAGAAGTCAATGCGCAGTCACAGGCAGTACTTCTCATTTCAAGGGCACGAGGGAGTCACCGGTGTGGTCGTATGACGTGTACTAGCTGCCCCCAGCCTCGCAGATGGGTCACTCCAGCTCCGTCATTCTCTGGGTGATTGTGCCAGTTGGGTTTGTACTCACAGCTTGGACACAGTGTGTCCCTTATGATGTTCTTCATAGATCTCTCCACTCCAGTCACTACTTCCTCTTGAGACCTCCTCCAGCATCCTCACAGTCCCTTAACATGGAGGTCGGGATTGGGTGGGGGGACATATACTGAAGGACCCTACCATCAATGCCCTGGCTCAGCGTGCAGTGCCCCACAAGGTCTGAGCCCTATCTTGCAGCCGGTTGGCAACGGAGGTGGTTGGGGTGTGGTTTTCTCTGTTTATTCTTCCCCCGCATGTATAGCTGCACTTCTCCGCCCCCAAAGAGCACTCCTCTATTTAATTAGTGTCCATGAGGGGTCTCCTCATTTACTGCATGTGGGCCCAGTTCTTATGCAGCTTCCTCTGGGCACCATCGCCTCTCCACGGGGGGCCGCAACAGTTTCCCTCATTCCCACTGCAATCCTAACACCGGTTTGCCACTCACGGTGCTAGGAGGTTGTTCAGTGGCATCCCCCGGTTCAGCAGTGTCAAGTACCTCATACAGCAGGGCCCTGCTCCCGGTGGCCTCCTCCGTCTCTGCCCATCTCAGTCACTGCCACGGGGGCAGGTCTTCGCTCCACGCGGGCGCCGCCAGTGTACCACTGTGGGCTTCTTGCTCTCAGTCACTACTGAAGCAGTTCTCCTTACCAGAGCTCTGCGGCGGTGAGACTATGTCAGCACTGAATTGCTCATCTTCCAGGACCACATATCAATGTGTTTGTCGGTCCAGCAGTCTCTGCCGGCCCCTTGTAACACATCAAAAACAACACAGGCCTTAGGGCCCCAGTAATAGTCTCGACCACAGCAGGAGTACGCCTACATAGAGCTCACGGGCTCTATGCCTGTTTTCTCGGGCCTCTGCTTCAAACCCCTTGTGTCCCCAGGTGTAGCCCCAAAGCTTTGCCACTATTTTGTGCTAGCAGCCTCACAGCTCCGCTCACGACAGGTTATGGGCCAAAGTTTCACTGCCTGGGTGCTCAGCAGGTGGACATTAGCACCTGGGGGTTCCTGTTCTTACCTTAGCACTCTGCTGGTCCTAGGACCAGGATTTTGGTTAGGATGGCACTAGATGGGCTTATTTCCGGTAGGAGCACCGGGCATTGCTGCTTACTCCATCGGAGGTTAGTTATTTCTCTAATTTGAGTGTCTCCCAGAACCTGGCAGAAATATCCAGTAAAGTAGCTCCATGCCACCCACAGGGAGAGATTTCCACAACTCCTATCACAGAATGAGCCATGACTATTATGACTCAACATATCCAGGCTGATATCCGACCTGCGCTTCAATGCGGACAACGGCATTTGCATAAATTACCTTATTTTCTATTCCAGAAGAACCGCCGCCAGGCGCAAAACCTTGGCGCACCTTCTTAACGTTCGCTCAACCAGAAACATTCCATATGGCACCAAACTCACAATTGCTCCCTCCTCAACCCTGCGAGCGGATCTCACCATCACCCTCTACAAAAATGTCATCGTTCTGATCCAAGCCTCAACCAATAACCTTAATAAATTCGCAGACCTTTTCACCCTCCTCAGAAACGATGTGCACGACACGGATAGGGTAACTAACACCCTCACCTATGACCCACCGTCCTGCCAGCCTATTGTGCCTAGCCACCCGCATACCCCCCACCAATGGCTTCCATCGCAGTTCATCCTACCCCCCCAGCATGTGTACTGACCCTGGCTACGGACTCTCCCCTACACCTTTGATCCCCTCCCACCTAGCGCCCCCCACCAACTGGGAGACTGGTATGCTCCCAAAGACCCCGGACTCAGTTCGAACTAGCCCTCCAACTGCTCCCAACACTGATCACCCTAACCGTTATAGCTCGTCCCTGGCAGCTCCAACAGAGTCGCCGCCAGGCCTCTGATCACCTCCCCGCTAGCCATCCTCCATAACCGTGACCTAGAGTTGACTCAAGCCAACCCCTCTCCCCTTCCACCTTTACATACCACCCGTACTGCTCCTGAACCTTTGCCCCCCTGCCCCCTAGCACCCCCAGCTTATATTGATCTCGAAATTCTGCACTCCAGAGCGGCTAAACTAACCCAGAGCATCCATAGCTCCATTCTGGACCTTATGAACCTCCTTCACCTTGCCGAACTCTCCCTTACTAACCTCAAGCCACCTCAATCCCCCACCCACAGATCGCCGACCCACAGATCGCCGAGCCTCCCGAGCACCCACTTCCACTACCTTTGAGACATTTTCGCCCGCGCAAGCAACCTTGCCACCACTCTACCACTGCCACCTCTAATCCACTAGACCTCACGGGAAACAAAATCCTAGCCATCCTCCAAGACCACAACTCTGTCCAAGCCATCCCTCGTCCACTAGATATGAGTCCTGAATACCCCATCAGCACGGTCACCATCAACCCCAACAGGCCAGCTACCCTCCATAACAGAAGTGTGGTTAAAAGCAACCTTGCGCCTGTATTCCTGTCCGTCCAGACCCCTGACACTCCCCTAGACCCCCCTATCTGGTCTCTTACTCAATTGCCGACCAGCAGTTATGCATGCCGCTGATATTGCTGACCTCATCCTGAACAAAAATTTAGACCTAGCTATACTAACCGAATCTTGGCTCAATTAATATTCTTCCCCTTGCCTGGACTTATTAGTCCCTCCCAACTACAACATTGCTAGACTGGACAAACATTCCAGCAGGAAAGGAGAAGGCATCGCCTGCATCTACCGATCCTGCCTCCTTGTCACGGAACTCTTGGCGGATACAACTGACTCCTGCGAATACCTCGCCCTCTCCATTTGCAGCAACTCATTACATCTTTGCAACTTGCACATCTTTTACCACACCCAGGTTCGACGACTCTTTCACCGATCACCTCTTGGAAATCATCACAACTAAGATTTCCTCCAATGCCAAAGAGATTTTCCTTGGTGATTTCAACCTCCACTGGAATTACCCTAAAGATCCCTACATCAACGCCATCAAAGACCTCCTAATCGATCCAGCCCTGACTCAAGCCTGCTCTCTGCCAACTCACTCAAAAGGGGCCACCCTTGACAGGATCATCTCTAAGGAATCCTCAGTCAAGCTTATCTCCATAGACGCATGTGACTGGTCTGACCACCACGCCATCTCCTTCCTTTTACCTGGGACCCACAAGACAAAACACCTCAACCGGTGATCCCCAATCGCTGGATCAGAGACACTAAGAACCTTGACCTTATGAAACTGGAGGCTCCCTGAAAATCTGACCTCCACCCTCCCCCGCATATAACTACGGTCAGTGACCTCAATGAACATTACTCGGCGTCTATATCGAACATTCTGGATGACCTTGCCCCTCTAAAACTAAAAAGAACAAAAATCAAAGACAGAAACTCCTGGTTCACTGGTTCCCTCAACTTAGAGAGGAGATCCCTACGGCAATCTGAACGAATCTGGAGACAGCACCCCTCTGCTACGTATCTAAAACTTCTCCGCCAGGCGAGAAACTTCTACAACAAGCACATCCTCAATTAAAAAAAAAGAATACTTCAGATCGAAATTGGGGAATGCCAAGAATAGACCCCGCAAGTTCTTTGAACTGGTCAAACTCCAATAAAATAAACTGGCTAAAACACCAAAAGAATCTCCTAAGTCTCTAATATCTTCGGAGGAATTCTCCTCTTTCTTCGCTGATAAAATCATGGCATTAGGAATTGAACTCAGTACCGCCACTTACTCTCAAACCCTTCCGGACCTGCCCCCCCTTTCCGCACTACCCCCACTGGCCTCACCTAAACACCAAGCACTCTGCACCGACTTCGAATACTATGACGAAGACTCCCTCTCTAAAATCCTCTCTACCTGAAACCCAAATAACCACTTTAATGACCCGCTACCATCCAACTGCCTCACTGCTGCCTCCCAATCCATTGTTCCTTGCTGGACTGCAATAATCAATGCCTCTCTCCAGCAGGGATCGATTCCAGACCCCTTGAAAGCCTGCCAAGTCCTCCTTTTTAAAAAAAAACATCGCTGGATCCATCCTCCCCCGACAATTTCAGACCTATCGCCAATATTCCTCTGTTAGCCAATGTATTAGAGAAGTGTGTACAACAGCAACTAAGTCAGCACATCAACAACTTCCACCTACTTGATGACTTCCAATCTGGATTCAGACCGGGGCACAGCACTGAAACTACTATACTCCACATCGTGGACAACGCCCTCCAAGCCCTAGACCAAGACAAAACCTGCCTTCAAATCCTCTTAGATCTATCCTCCGCCTTCGATACGGTCAACCATGAAAAACTACTCGAACGCCTCAAACTCAGGATGGGTTTGGATGGCGTTGTCCTAGAATGGTATAGGTCCTTCCTCCACAACCGATCTCAGAGATTCCTCATTAACGGCAACCTATCAGCTCCCACCCCGGTCACGGTTGGAGTCCCCCAAGGTTCAACTCTGTCCCCACCCTCTTGAATCTTTACTTAGAGCCACTCACCGAAGTTCTTCGTTCCGCCAACATCTCCTACCATATGTACGCGGACGACACCCAAATATACATCAATATTGCATCGCTCGAGGAGATCCTCTCCCTGAATGAGACCCTGAAACTAAATGTCCAATGGCTAGCCGCAAACCATCTCAAACTCAACGCAAAGAAAACTGAATTTCTCCTAATCTCCCCTTCAAAAGCCGACCCGGAGATTCAGATGTGTATCAAGGCCATCACAGCCTTAAACTGCCCGCAGACCATTGTGGACTCTGCCAAATCTCTGGGCATAATCCTCGACTGTAACCTGAACATGCGAGACCACATTAACACGATGGCTAAATCATCCAGATTCCACCTGAGCTACCTGTGGAAGCTGAAACCTTTCATCGATGCTCCTGACTTAAAAATGGCAGTCCAAGCACTAGTCATCTCTAGACTGGAATGTGGATGTTCCACCCTCACGGGAATACCCAAGATCTCCTTGGCACCTCTAAAAGCCTGCCTCAACGCGGTCGCCAGACTACTCCCCGGCACTAGGAAATTCGACCACATCTCTCCACATATGAAAGCGCTGAACTGGCTCCCTCTAGAGGCCAGAATACAGCTGAAACTGGCATGCATTACACACACGGCTCTATACGCACACTCCCCTGCTTATCTGGCACATAAACTAGTGGTATCTGGAGGAAGCAGGAACTCCCAGTCAGCTGGAAACCTCTTGCTCCAACCTGCCCGTTTTCAGAAAAAAAGAACCTACAATACGGCGTTCTCTGGGGCAGCACCAAGAATTTGGAACTCTTTCCCACCCGCCATCAGAAGAATCTCTTCTCTAGCACGTTTCAAGAAGGAGGCCAAAACTTTCCTCATGGGTAAATTCCTCGTCTAAGGGCTACCCTCAACCACCACAGTGTGCCTGACGAATCTAAGACTATCACTTCTTTCTCAGATCACCAATTCACCCCTAACTATAACTGTAACCATACACTTGTGTCCGCTTTGTTTCCCCTATGTTCCCAGCACCCCTGCCCCTCGCCAAACTTTTTGTATATTGCTGTACTTTAGACTTTTTGTTTGTTCACCTCTGTAAACCGTGTAAAGTGCTCTGATACCCTCACGGGTCAAGTTTACGCTCTATAAAACACTAAAATAAGTAAATAAATACATAATAAAAACATATCTTCTTATAAGGCAAAGGACTTAACCTTCAGAGACTTGTTGCTCAATTTTATTGTTTGAAATCTATTATATTGTTTTCACAGTAAAACAGAAACTTATAACATCTACATTGACAATGAAGGCAGAAAGCTTGCATACATCATTCTCAGACAGATCAAAAATAGTGCCCATCCATGCTCCAAAGACCGCAAAGCCCTGGCCAGGCCCAATAGCCATGAGGTATTAGAAATGCCTGTGGATGAATGTACTTGAGAGAGTTAACTGGCATAGATAATAGATCATCTTCCTCTGTCAGGAACTGCTTTGTCAAAATACAACAAAAAGAAAAACTAAGAACAGCAAAGGGGTGGGCTGAAGGGGGAAGAGTTGGTAGGGGTTCCCTCACAGACATTGCTAGGAGATACTCCCTAACCCTGATTTGTCGTGCACACCCATGTTGGTGGCAAGGAGGGGGAGGGGGAAAGAGCAGCACTGGAAAAGTGAGTCCTCGGCCAGTTTACCTCACTCTGAGAAGTCCGCCCCTTGTGGGAGTAAAGAGTGTTTAAATAATTGAAAGGCCCGTGGGCGGGGGGTGGGGGGGAATCGAGGGGGGGGGGAAATCGGGCGTGCTCCAATTTAGATAGATGTTGCACTACGGGTTGCCAAGTTTGCGTAAATTTAGTGTCAGTGTGTGCACGACGATTGTAGAGGAGCTTTATCGCCAGTATGTGCCAGAGGCGGGTGAGCCACACCGGAGACAGAGGGGTCAGGGCTTTTTTGCAATGCAAAGCAATGACCTGCTTTGCTGCTCCTAGCTTGTGGAGGATCAAGCGCCAGCCCGAGTGGGTCATAGCCTTAAGAGATTGAGGTCGAAGTCCAAGAATGGTTATCCCCGGGGTGCTCGGGATAGGAAACCCCACTACGCCTTGATGTGGCTCAGCACCTTCTTTCCAAAGACCGTCAATACTGGGCATGACCACCAAATGTGAATAAACAAACCTGTGTCCGCCTTGCAGCAACACCACAAGGCCGTGGAGGTGGGAAACCTTTTCTGGAGGCGAAGTGGGGTGTAATACCCATAGGTCATAATTTTATAAACCGTCTCTTGTTTTGCCACACTCTTGTAAGTGTTGGGAATTTCTCTCCACAGCTGTTCCGAGTTTTCAGAGGGGGCATCTTCTGCAATGTCTATATGCCATTTCAGTTGATAGGGTTGAGGAGGTAGAGGGTGAGAGTGCTGCAGGACCCTATAAGTACAGGAAATCAGACCGCGCGAGCCATCAAAAGATTGTACCTACGTCTCAAATGAGGTAAGTTGACGCGTGACTCCCAACTTATTTAGCAGGGTATGTAACCAGTGCCGAATTTGATAATATTGCAAGTGCGCTGTCGCTGGAAGATGGAATTCCTGTCTACAATGGTGAAAGGATTTGAAGACCTCTCCCTCAAAGAGGTCAGCGATCGTACGACACTCTCCGCTTACACAAGCCTGAAAAGAGCTGAGCTGTAGGGCTGGGGGGAAACCGGGATTGAATGCAAGGGGCGTGTTGGGAGAGGGGAAGGAGGTAAGCCCACAGTTGTTAGAAAGTCTTCAGTGCTAAAGTGCTAACAGAGCTACAAGTACTGAGATACGTTGTGAATGAGGAGGAACATATCAAAGACTCTGATGTTTGGCTATTGATTCTTGATATGTCTGTGCAACTGATGATGAAGGATACAAAATGAAGGGGCAAAATGAGACATTAATATCAAGTTACTTTATCACTGCAATGCTCTGTCAACAAGTCCAGAATGTAATCTAATCTAGCCATATGTATGGGAAGAAATAAGCCATTTAAAATATAAAATGTGGAATTCCTTACCTGTCATGTCACAAAGATGTAACAGTGAAGAAATATTATAATGATGTAGGTTGAGGTCTGACAAAGTCTCTAAACCAGAAAACAATTCTGTAGCATGTAACAACTTTGATAAAGATGGCGGCAAAGTCTTGACTACAGCTGCCAGTGTTGACGTACCAGCACCTTAGCGACCCTGAAGATTCTGTGATGTCACAAAGTCATCTCACTCTGGTAAGAACCTATGATATCACAATCTGAGAGAAAGCTGCTAGCAAGGCAAAACTGTTCCATTCAGGAAGCTAAGATGTTGCTGGTCTGCAGTGGCACAAAAACAGCACTTTCCACCATCAGCCATTTGAGGAAAGCTAAATTATGTGAACATGTGAGGTGCTAAACGATTTAGCATAAGGGTGTGAAACACAGAGGAGGTAAATGTGGCTTAGAACGTTTTAGTATATTAGAACGTTTCTTTCTTCCATACAGCATAGTTTTATCTTTGGATTGGTATCCCAGAAAGTACAAAATGAATCCCTTTGAAAATAATATTTGATAATAAAGATGCCTTTGTCTATCCCATGCCCCAGAATGGACAGAGAGTTGTTTTTCTGTGAATTACTACACCAGACCGATTTGGTTTGTCAGGGGCATTTACTGGATTTGTGTAATATTCTTTTATTGGAAGCTTGATTGATGAGTTCCTCGTTAGGTTTCCAGCTGTTAGTTGATAAGAATAGAGCTGATGGAACAGGGTAAGGAAGAGAGTGCTCTATGTTGATCCACAATAGGTATCAGTCACCACCGTTCCAACTGTACCTTGACAGGGATATTTCTTTTAGTGGCAGGCTAAACACCCAGCTTTTAGGGGAGTTTTAAAGCTGGACTGTTGGAAAACCCACTCCCACACTAGAAGGGGTGGTGGTGGTCTTCCGAACACACTGTGGTAGCTTGGCTCGAGTGGTCAGGAATCAGGCTCCGTGCGAAGCATACAACATACCCAAACAATAACCATGCGTGCATCCGTTCCAAAAACGACTCTACACCGTAAAAATTATGAAAATAACTTTCTTTATCTGCTTTTTCTCTTAGTTGCTGATTGGAGAAAATAAATAACAATCACAATATACAAACTTTTTAGAAAGTGCAGGACAAATAAATACTGGCTTAATGATTCAATAAATAGGGGTGATCATAAATACTGAAGGCATAAATAAAAGTGCAATACAGACAGGCAATTAAATATTCTGAGGCAATAAATACTGTAACCAATAAATATTGTGCATCAATAAATACTGTGGACCAATAAATACAGTGGAACAATAAATAGGTTAAATACAATAAATACAGTGCCCCTAATAAATACTTAAAAGCTGACAGTGACACTCATGGAATCAGATCACTTTTGATTCCTAAGGGCTGATTTGGCCCAGGCACAGCTCGTGGGGATGTGGAAGGCTTGGGGGTGTCTACTCCCTGGCTTGGTCAAGGCTGAGGCCTAAACTGAGGTAGATAAAGGGGGAAAATACCAGAGACCTGGCTCTCTCTCTCCACACAACTTCTCTAGATTAGTCCCAGTTCACCCCTGGCACAGTCAGGTTGGTTCCAGCACCTCCCTAGCCCCTTAGAGCAGTCTCTCAGGTCTCCACAGGGCCTTAGGCGCCCTCTACTCCACTTACTGCCCTTTTTCTGATGCTCCGACGCCGCTGGAGTCGGGTCGATGCCGTGAGGCTGTTCCGGTTCGATGTCGGCGGCCTCGGCACAATGTCAGTTCTTTGACGACGCCGGCAGGCGGATCCGGCCTCGATGTCAGCGGCCTCGGTTCGATCTCGACCTCCGATTCGATGGCGTCGGGCAGTCTTACTCGATGTCGACTTCGGGCGGCTCCGGTCCGATGGCGACCTCGGCTTCGATGACGTCGGCCGGCCTTGCCTCGATGTCGACTTCCGGCGGCTCCGGAGTGCGATCCTCACTCCCGACCTCCGGTGCTCCTCACAGGTTTCCGGCGACTCCGGAGTGCGACCTCCACTCCCGACCTCCGGCACGATTCTCACAGGTTCCGGCGACTCCGGAGTGCGATCCTCACTCCCGACCTCCGTTACCCTTCACCTCGGTCTCCGACGACTCCGGAGGGCGGACTTCACTCCTCCGATGACGCCGCTCACTCGACCTCGGGTGACTTCCTCCTCGACCTCTGGTATTCCTCACGACCTCTGACGGCGCCCTCTCTCGACCTCTGGCGGCTCCGGGTACGACGTCTGCTTTTCCAGTCAGCGCCGCTTCTCCACCTCGGGCTCCAGGTCTTAGGCTACTCGACGTCGGACTTCAGGGAAACCAGCTTCCAGGTCAGGATCTTGCTGTTCTCTTGTTTCTAAGGCCTGTTCCTGCTGTCCAGGTCCTCAGGATGGTTTTTCTGACTTCTTCCCACACAGGGCTCTAGGCTGGGCTCCGTCAGTAGGGACTAGTATCAAGGGTGGGTTTATGGACCCCACTCCAGGCACAAGTTTCCACCCCTGCTGCTTCACTCCTTCCTCCTTCACGTTTGTGCTGCTCACTCTCCACCAGTCAGGTGCCAACTGCCAGCTCCAACTGCCAACTCTCTCTCTTAACTCCCCAACATTCTAAACCGCCTCCAACGGTCACAGGGTTCTGGAATGTTCTGGAAGGTGCTGGTAGGTTCCAGTGGATGCTGGTGATGTCACAGGTGGCCACCATTTTGTGCTCCAGGCCCTCAGACAGAAGTTTCAGGGGTAGGTAAAATGGCTCCCTGAATCTGCAGCAACACTAAAAAGTCTGGTGGTTCCCAAAAAGGAAAAATTCAAACAGGGTTTGAGGCAAAAGTGGGACAAAATAAATAATGATGAGGAGGGACCACCCAAAGGGCTGACAGGTCTAACACGCGTCCCCCCCAGCTGAAAGTGGGGAGAGCTACCCAACCCCTTGGGAGTTCTCATCACTAAGGCGGAAATACCTTGAGAGACCGTCTGCATTGGCGTGGTCCACTCCAGGCCGATGTTCCACCTGAAAGTCCATCCCCTGTAGGGAAATAGACCACCTCAACAACTTGGGATTCTCCCCCTTCATTTGCATCAGCCAACGAAGGGGTCTGTGGTCGGTCTGAACTAGGAAGTGCGAGCCAAACAGGTATGGCCGCAACTTCTTCAGAGCCCATACCACTGCAAAGGCTTCACGCTCTATTGCACTCCACTTCTGTTCCCTGGGAAGTAGTCTCCGGGATAGGAAGACCACGGGTTGATCCAGACCCTCTTCGTTGAGTTGCGATAACACTGCCCCAATGCCATGTTCTGATGCATCTGTCTGGACAATGAACTCCTTGGAAAAGTCTGGGGCCCTTAAGACCGGGGCCTCGCACATGGCTTTCTTCAATCTCTCAAAGGCTTGCTGACAAGCCTCCGTCCAGACTACCCGTCGAGGTTGTTTCTTGGACGTGAGCTCCGTGAGGGGGGTTACGATGGTACCGTACCCCTTCACGAAGCGGCGGTAGTATCCCGTGAGGCCCAAAAATGCTCGGACCTCAGTCTGTGTCTTGGGGGGTTCCCAGGCCATGATGGCCTCGATCTTCGCCTGGAGGGGTTGCACCGCTCCCCTACCCACCAAGTGTCCAAGGTACACTACCGACCCCTGCCCGATCTGGCACTTGCTGGCCTTGATCGTCAATCCAGCTTGTCTCAGGGCCTGGAGAACAGCTTGCAGGTGACGCAAGTGATCCTCCCAGCTGTTCCTGAAGACAGCTATGTCATCCAGATAAGCAGCAGAGAAACTCTCCATTCCGGTGAGGATCTGGTTTACCAGGCGCTGAAACGTGGCAGGTGCGTTCTTGAGCCCAAAGGGCATCACACAGAACTGGTAGTGGCCATTGGGCGTGGAGAAGGCTGACCTTTCCCTTGCTCCATCAGTCAAAGAGATCTGCCAGTACCCTGAAGTAAGGTCAAAGGTACTTAGATATTGGGCAGCTCCCAGCCGGTCAATCAATTCATCCGCCCTAGGGATCGGATGAGCATCAGTTTTGGTCACTGAATTCAGTCCCCGATAGTCCACACAGAACCTCAGTTCTGGTTGGGCACCCGGTGGTGCAGCTTTTGGTACTAACACCACCGGACTGGACCAGGGGCTGCTAGAAGGTTCGATCACTCCTAGCTCCAGCATCTTAGTGACTTCACTGTGAATGCTGGCCTTCACCTTGTCTGACATCCGGTAGATCTTGGACTTCACAGGTGGGCTGTCTCCTGTGTCCACGTCATGGACGCACAGGTGAGTCCTACCCGGGACAAGGGAGAACAACGAGGAGTACTGCCCCAGGACCTGGCGACAGTCCTCCTGCTGTTCAGGAGTTAGAGATGGGGAGAGAATCACTCCCTCCACCGACCCATCCTTCTCTTGAGACGCAAACAGATCAGGGAGAGGCTCGCTTTCCACGTCCTCTCCTCCGTCAGTCACCATCATCAAGATGACTTCGGGCCTCTCGTGGTGGGGTTTGAGGCGGTTGGCATGCAGCACCCGCAGGGGCTGACGAGGGGTCTTCAGGTCCACCAAGTAGGTAGCCTTACCCTTCTTCTCCAACACCTCAAAGGGTCCTGACCAGCGATCCTGGAGGGCACTAAGCTCTCCTGGTTCGATCACCCACACCTTCTGGCCAGGCTCCAACTCCACCGGGTGAGCATTGTGGTCATACCACGCCTTCATCACTGCTTGGCTGGCTTCCAAGTTGTCAGAAGCTTGCTTCCACAACTTAGCCATTTGGCTCCGGAAGGCCAGCATGTAGCTCACCACATCCTGGGGAAGCTTTCTGGGAGTTCTTTCCCATCCGTCTCTCACCAGGTTGAGAGGTCCACGTACAGGGTGCCCATACAGAAGCTCGAAGGGGCTGAAGCCCACTCCCTTCTGTGGCACTTCCCTGTAGGAAAAAAGTAAACAGGGTAGGAGGACGTCCCATTTCCTCCGCAGGCTTTCAGGCAGACTTCTGATCATGCCTTTCAAGGTTTTGTTAAACCTCTCCACCAGACCATTTGTCTGGGGGTGGTAAGGAGTTGTGAACCGGTATGTCACTCCACACTCCTTCCACATCGCCCGCATGTACGCTGACATGAAGTTGGTCCCCCTGTCGGACACAACTTCCTTGGGAAAACCCACTCGGGTAAAGATTCCCATCAGGGCCCTAGCCACCACAGGTGCTGTTATGGTCCTCAGAGGTATTGCCTCTGGGTACCGTGTGGCATGATCCACCAGAACCAGGATAAACCTGTGACCAGCTGTAGTCGGTGGATCTAACGGACCCACAATGTCGATGCCCACCCTTTCAAAGGGGGTGCTAACGACAGGAAGTGGTTCCAGGGGAGCTTTCAGCTTCACCCCTGTTTTCCCACTGGCTTGGCAAGACACACATGTCCGGCAGTAGGTATCGGACGACACTTTCATCTGAGGCCAATAAAAGTGTGGGACAAGACGGGCGAAGGTCTTGTCTTGCCCCAAGTGTCCTGCCAATGGTATCTCGTGAGCCAACTCCAGAAGGAAGGCTCGATAACGTTGAGGAACTACCAAGGCTCGTGACGACCCATGTAGGGGTGCCTTGGGTTCACTGTAGAGGAGGCCATCCTCCCAGTAAACACTGTAGTTCCCTTCAACGTTCCCTGCTGCCTGGGCTTCGGCCTGTCGCCTCAGCCCCTCAAGGGTAGGGCACTCCCTCTGGCCCTGGCAGAATTCCTCCCTGGACGGGCCTCCCTCCACGTGCCACTCGGCCGGGATGGGTAGGTCCTCCAGGTTGGTAACGTCCCCCACCGCAGACTCCTGGTCCACCACCTCCGGTGGCCTATCCGTCCTACGGGGTGGGGACGCCGAGGCAGGCTCCTCCTGTCCTCGGTTCTTCCCTTGACTGGCAGCTGGCTGGGCCTTTGTTCCAGGCTCCAGCCGAAATGAACTCCCTCTTCGGGTAGTCGCGGACCTTGTGCTAACACAGGCCCAGTCAGGTGTACCCAGCATCTCGGTGTGAGTCCGGTATTCCACCTCCTTCCAAGCGTTGTGCTCCATGTCATTCCCCAGCAGACAATCGACTGGCACGGCAGGGCTTACGGCAACTCGAAGTGAACCTGCAACCCCCCCCCATTCAAAGGGAACCTCGGCCACTGGATAGTGGCCTGTTCTGCCGTCAGCCATCGCGGCTGGGTGGAGTACATCGGGAATCACCTGCTCTGGAGACACCAGTTGGCTACGTACCATAGTCATACTGGCTCCTGTGTCTCTCAGAGCCTCCCCTCTTTGGCCGTTGATGGTGACCCACTGCCCATACTTTACGGTATTTGCGGGCACCTGGATCTTAGGAACCATCTCCCGTTCTCCCAGGGACACTAAAGTGACACCCGCCCACTCCCTTCCCTTAGTTAAGGGCATCTCCTCCCCGAGCACTACACTAGCTACTCCGGGGGTCTTTCCTCCAGTGGGAGGGGGTGGTCGTTTCAAGCACTTCGGATCTCCTTTATAGTGTCCAACGCCACCGCACTCATAGCAATGGACAACCCTTGGCTGCTGACTCTGGCCAGGATTAGGGTTTCTGGGCGGGTTAGCCTTAGGGGTGAATCCTGTTCCCTTCCCTTGGAAGTTATTTTGGGGGCCTTTGGAGAACTCCTTTTTCTTTTCCCTCCCTCTTTCTTCTGGGGGGCGCCCTGTCCGGCCTTTTGAGTATCCCCTCCAGTCCCCCTTGTGGACACCCGGGTACTAGCCCAAATGTCCGCCTCCTCAGCAAGCTTCCGGGGACTGGTCAGCTTGCTATCCACCAGGTGTTGCCGCAGTTCAGGGAAACATTTCTCGAGCAGGTGTTCCTTCAGTACCAGGTCAAACAACCCCTCGTAGTTCCTCACTTCACTGCCCTGAATCCAACCTTCCAGTGCCTTCTTTGCATAGTCCAGGAAGTCCACCCAATTCTGCGTGCCCAGTTTGTGACTACCCCTGAACTTCTGTCTGTACTTTTCAGGTGTTAGTCCAAACTTTCTGATGAGCGCCAGTTTCATGGTGGGGTAGTGGGTCTGCTCATCCTCCTCGAGGGCCAATAAAGCATCCCTACCCGCTGGAGGCATGTACTTGTACAATCCCCCTCCCCAGTACTTCTCTGGAACCCCATGGGCCCTCAATGAGACCTCATAGGCCGCTAGCCACTTGGCGATATCGTCGCCCACTCCATAGCTAGCTACTATGTCCTTTGGCAGGTATGGTTTAGGTTCCCTGGTGATCTCTTGGGTTTGGCTGCCACCATTAGGAACAGGTTGTGCCCCGATTCTCAAGATCTGAAGATCTATTTCTTTCAGTCGTAATTCATGGGCCATCCTCTGCTCCTCCTTCTCCTTTTCCAGCCTTGCTAAGTCCCATGTGAGCTGTCTTTTCTCCCTCCGGTCTGTTAACTCCACCTCAGACAAGCCACCGCTAGAGGCACTGCTGCCCTTCCTAGAAATGGTTCTGGGCCCTGCTGACAGGTTCCCCACCTCAGGTTGGTACATCTCAGCCCCCTCGGGGTCAGGCTCTCCATCCCTGTCTTCCTCCTCAGCCTTGCTTTCTCGGCGTGCCTCCCCCCAAGCCCTTAAGCTGGTTTGGAGTGCACCCTTCTTTGCTCCTGGGGGGCAGTACACCCCCTCCCGCTGGCAAAACTCCCTGAGTTGGGCCACAGTGTACGTTTCTAGATTTTCTAGTACAAACTCCATCTTGCCCACTCAGGTTAGAGGTCAGGTTTTTGTGCAGTAACTATGCAGGGGTGTACCTTTAATAATACCTCCTCCCACCACCAGAGTAAATTTGGAAAAAACAAAAACCCACAATTAGGAAGGCCGCTCTTGAGAAAACTCCCGGTGTAGGCCTATGGACTACCCACAGTTATTGTTGAGTATGCGTAGGCACAGCTCTATCCCACCACTGAACACCAATTTATGTTGGAAAACCCACTCCCACACTAGAAGGGGTGGTGGTGGTCTTCCGAACACACTGTGGTAGCTTGGCTCGAGTGGTCAGGAATCAGGCTCCGTGCTAAGCATACAACATACCCAAACAATAACCATGCGTGCATCCGTTCCAAAAACGACTCTACACCGTAAAAATTATGAAAATAACTTTCTTTATCTGCTTTTTCTCTTAGTTGCTGATTGGAGAAAATAAATAACAATCACAATATACAAACTTTTTAGAAAGTGCAGGACAAATAAATACTGGCTTAATGATTCAATAAATAGGGGTGATCATAAATACTGAAGGCATAAATAAAAGTGCAATACAGACAGGCAATTAAATATTCTGAGGCAATAAATACTGTAACCAATAAATATTGTGCATCAATAAATACTGTGGACCAATAAATACAGTGGAACAATAAATAGGTTAAATACAATAAATACAGTGCCCCTAATAAATACTTAAAAGCTGACAGTGACACTCATGGAATCAGATCACTTTTGATTCCTAAGGGCTGATTTGGCCCAGGCACAGCTCGTGGGGATGTGGAAGGCTTGGGGGTGTCTACTCCCTGGCTTGGTCAAGGCTGAGGCCTAAACTGAGGTAGATAAAGGGGGAAAATACCAGAGACCTGGCTCTCTCTCTCCACACAACTTCTCTAGATTAGTCCCAGTTCACCCCTGGCACAGTCAGGTTGGTTCCAGCACCTCCCTAGCCCCTTAGAGCAGTCTCTCAGGTCTCCACAGGGCCTTAGGCGCCCTCTACTCCACTTACTGCCCTTTTTCTGATGCTCCGCCGCCGCTGGAGTCGGGTCGATGCCGTGAGGCGGTTCCGGTTCGATGTCGGCGGCCTCGGCACAATGTCAGTTCTTTGACGACGCCGGCAGGCGGATCCGGCCTCGATGTCAGCGGCCTCGGTTCGATCTCGACCTCCGATTCGATGGCGTCGGGCAGTCTTACTCGATGTCGACTTCGGGCGGCTCCGGTCCGATGGCGACCTCGGCTTCGATGACGTCGGCCGGCCTTGCCTCGATGTCGACTTCCGGCGGCTCCGGAGTGCGATCCTCACTCCCGACCTCCGGTGCTCCTCACAGGTTTCCGGCGACTCCGGAGTGCGACCTCCACTCCCGACCTCCGGCACGATTCTCACAGGTTCCGGCGACTCCGGAGTGCGATCCTCACTCCCGACCTCCGTTACCCTTCACCTCGGTCTCCGACGACTCCGGAGGGCGGACTTCACTCCTCCGATGACGCCGCTCACTCGACCTCGGGTGACTTCCTCCTCGACCTCTGGTATTCCTCACGACCTCTGACGGCGCCCTCTCTTGACCTCTGGCGGCTCCGGGTACGACGTCTGCTTTTCCAGTCAGCGCCGCTTCTCCACCTCGGGCTCCAGATCTTAGGCTACTCGACGTCGGACTTCAGGGAAACCAGCTTCCAGGTCAGGATCTTGCTGTTCTCTTGTTTCTAAGGCCTGTTCCTGCTGTCCAGGTCCTCAGGATGGTTTTTCTGACTTCTTCCCACACAGGGCTCTAGGCTGGGCTCCGTCAGTAGGGACTAGTATCAAGGGTGGGTTTATGGACCCCACTCCAGGCACAAGTTTCCACCCCTGCTGCTTCACTCCTTCCTCCTTCACGTTTGTGCTGCTCACTCTCCACCAGTCAGGTGCCAACTGCCAGCTCCAACTGCCAACTCTCTCTCTTAACTCCCCAACATTCTAAACCGCCTCCAACGGTCACAGGGTTCTGGAATGTTCTGGAAGGTGCTGGTAGGTTCCAGTGGATGCTGGTGATGTCACAGGTGGCCACCATTTTGTGCTCCAGGCCCTCAGACAGAAGTTTCAGGGGTAGGTAAAATGGCTCCCTGAATCTGCAGCAACACTAAAAAGTCTGGTGGTTCCCAAAAAGGAAAAATTCAAACAGGGTTTGAGGCAAAAGTGGGACAAAATAAATAATGATGAGGAGGGACCACCCAAAGGGCTGACAGGTCTAACACGGACCATCTAGGCTTTTTCATGAAGTTAACCGAAAGAAAATTTTCTGTCTGCCACAATAAGTTTCTTGGACTTCATGAAAGTTGCACAGCTAAGAAAAAAGGAAACTGAAGAATATTTGTAATGATCTAAGATCCCTTTTTCATTAAGAGGTTTTTGAACATATGTTCTTCGTAAAGAGTGTTGGGGCTACAGAAAGGTATGAGCTTCCTACTGAACGGTACTCTGAGAAGGTAGGTTTCTGTTACAATAACCCTCCCACACTTTTTGCCAGAACTACTGATGCACTTTGACTTGATGTGCCCTGGGTCCCTGCCTATCAGGTTTCCATGGCCTGTGGTCTTTACCCAAAACTGTACCAAACCCAATTGGCACCCTAGTCACAGGTCAGCCTCTGGTAAATGGTACCCCAAGTACCCAGGACATTTTGAGCAGGAAAGGCCTCTAAAAACTATAGCAATTATTATGCCAGCTTAAAGGCCCTGTACCTTTACACTCACACACTGCCTTTGCAGGATGCATGTTTTGGTGCAGAACAAAGTGAAGAGTCGACATGGCACAAATCTCTGTGTGCCATGCCTACAACCCACTCCCCTGGCATAGATCAGCCGCCCCTCTAGCTGGGTGCACTATACCAGTGGTGAGGGTACAGGTGCATGAGCCCTGTACCCCTACAGTGTCTAAGTCCATTCTTAGACATTGTAAGTGCAGTGCTACCATTAAGAGTATATGGTGCTGGGATTTAATGAAAAATGCACTCAGAGGGCATCTTAGAGATGCCCCCTGAAAAACGACCAGCCTCTGGTGGGTTCCCTGACTGGTACACACCAGCCTGCCACCACGAGACGTGTTTCTGGACCCCTGGGGTGAGAGCCTTTGCTCCCGAGCCAAGAAACAAAGCCATTCCTGGGTGGAGGTGTTCACACCTCCCCCAGGCCAGGAAGAGCCATCTGTGGCAGAGAAGCTTCAAAGGCCTTGCATCCTTTGTAATGCGACCCCCAGTCTCTCGTGCTATCAGGGGTAGGGCCCCTTCCTGTCTTCCATCTTTTTTGAGGGGATAGATAGGCGGGAAAAATTAGCCAGCGGAGATAGTGTGCTCACCGCTGCCAACCCCACCCCTCAGGTGAGGGAGGTGAGGTGAGGTGAAGCCTACTCTTCAGTGCCCACCATTTTGTAGATGGCAGGCGCTCCCCAATCAGGATTAGGGACTGTGCTCCCCCATGTGGGGTGAGCACACCAATGGTGTAGCCACCCTAAGGTCAGTAGGCCATTGGCTACTGTCCCCCAGACCCCTAAAATGTCCCTTAAATACAGTATTTAGGGGGCATCCCTGAACCAAGAAGGCAGATTCCCACAGCCTAAGAAGAAAAAAGACGAAAGAAGACGCCCAGCAGAGGAGACTGCAGAGAACAACTGATTTGGCCCCAGCCCTACCGGCCTGTCTGCAGTTTCAAGAGATCCTCCGCCAAAAGTCGCCTAGTCCTGCAGCCAGCGACCTCCAGAACCCTGGGAGGACTGACTGCCTTCAACTCTGTCCAAAAGAAAACTTGCAAGACAGACTATGAGCCTGCTGAGGACAAAGAAACCCGACGCCTGGAACCACCACTGCATCCGTCGCCTACGGCCTGAGTTGGAGTGGCCCACTGGTCCTAGCGAGGTCCCCCAGCACTCCAGAGCCCGAGTCCACCGTGGGTTGACCCCTGTAGGACTTCCCAACGTTGCCTGCAGCCTCTGCACGGAGACCCCCCCCCCCCCAACCGCAAGTGGCTCGGTAAATTGAAATCTGACCTCAAAAGACACCCCTGCATCCAGCCACCCTGAGCCCTGGAGAAGAGAACCCGAGGTGCACCTACCTCAATAAGCCCTCCAACCTACCTGCCCAGCTGTTTGTTCCTCCCGGAAGTCTTCCGGAACCAAGTCTGCAGCTGTAAACCAAAACCGAAAATCCCCGTTGAAAACAACAGGTCACCCACGCTGCACCCAACCGCCCCTGCACCGCGGCGGGTGCACTTTGTTTGCTAAACCAGATCCCGCTTTGCCCTGAGCCTAACACCAGGAGCTTTGCTCCCACAACCCAGTGGCCTGCTCGTAAGCAGCCACCAACCGGAGGCCCCCTATCCCCCATTTGATAACAATGGGCCTCAGCACTCTGCACCCAGCTAACAATGGGCCTCAGCACTCTGCACCCAGCCGCCCAAGTGCCGCTGAGGGTGTAACAAGGGTGTATCCTTGACCCTGGGGGAATCCTTGTTCTAACACCACAATCTAAACCCCAAAGACCGATTACTTACCTGATAACCGTTAATTTAATTTCTCTCCATAGGAACCAATTGACTGTTTTTCTCTGAAAAATGTTCCAAGTGTCGAGTTGATTTGTATGGAAACCCGAAAAATAACAATTGTGCAAAACTGATTTTACTTACCTTTTCTCTAGGAAATGTCCCAGTGTGATATCTAGGCATATCACACTGAGTAGAAAAAGTTATCTAAAAGTAACTAAAAAGTAATCTGTACAGTAATTTCAATACCTTGACTTACCTGTATTTCAAACAACTGCATTTGTACTTGCATTCACTTGTAAACACTGCATAATATATTGCAAAGCATTTATTTCACTTACCTGTGCCAGGCTTGGCTTGGTTCTAGAAATAAAATAACTTAATAATATTTTTATACAAACAAAATTGGTCTGTGTTCGGTCTTTGAGTGTGTGACATCATTTGCTGATTTAGTGTGTACAACAAATACTTAACACTACCCTCTGATAAAGCCTTACTGCTCGTCCACACTACCACAAATAGAGAGTAATGTGCTATATACATTTACCTCTGCCTACCTTTGGGATTCCACTGGACTCTGTGCACACTACACCTCATTTTGGTATAGTATAATCTGAAAGAAACACATTAGTTAGATTCCTCACCTTAGAATATCCCCAGGTGTCAGGCTGGATCCGGAAAGATTTTTCGTCAGCAATACCCCTTGTGCGTCGCTAGGCGTCGTCTGCGGCTCCGCGTCCGTCGTCGGCGTTGTGCGCCGGAATGACGTCGTCGGAGTACTTAGACGCCGCCCTTGCGCGCTGACGTCAGTTCTTCTTTTTTACACGCCAGACAGCGCCGATCCGGGAAGAGCTTACCCCTTAGTCAATTTTTGACTAAAACTTTTTGACTCTTTTTGGCTTTGTCGACTCGACTCTGGTGCCGGTAGGATGCCTGGATTTAAGGCCTGTGACGCCTGTCATCGCCTGCTGTCGGTGACGGATCACCATCGCCGGTGCCTTTACTGCCTGGGGGCCGACCACGACGCAGAGTCGTGCCCCGACTGTCAGGCCTTGACCTCGAAGGCTAGGCGGGAGCAGTCCCATAAGCTTCTCGAGCTTCGGCACTTGGCTCCGCGCCGCTCACGGTCCCGGTCCAGGAGGAGGTCCAAGGACCGGTCGCGGAGCCGCAGACATCATCATCGCTCATCGGGCTCGAAGTCTTCGGGTAAGTCGAAGCGATCCAAGAAGTCCAAGAGGCGACACCGCTCTTCGGTCTCCCCTCGCCGGTCGCGCGACTCGGCCGAGGGTCAGGGTGGTCCCACCCCTGCGGCTCCGCCTGAGCCGCAGGAGCCGCGTCCGTCGCCATACCGGCCGGTCCCTGGGACTGACGGGACTCCGGCGGAGGTCAGTGTGAGAAGTTGGCCTGATATATGATGTCACTAGTTCTAGTGTACACCTTGTATCAGTCCAAACAACCCTTATGGTGATTGGTTGTAAAGTCAACCTTATAGACCAGCTATCCTAGTGGTAGCATGGACAAGAGCAGTCTTAGGCTAAACTCTGTATGGCATGTGAAGCCAGCTGTTATACCATTTGCAACCCCTTAAATACCAAATGAAAGGACACCACAACAGATATATTATAAAAATAGAATGTATTTATTCTAGTCAAAATACCCTCAGCACTCTTTATGAGATTCGAGGTAAGTACAACACAGTCTTATTTAAGCATACATAAGTCACACAGGTAAGTAATACAGTTAGGCCCTAGGGGCCACGCAAACCATATACTAAGTAAGTGGTATAAGAACCACTGTCACGAACACAGGTTAGGCCTAGGCCTAGGGAATCGCTGGGGCTACGCTATCCTATCAGTTGCTAGGCAGTGGGAGGCCCACGGGATTCAGGTGCAGAGTGGAAACACTCACGCGTAATGCATTAAAGTCGATAGAAATAGTGATGTTTAGAATTTAAGAGTTTTAGGACACTTCGGAAGGAACTAGGAGTTAGAGACTTGGAAACTAGACACTAGGATAGTCAATACCCTTGTGAGCACCGGAGTACTCAAGTTACCTAGCCCACAGGCTGCGGGTGCATAGGTGTGAACTTGCGTCGGGTTTCGTCGTCGACTCATATGGATGCCTGAAGAAAAGATGCTGACAGGCAGTCAGTGAAGAGTGTCCGGTGGATTCCAAGGATGGAATCAAGTAGGAGGATACCAGCAAGCAGAGGGGACAGAGTCTAAGTCACCAGCCAGGAGCCGGGAAGGAACCAGGAAGGAACCAGGTGATGTCGTGAAGATACAGGTGAAGAGGTGAAGCTTGTCGCAGCAGCCACGGGTACCAGAAGACGTCGAGGACAACCAGAACCAGCAGGCGAGCTGTCCCATGAGGGCTCTTGCTGTTGGCAGCGTCAATGTCGAGTTGGGACACAACAAGCCTTGGCAAGCGCATCCCACGCAGAATGAAGGATTTGCTTCTGTTGTTGACCAGGAAGGCCTGAGGTGCTTCTCTTTCACAGGGAAGCAAGGGCCAGTCTGGAGGAGCCAAACCAGCGGTGGAAAGTCAAGGGTTCGTCGTCACAGAGGTTACTAGCCAACGGGCAAGCAACCGGACAGACGCGTCGAGCAGGAAAATGCTGAAGGGCCCCACGCAGAACTCGTGGAGTGTGGAGGGCTGATCTTCGGTGCAGATGGTGCTCGGGGTTGGGGCTTCTCAATCCCCAGAACACAACTTCGAGGATGCCTCAGAAGCTGCGCTGGAAGCAAGTAGCCAATTTTCCCAGGTAGCCGGTCCCACGTCTCTCGTCGCCTCCACGGATCTCAGCTTTGCTGTGGATGTGGATCAGGGTCGGAGAAGTCTGGAAGTCAAGGCGCTGGTCAGGCTCTGCAGTCGGTTCCTCGTAGAACTTTGGGCAAAGCAATCGGCAGGTCGCTTGATGGTGCCTGTTTGCACAGGGTGGCCACTCCTTGGCCACAAGGGAGATTCTTCAGTCTTTTTCCGTAGTCAAATGTCGAAGGTCCAGAGTTTCTGTTCAAGTTTCAGTTATCAGGATAATCCAAAGTCCTAGGGACTCAGCTCCCACTCTTATACTAACCTGGGGGGCTGGGTTACCTGCTAGGTCCCTCCTATGGGTGGGACCAGGGAGGGGGGTGGTTACACCCCCTTCCCTTTGTCCAGTTTCGCGCCAGGACTGGGGCTGGAGTGCCCCAGCACCGGTTTGAACCGGACTATGCATGGGACACCTTGTGTGCCCCAGGCAGTGTCTCGTTTCATTCATCCCTCCCTGCCCCAATACACTAAGGCCTGTCTCGGGTGGTGCTAGCACCTCCCAAGGCAGGAAACCTATTGTCCAAGCCTCCCTCGCTGGAAGGACTCCCAGCAGCAGGAGGTCAGACTTGTGTCTGTGGCAGCAGCATCCATTTTGTGATGCTGGGGCTCTGGTTAACTTTAACCGGGTAGTAGGTCTTCAACATGTCTTCTCCCTCTAGAAGGGAGGAATACTATCCTCATCGCTAGAAATGGTGTGGGGGTAGTATTCCAAAGTGTTAGACACCTTACACAACATGTTTTGATAAAGCCAAACCATAGTTACCATAACCGCGAGGATTATAAGGCACTTTAAGAGTATATGGTAGGCGATATCATAGAACAGCTATAAGGACATGGTTCCGAAAGCTGCAGACAGGCTCAGCTCATGCTAGAGCACCGTCTCACATGTTACCAAGCACTCTGCCTTCAGGATTGTTAAGGCCTGCCATAGGAGTGACTGATAGGTTACCCATGTGTCTATATATAAGGTAGGTATAGGAATACTACACCTAAGCAAGGGGTGATTACATGACCTTGCCCCAGCTGAGTGATCAGCCAGTTGTGTCATAATGGAAGGCCAGCCAGGGGTGGCATAATACATGCTGCAGCCCCTGGTAGGCCTAGGGTACACCTATGCCCTGGGTACCTAAGGTACACTGTACAGGGCCCTAGAAGGTGATCCTTACCAATTGGGTTATGTACCTAAAGCACATAGTGGGAATTTAGAGAGAGAACAGCTGGGCTGTGGGTCTGATTAGCAGGCCCACAGCCACATCTAAGTCGAAAACCAGTGAAGCAAAAGCAAAAAGTGGGGGTGAACATAGAAAGCAGACCCTACTCTCCTACACCCCCCCCCCCCAAACTTAGGGACATTAAACTAACCTTGACCAGTTGAGTCTTCATGTTCTAAGTGGAAATATCTGGAGAGTCCATCTGCATTGGCATGGTCAGTCCCAGGTCTATGTTCCACTGTGAAGTCCATCCCCTGTAGGGAAATGGACCACCTAAGAAGTTTGGGATTTTCACCCATCATCTGATTTAGCCACAAGAGGGGCTTATGGTCTGTCTGAATCTTGAAGTGAGTGCCAAACAGGTATGGCCTCAGCTTTCTTCAGGGCCCAAACCACAGCAAAGGCCTCCCTCTCAATAGCTGACCAACGTTTCTCTCTAGGGGTCAGCCTTCTACTAATAAAAGCAATGGGCTGGTCTTGACCATCTATATTCAGTTGTGAAAAAACAGCTCCCACACCCAACTCAGAAGCATCTGTCTGGACAATGAACTCTTTGGAGTAGTCTGGACTTTTCAGAATAGGTGCAGTGCACATGGCCTGCTTCAGGTCATCAAATGCCTTCTGACAGCTTACTGTCCACTGAACTTTCTTTGGCATCTTCTTAGAGGTCAAGTCATTAAGTGGTGTCACAATGGACCCATAGTTCTTAACAAACTTTCTGTAGTACCCAGTCAGGCCCAAGAAAGCTCTGACCTGAGTCTGGGTAATTGGAGGAGTCCAGTTCTTTATGGTCTGGATCTTGCTCTCCAGTGGTTGAACCTGACCCCCACCTACTAGGTGGCCCAGGTACACAACCTTGCTCTGCCCTACCTGGCACTTAGTGGCCTTGATAGTGAGGCCTGCCTTTTGCAGGGCCTCTAAAACATTCCTCAGGTGGACCAGGTGATCCTCCCAGGTGGAGCTAAAGACAGCAATATCATCAAGATAAGCTGCACGGTAGTCATCCAGACCTGTAAGGACTTGATTCACCAACCTTTGGAAAGTGGCAGGTGCATTCTTCAAGCCAAAGGGCATTACCACAAATTGATAATGTCCTCCTGGGGTTGAGAAAGCAGTTTTGGCCTTTGCATTCTCAGCTAGTCTGATTTGCCAGTAGCCTGCTGACAGGTCAAATGTACTCAAAAACTTGGCAGCTGCCAATCTGTCAATGAGCTCATCTGCCCTAGGTATTGAGTGGGCATCTGTCCTAGTGACAGCATTGAGACCTCTGTAATCCACGCAAAACCTCATCTCTCTCTTACCATCTTGGGTGTGAGGTTTTGGCACAAGAACTACAGGACTAGCCCAAGGGCTCTCTGAAGGTTCAATGACTCCCAGCTCCAACATCTTTTGTACCTCAATCTTTATGCAGTCCCTGACATGGTCAGGTTGCCTGTAGATTTTACTCTTCACAGGCAGACTGTCACCAGTGTCCACCTCATGGGTGCACCAGTTTGTCTGACTTGGGGTCAGAGAGAATAAATGTCTGTAGGCCTGTAGAACTTGTCTGCAGTCCTGTTGCTGATGGTCAGTGAGGCTGTTAGAAAAGACCACACCATCAACTGAACCATCATCAGGGTTCTGAGTCAGCAGGTCTGGGAGAGGGTCACTCTCTTCCTCCTGCCCCTCATCTGTAGCCATGAGTAAGCCCATGTCTGCCCTGTCAACATATGCCTTTAACCTGTTGACATGAAGCACCCTGTGGGGGCTTCTGGGAGTCCCAAGGTCCACCAAGTAGGTGACTTCTCCCTTCTCTTCAACAATAGTGTGGGGTCCAAACCATTTGTCCTGGAGTGCTGCTGGGGCCACTGGCTCCAACACCCACACTTTCTGTCCTGGCTGGTACACAGTCAGCACAGCCTTTTGGTCATGCCAAGCTTTTTGGAGTTCTTGGCTTGCCTCAAGGTTTTTAGAAGTCTTCTTCATATACTCTGCCATCCTGGAGCGGAGGCCAAGTACATAATCCACTATGTCCAGTTTGGGTTGTCTGAGAGGTCTCTCCCATCCTTCCCTTACTAGACACAGGGGTCCCCTTACAGGATGCCCAAACAAAAGCTCAAAAGGGCTGTAGCCAACCCCCTTTTGTGCCTTTTGTGGGACCTCTCTGAAAGCAAACAGAAGGCAGGGTAAAAGGATGTCCCATCTTCGCCTAAGCTTGTCTGGTAAACCTTTTATCATCCGTTTTAGGGTCTTGTTGAATCTTTCCACAAGCCCATTGCATTGTGGGTGATAGGGTGTAGTGAATTTGTAGTTTACACCAAACTCCTTCCACATTGCAGTTAAATATCCTGACATGAAGTTGGCACCTCTGTCAGAGACAACCTCCGTTGGAAAACCCACTCTGGAGAATACTCCAAATAGGGCCCTTGCCACAACAGGAGCTGTTGTGGTCCTTAGGGGTATAGCTTCTGGATACCTGGTGGCATGGTCCACTATCACCAGTATGACTCTGTGCACAGATGCTGTTTGGGGTCCATTGGTCCTACAATGTCTATCCCCACTCTCTCAAAGGGAACCCCCACCACAGGTAGTGGTATGAGGGGGCCCTTTGTGGTGCCACCTGATTTGCCACTGGCTTGGCAGGTGACACAGGAGCGACAAAACTCCTTGGTATCTTCTGACATGTGAGGCCAGTGAAAGAGAGGGACAAGTCTGTCCCAGGTCTTATCCTGGCCTAAGTGTCCTGCAAGGGGAATATCATGGGCCAAGGTAAGAAGGAAGCCTCTGAAACTCAATGGTATGACCAACCTCCTGGACGCACCAGGCTTGGGGTCTCTAGCCTCTGAGTACAGCAGCCCTTCATCCCAATACACTCTATGGGTACCTTGAGCATTCCCTGCAGCCTCAGCAGCAGCCTGCTGTCTGAGGGGTTCAAGAGAAGGACAGTCTAATTGTACCTGCCTCAGACCTGCCCTTGAAGGTCCCTCTGTCCCAAGAAACTCAACCTGGTCAGGTTCCAGTTCTTCTAGGACAGTTCCTTCAGGGCTCTCAGAATCATCCTCCTGTGAGGGCTGACTCTCTACCTGAGGCAGGGGGGAAGGCACAGCCTTTACCCTACTGCTCTTTCTCTTGGGTCTGGTCCATTGTCCCAGGATCCAGCACTTGTTCAGTGTTGCACTTTTTGGCCTGTGACCTAGTCACAGCAAGGACATGTGCATCTATTCCCAGCATTTCTGCATGGGTCCTATACTCCACTTCAGCCCACACTGAAGTTTCAAGGTCATTTCCCAACAGACACTCTTCAGGAAGGTCTGAACTCACCACAACTTTCTTGAGGCCAGTTACCCCTCCCCAGGAGAAGTTAACAATTGCCACACTATGGGAGGTAGTGCCATTGCTAGCGTTGGTC
The DNA here is from genome assembly GCF_964204655.1 of Triturus cristatus. Lineage (NCBI taxonomy): Eukaryota > Metazoa > Chordata > Amphibia > Caudata > Salamandridae > Triturus > Triturus cristatus. Next base: position 700,130,738 of record NC_140591.1, read on the forward strand.
ACTAGGTAATTCTCACCTAGCATGATCTGTCCAGGGTCCACAAAGGCAGGTGTCACCATTGTGACACTAGCACCTGTGTCCCTGTAGGCCTGAGCCATTCTCTGGTTGATCAAAGGAGTCTGTCTGTACTTGCCCAGGTAACTGGGACCCACAGTAGAGGACAAAGCTATGTCCCCATCACAGATCAGAACAGCCTGAGTGGGTATTCTGACTAGGCCAGAATCCACTTCAGTTCCCAGGGTTAACCCTATTACACCCTTTTGCTGGGAACCACCACTTACAGCTGGACTAGGGGGTGCAGTTGCCTTAGGGGCAATGGTGGTTGGGGGCTTGTCCTTTTTGGTGCATTCACTAAACCAATGGAAATTGGACTTACAATAGTTACACCAAGGTTTCTTTTGGCCATCTTTCTTTTTATCCTTTTTGGGACCACCCTTCCCCTGAGACTTTTGGGGACCTGGTGATGACTTCTGGTCTTTTGATTTCTGCTTTTTACCCTTCTGGTCTGCCTTTTTCTGATCACCGCCCTGGTTCTGGTTTTTCTGCTTAACGCTAGTCCTGACCCACCTATCTGCCTTCTTTCCCAATTCCTGGGGAGAAGTTAGGTCAGAGTCAATCAAGTGTTGATGCAGCAGCTGGTTTTGACAGTTGTTAAGGATTTGTTCTCTCATGATCAAATTATACAATCCTTTATAGTCCTTAACCTTACTACCCAATAACCAGCCTTCCAAAGCCTTAGTGGCACAATCTACAAAGTCAGTCCAGTCCTGAGTCTGTGTCTTCTGGGTATCCCTGAACAACAACCTGTATTGTTCAGTGGTTAGGCCAAACCCATCAATCAGAGCACTCTTCAGGACAGTGTAATTGTCAGCATCCTCATCACTAACTGTGAGGAGCTTGTCTCTACCTTTCTCAGAGAAGGAGAGCCACAAGATAGCTGCCCACTGACTTTGGGGTACCTGCTGTACTTTGCAAGCCCTCTCCAAAGCAGTTATCCATTTGTGGATGTCATCCCCACACTTGTAGGGAGGGACAATCTTGCTCAGGTTTCTATTATCATAGGCCCTGTCTCTATCCTTAGGGATATTGCTGCCACCAGTGGGTCCTAACCCACTTAACTTTTGCTCTCTGACCAGAGCAAGTCTCTCTTTGGCAAGGGCAAGTTCTTCCCTTTCAATCCTCAGATTGACTTCCCTCATTCTGGCCTGATGCTCTTTTCTCTGTGGAGAAGTCATTCCCCTGTGAGAAGAGGCATTGGAGTGGATAGATTCCCTAGAAGGGGATCTTCCTCTCCTGCTTCTCTGGTTAAGTCCACTTGAGGGTCTGAATGGGGGGACCCCATTCAGACTCCCATGTAGGCTTAAGGTTGCCTGGCTAAGTCTCCTAACTTGGACCTGGCTGTCTACCTCATCTTCTGAAGTCCCTGCTGACTCATCTTGATCAGTATTGTGAGGGGAGTCTTCTGTGGAGGGTAGACCCTCATTGGTACCTAAGGCACCATCCTGGGAGGCTCTCTGAGCATCATACTCTTCTAAGATCTCCACTAGATAAATGAGGGTAGGGTTTGATCCCTGTTTTAACTTTCTGGAGGTACACAATTGTCTCATCTCCTGAAAAGTTAGGGTATCATATCTAGAGGGTATCTTTCTAGGATATCCCCCTCCTGAGAGAGAATCAACTTGACCTCCTCTCAGAGACATGATCTAGTGAGGGTGTGGTGTGTGCACCTACCTACACTAGTTGTATCTACTAAAACCTCTCTAGTAGTTGTAGTCAGGGTGTGCTAGGCCCTTCAACCTACAACAACTAAGTTCAGTAGAACTTAAGTATTTATAAGCTATGTTATATGTACCTTACAAATATCCTTGTGATCTTTCAATTTGATATCTCAAGATTGCAATGGTATCACAACAGCAAGCTCAGATCCCAACCGCTGCTCACCAATGTGAGAAGTTGGCCTGATATATGATGTCACTAGTTCTAGTGTACACCTTGTATCAGTCCAAACAACCCTTATGGTGATTGGTTGTAAAGTCAACCTTATAGACCAGCTATCCTAGTGGTAGCATGGACAAGAGCAGTCTTAGGCTAAACTCTGTATGGCATGTGAAGCCAGCTGTTATACCATTTGCAACCCCTTGAATACCAAATGAAAGGACACCACAACAGATATATTATAAAAATAGAATGTATTTATTCTAGTCAAAATACCCTCAGCACTCTTTATGAGATTCGAGGTAAGTACAACACAGTCTTATTTAAGCATACATAAGTCACACAGGTAAGTAATACAGTTAGGCCCTAGGGGCCACGTAAACCATATACTAAGTAAGTGGTATAAGAACCACTGTCACGAACACAGGTTAGGCCTAGGGAATCGCTGGGGCTACACTATCCTATCAGTTGCTAGGCAGTGGGAGGCCCACGGGATTCAGGTGCAGAGTGGAAACACTCACGCGTAATGTGTTAAAGTCGATAGAAATAGTGATGTTTAGAATTTAAGAGTTTTAGGACACTTCGGAAGGAACTAGGAGTTTGAGACTTGGAAACTAGACACTAGGATAGTCAATACCCTTGTGAGCACCAGAGTACTCAAGTTACCTAGCCCACGGGCTGCGGGTGCATAGGTGTGAACTTGCGTCGGGTTTCGTCGTCGACTCCTATGGATGCCTGAAGAAAAGATGCTGACAGGCAGTCAGTGAAGAGTGTCCGGTGGATTCCAAGGATGGAATCAAGAAGGAGGATACCTGCAAGCAGAGGGGACAGAGTCTAGGTCACCAGCCAGGAGCCGGGAAGGAACCAGGAAGGAACCAGGCGATGTTGTGAAGATGCAGGTGAAGAGGTGAAGCTTGTCGCAGCAGCCACGGGTACCAGAAGACGTCGAGGATGACCAGAACCAGGAGGCGAGCTGTCCCATGAGGGCTCTTGCTGTTGGAGGCGTCGATGTCGAGTTGGGACACAACAAGCCTTGGCAAGCGCAACCCACGCAGAATAAAGGATTCGCTTCTGTTGCAGACCAGGAAGGCCTGAAGTGCTTCTCTTTCACAGGGAAGCAAGGGCCAGTCTGGAGGAGCCAAACCAGCGGTGGAAAGTCAAGGGTTCGTCGTCACAGAGGTTACTAGCCAACGGGCAAGCAACCGGACAGACGCGTCGAGCAGGAAAATGCTGAAGGGCCCCACGCAGATCTCGTGGAGTGTGGAGGGCTGATCTTCGGTGCAGATGGTGCTCAGGGTTGGGCCTTCTCAATCCCCAGAGCACAACTTCGAGGATGCCTCAGAAGCTGCGCTGGAAGCAAGTAGCCAATTTTCCCAGGTAGCCGGTCTCACGTCTCTCGTCGCCTCCACGGATCTCAGCTTTGCTGTGGATGTGGATCAGGGTCGGAGAAGTCTGGAAGTCAAGGCGCTGGTCGGGCTCTGCAGTCGGTTCCTCGTAGAACTTTGGGCAAAGCAATCGGCAGGTCGATTGATGGTGCCTGTTTGCACAGGGTGGCCACTCCTTGGCCACAAGGGAGATTCTTCAGTCTTCTTCCGTAGTCAAATGTCGAAGGTCCAGAGTTTCTGTTCAAGTTTCAGTTATCAGGATAATCCAAAGTCCTATGGACTCAGCTCCCACTCTTATACTAATCTAGGGGGCTGGGTTACCTGCTAAGTCCCTCCTATGGGTGGGACCAGGGAGGGGGGTGGTTACACCCCTTCCCTTTGTCCAGTTTCGCGCCAGGACCGGGGCTGGAGTGCCCCAGCACCGGTTTGAACCGGACTATGCATGGGACACCTTGTGTGCCCCAGGCAGTGTCTCGTTTCATTCATCCCTCCGTGCCCCAATACACTAAGGCCTGTCTAGGGTGGTGCTAGCACCTCCCAAGGCAGGAAACCTATTGTCCAAGCCTCCCTCGCTGGAAGGACTCCCAGCAGCAGGAGGTCAAACTTGTGTCTGTGGCAGCAGCATCCATTTTGTGATGCTGGGGCTCTGGTTAACTTTAACCGGGTAGTAGGTCTTCAACATGTCTTCTCCCTCTAGAAGGGAGGAATACTATCCTCATCGCCAGAAATGGTGTGGGGGTAGTATTCCAAAGTGTTAGACACCTTACACGACATGTTTTGATAAAGCCAAACCATAGTTACCATAACCGCGAGGATTATAAGGCACTTTAAGAGTATATGGTAGGCGATATCATAGAACAGCTATAAGGACATGGTTCCGATAGCTGCAGACAGGCTCAGCTTATGCTAGAGCACCATCTCACATGTTACCAAGCACTCTGCCTTCAGGATTGTTAAGGCCTGCCATAGGAGTGACTGATAGGTTACCCATGTGTCTATATATAAGGTAGGTATAGGAATACTACACCTAAGCAAGGGGTGATTACACAACCTTGCCCTAGCTGAGTGATCAGCCAGTTGTGTCATAATGGAAGGCCAGCCAGGGGTGGCATAATACATGCTGCAGCCCCTGGTAGGCCTAGGGTACACCTATGCCCTGGGTACCTAAGGTACACTGTACAGGGCCCTAGAAGGTGATCCTTACCAATTGGGTTATGTACCTAAAGTACATAGTGGGAATTTAGAGAGAGAACAGCTGGGCTGTGGGTCTGATTAGCAGGCCCACAGTCACATCTAAGTCGAAAACCAGTGAAGCAAAAGCAAAAAGTGGGGGTGAACATAGAAAGCAGATCCTACTCTCCTACAGTCAGTGCCTTCCTCTCGGCCATGAGGGGCCTGGCTCCGCCGTCGACGCCTGCCCGCGTGCCTTCGGGCCCCGCGGGCTCGACTGGGCGACCTCGCGTGCCGGCGGCTCCGGCGCCGTCGACGACTTCGGTACCGACGCCGCAGGTCCCCGAGAGATCCAGCCCTGGATCTCTTTCGGCGCCGGTCGACCTCACGACGCCTCTTCTGCCGGCGCCTACACCGGTTCCACCTCCGGCGCCGTCTCCGGACAACGCCGTTCCCCGGTTTAGTCCCTGTCCGGACCCGACGCCGCACGGCGCCGCAACCGACGCCGATGGATGAACGTTTCATCTACCGTCCGGCTCCGATCGTTCCTCCTGTTTATCAGGAATCGGATGACGGGGGCGACTGGGAGGGGTCTGAGGACCCTATGGCCCTCCAGGGTCAACTTGCACAGGGCTGGGCAGACGAACTGGGGGATGCCAGTGGTCTGGACACTTCGCCGGACGCTGGCTTCATCTCTCCTCCGACTGTGGCTTCGGAGGAAGGTGCAGCTTTTTCCGTGGTGCTGAGCAAGGCGGCCAAAGCCCTGGGGCTCGAGTTGCCTGCTGTGGCCGTGAGGACTAATATCCTCACAGAGGTGCTTCAACCGTCAGTAAGCTCCACAGAGCCTCTGCTGCAGTTCAATGAGGCTCTCGTCGACGTTCTGCAGGGCACTTGGTCCAAGCCCTCCACAGTTCCTCCTGTGGATCGGAACGTGGCCCGGCGCCACCGCCCTGCTCCGGGCGACCCCAGTTTCCTGTCCCAACACCCCACCCCCGAGAGCCTGGTTATCCAGGCTTCCACTTCCCAATCCTCCTTCCCGTCCGCTCCTCCGGATCGGAAATCCAAGAGGCTGGAACAGTTCGGCAAGAAACTGTTCTCTTCCCTGAGTTTGGGCCTGCGGTCTTTGAACACCGCTTGCCTCTTGGACCGTTTCTCCCACTCTCTGGGGGATACGGTGGAGGACGTGCTGCCACTGTGTCCGGTGGAGGCCCGGACACGTCTCTCCCAGGCACTTGCTGATGGGCGAGATGCAGCGCGACATGCCATACGGTGTGGACTTGACACCACGTACTCGCTGGGTAGGGCGATTTCCCCACGGTGGCGCTCCGGCGCCACGCCTGGCTGAGGTCCACGTCTTTTTCGGGGGATGTCCAGAGTACCCTCATGGATATGCCCTTTGATGGCGCTCGCCTTTTTGGTGAGAAGGCGGATAGTGCGCTGGCTCGTTTTAAGGACTCCCTGGCTACGGCCACGTCCTTGGGTCTCTCGGCCCCACGGCCGCACACTTCCGCCTTTCGCCCCTTTCGTGGCCAAGGAAGGGGTGCCTCCGCACGTCCGCCTAGCCACCGGCCGCAGAACCAACCTGCACGCGGTCGTGGACGTGGGTTCCGCCGTGGCGGTCCTAGAGGACAACGTGCCGGTCAGTCCACATCCACCCCGGCAGCATCCGCCTCAAAGCCTTCCTAGTCCGAGCTTTCAGGCTCATTCCACGCCAGTGGGCGGCAGAGTTCGCCATCACCTGCTCCACTGGCACTCCATCACTTCGGACAGGTGGGTGCTGCAAATCGTCCGAAGGGGCTACTCCCTCCCCTTCGAGACGACCCCTCCAGCCATGCCACTGCAGTGCCACCGTATATCGGAGGATCACTTGAATCTTCTGCGGGAGGAAGTTACGGCCCTCTTGGCCAAAGAGGTCATCGAGCACGTTCCGGGTCCAGAAGTAGGCCGTGGTTGCTATTCCCACTACTTTCTGGTTCCCAAGAAGGGCAAAGGGGGCCTACGCCCTATCTTGGACCTCAGGAGCGTCAACACCTTCCTCCGGAAGGAACGGTTCAAGATGCTAACTTTAGCTCAGGTTCTGACTGCCCTCGACCCTGGAGACTGGATAGTAGCGTTGGACTTGCAGGACGCCTATTTTCACATCCCCGTCCTGCCGGCCCACCGGCGTTACCTGCGGTTCATGGTGGGTCAGGAGCACTTTCAGTTCACCGTGCTCCCCTTCGGCCTCACCAGTGCCCCTCGGGTGTTCACGAAAGTGATGGCGGTGGTCGCAGCTCATCTGCGCAGATCGGGGGTTCCAGTCTTCCCCTATCTCGACGACTGGCTGTTGAAGGCGGGCTCGCCCCAGCAAGTCGTCTCCCACCTCTAGCTACGTTGTGTTTACATGTCAAGTCAAGGTAAAAAGTCTTCAGTGCTGAAGTGCTTGCAGAGCTACAAGTACTGAGATAAGGTGGGAATTGGGAGGAACATATGAAAGAGTCTCAGATGTTTATATATTGATTCTTAATATGTCTTTGCTACTGATGGTGAAGGTTACAAAATAAAGGGGAATATGGGACATTAATATCAAGTTACTTTATCACTGCAATGCTCTACCAACAAGTCCAGACTTTAATCTAATCTAGCCATATGTATGGGTATAAATGAGCCATTTAAAAAAATGAGGAATTCCTTACCTGTCATGTCACAAAGATGTAGCAGTGAAGAAATATTATAATGACTTAATTTGAGGTCCTACAAAATCTCTAAACCAGAAACAAATTATGTAGCATGTAACAACTTTGGCAAAGATGGCGGCAAAGTCTTGACTACAGCTGCCAGTGTTGACATACCAGCGCCTTAGCGACTCTGAAGATTCTGTGATGTCACAAAGTCTTTTCCCTCTGGTTAGAACCAATGATATCACAATCTGAGAGAAAGATGGTAGCAAGGCAACACTGTTCCAGGAAGCTAAGATGTTGCTGCTCTGCAGTGGCACCAGAAGCAGCACTTCTCACCACCAATCTTTGGAGTAAAGGGAAATTATGTGAACATATGAGGAGCTAAAGTATTTAGCATAAGGGTGAAAAATATAGAGGAGGCAAATGTGGCTTAGAATGTTTCTTTTGTCCATACAGCATAGTTTATATTTGGATTGATAGCCCAGAAAGTACAAAAAGAATCCCTTTGAAAATAATATTTGATAGTAAAGATGCCTTTGTCTATCCCATGCCCCAGAATGTACAGAGAGTTATTTTACTGTGAATTACTACACCAAACAGATTTGGTTTGTCGGGGGATTTGCTGCATTTGTGTATTATTCTTTTAGTGGAAGCAAGGATGGTGAGTTTCTTGTTAGGTTTCCAGTTGTTAGTGGATAAGTATACAGCTGATGGAACATGGTAAGGAAGAGAGTGCTTTATGTGGATCCACAGTAGTCATCAGTCACCATCGTTCCATCACTCCCTTGACAGGGATTTTTCTTTTAGTGGCAGGCTAAACACCCAGCTTTTAGGGGAGTTTAAAGCTGGACAATCCAGGCATTTTCATGAAGTTAACTGAAAGTAACTTTTCTATTTGTCACAATAGGCTTCTTGGACTTCGTGAAAGACGCACAGCTAAGAAAAAAAAGTAAACTGAAGTCCTTTTCATAAATCAGACATCTCCACATTTAATCACACAATATAATATAGACAGCTGCCATAAGCCCAATTCTCAAACACTCCCCCCTACATGAGTCGGTTCCATCTTACAAGAGATATGTAATGATGGCAAGCATACTACTGGTCGCTTAGACTGATGAGAACTGCACATCGCACGCAGTTGGAGAGAGATGCACATACAATGTGGGTCATCAAGAATATAGGGATAAGCAAGGCTTTCCAGGTGGAGGGGGAGTCAGTGTTGGTCAGCCCTCCAGGATGAGGTCTCGTGTATCTAAGTCTGGGTCCCTCAATGACTCCATCAGTGTCTCCCAAGCCCACACTATTTCACTGGCGCGAATGCTCCTCTTAGCTTCCATAAGTAACCTGCCCATTTCTTTGGCTCCTTTCACTACCCTGCTATTCTGGGCCCTCCCGGAGCTTTCCAATTTCTCGCTTTGCTAGGATGAAAACTAAGTCCTGGAATCTGCTTGTTACCTTCACGTTGGCAGTGTGGGAAAACCAGTTTAGTATGCGGTAGCACATTGTGCAAGGGACCTCCCTAGAAATCATATTTGCTTCTTCTTCTGTGATATCTTCCCAATAAGTAACCAATGTTGGGCATTCCCAGATCATGTGTTTCAACTCCACTCCCACTGTTCGGCATCTCGGGCAGGCCGCCTCCAATGTGTGGAAATATTTATTGATATGGCCTAGTGCCATGTATTTTCTGTGTAGCGAAAAGTAGTCACTTTAAATCATGCATTTCTGGAGACTTTTGGTAGTCTTGCCAAAATATTGTCCTAAACTGTTTCTGGAATAGGGATCCCCAGGTCCTCCTCTCAGCGAGTCTTCAGGGTCTCCAGTGGCTGTAGTGTGTACCCCTGTATCACTCTAAACAGGCAAGAGACTGCCTTCAGAGTGCCCACAGACCTTACCATGTAATGGCAGTGTTGTGGTGGTATGGCTCAGACATTCCTGTTTTCCAGTGCACGCAAATCACACCTGTCACCACTCTATGAAGCAAAAAATGACCCTGGGGAAGATCAAATTCTTCTCAAAACTCCTCAAATGGGAGAAGCGCGCCTTCACAAAACAGGTCACTCATCTTCTCTACTCCTGCCTCCAGCCACTCGTTCAGGCCCTCCCAATGTCTGCCATAAGGTAAGCAGTACAGTATCTTCAAGGGGGTGGTTGGGGAAAAGGGAATCTGTGTGCGTGTGTTTTTTGTAAGCAATAGGTCAAACACAGCTACACCACTTTCATGTCTGGTATATCTTCCTCTGAGGGTCACAGAATTCTTACGAATGCTTCCGTTAGCCTGGGGAGTTCTGGGACAAATTTTCCCACTACGCGATCTGGGGATTGTCTGCTCGCTAGCGATTGAGTGTACCATTGAAGTTGAGCCTCCAAGTAATAGTATTCGAAATCTGGTACTGCCAGGCCTCCCTTGTCCGATGGGCTGTAAAATGTTGCTAGTGCCACCCTTCTGCGACCTGAGCTCCAGAGGAATGAAATTACTAAAGAGTTGAGCTCCCTGAAGGCTTCTCTGGGAATCCAGATCGGTAGCACCATTAAGTAGTACAATAGAAGCGGAGGGCCACCACTTTAAGCAGTGCACATCTGCCCGCTACAGAGATCAGGCGCGTTCGCCAGAACTCAAGGCAGGCGTGTGAGGATGTGATGGCGAGTCCTATGGTACCATCCAGCAGGATCTGTCTGTCATGGTATTTATTTACCCCCAGATATGGTAGGCAGTTAGGCTCCCAGCCAAGGTCCCTCAGCCCCTCCAGTAGGTCAGCAGCTGTGATTCCTGCCAATTCACTCTTAAGCGAGACCAGAGTCAAAATTCTCCTAGCATTGTGCTAGCACTCTCCAGGTCCACTCCCATACCTCTGATAAATATTATGAGGTCATCCGCATACAAAGCTATTTGGTGTCAGTTGTTGCCAACTTGGATGCTTCTGTACTTGTTCCCTTCTCGCGCCAGACAGGCTAGCACCTCCATCGCCTGGACAAAGAGCAGAGGTGACAATAGGCACCCTTGTCGAGCCCACTGGCCTACTCTGTTACCCTCCGAGATAGTCTGCCTCATTTGTACCCTAGCCCTGGGGTCTGTGTGCAAGAGCTTATTGCATGCCAGAAAGTCCCGTCCCAGTTTCATCTTAACCATCATTCCATATGGGAGCTTCCATTCTAGGCTATCGAAGGCCTTTTTTAAATCAGTCGCAAAGGCTCCTGCTCTGTTATGGTCATACACCTCAGATTAAAGAATGGAAAGAAGTCGCCTGATAGTGAATGCTATGTTCAAGCCAGGTATAAATCCTTCCTGGTCAGGGTGCACTAATTTGAGCATGAACGGGGCAGCCTAGAGGATAGTATTTTACTTAATATTTTATAGTCAAGGTTGAGCCGCAATAGCGGTTCATAAGACTTGCAGTCTTGCACAGGCTTCCTCGGCTTCAACAGGGGGATCACAAACACCTCCCTCATGGGTTCCAGTATGTGGCCCATGTGTCTTGTCAAGTGATAAACGGCCTCCAATTTTAGGGGCCATGCCCGTGCCATATGCCATATAAAATTCAGCTGTGAGTCCGTCTGATCCCTGTGTTTTTCCACACCCCAATCCCATTATTTACCACCCCGATGTCTTGCACTTTGATTAGGCTCCCCAGTGCATCAGCTTCCTCATGGGTGAAGGCTGCAACAGATTACCTATTGATCTATGTGAAGGACATAGAAAACATACCTGACTAATTGGCGCTCCTCTTGCAGGAATTTTCTGCCAAGACCCAGGATACACTCTGAATGGTACAGGAGTACAATGGAGAGAGAGCACCTTCCGCTACCTGGGGATCCAGATATATCGCCAGCCGAAAGACTTGTTTGACGGAAACTTGGGGAGGGCCTTAACAGCAATCCGGTCGCAAATGCGATTCTGGAACACACTTCCGCTGACGGTCACCGGCAGGGTAGCGCTAGCAAAGATGGTGATTCTTCCCCGACTCCTGTACTATTTTTCTAATTTGCCTTTATATATACCGGCAACCTTCTTTGCTACGCTCACTAAACTAGTCAGGGACTTTCTCTGAGGTAGCGCCCGACATAAAATGACACTAGCGAAACGATATTTGCCCACTGACCAGGGATGGCTTGCTGCGCCATGTTTTGAACACTACTATTTGGCTGCCCATTTGCAGTGGATAGCCCGCTGGCCCGCGGATAGAGCCGCGTGGACACAGCGACCACGCTGCCAGCATACTCGCTAGAACAAATAGTCAGGCTTTTTCATCCCGCCACTAAGGCTTCACTGCCACTGCCGCTCCTACTTGCAGTGGCATACAAATGCTACTGCAGATGCCTATATATTACCAGAACCGTTGTCCCCTACACGCCAGCAATACCACTAGAGGGATCTCCTAGCGGGCGCACGGTACTCACGTCCCTTTCACTCACAGAATGGCGAGGAGCCGATTTACAGACAATAGGAGACCTGTACCGGGATGGGGTACTCATACGGTATATGTCCTTAGTGGAAGACGAAGGACTCCCACCCGGACAATTCCTCACACACCGCTCACTGGTAGCAATACTAACGGCCAGATGGGGGGATATAACCACGGAGCCGAGTCCGCACCTCACCATACAGTATTTGCATGTCATGGGACGTGGAAGACACCTTATAGGCTGGTTCGCGGAGTCTCTCCAAACTCATGCGGCACTCAGCTTAGATCTGCTCCGCCGCAATTGGGAGCTGGACTTGGGGCAACAATTAGCGGATAAAGAATGGGAACGGATGCTCAAGAGTCCAGTACGCATACCCAGAAACATGAGATTCCCACAAATACAGTTATTTATTGTTCATAGGGCATACCTCACGCCTGCAATGATCAGCAGGTACTTTCACCGCACGGATGCGACGTGTCCGAGGTGTGCTGGACAAGGGGCTGAACTGATACACATGTTATGGAGCTGCCCTTGAATACATGCATACTGGCACACAATAGGCAGACTGCTATATACATGCACAGGCCGCGACATACCCTTTGAAGGGACTGTATACCTATTGCACCACTTTAGGAGGACCCACCACAAAGGTCCCATCCAGGTTTCTGGACCTGGGGATAGTGGTTGCTAAGCCCCTTTTAACTAAACGGTGGAAAGCGAAGGACCCACCTCACACACGTGCATGGCGTTGCTCGTTGCTAGCATGGGCCGAAGCGGAGGGGATTGCCATTCAGCGGGAAGAAACACTGTGACTGCGCAAAGAACCTATAGCAACCCAATGGGAGGGCTTCTTCCATGCACTACAGCAGGCAGAACGGAGAGGTCCTAAGGGGCGACCCGAGCGGGAGGAGTGTGACCCAGTAACGGGAGCCACATGCACCACCATGGAAAGGCCGTAATATTCCATGGACACATGCGAACTAATTGACTGCCTACATAGAAGCGGACACCACTGACAGGGGGGGACAAGTGTTAGGTTAATCAGAAAATGCTAGGGAGATGTGTGCAGGAGGGCAGAGGGGGGATAAGTATACATAGACCAGTCAATGTTGTTGTTGTTTTCGTTCTCTCTTATATAATCTGTTCGGAAGCCCTCGGTGAATGAACTGGAAGGACTTTTGTGGAACATCATCACGATCTCACCGATACTCCAATGTAATTAGCTGTAATTCTATGCATTATGTAACCTTGGTCAAAGACTAGGGGCTATCCTTTTTTTTTTTTTTTTTTTTTTTTTTTTTTTTGAAACCGTTTATTGCACGATGAAAAAGTTACAGGCATGGGCCTACAACCATCCGGCCGGCCGCTAGAGTAACAAAAGGCATATAACATACATACAGTGAGAGTCTCTTGGCGGAGCAGATTGGCAAATCAGGTGATATCAATAGCGTAGGCCGCATAACTCCTAGCCCACAATACGGTTTCCTTTTGTCAAACAGAACAACACAAAAAAACCACACCCGCAAGGCAACCCGCGATCCAAGTGACAGTACATGCTCCGTAAATGGGGGATCCTAACCAGCAGCAAAACTCTGAAGAGGGGAATGGGAGTATAGCAGGGACTGGGGAGCCACGTGCCCACGGCTGAGGGAGGGGGTCGGCTAAGGAGATGGGGCTGGCGAGGCTGCCGGTAGGAGTGGCGGCTCACAAATACCCCCACGGTTGGCGTTCCAGGGGCTCCAGATTCTCACCCACGCCCCAGGCTTACCCCTCGCCACATACACTACTTTTTCACGAAACATACACCAATCCATATGTTCTTTCCAGGCCAACACCGCCGGGGGCCTCTGGGATCCCCACAATTGGGCAATGTCACGCTTCGCTATCATGTATCCCAGAGCCACCCACCGCGTCTGCGGGACCGAATAATCATTTGGTTCCCACACATTCAGCAAGCATCTCCTCGCTTCAGGCAGCAGTGCAACACGCGTAACCACACGCAAAACCTCATGCACACCACGCCAGAATCGCTCCACTTTCGGGCACTCCCACAATATATGCATGAAAGTTGCCAAAGCACCACAGCCGCGCTTACACAATCCGTCACCAGCAAAGCCCATACGTAGAAGCCTCGGCCCCGTGACGTAAACCCGGTGAAGGATCTTAAGCTGGACGAAGCGAAGGCGAGCCGGGATGGCCACCTCCTTCGGAGAGGCCACCGCGGAGATCCAATCCTCGTCGTCCAGCTCCAGCCCATCGGCAACCCAGGCCTCGCGGAGGCCAGTCAGCAGGCACGATCTGTCATTGATCAGTTTTTTATATATAAGGGAGATCGTGCTGTCTGGTACATGGCCATCCAGCACCCTGTCCTCTAGGGGGGAAGACTCCGGAATGGACGCAACATCCGGGAAGACGGAGGCCAGCGCGTGGCGGACTTGTAAGTATCGAAAGTACTCACTGCCTTGCAGCTGAAACTCCGTCTGCAGCATCTCAAAAGTCTTGAAACCTCCCCTCGTCCAGAGATCTCCCACCGTGCTGATTCCGATCGTGTCCCACTTCTCGAAGCCCTTCGATGTCCACAGGGAGCCCAACCTCTCAGACGCATATAGCGGTGACGCCCGGGTCAAACGGTCCTTCCATCCCAGAGCTGCATTAGCCGCGTGCCATACACGCACCATGACACGCGTCGGTCCCGTCAGACGGGAGTCGGGCGTGCCAGAATAGAGCGCTCGATTATAATCGCCACCGGGAAGGAGCATCCTGTCCATTTCAAATGCCGGGTTCAAGGCGGGCCCGTAAAGGCCATGATTGATTGCAGCTAGCTGGGAGGCCCAGTAATACCGTTTAATGTCCGGGAGGGCGACCCCCCCATCGTACCACGGGAGCGTCAATTTGGCCAGAGCAATACGCGGCCTCCCGTCCCAGAACAGGCGCCACTGCAGGCCCTCCACCTCGCGGAAGTAGCGCGCTGGTACCAAGTCCATAGTGTTCTGGAGGGCGTACAGAAAGCGCGGCAAGGACATCATCTTAAACAAGGCCGCTCGGCCAAGTGGCGAGAGCGGAAGACGCCGCCAACGCGCGACATCCTCTCGCAAGCGCTGGAGGGGGGGCAACAAGTTCCGCTCATAGCGGGCCTCCGGGTCTAGAGTGATATATATACCCAGGTACCGGAACCCCTGGGAGGCAATCTGGATCGGGCAGTCACGCGGTAGGGCCGGAGCCTCCCCGGAAAGCACATATACGCAGGATTTCGCCCAGTTGATGACAAGGCCTGAGTTACGCCCGAAGGAGCGCAAAACATCAACCAGGACAATCAGCGATTTGCGCGGGGAGGCGAGATACAAAAGGATATCATCGGCGTAGAGGGACACGCGGTCCTCATACTCAGGGGTCCAGCGGAGACCACGGATAGAAGGGTGCCACCGTAGCCACTCCGCCAAGGGCTCCAAGGCCAGTGCAAACAGGAGCGGCGACAAGGGGCAACCCTGGCGCGTGCCCCGCCCCAGCTCGAATGGGGCCGAGACTCGCCCATTCACCACCACCTGCGCCAATGGGCCCGAATACAACAATTTGACCCAGCTAATGAACCCCGGGCCAAATCCGAATTTCGCCAGCATCGCCCAGATGTATGGCCATTCAAGCGTGTCAAACGCCATGGTGGCGTCTAAGGACGCCAAGATGGCCGGCTCCCGCACAAACGGGACACGCGCGAGCACCCCGTGCAAGCGTCGCAGATTAAGAGCCGTGTTGCGATGGGGTATAAATCCAGATTGGTCTTGGTGGACCAAGTCACCCACCACACCGACCAGCCGGTTGGCCAACACCTTGGCGAGGATTTTGGGTTCCGCGTTCAAGAGCGAAATTGGCCTGTAGGATGTGACCCGCTCACGGGGTCTCCCCTCCTTGTGTATCACCACAATCGTGGCCAGACGCTGGTCCGGCGGGAGGGAACCCTGCGAGTGGGCCGCCAGGAACATCGCTCGCAGGTGGGGCGCTAGTACATCCGGGCGCAGCTTGTAAAGCTCGATGGGGAGACCATTAGGGCCCATGGCCTTGCCGGACGCGACCGAGCGAATAGCCAGGGCAATTTCGTCCGAGGTGGGAGGAGCGTCCAGCGAATCCCTGTCCTCCACCGAAAGGGAGGGCAGCGCTATGTCCCGAAGCAGGGAATGGGAATCTTCCTCCGAGCAAGGGGAAACCGGGGAGTACACCTCGCGGAAGTAATCCGCGAAGCAGGAGACGATGGCTTCCGGCTCGGTGACACGCGTACCATCCATCCTATCAATCAAAGGAACCACACGACTCGCTCTCTCCCTCTTATCCAACCACGCAATCAATTTACCCGCCTTATCGCCCACATCATACAATCGTCCCTGTTGCTCTCTACTGAGGCCCCTGGCCGCCTCCGTGACGAGGGCCCTATAGGCCGCCTGCTTGAGGTGCAAAACATGCAACTTGGCATCCGTTACCCCGCTCCCCAGGTCACCCTCCAGTTCCACAATCTCGGCCTCCACCCGGGTCACCTCCTCCCGCTCACGCCTCCGGGCATGGGAGATAAAGGAGAGGGCCTCCCCTCTGAGGACTACATTAAAGGCCTCCCACAGGGAGATGGCCGAAGGGACAGACCCCACATTCTCGTCAAAATAGCGCTGTAAGGATTTAATCAAGTCGGCACGAATAGTGGGGTCTCGTAAGTACCATGCATTGATTGGGGCCACCCTGCCCTCCCCCCTCGGGAAGACATCAAAATGTAACAATAATGGGGAGTGATCCGAAATACCCCGCGCCAGATGGCACACCTCTCCTACCCTCCCAGCGTGGGCCGCCGGGACCAGGATGTAGTCAAGTCACGAGAGGCTACCATGGGCGCCCGAGTGGAAAGTGTATTGCAGCTGCGTAGGGTGCTTTAGTCGCCAGCAATCCACCAGGCCCAGTGTGTCTAAAAGGCCGGACAGCCACGCCTGTGCCCGGGGGAGGTCCCTAGGGGGGTGACGATCCATAGACCCAGAAACTACCGCATTGAAGTCCCCCCCAACCACCAGCAGGCCACCCGGGAGGTCCAGAAGGAGGCGCCCCAGATCCGCAAATGTAGTAGCTTGTAACCCAGGCGGGACGTACACTGACATGAAAACAATCACTCTACCCTCCATTCTACCCACCAGGACAGTGTAACGTCCCCTCTCGTCATGGCGCACCTCATCAATCTCCAGCGGAAGCGAGTTCTTGATCATGATACCCACCCCCCGCGACCCCGAAGTGAAGCCCGAGTGGGCCACCAAACGATAGCCCCGCCGATTCATGGCATGGAAGGAGTTACCTATAAGGTGTGTCTCCTGCAAGAAGACAACATCTGGCGATATACGTTTCAGGAACTGCAGGACCACACCACGCTTAATCCGATCCCCCAGGCCGTTAACATTCCAGGACAACACAGCCAAGTCCCTACCCCCCATCATACGTAGAAGCAATCAGTCGTCCCCCACAGAGCATTTCGAGAACAGCAATACAGTAAAGGGTTTGCCTTGCGATGCAAACAAACAACACACCCCCGCCCCCCCATCCCAACAGAACTCCCCCCTCCCTGCACCCCTGCATGAGCCCAGTCAGCCCCCCCAAAGTGCAGTGTGCCTGTCGCCCCATAGAGAAAGACTAACTAGCCCCAGAGGAGGAGGGAAGCCCCCAACAGACCCCGTACGACCTCCATAGGAGGGGAACATACACGATCGAGAAATGGTAAAGAAGTATTGTCCCGAGCAGGGCCTATTATTCACCCCTTAATTCTGATCCGGCAGGCCCTCTCCACCGCCCGCACCCCCCCCACCCCCCCGGCCCCGATCATCAGGCAGAGTGTCCAACCAGTCCCCAGCCGCCTCGGGGCGATCAAAAAAGTGCGTGCGACCTTCCACCTCCACCCTTAGCTTAGCTGGAAAGAGCATTGAGTACTTTAGGTTCAGGTCCCGCAGGCGACGTTTAACACCGAGAAAACTGAGTCTCTGCTTTTGGACCGCCGGAGTAAAGTCTGGGTAGAAACGCACATCCATGTTGTCAAGCTTGACCGGTCCCTGTTGCCTGGAGGTCTGCAGGATAGCGTCCCTGTCCCGAAAATTAAAAATCCGGGCAATGAGAGGCCGCGGCGGGGCACCGGCCTTCGGCCTGCCCCCAGGGACCCGGTGAGCACGCTCAACCGCAAAAAGCTTACTCAGGCCCCGGGGCTGCAGATGGGTAAGGATTAGATCTTCCACAAAAAGGTCGGCGGCCTCCGCCTCTCGTCCCTCCGGCACCCCCACAATACGAACATTATTCCTCCTGGCCCGAGCCTCGGAATCCTCCAGTCGCCGGTCCATCAGGGCGCTCGCCTGGCCAAGCCGGCGCACCTCCTTTTGGAGGGCCGCCACATCTGTCTCAAGGCCCGTTGTGGTGTGGGTCAGGGAATCGACCCGGTCATTCGTCTTAGACAGGTCGGCCCTCACCAGGCTCACATCCACAAGGACCGAGTCTATTTTTTGCGCTAGGGTGTCGAAGCGCTGGTCCACCGAGGCCTTCATCTCCGCGATGGCGCCCATGACGTCCCGGAGGGTCAGGTCCACCGGCTGGGCAGGTGTCTCCGTCAGGCCCGCCGGGGACGTGCGCGATGTCTCCGGAGATCCCTTCTGGAGAGTGTAGCGGTCCATACTATTGGATTGGTGCGCCGGGCCACGGCGGGTCGTCTTCACCTTCGCCCGGTCGCCATCTTGTTTGGTGGACATGCTTGCTTTCCCACCGTCGTGCCAATCTCCTCAAAAGGGCCGATAGACCCGTTCACGGGGCCCGGGGGGGGGAGGGCGGCCACCGCACCGCAGGACGATCCACAGCAGGCGGGTCAGCTGGGCACCTGGACAAGACCACACCACCGCACCCCGCTTCGCGACCCTACCTCGCTGGAGGCGAGGAGGGCGCAAAAGTGAAAGTGAAAGCGCGGGGTACGCGAGTCACCCAGCCGTGCCCGCCGCTGTTGTTCACTTTGTCCCCGGATCGCCCCACTACTCCAATCCGGGGGGCCGGCACGGGGAAGGCCGCAACCTTCGATCGGCGCTCCCGCCGGTGTTCGGGGTCCGATTCGAACACGGAAAACGGGTGGCGCCTCCGCTCGGGTTCACCGACACAGTCCCCTCAAAAAGGACAGGATATAGCCAGGATTAATTCAGGAGGTCGCGGAGGTCCTCGGGAGCCTCGCACCTACGCGGCCATCTTGGTTGCGCGCTAGGCTCCTCCCCCTAGGGGCTATCCTTGATCCATTACGGTAGGAATTTTATGTTATCAACTGTACGCCTAAAACATACGTAAAGAGAAATGTATGTCATACTGATAATTGGTGGTTGCACATGTAACATAGCCCAACCTCTCTTCCCCCCCTTTTTTTTTAACTCTTTAACTGTATAAGACAGCTATCTAAACATCTGTTGCCTTTCATAAGAATGCAAACAATCAATAAAAACAGATTTAAAAAAAAAAATGGGTGAGGGCTGCAAGTGGTAATGATTCAAAGTAAGCTCCCAATTCTTTATCCGCATAGTAGGCAAGGCTCGTATACAATCTTGAATAGTATTGCAGCAAAGGCGCATTAATTTCTTCCTGTCGACACAGTCGCCCAGCATCTTATGAGTCAAGCTTAACAACAGTCGAACTCCTCTTTGCCAGATTGGCCAGCCAGTCTAGTAGGGAACCTGTCCGGTCATGCTCTGCATGGGCTGTCACGATATATTGCCTAAAGTCAAAGCATTGTTGTCTTTTTAGCAGTCTTGTCACGTTTTTCTAATCTAAGAGTGTCTGATGGACCTCTGAATGTCTCGGTCTGGACTTCTCTGTTACCTCCAATTCTTGTTCTGATTACGTGACCTCACGTAAAAGGGTGCCTCTGACTCCCACTGACACCTGAATGCACAGTCCTCTTATTACACCTTCAAAGACGTCCCATTCCACTAATGGGAAAGATGCAGACCCATTGTTGTCCTTGAAGTACTGTCGGAGAATAGCCCTGATTTTCCCTCGGAACAACGGATCCTCAAATGCCTCTGTCCTCAGGCAACAGGAGGGGATATGCGCGATGGGGCGCTTCCATCTTAGATGTAATAGTACCGCTTTGTGATCGCAGATGGTGCGTGCTAGGTATTCCACATCACTTACTTGCCCATGTAGGTCAATGGTACACAGGAAAGTGTCCAGCTCCAGATGAATTTCATGCAGGCTGGAGAAGAAGGATTAATTCCTCAATTGTGAATATAGTCTACGCCAGGAATCCAGAAGCCCCCGCTGCACCTGCCAATCCACAAGGCACCTGGCTGTTGTAATTACTGGGGAACCCCTCAGTGGAGGGTGAGAGCAATCAGCCCATAGATCCAGTACACAATTAAAGTTCTCTCCCATCACAGCTGATTTCACTAAGTAGGGGGCCAGTGTGCCCGAGAGACATGCCAGGAAATTTCCCTGATCAATGTTCGGGGCGTATATGTTAATGAGCACTACCTCTGCCTGTGAAATGGCCCATCACCAACACATATTCAATCCAGCTCCATACCTTCTCTGGGTTTTGGAAAAACCTGAGTTCCATCCTGTGTCAGTACTCGCAGCCGAGCCAGGAACAACATTGGATATGGCACATTCACTGCTAGAATCTGCCCCTAACTTTCTAAAATGTTGATCGGCATCGGTGTATCACCCTTGAAAAATCGGGGAAAATTTGAACCACGCTATTCTCCACTGTGAGTTTCTCATTCTGCCTGGCTCAGTGCAGAATAAGGTCCCAATCTTTATAGTGTAGCGATCCGGCCACCATCGGGTGCAGTGGGCCCCACGGAAGTGGGCACCCTGCCTGCCCATTCAAGTGCAAAGAACTGGGAGAGACCCTCCTCTGCGACTCCTTCTCGGATCCACTTCTGCAAGTAGTATACCATGTTTTTCCCCTCCACGTGCTCTGGAACACCCACAGCGTGTATATTGTTGTGCTGTGATCTATTTTCAGCATCCTCCACTCAGGCCTCCAGCATCCTAACTTTGGCCTCCATCGTAGCCACTCACCCAGTCACGTCGGCCAATACCAGAGGTATCTCTGTCAGTGTATCTCTGTTGTGGCGAACTGCGCCGCTAATCGACGATGGTCTACTCTCAGTAGACTCATATCTGCAACCAATGTGTCCATTTTGGCTTCCAACGCTTCTCTAGAGGTGGTTATTTCATTCATAATGTCTTGTACATAGGGGCCTTCTTGGGGGCTGGTCTGCCCCAGTAGGCCTTGTTGGTTTTTCGGGGGGGTCAATTCCCACTTCTCTCATTGGCCCTCCTGCTTCGGCGTCTCTCCGTCTGGTGTTCTTCACCATCGCAGCCTCTAGATAATCTAAGGTATTTCCCACAGTTCACTCTATGCAGGGCTATGGTCCCTATGTAGGGCCCATAAGGCCAATACACCAAATTGTGTGCTGGCAGCCAGGAGTCAGGAGACCAGAAGTCAATGGGCAGTCACAGGCAGTACTTCTCATTTCAAGGGCACGAGGGGGCCAAAGGTGTGGTCGTATGATGTGTACTAGCTGCCCCCAGCCTCCCAGATGGGTCCCTCCACCTCCGTAATTTTCTGGGTGATTTTGTGCCAGTTGGGTTTGTACTCACAGCTTGGACACAGTGTGTCCCTTATGATGTCCCTCATAGATCTCTCCACTCCAGTTACTACTTCCTTGTGAGACCTCCTACAGCATCCTCACAGGCCCTTAACATGGAGGGCAGGATTAGGTGGGGGGACAAATACTGAAGGACCCTACCAGCAATGCCCTGGCTCAGCGTGCATTGCCCCACAATGTCTGAGCCCTATCTTGCAGCCGGTTGGCAACGGAGGTGGTTAGGGGGTGTGGTTTTCTCTGTTTAATCTTTCCCTGAATTTATGGCTGCACTTCTCTGCCCCCAAAGAGCACTCCTCTATTTAATCAGTGTCCATGAGGGGTCCCCACATTTACTGCATGTGGGCCCAGTTCTTATGCTGCTTCCTCTGGGCACCATCGCCTCTCCACGGAGCGCCACAACTGTTTCCCTCGTTCCCACTGCAATCCTAACACCGGTTTGCCACTGACGGTGCTAGGAGGTTGTTCAGTGCCATCCCCCGGTTCAGCAGTGTTAAGTACCTCATACAGCAGGGCCCTGCTCCCGGTGGCCTCCTCTGTCTTTTCCCATCTCAGTCACTGCCCTGGGGTCAGGTCTTCGCTCCACGCGGGCGCCGCCAGTGTACCACTGTGGGCTTCTTGCTCTCAGTCACTACTGAAGCAGTTCTCCTTACCAGAGCTCTGCGGTGGTGAGACTATGTCAGCATTGAATTGCTCCCCTTCTAGGACCACATATCAATATGTTTGTCGGTCCAGCAGTCGCCGCCGGCCCCTTGTAACACATCAGAAACAACACAGGCCTTAGGGCCCCAGTAAGAGTCTCGATCACAGCAGGAGTACGCCTACATAGAGCTCACGGGCTCTATGGCTGTTGTCTCGGGTCTCTGCTTCAAAGCCCTTTTGTCCCCAGGTGCAGCCCCAAAGCTTTGCCACCATTTTGTGCTAGCAGCCTCACAGCTCCGCTCAGGGCAGGTTATGGGCCAAAGTCACACTGCCTGGGTGCTCAGCAGGTAGAAATTAGCAACTAGGGGTTACTGTTCTTAGCTCATCACTCTTCTGGTCCTAGGACCAGGATTTTGGGTAGGATGGCAGTGGATGGGGTTATTTCCGGTAGGAGCGCTGGTTATTGCTGCATACTCCATCGGCGGATAGCCATGCACCCCCCTCAGACCTCAATACTATTTGTGTTGTGTTGGGTAAATCACAATCAACAGATACCTTAGTTGTTTCTCCAAATTGAGTGTCTCCCAGAACCTGGCTGAAATATACAGTAAAGTAGCTCCATGCCACCCTCAGGGAGAGACTTCCACAACTCCTGTCGCAGAATGGGCCATGACTATTATGACTCAACACATCCCCTCATAAGGCAAAGGACTGAACCTTCAGAGACTTGTTGCTCAATTTTATTGTTTGAAATCTATTTTATTGTTTTCACAATTAAACAGAAACCTATAACATCTACATTGACAATGAAGGCTGAAAGCTTGCATACATCATTCTCTGACAGATCAAAAATAGTGCCCATCCATGCTCCAAAGACCACAAAGCCCTGGCTAGGCCCAATAGCCATCAGGTATTAGAAATGCATGTGGATGAATGTGCTTGAGATGATTGAGGTGATTGTACCCGCAATGACTGGGTAAATTGCTTCACCTCAACCTGGCAACAGCTCAGGGAAGGGGGCACCGCTGTCTCCGTCGGTACCCCAGTCGGGTAGAGTCTGTAACCGGAGGATTTCGTTCTGAAAGGGATTATCCCACAGTTAGGTCTGTGTGACATTGTCAGTATCTTCTTCTTTTTCTTAGAACAGACTCAAGGATTTTGTTTACATTATTGATATATAGAATTGGGGATGTAATACTCTGCAGGTCTTTAAAATATACCGGCAACCTTCTTTGCTACGCTCACTAAACTACTCAGGGACTTTCTCTGAGGTAGCGCCCGACATAAAATGACACTAGCGAAACGATATTTGCCCACTGACCAGGGAGGGGTTGCTGCGCCATGTTTTGAACACTACTATGTGGCTGCCCATTTGCAGTGGATAGCCCGCTGGCCCGCGGATAGAGCCGCGTGGACACAGCGACCACGCTGCCAGCATACTCGCTAGAACAAATAGTCAGGCTTTTTCATCCCGCCACTACGCCTTCACTGCCACTGCCGCTCCTACTTGCAGTGGCATACAAATGCTACTGCAGATGCCTATATATTACCAGAACCGTTGTCCCCTACACGCCAGCAATACCACTAGAGGGATCTCCTAGCGGGCCCACGGTACTCACGTCCCTTTCACTCACAGAATGGCGAGGAGCCGATTTACAGACAATAGGAGACCTGTACCGGGATGGGGCACTCATACGGTATATGTCCTTAGTGGAAGACGAAGGGCTCCCACCCGGACAATTCCTCACACACCGCTCACTGGTAGCAATACTAACGGCCAGATGGGGGGATATAACCACGGAGCCGAGTCCGCACCTCACCATACAGTATTTGCATGTCATGGGGCGTGGAAGACACCTTATAGGCTGGTTCGCGGCGTCTCTCCAAACTCATGCGGCACTCAGCTTAGATCTGCTCCGCCGCAATTGGGAGCTGGACTTGGGGCAACAATTAGCGGATGAAGAATGGGAACGGATGCTCAAGAGTCCAGTACGCATACCCAGAAACATGAGATTCCCACAAATACAGTTATTCATTGTTCATAGGGCATACCTCACGCCTGCAATGATCAGCAGGTACTTTCACCGCACGGATGCGACGTGTCCGAGGTGTGCTGGACAAGGGGCTGAACTGATACACATGTTATGGAGCTGCCCTTGAATACATGCATACTGGCTCACAATAGGCAGACTGCTATATATATGCACAGGCCGCGACATACCCTTTGAAGGGACTGTATACCTATTGCACCACTTTAGGAGGACCCACCACAAAGGTCCCATCCAGGTTTCTGGACCTGGGGATAGTGGTTGCTAAGCCCCTTTTAACTAAACGGTGGAAAGCGAAGGACCCACCTCACACACGTGCATGGCGTTGCTCGTTGCTAGCATGGGCCGAAGCGGAGGGGATTGCCATTCAGCGGGAAGAAACACTGTGACTGCGCAAAGAACCCATAGCAACCCAATGGGAGGGCTTCCTCCATGCACTACAGCAGGCAGAACGGGGAGGTCCTAAGGGGCGACCCGAGCGGGAGGAGTGCGACCCAGTAACTGGAGCCACATGCACCACCATGGAAAGGCCGTGATATTCCATGGACACATGCGAACTAATTGACTGCCTACATAGAAGCGGACACCACTGACAGGGGGGGACAAGTGTTAGGTTAATCAGAAAATGCTAGGGAGATGTGTGCAGGAGGGCAGAGGGGGGATAAGTTTCCTAGACCAGTCAATGTTGTTGTTGTTTTCGTTCTCTCTTATATAATCTGTTCGGAAGCCCTCGGTGAATGAACTGGAAGGACTTTTGTGGAACATCATCACGATCTCACCGATACTCCAATGTAATTAGCTGTAATTCTATACATTATGTAACCTTGGTCAAAGACTAGGGGCTATCCTTGATCCATTACGGTAGGAATTTTATGTTATCAACTGTACGCCTAAAACATACGTAAAGAGAAATGTATGTCATACTGATAATTGGTGGTTGCACATGTAACATAGCCCAACCTCTCTCCCCCCCTTTTTTTTTGTACTCTTTAACTGTATAAGACAGCTATCTAAACATCTGTTGCCTTTCATAAGAATGCAAACAATCAATAAAAACAGATTTAAACCAAAAAATGGGTGAGGGCTGCAAGTGGTAATGATTCAAAGTAAGCTCCCAATTCTTTATCCTCATAGTAGGCAAGGCTCGTATACAATCTTGAATAGTATTGCAGCAAAGGCGCATTAATTTCTTCCTGTCGACACAGTCGCCCAGCATCTTATGAGTCAAGCTTGACAACAGTCGAACTCCTCTTTGCCAGATTGGCCAGCCAGTCTAGTAGGGAACCTGTCCGGTCATGCTCTGCATGGGCTGTCACGATATATTGCCTAAAGTCAAAGCATTGTTGTCTTTTTAGCAGTCTTGTCACGTTTTCCTAATCTAAGAGTGTCTGATGGACCTCTGAATGTCTCGGTCTGGACTTCTCTGTTACCTCCAATTCTTGTTCTGATTACGTGACCTCACGTAAAAGGGTGCCTCTGACTCCCACCGACACCTGAATGCACCGTCCTCTTATTACACCTTCAAAGACGTCCCATTCCACTAATGGGAAAGATGCAGACCCATTGTTGTCCTTGAAGTACTGTCGGAGAATAGCCCTGATTTTCCCTCGGAACAACGGATCCTCAAATGCCTCTATCCTCAGGCAACAGGAGGGGATATGCGCGATGGGGCGCTTCCATCTTAGATGTAATAGTACCGCTTTGTGATCGCAGATGGTGCGTTCTATGTATTCCACATCACTTACTTGCCCATGTAGGTCAGTGGTACACAGGAAAGTGTCCAGCTCCAGATGAATTTCATGCAGGCTGGAGAAGAAGGATTAATTCCTCAATTGTGAATATAGTCTACGCCAGGAATCCAGAAGCCCCCGCTGCACCTGCCAATCCACAAGGCACCTGGCTGTTGTAATTACTGGGGAGCCCCTCAGTGGAGGGTGAGAGCAATCAGCCCATAGATCCAGTACACAATTAAAGTTCTCTCCCATCACAGCTGATTTCACTAAGTAGGGGGCCAGTGTGCCCGAGAGACATGCCAGGAAATTTCCCTGATCAATGTTCGGGGCGTATATGTTAATGAGCAATACCTCTGCCAGTGAAATGGCCCATCACCAACACATATTCAATCCAGCTCCATACCTTCTCTGGGTTTTGGAAAAACCTGAGTTTTATCCTGTGTCAGTACTCGCAGCCGAGCCAGGAAAAACATTGGATATGGCACATTCATCTGCTAGAATCTGCCCCTAACTTTCTAAAATGTTGATCGGCATCGGTGTATCACCCTTGAAAAATCGGGGAAAATTTGAACCACGCTATTCTCCACTGTGAATTTCTCATTCTGCCTGGCTCAGTGCAGAATAAGGTCCCAATCTTTATAGTGTAGCGATCCGGCCACCATCGGGTGCGGTGGGCCCCACGGAAGTGGGCACCCTGCCTGCCCATTCAAGTGCAAATAACTGGGAGAGACCCTCCTCTGCGACTCCTTCTCGGATCCACTTCTGCAAGTAGTATACCATGTTTTTCCCCTCCACGTGCTCTGGAACACCCACAGCGTGTATATTGTTGTGCTGTGATCTATTTTCAGCATCCTCCACTCAGGCCTCCAGCATCCTAACTTTGGCCTCCATCGTAGCCACTCACCCAGTCACGTCGGCCAATACCAGAGGTATCTCTGTCAGTGTATCTCTGTTGTGGCGAACTGCGCCGCTAATCGACGATGGTCTACTCTCAGTAGACTCATATCTGCAACCAATGTGTCCATTTTGGCTTCCAACGCTTCTCTAGAGGTGGTTATTTCATTCATAATGTCTTGTACATAGGGGCCTTCTTGGGGGCTGGTCTGCCCCAGTAGGCCATGTTGGTTTTTCGAGGGGGTCAATTCCCACTTCTCCCATTGGCCCTCCTGCTTCGGCGTCTCTCCGTCTGGTGTTCTTCACCATCGCAGCCTCTAGATAATCTAAGGTATTTCCCACAGTTCACTCTATGCAGGGCTATGGTCCCTATGTAGGGCCCATAAGGCCAATACACCAAATTTTGTGCTGGCAGCCAGGAGTCAGGAGATCAGAAGTCAATGGGCAGTCACAGGCAGTACTTCTCATTTCAAGGGCACGAGGGGGCCAAAGGTGTGGTCGTATGATGTGTACTAGCTGCCCCCAGCCTCCCAGATGGGTCCCTCCACCTCCGTCATTTTCTGGGTGATTTTGTGCCAGTTGGGTTTGTACTCACAGCTTGGACACAGTGTGTCCCTTATGATGTCCCTCATAGATCTCTCCACTCCAGTTACTACTTCCTTGTGAGACCACCTACAGCATCCTCACAGGCCCTTAACATGGAGGGCAGGATTAGGTGGGGGGACAAATACTGAAGGACCCTACCAGCAATGCCCTGGCTCAGCGTGCATTGCCCCACAAGGTCTGAGCCCTATCTTGCAGCCGGTTGGCAACGGAGGTGGTTAGGGGGTGTGGTTTTCTCTGTTTAATCTTTCCCTGAATTTATGGCTGCACTTCTCCGCCCCCAAAGAGCACTCCTCTATTTAATCAGTGTCCATGAGGGGTCCCCACATTTACTGCATGTGGGCCCAGTTCTTATGCTGCTTCCTCTGGGCACCATCGCCTCTCCACGGAGCGCCACAACTGTTTCCCTCGTTCCCACTGCAATCCTAACACCGGTTTGCCACTGATGGTGCTAGGAGGTTGTTCAGTGCCATCCCCCGGTTCAGCAGTGTCAAGTACCTCATACAGCAGGGCCCTGCTCCCGGTGGCCTCCTCTGTCTTTTCCCATCTCAGTCACTGCCCTGGGGTCAGGTCTTCGCTCCACGCGGGCGCCGCCAGTGTACCACTGTAGGCTTCTTGCTCTCAGTCACTACTGAAGCAGTTCTCCTTACCAGAGCTCTGCGGCGGTGAGACTATGTCAGCATTGAATTGCTCCCCTTCTAGGACCACATATCAATGTGTTTGTCGGTCCAGCAGTCGCCGCCGGCCCCTTGTAACACATCAGAAACAACACAGGCCTTAGGGCCCCAGTAAGAGTCTCGATCACAGCAGGAGTACGCCTACATAGAGCTCACGGGCTCTATGGCTGTTGTCTCGGGCCTCTGCTTCAAAGCCCTTTTGTGCCCAGGTGCAGCCCCAAAGCTTTGCCACCATTTTGTGCTAGCAGCCTCACAGCTCCGCTCAGGGCAGGTTATGGGCCAAAGTCACACTGCCTGGGTGCTCAGCAGGTGGAAATTAGCAACTAGGGGTTACTGTTCTTAGCTCATCACTCTTCTGGTCCTAGGACCAGGATTTTGGGTAGGATGGCAGTGGATGGGTTTATTTCCGGTAGGAGCGCTGGTTATTGCTGTATACTCCATCGGCGGTTAGCCATGCACCCCCCTCAGACCTCAATACTATTTGTGTTGTGTTGGGTAAATCACAATCAACAGATACCTTAGTTGTTTCTCCAAATTGAGTGTCTCCCAGAACCTGGCTGAAATATACAGTAAAGTAGCTCCATGCCACCCTCAGGGAGAGACTTCCACAACTCCTGTCGCAGAATGGGCCATGACTATTATGACTCAACACATCCCCTCATAAGGCAAAGGACTGAACCCTTAGAGACTTGTTGCTCAATTTTATTGTTTGAAATCTATTTTATTGTTTTCACAATTAAACAGAAACCTATAACATCTACATTGACAATGAAGGCTGAAAGCTTGCATACATCATTCTCTGACAGATCAAAAATAGTGCCCATCCATGCTCCAAAGACCACAAAGCCCTGGCTAGGCCCAATAGCCATCAGGTATTAGAAATGCATGTGGATGAATTTGCTTGAGATGATTGAGGTGATTGTACCCGCAATGACTGGGTAAATTGCTTCACCTCAACCTGGCAACAGCTCAGGGAAGGGGGCACCGCTGTCTCCGTCGGTACCCCAGTCGGGTAGAGTCTGTAACCGGAGGATTTCGTTCTGAAAGGGATTATCCCACAGTTAGGTCTGTGTGACATTGTCAGTATCTTCTTCTTTTTCTTAGAACAGACTCAAGGATTTTGTTTACATTATTGATGTATAGAATTGGGGATGTAATACTCTGCAGGTCTTTAAAATGTTCCCTAGGACCCTCCTTCTAAATCTTCCTTTGTGTAATAGATAATAGATCATCTTCCTCTGTCAGGAACTGCTTTGTCAAAATACAACAACAAGAAAAACTAAGAACAGCAAAGGGGTGGGCGGAAGAGGGAAGAGTTGTGGGGGAGCTTCCCTCACGGACATTGCTAGGAGATACTCCCTAACCCTAATTTGTGGTGTACACCCATGTTGGTGGCAAGGAGGGAGAGGGGCGAAGAGCAGCGCTGGAAAGGTGAGTCCTCAGCCAGTTTACCTCACTCTGAGAAGTCCGCCCCTCGTGGGAGTAAACAGTCTTTAAATTATTAAATTGTCTTTAGGCGAGGGGGGGACAGATCGGGCGTGCTCCAATTTAGATAGATGTTGCACTAGGGGTTGCCAAGCTTGCGTAAATTTAGTGTCAGTGTGTGCAAGACGATTGGAGAGGAGCTCCATCACCAGTATGTGCCAGAGGTGGGTGAGCCACACCTGAGACGGAGGGGTCAGGGCTTTTTTGCAATGCAAAGCAGTGACCTGCTTTGCTGCTCCTAGCATGTGGAGGATCAAGTGCCAATCTGAGTGGGTCATAGCCTTAAGAAATTGAGGTCAAATTCCAAGAATGGTTATCCCCGGGATGCTTGGGATAGGAAACCTCACTACGCTTTGATGTGGCTCAGCACCTTCTTTCAAAAGATCGTCAATACTGGGCATGACCACTAAATGTGAATAAACAAACCTGTGTCCACCTTGCAGCGCCAGCACAAGGCCGTGGAGGTGGGGAACCTTTTCTGGAGGCGAAGTGGGTTGTAATACCCATGGGTCATAATTTTATAAACCGTTTCTTGTCGTGCGACACTCTCTGGTAAGTGTTGGGAATGTCTCTCCACAGCTGTTACCTGTGTTCGGAGGGGGCATCTTCTGCAATGTCTATATGCCATTTCTGTTGATAGGGATGAGGAGGTAGAGGGTGAGAGTGCTGAAGGACCCTATAAGTAAGGGAAATCAGACCGCGCGAGCCATCAAAGGATCGTACCTACGTCTCAAATGAGGTAAGTTGATGCGTGGCTCCGAATTTGATAATATTGCAAGTGCGCTGTAGCTGGAACATGTAATTCCTGTCTACAATGGTCAAAGGATTTGAAGACCTCTCCCTCAATGAGGTCAGCGATCGTATGACACTCTCCGCTTCCTAAAGCCTGAAAAGACCTGGGCTGTAGGGATGGGGGCAAACAAGGATTGAGGGCAATGGCTTGTTGGGAGAGGGGAAGGAGGTAAGCCCGCGGTTGATCGCTACTCTGTCCCATATATCCAGGACCGTTCTTGTTGGGGTGGCGATGTAGGCATTGCGAGGATGCGCTCTTTTTGGTAGCCAGGCCAAGTCCCATAGAGGGTGGCATGCCACCGCCCTATCCATATGAAACCAATGTTTCTCACTTTCGCGAACCACCCATTCCGAAATTAAATGTAAATGTGCCGCCCAGTAATAAAGTAGAAGGTTGGGGCAGGCGAGACCCCCTCGGTTTTTTGGTAACATTAAAAACTTGTTGGAAAATCTTGGTCTTTCCTTGCCCCAGATGAAAGTATTGACCTCTTTCTGGAGGCTCGTAATGTCCCCTTTGCGTATGGGAGTCGGGAGTGCTTAGAAGAGATAGAATATCTTGGGCAAGATAGACATCTTAACCGTGTTAAGGAGGCCGAGCCATGATACGGGGAGTGATTTCCATCTCCAAAGGTCTTCTCTAACTGAGCTTCTGCAGTCTGGCCAGTTTGCCTGAGTCCGCGAATCCAGCGTGGCCGTCATATTAAGGCCCAGGTATCGAATTGAATGAGAGGCCCACTGAAACGGGGTATGAGCACTAAGCTCGGCAACCTCTAGAGGGGGAAATAGAGATTTAATGCCTGTGATTTACTGACGTTAATCTTTATCCCCGAGATACATTCAAATACAGAGATTACTTTAAGCAACGGTGAAAGAGAGCTCTCGGGTCGGAAAGAGTATGAAGTAGATCGTCCAAGAATAGCGCAATCTTATGCTTGTCTCTTCCAAATGGAATGCCCTTGATTGCCACCGCCTGGCATACAGTGATCGCTAGGGGCTCTATTGCCAGGGCAAAGTGCAGAGGTGACAAGGGGCACCCCTGACAAGTTCCCCTGTGAATCTGGGATGGAGAGGCTAGTAGCCCATTGCTGAGGGGGCCATGTAAGGAGCCATAATATGAGATGCAATGACCGGACCCAACCCAATCCTTCGCAGTACTGCCCTGAGAAATGTCCAATCCACCCTATCAAACCCTTTCTCAGAGTCAAGGGAGATTAGAAATGCTGGGATATTGCACCGCTGGACCTTTTCCACAAGGTTGGCTTTCGCCTGATGTTATCCGCCCCCTGTCGTTGGTGAATAAAGCCCACCTGATCTGGGTCTATCAAGCTAGGAATAAGTTATGTCAGGCGCTGTGCCAGAATTTTGATATATAATTTAGCATCAACATTAAGCAGAGAAATGGGGCGGTTAGAGGCGCAGGATGTCGGGTCCTTCCCCAGTTTAAGGATGAGAGTTATCTCCGTCCCAGACATGGTAGGGGACACACTGGTGGTATCGGCAAAAGAGTTAAATAGCCAAAGCATTGGTGCCTGCAGCTGGGGGAGGAACTGGCGATAGAAAGAAATCATGAGGCCATCAGGGCCAGGAGACTTACCTAGCAAGAAGCTTTTAAATGCTTTTTGCAGTTCTTCTAGGGTAATCAGCTCCCCCAATTGCTGGGCATGGGACGTGTCAAGCAGTGCCCAAGTACACAAGGCAATGAATGGTTCAATCTCTTACTAGACAATTTTGCCCCGGCTATAGAGGGTTGAGAAAAAAGTACAGAATGCGTGTTGTTTGTCTGTTTCCGAGGTGGCCCACTTTTCTCTACTAGTCTTGACCCTGGAAACGTGATTGTGAGAGATGCGCATATGAAGTCGACGAGCCCGTAGGGATCCCACCTTGTTGCCCCCTTCGTAATACTTTTCTTTTAGAGCAAGAAAAGAATGTACGTCTTTGTTTACTACAAATCGCTTTTAATTGACCCCGGAGTGAGGCCTAACCCTTTTGGCGCTGTCTTGAAAGTGTTACATGCTCTTGTCTCTCAAGTGCCATAATATATTTAGTAAGACCCGCCTCGACCAGGCAGGATTCCCGTGTTCAGGCAATTGACGTCGAGGTGATGGTGCCTTGAATGGTTGCCTTGAAAGCATCCCATAGAATGTCGCCACTGGTGCCTAGGAGGTCATTTGTTTCAAAATACTTTTGAATTGACTGACGTAATTCTGCTACGTTGACCTGGTCTCGTAGAATGTGCGGGGGGAGCCTCCAACGGAGCATGGAGCAGGAGGTCACTCCCATGCCTCCTAGAGTGATCTCCAGATGAGCGTGATCCATATAGATATATCAGATATAATCGCCAATTCCAGCGACCGAATAAGTGATTGGAATAGAAATAAATGATGTATACGGGAATACGATTAGTGGACATGAGAAAAGAGGTGTGGTCTCTCGTCTCTGACTCTGCATAATGCCATGCGTCAACAAGGCCCAAGGATGCAAAGTTGTGCTTAAGCGCTGCGGACATAGACCCACTACCTTCAAAGGAAGTTGCACTACGATCAAGGCATGGGTTCCAAACTAAGTTTAAGTCCACCACCACAAAAATTCAGATCTACTTCCTGAGAGACCACATCTCTAAATAGGTTCCTAATATATGTCTCTTGAGAGTGATTGGGGTATAAATGTTAATCAATGTAAGGGGTCTGTTATTGATTAGTACCTTAAGCTTCAGACATCTTCCCTCTTTGTCTCGTTCCGTCCGAACTCCCTGTATGTGTACACCCACTTTAAAAAGGATGGCCACCCCCGCTGTTTTAGATGTTGAAGACGCCCAAGTTTGATTAGGGTATTTAGGGTGTGCCATGTGCTGTTTATCTGCTCGTATAAGATGAGTTTCCTCTAAGAAGATAATGTCTGGGTCTTGGATCTAGAGGTAGCGCCAGATCTGTTTTTTTTGTGATTAAAAAACTGCCAACCGGGCTACAATAGTCCATTTCAGTCCTGGAGTAGCACATTGGTGTGAACCAGGGTGATTCTGAGGAAGTCACTCCTCATGGGGACCAGATGAATGGTGGGGTGTGCCATCAAGATCGTGTTGTTAGCTGCCGTCACACCACCCAGCGGCCGGCCTACTCTATAGATGCAAGGTAGGGGATAAAGTTCCCCCTGAGAGGATTGGGGCCCTCTTGCTACAAAGCCAAATCTGGAGCCAAAGGGGGTCAGGGAACGAGGGCCTCCCCGGCCGGCCCGTTATAAGTACATAGGGTTCAAGCAAGCAATGGGATCATTGAAAGTAGAAGTCTAGGTGTGGACCACACCATATCCGCGATCAAATAGCACACAAAAGACCAGACTCCTGTGTTCAAGATGCAGTGCGGGAGGGGGGATTGGAGTCTGGTTGGGAGTGTCCTGGAGACTGTGCGCCATCCATGGACTTAAGATGTTGTATAATGTCCTGCTTGGCCTGCTGCGACAGGTCACTTGGCCTTTGAGCCCAGTTGGCAGGACAAGGGATAGTGGACCAATCCGGTCAAAGAGAAGCTCTAGACTGGGTGGCCCTAAAGTTCGGCCTGGGAGGGCGAGGGTCCGGCTTGAGTAGCTGTTGAGGTTCCCTCATAGAGCTTAGCGATCTGTGCCTACCCTCCCACATGAAAATTAACGCAAAATAATGACCCCACTGATATTTAATTTTCAGGTCCCTCAGTTTGTCCGTGACAGGCTTAAATTCTCTTTGCCGTCGCAGGTTAGCAGGAGTGAGATCCTGGATAATTTGAATGTGGTGTCCTCCTTAGGTCAAGTTGGCCTTTTTCCTGGACGCAGAAAGGATTGCCTCCTTCTCAGTGAAGAAATGCACCCGAGTTAGGATATCAGGGACCAGGTTTGTATTTCCACCAGGGGCTGCTGCTCGGTGTGCCCTGTCCAGTGCCGGAGGGGAGGCATCATTGTCACCTCTGATCACCTGAAAGAGTTCTGCTGTGTAAGTCATTATGTCCTGACCCTCCTTTGCCGAGGAACCCCTCTGATCCGGAGGTTGTTCCTCCGACTCCTGTTTTCCAGGTGCTCCTGTTTGATTTGCAGTTCTGTGTGCTGCTTTTCAAGTGCTGTCATGTGACACCAGGCTTCCTCCTGGTCCTCCGTTCCCGTATCGAGTGTTCGCTCAAGATAGACGACTCTGGCTCCAATTTCATCGCGCCGGATATCCTGTGGACATGTCTTGAACTCAGTTTTGAGTGAGCCAATTTCCGCCTTTATCTCTTGAAGAAACTTGGTTATAAAGCCCTGTGTGAGGGGGCTCGCCTCGGGATTCTTGGGTGATGTCGCCATTGCAGGGACCTATTGGGTCCCTGCAGCAGAGGGTGGCTTCGACCAAAATAATGTTACCATTTCTTCTTTAGGGGGACCCGGGGCGGTGACTTTTCCCGCCTTAGTGCAGGCCATGGTTCTCCAGAAATTCCCCTTTTTCAATGTATCCTGTCTATCATCTCCTTGTGTTTGTTTTGTTCGCCTTAAGTTGGCAGGGTATGCCCAGACGTGGGTTCCTTGCTCACTTTGCCACTGGATTCAAGCTAGCCTGGCTGATGAAGGGTGTTACCCAGAAACCGGTCCCAGGAAGCTTGTTTCTGGTTCAGGAAAGACCTGGCTTGGCAGTTCGGGCTGGACTGTTCCAATGAGGCACAGGGTCAAGACTGA
Source organism: Triturus cristatus (assembly GCF_964204655.1). Lineage (NCBI taxonomy): Eukaryota > Metazoa > Chordata > Amphibia > Caudata > Salamandridae > Triturus > Triturus cristatus. Next base: position 700,165,484 of record NC_140591.1, read on the forward strand.
TTTGCATATAGCTGGCTCTGATGAATTCAACCCAGATCTGTGAATGGGGTTGAGTGTCTGAAAAGTTTCAGCGCTCCGTCCATCATCTCCTTGTGTTTGCACTAATCCCAGGCTGCCAGTCGAGGAAGGTCAGTTGGTTCACCTCTGAGGTCCCCCAGTCCAGAAGCGCCAGTAACAGTGTCACCGGAGCCCGCTAGAGCCAAGGGTCACCCGGAAGTCAGGTAGATTCAGTTTCGGGCCCACGGGACAAACTGATGGAAGGCGCACTCCCACCACCCGAAGCGGCAGCCAAATCCACCACCAAGACTCCAGGTGGGGGGGGGAATCCACCCCTATAGATAATTCCCGACCCCTCTCTTCTCGGGAGGGTCCGCTTGATGGCAGGAAATGATGAAAAGGTGATGAGACGGAGCTCCTGTTGATCACTGGGGGGCTGAGCTAGGCAAAGGGCAATCATATAAGCCCCCAGCTCTCAAGTCAGGGTCTCAACGGAGGCCAAACACGGAGGGCACAGGATAGGGGTTAGGCTTGCTTTCTGACTGCACAGCCAGTCTCCCGGAGCCCCCTTAGTTCAATCAATTGCAACCCCGTCGCATGAGGGCCCCTACCAGGTCGGTCACCCCAAGACCAGGACAGATTAAAGGCAAAGGATCCAGCTCCCGCCTCATGGGCCACTGAAGGTCGAAGACCTTAGGGCAGATGAATGGGGTGAGGCTCACTGGCCGAATGCACAGCCGGTTGCCACAGCTCAGTCTGTGCGTGGCGCAGATTCAGTCCAGTCTCCAGACTCAGCTCGATAAACATCAGGGCCTCCAATGAGGGCCAGCGTCTTTCTCTCTGATTCCCGCGCTGGCGGGGACTCCCCGAGGCAGGAGCCCACAGATGGAGCACCTCCGCTCTGGGGGGGCAGCGGGATCACCCCTCTTTCCCCGCTGGGGTATGCCTCGATTCAACTCAGGCAGCACAGGTGGGGCGGTTTCTCCTCTCCTCACCCAGTTAGTCACGGGGAGGAACCCTGCAAGATGGCTGCTCAATGATGGCGTCGGCGGCCTCATATGACGGAGACCCCTCCAGGTAACAGTCCGGTCGCAAGAGGCCACATCACCGCTGCTGCCAACACGCGGCTCGGTTCCCAATGAGGTCCAAGAAGGAGGGACCCACCGGGGGCGCTCAGCAGGCGAGGCCTGTCCCGCCCCCGCCCCCAGTGGGTCGATCCACTCGGCTCCAGCCTGGTCCGGCACGCAAGGCTTGCCAAGTGGATGCGTTGGAGACCCGTCTGTGGCCTCAGAATTCAGGCACCACTCCCTGATCACCAAAAATCTTTGGCCAGGGCCCACACAGCGGGGTCCCAGGTCCCCACCGGTTCAGACTCTTCCACGAGGCCCGGGCCCAAGATGCGGGCGAAGCTACTCTCCCCGGTCGTCCACTATGTATCAGTCCCCAGCTCTGGCCCGGAAGACAAAGCAGGTTTTAGATACGGGGTAGATGGGTTGGTGGAGTTAAGGAAGGGGCCCGTTCGTGCCCCCAACGCTCCGCTGCTGCTAGTTTCTTTTGGCTGGCCGCTGGAGGAGGAAGACACCGTGAGGTGCTTCCTACTCCATCGGAGTCTTGGCCACGCCCCACTTGTTGCTCAATTTTAACAGAGTTTGAGGAAATCATGAAAGACGTAGGGACGGACTTCTTAGGACATAACAATGAGAGAAAATTGCTTTACATGAGCATGGAAGCTGCAAGGGAACTACACAAGGCATTTGCAAAAATAGAAAGTGTCAGATTAATGCTGATTTGTTCTAACACATTGTAGGTAGTTGAGAATGAATGTCAGGATGTTGATAGGGACAAGGAGTTAAAGCTATTAAAGTTGAAGGGATTAAAGATGCATGTGAGAGAATTGATTGTGAATATTAGGGATGCGAGCGAGCTGGAAAATGTTTGGGAATTGTGGTAGAAGAAAGAAGTGGTACATGCAATGAATTTCCGAACTGGAGGATGTCTGGCGTTCTAACCACATGATACTCTACAAACAACTAATGGCCGAATATGATTTGCAAAAATCACAATTTTTCTTTTATCTACAACTTCGGTATGCACTAGAAAAGTACAAGCTGCCAGCCAGTGCGCTTCCGTTGTATAGCCCCCTAGAGCCTGGCTTACAATTGTGGCTATAGAGGGGAACGGCATCTCTGGCTTATACAGGTCTGTGGTGTACAATGTCCCTAACTCACTGATCAGATTAAGATAGTGTTTTAATTACTAAATCTTCCTCATTTCTTATTTCTGTCTTTAGGATCTCACTCTCATTTTTCATTCTATTGGCCTGGCAGTTATGTCAATGAAGAGTTTAGAGCTATTGATGTCCTAAAAACGCAGACCTTAGCTTTACAACGTGTATTAATCATTCGAAACACAATATGGACAAACATGAGGATTTTTCCAGCGATTATCTAGTCTCTCTAGCTACATTGGCTTTACATGTCAAGTCAAGGTAGAAAGTCTTCAGTGCAAAAGTGCTAACAGAGCTACAAGTACTGAGATAAGGTGTGAATAAGGAGGAACATATCAAAGACTCTGATGTTTGGCTATTGATTCTTGATATGTCTGTGCTACTGATGATGAAGGATGCAAAATCATGGGGCAAAATGAGACATTAATATCAAGTTACTTTATCACTGCAATGCTCTGCCAACAAGTCCAGACTTTAATCTAACCTAGCCATATGTATGGGAATAAATGAACCATTTAAAATATAAAATGAGGAATTCCTTACCTGTCATGTTACAAAGATGTAAGAGTGAAGAAATATTATAATGATGTAGGTTGAGGTCTGACAAAATCTCTAAACCAGAAACAAATTCTGTAGCATGTAACAACGTTGACAAAGATGGCGGCAAAGTCTTGACTACAGCTGCCAATGTTACCACACAAGCGCCTTAGCGACCCTGAAGATTCTGTGATGTCACAAAGTCATCTCCCTCTGGTAAGAACCAATTATGTCACAATCTGAGAGAAAGATGGTAGCATGACAACACTGTTCTATTCAGTAAGCTAAGATGTTGCTGGTCTGCAGTGGCACAAGAAAGCAGCACTTTCCACCATCAGCCATTGGAGGAAAGCTAAATGTTGTGGAAATGTGAGGTGCTAAAGGATTTAGCATAAGGGTGTGAAACACAGAGGAGGCAAATGTGGCTAAGAACGTCTTAGTATATTAGAACGTTTCTTTCTTCCATACAGCATCGTTTTGTCTTTGGATTGGTATCCCAGAAAGTACAAGAAGAATCCCTTTGAAAATAATATTTAAACATAAAGATGCCTTTGTCTATCCCATGCCCCAGAATGGACCGAGAGTTGTTTTTCTGTGAACTACTACACAAGACAGATTTGGTTTTTCAGGGGCATTTACTGCATTTGTGTAATATTCTTTCAGTGGAAGCTTGGATGGTGAGTTCCTTGTTAGGTTTCCAGCTGTTAGTGGATTAGAATACAGCTGATTGAACAGGGTAAGGAAGAGAGTGCTCTATGTAGATCCTCAATAGGTATCAGTCACCACCGTTCTATCTGTACCTTGACAGGGATATTTCTTTTAGTGGCAGGCTAAACACCCAGCTTTTAGGGGAGTTTTAAAGATGGACCACCTAGGCATTTTCATGAAGTTAACCAAAAGTAACTTTTTTGTCTGTCACAATAGGTTTCATGAAAGTTGCACAGCTAAGAAAAAAGGAAACTGAAGAATATTTGTAATGATCTAAGTTCCCTTTTTCATTAAGAGGTTTTTGAACATATGTTCTTCGGAAAGAGTGTTGGGGCTCCAGAAATGTCTATGCTTCCCACTGAGCGGTACTGTGAGAAGGTGGGTTTCTGTTGCTGTAACACCCCCCCTCACTTTTTGCCAGAATTACTTATGCACTTTGACTTGATGTGCCCTAGGTCCCTGTCAATCAGGTTCCCATGGCCTGTGTTCTTTCCCCAAAACGGAACCAAACCCAATTGGCACCCTGGCCACAGGTCAATCCCTGGTAAATGGTACCCCATAAGTACCGAGGGTACTGTGACCAGGGAAGGCTTCTAAGGGCTGCAGCATGTATTGTGCCACTCTTAGAGGCCCTGTACCTTAACACTCACACACTGCCTTTGCAGGCTGCATTTGTTGGTGCAGAACAAAGTGAAGAGTCGACATGGCACAAATCCCTGTGTTCCATGCCTACAACCCACTGCACTGGCATAGATAAGCCACAGCTCAAGCTGGGTGCACTATACCAGTGCTGAGGGTACAGGTGCATGAGTCCTGTACCCCATACCATGTCTAAGTCCATTCTTAGACATTGTAAGTGCAGTGCTGCCATTAAGAGTATTTGGTGCTGAGATTTTAATGAAAAATGCACTCAGAGTGCATCTTAGAGATGCCCCCGGAAAAACGACCAGCCTCTGGTGGGTTCCCTGACTGGTACACACCAGCCTGCCACCACAAGACATGTTTCTGGACCCCTGGGGTGGGAGCCTTCGCTCCCTGGGCCCAGAAACAAAGCCTTTCCTGGGTGGAGGTGTTCACACCTCCCCCAGGCCAGGAAGAGCCATCTGTGGCAGGGGAGCTTCAATGGCCTTGTTGCCTTTGTAATGCGACCCCCAGCTTCTCCTGCTATCAGGAGCAGACCCCCTTCCTGTCTCCTCTCTTTTTCGACGGGATAGACAGGCAGGAAAAATTTGCCACCACAGATAGTGTGACCACCTCTGCCAACCCCACCCCTCAGGTGGGGGAGGCGAGTTGAAGCCCACTCTTCAGTGCCCGCCATCTTGCAGATGGCAGGCACTCCCCAATCAGGATTAGGGACTTTGCTCACTCCCCCATGTGGGGTGAGCACATCAATGGTGTAGCCACCCTAAGGTGGGATACCCATTGGCTACTGACCCCGAAACACGTAAAACACCCATAAATACAGTATTTAGGGGGCAGCCCTGAATAACAAGGCATATTCCCGCAACCTAAGAAGAAAAAGGACGAAAGAAGACGCCCAGCAGAGGAGACTGCAGAGAACAACTGACTTGGCCCCAGCCCTACTGGCCCGTCTGCAGTTTTCAGGGATCCTGAGCCAAAAGTCTCCTTGTCCTGCAGCCAGCGACCTCCAGAACCCTGGGAGGACTGACTACCTTTAACAAAGACTGGATCTCCTGTGAACAGCAGTTCTGTCCATAAGAAAACTCCCAAGACAGACTCTGAGCCTACTGAGGACAAAGAATCCCGACGCCTGGAACCACCACTGCATCCCAAGGTGGAGTGTCCCACCGGTCCCAGCGAGGTCTTCCAGCACCCCAGAGCCCGGTAACCATTAACTTAATTTTGCTCCATAGGAACCAATTGACTGTTTTTCTCTGAAAAATGTTCCAAGTGTGGAGATTATTTGTATGGAAACCTGAAAAATAACAATTGTGCAAAACTGATTTTACTTATCTTTTCTCTAGGAAATGTCCCAGTGTGATATCTAGGCATGTCACACTGAGTAGAAAAAGTAATCTAAAAAGTAACAAAAAAGTAATCTGTACAGTAATTTCAATACCTTCACTTCAAACTACGGCATTTGAACTTGCATTCACTTGTAAACACTACATAATATATTGCAAAGCATTTATTTCACTTACCTGTGCCAGGCTTGGCCTTGGTTCTAGAAATAAAATAACTTCATAATATTTTTATACAAACAAAATTGGTCTGAGTTCCACCTTTGAGTGTGTGACGTCATTTGCAGATTGAGTGTGTACATCAAATGCTTAACACTACCCTCTGATAAAGCCTCACTGCTCGCCCACACTACTACATATAGAGAGAAAGGTGCTATCTACTTTTACCTCTGTCTACCTTTGGGATTCCACTGGACTCTGTGCACACTACACCTCATTTTGGTATAGTATATACAGAGCCAGCTTCCTACATTGGTGGATCCGCGGTGGGATACAACTTTGCATTTGTTGGACTAACTTGGTTACCACCTGATCACACGACAGAACTCTTAAATTGTCTTTAGAATTCAGATTTTTTTTAAATTGTCATTTTTTGCAAAATTACTAAAAGTCTTGTTAGGGCCTTGGTTAAGTCCCTTTATAATTTTAGAAAATAAAAAGTCACTTTAGCTAGGGATAAGAGGGTTTAGAACTTTTTTAACTATGTCTCTTAACAAGAACCCAGCTGTTAGTGAAAATAATCACAATGCCATAGAGGACTAGGTTGAGGAGCTTGATCTCACCCCTTACCTTCACTTGTCTTTCAAGGAGGTAAGGTCCCTATGTAAAATTAAAAACAGAACCATGGGGTACCATCCCACCAAACATAAGCTCCAGGAGCTGTTGGCTAGGTATGCCAAGGACCACCTATCTGAAAATGGTGAAGACCAATCGGATGAGGAAGAAGATAAAGGGGATGAGGAGGTAGACCCCCCCCCCCTCCCCCCCCCCCTCCCACTTCATAGCAACCCTTTTCGTTCCGGACCTGTCAGCTACCAGGCAAGTTGCAGTGTACTGCGGATTTTCTGTCCCGGTCTGATGACCGCTGAGCCCAATATAAGCAGTGACACTCAGTGCCCCAGGAGTATTGGCAATAAAAGAGTCAACATGCTAGTGGCCGGCTTTTCTTCCTCCAATCAGAATAAAAAGGGTGACAGAGAAAATGTTGGCACTGACCCAGAAGAGGAGCTGCAGCGGTAAATGAGGAGTAGAGGTGATTGGCGTGAGGAGGAGAAGATGGGTGTCGCAAGGGAGCCGCGGGCTCTGAAGGACCTCTGCCAGACTCTCACATCATTCGCAGGGATTTCCATTTCCAAGGATGGACCAGCGAGACGTGGAGACAGCCCCTACTGACACAGCCGAGGAGACAGCATGGTATCTGGCCGGAGGCAAGAAGGAAAGGTCTTCCCCGGGGAGAAAAGTTCTGGACCAGGCAGCCGCTGCTCTAGACCAGAGCCATAGTCTCAGGCAAGTGGTTACAAGGGACACAGAGGGAGGGCCTTGGTGGTTGGTTGCACAAATGTTTTGCCAGGTTTTAATCCATTCACGTTGGAATAAAGTAAAATTGTTGCCAACGTGCACTCATGTGTAAACAAAAGTTCCACATAAATTCTGTTCAAAGTTCTTCGACCACCTGCGCCGTCCATTGGCGCACCAAAGCAAAATCTAGTAAGTATGCAGGAAGGGAATCCCTTTGTGCTGGTGGGAGCACTACTGAAACGGATCACTTACGATTCGGAAGAAACTGATGCCAGCAGTAGATACTCGTCATTTTGAACAGGGGGTTGCAGCGGGCAGCGCTCTATTTTGGTTATCTTTGCTATTTCCACACGTAGAATCTCACACTTATTTTTAAAAAACAATATGTTAAGTTGTGATTTTAAATGTTGCAGTTTTAATCAGTACCTTAATAGCGCTTCTGAACCCTGTCGGTGTCCACCTGTTAAAGTGGGCCCGTTGTGCGTCTGGGTCAGCGCTCTAGTTGTTGCGCAGTGTTGCACACATAACGTCACGCTGGAGCGACCGTGCAGCAGATGCGTGCAGCGGGCGCCAAAGGCGCGCCAAAGGCAAGTCCTTCTGCCACCGTCCACGCACCGGTCGCGCACAGCGCCAGCCATGCTGCCGGTTACAGTGAGACCTCTGCCAGGAACCCTGGTTACAGATACTCAGGTGATTAATTGCGGGAACATGGAGCTGGTAAATTCACATTAGAGAGGACATCGGGGCTGGACTCTGACTTCTTAAAAAAGGATAGGCTGAACTGTGGCTTACTCAATGTGAGGTCACTTCCAAAGCGTTCCATTGAGATCCAAATCCTGTTAGAAACGCACAATTTGGATGCTTTGTTTATGACAGAGACATGGACGGATGCAGGGTCTGATATGGAGCTGGGTTTAACATGCCCGTCAGGGTACAAAGTTTTCCACAAACCTAGGTCCAGTGGTAGAGGTGGAGGGGTTGGGATTATCTATAAGGAATCCTGGGATATTACACCAATGGATATAGATGAGGTGGTATGCATGGAAATACTGGGCTTTTCTGTAAAAGACGATGCAGGTCATGTATTGACTGGAATGGTCTGTTTTAGACCCCCAGGGGCAGTCAGCGTACAACATCAACAGAAACTGGTTGATGTGTTCAGTAATATGGCACTTACCCATACCAGACTGTTAATTCTGGGAAATTTTAATTTATGGGTCAACGGGAAAATGGACGCCGGCTATAATAATATTATTCAATCCTGCGCGAACCTGAACCTGTTGCAATGGGTTACTGAACCGGCCCATAAGGGGGGGCATGTATTAGATCTGATCTTTGCGAAGATTGTCGAAGGGCTGAAATCAGAGGATTCAACTCATACTAATCAGCGGGAAGGTAGACAAACACTTAACACTAACTGGGCTAGGGATGGTAGGACTATGCCATTGAAGCAGGAGGCCATCCTGGACCACTTTGAGTTGCCCTCGGAGGAGGACTTCATCAGGCTGGCGCGAGGAGTCTCATCAGGTTCGCCTCTGGACCCCCTCCCCCACAAAATATGGAAAGAGCTAGGTTCCGAGTTCTTTCCAGTTCTCTGCCAGTTGTGCAGTCAGTCCCTTAGCAGTGGGGTGGTACCACCCTGCGGGAAGCAGGCAATAAGAACACCCCTTCTGAAGAAACCAACATTGGACCCCAAATGCCCAAAAAACTACAGGCCTATCTCTCTTTTACCTTACCCTGTGAAGATTGTGGAGCGCCTGGTGAGTAGGACGCTTTCTCAATTTCTGGAGGTCAACAACAAGTTGGAGTATGTGCAATTTGGGTTCCGCCCAGGAAATGGGACTGAGACTGCCTTGATCACCGCCTTGGACAGTCTTCGAATGCGTGCGGACAGGGAACAATAGGCTATACTAATTCTGCTGGACCTGTCTGCCGCTTTCGACACGGTGGATCATGCGATCCTTCTAGCGAGGTTGGAGGAAATGGGGGTGGTGGATGTGGCCTTGAGATGGATTCAATCATATCTGGCCGACAGACGGCAGGCAGTGGCTCTCCCCCCTTTTAGATCGGTCTTTGTTGATAATGAGTTTGGGGTGCCTCAGGGGTCTTCTATCAGCCCTATCGTGTTCAATGCCTACATGAGGCCATTGGTAGGTATAATCAAGGCAGTTAACATTAGCTTGGTGAATTATGCCGATGATACCCAGCTCATTCTGTCCTTGGAAGGCGGCCATGCTGGCTCCTTAGAAAATTTCCACGCATGTACGCGGGAAATGGTTAACTGGCTGAGAGACAACTCCCTGCAATTTAATAACGATAAAACCGAGATACTGCATTGTGGGGTAGGTAGAATGCCGCCAGCACTTCCAACCAACTTTTGGCCTATCCCCACGGATGTCCCTTTGCTACCCGTGGGGACGGTACGAAACTTAGGGGTCTGCTTCAATGATAAGCTGAACTTAGAATCTCATGTTAACAAGCTGGTGGGGAGCTGCTACACTCTTATTAGAGGACTTCGGAAGTTGCTGCCGATGTTACCAACTCAGGCCAGAGCTTTAGTAGTTAGGAGTATCATTATGAGCCGCTTGGACTACTGTAATGCCCTGCTACTGGAGTCCCCGCGATATTTGATCGAGAGGCACCCGAGAATACAGGCGGCAGCTGCAAAGCTTACATTAATGAGACCAAGACGGTCATCAACAAGTCGGGCTTTGGCAGAGCTGCACTGGCTCCCGGTGTCTCAAAGAATACAGTTTAAGTCACACTGTATCGTGTTTAAGGCACTACGTGGACTTGGGCCCAAACCGCTACAGAGTAGGTTCATTTGGTGTGCTCCAACCCGCTGCCTCTGCTCCTCATTAGCCAATCTCGTAACCATACCGAGGACAAAGAGAGTAACAATGAGGGGCACAGCGTTCGGCGTTACGGTCGCTCGCCTTTAGAATTGTCTTCCCATGGAACTGAGACAGATACAGGACTTGATGCTGTTTCGCAAGAGAATAAAGACCTGGCTCTTTCCCAGAGTATAATTATTTATACTATTTCTGTAGCACACCCCGTTAGCAACATTTGTGTATCTCAGCACCAGGATGCCCACAGGCTTACAGTGCGCTTTACAAGTGTTAATACAATACAATACAGTTATCAAAAAATTCAGTGAGAAATTCAAACAGCAAGGATATCCTGAAGGATGCCATAAAAAGAGTTGGAGCTTCAGATCGAGCGTCGTCGTTACAACGTTCAGCCCCAAAATGGTCCGAAACGATAGCATGTGTATTGAAATTTTCTTCACAATCGAACCTGATTAAGTCAATTATTATGAGACATTGGACTATCATGCAGACTGAACCGGATCTCAAAAACATATTTCCTTCACAACCAACATTTGAAATGCAGCGTTCCCATAATTTAAACGAGCTTTTGAATAAAAAGGATGAGAGGACACATAAGAACCATAAAGGCATGCAAAAATGCATGAACTGCGTGCATTGTAATAATGTGATGGTTGGTAATCAGTTCATTCATCCGACACAAGGCAACACGATTGAGCTAAAACATTAGAGTACATGGGACACAGCCAATGTCATCTAGGCGTTGGAATGCCCTTGCAGTAAAATTTATGTCGGTAAGATGGAGAGGAAAGTGAAAATTTGTGTAGGAGAACATAAGAGTAACATCCGCAACCATAACTTAAAATCAACCGTTGCTGCACATTGGCTTGAGGCCAGACATAACTTAGCACAACTTAGGTTTACCATACTAGAAGCATTGAAACCCAGAAACGACATTGATCCAACTAAAGCATTGGCGAGATCTGAATTTTATTGGACTAAAAAACTGCATGCCCTACAGCCTCAAGGGATGAACGATAGAATTGAATTCAATTGTTTTTTGTAATGTAACAATCACATTAGCCTGAGTTTTTTGACCTAATTGATGATGGGTGTGGTGTATTAAACTTTCAGCTCCAGGTCAGATTATACAATTTGTATTTTCAATGTCAATTTCATTCTTTCATCTGATTCTGCACCGTTAATATTTTGCGCTGTAATGAACTACGGTTTAGATGTGCAACATACGCAACACGCAAACACACTATTTACAGGCTCCACTAGTGTTCACCACACTGACTAATATTGCAATGTGCAATTGTTTTCACCAAGGTTTCATTTTGGGTGTATAGGTTTACCTTTTTTCACTCTTCTAACTTTATTATTCCCAATGGTTTTCAACATTAACTCATTTTGCGCCTTTAAGACGCTCTGTAAGGCGTTTCTTCAATACTAATGAGCATTGTGCCTTTAAGTCGCATCACGTTAGACTGCGTATACGCGATCACTGACTTCGAAGCTGCACCTCGCGGGAATCGGCAGGGATCCAGGTAAATCCGGCTTGTGAGAATGACACTTCAACTGCACTTCGTTTAGAGCGTGTAAATGATTGAACCCGAGCATGGGTCGGTACACTATTAACTCACGTCGCTCAAGACATAGTTCTGTTAAACTCACCGGTATATTTAGCAATCACGAGCCATTACTAACTTTGAGCCCGCACTTGGCATTGGTCTTAATCATGGTTTTCTTTTAATCCGTACCACATTTAATTTTCACTATCAGCATCGCTTGATTTTTAGCTTCACACTTGTTTTCTTAAACGAAACATCATTCGGCACCATTGTCACATTTAAATGACACCGGCATATGTAATATAGACGATTGGACACGTTTTTTCACGTTGAGCACAAGCATCAGCATATCTTGATTTAATGCTGAATGGCCTCCTGCTTCCGTTTTTCCTAGAACCTCAGTGAATGACCGCTGAAGAAGGGTCAGCATATGACCCGAAATGCATTGTCTCCACTGACAATTAATGGGTCTTATGGAAGATTTATTTGGATGAATGTGCATGATGGTTAATGCACCGCATGAATGAAACAATTTAAAGTTGGATAATATATCGTGCAAGGATGGTTATTATGGATTCTTCAGTTTGAATGTCTTAATACCTTTCAGTATTGAAAGTAGTGCTCCCACCAGCACAAAGGGAATCCCTTCCTGCATACTTACTAGATTTTAATCCATTCACTGCCTGTCCCACTTTCTTTTTGCAAATCTCTTCCTTCACCACAAGACGCTCTGTTAACTGCACCGCTGTCATGAAAATACCATTCTGTCCATCTCACTTCCAAATATATGTATCAACACCTTTCACTATTGCTCTATATCTCTACTGGGACAATATAATAATTACAGAAATAAAATAAGAAAAAAGTAGTTCAGGGAAAGCACAAACACGGTGTGGTGGCAGATTGACAAACGCCTAAGAGTGTGACCACTAAGACTTGTGTCCTTTTCTCCCTGAGGATATATACTGCTTGAGGTACCAGATGAAAGACTAGGAAAACCAGGAGAAAGTACAAGGAGAAAATCAAGACAACCAGTAGTTCGGCCATATTGGAATGTTAATTAGCATTATAGCGATAAACACCAATATACCAATAAGACGTCTGTGGCTGAGTCTGATCCATCATCCTATTATACCTGCTAAATCAGACTTTGGTATTTGTCTCTAATGGATGTGCGGATTTTTTGGTTGATACTTCCACAATTTAAATATTGAGTGGATGGGAGATTGTTTGGGGTTCGGTTGTTTTGATTTTGTCACACACAGGTGCCATCCACAGCTGTCTTTCACTATGCTTCAGACACATATAACTGACTACCCGCCATAACCATACTGGAGAGCGAGATACGCAGTACGATAGTGTCATAGAATGTAAATGGTCTGCTGGATAACCTCAAGTGGACAGCAATTCTTAGATACATGCATAGATTGGCTCCGGCTGTCCTCCTGCTGCACGAGATTCATCTGCTGGAGTACAGCTGTACTTTCTTTTCCCATTATGGCTTCAAACAGGTGTGTCTTGCTGGATTTACTGAGGATCTAGAGGGGTTTCTACCCTGCTGCATAAAAATGCCCCCTTAGTGGTCAACAAGGTCATCCAGGATACAGTGGGTTGGTACACCTTTGTATTGGGCTTCTTGTTTAAGAGACCGTGGTCTGTAGTCAACACATACGTCTACCAACCCAGCGGGTTGCCACGATAAAAGAGCAGAATAGGATTATTACAGCAGCCCTCGTAGGGGGGGCTTACGTTTGGGGATGAAATCAATGAAGTTATGCACCACATATGGACATACAAAATGGGGCGAGAGTCGGGCGACAATTGGCTCTGGTGTCTTTGGCCAACTCTCTTGGGCTCTACGATATATGGAAGATCCGTAACCCAACTGCATGGGAATATACACATTTCTCTTAACTTCAAATATCACATTCATGGTTAGACTACATTTCCTCCCTTCCTTGGATATTCTTAGGGTGTCCGGGTATAGGATTCACCAAAGAGTATTGTCCTACTACTTACCTATTGAAACTGAGATGGGGCTGAATACACGAGGACTGACCTCACATTGGGCCTGCACACAGAGTGGCTGAAGGATACTAAGTTCCAGGACTATGTGCAAGAAAAACTAGATTTCTCCTTAAGGTTAATTTTACCATAAATATATATCCTGTGGTACTTTAGAAGGCTGTGAAAGTGGTTCTCAGGGGGGAAATAATTGCACCCCCGATTCTTCAGATCCTTTCCGCCACCGCTTCCCGCACTAACCGGGCCAGGACTACAATGCCCAGCACCCTTTGGGGGCCAACCACTTCACTAGAGCACACCAGTAGGCGAACAAATTCGCGGCAGGGCTCCTACTGTGTGGGAGGTCTGATTCTGCAGATCCCTGCTGCCACCGCTTTCCGCACTTCCCGGGCCAGGACTACATTGCCCACATTCTTTGTGGGCCAATCACATCACCGGAGCGTGCCAGGAGGTGCTCAAATTCACGGCAGGGCTCCGGCAGTGCAAGAAGCGTGCAGGCGTGTACGGGCCGTGCCCAGGGAGATCCCGGGCCAAGGGCGGGCCCATCCTTGCCAGGAAGAGGCAGGGCACGGCCTCCACTTTTGATCTGTGGGCTTTTAAACCGTGAGTTGCAAACCATCTTGACTCTGACTTTATCCTTGGTTCACCCTGGCTGCCATATCTAGTTGAGCTTTTGGTCCTGTCCTAATTGCCTCTTGGGTTGTTTTTGGGCTCCTTGGGTTCTTTGGGTTGTTTGATGTTTGCCTGATGATTGCTTATCGACCCATGCCTTTGTTTTGTTACAGAAACCTTACAGAACTGTCATTTTATTGAAGGGTGTAGCCAAACACAGTCACTACAGCTTTCATTTTATTATTGCAGATGCGATCTCTAGGTTGTATGCTGAGTTGATTAATTTCATTCTACAGCAAGAAAGAAATTGGGGGTTTAACTTTGGCAATATTTTAGATTTGTAAAATATAAAGCCCCTCAAATCACCATGGGGAAAAGGAAATCCAGGGAATTTGAAAATGGGGATGGAGGGGTACAACCAAAACTGAGATCTAACAAAACTAATAAAGCACGCAAGACGGCAGGAGGTAACTGTGTCCTTGATCGCATAGACTATCTTCTTGTTGAATGCGAAGATATTCTAACACCGTCAGCCGACCCCTTGCCCATTAAATCAGTCTAATAGCGCAATGCTCATCAGCTAAAACACATTCCATCTATGTGTAGAAAGCCTAAAACATGTAGTACAAAAAACTTTTCTCCCACCCATTCATTAGTCTCTTGCACTTCAAATAATGGTGCTGAAGAGGTAGAGGGGGTGATATGGTCCGAACTCCCTGCTAAGGCTCTAGACAACTCTTCAGCTGTCACTAATCTAATTAACGATCTTACCATCTCTAATAGGTTTCTCCCACTCCAGCCCATGCATGAGCCCCCAGTGGTAGTGGGGGTGGGGCTAGGTGAGTCCCACAGCCTAGACGAGGGGAGGCAGGATTTAAGAGTTGATCTAGGGCCTCTAGACATTCCAGTACGGTCCCTATGTGAGCCTGCCATCACAGAACAGGTCACAAAGGGTCAACATACACTTAAGATTATAGTAGATCTGAGGTCTGAGGTAGACTGTCTGAAAAAAGGCTGTTCAAGAGCTAATGTAGCAAATTAAACTGTTAATAAACAAAGGTGTTACTGAAGCCCACCCATCTAAGCAGCCCCCCATAAAAACCTTGGCCTGCACCACTATTTGTAATAGCCCAACTGCTCCAACTCCAGTATTGGATGTAAACTCCACTTGCAAGAATCCCTCTGACCTTTTGCCTAGTAATACTGCTTCCTATGCTAATATTGTCCGCGGTTGTACACCAGGCCTGTTGCCAACTAGCGGCATCGCAATCCCTCCCCCGATTGATGATTGCTTTCGTCAAGTCTTACCTGGCAGATGATCACCCCGCAAGGACCCCCAAGAGCATTTTCCTGACTAACGTCCCCAGATTGTCGTCAGCCATGTGCCACGAAAACGAAGACTCCTTATCAGCAAATGCATACACTGGATACCTCATGTGAGGGGGTGTCGCTCAATAATCAGGGAGGACATCTACGAAGCCAAAAGGATTAATGGAGTTAATTCCCTGACTGACTTATGGAGCTGCTTTTTGGTATTTGAACCTTGCCCATGATTTCATCGCACTGGAATCTAGGTTCAATCCCTCAACTTATTCTGGGATACAGATGAATTATCGCCCATTAATGCGCCCATTGCTGCCAACTACTCAAAGCCTGGTACAGCAGCAGAATTCTGGTTCAATTCTTGATGTAAATGACTGACTTGCACACCAAACTTTGTCACCAGGCCCCACATTACATCCTTCCATTTCAATTTCTTATCCTCCTGAGACCACCCACCCTGATGCTTCAACCCTACCTCTAACCTTAACACCGTGCACTACGACCGGCGAAGGGTGCCAGTCTGCATTCAGTGGCCACAGTGAGGGGGGCAGTCCCATGGGACACTGGACTAAATCTCGGGGAGGAGGTGGGGGAGAGGGTGAAAATCCTCTAGTTGCAGACAATAGAGATTATGCAACTAATCTCACCATGCTGTCATGGAATGTTGCCGGGTGAGAACAAAAGTCGCACTTGCCCACTGGACCTAATACATAGAAAATCACTATATCTGTATTCTACAAGAAACGTGGTCCCTTTCCCCCACTTTTATACCTGGGTATATCACATTTAATCACGCTGCGACCACCAACAAAGTCAGCCGCCCAGCTGGGGGTTTACTGATTTTAATCAAAATCGATCTTCATTGTTCTGTCAAAGAACTCAAGACCAACAGTTCAGATATACTAGCAGTCCAGATAAGGGCAGAGGATGGGTTGGGAGTGGATCTTTTTAATGTGTATGCCGGAGGGACGAAAGCGGGTAGCACATCATGCACCCTTCACAAGTTGGAGAACCTCTTAGATGCTAGAAATACTCAATTACCATCAATAGTCGCAGGTGACTTCAATGTCACTTCCGAACAATTTGGACAGGAGGACTTCTGTGGAAGTAGGGAAGAGGGGGAGTTATGGCGTATTCCTTCTTTGGACCCTACTCCTATCAAAAAATGGTCCCAAATGGCACTGCAGCTTAATGCATTAACCCTCGAATTTGGCTTGAGGGCCACTAATGGGCGATCCAACTCTGATAAGCTAAGAGCTAATACTTTTAACCGGACCACTAACATGAGCCAAATTGATTACTTTTTGCTGGACCTGAGATTATGGCCCAAAGTTATTGATATGGTTGTAGGGTCTACTACAGACAACAATCATAATCCCCTTTAGCTAATTCTAATCTCTCCTTGGCTCAGACGCTTAAATTCCACAGATACTACTCTCGCCACCAGGGTGGTATATCCCACCAACGATAATAGTCATCTTAAATGGGCATGTGTAGCAATGGACCCGGAGAAGTTAGACTTAATCAATACCAATTTGGAGGCTAGTATTAGTTAGATGCTTAGTCTGCTAGAACCCCGGGGTGATTTTACCAAGATTGATGAATGTCATACTAACTTTATTAACTTGTTGGCTTCTTCTTATTTTAAAATACAACAACGCTCACTGGGTGGGACAAAAAGCTCGAAAACAAAATTTGCTTGGTTTACACAAGAGTGCAGGGAACTTGGAACCCAACTGGCCACTGCAATTAGACCATTTAATGTGAATCAAGTGAGGGAAACTAGGCGATCCTATAAGATGGCGATTCTCAAGGCTAAAAGGATTTGGAAGTGCAGGGTTGTCCGGGTTGTTCATTGATCAGCGATGTTTGTGTAAAAAAAGATACACAGCATTTCTGGCTTCTAGTAACTAGGGGTGATGGAAATAGGCCTCAGTAACCTGACAATATTATTGCTGTTGATGCCTGGCATCGCCACTTATCATCACTATACACTGGAGAACCTGACCATGCTAATGAAGACCCAACAGTCGATTATGATTGTTCTCAGATTGATGTGTTTTTCTCCTTAGCTGAAATAAGATCCAGTATTAACACAATTATTAGATCTAAAGCCCCCGGTCTGGACTCCATTCCTGGCGACGTATTTCTCTGTAACGTCGACAATTGGTCATTGGATATTCTGGCCCTGGCCAACGGAATAACCATTGGCTCCCCAATTCCGTCCTCATGGAAAGGGGCTGAGGTAATTCCAGTGTTTAAGAAGGGTGAACGCTCACTGCATTCAAATTACAGACCCATTAGCCTGATCGACAGTGCCCAAAAGGTCTTTGCCCGTGCACTTCTTATGAAAATTCAAATGTGGATAGGTGACAACAACATTCTGTCCCCTTTTCAAGCTGGGTTTAGACAGAAAGTCAGCAGTGTCGATCAGATTTTCCGCTTCCTAATACTAGCTTGGAAGACAGTGACAATCTCCCAGGGAAGCTTATACGTAGCTTTTATTGATCTACGCTCTGCATTGACCTCATTCCGAGACATAGACTGTGGTGCATCTTGAAGGAAATGGGCATCCCTTCTGAGATTTTAGCATTGACTGTTCACCTGCAAGAGAACAACTATGCGAGGGTTCACTGGGTTAACCAAGGGCAATTATCTGACCCGATCAAGGTTGATAGAGTGGTTCGACATGGGTGTGTAATGGCCCCCACTCTCTTCTCACTCTTCATCAATGGTGTTGTTTAGTTTATTGCTGAGAGCCCAGCAGATGTGCTGACTCTGGGGAGGTCAAGGTGACGACCCTACTCTTTGCATACAACACTCTGATAGTTTCCAAGACCCAGTGTGTCCTGCAACCCCTTTTAAAATGCTTTGAGTCTTTTTGTGCACTAAGCGGTCTTGAGAAAACACAGCAAAGACCAAACTCCTAATGATCAATCCTCACAGATCGTTTAAGGGAAAACTATCCCTAGAGGGGAAACCACTTGAGAGAGTGAGTACCTTTGATTATCTGGGTGTCACGATCTCTGACGACCTTTCCTGAAGACATCGTGTTAAGAGACAGAACCTCGAGCTAAGGCGTATCTCAGGGGCACTGATCAAGGAGCACAAAATCTCATTAAGCAAGCCAATAGCCACCCCCTTTGCATTTACGATCATAAAGCAGTGAGGGCAGTTCTCTATGGGGTAGAGAACTCTGGGGGTTTGAAAAATTGGATGCCCTTTTAGTGACCGAAAATAAATTCCTGATATCACTTTGCTCTCTCCCAGAGTACCCCCCTGCAACCGTTGAGACTGGATATGGGTAGCTTCTCAATTGTACAAAAAGTGCAGCTACGCCCTCTGCTCTTTTGGCTATGTCTAAAAACCACCCCTGCGCTATACCCATATGCTGCTGCTTTGGGTGAGATCTATGCACTACAAAGGCATGGGAAAATTGGCTAGTTGGCCAGGGTGATTTCTTTGATGTCCACCCTAGGGATGGAAGGCATATGGGGCACTGACACTCCAGATTTTCTTCCAACCAAAGCTCAGGGTCAGAAATATTATTGGT
Source organism: Triturus cristatus (assembly GCF_964204655.1). Taxonomy (NCBI): domain Eukaryota; kingdom Metazoa; phylum Chordata; class Amphibia; order Caudata; family Salamandridae; genus Triturus; species Triturus cristatus. The sequence continues at coordinate 700,184,371 of NC_140591.1, forward strand.
ACTGGGTACAGCAGTCTCTTTTTTCCCATCCATCTGGGGGTCGTTTGACACTTGATTTTATGGAGTTTAAACTGGAAGGCACCTTTGAGCAATATTTGAAGGTTATTACAAATTCCCAGGATAGGAAACTCTATATGCAATTTAGATTTGGTTCCCTTCCTGTTAACACCTTTGTGGCCTCCTGGCGCCATTCCTCTTCCACATCCCAGCTCTGTCCTGGCTGCTCCCTAGCAGCTGAGTCCATCAGTCACATTCTTTTTGCTTGTCCTAGGTACCACCATTTTAGATCTAGGTGGATAGCTCCGGTTTGTAGGCAACTTGGCACCAGCTGTCACAGCGATGCGCTACGTATTTTACAATCTGATTCTAGCATGCTAAATGTCTGTGCTGTTGCAAAATTTCAGGGGAAAATATAGATTAGTAGGAGGTATGCTCTGACCATGTAACAGATGTAACTCCCTTATTTTTCAATACTTTTAAATGTTTTTACTTATGTATCCATGTATTAGTTCGGATCTGAATTAATTCTAGAAGGTACCTGCATGGCGGGTCATGCCGCTTAATGTTACGGTATAGACTTTTGCAGTTATAGATCTAAGATATACTTTTAGTTGTTTTTACTGCCCTTTTTACCCTGCTCTCCTATTTGCACAAGTTAGTCTGAGGTGAACTAGCCTTCGAAAATTTGTAATCAAATTCCGGTCTCTCTGCACTTTAGGCACTGGCACTTTTTAATGTTTTTGGTTCGATCGCTGGGGACTCGGTTGATCTAATTGATTCTAGATACCTGTTCTTGTATGATGATTTGTAATCTTTTACCTTCTACGCATTTGCACTTTTGTGGATTTTTTATATCCCTTAGAGTATTGTGAAGTCTGGACTATAAAAGGAACAATCTATTAGTCACTACAGATTGTTATTTTAAACCTGATTGTTTTATCATGTCTGTAATGTATTGTATGCATGTGCACTTTTATGGCCGTAATGGCTGAAATATAGTTATTGACTGGCATTTATAGATGGCAGAAAAAGAGAAAGGGAAGAGGAAATTTGGGCATTGGAGGTAAACTCAGATAGATGGAAAGACTTTATGTCCAGATGAGGATGGAAGATGACTATCACTGCCTTGAGGCGGCAGGAGAGGCCCTTAAACAGAAAGTGCTGGGAGTAGATAAGTGGCCCTAACAGAAATGTAAAATAGATTGTATGAATTTGAGGACAAAACCGGACAGCTGATACACAGACTTGCAACCAAATCTCTGGAAGACAGGTGTTTCCCTCAGTTGTGCACACAGGCCTGCAGGACGGCTCAGGATGTATCCGAAATAGCTGAAACTATTGTGCAATACTATGAGCATCTGTATCAAGCAATCCTGCAGAGCCAGGCTGAATTACAAACCCCAATAGTAGTAGATCCAGTAGTACCATGCTCGCCCTGGAGGGCAGGGCAAACCTGGATAGGCTTTTAACAGCAGAAGAACTCCTAGCCATCCTATAGGATATGAAACATGGGAAAGCTTACCGGGTCCCAATGGCTTCCGAACGGAATTCCTGAAGATGTTTGCATCTACTGTGATTACGCCCCATCATGCCTTGTTAATAGGTGCCGGGAAGGGGGCACTCCTACCAGCCAATGTCCGTGGTTCCACAGTGTTGGTCCCCCCGAAGTCGGAGAGGCCGCTTACGGAGCCTGCATCCTACAGACCGATTTTCTTGATTAACGTGGAGGCTAAGCTGCTGGCGAAGGCCTTCATAAACCGCCTGGTCCCACAGATATGGTCCTTGTTCAACTGCCACCACAACAGCTTTATGCGTACCGGGGGCACCCGGCACTGCCCTAAGAGTCTGAACATGATCTTAGCCCACCTGGGGCTGTATTATGAAAGTGGCCCGGTCCGCAATGGGCTTTGCTCCCGCTTTTTGCGCCCCCAGGGCACTTTGGTATTGCGGAAGGGGCTGCAGACGCTTGTGTGGCCCCTTCTGTAATACCAATAGCGCTGGTGCACTTAAATCGCCAGCCCTAACTTCAGAGGGCGTTCTCTCATTTGTATGAGGGCATGTCCCATGCAAATGAGGGAATACCGTTGCCTCTGCGCAGGCGTGATATTACAGACGCAGGCGCAGAGGCAAAGACACTCTCAAGAGGCGCACTGACACGCACTATGATTGTGCCCCCTGGGAGCAGCCCTCTGGAGGGAGGAAAGGAGGTCCTATAGACCCCCCAGACATCTTTTTGCAGGCGATTGCAGTAACTGACTGCACCCGCCTGCAAAGGGATCCCTAATTCCCCTTCAAAGTGTAGGCGGGTTGCCACCTGCTCGCTGAAAACACAGAGAAGCTTTAAAGCAGCCACTCTGTTTTTCACAGGAATGCACTTCCCCCAAGGTAGCAGGAGTTCACAGCATGGTAATAAGGTGCATTTTCATTGTTTGTTCAGGGTGCACCTTTTAAATTGTGTGCCCTGCATAAACAATGAAAATGCACCTTTAGTGTAATACAGCCCCTGGACTCCATCTCGACCCCACAGCCATCATACGATTGGACTTTCCGCACCTATGTGTAGCTGTTATACACTGACTCATGGGCAAGAGTCCATGTCAATGGCTCCATGTCTTAGCAGTTCACATCAGCAAGGGCACTTTGCAGGGTTGTCCTGTTTTCCACTTCAATTCATTCTGGTAATAGAACCACTGGTGGATTAGATCAGGAGAGATTTACATAGTTGGGAACTGAGATGTGGGGATATATACATTCTTGAATTTCCCTACACTTAGACGATGTCCTGGTATACATCCAGCACCTGAACTGATTAATCTCACGTGTGATCCAGATGCTGGAGAATTATGGAGAGGCAGCCAGGTCTTGTCAGCCGTAATGCCATTAATGGGAGACCCTCTGGAGCTACCCTCGAGATCCCAGAAACTAGGATATGTAGCAGGGTCATTCAGATACCTGGGAATGTACATAAATAGTGACCCTAGAGCCAGTTGGGATAGCAGAATTACTTCTCTCCTCCTGATGATCAAGAGACATTTGGGCAGGTGGAGGACTCTCCTACGGAATATGTTGGGGCTTATCTCACTCTTTAAAATAGTGGTACTTCCACAATTGCTTTATGTTCTACAGAACTACCTCTTTATGGGCCCCTCACTCTGGTTCACTGAGGCCAGTATTAACACCTACATTTGACGGGCGATAGAACTGAAACTATATTATTGGGCGTCTCGGGTGTTTAAATAACTAAATCTTCCTAATTTTTTATTCATGTCTTTGGTACTCTCTTCTGTATCTCACTTTCATTTCTGATTCTGTTGGCCTGACAGTTATGTCAATGAAGAGTTTAGAGCTATTCGTGTCCAAAAAGGCTTAGCCCTTAGCTTTACAATTTGTGCTAATCATTGGAAACACAGTATAGACAGAGGTAGGGATTTTCCCAGCGATTTGCTATGCTTGCTAGCTACATTGTGTTTACATGTCAAGTCAAGGTAGAAAGGCTTCAGTGCTGAAGTGCTTACAGAGCTCCGAGTACTGAGATACGTTTGGAAGGAGGAGGAATATATCAAAGATTCTCAGAGGTTTTGATATTGAATCTTGAAATGTCCTTGCTACTGATGGAGAAGGTTACAAAATGAAGGGGTAAAAAGAGACATCAATATCAAGTTACATTATCCCTGCAATTCTCTGCCAACATGCCCAGACTTTAATCTAATATAGCCATAAGCAGGACAATACATGAGCCATTTAAAATAAAAAATGAAGAATTTCTTACCTGCCATGTCACAAAGATGTAACCATGAACAAATATTGTAATGACGTAGGTTAAAGTCTGTAAAAATCTCGGAACCAGAATTCTGTAGCATGTAAAAGCTTTGAGAAAGATGGCGTCAAAGTCTTGACTACAGCTGCCAATGTTGACACACCAGCGCCTTAGCGACCCTGAAGATTCTGTGATGTCACAAAGCCATCTCACTCTGGTAAGAACCAATGATGTCACAACCTGAGAGAAACCTGGTAGCAAGGCAACACTGTTCTATTCAGGAAGCTAAGATGTTGCTGGTCTGCAGTGGCACCAAAAGCATCACTTCCTACCATCAGCCTTTGGAGGAAAGGAAAATTATGTGAACGTATCAGGTGCTGAAGGATTTAAAGTAAGGGTGAAATACAAAGAGGAGGCAAACTTGGCTTAGAATATATTAGAACGTTTCTTTGTTTTATACAGCAGTTAATATTTGGATTGATACCCAGACAGTACAAAAAGAATCTGGTTTTAAATAATATTTGATTATAAGGATGTCTTAGTCTATGCCATGCTCCAAAATGGACAGAGTTGTTTTTCTGTGAATTACTACACCAAACAGATTTGGATAGTTTGGGGTAGCTGCTGCATTTGTGCATTATTTATTTAGTGGAAGCAAGGATGGTGAGTTTCTTGTTAGATTTCCATTTGTTAGTGGAAAAGAAAACAGCTGATGGAACAGGTAAGGGAGAGAGTGCTCTATGTTGGTCCATCTCTATCTTTATATAGAAATGTATTTTAGCGGCAGGCTAAACACCCAGCTGCTAGGAGAGTTCAAAAGGGCAATCTATGATTTCTCATGAACTTACCCTAAAGTAACCTTTCTGTCTGTCACAATAGGCTTCTTTGACTGAAGAATATTTGTAATGACCTAAGACCCCTTCTTCGCAGAAAGGTTTTTTCTTATATGTTCTCTGGAAAGAGTTTTGGGGCTTCAGAAAAGCTTCCAGTCCACACAATTGTTCCAGAGTCACTGCACTTCTGGATCCATTAAAGGTTAAGGGGCTCCTGTTTCCTTTGAGATGAACATTAAACATCTACAATCTCAAGTGAAAAAGGATGCAACATAGAAGTTGATGTGGTGGCTAAATAATGTGTGGTAGTGGGTAGACAGGGTCATCACTGGGGACATTTTGCATTTTGTTATCAAACTGAAGGCAGTCTAGCAAGCAGACATGAATGACTGTGGGGGGTAAGGGTGAAAAATCAACTCGTGAGAAAAAGCCTGCATCGGAAACAGGAAAAAGCAGAGGGCTTCATGCCTTGGCAGAGTAATCCTCAATGAGCAGTGCTGAAATGACACAAGATGTGCTTTTCTCCTTGTGGCGCACAATTCTTTGTTACATTTTTATATACGCTATCTTTTGGAAAGAAGGTTCATGGCACTGGTAAAGTGTATGAACAAATTTGGCAGTACTGCCAAGATCAAGATAAAGACATACAGTGACTGGAGTGTAGCTTTTGAACAGACTTCCTGCCATCTACTGCTTGTTGCAGAAACGCTGTTCAGGAACACTTAGAGCATGAATGATGGGGCCTCCTTGAGAAAGGTAAACATAGAGTAACTGGAGAGTGGGGCAACTTCAGGGACACCGATGAACTTCATTATCGGGTCAGAAGCCAGGCTAGAAGAGTTACAGGCCTGTCAGGGTAGGAATTGGTTGACCCGTAATGAGTTAAAGTCTCTCATCTATGTTCCAATGTTTATAGAGTCACTGGGACTTCACTTGGGGTGGAAAGGAGGAGACAGATATCAAAGGCTCACTGCCATTGGGATGTGTATTTATGATATGTCAAGGCCCTGGACCGAGGAAATTATAAAATGAACAGTGAGAATAACACAATAAGATGAAGGTACATTATCACATTAAACATATGCAGTGCTATAAATGAGCCATTTAAAATATAAAATGAGAAATCCCTCACCTGTCATTTCACAAAGAAGTTAAAACAAAGGTATTTGGTTTGTATACAGTGTGGTGTCTTATTAAATCCGGCAACAACAACAAATCCTGTAGCTAGTTGCCACATATACCAGAGATGGTGGCAAGAGCCTTCGGCAGAGCCTTCACTGTTGACACATCAGCCCCACTGTATCCCAAAGATGTGTGATGTCAGAAAAACGTATCTATGTCGTAAGAACTAATGATATGCCTCATATGAGACATAGCTTCCGCCACACATGTAGAACTGCAGGAGTGTTCAAAGAAGGTAAGTCAAGATGTAGTCGAAATTGCACTACTGCAAAAAAAAGTCGCACTCCAACCCTCATTCTGAGCTGAAATTGAAGTTGTAGGCACCAAAGAAACAATGCTTATAGCCTACAACTTGACGGTATGGCTGCAACGACAGTAGTTAGAATTTCCTTATTTTTGATTTACTTTCTAAAAACTCAGTCACGGCTCAAAACTTCCTGAAGCCGCCATAAAGCAGCGCTGTTGGTGTGGAAAACATTTCTAAAATTGGATGCCTTGATGCACAAATGTTTCAGAAGATAAACATTCTTAGTTGGTTCGTGCTCAAATAGGTATGAATGACCGACCCAAGCCTGTAGTAATGTTTTGACGGGAGAGAGCATTAGTCTGCTACAGTTTGGAAAGAAAACCTCTGTTAGCGGTGAGCAGATCGAGAAGAGAATGTTTTTTTTAGCGGGAAACTGTGGAACCAAAGCACTTTGACAGTCCTGCAAAGGATTAGGACAATGCCCCGATACAAGTGCAGAAACAACACAACTCCCCCACAATTCTGCCAGTTAGAAGCCTGCTCATTTCCATACCATAGATCCATCGAGAGCTTCCAGACAGCCATTACAACTATGTGAAAATCCGATCAGATGTTAGAATGGAGTGAGATTCATAAAATGTCTCTATCTTAAAGGAATCTGTTTATAGGGGAAACCATAATTTAGCCAAAGATGGGCAACTGCTCTTCCGACTGAGAGGTACTGTCTACATGCAAAGAAAAGAGAATTTGAGAAGGAAAAAGTACGATTTGAAACCCCATCCTAGAACCTCACACTTTGAGGCCCTAAACCTTTGGGAGCACTTTGCCAATGAAAAGAAAAGGAAGAAGTTCGCATCAAAGATCCGCAGCAAGGCTTATTTCTGGATAAGCATGCAAGATGACGAGAGGCAGAATAGATGGAGGGAGGAAGTGATAGAAAGAATTGGAGCTTATTCCCCATATAATGTAGTACCGGCACAAGGCGCTACAGTTCAGGCAATTACCGAGAATGGCGCAGCCAACGCGAGCCCTCCGGAAGCTTGTGCACACCTGAGTTACACTAAGACTCCTACATCACCCCCTACTCAGACCTCAACACCTGGTGTGTTGTGTTGGATAAATCACAGTCTTGAGATACCTTAGTTATTACTTCTATTCGAGTGTCTCACTGAACCTGGCAGAAATATCCAGAACAGTAGCTCCAGGCCACTCACAGGGAGAATCTTCCACAAGTCCTGTTGCAGGCAGGAGTTGCAGTGACTATTTTGACTCCACAAATCATCTCACAAGTCAAGGGGCACACTTTCAGAGACTTGTCACTCAATTAAAAGCAATGTTTGAGGAAATCATGAAAGGCAACACAGGGATAGACTTCGTGGGATATTAGAATGAGAGCAAATTACTTTACATGAGTAACAATGCAGCAAGGGTGGCATATGCAAAAGTAGAAAGAGTGGCAGATTAATGTGGATCAGTTCAGACACAGAGAAAGAAGCTGTGAAAGAGTGTCAGGGTGACGGTGGGGGAGAAGGAATTGAAGCTGTTAAAGTTGAAGAGATGAAAGCTGCTTGTGAGAGACTTGATTGAGAATATTAAGAATTGGAGTGAGCTGGAAAATTTGGGGAATTGTGGTCTAAGAAAGAAATTCTGAAGAAAGATCCTGCTGCATCCATTCCCATCCAGGGGGTGACAGCACATGGGGGCGACTACCCACTTGTTCCCAGTGCTGGGCTTCCTGTGGGTCTATATTGGGGCCCAGAGCAAAGGGGGGAACTTCGGGCGGGCTGTGAGAAGGTGGCCTGATATATGCTGTCCACTAGTCCTAGTGGGCACCTTGTATCAGTCCAAACAACCCCTTATGGTGATAGGTTAAAGACAGCCTTATATGAAAGCTATCCTAGTGATAGCTATGGAGAGCAGCCTTCAGGCTCAGTCTTGAAGGAATGTAAAGCAGCTTGTTTTACCAGTCTATAATCTCTTGAATGATCAATTGAAAAGACAACCACACCAGGTATATATTCAAAATATATCTATTTACGATAAATCACACCCCTCTAGTCTCTTTATGAGACTGGAGTTCGAAGTACTTTAGTAACTAGTGTTTAAGCATCAGTAAAAGCACAAATACACGTTTGGGTCCTAGGGGCGTACCAAACCAAATACTAAAAAAGTGGTATAAGAACCATGACTGAAATAGGCAGTGTGCCTATTGCCTCTAGTATCGCTGGGACCCCAAGGAACCACCCAAGGTAGGGACGTCGGGGACCCACGGGAGCCGTATGCAGTGTGGAAACACAACCGCGGGTTCCTATTACTCTCTATGGGGAATGTCGTGGTTGGAATTTTAAAGATTAGGGACACTTCAAATCGAACTAGGACCAAACCCTCTTGGACTTAGACAGTTCTAGGGCTAGCACCCTCGAGAGTACCGGAGTACTTGAGTTACCTCACCCAGGGAAGCCGGGTGCATAGGTGTCTTTTGGTGTTGGGTCGCGTCGTCGATTCCAATGGAAGCCTGCAAAGAACTGCTGCTGCCGAGAAGAGGAGAAGTTTCCGGAGAGATCCAAGCCTGGATCTAGGATCTAAGGAACCTGAAAGCAGAGGGGACAGAGTCTGGGTCACTTGCCAGTGACCTAGGGCAGGATGGACCAATGCCCACAGATGTCGGGTGCTTCAGGTGAGTTGTCGAGTGTCTTGACTCTTCAGCCATGAGGTCCAGGAGGTGTCGACAAAGTCCACGAGCCGGATTCGAGCTGTCCCACAAAGTCTGTCGAGTGCTGCAGTGTCGGCGACCAGGAAGGACCCAACAAGCCTTGGCAACGGCAAGTCTCAGGAAATCAGAGAAAGGACTGCGGTGCAGACCAGCAAGGTCTGATGGACTCACCCAGCTAGGGCAAGTAAGAGCAAGTCTGGAGCAACCAGAAAAGCACAAGTAGAAGTGAAGTTGTCTTCGTGGGGACCTGCTAGCCAACGGGCTAGTGATCGCGAAGGAGCTTCAAGCGGTTGCACTTGGAGCTGGCCCATGGGTCGCTCGTGGAGTGGAGGCCAACAATCTTCGGTGCAGGAGGTGCTCAAGGCTGAGGCTACTCGGAGCCCAAAGCACAACTTCGAGGATGACCAGGAAGGTGTTGTTGCTGCAAAGGTTCACGGTGTCCAGGGGTCACGGTTCCACATTACCCACGATAGCCACGGGCCTCAGCTTTGCTGTAGACTCAGGGTAGCTTCGGGGAAGTCTGGAAATCCACCTCTGGTGATGCAGAGACTTCGGCGTCCGGCGGGAACTTCAGCAATGCAGACCGGTCAATTGCTTCTTTGGTGCCTTCCAAGCAGGGGAGTCACTCCTTGACACCAAGGGAGATTTCTTCCATCTTCTAGTCGAGATAGAAAGTCGAAGGTCCAGGATATATGTTTCAGAGGTTCGTCCAGGGTAATCTAAAGTCCTAGGGACTGGATTCCTATACATATACTAAGTTTAGGGATGGACTAACTCTAAGGCCCCACCTATGGGTGGGCCTGGGGTGGGGGTGGTTACACCCCTTCCCCTTTGTCCAGTTTTGCACCAGAGCAGGGGCTGAGTGCCCCTGCAACCGGTTTGAACTGGGCTATGCACAGGGACACCTTGTGTGCCCCAGGCAGTGTCTCAAAAGCATTCTGTGAATACACCCACCCTGCCCCAATACACATCAGCCTGTCTGGGGAGGTGGTTACACCTCCCTGTGACAGGAAACCTATTGTCCAGGCCTCCCCTGCCGGAGTTTCCCCCAGCAGCAGGAGGCCAGACCCGTGTCTGTGGCAGCGGCATCCATTTTGTGATGCCAGGGCTTTGAAAGGATTTAACCTGGTTTAGCCAGTGTGAACATGTCTCTCCCTCTAGAAGGGTGGAATGCTACACTTTCCGCCAGAACTGGCGGGTGGGGGGGGGGTAGTATTCTAAAGCGTTTGACACCAAACACGACATGTTTTGATGCATCCATTCCAAAGTTAGCATTTACCGCGAGGTTATAATGCACTTAAGAGTATATGGTATGACTGTATCACAGAACAGGCATAAGGAAGTATTTCCGAATGCTGCAGAGGGGCTCAGCTCATGCTTGGGCACCCTCTCACATAAAACCAAGCACTATGCCTTCAGGATTGTCAAGGCCTGCCATAGGAGTGGCTTATAGGTTTATATGTGTCTGTATAAGGTAGTGATATAGGTAGCCTATACCACGGTAAGGGGTGCAAGCACACCCTTGCCCAGGTTGCAGTAGCAGACCTATGGTGTCATTTTGGAGTGCTTCCCAGGGGTGGCATAATACATGCTGCAGCCCCTGGTAGGCCTCTGAGGTACCTATGCCCTAGGTACATAGTATACCATATACTAGGGGCTTATAAGGCACTCCAGAATCCAATTAGATATGTACCTAATGTACATGCAAACCATTTTAGAGAGGAAGCAGCTAGGCTGTGGTCCTGATTAGCAGGGCCACAGCCAGACTAAAGTCGAAAAACAGTGAAACACCAGCAAAAAGTGGGGGTACCCATGTGAAGCAGATCCTACTCTCCTACACGGGCCATGAGGGAAAGTGGTCGGCCTGAGATGCAGCTTGCTGAGGCAGCAAGCGGCGGGACCACTGTGGCTGTGAGTCGTCTCCATCTTCTTCTTCAACCTCATTGCTGTTGGCCTTCATCGAGACTGCAGAGGTAGCCAAATCAACAGTTAAGGTCCAGCGGGCAGATTGGGCAAGCGACTGATTTGCAGAGGAGCTGGTGGTTGCCCTGATAGTTGCTGTGGTAGGAGGTGCAGGAGATGAGTGCAGTCCTTCCTTCCTGCTGTGGGGCCCTGTGTGCACATGGGCAGGTGCCCCAACAATTACACTGGTGCCCTCCCATTGCCTACCTTCCTTGCAGACAGCCCTGTCGGTGGACTGCAGGGTGTCACAGTCGGAGGTTAAATCTGAGGAATTTAGACTGCACCCTGGGGAACAGCGGGCCGGTGGAAGAGACCCAAATATAAGGGCTTCCGCTTTAGAGTCTGTTGACTCACCACTGGTCTGCTATAACTCTGCTTCCCTGCACTGAAGACATGGGGGTGAAGAGGTACTCCGGCAGGAATACCAGAATGGTGAAAGACAAGGCAACAGGCCAAGGCTGAATAGATAAGTATGCCAAACCCGTGACACCTCCTAGGATAGCCGGGGATGGGGCATAGTAACTGGCTCCAAAGCCACTGGAAGAAATGGTTTCACTGGCCACTATACTGCAGGTGATTAAGGACTCCAGCAAATACCTCAATGACAAGATTGGTGGGTTGGGGGATGGAGGTCTCCCTCTTATGCCAGGACTTACAAATGTATTAGTGAAAACTACTGAGTTACAGGATGTGGTGGGCACCACCAGGAAGGAGCTGCAAATACTGAAGGGGCTGACTGCATTCCTCTAACACTGAATAGAGGATGTGGAGGGCCGATAACACAGAAATAACCAGTGGTTGATAGGTATGATGGAGTGCAAAGAGGGACAGGAACTGTGGAAATTCTTTAGAAACTTGTTTAAGGCATGAACTCCGGACCTGGTGATGCCCTCCTGTTTCATACTAGAGAGGATTCACAGAGCACTCGCTCCTAGACCGCCGCCAGGTATTCTGCCTCGACCCATTATCATGCGGATACTAAATTATGCAGACAGGGATGCTATACTGTGGCAGGTCCACTGTCTACAAGCTATTTGCTGTGCAGACTCTTAAGTGATGTTATTCCCCAACTACACCACCAAGGTGCAGCTTATGTGTAAAATGTTTTTGGTGGTAAAAAGAAAACTCGGGGCCAAATATATTCAATATGCACTTATGTATTCTTCTAAATTCAAAGTCCTGTTCCAAGTAAAATCACTATTCTTTGAAAGTTCGGAGACAGCATGGGACTGGCCAGCAGAGAGGAAGCAGTTGCCAACAACTCGGGCGGATCCATCGACGCTCTGGGAGTGGATGAACTGGCCCGGGAGAGAAGGCCAGCAGAGGAGAGGTAGAAGACTACCTCATCAGATGGATCCTACTAAGGCCAAAGACTCCCCCCCCCCAATCCCCCCATTTTATTTTTCAATATAGGTTTATGGGGCTCCCTTGCTCTTGCAACATGGTGCTGGCCCGGGAATGTTAACCCCACTAAATCAGACTTTATTTGGTATTTATCTTTTAGGTTAAGTTATAGTTTCTAATGGGTATGCTGGTTTTTAGGGTTTCAGATGCTTCCATAGATGAAGTATTGGGTGGAGATTGGATGTGGGTTGTTTGGGATTCGGTTGTTTTGATTTTGTCACAACCAGGTTACATAAACAGTGCTCTTCCCCTATGTTTCAAACACATATGTTTGATTACCCACCATGACCATACTAGAGAGTCACATACTCTGTAAGATAGCGTCATGGAATGTAAATGGTCTTCTGGATTAAAGTCAAGCGGACGGCAATCCTTAGATACGTGGATAGATGCTCCAGGAGATTCATTTGCTTAGGGACAGATGTAACTTCTTGGCCTGAAATGGCTTCAACCTAGTGTCTCATGAAGGATTTACCGAAGATCTAGAGGGGTGGCTACCCTGCTGCATAAAAATGTTCCTTTAATCGTCATGGAAGTCATCCAGGTTACAGTGGGTTGGTACACATTGGTATCGAGCTCGCTTTTTTGGAGACCGTGGACTGTTGTCTACACATAAGCCCCACTCCACTTTGCGGGTGGCCAGGATGACAGAGCAGATGAAAATTATTGCAGCAGCCCCCGTAGGAGGGCTTATATTTGGGGGTGAATTCAACAATGTTATGCACCCACATATGGACACACAAGATGGGGCGAGAGAGTGGCAAGAAACAACCCTGGTATCTTGGGTTGTCTCTCTTTGCCTCAGCGATATATGGAGGAAACGTAACCCAGCTGCACAGGATTATGCACATTACTCTTACCCTCCCAAAGCACATTCATGGTTTGACTATATTTTCCTCCCTTCGTTGAATATTCTTATAGTGTCAGGGGATAGGATTCACCTGAGGGTGTTGTCCTACCATTCAGCTCATGAGATTGAGATAGTGCTAGATATATATCAAGGCCTAACTCACATTGGGCCTGCATGCAGAGTGGCTGAAGGATACTAAAGGCCCTATTTATGAAAAGTTTGCGTATCAGAATCATAAGATCATTATCCACACGCTGGTTACCTCCCAGCTCGACAATGGTAACAGCCTTTACGTAGAGCTCCTAGCCTATTTGATTCACAGGGTACAGATAATGCAGAATGCGGCAGCGAGGCTGAACCGCCGGGTACCCTTTCGACACCACATTTCCCCACCGGTGGTCAGGAGGATGGAGGATGATAGAGTTTAAGGCTCTGACCTTGGCCTTTAGAGCCACAAGAGGCCTTATCCTTTGTTACCTCAAGCAGAGGCTCAGCCTCTATCATCAGGATCGCACCCTGAGATCCAGTCACTTGCGTCTTCTTCGTGTCCCACGATACTACAAAGCGCGACAAAAAAGAAGGTCCTTCTCGGTAAGGACAGCTAAACTATGGAACGATCTGCCTCTCCATCTGTGCCTGATCAAGTCAGAACAAGAGTTTAGGAAGACGTTAACAACATCGCTCTTCTCCGAAGTGTAGCTTCCAGGCGCTGATCTCTTTTTCTGTCAGTCCGCATTAGCGCCGGGACACCTCCGCTGAGGTAGCTGTGCGCTCTATAAATTCTGCAGCAAACATAGAGTAGAATGCCCCAGGTGCTTTATTTTGTGCAGGAAAGTGCCCCTTCCAGCACAAAAACAATATTGCTTACAATGAAGGCACCCCTGCACCATGTTGCCTGAGTTCTTGCGTTGGCACTTGGAAGCACATTGTGCTTCAGCACTGGAAAAAAGACAAGAATGAGCCGTATGATGTTAAATACAGAGCATTCCTGCCCATTCCCTGCCATTCAGCGCTGTAAGGTGACTTTTCTTTTGTGTTGCGCTGCATGACGTATTGGTAAAAGTGGCCTGTGTTCCAGAACTAGGTACAAGAAGAACTAGATTTCTGCTTCAACCTTAATTTAACCCCAGATATATCTCCTGTGATACTTTGGAAGGCCATGAAAGTAGTTCTCAGGGGAAAATAATTGCATTTACAGCTGGTAGGAAAAGAGACAAGAAGTAGGAAATTCGGGCATTGGAAGGTAAATTCAGAGAAATTGAAAAACTCTATGTTTATACGAGGGAGGACGATGACTTCAGCTGCCTCGAGGAGGCAAGAGATGCCCTTAAACTGCTAAGAGGAGCTAAAGCTGCCCCAACAGAAATGTAGAATAGATTGCATGAATTTGGGGACTAAATAGGACAGCTGATCCAAAGACATGGAACTAAATGTCTGAAAGACAGATTTGTTACTCAGGTATGCACACGGCAGGCAGGGAGACTCAGGATGTATCCAAAATAGCTGAAACCTTTGCGCAATACTATGAGCATCTGTACAAAGAAATCCCAAGGGCTGAATTACAGACCCCAACAGTTGGAGATTTGTTAGTACAACTGCTCACCCCAGACGGCAGGACAGACCTGGATAGACCTTTGACAGCGGAGGAGCCCCTCACCGCCCTACAGGATATGGAGCCTGGGAAAGCACCAGGTCCAAACAGCTTTCCCACAAAAGTCTTGAAAAAGTTTGCATCTACTCTTATTCCGCACCTTCAGGTGCCAGGAAGGAGGCACTCCACCCATCCGATATCCGTGGTTCCACAGTAGTGGTCCTCCCCAAGCTGGAGAGTTCACGAGTCCACTTACAAAGTCTGCATCCTATACACTGTTCTCCTTGATTAATGTGCACGGGAAGCTGCTAGCGAATGCCTTCACAAACTCCTGGTCCCACGTATAAAGTCTTTGGTACACTATGACCAGAACAGCTTTATGCCTACCAGGGGCACTCGGCACTGCCTTAGAAAGCTGAATGCAGTATTAGCCAACCTGTACTCTATTTTGAACCCCACTGCCCTCTTGCAATTGGACTTTCTGCACCTATGTGAAGCTGTTATACACTGAACCATACAATATTACTCCTCACCTTTGGAAAATCAAGGGACTTTTGGCCAGGTAGAGCACTCTCCCCCTGAATGTGTTAGGGTGTATCAAACTCTTTAATGTGGTGGCACTTCCTCAATTGCTTTATGTTCTACAGAGTTACCCCATTAAGGTCCCCTCAAGCTGGTTCACTGAGTTGCAGGCAGTACTAACAGCTACATTTGAGGTGGGGGGGATTGCCGGCACTGAGAGACTCCCACATGAAGTGCATTCAATCACCCTACAACAGCAACCTTTGGGCGGTGGACCGGAACGATATTATTGGGCGGCTCAGTTGTTCTTGTTAATGACTGGATATTTGGAGACTGGGTGACCCAACTACAAGACCTGAACACACCACCCTAACAAGGTGTCCTAGGCTGTACAGATAGGCCCTCCACCCAGACCTTCCGATGCTCACGACCATCCCCATCCACAGCTGGAGAGCACTGTTGAGGTGGATCTGGTGGAAATGAGTGCTTACCAGGGAGGTACGGTTATCAGCAGGGCTCCAAGGTTTCCAGAAATGGGATTAGCTAGGAATTTAGAAACTGGGGGGTGTCTGGTGGTCTGAGCACATGATATCCTATGAACAACTAATGACCTAATATGATTTGCAAAAATCACAAGTTTTCCTTTATTTACAACTTCGGCATGCGCTAGACAAACACAAGCTGCCAGCCATGACACTCCCATAGTATAGCCCCCAGATGCCAGAGTTACATTGGCTGCTATAGAGGGGAAATGCATCTCCGGCTTATATAGGGCCAGGGTGTCCAACATCCCTGATCCGCTGATTAGATCAAGGGAGTGTTTTAATAACGAAATCTTCCTCATTTCCCTGTCTATGGTACTCTCTTCAGTATCTCACTCTCATTTCTGATTCTATTGTCCTGGCAGTTATGTCAAAGAAGAGTTTAGTGCTATTGAAGCACCAAGGGCTGAGCCCATAGCTTTACAATGTGTGCTAATCATTGGAAGCACAGTATGGTCAGAGGTGGAGATTTTCCCAGCAATTAGCAATGCTTGCTAGCTACGTTGTGTTTACATGTTAAGTCAAGGTAGAAAGTCTTCAGTGCTGAAGTCTTTACAGAGGCACAAGTGCTGGGAAAGGGTGTGAAGGAGGAGGAATATATCAGAGACTCTCAGAACTTTCAATATTTATTACATTATATGTCTTTGCTACTGATGTAGAAAGTTACAAAATGAAGGGGCAAAATGAGACATTAATATCAAGTTAGTTTATCATTGCAGTGCCCTGCCAACAAGTCCAGACTATAATCTAATCTAGTCATATGTAGGGCAATAAATGAGGCATTTAAAATATAAAATGAAGAACTCCTTACCTGTCATGTCACGGAGATGTAACAGTGAAGAAATATTGTAATGCCTTAGGTTAAAGTCTGTAAAAGTCTCTAAAGCAGAAACAAATTCTGTATCATGCAACAACTATGACAAAGATGGTGGAAAAGTCTTGGCTACAGCTGCCAATGTTGACACACCAGCACCTTAGCAACCCTGAAGATTCTGTGATGTCACAACGGCATCTCACTCTTATTAGAACCAATGATGTCACAATCTGAGGGAAAGATGGTAGCAAGGCAACGCTGTTCTATTCAGGAAGCTAAGATGTTGCTGGTCTTCAGTGGCACCAAAAGCAGCACTTCCCACCATCAGCCATTGGAGGAAAGGGAAACTATGTGAACATATCGGGTGCTAAAGGATTTAGCATAAGGGTGATAAACACAGAGTAGGAAAATGTGACTTAGAAAATATATTAGGGCATTTATTTCTTCCATACAGCATAGTTTATATTTGGATTGATAGGCAGGATAGTACAAAAATAATATATTTTAAAATAATATTTGATAATATAGATGCATTTGTACTGAAAGTGTTATTTTTCTGTGAATTACTGCACCAAACAGATTTGATTATTCTGCGGTATTTACTACATTTGTGCATTATTCATTTAGTGGAAGCAAGGATGGTGAGTTTCTTGTTAGGTTTCCAGTAGTTGGAATACAGCTGGTGGAACAGGGTAAGGAAGAGAGAGATCTATGTTGATTTGCGATGGGCATAAATAGCAGCTGCTAGGAGAATTTAAAAGCTGGAGAAGCTACGATTTTTCATGAGCTTAACCTAAAGTAACTTTTCCAGCTGTCACAATAGGCTTCTTGAACTTCATGAAAGATCCAGAGCTGAGAAAAAAAGTAAACTGATGAATATTTGTAATGATCTAAGGCCCCTTCTTCAGAAAACGGTTTTTGAACATATGTTCCCTGGAAAGAGTGTTGGGGTTCAGAAAGCTAATTTGGAAAAGACATGGGGCCCCTGCTAAACTGATGCTAAACCCAGGCAGGGAAAATACTAGTTAGAAAAACGAACAAACACCGGGCACAGTGTATGTGATCTATGAACCACATCTCAACTCTAGACTAAACATTTTACAATTCACAACTGGAAATACATTCATTAATGAAAAAAACATGTGAATTAATTTTACATTTCCTTTTTAATATTCTTATATATTTTTTGGTACAAAAATAGTTTTTTTTTAATATATAAATAACACTAATGCAAAAACTATCTAAATGATGTTTGTAACCACATAGGTTCTATAGACCCAAGGCATAAATGTATGTATCTGATAATTTAATAATTTACAATTCATGTTGATATACATAATATTGTTGGGATACATCACTTTTTCGCAATTATACATTCTCTGTATTGGATCAAGGGCAGTAGATACTAGACATTCAAATGTTGACAACTTATTAACAAACATATACTAAACATTCAGGAATGGCGGTTTGTTGACACAACGCTTTTCGACTAGGCCTTCGTCAGGAACCCTCTCATAGTGGTATACTGGATGAAAAAATTATTAAAAACAAAATTATAGTCTAGAGTTAACATGTCTATGTTGAAGTCTACAATTATTAAAAACAAGGTTGATTAGATAGAGAAGGCAGATCGAATCTAAGGTTCTTGTACTCTTGTCAGGCAAAACAATTATGCATGATAGGACATTGACTTAACTAATGTGAATTGGTTCAATATACATACTAAAGTGTACAGAAAAAAGGGCAATCGTTTTTTAGCTTGAACATGACAAAAATGTCTGTAGCTGTCTATAGGTCCCATTTTTACCAACACCAGTGTGCATGAAAGTGAAAAAGATGTGGGCAATTAAAAGTTTATAATGTTGACAACATTATAATCTTGAGGCCTACCTCTCGAGCTTCTAGATGTAACTGTACTCAAGTGGTTGCTGAAGACCTCTATCTGGGCTTTGAATTAACTGTATTAGTTAAGACAAAAGGTACGTGATATTAGCTCCCCAATATTTATTGATCATGGCAACAAGGCATATGACTAACTCTGATCTATTTGAGAACGTCTACCTTATCAAAAAGTCTTCTTTTCTGTATAGTTGTAGTCATACATAGGTAATTGCTTCTGGCTATGCTTCTCTATAAGATGCTGTTCAAGGGGATGCAAACTGATGAAAATGCTGAAAGGAAGGACATGGATGTGCTATGAATAGATATCAATTTTATGATAACAGGGGTGATGTCTACACCAATGCCCTTGATATCTGCTGGAAAAATATGGATCTATACCTTGTACAGACATATACATCATCAAATGAATCCTTACTGTGCTATTTCTGACTTCTCAATTTTCAATATGTAGTACTTCGTCTCTGTAGGTCCCATTAATTCGAAAATAGATATACCTGAAAGGATTAAGCAATTATGCATGTAATATTTAAACCTTAGGGGTAGGACCTCCTGATATAGTTATTTAATCTAAGAAGTATACTAATCCTTAGGATGATAAGAAGACAGTGGGCCAGCTGCCACTTGGTCTAGACACCGATTCTAAATTGACGCTACTTGGTAGTGTGTCCACATGTGTATGTACACTAAAATGAAAATGAACAGGTGACAGAAAAGAGAAATAGGGCCAATATGAGTAAGATACATGAATGTATGGCTACTCTGTGCAAGATTAAAGCTGTTGCTGATAGATGAACTGATGCAAGAAAGCTTTAATGTAACCAACGCAGCAGCATGTCTATTTATTTAGTTTAAAACACTATATGTGAGGAGCGCCGTGGTTAGTTTGGCAAGTGGGTTCAGAAAGCTTCCACACACACATCCGGACCCATCCTTATATATTATGCCACCCCTGTCATCGGAGGGGGCCCTAGTGATGGTTGGCGCCATCATGCTGGCCCCACATTTGTCAGGAGGCATTGAAGTGGGCTACTCCGGCCAGCTGCACAGATCGTGCCCAGCCACACTTCGACACCACGTCAAGATTGTAGCCCCCTCGGCCAAGTCTCCTCTGACTTACAGCCCATACTGCCTGAGACAGTGGGGAGATAAAGATGCAGAGCCTTTGTGCGCCATGGAGAGTGGCCCCTGACGTCCATCGCTGCTGCCAAGCTCCGGGAGAAGCCACACAGGGCCCGTGACATAAGTGCTGCAGTGCGGCTTGAGGGGCCTAGAGACAGCGCTGATATGAGGTGCCGGCTTGGGTGGCTCTTGTGGGGTACTGCGAGAGGTATTGCTGATGGGACATTTTAACGCCTGCCTTTGATGCTAGGCCACTGCTGTGCATTCCTGTGGGGACAAGCATTGGCTGGGACCTCTGATCTGACCTGGTAAGCTTGCAGGTACCTACCACTTATTGCCTCTATTATTTCCTGTGGACCCCGCCTACTTCCTGGGTGTTGCTGCAAGGGTGCCCTGTGACGACCTGATACCTGTTGTGACCACTCCTGCTCTATGTTGTGCCCCTTCGAGCTATTGCACTTGTACCCATTGCCTTTGGGGGCAGCCTGTTGACTCTTCTTGGGCGGTGAGCTGTGCCTGGCCCAAAAGAATTTTCCTAATTGGGCATGAAGGGATTGTGGCTGTTTTCAATTGCCTGGTGCTCAGGAGCTGTGTTGTCCTTCTGTATCCTCCACCTGTGACCATGAGGTTCCAAAACCGGTGGAAAGAGGTCCTGGTGCCAGTGGCTGACGCTCCACGCAGCGATTGGTGAGACTAGCCCATGGGAGGGGATTCTTGCAGGTTCCACAGGACAAGCTGAACTCTATCCTGATGGCCATTGGAGACTCGCGGGAAACCCTAGAGGACAAAATAGACATGGTGGAGGCAGACCTCAGGGTGCTCAGAGCTGACCATCTTAAGTTAGCTGAGCACATCACAGCTACTGAGTGTATGCTGTAGGAAGTGATCCCGACAACTGGGGATTTGAGTGCCCGGATGGAGATTATTCTAGATACGGCCATTGTACTGGACGCCTGGGTAGAGGATTCTGAAGGTCGTGCCCCAGTAATGATATCCGAGTAGTGAGTTTGCCTGAAAAAGTTGAAGGTGCAGAGATGGCTACTTTCCTTGAGGACTGGCTTAGACGTGTGGTGGCCCTGGAGGACCTGTCCTTTCTTTGCCCTGTAAAGGGTCACAGGGTGCCGCCGGCCCCTCACCACCTAGGGGTGCACCTTGCCCTGCTGTAGCATGCCTTTCGCATTTTCATGACCATGACCACCTCCTAACCTCTGCCTAAGACTCGGAAGAGATTTGTGTTGACAACAGCAGGGTGATTACTTTCCCTGACTTTACCTTAGCAGTTCAGAGACTGAGGACTTCGTTCCTGGAGTCCAAACAGAAGCTCAGAGACTTGGATATCAAGTATGCTATGCTGTATCCCGCACCCTTTTGGGTTATCACTGCTCGGAGAACCAAGTTAATCTCTGATACAGGTGAGGTGTTTTGGCTGGCTCGAGCTGATCTCGGAGGAGTACCCGGCGACCCCGGGCTCGGCGCAGGCAGGGATGAGGTGACACAGGCACAACATGACTGATGAAATATTGTGGAGGCAGCTGCTAAAATCACGACTTCAGACTCAGAGTGGCACCCGCCATCAGCTCGGGGTGCTGCCGGGAGTTTGAATTCGGACCCTGATTCCACACTTGACACTGCCAAGAGTGGAGACTTGTCTCATGTCACCCTGCAGACTGCTGATGATACCCACTGACCCGTTTGGTTTCGATGATACACCAGGGGTGATAGTGGAGGGTGCTTTGCTTTCCTCTCTTGTGATGGCTATCCTTATCTTCTCCCTAGACGGACTCTAAGACGGGGGTGCTTTCTTCGTCTTACTGCATGGCTGGGTGGGGGGTTGCTCCACTGGGGCACACTCCTCTTGAAGGGGACTGTGTCCTGCCTCTGACACCCCACGAGGAGTGCTGTAGCTGTATCCCTGGCTGTATGGTTAATTTGGTTGCGTGTCTTTGTTTGGATGGAGGTTGTTGCCTTGCTGTCCTATGGAGGCGGAGTTGGAATGGTGTGTTTTTTGGGTTGTAGCGGAGGTCTTCTTTCTTCAATCGATGCTGGCTATGGGGTCAATACCGCGTCTGCGGAGCCGGGGTTGGTGTGTTTCTGTTGGACAGTAATGCTTTGCAGATGGGAGATAATGTTAATGCCTACCAACTTCTCTGCTGGAATGTGTGGGGCTTGAATACCAAGGTTAAGCGCTATAAGGTGCAAGCATACCTCCAGCGAAAGGGAGTCCACATAGCGTTGTGACAGGATACTCACCTGAATGATCCGGAGGGGGCTGCATTGTGCAAGCGATGGAGCATGGGGTTTACCCCACATTCTCGGCTTTTGCTAGGGGTATACTAATTTGGGTGCAACCGAGTGTCCACTTTCCAGTCACCAGTTAAAAATTAGACACTGAGGATTGTTGTTCCATCCTTACAGGCTGTTTGGACAGCCGAAATATACATTTTGTTAATATCTACTTGCAGCATCATTGGGGTCTGATGGATGGATGGCGACATCGCCACCTGCAGGACTGTGACTATTCATTTAATTTGATCATACATATGCTACGTGTCCACCTCAAGACCTTTGTTTTCTCAGACGACATGCTTGGAGCTATACCGGACATAGAGTATTTGGCCAGAACCATATCCATTCACATCCCCCTTCTGTTAATGCAACAATGGGGTGATGTGCTTACATGCATCCCGTGCTGGCGTCTGAAGGCTGTCCGCTTGGAAATCACGGTGTTCTGTGAGACCATTAGAGACGGGATCTGGTGCTTTTTTTTGCTGAGAACTGCCTCCTCACTGCTCGCTAGATCAGAGGCCTTCAAGCTCTTTCTCCAGGGACAATGCATATCGGAGATAGCAGGAGTAATGATGACCCTCTTGGGGGAGATTGATACTCATGAACAGGCCATCAGAGATATAGTGCTGTTGCAGCCAGAGTCCAGAGCTACAACAGGCTGTACTGGGTGCAAAGAAAAAAGTGGTGGAACATGTGGAGCACCTCCATGTTTTGAATAGAAAGCATATATGATTTCTCACAACCAAGAGGGACAAAACAGGACCTCTGCAGACATGGTTGGCCAATCCCGCTAGGTATGGTTCTCTGACTCTAGAGTTGGTAATGCCTGTGGGGACCAGACTATATATACAAGCTGAGATAAATCGATGCATCGCCAGTTTTTATGTCAGACTGTATTCCAGTGGTGGTGTGATGCAGGAGCAGACCATTTATGACTGGCTTACTGACCTTCCGATTCGCAGACTGGCGCCGGAGTTTGGGGAGGCGATAGGAGCGGACATCTTGGAAGAGGAGATCCGTGCTGAAGTGCGCCATATGGCCCACAGGAATGATCCAGGGACAGATGGCCACCTGGTGAGGTTCTATGCATTCTACATTGATCTACTGGTACCCTGCTGGCTGCATTGTATCAGGAGGGGCTCACGGCTCGTATCTTGCACCCCACCCAGCGGGAGGTCCTTATTGTCACCTGCTCAAAACCGGGAAGCCTGCTATTAATGTGATGGCTTGCAGGCCATTGTAGATGCTGAATGTTGATTATAGACTCCTCAGTGGGATCCTGGCACAATGTTTATTGCCCCACATATTGAGCCTTTTTCATGTTGACAAGTTGGGATTCATCCCTGGCCGTAGCATGGCACTCAGCATCGGAGAGATGACCCTGCCCTGCTGAAAGTGTTTGGATTCATATTTGTAGACATGAAAAGGCTTTTGAAAGTCTGGGCTGGGAATTTCTCCAAACTGTCATGCTTTGTATGGGGCAGTGGTGTCGCTTTGTGGAGTGGACTTTCTTGCTCTACCTGAACCTTGTGGCTCGGGTCCCAATGGGATAGATGATCTTTGGGCAGTGTAACATGGAAAGAGGATCTCTACAGGGATGCCTATTATCTCCCCTGCTTTTTGCCATTGCAGTGGAACTACTGGCGTGCAGGGCCTGTGGTGGAGTGCTCTATGCTGGCATTCAGTCCTGCAGAGTTTTCATAACATCTCCCTCTATGCAGATGACATGGTACTTTACCTGAGTGATCTGTGCACAGAACCTGAGAGAGCGGTGCATCTCCTCACGACCTTTGGAGAGGCCTCGGGCCTACATGTGAATTGACTCAAAACTTGTCTATTCCAGATCTGCGGAGACAGGGATAAGCCTCCGGCTCTATGCAGCATGACGTGGGAATGGGACGTGATGCAATACCTGGGGCTCCGAACATACTGCATGGTCACTGAACAACTGGAGGGCAGTGTGGACATGGCGGTTACAGCTTTCCGGGCTAGCTTATGATTTTGGAAGGCATTACACCTGTTGGTGGTGGGACGAATGAATAGTCATAGCTAAGATGATAGGATTGTCTCACCTTCTGTACTTTTTTACTGTCCTCTTGGTCGTAATGCTGCAGAGTTCGTTTGGGGATCTGAACATGATCTTGATTGACTTAAGATGGAATATGGGCCTTTGGTTTGTTAAATTGCTAAGTTGAAACGAACATCCATCAATGTGGTGGATGAACTCCCCTGTCTTTAAATCCTACTATCTAGCGGCACAGTTGAAGTGGTGTTTGGTTGGTTTCAGAGACGGGAGAACCCAGGGATGCTGGAATTAGAGACCCCCTCCCCCCTGACCAGACTTTGTTGTTGACTATTTTGCTGAATCCCAAACAGGATTTCCCTGCCATGCAGCAAGTCATCCTGGTGCTTCGGATCTGCTGGCTGAGGGTGCTCTGCTGAACGCAGCTGCAAGCCCCCTGTTGCCGGGGACCCCTGCTTTGGGCCCTCCTCATGCAGGTCGGGGGGTTGAAGAGGATCACCTACAGGAATGGATGGCATGTTCCGCCCCTTCAAAGGTGAGGAGTTTAAGCTCCCAGTCGGGCAATTTCTGTTATATGGTACCCTGTCAGTGGTAGTGCGTAGGCTATGGGGGAGGTTGGAAGCGGAGCCACAACCTCTTCATAGTTGCAAAGTCGTATGTGATGCCACTAACACGCAAAGATTGGTTTCAGGGCTGTACAGGGCACTGCGTGTGGATGTGCTCTCCTATCTCACATTACTGCATAAACAATGGGAAACTGAACTGGATTAACCTTTGACTAATGGGAACTAGTCTAAAATGTGGATAGTTGCTCCCAAGATATCCCTCAAATTCTGTTTCAAACTTATTAATTAATATGTATTACATCAAGCTTACCTCACTTGGAATTGGCATCTATTCCCGCTGACTATCCAAGTATCCTTGCTGTTATGCTGATACTAGGGATCTTCTTCACATGTTATGGAGTTGTGCTCATTAACCTATTACTGGAGTGAGGTGCTACGCCTCTTGGCTGAGACAACGGATTGCTCCCTGACCCCCTCAGCCAGGTTAAGCCTGCTGGACCTTTACCTCCAGGCTGCTAAGCATAAAGCCATAACTAGTTCATTAATTTGCCCCTAGTGATTGACAGGCATAGACTTCTGATGCAATGAAAACATGCTACTGGCCCCAGGGTTGAGCACTTGAAGGCAGACCAACTGCGATTGGCGGATTGGGAGGGTAGTGCACTGCTGAGGGAAGCGCATCAGGGCAGGGGGCCTGGAAAATATGTGTGAACTTGGGAGACACTGCAATAGAAACATGCTACAAACCCCAGGGTTGAGTAGTTGGATCGGACCCACTGTGATGGGTGGACTGGGAGGGGAGTGCACTGCTGAGGGAAGTGCATAAGGGCAGGAGGCCTATAGGAATCTGCACAAAATTGGGAAACCCTGCTGGCTGACTTTGTGTAGGTGAGACTGAGGGTGATGTTTGTATTTCTAATTAGGGGTTGAATGTTGTGGTTACTTGGTGACAAAATCCTGGACCTTTCCCAGTCAGGGTTCCGCAGCAACCACAGCACCGAGACCACCCTCATCGCCGCCACCGACGACATCAGGATACTGCTGGACAATGGTGAGACCGCGGCCCTCATCCTCCTGGACCTCCTCGCTGCCTTTGACACCGTCTGCCACCGCATACTACGCGCACGCCTCCACGCCGTAGGGATCCGAGAGAAGCCTCTGGAATGGACCACCTCCTTCCTCTCCGGCAGAACCCAGAGCATCCGCCTTCCCCCATTCCGATCTGAAGCCTCCGAGATCATCTGCGGTGTACCTCAGGGGTCCTCCCTCAGCCCGACACTGTTCAACATTTACATGGCCCCGCTCGCACACGTCGCCCGACAGCACGACCTCAACATAATCTCCTACCCCGACGACACTCAACTGATCCTCTCCCTCACCAAGGACCCCATCACCGCCAAAACCAACCTCCACGAAGGAATGAAGGCCGTTGCCGACTAGATGAAGACCAGCTGACTGAAGCAGACCAACTGCGATTGGCGGATTGGGAGGGTAGTGGACTGCTGAGGGAAGCGCATCAGGGCAGGGGGCCTGGAAAATATGTGTGAACTTGGGAGACACTGCAATTGAAACATGCTACAGACCTGTGGTAAAAAATTTAATTACCGGGACTTAATTTGGTACAGAAACATAATAAAACAGCTCAGTAAATAAGAGGCAGAATCCGTGGTATTAGAGGTTCGGAATGGGCTTTATTCCAATGATCGATTATAATCGGTTGCTCCAAGTTCCGTCACCACGAAGGTTCAGGAAGTGAAGTACATACATTATTGACAAGAAATGACTTTTATAGAACATACATTACAATGAAGCGAATGCGGTAGGCGTAACAATTGATAAGGAAGATGACGATTTACATGCGTCACCGAAAATGGGCGTAATGAGGAGTAAAAAGGAACATAATTGGTTATGATGTCATATATAGGTGGAACTATAAGATTATACTTGGCATAGATGCGTGCGCAGCAGCATGACGTGTGATTGACGTGCAACTAGGGGGTGAAGGGGACTTGACATTTAGCTCTACATGTGGAGACAAGAAGTCTGGGGGGTCAAGTCAACCTAATCCCAAATCATATCTAACATCCTATGTTTAAAGAACTATGTTATCCACAAAGGGAGGACTCTTGGACAAAATCTATTCTATACTGACTGTGTGCGCGTGCACAAGCGTCTAAGTGTCTAAGTGTCTATATGAGATACAAGGGGCAGAAACCTTCCATGGTAACAGGGCTATGAATTACTTGCATGAGGACAGAGAGGCCGGGCCCTTTGCTCGGTAGCTGAAGGAAATGTTTACCTAAACTACTAGACAGGAATGCATCGGCTGAGGAGCGAAGCAGATAACTCGAAGGTGAAATACAGTTTTTGGCAGGCAGGCAAACCGGCCGAGTCAGGCACCGTTAGCCGCACAGGGAGTAGGACAAAGTTCATGGATACAGATGCGAGCTCAAACTGAAGCTGTCAGAGGCAGAGAGCAGAGAAAAGCTTGATGGCAGAATCGGGCCTACTCGCCTGAACTGCAAAATGGGGTAACTGAGCCATATAAAGTCGGTGGCCTTTCGTACTTAGGAATTGAATATCCAGCCCATTCATGGCGGATCTGACAGAGGACATGTTGACGGTGGACGCACATGTGTTTGCGTCTTCAGAACTAGAACTGGAGGGAACATACATGTACTTGTGATTCATACATGGAACCGTTGGGGTCCAAGATAGGGGACATAACTGATCAGAAAAATCCATATTTCCACATTCCCTCCTTGTCCCCTACTTGCCCGTTAAGAGATATCAATCTTCATCAATCCATTGATCTGTTCATATAGCATCATTTGTTCTTCTTTCTTCTTCCGTGATGAATGAAATCCTGGTGGTGGAATACACGATGTGGCACACAGACCACAGATCGCTGGTCCACATTGTAGACATAGACAGCAACTGAATAGTATGAGAAGGCCAATACCTAGGAAAGATAGGACCTTCCATCCAAAGGTAGATAATACACTCCAAAACCAACCGGACCAAGTCCAGGTGCCTGGGTTCTGGTGTATCTGGCTTACAATCTTATGAAGGCGAGTTATGGCCTTATATACAGATGGCGAATTTTCTGGTATGAAAATGCAACAGCTTGATCCGATGACCCTACAAGCTCCGCCCCTATCAGCCAGGATGACGTCAAGGACAAGACGATTTTGAAGCACAACAATCCGCATAGCAGACTGCTCTTCTGTTAAATTGCCTAAAGCGGAAATAGTTTCATTCACTACTGCTTCAAGGGTTCTAGTTAATCTACGTATCAGCTTACTATTAGTAACAGTACCTATATAGGGAAAGAGACCTTTATTGAAATCTGTGTATTTTTCCCATGCTGTTTCAGTGTAATCGACTATTGGGAGATCTCTCCTTACTCTACTATTTACTAAATGAATATTTCTGTGATAATCAGGAGGAGCTAAAAAAACAGGTGGCAAAAGGAATCCAATATAGCAAGTACCATCCCAGTCTAGAGGCAAACGTACATATGCCGTCTGACCACATATGAAATAGGAATGGCGGGAAGCTCTAAATGTGGACTTGCCTTGATCACTAAACTCTACTACAGTCGTGCATTTACTATGGCCCATATGTATGGAACCATTTTTCCTTACACATAGTTCACCTTTTACTGGAAATATTGACATAGCGGGCAAAATTGGAGTAGCTTCGGATTCGACATTTAGGATCATAAGATTAAGCGTGAAATTACCTAATCCATACACTTCATTTTCTAGATCAGTTCCTGTTCTCTGGGGAAGTCCCTCCTTGTTGGGGTAGCAGACCTTAAGTAAAATTAAGTTCAAATTTCCCCATACCCAGTTATCTTGATAAACTGCAGAATTCGAATCTAGAGAATTAATTAAACTAAACCATGCTCCACAGGAGCCGTTGTGTGTGAACGGGTATGGAAAGAGAGGTAAAATTCCTTTATAATTCTGATAGGGAGGGAGTCGGCCACATATCCAACAATTTGTAGCATTGCTAACCTGATGGGAATGATGTAACATACTAATAAAAGTGTTATTGCGCAGCGCAAATCTATAAGACAACTCAAGCGGAGGTAATTCACTAAAAGAATGTTCAGCAGTAACATTGTAAACATGTCTAGAAATAGGATAATATATGTGCAACAATATACTTGCAGTAATTATTAAAAAACTCAAGAAAAACAAAATTAATAACGTCATTATGCAATGGCTACGCAGTGATTTACAATACGCATGTCGTTTCAACATTTTTCGCGATTTTCCATGATTCAGGTCTAAGGGATACATGTCGGAGACAGATTCAACCGCTTCACCTTGGAGAGGACTTAAACAATCAAATCGTCCGACGGTTTAGGCCTGAGTTTCAGTTTATAAAGTTCCTGACTGTTGGCCTCAGCCAAAGGTAGTTTTGAGTCAATGGGTGAAGACACACGAGGTGGGCTATTCACATCCGAAGGAAGTCCATGAAATTTCTTGATATGACTTGAATGCACCCATCCTTTTCTGCCTTCGATCTTCACGGCTGTCCTTGTGGTGAGCAGGACCAATTTGGGTGATTTCCACCTGGGCTCCAGCTGAGTCTTTCGGTCGAAATTCCTCACAAGAACGAGGTCCCCCGGAACTACGTCAAGGGGTTTCACCTCAGTGTTGTCGGGAAAGGCTGCAGCTACCTGTGAACGACAAGATTGTAGTGCAGACATCAAGGAAGCCAAGTAATCTGTCAGCATATTACAGTCAATATCAGTTATTTTTCGTGGCATAGGCGTCCCCCACATATTTGGTGGTCTGCCGAAGATCACTTCATACGGGGATAGCCCTGTTCGAGAGTGTGCTACCATTCTCGTGTAAAAGAGTGCAACTGGTAGTGCTACTACCCAGTCGACACCTTTCTCCCTGCATATTTTGGACAATCTAATTTTCAGGGTCTGATTATGTCTTTCTACGAGACCTGCTGCCTCAGGGTGTCGGACACAGTGGAATTTCCACTGATAACCTAACAAAAGTGAAACATGTTTCATTAATTCGGATGAGAACGGCTGGCCGTTATCTGAGTGAACAACACGTGGTAAACCGTATCGTGGGAAGAATTCTCGAACCAACTGTTTGGCAGTAGTCGGGGCAGTGTAATCTGAAACCGGGTATGCCTCCGTCCAACGGGAAAGAGCACAAACAACTACAAGAACATATTTGAATCCTCGACATCGTTCCATCTGGATATAATCCATCTGGAGGACTTCAAAAGGGTGATCAGGAGGATGAAATCCACCCTGTTCTACGGGAACGCTTTTTCCTGGGTTGAACTGGCAACAGATCATACAGGTACGGACCTTTTGTTTGGCTGCTGCTCGTAAATGTTTATTGAACCAAATGTGTTGAATGCTATCTAGCATAGCTTTTTCTCCTAGATGTGCTGGACTATGTATAGTGTTAATTATAACTTGGACCATTGAATCAGGAAGGAACCACACAGACTTTTCCTTCATCATCCATCCTTGATCCGTTTGGATCCCTCCTAATTCGGTCCATTTCTTTATTTCATCTGGTGTAGCATGTGTCTGGATGTCAATTACGTCAAAAGTAGGATCTTTAACTGTCATACAATGTGTCGGCGTCGGGACTATTGTCTTTGTCATGTCGGATGTTTGTGTTTGCGCAGTCTGTTTAGCTGTTCTGTCGGCTAGATCATTGCCTTGAGAAATGATATCAGTGACTTTCGTATGAGCTTTACATTTCATAATTGATATTGCAGTCGGTAGATGTATCGCATCTAATAAAGCATGAATGAGGGGTCCGTGCTGAATGTGGGCACCGTGGGAAGTTAAATAACCTCTCTCTCGCCACAGCACGCCGAAGTCATGTACAACTCCGAATGCATAACGTGAATCAGTGTATATGTTGACTTTTTTATTTGTGGCTTGAATACAGGCTTGTGTCAGAGCGATGAGCTCTGCGGCTTGAGCTGACAAAGTATTTATACGATTTGTTTCAATGACTTCAGTATCTGTTGTGACTGCGTAAGCAGCCACTAACTCTCCTGTATTTGTTCTCATACATGAACCATCTACATACAATGTCAGGTCTGGATCTGACAATGGGACATCGGTTAAGTCTTGTCTGGGTTTCGTCGTTATAGTAATAACTTCACTACAGTCATGGGCTAGTGGGTCTGTTCCGATTACTGGCAAAAGTGTGGCAGGATTCAATGTGTTACAGCGTCTGATTTCTATATGTGGCTGGAACAATGTAAGTTCGTACCCTGTAAGTCGCGCTATAGTCAAGTGTTGTGTTTGCGTTCTATTTACAAGAACCTCTACTGCATGTGGTACTTGAACTGTCAATGGATGTCCTAACACTATGGCATCGCTTTGTCTGATTGCTAAAGCTGTCGCTGCCACTGATTTCAGGCACGCAGGCAAAGCCTGAGCTACGGGATCTAATGTACTAGAAAAATAAGCACATGGTTTGTGTGCTCCTGCTTGTTCCTGTGTGAGTACTGACAAGGCAGTACCTTCGCGTTCTGTAACAAAGAGTGTAAACTGTTTTCTGTAACATGGCGTTGCTAAAACAGGTGCTTGACATAAAGCTTTCTTTAGGCTTTCAAAAGCTTGTGTATGTTCCTGAGTCCAAGGGAGAACAGTCGATGTGGCTGCCTCCTGTGTTGTCAACTGAATGAGCGATTTTGCTAGAAATGCATACTGAGGGATCCACTGTCTACAGTATGAAGTGAGGCCTATGAAAGCCCGTACTTCCTTTTGTGTCTTGGGTATTGGCATGTTAGCTATTAACTGAATGCGGTCGGGTGTAAGCTGCCTTCCCTCCTTGGACAGCGAGTGTCCAAGATAAACAACTCGCTGGACACAGAATTGCAGCTTAGAAGGGGACACCTTGTGTCCCTTTTCAGCTAAAAATTGTAAAACTGTCAGTGATGCTTTCTCACATTCGGGTTCGCTTCTAGCGGTGATCAACAGATCATCGACATATTGAAGCAAGGCAGTGTTAACTGGCATGTGGATACTGTCAAGTTCTCGTTTCAGTGCTTGGCTATAGATGCTGGGGCTTTCTGTAAATCCTTGAGGTGCGCGTGAGAATTTAAAGCTACGTCCATTTAAACTAAATCCGAACAAATATTGGCTTTCCGGATCTATTGGGACGCTGAAAAAGGCATTTTTAAGATCAATTACAGTAAAGAATGTTGCTTCGGAATCAATGGCTGTCAATAATGACGAGATATCAGGGACCACAGGGAATTGTGGCACAATGCACTTGTTTAATTCGCGCAGATCAATAACCAATCGTTATACTGGCGGGGCCTTTGGATCTGTTCGTTTAAGAATCGGAATTATTGGTGAATTACATACATTGGAGTCTGTTTCCACAACTACTCCTTGGGCAATGAGCTCGTCAATGATTTGCAGCAAAGCCACTACAGCATCTGGTGGTAACTTGTATTGTCGCATTCGTGGTAGTACCACTCCTGCCTTTAATGTGACTCTATATGGTGTAATATTCATGCAACCAACATCAGTAGGGCCTTGTGCCCATAGATGTGTAGGTAAAGTCTGCAGTCGGGGATCCATGTCTCTAGATACATAGTGACCTTTAAAATCACGTAAAAACAATCTTACTCCTTCCGGAGAACAACATATTATAGCTCCTAGAGCTTTCAGTGTTTTTATTCCTAACAGATTTTCTGGACATGATTTAGTAAGCAATAAATCTGTAGTTCGGGTCAAAGGTCCTATCGTAAGTGGAAGAGGTTGTGACACTTCATTAACAATAGGTTTTCCTGAAAAACCAAGGGAAATATTCTGAGAGCCTGAGAGGGGTGCCCCTGGAACTTCACTACGTTTTATGGTTGTTCGACTTGCCCCTGTATCGAGTAAAAATTTTCTGTCTTGGCCTAATAATTCACTATGTACATAAGGTCCTTCTTGATCTACAGGGATCTCGATAAGGGGTAAGTCAACTTCCCTCTCTAGGCTGGTTCATGCGTATCGTTGGTAATCAGGATAGTCGTACTGTGCGGTTTGGTACAGTTGTCGTGTCGTGGTTTGTGTGGCAGCAACGGGCAGCGCTGGTGCAGCTGGCACAAACTGTACAGACTGTGGTGGAGCTGGCATGGACTGTGCGTGCTGCGGGGCTCCTTGTTCATTCTGATCCTGTCTAGGTGGCCGTGGTCTTTCTTTTGTATTACCTATGGCGATATTATGTTTCAAAACTGGACAATCGTGTACGTAATGACCTGGCTTTTTACAATAATTGCATGTCCCTTTTACAGGTCCTGCTGAATCACCGGAATGTGTCATACCCTTTTTATGACCTTCAGCTGGAACTGTCTGAGAAACTAGCATTTTCATTTTCGTGTCTTTCATGCGTCTGTGTTCATGTTCTTGTTCCTCTCTAACATTTGTAACATTTGTGATGGAGTGTTACCTTGCCAGGTACTCTCGAATTTTAATACTCTATTCTTTACTTGGGGCAGGGCATTTTCTACTAATTTTGGTACAAACAGATGCGGGTATGATTCGCTACTTGCTTTTATGCCACTATTTATACCAAAACATTTTTCAAATCGGGCATAGTAATCACTAGTGTCTTCATCTTGCTTCTGTTTACAGGCTGAAATTGTACCCCAATCTTCCTTTTTCGTAGTTAATAAACGTGGCAGTACCTGTACTAATAAACCTGGTAGTGCTTTAGTTTTATCCCCAAGTCCTGCTCCTGCAGTTCGGGCCTTTTCTTCTGCTTCTAATACTGACCATTCTATCTTTTGGTCTCCTACCTCCCACTCTTTTTCCCTGAGTTTCTCATAAATGCCAGCGGGCATTAATACCTTTAATATTGTCATAATGTCGGGATAGGTATACTCTCCCATGAGTAACATGTCTTTAATTTCTCGGTGAAAACCCGCTGGATCTTTGTCATGACTGGGTACCACTTTCTTCATTTCTAACAATTCTATTTTCGATATGGGCGTGTATACAAATACGCGTTTAAACTCATTGTCCTCGCCCTTTATTGGGTGTACTTCTCGTAAAGGATTCTGTCTGTCCATGTAATACGTGGTTCTTTCCTTAATGGGTAGTGAAACATGTTCTGAACATACAAAAAGAATGTACTGCTTTCTTGATTCTAGTATTTCTTTAATTAATTTAGTACCTGAACCTCTCCATCTATTCATGAGTAATTCAGTCAATATATCAGGTAAGGGACCAGGGTCCGAATGCTGACTCTGATATAGTATAAGGAGTTGTTGAATCATATAAATCCCAGCTAAACGCTGTTCATCTGGGGTGAGATTCAAAAATGTGCGTGCTACTGTATCATCACTATACTTTCCGGGACTGTCAACCCAATGGACAGCTGACATGGCTAATTCTTGTTCATCCATAGAATCGAGAAAATGATAACCCCTTCGTTCTCGGAGTAATTTGTCAGCTGCTTGGAACGAATGCTCGTTAGACCTTATATGGACTATGGGTGTTGGGAAACTCCTGTTATTGTCTGGACATATCGGACGTATCGGGTCAATAAGACATCTATTACTATTACAAGATCTTCCTCTACCTACATAGGCTATGGTGTCTGACTGTCCTGTGGGCAGTCCTGATCCTTCTTCCTCGCTTTGTTCGAACTGGTCTACCGCTAATCTTTCTTCGTGTAGGCGTTCTATTTCTTTTCGGATCTTTCGGCACATGGCTATTATACAATTCTGCTTATCATGTCTTCCTTCTGATATATTCTGACTCCATCTGGTAAGAATTTGCATTGTTCCCGGGTCTACCCCTGGTCGGTCTTGATTTCTGATCACACAATTTATGAGGAAACGTAACAGTTCCCCCTGTATCTCCACTTTCTGATATTCCATAGCTCTGTTAATACATTCAGAATCTCGCCCTGTTTGAACAAAATGGTATATATTATCTAGATGCGCAGTCATTCCTGGTAGCTTCCCTAAATACACGGCGGCTCGTCTGATACGCAATGATGCCATGATCATTTCGTCCTCTTTGCCGGGCACAGGGTCATATCTACAATCTACAAGAAGTTCCTTAAGCGTACGGGCATTTATGAGTTTGGGGGTACGTGAATGTGCTGACTCTTGAAAGGTAAGTTTATTTATTCTGGGTGGCGTAGAAAAAATGTTGCTAATACCTCCCGTAGCCCCATCTGGGGTGTCGGGCGTGAAAGGATTCGTTGAACGCGATACAGCGACTATAGGTGTGGACACAGCTATAGAAGTATCTGCAGGGACAGATGTAGAAACAGATGTGCTTGCCGGAACTCGTTGCTGTAGAGATACGGGTACTGGATCTTGGCGTTGAACCTCCCTGGCAGGCGGTCTATGTGGGGCGGAATTAGCATACTCGGGAGCTGCGTCATCTAAATATGAGGAAAGAAAAACATCTTCTGCGGTTCTAGGATGCCCCTTAGGATGTACCTTTATTGGAAATAATGGGGTTGGCAAGTCTTTTGGTATCTCTGGAGTAGCCTTAGGTAATCCTTCGGCCAGAAGGGGATACATACCATTCATAAGGGCATTTCTTTGTCTGTCTACTTGTTCTGATTTCACTCGGATACCTTCTTCAATTAATAGATTTTCTCGAACTTTATTTGAACTCTCTTTATTCTTCTCTTCCTGTCGGAGTGCTTTTTCTGTACGTCTATGAGATTCTTTACGCCATAACTCAACGGCATCTTTCTGTGACTGTCTGACTTTCCTTTTCCATAACTCTTCCTCGACTTTCATGATGCACTCTGCATCCCAGGTCCCCGCTGCGGGCCACCTCTGACTTTCTGGTAATTCCTTGGTGTAGTCTACCCATAAATCAAGAAATAATATAGCGTCTAAGCCATGTTTATGATACATGAAGTACCCTGGAGTGTCCCTAGGAGGAATAGGAACGGCTTCTTCGAGTACCCCTTTTCTTGTTGTGATCTGTCTTAATTTTGAAAAGAGCGGCATATTGAGAACTGATCTGATACTTGATTTAAAACAAACTTAATACAGTAAACACGATAATGAACAGTCATTCACACCACAATATGCAGAACGTACTTAAAACATTTAACATTTAACATTTACCTGAACAAACAATAATGATGACGATCTAAGGAAAACTTAAATCACTAAACATAATACTCGACATTAACTGAATCATTCTGAATTATATACTTGATATACTGCTAAACAGTACAGATACACTGCTGAAACAGTGCAGACCGGATTTGTGTACCCAAACCCGTCTTGACCGGCACAAACTATGTGCACGTCAGAAAGCCTCCCCAGTAATGGTACTCACCGGGTAGCTCGGAAACGGAAGGCCTCGGAAACTTAACTGAACTTGAACCGGACTGGACTCGACTCGAACACTGCGGAGACTGGACTCGACTTGGGACTTCGGAAACTGGTGGGCCTCTGTATACCTCGGATCTTGCTCTCTCAGCTAGGCTCTGGTCGGGATACTTCGCACTTCTCACCGCCTCGTCTGGGTGTTGATCGCAGCCTCAGTCGCCCCCGCTTGACCGGAGGGAGATACAGGAAATCCTGCTGGTACGCGTTATTGTCCGTCCAGCTGTGGCAGGAGACCGGGCCTGCAACTCACCGCCGGCGCGTGAGATGAGAAAGTGTCCCTGTTCAGGCGCCATTCATGTGGTAAATAATTTAATTACCGGGACTTAATTTGGTACAGAAACATAATAAAACAGCTCAGTAAATAAGAGGCAGAATCCGTGGTATTAGAGGTTCGGAATGGGCTTTATTCCAATGATCGATTATAATCGGTTGCTCCAAGTTCCGTCACCACGAAGGTTCAGGAAGTGAAGTACATACATTATTGACAAGAAATGACTTTTATAGAACATACATTACAATGAAGCGAATGCGGTAGGCGTAACAATTGATAAGGAAGATGACGATTTACATGCGTCACCGAAAATGGGCGTAATGAGGAGTAAAAAGGAACATAATTGGTTATGATGTCATATATAGGTGGAACTATAAGATTATACTTGGCATAGATGCGTGCGCAGCAGCATGACGTGTGATTGACGTGCAACTAGGGGGTGAAGGGGACTTGACATTTAGCTCTACATGTGGAGACAAGAAGTCTGGGGGGTCAAGTCAACCT
Organism: Triturus cristatus; assembly: GCF_964204655.1. Taxonomy (NCBI): domain Eukaryota; kingdom Metazoa; phylum Chordata; class Amphibia; order Caudata; family Salamandridae; genus Triturus; species Triturus cristatus. Next base: position 700,220,838 of record NC_140591.1, read on the forward strand.
AATCCCAAATCATATCTAACATCCTATGTTTAAAGAACTATGTTATCCACAAAGGGAGGACTCTTGGACAAAATCTATTCTATACTGACTGTGTGTGCGTGCACAAGCGTCTAAGTGTCTAAGTGTCTATATGAGATACAAGGGGCAGAAACCTTCCATGGTAACAGGGCTATGAATTACTTGCATGAGGACAGAGAGGCCGGGCCCTTTGCTCGGTAGCTGAAGGAAATGTTTACCTAAACTACTAGACAGGAATGCATCGGCTGAGGAGCGAAGCAGATAACTCGAAGGTGAAATACAGTTTTTGGCAGGCAGGCAAACCGGCCGAGTCAGGCACCGTTAGCCGCACAGGGAGTAGGACAAAGTTCATGGATACAGATGCGAGCTCAAACTGAAGCTGTCAGAGGCAGAGAGCAGAGAAAAGCTTGATGGCAGAATCGGGCCTACTCGCCTGAACTGCAAAATGGGGTAACTGAGCCATATAAAGTCGGTGGCCTTTCGTACTTAGGAATTGAATATCCAGCCCATTCATGGCGGATCTGACAGAGGGCATGTTGACGGTGGACGCACATGTGTTTGCGTCTTCAGAACTAGAACTGGAGGGAACATACATGTACTTGTGATTCATACATGGAACCGTTGGGGTCCAAGATAGGGGACATAACTGATCAGAAAAATCCATATTTCCACAGACCCCAGGGTTGAGTAGTTGGGTCGGACCCACTGTGATGGGTGGACTGGGAGGGGAGTGCACTGCTGAGGGAACTGCATAAGGGCAGGAGGCCTATAGGAATCTGCACAAGCTTGGGAAACCCTGCTGGCTGACTTTGTGTAGGTGAGACTGAGGGTGATGTTTGTATTTCTAATTAGGGGTTGAATGTTGTGGTGACTTGGTGACAGAATCCTGGACCCTTCCCAGTCAGGGTTCCGCAGCAACCACAGCACCGAGACCGCCCTCATCTCCGCCACCGACGACATCAGGATACTGCTGGACAATGGTGAGACGGCGGCCCTCATCCTCCTGGACCTCCTCGCTGCCTTTGACACCGTCTGCCACCGCATACTACGCGCACGCCTCCACGCCGTAGGGATCCGAGAGAAGCCTCTGGAATGGACCACCTCCTTCCTCTCCGGCAGAACCCAGAGCGTCCGCCTTCCCCCATTCCGATCTGAAGCCTCCGAGATCATCTGCGGTGTACCTCAGGGGTCCTCCCTCAGCCCGACACTGTTCAACATTTACATGGCCCCGCTCGCACACGTCGCCCGACAGCACAACCTCAACATAATCTCCTACCCCGACGACACTCAACTGATCCTCTCCCTCACCAAGGACCCCATCACCGCCAAAACCAACCTCCACGAAGGAATGAAGGCCGTTGCCGACTAGATGAAGACCAGCTGACTGAAGCTGAACTCTGACAAAATGGAGGTCCTCATCCTCGGCTCCAACCCTTCAGCCTGGGACGACTCCTGGTGGCCGACGGCACTGGGGACAGCCCCGACACCCACCGACCAAGCACGCAACCTGGGAATCATCCTCGACTCAACGCTCTCTATGACCAAGCAAGTCAACGCCATCTCCTCCTCCTCCTCCTCCTGCTTCAACACCCTCCGCATGCTCCGCAAGATCTACAGGTGGATCCCGATAGATACAAGAGGAACAGTCACCCAGGCCCTCGTCAGCAGTAGACTCGACTAAAGAAACGCCCTCTACGCGGGAGCCCCGACCAAGCTCATCAAACGACTGCAACGCATCCAAAACGCCTCGGCACAACTGATCCTCGACGTACCACGCCACGGCCACATCACCCCCCACCTGAGAAACCTGCACTGGCTGCCCGTCAACAAGAGGATCACCTTCAAGCTCCTCACCCGCGCATACAAGGCACTCCACAAGACCGGCCCAGCAGGGGAGAAAAAGAGAGTTCATATACTAGGAAAATGTTTGACAAATTGGCACTACAGAAGGGAATGGAACATTTAGGAATGGTTAGCAGTAGCGTTCTACCTAGTGGTGTTTTTTTTTTGTTGTTGGCACTTTAAATATTATAGTACTAATTCTAACGAACTATGAACTATGAAAATTGCGTATTTGCACATAAGGTGTTTGTTCCTCTTTATTCTAACTGCTATGTTTGCACAATTGCACAATTGCTTGGACTATCTGTTTATTTGCTGCTATTTGGATTATCGAAGTACTGTTTTTTGCATATTTGTACTACTAATGGGAGATGAGTAATACAATGAAGTTTGTTTTTCCTCCTTATTTTAACTGCTATGTTTGCACAAATGCTCAGATTCGCGTATTTGCACAACTACTGAGGGATGAGTAATACATTGAAGTTTGTCTCTTTTAATGTAAACTGCCTGAATAACCCCCGTAAAAAAATTGCTATTGAGTGTTGGCTAAAGAGCCTGAACCCAGATGTTATTTTCTTACAAGAAACCCATCATAGAACCCAGACCGAATTTGACAAAATTTTCAAGGGCTGGGCCGGCCATAAAATGTCCTCTATAGCTGGACTCGCACTCGAGAGGGGTTTGCATTCTAATAGGAAGACATGTAAGCTTTATTTTGGAAGGTACACTCTTCGACCCTAGTGGCAGATGGGCACTTTTACATGGTAAATTTAACCATGAAAATATAATATTAGCTACAATTTACGCTACAGTTATAGACGACCCTCTGGCAATTTTACAATTGAAGCAAGCATTAACAGGATTACCTGGGCAAATAATATGGGGTGGGGATTTCAACTTTTTACAGAACCCTTTAGTTGATTCTTCAAAAAAAGATAGGCGGCAGAATAAACCCCAAGTGGCCATCGCCCTACAGAGTTGCAAGTTAGATCTTGACGTTGTTGACTATTGGCGATCATGTAATACGTTTGGACGTGTCTATTCTTGCTCCTCATCAAATATAATTCAGCGTCCAGGTTAGACTTTTTTTTAACATCATACGGGTTAGAGGTACACAAATATGTTCATTTAATAAACGCATTTTCCGACCATGCAGCAATTTCCATGGAGTTAAAAGTTGGAAGGCAAGAATTTAAACCACCTATGAGATGGTATTTTAATAAGCATAACTTATTGGATACACAATGGTGCGCGGACATTGAGGATGAGATCTGTGAGTTCTTTGCAAGGAATAAAGGTACAGCTCCACTTAACGTGACTTGGGATGCCTTTAAGGCCACCTTGCGTGGAATAATTACATCTAAAGAAATCCCAAAGCAGAAGGCAAGAAGGGAGCTTAAGTTAAACCTACAAGTAAATCTTACGCAGGCATCTCAAGAACATTATAGGACAAGATCTCTTTACTCTGGACAAAAACTCCTTGAGGCAAAGAATAAAATGAAAGATTATTATTACGACCTGGGTAATGTTAATAGTAATTTCCATGCCCAGAGGATATATGAGGAGAGCGAATATGCAGGTAAACTTTTAGCCTGGCAAGCTAAAGAAAATCAAGTACGCAATAGGATTGAGAGACTAATGAACCCTGTCACTAATGTTTAGGTAAAAACCACAGCTTCCATTGGTGAGATTTTTTTAAATCACTATAAGGAAGTATATCAAGCTACTGAACCGGCTGCACGTGAAACTATTTCTGCGTTCTTAGAATCACTCGCTATACCTAAATTAGCTCAGAAAGATAAACATTTCTTGATCAAAGACTTTACAAGGTTAGAACTAGATGAGGTAATCTCTTCCCTACCCAATGGTAAGGCAAATGGGGATGATGGACTCCCCGCCGAATTCTTTAAAAAATTTGAGGGGACTTTGCGCAAATAACTCCTCCTTTTGGCCAATTATTTAATACAAGGGGGGTCCCCCCCAGAAAGCTTTCATTCGGCAGTTGTGGTCAGAATTTTAAAAAAAGGAAAGGACAAGGAAAATTCAAACTCGTATAGGCCCATAAGTCTTTTAAATATAGATTATAAGATTTTTACGAAACTTTTAACGAACCGGCTGAATAAAATAATAGGGCCTCTTATAGGCCCGGATCAGTGTGGTTTTATAACAGGAAGACACCTCCATACAAATACAAGATTTTTACTTGAGGCACTGGATTATTTAAATATTAACAAGGTGAAAGCACAAATTTGGTTCCTTGATGCTGAAAAAGCTTTCGATCTGGTGTCTTGGGACTGTCTTTTTGCTATTTTGCACAGTTTCGATTTTCCGCAGGCTTTTATCTTTCTTTTAAAACAACTCTATATTAATTCTAGGGCACACATCATTATCAATAATTACAATGTCGGGACATCCCATGTTAGCAGAGGTACACGGCAAGGGTGTTCCCTGTCGCCAATTTTATTTGCTCTTTTTATTGAACCTCTAGCCATTGCAATTAGGGGTATAGTGTCCGATACAGTACCAGTAGTCGGAATGAAAAATATTAAACTTTATGCCGATGACATTGCCCTCTTTTTAGATTCAAAGCCTGCAAGTCAAGTGAAAATGTTTAAAATCTTTTCTGATTTTCAAAAACTGGGAGGTTACAAGATAAATGTTAATAAGACTGAAATAATTTTACTTAATTGCACTGTTGACACTTTATTGCCGGAATTTAGGCAGAACTATAACCTATGCCCAAAGAGATATCTGGGAATACTTATCTCGGATAATTTGGAAGATCTATATTCATTAAATGATATGCCTCTGTTAAAAAAGGTTTGGGCCAGGTTGCTTTGATACGTATGTCAATTCTACCTCTTTTCAATTTTCTTTTCAGTGCTGCCCCTTGCCCAATCCAGGTTTCTTTTTTTAAAAAAGTGGATGCTTTGTTTTCCTTTTTTCTTTGGATTAAAAAAATTCCAAGATTAGCACTTAGCACTTTATATCTTCCAACAACGCAAGAAGGACTGTCCCTCCCAAATATTAGAGATTATTATTTTGCTACTTTTGCACACCACAGTTTTAGATTTTTTTTCCTAAATGATTACATGGCAGATAATTTTTTTATGAAGTGGATGCTGCTGGAATCTAAAATAACGGACCCTGTCAGAATTACGAAATATCAAAAGAAAGTCTGCTTTAAGTTTCTCCAATGGATATTTAAAATTAAAACTCAGCTCCTGTCATTGTATGGTATTTTCAATTTAAGCAGCTCAACAATGTTAACTAATTTTAGTTTTGGCGAAGGGGGTTGCTTGGATATTAACACAGCGAGACTTTGGGGTGAGAATGGCTTCGAGATAATAGAGGACTTTCTTGTGGGAAATAGATGGAAAACATGGGAAGAAGTTTTTAGTCAAATCCATCACCCGAGCACAATCCTGCAATTGTCTTTTTGTATGTTACACGCGGAGCTTAGACATTGCGATATAGCTAATTTATTTTACAAAAGAGATGTATCAACAGCATTAAACAACCCCTCATTAAAGAAAATTAGTACGTGGATTAAAGTATTAAAAGAGGATAATACAATCGAGGTATTTACTAAAGTCAGAGATAGGTGGAAAAAGAGGGAAGACATTGAAATTAGCAAACCGACATGGGATAAAATTAATAAATTTAATTTAAAAAAATTCCGCTGTGCGAACTTTCAACGTATGCAATTTTATAGCAAATGGCTTATTTATAGAACTCCCTCATTTCGCCACAAAATCTACCCCCTGGTTGAAGATAAGTGCTTTCGATGCGTAGAGAAGGGTACCTGGAGTCACATCGTTTGGGAATGCCCAAAAATATCGGAATTTTGGGAAGAAATAGGAAATTACCTCTCTATTACGATCAAAGCCAATATCCTGATTGATACATCAATAGCAGTATTAGGCTGCTCTCCGAGCCCTACTCCACATGATGAGGCTTTGTTTATAGCATCATTAATAGCTAGATCTCTAATCCTACAACTATGGAAATCAGAGAAAGCTCCAACTTTTCAAGCATGGAAAGCTAAACTACTTCGGATCCAGGGTAGGGAAAGAAAATATGCATTAAGAGCAGGAGCACTCAGGAGTTATCATAAGCATTGGAGCACGTTCGATAGCTAAATGGATTGACACTCTCTGCTATGAAAATGGCATTTTCCATTCCATATGTTCTGACAGGTTTTATAAGATGTGAAACCCACAGCAGAATCCTTTTCCTTTTATTTTTTTTTCTCTTTTTTTCTTTTTTCTCTCTATTTACTTACCCCACTATGCACTTTATTCACTAAAATGGCTGCTGATGTTTAATATATTGCTTATGTATTTATATTGCTGCTATGCTATAATGAATTGATTATATTTACATGTATTTATATCTCTCGAATTCCTAATTCTTGATGTTAATCTCTACGTCTGATGAGCCCTGTAATGTCTTTTTTGTGCCTATGAACTCTCAATAAAAAAAAAAATTAAAAAAAAAGACCGGCCCAGCCTACCTCAACAAACGACTTTCCTTCTACACCTCCAACCGCCAGCTCCGCTCCGCCGAACTCGCACTTGCCACCGTCCCCCGCATCCGAAGAACAACCACCGGCGGGAGATCCTTCTCCCACCTCGCCGCCAAGACCTGGAACACCCTCCCACTTAACCTACGACAGACCCAAGACCTGCTGACCTTCAGGAGGCTACTCAAGACCTGGCTGTTCGATCAGTAGCGGCCCCCCCTCCCCAGCGCCTTGAGACCCTCACAGGTATGTAGTGCGCTCTACAAATGTTGTTTGATTGGTTGACTAGGGCCGGACTCCTCCCAGACATTGAGTCGCTCCACGGCTGTGGTGCTGGCTTTTACCCCCATTGACTCATTGGAGCTCACCTCAGCATGTGAAGTTCAGAACAACACAGTGGTGGTAAGGGTAATTACCTCACATATATTTGGATCAATCATCTGGCCGACAAAAGAGGGGAAAACAGATAACATGGGAGTTGATGGAATAAAAGGGGGGTTTAAGTTTGGGTGCCTTCAATAGATAGCAAGTGAAGTATACCTTTGTTGCCTTGTTGGTACTCATATAAACCTCTTGCACATGAGAAGAGATTGCTGTTCGCTGTCATGTGAAATGCAAACCTGGGTATTCACGGTTTAATACGGGCTGACCAGTACGGTTGCGTGGCTCACACTTGTACACTATATTCTGTTTTTTTATATAAGTACCACAGGCTTTACCATGCTGGCATGCTAAACGAAACAAAAAATGTGGCACTATGGCTAAACTCCTGTATGTAGAATTTCCTTGTTTTTTTGACTGCCTCTCTGAAGACTCACAGTCATGCTCAAAACCTCATGAAGAAGCCTTAAAGCACAGTTCTTGGTGTAGAAAGCATTTTAAAAATACTTAAATAAATATGTTGGATGCCATGATGCACATATGTTTCAAAATATGAACATTCCTAGTTGTTTCATGCTCTAACAGGTAATGAATTAAAGGCCAAAGGCCAGAGCAAAGGTGGGAACCTTAGGTGGGCCGTGTGGAAGAGTTTCTGACCTGGCATGCGGCTTGCTGAAGTGGCAAGGGCCAAGACTGCAGCGGCTGGGAGGCAGCTCAATTCTCTCCTTCGACCTCAGCACTGTTGGTCCCTGTGGAGACTGCAAGTCAGACGCTTCCCTGTATGATCTTCCCACGGGGCCTTTACTGGTGATTCAGGTACCGCTGCAGAGGACCTGACAGATGCCTCATGAGTTGTCGTGGTCGGAGACGCAAGGGCTGAGTGCATACCTTCCTTCCTGCTTAGGCACCCTGTGTGCGTAGGGGCAGGAACGCCAAACAAACAGCCTGGTGCCCTACCTGCTGTTAGAACCTTGGAGGACAGCAGGACTGACTTGCCCTTCAGAGGACACTGGGTGGTCTTGTCCGACTGCGGCAGCTGCTAACCAAAAGGGCATGCAGCTGTTACCCTGAGGTGGGGCAGCTCCGGGAGCCATCAAAGGGACCTACAGAACACACAAAGTGCCATGAGATGAGTGGCTGGGCTGATGAAGACCTGTGGAGGTTGCGGGTCTCTGTACATCGTGATGTTGCATGGACAGTTGAGACCGGTTGCAAGGACCCTCTAACTGTCCACCTCCAGTGCCTGCCTTCCACGTGGACTGAGCCGTGCTTGAGGACTGCAGTGGATCACAGTGGGGTATTAAATCAGATGCTTTTAGACTAACCTCTGGGGAACAGCAGCCTGGGGGAGGGACCCAATCATAAGGGACTTCCACCTTACAGTCTGTTGACCTGGCCCTGCTCTGTAATAACTTTGCCTCCCTGCCGTGGAGACACAGGGATAAAGAGATACTCCAGCTGGACCACCAGGATGGTGAAAGACAAGGCAACGGGCCAAGGCTCAATACATAAGTATGCCAAACCATTGGCACCTCCTGGAATGGCAGGGGAAGGGGCACTTGAACTAGCTACCCAGCCGCAGGAAGAGACAGTTTGACTGGCCATTATACGGCCGGCTATTAAGGACTCTCACAATGATTTCAATGACAAGGTTGATGGAGTGGGTGTGGAGGTCTCCCGCTTATGCCAGGATTTATGACATTTGTGAGATGTTGGCCTGGTATATGCTGTCCACTAATTAAAGTGGACACCTTGCACCAGTCCAAACAACCCTTATGGTGATTTAAGAGGTCAAAGATAACCTTACAAAGCCATCCAAGTGGTAGCTGTGGAGAGCAGCCTTCAGGCTTAGTCTTGAAGGAATGTTAAGCAGCGTGTTTTACCAGAATGCAACCTTATAGTATTGGGTAAATGAAAGGAGAACCACACAGTAGTTATAAAAATATGTTTTTATTGATATAACACTATCTAGTCCAACACTCTATCTCCTACATGGAGATAATCTCACAAAGCACACAATACGTAAGCACAGAAATGATAGTAAATAGCACTAATACACAGTGGGCCCCAGGGGGGAACCAAACGATATACTAAGCAAGTGGTATAAGAACCATGACTCGAGTCAAGACAGTGTCGAGAGGACGTAGAATCGCTGAGACCCCAAGGAACCACCCAAGGTGAGTAGATAGTGACCCCACGGAGGACGGGTGCAGTGTGGGAACACAACTGCGTGCTCCGTACAATTTTACGGGAACGTCGCCGTTGAAGTTTTTGAGTTTAAGGACCCTTCCTAGTGGCCTTCGAAGAAACCCCGTGGAAGATAGGAGGTTGGAGAGCCACCCTACCCATGGAAACCGGGGTACACAATGTTACCTATCCCAGGGTAGTCGGGTATATAGGCCTGAAGTGGCGTCGGAAACCGCCATCGAACCCAATGGAGGACTTCGAAGAAGAGCCGCTGCTGGAAGGAAGAAAATTGTCAATTGGAATCCAAAGGTGGATTCTTGTCGGAGAGTACATGAAAGCAGAGGGGGCAGACTCTGGGTCACTTAGGTGTGACCAGGGGCTCGGAAGACGAATGACCACTGAATTTGTGTGCATCAGGTTGATTGGTGGAGTCCTTGACTCTGCAGCTACGGAGACCAGGAGATGTCGAGGATGACCAGGAGCCGGATGCGAGCTGTCCCACGAAGGATGTTGAGTGCTGAGGGGTCGGTGCCCGGCAGGAGCACCAACAAGTTTCGGCAACGGCAACCCACTTAGAGGTCAAGGATGTGTACGGTTTAGACCAGCAAGGTCCAGGGGACTCACCAAATGCAGAGGAGTATGGGCAGGCCTGGAGCAACCAGGAGAGCCCAAGAAAAGCGAAGATGACCCTCAAGTGGACCCACAGGCCGGAGGCAGAGGAGTCGTGAGAGGACCTCGAGCCATTTCACAAAACAACAGCCCCACAGAGCACTCAGTGGGGGGAGGTCAAAGTTCTTTGTAGGAAATGGTGCCAGAGGTTGAGGCTACTCGGAGCCCAATGCACTAGTTCGGGAAACGCCAACAAGCATATGCGCTCGCAAATGTATGCGGTGCACAGGGGTTCGAGTATTGCAGCCCCCACAAAGGATTCTGACTTCAAACTTGGTGAAAAGGCAGCTCGGACCATGAGGGACGTAGAAACTTACATCCTGTGTTGCTGAAACCTTCGGAGTCCATAGGAGCTCATGATCATCAGACCGGACAGCAGTATTGCTGTGCCTGCAGATGCAGGGGAGTGACTCCTTCACTCCAATGGAGATATCTTCAGTTGTCCTTGATGCTCCACCGGTCCTGCACAGATCCTGTATGGTGCATGGGCAAAGACAATGGAGAAGACTGAGTGGGAGATGAAGTAGGGCCCAAACGAAGTCCAGCGAAGTCCATTGTGTCCACACGGTCGAAGTTTAGTGGTTTCTGGTTCAGAATCTTGTCCACGTTGAATCTAAGTTCCTACAGCCAGGTAAGCCCTTAAGTGCCCAAGGAAGAGGGTTGGTAAGACTCAGGGGACCCTCCCAGGAGAGGGTCTGTACATTGGGGAGATTACTTCCATGTCCTTTGTCCAGTTTGCTCCAGAGCTGGAGCCAACTGGTTTGGACTGGACTATACACAGGGACACCAAATATGCCCCTCATGCAGACTTTCAGTCGCTGGCAAGCGCATCCACCCAGTCCTAATACACTAAATTCTGTCTGGGAGATGGTCACACCTCCCTGTGACAGGATGCCTATTGTTCTGCCTTCCTCTGCTCGAGCTTGACTTAGCAGTAGGAGGGCAGAAATGTGTCTCTGGTCGGCAGCAACCATTTTGTGCTGTCCAGGACTAGAAGGCTGGTACCGGGAACACCAGGGACCTCACGAAGCTCGCTTCTGAGGGGTGGAGTCATACCTCCCACACCGGTTACCAGTGTGGGGGTATGATTCCAAAATGTTTGACACCAAACACAATAGGGTTTGTTTCAGCCACTCTATATGTCGTAAATGGCTGCCTCATTGACAACCCTGGAGAATGGACTCTGTAGGGGTGTCCTGCTCATGTAGTGGCACCCTCTCACCTAGAACCAAGCACCCTGCCTTCAGAATTGTTAAGGCCTGCTATAGGTGTGACACATAAGTTTTAAGTGCAGTGACCCTTAGACATAGGAAACCTATATCTTAAGTAAGTGGTGCATGCACCAATTTCACAGGCTTCAATGGCAGGCCTGTAGTTTCATTTTGCATGGCCTCTCGTGGGTGGCATAAAACATGCTTCAGCCCATGGGAGGCCTCTGGGGTACTTATGCCCTGGGTACATGTGTACCATATACTAGGGACTGACAAAGGTTCCCCAGTATCTAATCTGGAGTGTACCTAAGTACATGACTTAACAGTTTAGGGAGAAAGCAGATAGAGTGGAGTCCTGATTAGCAGGATCCCATCAGACTAGTCAAAAACAGTCTTACATTTAGCAAAAAGTGGGGGTAACCATAAGAAGCAGATCCTACTTTCCTACTTTCCTACATCATTTATCAGCAAGAACTACTGAGGTCGGGGGGTGAATCTCATGTCTGGAAGATGTGGCGGACACCCCCAATAAGGAGCTGCAAATACTGAAGGTTCTGGCTGCACTCCTTTAACACCGAATATAGGATGTGGAGGGCCTATCACTTAGAAATAAACTGTGGTTGGTTGGTCTGCCGGAGGGGACAGGGTGACAGCAACCAGAGAAACTCTTTAGAGACTGGTCTAAGGCATGGATCCCAGACCTGTTGTTGTCCTCCTGCATCATACTAGAGAGGGCTCACGCAGCGCTTGCTCGTAGAGAGCCACCTGACGCACTGCCCACATCTATCATCATGCAGGTACTTAACTATGCAGACAGGGATGCTGTACTGCAGCAGGACTACTGCCCACAAGATATTCACTGTGAAGACTCTAAGGTGGTGTTATTCCCCAACTACACTGCCAAAGTGCAGCTCATGTATAAATCAATTTTGGAGGTGGAAAGGAAATTCAGGGCTATAATATTGAATGTGTGCTTATCTACCCTGTTAATTTAAAATTGCTGTTCCAAGGCAAATCAGTATTATTTGAAAGTCCAGAGGCAGCATGAGACTGGGCAGCTGTGAGGAAGCAATTGCCAACAATGCAAGCCATTCCTTTGACGCTCTGGGAGCAGATGAACTGCCCCAGGAGAGAAATGATGGGAGAGTACCTCATTGGATGGATCCTACTAAGGCCAGAGAGCAGACAGTCCCGCCGCCATGCCTCAGTTGCTGCAGTGGGAGCTATGATGCCTCTTTCCGGGCTATCGCACGGTCCCACCTCACACCCCAATCTTCTGCTCTACTGACATTAATTTTCAATATGATTCTCTGAGGCTCCATTGCTCCTGCAACAAGTGGCTGGTGCCGAGGCTGTTAAGCCCACTTATTCAGATGTTAGTATTTGTATTTTATGTTAGGTTATCATTTCAAATGGGTATGCTGTTTTTTGGGTGAAAGAAGGTTCCATAGTTGAAATATTGAGTGGAAGATGTAGAGGGGTTTGTTTGTGGTTAGGTTATTTTTTTATTTTGCATCACACAAGTGCTGTGCACAGCGCTCTTCCTCTGTTTCATACACACATGACTGACTACCTGCTTGAACCTACTAGAAAGTGACATACACTCTAAGATAGTGTCATGAGGCCCGATTCACAGAACTAACTTAAGACAAAATCCTAAACGTACTACTTTTGGTATTCACAGAATGCACTTACTACTTTTGGTATTCACAGAATGGATTTACGACTACTAACTTAACGTCCGCACTCGGGCCGGAGATTCCGTCCCAGAGTCAGAGATTCCGGCCCGAAGGTAGGACTTCCGGCCCAGAGGTGGGACTTCCGGCCCGGAGGTGGGGATTCCGGCCCGGAGGTGGGGATTCCGGCCCGGAGGTGGGGATTTCGGCCTTGGCTAAATCTCTGCCAACGGCCGGAATCCCCTTCGTCAACACACAAAAGTTCTTTCCCCCCTGGAACAGGATTCCCTGGCTGCTGGGCGGGGACTTTAAATCAGTACTAGACGACACACTGGACTGCTCATTCGTCCCCTGACGCGCACCGCTGCCTCTTCGAAGACCTATGCATTGAGCATCTGGCTTGCACACTGGTCCCTGGCAACCCTGAAACACGCATATATTCCTTCTATTCCTATGCACACGGCCTGCATGTGAGGTTGGGCCGCATAGTGAGTTCGCATTCGCTGTCACCCCTTATCAGACAAGTAGATTACCTGGGGCACATGCAGTCCGATCATAATCCCCAACACATGTGACTTAGCTGGGGCATAGGTCCACCAGCTGTCCCCTGGGGACTACCACAGCGGAAAACTTCGACATTAATACGGTCTCCATAAATAACACCCTACTCGAATGGGAGGCATTTAAGGTGGTGAAGAGGCGGCGAAGTATAGGACTCACATGGAATATATGTAAACAATTGACTATTGACATGGACAAGTTGGAATAGGGGTTATTAGAGCACGAAACCAGGGTGACGTCTGGTGTAGGTGGTGCGCAGCGATGGAGTGTGATTCGCATTGAGCGTGTGGAACTCCCAGAGCAGTTAAGATGCCTAAATGACGCCGCACACTCAGCACGCGCACACACAGTGTCAATCTGAAAGAGACTATTAGTTATAGATTCATTACCTTAGACTTACCCCAGGCGTCAGACTGAATCCAGAGAAATTGTTTTCATAGCAGTACCCCTGCACGTCGATGGGTGGCGTTGGTCGACTCCACAGCCGTCGTTGGTGTCATGGTCGCCGGTATAATGACGTGGGGCCCGATTCACAGAACTAACTTAAGACAAAATCCTAAACTTACTACCAGTTTCGTATTCACAGAAGGCACTTACTCATTTTGGTATTCACAGAAGACACTTACTCACTTCGGTATTCACAGAAGTTAGGAGTCCTAACTTTAGGACTCCTAAATGCCTTCTGTGAATACCGAAAGTCTTAAAATTAGGATTTTTCTCAGTTTAGGAGTCCTAAAGTTAGGACTCCTAACTCTACTACTACTAAACTGAGAAAAATCCTAATTTTAAGGCTTTTGGTATTCACAGAAGTCATTTAGGAGTCCTAAAGTTAGGAGTCCTAACTTTACTACTGCTAAATTGAGAAAAATCCTAATTTGAAGACTTTCGGTATTCACAGAAGGCATTTAGGAGTCCTAAAGTTAGGAGTCCTAACTATACGACTACTAAACTGAGAAAAATCCTAATTTTAAGACTTTCGGTATTCACAGAAGGCATTTAGGAGTCCTAAAGTTAGGACTCCTAACTTCTGTGAATACCGAAATGAGTAAGTGCCTTCTGTGAATACCAAAATGAGTAAGTGCCTTCTGTGAATACCAAAATGGTAGTAAGTTTAGGATTTTGTCTTAAGTTAGTTCTGTGAATCGGGCCCATGGTGTCTACTTAGACACCACCCCTGCGCGCTAACGTCAGTTCTTTCTTTTTCCGCACCAGCCAGCTCAGATCCGGAGAGAGCTTTCCCCTTAATTGCTTTTTGACTAGCTTTTTTTGACTTTTTTCAAAGTCTTTTTAGTCTTTGACTCCTGGTGCACCAGGGATGTCCAGCCATCGGCCCGTATTCAAGCCCTGTGACTCCTGTTATAAGTTGATGTCGATCACCGATCCGCACCTCCTGTGCCTTTGGTGCCTACAGTGCGATCACAACCCAAAGTCGTGCTCCGACTGCGGGTCCTTGAACCCGAAGTCTTTGCAGGAGCGGCCCCGGAAGCTTTTGGAGGCCCGGCAGTCTGCTCCGCGCCACTCGAGGTTCCGGTCGAGGGGAAGGTCAAGTGACCGGTCGTGGAGCCATCACCAGTCATCATTGAAGTCTTGCACTCCTCAGATAAGTCAAAGCACAAGAAGAAGGCGAAGAAACATTGTTGCTGTTTGCCTTCTCCCCATCCAACAGCCAACGCGATGCGGTACCCGGATCGTCATCGCTCTCCGGCTCCTTCCTCGGAGCCCGCTGGGACGGCTCCAAGCTTCCCTCCCGTTTCCCGGAGCACCCCCTGCCCAGCTTCAATTTTATGAAGAGCTGCTCAGCAACTTTGGGTAGCCTACTCTACAGGCACGCCTTTGGGCCCCACGGAGTCAGCTGGGGACCTTGGACCTTCGATGCCGGCAGCTCCGGCCCTGGCGCTGCAGGATCCAGGCCTTGATCCGGATCGGTGTTGGTCGACCTCATGGTACCTTCCCATGTCGCCGATTCGAGTGGCGAAGTCCCCCAACGCTGATTGTGCCCCAACCGCGGTCGACCCCAGCCTCATCACCAGCGTTGACACGGTGCCGGATCAATGTCGACCGACGTCGGTACCAGCGCGTACTTTTTTACCACTGTTCATCCCTGGCGTTCCCTACCGCCCTGAGTGGCAGCCAGAGGAGGGTGAGGAGGACTGGGAGGGGTCCATTGCCCCTCCAGCAGACCCCCTTGAGGAGCCGGACTGGAGAGAGGAGTTGGGTGATACCAGTGGTCTGGATACCTCCCCAGACCTTGGTATGGTTTCTCCTCCTACCGTGGCTACGGAGGGGGGAGCCTCCTACGCTGTGGTGTTGCGTGGAGCGGCTGAGGCCCTGGGCCTCGAGCTTCCTACGGTGGCTGTCTGGACTAACTTCCTGACTGAGGTGCTTCAGCCGGCAGTAGCCTCTTCGGAGCCCCTGCTGCCTTTTAATGAGGTACTCACTGACATCCTTCTGGGCACTTTGTCCAAGCCCAGCATAGGGGCACCTGTGGACAGGATGATTGCCTGTCGCCACCGCCCGGGTCAGGGTGATCCCAGTTTTCTTTTCCCAACACCCTACCCCTGAGAGCTTGGTGATCCAAGCCTCGTCCTCAAAAGGCGCTTTCTCTACTGCTCCCCCAGATTGGGAATCCAAGAAGCTGGACCATGTTGGGAAGAAGATGTTTTCTTCCGCCAGCTTAGGACCGTGGTCGGTCAACACTGCATGTCTCTTGGGACGTTACACACACATGGTGTAGGATGGCAAGTGCTGCCGCAGTGCCCACAGGGGTCCCGGCCCACGCTCACCCACGCTGTTGCTGAGGGTCGAGACAAAGCACAGTTCACTATCCAGTGTGTGCTGGATCCAGCAGAGTCACTAAGTAGAACGGTTTCCAAGTCGGTAGCCCTGAGGCGCTACGCCTGGCTGAGAACTTCTAGCTTATCTGGGGATGTCCAATCTACCATTTTGGACATGCCCTTTGATGGCCGTCACCTGTTTGGTGACAAGGTGGACAACGCGCTCGAGTGTTTCAAGGACTCTATGGCTTCAGCCAGATCCTTGGGTCTCGCCGCATATTCTTGTCCCATGCTGTCCATCTTTAACGCCTTTCGTGGGTACGGAAGGGGAGCCCACCCTGTTCCACCCAGAGCCACAGGGCCGTGCAAGCTTCCCATCCTATGCGTTGCCGAGGACGTGGGACCCAGCGCTGTGGGTCTGGGGATCAGCGGGATGGCCAGTCGACCAATGCCCCCTCTGCAGCAGCCTCCAAACCTTCCTAGTCTGACCTTTTGGGGCCACCAGTTGCCAGTGGGCAGCAGGATCCGCCATCACCTCCTCCACTGGCACAACATCACGTCAGATAGTCTGGAAGGGGCTGCTCCCTCCCCTTCGAGACTACCCCTCCCTCCATGCCACCAACACTCCATCGCATGTCAGAGGATCATTTGTCCCTTCTCAGCCAGGAAGTTGCGGCTCTCTTGGCCAAGTGAGCAATTAAACGAGTCCCTGTGCCAGAAGAAGGTTGTGGTTACTACTCCCACTACTTCCTGGTAACCAAGAAGGACAAAGGCCTGCGTCTTATCTTAGACCTCAGGGATGTCAACCTCTGCCTCCGGATGGAGAAGTTGAAAATGTCTGCCCTCGACCCTGGAGACTGGATGGTAGCATTGGACTTGCAAGATGCTTATTTTTACATCCCATTCTTTCCTGCCCACCGGTGTTACCTACGGTTCACAGTAGCGCACGAGCATTTTCAGTTTACCGTGCTCCCCTTTGGCCTTACTAGCGCCGCTTGGGTGTTCATGAAAGTGATGTCGGTGGTCGCAGCTCATGTGCGCAGATCAGGGGTTCCAGTCTTCCCCTATCTCAACGATTGGTTGTTGGGGGCGGGCGAGCCCCAGGCTTTCGTCTCCCACCTCCAGACTATGGCGGACCTCCTGCACTCGCTGGGGTTCACTATCAACATGCCGAAGTCGCACCTGATTCCCTCTCTGAAGCTCCTTTTCATCGGAGCAATTCTGGATACTGCGCAGTTTTGGGCTTATCCTCCCGAGCAGCGAATCCGGGATATTCGGGCTATGATACCGATGTTTGAGCCTCTATTCCGGATTTCGATGAGAATGATCCTGAGGATGCTGGGCCTCATGGCCTCCTGCATCCTGCTGGTAGATCATGCCAGATGGCATATGTGGGTTCTGCAGTGGAAACTGAAGTTCCAGTGGGCACAGCATCAGGGGAATCTTTCCGATGTCGTCCAGATCTCGGAGGGGACTGCAAGTCAGTTGCAGTGGTGGCTCATGAACCAGGATTGGGTCAATGGCAGATCCCTCTCCGTTCCCCAACCTTCACAGTAGTGACTGATGAGTCACTCCCGGGATGGGGCAGCCAAATGGGAAAGGCAGAGATAAGAGGCCTATGGTCTCTGGCGGAGTCTGGGCTCCACATCAACCTGGTGGAGGTCCGGGCGATTCCTCTTGCACTGAAGACATTCCTTCCTTCTGTCAAAGGAAGAGTAGTGCAGGTGTTTATGGACAACACCACCGCCATGTGGTACTGCAGCAAACAGGGCGGGTGGGGTCGTGGACCCTATGTCAAGAGGCTCTTGGCCTTTGGACATGACTGGAACATCAGGACATGTCCCTGGTGGTTCAACACCTAGCAGGTTCCCTGAACGCCAGGGCAGACCAGCTCAGCCGCCTGTGCATGATGGATCACATATGGCGTCCTCACTCGGAGCAACGTCAGCAGTTCTGCGCGTTGTAGTTTCCAAGGCAGCACTCGCTCGGCGACGCTTTTTGTCGCGAGTTGAATTGCGGCCTCCTGTACTCCTTTCTGCCTGTACCACTTCTGCCCAGAGTGCTGAAGAAGATCAAGCGCGACCGGGCCCAAGTCATTATTGTGGCTCCGAACTGAGCACGAAGAGTCTGGTACCCTGAGCTCTTGCGCATGGCCATTGATCCTCCAATCCGAATGCCTCTTTGGTAGGATCTTCTGTCGCAGCAGCAGGGAACGGTCCTCCAGCCGAACCTGTCCAGCTTCCACCTCTTTGCGTGGAGATTGAGTGGCGACAGTTGACAGCTTTCGACCTTCCTCCCGAAGTCTGTAATGTCATCTTGGCAGCCAGGCGTCCCCCCACTAAAATGGTATACACCTGTAGATGGAACAAATTTGTGGTATGGTGCACAGCAAATGCTGTGGATCTCCTTTCTACTCCTCTTTCAGAGGTTCTCCTCTTCATTCTTTCTTTGCCCCAGTAGGGCCCTGCTCTGTGCACTGTTAAAGGCTATCATTTGTCCATTTCGGCCTTTCTTTGCATTCCTGATCAGCATTCTCTTTTCAAGTCCCCTATTCTTAACAGATTTCTGAAGGGCATTTCTCACCTCTTTCCTCCTTCTCCTTTCGTATGCCCCAGTGGGACTTAAATCTTGTCCTCACTTATCTTATGTGTGCTCCCTTTAAGTCACTACATAATTGTCCTCTTCGTCTCCTTACTTTGAAGACTACTTTCTTGCTTTCCATCACCTCTGCTCGCAAGGTGAGTGAGCTTCAAGCTTAATCTTCCAAACCTCCCTTTCTGCTGTCCATCCAGACAAAGGGGTTCCTAACACCAGGCCCTCTTTTCTGCCCAAAGTAGTTATCACTTTCCACAAAGGTCGGTCCATCTCATTGCCCACCTTTTTCCCGCCACCGCTCCCTTCCAAAGAGGAGCAGAGACTCCACCGTCTGGACCCAAAACGTGCGCTGTATTTCTACCTTGACTGCACTAAAGACTTCCGGCTGGGCGATCAACTCTTCATGGGTTATGTGGGTGCCAAAAAAGGTTGGGCAGTGCACAAACGTACTATTTTTAGATGGGACGTCCTATGCATTAAGATCTGTTATTGTTTGACTAAAAAGGAACCTCCATTTGCACTGCACGCCCACTGTACCAGGGCAACGGCAGTGGCTACTGCTTTGGGACGTGGAGTTCCGCTCGTTGACATCTGCCAGGCAGCCACGTGGGCATCCCTGCACACATTTACTAAGCATTACTGCCTGGAATTCCGTAGAGGCGGCTTTTTCGGCTGTTCTGTTCTCCAGGTATTCCTGGTGTGAGCTTAGTTCGCAGACCCACCTCCGGGGTTGGTATTGGTGGGGTATCTATTCTAAGGTAAGGAATCTATAACTAATGGTCTCTTTCAGATGAACAAGTTACTTACCTTTGGTAACGATGTACCTGTAAGAGACTTATATTAGTTATAGATTCCTTACTGCCCCACCGATCTTCCCCGCTCTGCGAACTGACTACTAGGGATAGGGACTCCCTTAGAGGGCCCCAGTTTTGTGCACCAGTTGTCACTGTCTTGCATCGCTCTGTACTTCTGGCGCGGAAAGTCATGTCAGAACTGACGTCGCGCGCAGGGGTGGCGTCTAAGTAGACACCGCTACGTCATCCCGGCAACCACGAAGCCGACGGACGCAGAGTTGACCGACGCCACCTAACGATGCGCAGGGGTACTGCTAAGAAATAAAGTCTCCGGATCCAGTCTGACGCCTGGGGGTAATTCTAAGGTAAGGAATCTATAACTAATATATGTCTCTTACAGATACATCGTTACCAAATGTAAGTAACTTCTTAGGCCTGGAAGGCTATTGTTGTGTCTATTTTGCCAGAAACAGCCCGACATGCCATACGCATAGCAGCAGGGCACACAGTATATACAGAGCATGGGATTCAAGCAGAAATGATAAAACATTACACTGCCCTCTACAAGACCGCTGCCCAACACAGCCAGGAACGCGTGAATGCCTTTCTGGACTCACCGTACCTACCCGTCATAACACCAGAGCAGCGCGAAACGCTGGATGCCCCAATTGGCCCAGACGAGATTTGAGAAGCCATAGCGGAAATGGTGACAGTTAAAACCGCTAGCCCCGATGATCTACCCGCAGAATGTTATAAAGTGTACGCAGTATCACTGACCTACCACCTCCATGCTCTACATACTGCTGCCTTAGAAGAAGCCGCTCTCCCCATATCATTAAATGAGGCTCGTTTGGTCTCGCTCCCTAAACCCGACAGGGATCTAGTGGAACTGGGTTCATATCATCCCCTACCCTAAATAAATTCAGACTACAAAATATTAGTAAAGCTACTGGCTGACCGATTGGCCCCTTGATCCCATCCCTAGTTCACGCTGACCAGAATGGGTTTGTCCCAGCCCGCAGTACCTCATTGAACCTGCGATGCTTCTTCAGGGTGGCCAAGTACTCAGTGGACCGATGGCCCTGTACAGGCCGTCTAATACTAGACCTTTAGAAGGCCTTTGACCACTAGAATGGAGCTATCCGTTCACTGTGCTACCACGTTACCGGCTTGGCGGTGCTTTTCTCAATATGGTCATGCTTTTATATAAAGAATCGACGATGACAGTCCAGACAGAACCTTAAATCTCGGCCCCAGTTAAAGTGAAGCATGGGGCCAGACAGGGATGCCCGTTATCCCCACTTCTGCTCTTGCTAGGTATTGAGCCACTGGCTGCAGCCATTCAGACGCAAGGTATGGAATGGGGAGTCCCACTGGGGGGTGGTGTGCATGCAGCCTTGCTATATGCAGATGACCTTCTTATATCTATATATCAAAGATGTGCAGTCAATCCGCTATCATAACATGCACCCTGGGAGAGTTTACTGCTCTGTCAGGGTTGAAGGTAAATGCATCAAAGTTGTGTCTATACCCGTTCAACAAAACATGCCCCAGCCCAAGGTCCACACTCAATACCTTTCACATAGAGTGGCAGACAGATGCATTATGGTACCTTGGGGTCAGAATCTTCCATCAACAAGAAGGCCTATTTGACGGCAACCTGGGTAAAGTGCTGGCGTCAATCCGCTCCAAGATATTGTTCTGGGGCAGATTCCCTCTGACAGTCACAGGCCATGTGGCCTTAGTTAAGATGGTAGTTTTACTGCGACCCCTGTACTACTTCACTAACCTGCCCTTGTACATACCACCAAAAATTTTCCGAACCCTTGAAGGAGTGGTAAGGGTTGTCATTTGGGGAACCTCCCATAACAGAGTAGCCCTTCGGAAACTGTACCTGCCGATGAATAAAGGAAGATTCCCCGAGCTAGAGCAATATTATCTTGCTGCGCAACTACAGTGGGTGGCCCGGTAGCTCTCCAAGCTTCAACGATCCAACACAGCAGCCATCTCCCCATCTTGGTCCCTCTGCACCCTTCGCATTTTGTTTCACCCATGTAACAAGAATAAAACGCCAACTCCACTGCTGGTAGCATATCTATTTTTCTACAGGTGCTTATACATCATGAGGGACACAAAACCATATGCATCTGCGCTACCGCTGCTAGGTACCCCCAGAGGTTCCACAACCGTCACAGCACAGGTGCTGCGATACTAGGGGGAGGGGAGGATTCATGACATCTGAGACTTATATCATGAAGGTGCCCTGATACCATTTGCCTCTCTGGTAGAAGGGGATGGGCCCCAACCAGGACAATTTCTATTACACCATGCAATCATAGCACTGAACAAACACTGGTTTGAAATGACTGAAGAACCCTCTACACACTTAATGATTCAATATCTACATGTTATGGGACAGGGCCGTCACCTCACAAAATGGGTCGCACCTCTCTCAGACATCACACAGCAACAACACTCACACCCCTGCAACCAATTTGGGAGAGAGACCTTCAGTGTTGTTTCACGGACTGTGAGTGGACCACTGTAATAAAGGGCCCTAATAGCGTACCGTGCAACATGCGCTTCCGACTAATACAATATTACAGAACACAGAAAGCATATCTTACCCAAGCTAAAATTAACAAATCCTTCAACCGTGCTGACACTGGATGCAAGTGGTGCCATACCATAGAAATAGAACTGCTACATATGCTGCAGAGCTTCCCACACCTTGGGGAATACTGGAGAACAGTGGCCGAGGCCTTTGCCCTCTGCACTGAGTGTACAATACCCCTGCAGTGGGAAGGATGCATCCTACACATTTATCATAGAAACAAGGGACAAAAAGTGACCTCTCGCTTTGTTGCACTGTGGTTGGTGGTAGCGAAACTGTTGATTACTAAAAGATGGAGGTCCCGTGAACCCCCCTCGGCACTGGCTTGGAAATGCTCCTTGCAGATATGGGCAAAAGCGGAGCGTGTTGCACTACATAGGGAAGATACGCTAGGCCTGCGTAAAACCCCAATTGCAACACACTGGGACACAAATTTATGTGACCTGCAGTGACAGGATGACAACATTGATGGCACACCGACATCCATACCCATCACACTACGCAAATCGATGGTACAATTTAATATCCAAGGTTTAGAATAAAGGAAAAGCCAGTAGAGTCACAGCTAGATAGTAACTACACTGGAGATGGCAAAGGGCACATGCAGATCAAGGCGAAGAGAGAACTATGTGTCTACTGCAGCAGGGAATGGGAAGGGTTGCTCCAGTTCGATGTTTTTAAAAAAGTTCCATGGTCCTAGTTATGTTTAAGTTGTCCCCAGCATTATTGCCCACCTCCCAAGTTAGAAGATCGATCTGCAGTTCACACTTCCAACACACAGTTTGGATGAGACGGCACGAGCCATGCACTGTAAGACAACGCGGCAAAGTGCTTGATGTGTGCAATGTAAATGTTCCTATATTTATGAAAGGTATGTAAGAACCGCACCCATGTATGGTAAGAGAATAGCTGAAGTCCTAACAATTAAAGAATTGCAATGTAAATGTCTGCTTTGTTTATTAAACTAAGTAAAATAGATTCAAACAAAAAAAGATAGAGTCATGGAATGTAAATTGTCTGCTGGATAAAGGCAAGTGGACAGAAATCCTTAGATTGGTGCATAGATTGGCTCCAGCAGTCCTCCTTCCACAGGAGGTTGATCTGCTTGGTGACAGATGTACCTTCGTGGTCCGATATGGCTTCAATCGGGTGTCTCATGCTGGATTTACTGAGGTTCAAGGGGTAGATACCATGCTGCAAAAAAGTTTCCCCTTACTGGTTAACAAAGTCATCTAGGATACAGTGGGTTGGTACACATTGGTATTGGGTTCCCTGTTTCAGAGACCACTGACTGTTCTCAACACATATGTTCCCCCTCCTACGTTGCCGGTGGCCATGATGACAGAGCGGATGAGAATTACTGCAGCAGCCCCCGTAAAGAGGAGGGGGTTTATAGTTGGGAATGAATTTATCAACATTATGCACCTGTATATGGGCACACAAGATGGCACGAGAGTGGGGTGACAAACAACCTTGGCATCTTGGGCCGACACTCTTGGCCTCTGCGATATATGGAGAATCCATAAACCAGTTGCACTGGAATATACACATTACTCTTATCCTCACTAATCACATTCATGGTTAGACTGCATTTTCCTCCCTTCCTTGGATAGCCTTAAGGTGTTAGGGGATAGGATTTACCCAAGGGTGTTGTCTAAACACTCGCTTATTGAGATGGGGCCAGACTAACATTAGGCCTGCACGCAGAATGGCTGAAGGATACTGTGTTTCAGGACAATGTACGAGAAGGACTAGATTTCTACTTCAAGGTTAATTCCACCTCAGATCTTTCTCCTTTTATAATTTGGGAGGTCAAGAAGGCGGTTCTCAGAAGGAAAATGAGTGCATTTATAGCAGCCAGGAAAAGAGAAAGGAAGGAGCATTGGAAGGTAAACTCAGAGAGATAGAAAGACTCTATCCCCAGACAAGGGAGTAATTTTACTTCTTGAGGCGGCCAGAGAGACCCTTAAACAGAAGATGCTGCGAGGAGCTGTTGAGACCTAACAGAAGTGCAAAATAGATTGTATGAATTTGGGGAGAAAACGGGACAGATGATTCAGACTTGCAACCAAATCTCTGGAAGACAGGTTTGTCGTTGAGGTATGCACAAAGGCAGGTAGGGTGACTCAGAATGTATCCAAAATAGCTGAAACCTTTGTTCAATAGCATGATCATCTGCACCAAGCAATCCCACCGAGCCAGGCTAAATTACAGACCCCAGTAGTAGCATATCCAGTAGGGCTACTGCTCACCCTGGAGGGCAGGACAGACCTGAATAGCCCTTTGACAGCGGAAGAGCTCCTGGCCACCCTATATGATTTGTAACCTGGTAAAGTACCATGTCCGAACGGCTTCCCACAGAACTCCTAAAAAGGTTAGCATATTCTCTTATTCTGCACCTTTACATCTATTTAATAGGTTCTGGCACAGGGGAACTCCTCCCAACCGATAACTGTGGTACCACAGTCACTTGTTCATTCTTCATGTCTGAGGTCTGGGCCACTTCCGAGTGGTTCCGCCCTGTCAAAAAGGGTGTATCCTGGCATTTCCAGTTTGCAAGGCCATTGCGGAGACCCCTCCTCGCTCTCTAAGGTTTGAGTCAAGTTCCTCACTGTGCATCAGGAGGTTCCTGTTGAGACATGCCTTCGTTCCAAGGGGGGATGTTCCTCTGTCCAAGTCCATGTATCCTCCAGCATCAAAATGAAGCAAGTTTTACCTAGAAAGATAACCGTAAGCTTTGCTGGGAAGAGCAACATGGCTTGGATGCGGAGAGTTCGCAGTTTTGCTTTAACCGAGTCAAAGACCATGATTTTGAAATTAGCATGTCTGACCTCTCAAATGCGTTCCATCTCTTGAATAATTAGGTCTCAGTCTTGATAGTTTTGGAAGCAGGCAATTAGCGGCTGTGGTGGTGCTTCCTCTGGTAGTTTTAAACAGGGCATCCTGTGGGCCCGTCCAATAACAAAGCAAGACGAGAATTGTGCTCCTGGAAGAGAGTCCCTACGCCATTTGTGCAGGAAGGAGCCAGCGTTGGAGCTCTCTATTCCCTTTGGAAAACCCATGAAGCACAGTTTGGACTGTGCGTGTGGTTTTCAGCATTCAAGTTCAAGTTCAATAATCTTTATTCGGATATAAAATATCCATAAAAGCACAAATACCAGCAAAAATGTACATTTTAAAAACATTGATTAGCTAAAACAATAGACACATGGCTTAAAACAATGAATATGCAGGAACCTCTACATTGTGCAAAAACAACGCAACAAATTCATCATAGACTTATGATTAGATCAAGGCCAATAACGAGGTGTTTCATAGAATGTAGCAGCATAATGTAGTAAAGTGTAAAAGGTTTAACAGATAGCAGCAGAGAATTATTAGGACACAATCCAGTATAAGCAGCATAGTACATTAAAATGCATCAAATTAGACTATAAAGTTAGGACCATGAAATGAGTAACAACACTTTTCAGGGCATCAACCAAGGTCCAGGTTCATGTTCCTTATCAACATAAAAGCAAACATTTTGAAAGTGCAATCAGGTCTACTTATAAAGTGCTCATGGAGGCACGTGAACGGATGGCCATTTTCAGAAAAGTGCTAACGCGGAAAGTTACATTTTCCCCGTTAAGCTTAAGGATATCCCTATAGGCTACCTTAAAGTCAGTAATGGCCAAGGCCTTTAAATACGGGATCAACAATTGTTTGCTATATTTTTGGTAAAAGTTACAAAAGAATAGGAAATGTAACATGGATTGATTGCCACGGTTACCGCAGGGACAGGGCGTTTGCTCAAGATGATGTTGAAGCCTAACGGGAAGTACAGTAAATATTTTAAAATGCGAGCCCTAAGGCGAAAGAGCAAGCTTGGGTCCCAGCGGTTAATGACTTGTAGGAGGTAACTAGCTGGCAAATGTGAGGAGGGACCGTCAGCGTCCACCATGGATATATACCGAGCGACTGATGATTTCGAGAGTTCTTATTCAAGTCTCATGCCGCCATAGTGTTCATATAGGGTCACCTGAATAATCTTTTTGTTAATGCCCTCCATTTGACTTGGGTTTGAAAAGATATGGCCCTGACAGCCGCCAGCCACGGTAAATCTCCGCCCTTGTCACATTTAAGGCAGTCAACTATAATTTCTCTAGTTAATGTGGCTGCTGGGTTTTGCCAAACTTTTAGCCAAAATATGGCCGGGCGGGACTTAATATAGTCTTCTACATAAAACAGTTTTAACTCCTTGTCGCAAACGAAGGATGAGGAATAAATCGGTGCCCCCAAGATTCTCCGGCAGAATCTATTTTCTTCTACCTGAATGCTGTTACAATTTGTATGGCTCCAAACTTCTGCCTCATATGTTGCCGTGGGTATACACTGAGTTTTATATATTTTCAATAGAGATAACACTACCTCGGTTCTTCTAGGTTGGGAGAGGCGTAAAATCGAGTTAACGGCCTTAAGAAATTTACTCGGACTGTGTGCCAAATGAGCTGCCCAAGAACCATTGTCTGAAAATACTAGACCCAAGTATGGAAAAGTGCGAGTGCGTAGCAGATTTTCAGAACCTGAGGTAATTACATTAACAGAGTGTTTTTTGGGGCCACAACTCAATAATAAGGATTTCTTAAAATTTGTACAAAGGTCCAAGCCGTCCATAAAATCAATAAAACCCCTAACTAAAGTGCGCAGTGCATTTGGGGTGCGGCCCATTAGGACCGCATCGTCCGCATATAGTAGGGCGGGCAGTTTGTTAGCATTAATCATCGGAACATCTGTAGTCAGTTTAGACAGCACATTGTGTAACTCATTAATGTATAAGATAAATAGGAGTGGGGCCAGTACGCACCCCTGCCTGATCCCTCTACCGATAACTATGTTCCTGGAAACTGCCCCATCCCTCCTGATCCTCACCCTTGCCCTCAGGTCCCTGTGTCAATAAGATAAGAAATGCACTAAAACCTCATCCAACCCATATTTTAAAAGACATGACCATGGACGTGATCTATTAACAAAATCAAAGGCTGAGGTAAGGTCCATAAAGGCTAAGTAAATGGGAGAGTGCCGGGCTATGGTATATTTGCCAATGATCAAATTAAGATTAAGGCATTGTTCCACGGTTCCCAAATTACTTTTAAAACATAGCTGAAACTTGTTTAGAATTCTTTCCTCCTCAGCCCAGGACCTGATTTTATTAAATAACACCCTCCCACGTATCTTAAGTGTGTTATCAAACAGGAAGATAGGTCTGTAGCAGCTAGCGTTAGATCTGTCCCCCTTTTTAAAAATCGGGACAATAATGCTGGTCGACCATGTACTGGGAATTTGGTTATTTGTTAAATTATTGCAAACGTTGAGTAAAAGGGGTGCCCAAAACTCCGGTTTATGCTTAATAAGATCAACGGGAACCCCATCGGAGCGAGGGGCCTTGTTACCTAAACTTTGGTGAATAGCATCCTCAACTTCAGATAACAATATCTGGATTCGTGTAGCAGCATATATATCTTTGAGATCCTCACTCGGAGATGGGGCTGTATATATTTTGGAGAAATGGGCTTCCCAGGCTTCACTAGTTATATTGTAGCTTAGAGGGGTGAGTGTGAGGCCCATAGTTCTCATGTCTTTGACTGCTGCCCAGAAACCATTTGTGTTATTAAGTCTAGCAGCACAGGCCAAGTTATCCCATTGTTCTTTCAGGATCTAATCTTTCCTCTGCTTGGTCACTTTGTTATATTGATGCCTCAACAATCTAACGAGGTTTGCATCCCTTGGTGCCGCTGTAAGAGCAACACGGAGCTCTCTATTTGCCCGTGATCAAGCACTATTAAACCACTTACGATTATAATTGTTGTTAGACGCTGGTCTTGAGATCATTTGTTTGATGACTGCACATAAGTGGATAAAGGCAATACCTGCCTCAGGATTGGGGTCAGTGGACAACAGATGGGCGTCGACAGATGATCGATAGGTTATTAACATGTTTGAGAACACATTACTATTGTCAAGGACTTTCCAGATAACTCTTAAATTATCTGTTGAGGATGCTAGATTACAGGCCCCTGGTTCTTCAATAAAGTCTGGCCTAAGGGCAATCCTAAGTATAACCGAGGTTGGGTTGTGGTCCCCATACACGGTGGGTTTAATCTCAGCTCTGACTAAAAAATCTTCTAGTGAAGCCGATATAAAAACATATTCTATTATTGAAGCGCAGCCGCGGCCTCTGTAAGTGGGTATTGGGTGACTATCATTATGGTTTATGGCCGCGATATCCATCATGTTTAATAGGTTGTGATTTAACAAGTAGTCCAGTAATGCAATTCCCCTTTTACACAAGTGTGCCTGAAATTGGTGGACGGCAACGAAATTGTTTGCCCCGGCAATCTTAACATCAAAGTCGCGGCCCAAACAGATTCCAGCTAACTTATGATTCCCCATTAAACTTTGTATGTCCAAGACAAAATTAAAAAGATTTGCAAAATTCATATTAGGTACAGTTAAAAAGTCATTGTTATAAAAATTGATAAAACAAATGGAGACTCCCGTGTGTATATTAGGGTTTGAAAGTTGGCACTATGAGTAGTGATGGTTTTAGCACTGCCACCTGAAGGAATGTTGACCCAGATGGAAAGGCCGCCAGAGGGTCGCCCATGGTTAGGGACGGATGCAGTGACGTTAAAGCATTCAAACCCTTCAAGGTATAATGCCCCTGTTGCCCAGGTCTCTTGAAACATTAAGATATCATATTTATTTACCATCTTGACCCAGTCCTCAGTACTTACTTTAGCGGCCAAGCCGGCAATATTCCTGCTTAGCACCTGAAGGTTTCGGTCAGGTGGCTCTGGGCCATCATTTTCCAAGAGAAGCGGCATGGATATAGAGGGGACAGATTCAGTGGATGTTAATGTAGGCAACAGTCAGTCTAAACTATCTAAACCAGAGGGGGGCAGAAAACCTACTATCTGTCAAGTATGGGGAGATGACAGGTGTGTTTTGCCCAAAGTTTGGTTTGTAAAAAAAAACGAGAGGCAGTGACCAAATATGAGTGGGTGAGGAGCTGTTATACTCTTTTCACATCAATATTGATCTTACAAGTGCCGGTCGGCGGAAATTGATAACAACAACACAGTCTCCCTCTACTGTTTTGTCTGAGGGTCCCACCCAGCCAACCCTGCGCACCATTAAGATGTCGTTGATGTTAGACGCCCTGAACCCTTTGTGTTTAGCCAGCCAGTCAGTACTCTTGTTACGTAGTTGGTCCCAGGATTCAGACTGGTTTTTCCCTATGGGGAGGACCCCTGCAAGAACCAGGACATAAGGCAGGCCTCCGGTGGTAGGCTTAGAACATCTTTACTTGCCTCAACAAGCCTGCAAACATTATTCTTAGTTGCAGGGGTCATACTCGGGGAATTGCGTGCTAAGCAGACGTTATTTGCTGGGGCTGCAAGGGAAGCATGGTCAACTGATTGGCTAGGTGGATGTAATCTGTTAGGGTCACCTGGCTTTGAGAGTTTTTTCCTGGTGGGTAGGATGTTTGGGGAAGATACATTCTTTAACTTTACGACAAGTATCGCAAAAATCAATTAGAGGAGGCTGCACTGGGGTTAGGGTTTGCTGTTGCATACTAGAAATTGTTCCACTCAGGGGCTGCAACTTATGAGTCCCTCCCTGTTGGGGTAGCATCTTGGATGCGTTACTGTGCGAGCTTTGCTTAATATTTAATGATTCTAAACGATCCAAGCGCTTCCAAAGTATAGCAAAGTTCTTATCTGCAAGCTCCCTAACGTGCTCATACATAGTATCTACAATAATATCAATTGCAGTGTCCCCAAGTTTAAAATTAGTAAAAGGTGCTGGTATGTTTGAGTGTAGGTTGAATAGTTTAATGTCTCAGAGGGCGTTAAGTCAACGGAGACACTAACAGTTGCTGTGTCAACTGAAACTGCTGGTCCTTGAATCCATGTACTTAAGGCGGTACGTTGTGGTTTTGAACGTGGGGGTTGTTTCCTCTTTGAGCAAACGGGCTTAGTTGGTTTCCTTTTTCTTTTTGCCCTGGTAATTGTTGGGTTCGGGGAAACGTTCACAGTTGCGGTAATATCCTTGCTGCAAATCGACAAAGGAAAATACTCAACCTGCCTAGAACCCCCAATATCCTTTTTGCCCTCAGCACCCTGTCCACTTCCCAGGGCTGGCAGATGCATGTTATGTTCGATTGGTGGGTTCAGCAACAAGGGGAAGCTAGTACAATCAACATCCTCAGTTGGAAGAGTAAATTGTGGAATTGTTAGTCCCAGGGACAGGCGTCTCACAGTTAGCTCGATTTCAGTGCTAACAATGTTAACAGCTCTCTCCAGCATGCTGTCTATAGAGGTGGTGGAGCGTGAGCTTGGCATAGCTATAAGTTTACCCATGACGAATGATATCCACAAAAATAAATCTTGTATAACTCACCACATGGAAGTCAAAAATAGTGAGGCGTGTCAGAGGGGTTGCCCAGCCTGGCCTCCTTCGGTCTCTGACGGGCGCGGACGGGCCCACCCTAGGCCCGGGTACGCCCGGGCGCATCCCGCGCTGCGGTGGCACCGATGGGCTTATGTAGGCGCCTCCTGGCACTTCAGGTGCAGGCAGCGTTGACGGGGCTCGCAGGGCTGCAAAGGGAGCTGAAAGTTGTGCTTCGCTTCCTCCCAGTTACCCAGTCTCTGCACTTCACTACCCCCAGCAAGGGGGAAACAGCAGCTGTGTTGGCGGTAAGATTCCGCATTATCCACGCTCCGCGAAACATCCCTGAGGGTAGTTGTGAGTTCTGTGACCTTTTTTCGGAGAGTGTGGGTTGTGTCTATCACCTCGGATATGTGGCTTTCTGCCTGAGTCACTCTCTCTGAAATGTTGCACAAGTACTGACGGAGAAGGGGTACTTCAGAATGGACTTAGCCTATTCTCCCCTCCAGTGCCTCCCTGGACGACTGTATAGCCTGTAACATTGTCACATTGTCAGGTAGAGGTAGTGTCTCGCACTCCCCTATGAGTTCCCAACACACTACTTTTGTATATCTATCCATTTTCCCCAGTTTGGGGGGTCTCAGTTCTTTGTCTCTGGCCATAATGGGTGATCGTTGCCTGACAGTTGCTCATAAGGGTGCATAGGAGCCCTGCCACTTAAGACAATGTTGGGGTCCTGGGAAGTCGTCTTCCGTTATAGCCGTATGGGTATCTGGTTCTTTGAGGGTTTAGCGTGTTGTCAGAACTAATGATAGCTAATGCGCAGATCTCTAGTGGGCTTCTAGACCCCTGAAGGAGGTCTGGCCACCTCGGGTCAACAGCAGCACTTGGGTCATGTACCGGTCAGTGGTGATGTTAGGGACCCCTTGCCACCTTCTCTCCTACAGCCCAACTTGGTTGTGGTCAAGGCCCAGGTTGTCCCTCTCCCAGGGAGGGGACTCCACGGTATGGGCTAAACGTGATCACCCAGTGGACAATGAGAGTCCCACGAAGCGTCCCTCCTGCTGTAGTGCCTTGGTGAGGAGGAACCCCCCATAAGGTCCCACAGAGTTTCGCTATGGGATTGTATCTCGCTTGGCTCCACACAGCCACTCAAGGGTGCTGCTGCATGTTCATGTGTCCACAGGGCACCTAATCTCTGTGGCGGGGAGAGTGTCGCTTTATGTCCGGGTTGGTCCCCTGCAGAGGGTGGGCTCCCACCAGCTCACAGGAATCCTTTGGATCCGGGGATCCCGCTCCTCAATCACAACCAGCAGCGTCTCCCAGACACCTTCAACAAATTGTCCTCCCGTCTCCACCTCCCGCCCTCCTTGCAGCCTCCTATCACTCTCCGCAGTGTGGGGGAAACCAGCTGGTGCCCCCATCAGACTTCAGTTACCATCCGACCAGGGTTTTCCCGGACCGCGCACCCGGCTTGGGAGACCTCACCCCACCTACTGCCAACAGTGGTCAGGACTTGCCTCTGCCTAGGCCGAGGGCCTACAGTTTGCTGCACCGCTCCCTTCCGCACGCTGATGGAAATATACGTTGCGCTGTCCGTCCCTGAGGTGTGCTTGTCACATGGGGGTGGCCAAAGAAGAGGAAGAGCAAGGGCAGTCCACCTCACATTGACATTCTCGCACAGGCAGCAATGGCGCTGCCTCTGGAGTCCTTTGTCGGCAGCAGTGTTCCCTCTTCATGGTGCCGTGTTGAACTTGACTCAGCCTGTATTCCAGGCCTTCTGACAGTTCCGCGGCCCGTGTTGCCTGTGCGATGTAGAGAATCCCCTAAGCGGCCACCCACCTTACAGGTGCGGCTGCAGCACGGAGGAAAGAGAGGAAGTAAAGGAGCGGGGGCAGATGGTCTGTCCAGCCCTGGGTTCCCACTGGTTCCGTGGATGTCACCTCAGGGGTCCGGTCATGACCACTCACACCAAGCCTGCAAATCAATTTACTGTCTGGGCGCTGCTATCTTGCATGGTTTTACACTGGCTCGGGCCGAGCCTCAGCTGCCATGGGAGTCCTGGTACTGCAGTAGGACCCAGGCCCGGTCCCTCTCATCGCCTACTGCCATTTAGGACCTCTTGGATTGACGCTTTCGCTATGATAGATGGTAGGAAGGCAGGATAAGTGCAGGATTTTCCACGGGCCGCCGGAGTGTCATGTAGTTGTTATGAATCTATATAGGATCTACACATTTAGATAACATAAACTGTGGGATTAGTGTCCAGACTGAATCCAGACACCCCCACCGGGTATGTTTGCCTATATACCAGCTAGCTCACAGTGCCACTGTATACTCCTCTTACCAAGGAGAGAATAGTTATTGGCAACTATCGAACATGATAACACGGTCCCATTAGGGATTGTGGGAACAGTACAGTACTTTTCGCTCACTCACTCATGCTCATTTTGTCTCAGAGAAATATACAGAATAAACGGTGGGGATGTTTTCAATAAGCATTTATTGAACCAGCATCATTCTAGTGTAAAATAGGTGTGCTGAAACAACCGTAAGGCAGAAACAGATATAAATGATTATAAGCACCAACAAAGTAAATGAGTGGTAGATTCCTACCATAAAGCTAAAATAATGAATATAGGCAGGTATAAAAATACATGACAATAATAATGTAAACTCCGACGATGTAACGCTAACTAGATGTACCTAAATGTACCTAGTATGTATGTAGGTGTAGAGCCAAGAATCCCCCTAGGCTGACGCCAACCCCATTGCCTGGTGTGAGAGAATGAAGGACCCCTTCTTGGTGTCGAGATGGACACCCCGCGAAGGATGTCAGACCACTGCGTACTGGAGTGTCTGTGTGTAGGAACCTCAGTGTCTCACGTTAGTGTGTCAGCATGGAAGTCTTTCTCCTCTGCCTGCCCCAGCAAAGATATGGTGTTCATATATCCAAAAAGATACCCAGGGGTTCTACCTTGCTGTGTCATGTCGGTCGAGGATGACGAAAGGGATGACCCTTATACATAGTTATAATGCAGAAGACGGTAATCCTGCTGTGAGTCTGAGAATCCTCATGCATAATAAATGAGGCTAGTTGTCTGGGAAAACCACACAACATTTATGCAGCACCTAACTAGGTATAAGGTCAATACCAAAAACCATTATGTAGTACAATGGCAGGGAAAATGTAAGTGAAAGGTTAGGTGACTACACAGGCTTATATTGGGTACATTACAAAACCAGCGAAAGCATTTACCCGGCCATGTTGCTGCCCAGGCCCCCTTTCAAAAGCTAATATTTGCAGTTCTAAGCACCTACAGATATTTTTATTTTAATGGAAGAATTAAAGGATATAGAATAGAAAGCCTAAAGGGTAGAGAGGCTATAAGCCACTTTAAAGCACACAATACACACTCAAGAGAAGGGAAAGAGGGAGGCCTACAGATAACTGACGCTGAACTAAATCTAATGAAAAAAGCAACCATGGGTTACCCAATTGCTTTAATGATGCCTGACCTCACAATATAGTATTGTGGCTGTTACAAAGGGGGCATTAACAATGTATTCAGAGGATGGAAGCATTTAATAAGCCACGCTCAGTGCATGTTAGAAACATTGGAACATGTTAAGACCATTTGTCATGGTGGAGAAGTGTGGCTCAATGGTTAGAGCAGCAGACCCTGATGCAGAGGTCTGGCCCATACCAGGGTTCAATTCCCGCCTCGGTGGGTCTTGGGCTCAATTTCCCCGGACCCGATAATTCTTGCCTTGGTGCCTATTCTAATCATGGGTGCAACTCTGGGCAATAGCTTGCTTAATCTCCACAACAGCCCCAAAAGCGCTAGGATGCCTGGCTTCACCTTGGGGGTGCCCAGGAGTGGGCACTTCACAGGGAAAGGCCAGGAAGGGTTCCACAGCGGTATGTGCACAGCGCCTGAGAGACCCTTTCGGAGGTGTGCGGAGCGCTATATAAATGCACTACATTTACATTTGTGAGGAGAGGTTGAACATTTTGCATTGCCAATGTGTGTGCAACAACGTCATCAGGGCAAGTAAACAGGAAAGGTAGGGTATTTCCAAATTATGTTTCACCTGGAACTCTGGGTTTGTGTGCATAACAGACCTACCCAGAACACATATGCAAAAAGGACAATTGATTGAAAGAATGTTGAACAATGTCAAACATTCACCCCAGTACAGAGATCTTGGCCTTAATCCATAGTTGTTTTGCTCCCAATGCCATTCCAGTTTAAACCCAGCAATATGCAAATCAGTCTTGACCCTGAGTACAGTCAAGCCCGAACTGCCAGGCGAGGTCCTCCCTGGACCGGAAACAAGCATCTTGGGACTGGTTCTGGGTCAGGCTAGCTTGACTCCAGTGGCATGGAGAGCACTAGTCCTACGTCTGGACATACCCGTCCCACTCAGGGTGACAAATGCAAAACGAACAATTGATGGCCAGAATGTTTAACGATGTCAAACATTCACCCCAGTACAGAGATCTTGGCCTAAATCCATAGTTGTTTTGCTCCCCATGCCATTCAAGTTTAAAACCAGCAATACGCAAAACAGTCTTGACCCTGTTCCCCATGGCAACAGTCCAGCCCGAACTGCCAGGCCAGGTCCTCCCTGAACTGGAAACAAGCATCCTTGGACCGGTTTCAGGGCCCCCCCCCCTCCTAATCAGCCAGGCTAGCAAGTATACTGTTTGCTACCAAAAACACATAGGCGGGGCAGTATTTGAATCAATGCTCCTGGCCTAAGCAGGTCAAAATGCCAAAGAGGTGAGGCTCCCAGTATGGGCACTAAAACAGTTGAAACAGCTACTGTATAGATTGTACAAACTGGGGGCAGGCAGCTGGGCCTATTTCACTCTCAGAAACGAGTGGGAAACTGAGCATTGTCCTTTTGTGGGCATACAGAACACTTGGTGGTCAACATTGCTGTAAAGAACACCTGGGACAGTGAGGAGCCTCCACCGACGAATGGACGACAGCGGGGGCTCGCTGGTGGTGGTGGGACCGTGGCCTAGCACCGGCCTCCGGACTCTGGGCGCCGCGTCCGCCATCATGTGGCCTCTAGATCTGAGTCCCACCTGCGGCCTGGCGGCGATCCTCTGGGCTCCCTTGGTCTCCCTTGGTGCCGGGCCCCATCGAAGGAGGTGTCGGAACACGCCGGAGACGGCCTGCGGCTGCCGTCGGCGTCTACTGACCTGGCCGGGGGCTCCTCTCTGTTGGGCTAGCCACCTGCCATTTTGAGGACGGGAGCGGGTCCGGTGGCATCCGGGAACGCCTGGAGAAGGCCGCCGCCGAGGCGGGCCCCTGAGAACAGGAGATGATGGTGGTGAGTGGCGCTGCTGTGTGGCTGGTGGAGGGCTGGGGCAGAAGGGGGCCCCGGCCTGACCCTACTGTGAGGCGCATTGGACTTGGCGCGCTGGGGCCCTGCTGCAGGTGGAGGGGTGGTGCTGGCACGTTGCTCCTGAATGTGGACCCCTGCAGTGACCACGCGCCCTGCCTAAAATACCCCAGCCTGTGCATTAGGCCTCACTCTGGACTTGCTGCTGAGGGGGTCTTGCCCGCGGCCCTATAGGCCTGCACCGGCCCACCGGACACTCGGTCATACTGCTGGTGCCTGCGGGGGGACCGGCTTGGCATAGATGCGCTCGCCCTTTTGAACGGACCGACCCTGACACCGCCTGGACATTTGCGGATTAGGGAGACGGGGGCGCTGCACCAACTCTTCTGCACCGCTTTTACCCCTGCGGGCCTAGGTCCCTGTACTGTCCTTTGGCGGCCCCTGAGCACTGCAACGACCCGGGACAGGGCATACAGCGCCCGGGGGTGCGTGGACTGCTTGCCTCCCCCTGTAGCGACCTTCTCTTTGGCCTGCCTGCTTGCTATCCCCCCTGCGACATTCAGGGTCGGGCTCCGCCGGTGGCCCTCCCTGATTGCGCGGTATTGAGGCGGAGGGTGGTGCACCCACTGAGACCTGTGATTTGTAGATGCCGCGGCTGGTGTCTTGCTACCCTTGGGAACTAGAAGCCTGTTGCACAGCCACAGCACAAGAATGACACGCACTAACAGAGGCAAAGACATTTCAGGGTCAACCTCCAAGGACAACTCGGTGGCGGCAATATGGGGCAAGGTGGGCTCGTCTGCCCCCGCTGAACGGGCCCCGCAGGCTGGGGGGGACTCATCACCGGTGATGCAGGCTTTTATGGCTTCCTTCATGTCAGAGCTGAAGTCTGAGATTGGCTCCCTGCGTACGGAAGTGCACTCCTGTGTTCGGGAACTCAGGAAAGAAGTCACAGACCTCGGCGAGCGCGTAGACGGGCTGGAAAAGACAGTTGATGCCCGTACAGAAGACCAGGAGCAGCTTTGGCAGCGCTTAGCCTACCTGGAAGGCCAACACATAGAATTGCAACTGAAGCAGGAGGACCTGGAAAATCGAAGCCGCAGGAACAATCTCCGCATCCGGGGGGTTCCTCTCAGAGCAGAAGGGAAGGACATTATGCCCTATGTGGCGCAGTTGCTACACGAGGTGTGGGGAGATGATGACGCCTCCCTGCCGGCTTTGGATCTGGCTCACCGAGTCTCCGGGCCCGCGGGCAGGCCGGGCCTCCTGCCAGACATTTTAACCAGGGTCCACTTTTTCACAGAAGAGGAAGCTATCCTTCGGTCAGCGCGAGCCAAGCCGGATCTCACGTACGAGGGGCACAAGATCCAGATATTTCAGGACCTGGCACCCACTACCCTTTGCCGCCGCTGTGACTTTAAACCGGTGACAGGCAAGTTGCGGAGCATGAACATCTCCTACCAGTGGGGCTACCCATTCGCCCTTATTTTTACATGGGAGTCCAAACGCAGGGTGATACGGTCCTACAGAGATGCGGCTCAATTGCTCCGGCTTCCTTCCTCACAGCCCACCAGCCCCACTCGCCTTTCGCCCTCTGCAAGGGTCCCTGGTCAACCGTGCACTGGCGCAGACGCTCACCACCCTCAACTGAACAGGCGTCCTTGCAGGATAAACAGGACATTATAGAGCACATTCGGTCCTTGGAAGGGGACAAGTCGGAGTCAGGTCCGGACTCTCCACTCCCTTGATCAACGGCTCATATCCTCCCCAACTCCTGTTTCGCAATGTGGCTGGCCACGGAGTGCTCTACCTGGAAGATCTAGAGAGCAGCGGACGACCCACCCCCTTCTGTTCCTGAG
This sequence comes from Triturus cristatus, assembly GCF_964204655.1. NCBI lineage: Eukaryota > Metazoa > Chordata > Amphibia > Caudata > Salamandridae > Triturus > Triturus cristatus. Next base: position 700,258,335 of record NC_140591.1, read on the forward strand.
AGAGTGACGTCTCTGGGCTTATCCGAACCCTAGAGTGTAGGCTTACCCCCGACTGGAACAGGACAATGTGGCCCGGTTGGCCAAAGATGGTTACACATCTTTCTTTTCTCTATCCTCCCACTTGTCTGTATCTTTTTTCTCCCTCTTTTCTGTTCACTAGGTATGGCGGACGGATGACCCCTAGGCCACGACGCGCGCTTTCTACCACGGAAGGCCTACTCTTGTATCTCCCTTCCATCCCCCTGATAAACTTGCTGTGGTGGCTTGATGGACTAGCTTGGGATCCGTTTTATGTATGGCTCTTCCCGGCCCTTTGAAGGTACTAACACTTAATGTCAAGGGGCTGAACTCTCCATATAAGCGGCAACAGGTGCGGCGCTACCTACGACCTCAGAGCCCATACATTATTTTTTTGCAAGAGACCCACCTGCTGCAAGTAGATACCCCCCGCATGGCGCACCCAAGCTATCCCCTCCAATTCTGGGCCACAGCAACTACTAAAACGGCTGGAGTGGTTATCTTGTGCAGATCTGGTATCAGACAGGGGGATCTCAAAGTCTTTCGCAGTCCAGATGAACGCTTCATCAGGGCAGGGGTGAGGGTGGGGAGACGCCTACTTACACTGTGCAATGTCTACGCACCGAACCAGATGCAGGATTCTTACCTCTGGGCGCTTTTGAGGGGAACATGTGCCACAAGGCGACTCCTCCCTAATTTTGGGGGGAGACTTTAACCTGGTGTGGGATCCTGCGATGGACTGTAGTAAAGCTTCTTCCAATGGGACGGGGGCCATGTCCTCCGCACTCCGAAAACAGATAACAGACCTTGGCCTGCTGGATGTATGGCGATATCACTCTCCGGAGGTGAGGGATTATTCGTAGTACTCTCATGTTCACCGTTCGTACTCGCGTATTGACTATCTTTTTATTTCGCACGATATCGTGCGCGACATGTTGTGGGCGTCAATGTCTGACATATCGCTATCTGACCATGCCCACGTGGAGCTTCTCTTGCAGGACTTGGCCGCTTTTCCCACCCGTCTCCCACGGTGGCGCTTGCCGCTGCATGTCTTGCGAGATCCGGCTAATGTGGAGAGCATACGAGCCGCTATTGACTCTTATTTCGTGAGCAATGACCTTTCTGAGACTCCCTTCTCTGTGGTGTGGGATGCCTTCAAGGCTTCAATCCACAGCCACATTACATCTTTATTGATCGCACGGGCGCGGGAAACCCGCTGTCTGGAAGATAGCCTTTCCAAGGATATTAAGGCGCTGGAGAGGCAAGATCAAGGCCATTTCTCGCTCGCAGGTCGGCGGCGACTTGCTAACCTCCGGGGGTCAGCTCCGAGCCCTGCGCACCAATAAAGCTGAGTGCTCCCTGCTAGCCCTAAAACAAAGATATTTTGAGGGGACAAGGTGGGCAGATTGTTGGCGAAGCGCTTGAGGGCACGTGCAGCGAAGGCTCACATAGCGAATATCCAATCTCCGGATGGAAACTGGGCCGTCACGGAGCGAGCTAAATGCGAGGCCTTCAGGGCCTATTACGCTGCCCTTTATGAAGCGGAAACGCCCTCCCAAGCTCATATTGATGCTATTTTGAATCAGTGCCCCTGGACTTCAATTCACCCACATCATGCCAAACAATTAGAAGGTCCCCTCACAGCGGAGGAATTGATGGCAGCGCTGAAAGATCTCCCTCTGGGGAAGACTCCAGGACAAGATGGCCTGCCATTGGTCTTCTACTGTATGTTCCTACCACAACTCCAGCCACACCTCCTGCGTCTCTACAATTCCTTTTCGGACACGGAAGGGCCAACGCCCTCCATGGGTATGACTGAAATAGCTCTTATCCCCAAGCCGGGAAAAGACCCCAAGATGTGTGCCTCGTATCGTCCCATCCCTTTGCTGAACACAGACCTCAAGCTCTACACTAAAATGCTAGCCAGACGCTTGGATCCCCACATGCCTGGCCTTGTGGAGCCGGATCAAGTTGGCTTCATCCGCAAAAGACAGGGGGCGGACAACGTGAGTAGGATCGCGCATCTGGTGGGGAAAGCACAGCAGTGGAATATACCAACCTGCCTTCTCTCGCGTGGAGAAGGCGTTTGATCGGGTGGACTGGGGTTTTCTTCGCTCGGTGCTACACAAGATCGGACTGGGACGAAACATGATTTCTATGATCATGGCCCCTTATATATCCCCGCAAGCTAGAGTTCAGGTTAATGGACAACTTACAGACCCCTTCACCATACATCGAGGTATGCTGCTAGGTTGCCCCTTGTCACCTTTGTTGTTTGCCCTGGTGGTAGAGCCCTTAGCAGAGATGATCAGGCAAAAAACGGACATACATGGTATCTCTCTTGGAGGCAGGCAGAACAAGGTAGCGCTCTTCGCGGACGATCTTATTCTCACCATATCGCGTCCCCATACATCCCTCCCGGCGCTTCACAATCTGTTACAGTCCTTTGAGCAGACTTCTGGCCTTAAAATTAATCATGGCAAGTCTTGGGCCTTGAACCTTACGATCCCGAAGGAGGAGATACCAGTCTTGAAAACGCTCGCCCCTTACCAATGGGCCACAGAGCATATTAGGTACTTAGGACTTCAATTGACTCCCTCCTTGGGCACATGGACCCAGGTAAATTGGCGAGAATGCAGGAGAACCGTTCTGGAAGACTTACGGGGATGGAAATCCCTAACTATATCTTGGTTGGGTAGGCTTAACACCGTGAAAACGTCGATACTGCCTAAAATCTTATACTTATTTTAATGTCTTCCCACCCCTATCCCGCAGCACCAAATACAGGGCCTCCAGCGTAGACCTCACTCGCTTTATCTGGGGCGGACGTAGGCCACGATTCTCACACAAGACCCTCATGTCGCCGCGAGACAGAGGGGGACTAGCATAACCTAATCTTCTGGATTATTATTGGGCCGCGCATCTCTGCTTTGTCTCGGAGTGGGTAGCCGTTGAAAGCGAAAAGGTCTGGTTCCATATGGACAGGACGGTAACTGGACTCTCCATCTGGGACCTTGCGTGGCACCATCGTATGGCACGCTCACGCAGTGCCTATATTGCAGTACCTACTAAAACGGTTCTGGACATATGGGTCAAGGTAGCCGTGCGCAAGGGGCTAACGACCTTCCCTTCCCCTCAAACCCCCATTTCTGGTAACCCACTATTCCCTCCGACCTTCCATTCACACACATTTTCCAATTCGCTACAGGGGGGTTGCAGAGTGATCAAGGACCTGTTTAGGGGGGGAGCACTTATGACATTTGCCCAGTGCAGGGAGGACTTTTGTCTTCCACCGAACGCAAGGCTACAATATGCGCATTGAGTGTCCTCATCTGTGATAAAACAGGCCGCTGTCAGACCATTCACCCCCTTTGAACGGCTGGTCCGCTCCTTTGATGAATCAAAAGGCCTTATTTCTCGGACGTACCAGATTCTAGAGCACCCTCCAATGCTTACTGCACACACGTATCCACGCCAATGACAATCAACGTCAATCACGGAAATCACACCGTCGCAATGGAGTCGCCTTTGGCGGGATATTCCATGGGTCTATCACAGAACACCGCAAAGGGACAATGCATATAAAATGATGACGCAATGGTATTATACGCCTACTCGACTGCACAAAATGTTCCCTGCCGTGTCCCCCTTGTGCTGGGGGTGTTCTAATGCTTCTGGGTATTTCATCCACATTTGGTGGGCTTGTCCGCTCTTGACCCTGCTCTGGAAGGAAGTCCATAGCCATATCAAAGAGGTATTGGGCTTTCCCCTGCATGAGTCTGCAACCACTATCCTTTTGGGCCTTATACCCACTAACCTAAAGGCACTTACCCGCAGCGATTGGACTATAGCACTTCATATGCTTGGGGCGGCTAAACAACTTATAGCGCTGTACTGGAAAAAACGGAACCTCCCCCAATAACTGCTTGGTTCACGCGCTTATGGCATGTAATAACCATGGAACTTTTTACAGCGCGATTGCAGTCACGCAACACCCGCTTTCCTGCTGTTTGACAACCCGTAGTCCAATATCTCTGCAAAATAGAACATGCGCGTTATCTACCCTCCAAGCTTAGAGCGTTACGACTTTTTGAACATGCCATACTCCCGTCGGACCCCAATAGGCTCCTTGCGTAATCATACCAGCCCTGGGCGACGCTTCCCACGGCAAGCCTCAAGATATGCGCTTTCAGTACCATGCACCCCGGCGCGCATATACCCATCCGCCTACCTAGCCGCTTTTCTTGCAGTGTATTTCCTTTATTCTTTTCCCCCTTCTTCTTCTGACTCATTTCTGCTCCTTCACTATTATCTACTTTTGATGGGCCTCATACTCGTGTTCTCACTGTTCTTATTGTTGCACCAAAAAGGTCCTGCGATTTCGCGCATCACTCTCATATTGTTATATATGCAGTGTCACGCGACAGGCCCACCAAGGGTTGTAGGCGACAAGCTGTGTTTTCAACTGTCTCTTAATGCCTTTATATAATCCTGGAGAGCACTGGATGAAACGCGGACGACCCTAAATGTGTTGTAGGCTTAACGCTGTGTCAATTTGGACCTCTGTTATACTTTGTGCGTAGAAAATAAAAACATAATTTAAAAATAAAAAATAAAACACCTGGGATCAAGGCCTTTCAGAGACAATGATAAGAAGCCCGGGATACAGCAGTCCCATCATCTGTGTTCCCACTGTGTAGATCTAGTGAGGTGTAGCCTCCAAATATGGGGTTTATTTTTGATCCTCTCTTTCTATAGTGCTACTGGTCATTGCACTGCTTCCCCTGGGTTGCAACTAGAATTGTAGTGGATCCTGATTTAGATGGGAGACTTTCCCCTTCCACATAATGTCTGTTTTCACTGACCCTATGGTACCCAGTTGGGTTCTCATTGCGTATGAATCATCCGTTTTGGTACAAATGACAGCATCCAGAGACCCTACGTAGGTCTCAATCCTGATTGATATGATGATAACAATTCAGGATGCTTCAAATGCTATTTACAGACTGGTTAATTTGCACCTAATTCCACTTTACTTACCTTAAAAAAGCAGATAAATTGTTATTAGAGTATGCTGTCCTCTTTTCCTCATTGAAAAAAATTTAATGTGCCACCTCATTCTCACCTAGATGTACTGGGTGACAAATGGCAAACACAATGGCCCAGCATGTGAAATGTCCCTCTGGTTTTATTATTATTTGGGATGCACATAGGATTTTAGACCATACTCCCATGTGCTCCACACTCTTAAAAATCTGTGATTTGCACTCGATCAAATATGTTGTTAGATATCTAGATTCATGGGGTTGTTACTAACTATTTTCACCACTTGGCAAAGTTGAAACCTATTCTCGCCCTATTGTCTGTTAATCACAAGGCTCTAACTGTGGGTGCCATAATTAACTCCAGGTTCAATTACTCTAATTGTCTTTTTACTAGGTGTAGTAAAATGCCTCTTTTTGCATGATTACCCCCATTTTTTTAACTGATGGTACTGGTGTTTTTGAATATGTTGAAATTGGCTATACTCCTAACTGGTGCATTTAACTTACCTAAAAGTCTCTAGTGTGTGCTACAAAATGTATCAAGTGCCTGTAAGTTAAATGTCACTAGTGGACTGCAGCACATATTTTGCCCCCAATAGAGTCACAATGCAAAACTTAACTGCAGGCCTTTCACCAGTAACCTTGCTGTGCAGGTTTAAAGTGCTATTTTACCTTCAAAATAACCCATTTTGTTGGGCCTAAACCCTTAAATAGTAATATCACCCATAAGTACGTCTTATTTCCCCATAAGGCAGGGTGCATGATATTTTAAAGTAGGACATTAAAAGTGTCGCGTTAAACATGTCCTTACAGTAGCAATGCCCTAAAAGCTATTTTCATTGTAGCAGGGCTATCAGCTCCATAGTAAAGCATAGGATACCTTATTAAAGTTAATAATCTCTGCCAAGGAACCAGATGAAAAACGTTAATTCAACGGTACAGTCGGATTTGTGCAAAAGTTTCTACATGAGGTACTTTTTAAAAAAATATCAAATTGTTTTATTGATTTTTTAGCAAACATAAGCATATACAAATAATGGTACAGTGGTGAAATAAATAAATATACAAACAGTGCAATACAGTGCTCCAGGAAATGGGGAATACAGTGAAGAGGGGACGGGAAAGACTGTGCATATTTTACAGCATTGGCTCAAGTATCTCATTACATTCCGCTATTGTTCACATGCATATATAGCATTGTGCATGCTATAAGTTGCTTAAACCTCAGTATACATATTATGCATCTGATTCAGTACAGTGAGGGTATAGAGATGGCTCATCTGATATGTTTTTAGTAATATGAAGATGTTCATTACGCCAGGGAACATACATATATCCTGTGGTATCATTTTGGAGGGGATCTAGAGACATCTGTTAACCTTGCACAGGGGTGAATAACACGTTCAGCAATCAGTGAGAAAGGAGGAATAGGTGAAGTGCAGGTGTGTATGTCGATTTTGAGTCATTGACTAAGTTCCTGAATGTGAGAGGGAAACGTTTGTTGAGGATTTGGGTGATGAGCCCTGTCTACTCTATTCGAGGGGGTTTGTATATGAATGATTTGCCATCCAGTGAGGCCCATATTGGTCTATGAGGGGGACTCCATGGAGAGAGCTGCGATGCGACATTGTCAGTTTTCTCTCAGGAAAGTGATCGCTTTCAAGGCAGTCGAGCTGTGGAATCAAGAAGTGAACATATTCACTCTGAGAGAGGGTCACAGGAGCTTCCGTCATGCTCCGTGACTGAAGCGTAGCGAAGCGGCTGGCGAGCTAGTTTGATCGGTAGAGGAGGCAGCGGTTCTGGCTAGCAACCCTCAAGCGTTTTCACGCTCCTTGAGACTGCCCACGATATTTGGAAACACGTATTTCATGTCACCTGCATCACCTCCCTTGATGGGACTTCTCCTTTGAAGTGGGAAGTCAGTGCTGTAAACGGGAGACTAAGGCAGAGGTCGCGGTTTGCACGCCCTGAGAGGAGACACGCGGTGTGGCCACATTACAGCACTGCAGGGCTGTGGCGGCCGGGAGTGCTTTCCGTGTGAATCACCTTCAGAGGAGAAGGAATATGTTGCACCTCCTGGGTCCTTTTCTATTTGATGCTGCAAGCTCTTTCAGAGGTAAGACATGGAACAACTTGCATTTGCTGCAAGGGAATCGAGTGGGATGTTTTTCTTCTCTGAAAGACTGTGTCATTGCCATAGTAAAGGGAAAGGGGAAAGGAGGGGAAAAAAGAAGAAAGAAAAAAACAAGCTCCTGCATCACTCAATAAGATCTCAAACGTTATATACGGGGGGCTTTATGGACTAACTAGAAAGAGGCATTGAGGCTTCCCGCCAGAGATAGCCACATTTGTAATGATATTTTATTTAAGTTTTTCCAGTTGTTTAATATCAACTTGCAGGCAAGTGTAAGCATAAGGTCTAGTAGTTGACGATCATTATCATTCTTTAGCTGAGGGTCTAGGGGGCCTAGATTTATATATGAGAATTCTTTGGTGGGGACAATGTTGAAAGTGCATTTAATACAGTCGAAAATTTTGTTCCAGTAGGTTTGGAGAGTAGGACAGTAGAATAGCATGTGAGATAGATTGCCTTTGTGTCGTTCACAATTACAGGAGTTGTGATTTTGGGTAAGACCGACCTCAAAGAGCCTAGAAGGTGTCCAATATGTTCTGTTGATAATCATATACTTTGTATGAGTGAGGGCTGGTGAGATTGTGTTTGAAAAAGGGGTTTTATTTATGTTTTCCCAGTCAGTATCAATGTTACTTGTGCTAAGTTCTGATTCCCATTTTAGTTGGTTTTGCGAAAAATTATTGCCTTGACTAGGTAGAAGGAGCGTGTATATTCCAGCCAGCCTTGGCCAGACGACCCAATAATGGAGGAAGGGAAGGAGCTGCTGCAGAGAGAGATTTTTTCGTAATCTGTACTTTAGGAAATTGTAGGAATCTAGATTGTTGAAATTGAATCGAATTGAGTTTGCAGTGCAGAGAACGGCAGTGGTGAGGTCCCTTCATAAATGTCTTTGATTATGTTAATGCCTTTATCCGCCCATTCCAGCCTGCAAATTGGATGACTGTAAATTTTAAGTTTTGGGTTATTCCATATGAAAGCTAGGTTGGAGTTCTGTAATTTAACCTGTGATTGAGTGTCTAGGCGAAGGAGGGCATTCTTTGTATTTTGTATGAGTGCAGGGGGTGGGATGAATGTATAGTTGAGAGAGCTGCAAGAGGTATATCTTTAATGAGAGACTTTTCCACTGCCACCCATGGAGGCTCATATGCCGGATTATTGTTAAACAAGTTAGCACCTTGCTTACAGAGGTAGGCTGTTTGGTAATTCCGGAAGATAGTTAGGCCAAGGCCTCCTTTGTCTTTGGCTAGTTTGAGTTTTCTCAGTGAGATTCTAGGTTTCTTTCCTTGCCATAAGAAATTATTGAAAGATTTTGTTTAAGAAATCTTCAGAAAGTGTCATGGGAATCATGCTAATGAGATAGTTAACTAACGGTGTGATCATCATTTTCAAGGTTTCAGCTCTGCCCCACCAGGATAGAAATTTGCGGGACCAACACTTGAGTAGTGAATTAACCCCTTGAACAAACGGGTTTCCGCAAAGGGCATAGTACTTTGGATAACCTTACAGCCCTGCAGGTTATTCTGGATAAATATGTAAGAGTTCGGGGCGGAGGAGTCTATACGGCTTTTATTGATTTCTCCACAGCATTTGACAAAGTGGATCGTCCTCTGCTGTGGAGAAAGCTAGCTATATTAGGTATGCCCTCTCTTCTACTAGACCTAGTACGATCTCTACATTCGGACACTTGGTGTCGAGTGTTACAGGGTGGAGAAAGGGGCCTCTCGCGGGCTATTCCCTCCACTAATGGTTTAAAACAAGGTTGTCTTCTGGCTCCCCTGTTGTTCTCCTTGTATATTGTTGATCTTCCAACTTCGCTTGCATCTTGTGTTGGCATAGCCCCGGTAGTGGGGGGTTATCCTGTAGCCTGCCTTCTATATGCTGACGATATTTTAATCCTAGATCTAACTCCTAAAGGTTTAGCTAATCGTCTGCAGGCTTTACATGATTTTGCTGAGTCCCACTTCTTGAGGATAAATGCCACAAAAAGTAAAATTATGTGCATTACAGGGAGGAAAAAATCTAAATCTGAGAATTATGGCTGGTCAGTAGGTGGTCAGAAATTGGAAGTGGTTAAATCATATACCTTTTTAGGAAGAATAATTTCTGCAAACCTGAGCGAGAGGCAGCACATTGATAACAACTCTCGTAAAGCCCTGTCTCAAGGCAAAAGCTTGAGTGCTCTTTATTCCGCCACAGGGAGAAGACACTTTGCTTTTTTACTCGAGGTTTATAAGGCAAAAATTCCTTCAACCCTCCTATATGGAATAGAATTGGTTGACTTAAAACACTGGGGCTTTCTACATATGATTGAAGGAAAATGATTAAGGTCTTTAACCACTCTGAATTCTGCTTGCTCTACAGCTGCTCTTAGACTTGAATTTGGTCTACGTAGCAGTTGGGTACAGGGCCTGTCTGCTTTAGTACGTTGGGTTGCCAGCCTGGCTAGAGGAGAAATGGGGACGCTGAGATCCCTTCTCAAGAGAGAACTATTGGGAAGTTTTAAAGAACACTCTCAAATCGTTAGGAATTTCAGAAAGGCTGTGGCACTACTTGAATTAGATGAGAGTTCTATCTTTACTATTTCTTCTTCCCAAGTAAAATCTCTTTTGAAACAGGCTTCCTGGACTCTTTGCTTCATGCTGGACAAAGAATCCATGACAGCTGTGAGAAAGTGGCTCTGTATATACTGTTCCCTAATGGGTACAGGGTGTACAGAGTCCACAGTCCCCCAGAGGCTGATAGAGGTCAAAGTTAGGTATGACCTTACTCTCAAAAGTGGTAGCTTGGTCGAGCAGTAAGGCAGTACCTGAGGACAGTGTAAAGCATTTATTGTATACACTCAGTCAGCAAATGGTTTCACACACTCAATAACTGAACTCTAGGCCAATGGTTTATATATATATAATATATGCTTGTTTTATTTTTAGAACCACAAAGGGAATAAAAATATACTTTTCTCAGAATGAGAGATTGAATATAAATACTTTTGCAATAAGCAATGGATTTTTGTAAACAGTCACAGTTGGTTGCAATAAACAATCCTATTTCCTAAACATAACAATGCATTGAGCTCAATGGTAAATTCAGGTTATCTTGTAATAAATTACTTTTCAGATTACTTTTGAAATTCCAGGTCTGGCTTCTAGATCCAGCTCTGGGTCAGTACTCAGAATCAAGTGATGAAAGTCGACTTAATAACTGTAATGATTTTTAAATAATATTTAGCTATTTCAAAAGTTAGCACTTAGAAAATATTTCAAAGAAAACATTCAATGGATCTCTATGGCAAGAAATTCAAATTGCAGGTAGAGTACTTTATCGTTACTTTAGTAATCCAGGACTGGGTACCTAGACCCAGGACTGGGGTCCTTATCAGAAACAGGTAAGTAATTTCGTTTGCAGAAATGGTACGATTTTAAAAGAATATTTCAATTTTGCAAAAATAGACACTTAGAAGAAATTTCACAGAAAAGCAGACAATGGTTTCCTATGGAAGAAAAATGAGTTAGAGGTAAGTACAGTTGTGGACACTTTTCAGAGTCAGGGCTGGGCACCAAGATCCAGCACTGGGAGCTCACCTAAGAGCAGGTGAGTAAATTCGTTTTTGTCACTTGGCTGATTTTTAGTGAATATTTGTAGTTTTGAAAAGTTCACACTTAGAAGATTTTTCAAGAAAAAGCCAGTCAATGTTACCCTATGAGGAAAATGAAGTTAGCGGTTTTAAGGGTAAGTACCCGACTGGCAGAGTTGAAATTCCGGGCATAGACTCAGGGATCTACCAGTGTCAGGTAGGTACAGTTGGTTCACCCTCAGCGGTTTCAGGACGGCCGGGTGCAGAGAGAGTTAGGCCCAATGTTATCCTATGAGGGATAGGGGGGCCTTGGTTGGTGGCTGCTGTCTGGCAAGCCACGCGGCTGTGGGAGCTGGGCTCCTGGTCACTTACTCAGGGCAAGTAGGGACGTAGGTTAGTGTAGAGAGTGCACTGCCAGGGCCACTCGGGCGGCTGGGTGCAGGGTGCTTTTGAGCCTTCGGGCGCTCAATGGAAGTCAATGGGAATGTTCCGGTTTGGAAAAAGGCTGCAAGCTCGGGGACGAGGATGCTTCAGATGCCACCACCACTTCGAGAGGTAAGTTGGGTAGTTGTAGGTTAGGTGGGTACCCCGGGATTGGGCACAGGGGGCCGCAGGGCGCCGGGTGCAGGGGTGCCTTTTGATGTCGGGAATCTTACCCTCTTGTTGATCGCGGTTGGGGTGGCACTCTGTTCTGAGGCTGCAGACTTCTTCCGGAATGTCGAGGGGGGTCCTTGGGTGCCGGACTCGGGGTCACAGTCGCCGTGGGGTCGTCCTCAGGGTCTTTGTTCACTCCGGCACTGGCCAGGCTTGGCTGGTGCAGAGTGTGCTGGGTTCGCGGTTCCGGGCTGCTGCCAGGGGTTAGAGATAGGTTTCTGACTAGAGCCTCTACTCATGGGAGTCCCAGGGGCTTTAGAGTTCGAAGGTAGCCAGGTCCTCCGGGGTTTTTGAGGTTGCTGGCCACAAGAGATGCCGCGCTGGAGCAGGAGCAGGTTCGAGGGTCGACAGGCCGGTAGGGCTGGGGCCAAAGCAGTTGGTGTCTTCCTCTTTTTAGCAGCTGCAGGGCAGGTCTTTGTTCTTCTTGCTCTTCTTGTAGTTTCGAATCTGGGATCTGGGGAAGGAAGGTTCAGGGGGCCCCTAAATACTAGATTTAGGGGCGTTACAGGTAGGTGAAGGCCAGGGACCAATGGGTCCTTGTCCTGGGGTGGGTACACCCCCTATCCTGCCTCTCTCCTGTGGGAGGGGGGCAGTAGCCTAATCCTGATAGGGTAGGGCCTCCCATCTTCAAGATGGCGAGAGCCCGGAGATGTGCTTCACCTCGCCTCCCCCACCTGAGGGGTGGGGTGGGCAGGCTGGCACATCCCCTGTCCTTGTATGGGGTTTCCGGCCAAGCTTCCTGCCAGAGTGGGGGGTTGCAGTGGCCTGGGGAAACTCCAACTGGCGGCATGCCTTTGAAGCTTCCCTTTGCTCATCCTGGGGGAGGAGATTTCTCACCTCACCCAGGATGTGCATTGTTGCAGGCCCGGGAGAGCAGGGGCTCTCCCACCCAGGGGTCCAGCAACGTGTCTGCTGTGTGGCAGCCTGGGCAGCCTCAGAGCAGACGTGGATTGTAGGTTAGCTGTAAGGGGGCATCTCTAAGATGCCCTCTGGGGTGCTTAGTACATTAAATCCCACACTGGCATCAGTGTGGGATCAGGGAATAGTATGGGGAGGTTGTTGTCCACCTCCTCTGTTTCCCTTTCCTCATCTGACTGGCCATCACCATGTTCAGATGGGTGGTCTTTAGCATACTCAGCCAGGAGCTCCTGGAGCCCTTGTTTGGTTGGGTGCAGACCCATTTGTAAATTTTTGAGTTTACATAAGGACCTCAATTCCTTGAAAGACAAGTGTAAGTAAGGTGTGAGGTCGAGCTCCTCCACCAGGTCCATGTTATTATTAACACTAATAGCTGGGTTTGTTTGAGACATTCTAACCTGACAGTTCTAACCCTCTACCCTGACTATAGTGACTTTTATTTTTCTAAAATTCTAATGGGACTTAACCAAGGCCCTAGCAAGACTTTTAGTAATTTTGGAAAAACCAATCAGAATTCTAAAGGCAATTTTTAAGAGTTCTGTCGTGTGATCAGATGGTAACCAAGTAGTCCAACAAATGCAAGTTTGTATCCCACCGCTGATCCACCAATGTGAGAAAGTGGCTCTGTATATACTGTTACCTAATGGGTACAGGGTGTACAGAGTCCACAGTCCCCCAGAGGCTGATAGAGGTCAAAGTTAGGTATGACCTTACTCTCAAAAGTGGTAGCTTGGTCGAGCAGTAAGGCAGTACCTGAGGACAGTGTAAAGCATTTATTGTACACACTCAGTCAGCAAATGGTTTCACACACTCAATAACTGAACTCTAGGCCAATGGTTTATATATATAAAATATATGCTTGTTTTATTTTTAGAACCACAAAGGGAATAAAAATATACTTTTCTCAGAATGAGAGATTGAATATAAATACTTTTGCAATAAGCAATGGATTTTTGTAAACAGTCACAGTTGGTTGCAATAAACAATCCTATTTCCTAAACATAACAATGCATTGAGCTCAATGGTAAATTCAGGTTATCTTGTAATAAATTACTTTTCAGATTACTTTTGAAATTCCAGGTCTGGCTTCTAGATCCAGCTCTGGGTCAGTACTCAGAATCAAGTGATGAAAGTCGACTTAATAACTGTAATGATTTTTAAATAATATTTAGCTATTTCAAAAGTTAGCACTTAGAAAATATTTCAAAGAAAACATTCAATGGATCTCTATGGCAAGAAATTCAAATTGCAGGTAGAGTACTTTATCGTTACTTTAGTAATCCAGGACTGGGTACCTAGACCCAGGACTGGGGTCCTTATCAGAAACAGGTAAGTAATTTCGTTAGCAGAAATGGTACGATTTTAAAAGAATATTTCAATTTTGCAAAAATAGACACTTAGAAGAAATTTCACAGAAAAGCAGACAATGGTTTCCTATGGAAGAAAAATGAGTTAGAGGTAAGTACAGTTGTGGTCACTTTTCAGAGTCAGGGCTGGGCACCAAGATCCAGCACTGGGAGCTCACCTAAGAGCAGGTGAGTAAATTCGTTTTTGTCACTTGGCTGATTTTTAGTGAATATTTGTAGTTTTGAAAAGTTCACACTTAGAAGATTTTTCAAGAAAAAGCCAGTCAATGTTACCCTATGAGGAAAATGAAGTTAGCGGTTTTAAGGGTAAGTACCCGACTGGCAGAGTTGAAATTCCGGGCATAGACTCAGGGGTCCCCCAGTGTCAGGTAGGTACAGTTGGTTCACCCTCAGCGGTTTCAGGACGGCCGGGTGCAGAGAGAGTTAGGCCCAATGTTATCCTATGAGGGATAGGGGGGCCTTGGTTGGTGGCTGCTGTCTGGCAAGCCACGCGGCTGTGGGAGCTGGGCTCCTGGTCACTTACTCAGGGCAAGTGGGGACGTAGGTTAGTGTAGAGAGTGCACTGCCAGGGACACTCGGGCGGCTGGGTGCAGGGTGCTTTTGAGCCTTCGGGCGCTCAATGGAAGTCAATGGGAATGTTCCGGTTTGGAAAAAGGCTGCAAGCTCGGGGACGAGGATGCTTCAGATGCCACCACCACTTCGAGAGGTAAGTTGGGTAGTTGTAGGTTAGGTGGGTACCCCGGGATTGGGCACAGGGGGCCGCAGGGCGCCGGGTGCAGGGGTGCCTTTTGATGTCGGGAATCTTACCCTCTTGTTGATCGCGGTTGGGGTGGCACTCTGTTCTGAGGCTGCAGACTTCTTCCGGAATGTCGAGGGGTCACAGTCGCCGTGGGGTCGTCCTCAGGGTCTTTGTTCACTCCGGCACTGGCCAGGCTTGGCTGGTGCAGAGTGTGCTGGGTTCGCGGTTCCGGGCTGCTGCCAGGGGTTAGAGATAGGTTTCTGAGTAGAGCCTCTACTCATGGGAGTCCCAGGGGCTTTAGAGTTCGAAGGTAGCCAGGTCCTCCGGGGTTTTTGAGGTTGCTGGCCACAAGAGATGCCGCGCTGGAGCAGGAGCAGGTTCGAGGGTCGACAGGCCGGTAGGGCTGGGGCCAAAGCAGTTGGTGTCTTCCTCTTTTTAGCAGCTGCAGGGCAGGTCTTTGTTCTTCTTGCTCTTCTTGTAGTTTCGAATCTGGGATCTGGGGAAGGAAGGTTCAGGGGGCCCCTAAATACTAGATTTAGGGGCGTTACAGGTAGGTGAAGGCCAGGGACCAATGGGTCCTTGTCCTGGGGTGGGTACACCCCCTATCCTGCCTCTCTCCTGTGGGAGGGGGGCAGTAGCCTAATCCTGATAGGGTAGGGCCTCCCATCTTCAAGATGGCGAGAGCCCGGAGATGTGCTTCACCTCGCCTCCCCCACCTGAGGGGTGGGGTGGGCAGGCTGGCACATCCCCTGTCCTTGTATGGGGTTTCCGGCCAAGCTTCCTGCCAGAGTGGGGGGTTGCAGTGGCCTGGGGAAACTCCAACTGGCGGCATGCCTTTGAAGCTTCCCTTTGCTCATCCTGGGGGAGGAGATTTCTCACCTCACCCAGGATGTGCATTGTTGCAGGCCCGGGAGAGCAGGGGCTCTCCCACCCAGGGGTCCAGCAACGTGTCTGCTGTGTGGCAGCCTGGGCAGCGTCAGAGCAGACGTGGATTGTAGGTTAGCTGTAAGGGGGCATCTCTAAGATGCCCTCTGGGGTGCTTAGTACATTAAATCCCACACTGGCATCAGTGTGGGTTTAATGTGCTGAGAAGTTTGATACCAAACTTCCCAGTCTTCAGTGTTGCCATTATGGTGCTGTGGAGTTCGTGTTTGACGAGCTCTCAGCACCATGTACTTGTAAAAGGCAGCACTGTACTTACAGTGCCCAGGAATGGACCTGGGTACTGTAGGGGCACAGGGCTCCTGCTCCTGTGCCCACACCATAGGCATAATGCACCCAGCCAGAGGGGTGGCTGACATATGCCTTGGCAGTGTAGGTGATGGGCACGGCACACAGAGAGGTGTGCCATGTCGACTCTTTGTTTTGTCCTGCACCCAGACACTCAGCCTGCAAAGGCAGTGTGTGTGTGTAAGGGTACAGGGCCTCTAAGGGTGGCACAATGAGTGCTGCAGCCCTTAGAGGCCTTCCCTGGTCACAAGGCCCTGGGTACCTAGGGTACCATTTACCAGGGGCTGACATGTGGCCAGGGTTTGCCAATTGGGAGTTTGTGTGTTTTAAGGAAGGAACATAGGCCCTGGGCACCTGATTGGCAGGAGCCCAGGGCACAACAAGGAAAAGTGCATCAGCTATTGGGCAAAAAAAGGGGGGGTTACTGCAAAAGAAACCCACTTTCTCACAACAGCTAAGAAGCGAAGCGTCCTTCTGTTGAATACATATTCAAGGAAGCTTGTTCAACCTTACGTATTTTGGAATTTACCACACGGCATTCAGAGATTTTGGTTTCTCTTGAGGCAAGATCTATTGCCGCTTAATTCTCTCTTGGCTAAATGGTATGGGTCTTCCCCCTTATGTAATTTTTGTAATATGTCTGCACAGGATTGTACTCACGTATTGTTTATTTGTCCTGCATTGGGTTCATTGCGTTTAAAGTGGCTACGATCAATTTGTTTACAATTGGGAATTCTTGATGCAAATTCTTTTTCAAAGGCTTTATATACTCCTCCCAATGAAATGTTTTGCTTCAATATTTTTAACTTTTTTAAAGGTTTTTTAGATATTTATTGATGAAATAAGGAGGACTGTGTCGTAGTATGTCCTTTTTGATGGAGAGTGTTGTAATTGTTTTCTTTTCTTTTTTATGATGGAATATGTAAATGTATTTTGTGCATTTTGTTTATGTGGCCCTCTTCGGAGTGCCAAAACATAATAAATAATTGAATTGAGTAGTGAATTAATTTTATTAAGTAATGTTTTTTCATTAGTATGTAGGGTGGTGATTAGTTCGTTGGTGAAATCTAGCCCTAGGTATATGATGCATCCCTGTTGCCAAGTCAATCCGGACGTCCCTAGTATGTCTTTGTTACCTTATTGATTAAGAAGTTTAACTTCCGATGTATCTTTATTTAGGAAATACCCAGAGACCTCAGAGAAATGATGTATTGATGACATTAGCGCTGGTATGGCGGAAGGGGCATTTTTGGTAATGATCAGTATATCGTCGGCATATGTGGCTAGTTTGATTGTGAAGTCGCCAAATGTGATACCTGTGATTTCCTGGTTCTCTCTTAGATGTTGGAGGAAGGGTTCTAGCATCAGGAGGTAAAGAGGTGGTGAAAGGGGGCAGCCTTGCCTGGTGCCTTGTTTTAGATTGAATGAAAAGGAAATAATACCTCCAGCTCTGACCCTAGCGCACGGTTTGTGTTATAGGGCCATAATCATCCGAATAAGGCTGTCGCCTAAGTTGATTCTCTCCACGACCACGCGCAAGTTTCTCCAGTCGACTATATCTAGCACTTTTTCCACATCTAAACTGATAGCTACTGTGGGGGAATTCACTATTTTAGCTTTCTCTCTAGCATGACACAGTAGTCTAGAATTATCACTAGATGATCTGTGTTTTAAAAAGCCTACCTGTGAGGGATGAATATGTTTTGAGATGTGTTTTTGTATGCATCCAGAAAGGATTGATGCAAAGATCTTACATTCAAGGTTTATCAGTGAGATTGGTCTGTAATTCTTTGGTAGGAGTGGGTCTTTTCCTTCTTTGGGTTACACCGTTATGATGGCTTTGGCTGGGGAACCTGTAATCTGGCAGGTTTTAGTAAAGTGTGTGTATAGTCTCAAGAGGGGAGCTGGTAGGGAAGAGGAGAATGTCTTGACGAATTTGGCGTTGAAACCGTCTGGCCTGCCGTTTTACCAATTTGAAGTTTTTTGACAGAATCTATTACCTCATTTTCGGTAATCGGACCATTGATGGAAAGTTTTTCTTCCTCTGTTAATGAGGGGTGCTTGGCACCATCCAGATACTTCTTGCAGTTTGAGTAGTTAACCTCGATATTCTGTTTGTATAGTTTCTGGTAAAAGTCTTTAAAAATGTCAGCTATTTTGTTGAGGTTGATGGTAATCTTCCCTTCCTTGTCTTTCATTGCATTAATGGCATGCTTTTGAAGGTTGAATCTTAGGTATGAGGCTAGGGTTTTACCGGCTGTGTTTGACTCACATAGTTTAATACTCTTCTGTTTGTTAACCCGGATGCCCATGCGGTTACTAATAATTTTGTTATAGTAGTTTTTCCAATTCAAGAATTTATTTTTCTAAATCTGTGAGTTTTGAGTTGACTTCTTTGTTCATTTTGGTTCTTATGTTAAGAATTTCCCCCTTTGTTTCCTTTTAGGCTTCCCACCTTATAAGGTCAGATGATTGTTTTCTTTATTTTCAGAGAGGAGGTTTTCGATTGACTCTTCAATAATCTGTGTCTTGCTTTGGGAAGATAGGATCTTATTATTAAACCGCCAGAGGGGTTGGTTTTGTTAGGTGTGGGGTCAGTAATAGATAGAGTGATGCAGGAATGGTCCGATATCACTCTTGGTTCTGTTGTGATTTGATCAACTTTATTCAAGACGTTACCCGATACCAGAATGCAGTCTATGCGTGAGTATGAGTTATGGGGAAGAGAGTAGAATGTGCAGTTCCTTTCCCTAGGGTTCTGAATTCTCCAAGTGTCAACCAGATAACATTTTGTGCACAGTTTCTTGCTTGTCTTGTGCGATTTAGTCAGGTGAAATGGGAAATGAGAGTTCTTGTCTAATTGAGGGTCTAGAGGTAGGTTAAAGTCACCGGCTAGTATGATCGTGGCTGAGTCTGGTAAATTTTCAAGTTATGTATAAATATCCTCCCAAAATAGTGGGTCATCTTTAGTGGGTGCATATATGTTAACCACAAAGAATTCAATGTTGTCTTTCGATTATTTTGCGATACACCACCTCCCTTGTGTATTAGAGAGACTTGTTAATAAAGTGATCCTGGAGTTTTTAGTGATTAAGGTAAGGACCATGTTTTTCCTACCATGGCTGCTGAGCATGCCGAATCTGCGAACTGAGGGTTCCTAATGTTCAATTCTTGTGTTGCATCAAGTTTGGTCTCCTGTAGAAGAATCGCATCCTCTTTTTGTTTAAGTAGTCAAAGATTTTTCTTTTCTTGATGGGGTGGTTGATTCCTTTCAGATTTAGGGAAACTATTTCAATGGTTTGGGTTATGCCAACCATCAATATAGTTAAGACATTCTTTTATTCCTGACTTCACCTGTTTGGAGAGTATCATCTGCCTAAAGCTAACCGGGTTCAGTGAAAATGCATATGTGTTAGATGCTTTAGTGTGTCTCTTTTCTCTGACTAGATTACTGAAAAATAATACATAAAGTGCACAACTCAAAGAGCAAGTGAGCGAAAAAACAGTACAGTACAAATAGGAGGAAACCCACACCCTGTAGTCTCCCCCTCCCCCTAAGGTAGCCAACGGGCATGGTGATAGGAGGAAGAACTGCTCCTCCAGGGGTACAAACTTGAAACTTTGTATGCAATAGAGCACAAGATACAAATAAATATTGGAATTTAATTAGTGCTTATTTGTTGCCTTTTAAATGTAGTAACTTCTAAAACATGTGAAACATGTAAAGCTAGCCTATTTTCTCAGATGTATAGTAAAATAAATAGTGTTGTATCTGAGAAAAATCACTAAAAACTTCCGGGTGGATGATCAACTCTTCGTGTGTTGTGTGGGCGCCAAGAAAGGTCAGGCAGTGCACAAACGTACTATCTCTCGATGGGTCGTCCTATGTATTAAGATCTGTTCTTCTTTGACTAAAAAGGAACCTCCATTTGCACTGCATGCCCACTCTACCAGTGCGACGGCAGCGACTACTGCTTTGACATATGGAGTTCCGCTGGTTGACATCTGCCAGACAGCCACGTGGGCATCCCTGCACACGTTTACTAAGCACTACAGTCTGGAAGTCCGTAGAGACAGCTTTTTCGGCTGTTCTGTTCTGCAAGACTTCCTGGTGTGAGCTTAGTTCGCAGACCCACCTCCAGGGTTGGTATTGCTGGGGTATCTATTCTAAGGTAAGGAATCTATATCTAATAGTCTCTTTCAGATGAACAAGTTACTTACCTTCGGTAACAATGTATCTGTAAGAGACATATATTAGTTATAGATAGGGCTTCCGGTTTTATGGTATTTATATTTATGTCATTTCCATCTGTATTTATCCATATTTATTTTTTGCTAATTGTCCCTGTATTTATCCATATTTATTTTAGGTTTGTGAAAAGATAAAGCTGAAATGTGTATATTTCGGCATTTATTTAACCAGTTAATGTGCACTCGTGCCTGAACTGTTGACTGGTTTCAATGATATATACACACTCAGATGGTAAAATGTGGATTTGTAAGAATATGTGTACATTTTAGTATCAAGGTTGTGCAAATCTACTGCTGTTTAAGGCTCGTTACTAAAATCCCCATATTTTATTAATCCTCACAGCTATTGGCCTGGCAGTCAAGACTGACAGCATTTTGAGTCACTCAAAAACAACCCAATTTCCGCTTTTATCCAGATTAAAAAATAAATACAGACAGGAAAATAAATGGTTTTCTGTCTGTATTTATCTGTAAAAATCGGTTAAAACGGAAAACAAGGAGCCTTAGTTATTGAGTCCTTACTGCCCCACCCATCCTACGAACTGACTTCAAATGTAAATGTACAGATATTTATATAGCGCAAATCACCAACCGGTCTCTAAGCACTTGCTTAGGGAACCCGTCCTGGTATTCCCCTGTGAGATAACCCAGCAGGGCATCCACAAGGTGAAAGCCAGGCATCCCGCCGCGAGGGGCCATTGTGGAGATTAAGCAAGCTATTGCCCAGAGTTGCAGAGTGTGAACCCATGAATCGAGTATGCACTGGAGCGAGAATTATCGAGTCCATGGACAATTTATGGACTCAAGACCCAGCCGAGCCGGGAATTGAACCCTGGTCCCAGGCTGACCTCTGCTTCCAGGTCTGCCTACTCTAACCAGTGAGCCACACTTCTCCACAGGGATAGGGACTCCCTTACGGGGCCCTAGTTTTGTGCACCAGTGGTCAGTGTCTTGTATCGCGCTGCGCTTCTGGCGTGGAAAGTCGTGTCAGAACTGATGTCAGCGCGTAGGGGTGGCATCTAAGTAGACACTGCTACGTCATCCCGGCAACCACGAAGCTGACGACGGACCGTCGCCACCTACCGATGCGTAGGGGTACTGCTAAGAAAAAAATGTCTCCTGATACAGTCTGACGCCTGGGGGTAATTTTAAGGTAAGGAATCTATAACTAATATATGTCTCTTACAGATACATCGTTACCAAAGGTAAGTAACTTGTTCTATAGGCCCGGAAGGCTATTGTTGTGGCTATTGTGCCAGGAACAGCTTCGACATCCCATACATGCTATACACATAGCAGCAGGGCACACAGTATATACACAGCATGAGATCCATGCAGAGATGACAAAACATTACACTGCCCTCTACAAGACCGCTGCCCAACACAACCAGGAACGTGTGAATACCTTTCTGGACTCACTGTACCTACCCGTCATAACACCAGAGCAGCGCAAAACGCTGGATGCCCCGATTGGCCCAGATGAGATTGGAGAAGCCATAGCGGAATTGGTGACAGTTAAAACCCCTAGCCCCCATGATCTACCCGCAGAATATTATAAAGCGTACACAGTATCACTGACCCTCCACCTCCATGCTCTGCATACTGCTGCCTTAGAAGAAGCCGCTCTCCCC
The DNA here is from genome assembly GCF_964204655.1 of Triturus cristatus. Lineage (NCBI taxonomy): Eukaryota > Metazoa > Chordata > Amphibia > Caudata > Salamandridae > Triturus > Triturus cristatus. The sequence goes on from NC_140591.1 coordinate 700,279,893, forward strand.
AGGTCATTAAATAAGGCTCGTTTGGTCTCGCTCCCTAAACCCAATAGGGATCCAGCGGAACTGGGTTCATATCGTCCCCCAGGCTTATTAAATACAGACTGCAAAATATTAGTGAAGCTACTGGCGGACTGGTTGGCACCCTGGTCCCATCCCTAGTTCACACTGACCAGAATGGGTTTGTCCCAGCCCGCAGTACCTCATTGACTCTGCGATGCTTTTTTAGGGTGGCCAAGTACTCAGTGGACCGATGGCCCTGTACAGGCTGTCTAATACTAGACCTGGAGAAGGCCTTTGACCCCTAGAATGGAGCTATCCGTTCACTGTGCTACCACGTTACCGGCTTGGGGGTGCTTTTCTCAACATGGTCATGCTTTTATATAAAGAATCGACGATGACAGTCCAGACAGAACCTTACATCACGGCCCCAATTAAAGTGAAGCGGGGGGCCAGACAGGGATTCCCGTTATCCTCACTACTGCTCTTGCTAGTTATTGAGCCACTGGCGGCAGCCATTCGGACGCGAGGAATGGAATGGGGAATCCCACGGGGGGATGGTGTGCATGCAGTCTTGCTATATGCAGACGACCGTCTTATATATATATATCAAAGACGTGCAGTCAATTCCGCTATCGTAACATGCACCCTGGGAGAGATTTCCACTCTGTCAGGGTTGAAGGTAAATGCATCAAAGTTGTGTCTTTACTCTTCAACAAAACATGCCCAGATACACACTCAATAACGTTCACATAGAGTGGCAGACAGACATATTTTGGTACCTTGGGGGCAGAATATTCCATCAACAAGAAGCCCTATTTGACGGCAACCTGGGTAAAGCGCTGGCGTCAATCCGCTCCAAGATGTTGTTCTGGGGCAGACTCCCTTTGACAGTCACAGGCCGTGTGGCCTTAGTTATAATGGTAGTTTTACCGCGATCCTTGTACTACTTCACTAAACTGCCCTTGTACATACCACCATTTTTCCGAACCCTTGAAGGAGTGGTAACTGTTGTCATTTGGGGAACCTCCCATAACAGAGTAGCCCTTCGGAAACTGTACCTGCCAACAAATAAAGGAGGACTCGCATTCCCCGACCTAGAGCAATATTATCTTGCTGTGCAACTACAGTGGGTGGCCAGGTGGCTCTCTGAGCTTCAACTACCCGGCACAGCAGCGATCTCCCCACCCTGGTCCCTTTGCACCCTTTGCATTTTGTATCACCCATGTAACAAGAATAAAATGCCAACTCCACTGCTGCTTAAGGTAGCATATCTATGTTACTGCAGGTGCTTATACATCATGAGGGGCACAAAACCATACGCACCTGCGCTACCGCTGCTAGGTTCCCCAGAGGTTCCACAACTGTCACAGCACAGAAGCTATGATATTGGGTGGAAGGGAGGATTCATGATCTTAAAACCTGGCTCTTCTCTCAGTAATTAGTTCAGTTTACTTAGTCTACAGTAGTGGACATGCCTGTGCTGGGCAACCCTGCCAAGGGTAGCTGTGCGCAATATAAATTAAATTTAATAATAATAAAAATAATGACATCGGAGACTTATATCATGAAGGTGCCCTGATACCATTTGCCTCTCTGGTAGAAGGGGATGGGCTCCAACCAGGACAATTTCTATCACACCGTGCAATCATAGCACTGAACAAACACTGGGTTAAAATGACTGAAGAACCCCCAACATACTTAATGATTCAATATCTACATGTTATGGGACAGGGCCGTCACCTCACAAAATGGTTTGCACCTCTCTCAGACATCACACAGCGACAACACTGACACCCTGGCAACTGATTTGGGAGAGAGACATTCATCATCCCTTCACGGACTCTGAGTGGACCACTGTATTAGAGGGCCCTAATAGCGTACCGTGCAACATGCGCTTACGACTAATACAATAGTACAGAACACAGAAAGCATATCTTACCCCAGCTAAAATGAATAAATCCTTCAACCGTGCTGACACTGGATGCAAGGGGTGCCATTCCATAGACACGGATCTGCTACACATGCTGCAAAGCTGCCCACACCTTGGGGAATACTGGAGAACAGTGGCTGAGGCCCTGGCCCGCTGCACAGAGTGTACAATACCCCTGCAGTGGGCAGGATGTATCCTACACATTTATCATAGAAACAAGGGACAAAAAGTGACCTCTTGCTTTGTTGCTCTGGGGTTAGTAGTAGCGAAACTGTTGATTACTTAAAGATGGAGGTCCCCTGACCCCCCCACAGCACTGGCTTGGAAACGCTCCTTGCAGATATGGGCCAAAGGGGAGCGTGTTGCACTACACAGGGAAGATGCGCTAGGCCTGCGTAAAACCCCAATCGCAACACACTGGAACACGAATTTATGTGACCTGCAGTGACAAGATGACAACATTGATGGCACACCGACATCCATACCCATCGCACTACGCAAATGGATGGTACAATTTAATATCCAAGGTTTAGAATAAAGGAAACGCCAGTAGAGTCACAGCTAGATAGTAACTACTGTGGAGATGGCAAAGGGTGCATGCAGATCAAGGCGAAGAGACAAATATGCGTCTACTGCAGCAGAGAATGGGAAGGGTTGCTCCAGTTTAATGTTTTCAAAAACGTGTCATGGTCCTAGTTATGTTTAAGTTGTCCCCAGCATTATTGCTCACCTCCCAAGTTAGCAGATTGATCTGCAGTTCACACTCCCAACAATCAGTATGGATGAGATTGCACAAGCTGAGGTACTGCTAAATTTTCATTCTCATGGTAATATAACAAAGAACTTGGCAAAAGAAGCTGAAATATGAAAAGACATCTTTATTAAACTCAAATGAGTGAGACTACGTCACACAGAAGCCTTAGCAACTGAACGAGGCAGTCTCTAGAACAAAAACCAGTCTTCTCTTTTATACACAATATTACGCTTTGGGCAACACCGCCCCTGTTTTACAAGTGGTCATTCACATGTTTTCGCTTCAAAGAAAAAGCAGAGTCATGATGACAATCCCACATTTCAGTTCGTTCAGCCCACAATCATTTAACCCAGCAAGGCTCAGAACCCTCATCAGATATCAGCAGACCCCAATAAAACGGGCACCTCCTGCTCGTAAAACAAGCCATAAAGTAGGAAACAGAGTCAGATGTGAAAAAGATTAGTCAGGGTTCGTGTGGGATGAAAGACTTTATGATGTGTCAAGCACTGATGCTAATCCCATTTGGCCGCAGTAAAAGGAACCGGCTGGACATGAATGACCTCGGGCATTGGAGTCAGTTTGCACAGGTCACAAAGAAGTCATCAGAAGGTGTACGTGTCTTTTAGGCCTAGGCAAGGCCTTAGTGCACAGCCTATGTGAGGGCAACCACAAAATGGCTACCGCTCTAAAATGGAACCCGAGGGTACGATATATAGTATCATATACAAGGTGAATTCATCGATGAAACGTAATGAAAACACTCGTACATATCGCATTTGCCATTTGCGGTTTGTTGACACCAAAATTGGCATGGTGGGGCCATGCCTCCAATGTGGTTCCGAATTTTACAGTACCACAGACCCTCCTTTTGCCCTTACATAGGCAATAACTATACTCATACTAATCTGAATCCAGGTCTATATTCATCAGATCATCAGGATGTTGCTGGAGCATAATCCTATTACTTAGCAACTCTCTCGGGACACGTTTCCTTACACATGTAGTGGCACAAAGGCCACATATGGCAGGACAAAATAAGGAATACCTCTATCTGTAGTAGGTGGCATAAGATCACACACCCAACAATTAGTGATGTTCACTACTAACTAGTGTTGATGCAGAAGCTGTACAAAAGGATTGCTTACAAATTCTGATCTTCTAACCTGCTCATGTTCAGGAAAAGGGTGAAAAGAGTGCAAAGAAACAGTAGTAGGAAAAGACATAGGTTGGGAAGCGGGTGCAGAAGTCAATTGAGTAGAGAAAAACAATCCCACCCATAAATGACAACGTCATGTTTAAAAAGACACTAGAAAACACGTTATTAAGAACATATAGACAACGGGAGAAAGTAGTGACCACTATTACAAATGAAATAATAATTTTTCACAACCCTAAGCAAAAAGCAAATCCTAAAATTATCTAGTAACATTTTTAGGGCTCCTATGCATTTCAGTAATTTTTGTATGCTCATGTGAAACAGTGGTGACCCTCATCAATGCTCTGAGGTGAAAAGGGGAACTCTTTCCACAGAAAATGGACTTTATTCTGCTTTTACTAAACAGAATAGTACTTTAAAACAATGCCAGCAAAACAATCAGTTTCCTAACACCTAGTCTATACAATCACACGGAAACTTCTTGAGAAACCAACTATGCCCAGAGTCCGTTCAAAAAGCCTCTCTGGCAGGCTTCTATTGTCCATCAAATCTTCTTTTGTTGTTTTCTTTCACATGGGCCTCTTCATTCAAGCCTTTCATGAGAAAAGTACTGCTTAGTTGGAGTGCCCTCCTGGCAAACACCCAAGGCAGTGCACCAGTGTCTCTCCTCTGCGGCAGACACTACAAATAATATGCTCTTCATTGGTCATGGGCACAGATCATCTTGTGCAGACCCGGGACCATTCTCAGGCTCCAACACTCATCATTCGGTGTCAGAGGACGCTCAGGCTGCTCTTTCATGGGCACCAGAATGTAGTGCCTTTTGTCAATCTTGGATCCGCCGGTGCACTGCACTTCCATTGGAGCAAAGGAAAAAGAGGGGGGGGTGTGGCCAAAAACTCAGGCCAAGGGGCTCAAGGGACTGCACACTGTCAGAGGTTACCAGCACATGAAAGGCGCTCTTTTGCACTGAAATTCTGGTTCTGTGGCAAAACCAGCTCCTCCTTCTTTTCTGATGTTGAACGCCTTCTGATGAAGCAAGTGCGATGCTTTAAACAGTTCGTTGTATAACAAGGGGACTGCAAACAGGTGGCATGTGATCTTCAAAGGAGTGTCCACACGCCATGGGACAATTTTGGTCTAGAATACACTGTCATTCTCAAAAAGCAATACAAATATAAAGGCAGTAGGCAAAACAGTGTCTCTAAGCTTTTCATTTGGGTTTCCGTGTGAGAGCCTCTATCATTAAGGGTAGATAACTACACGAGAATTCTATCTAAATGGATGTCTTCACATATGGTGGCATTGTCTAATGGGGCAAACAAATTTTTTCTCAATGATTACATCTAGGTGTTCCTAAATTCCTTATCTAGAACATCTCAATAGAGGAATCACATGGTACAGATTATCATGGGCATGTAGAAAACTTTCACATCAGGTGCACTATGCAATACACAGGCTAATAGTCAAATATGCAAACAAAAGACAAGAACTAGAGGGTCCTGATATTTGCATGATTAGAACACATCTGATCCCACCAAAAATTAGAGCAGCAGGAACAGAAGGGAACTGAAAACCAAATTAAAATAGACATTGATAATTCGTCATGTTCAAAAAGGTAAACATAAGATATCTCCTATTGAGATGGAAAACTTGTCTGAGTCAGTTAACCAGTCTATCGCTACCCTGACAGTCAGACTGGAAAACATTGAAGCAGGCCTAAGGAAAATTCTTGAAAACCAGTCCGGTCATACAAAAGGGAATTATACATAACATGGGGGTCTTTGGTGCATCACTGCAGTCTGGAAGTGTGCACCTGAACAATAGACCTACAATAATAAATGGGCTGACTGGTGAAAGGAATACGGAAAAGGGAATTGGAACTAGGACACAACTAAAATCCACAATAACTAAGCATGATGCGACATCGGTCAGGGGTGAAGCAACAAAAGAAAAAAAATCTATAGTAAGAACAAGAATTTTACTTGGGTGATAGTCAGGCATGTGACACAACACCAAGAGTACGGGTGATACACAAAAGGCCAAAGATACACAAATTTTAACTCTACCGCTGGCGACTACACCATATACGGTAATCCTAGGTAATGTTCCAGTTCCTTCTTCAGGGAAAAATGAAAACCTGTTTTTTGTTTTAAGGAACAAAAGCCATATGCTACTTAGGAAACAGAACATCATTAACTAATGTAATATAGAAATTAGGCCACCTTGAGTCACAGATCTATAATTTCATCCTTAGGTCCAATCAAGGATACATAAATGTAGGGCTGCCTGTTCCTTTAAGGGAAGGGGCAGTAAAGTAACACTTTGATCCTGTATATCTCTTTTTATTTTCCTTCAATAACATTATAGCCAAATAGACATGCACTGGTGAAGTGTTGTCTCTCATGTTCACAGCATGAAATATCATTATCTGTGGAATTTAGTAACCAGAACAAGTTCAACCAACTGTTGCGTAGCGATGGGCATCGTCATGACCATCCCCTCACAACACAGGTAAACTTGTAATAGTATCAAAAGCAGCAACATAAAAAACAAAAACATGCATTAAAAAAAAAATAATAATAAACGCACACAATGTCAAGCCATCAGATATACTTGCTGTATATCAAGCACAAAAAGCATAGAAAAAACAAATAGCATATGTGAATAAGCGGTGACGCACAACACCATGTCATGTACTTTATGCACTGTAAACCTGCAGCCCAAAACCCAATATTTGGGCCTGTTTAATTTGTCAGGTTTAAAATCCTTACCCTCCTTTTGACAGTAGATCACCAGGCAATGGAAATCTGCTGTCAAATATAACTTTACTGTTTCTCTTCTAACATACAGGACCAGCAAGAACAATTCATGATAGGACCAAATACACAAAAATAAATTTCCATTACTTAACTGTTACCCTCTTGTCAGTTACCTCGCAACATCAAGCCACCGTAGTTTTACCTTTCTAAAAGTAAAAATTGTTACACTGACACTTCATATTAATTTGGCACCTACATTTTCCACTGTGAAAAATAAGTCTTAATTGGCAATTCGTTCTCACTTAGGCATGTAGCCTTCAAAATTTTAGAAAAGGGCTGCATCTTATTTTCTGTCTAAGACTTAATGCAACACTTCGTTTCCTGTCAAATAAAAGCAATTAGCAGGCATCATTTTATTTTTTTAGAGCGAGACACAAATGTATCAGTCCTGCAAAGCATTTAACATGATGTTTGGACTTTCAAAGAAACCCTTTTTCTATATTTTCCCTTTGGAATTAAGTTCTTTAGTTTTATTGATGTTCTTATGGAGAAACCAGAAACCCCACCTTTAGAGGCCCGTTTAGCAAGGTCATTCTGCATTCCACAGAGACAAGGCCCTAATTTAAAAGGTCATAAATGTCAAGGTGACAGCCTACTCCATTGTTTACAGGAGAACTAAAGATAGCATCTCAGCAGACTTGAGCCAGCCTCTGCAGCTCTCCTAGCCCCCAGCTTCTGCCACTCTGAATTTGTCAAAGCCAGAAGGCCTTCCTGATTTCTCCATTTTGCAATAATTTACTCTATTTTGAATAATAATTTCTCCTTTTTAGGCGCTAAAAAAATTATCTCTACTCCCAGTTTATTAAACTACATTTACTGTGAATAATTCACAAAACTTAATAACCCACATACCAGTTTTTAGAATAAATGCTTGTTGCAATCCTATGCAATGGTACACATTTCATCAACCTTAAATGAATGAACGTCTCAGTAGGCCCAGCTGAAGTTAGAACCTTCAACCCTGATATTAAAACAAGCCTTTGTACTGGCACATTGACTCATTGAATCATAAGAAGGCACACCCTGTAAATATATATCAAACCTAAATGTATGCATTTACTGAAGCCTGAGACATTTAAAAAAAAAAAAAAAAAAAGTTCTCTGAATGTAAGAAAATGCAGTTTAAACAGTGCTTTTACCCAAATTCGACTTTGATATTTTAGGCATTAAAAAACGAATATCCTACAATTTTCTTGCATAATATGCATTACCAGAATGTCTATTACATAACCCATGAGTCAGGCATTGGAAAAAATAACTTATACTTTATAAAAATGAGCTTGTTTGCGCCTGCGCCAAGGGAAAATTGTACACACGAGTGCTTGTCATTTTAGAGATGCAACACAACTTAAATCAAATTTTACTGCTAGGAGGTCATAGTATAAGCTTTATAAATATTAAAAAAGCACTTATTTTTTTTAAAATATTTTTTCCATGTTAAATAATTTTCTTTAAAAAACAACCAATTATTCGTTTTTGTGATAATTCCACATATAAAAGCAAGCTGTATCCCTTGCCTATCATTTTGGACACATTAACTCACAAGCCTAAGCGCATAAGCTTAACTTGAAACGCGTCACATTTTTGCGCCACTTTCATTTAAAAGGACCATTATGCAAAATTCCACCCGTGTTTAACTGGGAAAGTTCTGGCTGAATGAACATTCCTATCAATTATACTGCAGCTGAAAAGTTTGCCTGTGAACATCTAATACAATGCATCTAAGAAAAACGCTGTAAATTTATTTATTTTTGCAAAAATAGATAATTTCGTTTTTGGGGCCTTATTTATATCTATTGAATGTGTTTTCTAATTTTATCCTTTAAGCATTTAACCGCAGTTTGGTATATGTGCACAATTGCTCATTCTATAAATTAAGGAGCAACATATAGCTATTATAGCACATCACACGGTTCGTTTCTGGATTTTTCCCAAGTTTCTACTTAATATTAATTAACCAACATTTTACTTAACAGACTGAAAACATCGAGAAGACCCACAAACACACATTGAGCTCATTTCAGACATAAACAGAAAGGGGTCAAACACTCAGGACACAAAACTACAGCGCGCTCTTGCATTTTCGTGAGTAGCGCCATCGCTATTTACTTACAGAAGTTGCACTAATGGGAAAACCACATAGACATTTAAACACACATTTGACCCACAAATCAATACTCAGGACAGAAATAAAGAACAGCTCACAGACTGTACTTGAACCAAACCATTTGCAAATACTAGTTATAAGTCATATTTACAAGAAACGCTTCTCAATAGTGTTCCAAAAGACTGCATAAACAGCCCAACAGACTGATGTATCTCCAAGAAGTAGTGAATGCGCTCAATTCACTAGCTTTGGCTAGCAGAACACCAAACAAAATCGTTCTGCATATCTTCATTCATAAAACTGCGCAGAACAAAGGATCCTTGTTTTGTATTATGTCATATTTTAATTCCCTGGGGATACAAAATCACCAAGGAAGAAATATGTTTTTAAATCTAACCGATTTTAGATATTTCCCGCTAGGGGGGGGGGGCGGCTAATTTACTTCACATCAAACTATGGTACCTTCCAAAAAAGCAACACATTTTTCCATGTGAGCTTACAAACAGGCATGCCAAAAATACTGCGGAAAACGCAAGTATTATAATGAAAATGGTGCTTAAGGTACTTTTCGTACGTGCACCGTTCAACAAATTGCAATTCGCATATCCAAACCTATACAAACCAAAAGTTGGCCAACACAAATTTCAAAGTTCCAAAGCTAAATTTCCAAATTTGCTAAGATCAGGCATCTTGTAGCTCACTAATCTAGCTTCAAACTGTAAGGGGTTATCTCTACCAATACACTCGCAAATATACGAGACCCTTGGCTATGGTAATTGCAATGACCAAATCAAAAACCAAGAAACCAACCCCTCGGCTTTGGTAATTGCGATAACCAACTCAAAGACCCAAAGAACCAAAGGACTGGGAGCGACCCACTTATACTTAACTCTTACTTTTACTAATCCAAATTCTAACTGTCAAGTTCTACATGACCTAACGGTCTTTTATAATACGCACGCCAAAAAGGGTTCTCAGTCAGGAGTGACATCATGTGGAGGATCAAAATCAGGAAGATCAGAAATATACTGGGCTGCATAATCAAAGAATCTCCAGAATCCCTGCGCACAGAGTACCTTCTTGTTCTGTCCTCCTCAGTAGATTTCAGTCTCCTGACAAGATCACTCCCGCAGAAAGTCACTTCACTGATGAGCCGCCGTTGTTGGGCGCCATTTGAGGTACTGCTAAATTTTCATTCTCATGGTAATATAACAAAGAACTTGGCAAAAGAAGCTGAAATATGAAAAGACATCTTTATTAAACTCAAATGAGTGAGACTACGTCACACAGAAGCCTTAGCAACTGAACGAGGCAGTCTCTAGAACAAAAACCAGTCTTCTCTTTTATACAGAATATTACGCTTTGGGCAACACCGCCCCTGTTTTACAAGTGGTCATTCACATGTTTTCGCTTCAAAGAAAAAGCAGAGTCATGATGACAATCCCACATTTCAGTTCGTTTAGCCCACAATCATTTAACCCAGCAAGGCTCAGAACCCGATATCAGCAGACCCCAATAAAACGGGCACCTCCTGCTCGTAAAACAAGCCATAAAGTAGGAAACAGAGTCAGATGTGAAAAAGATTAGTCAGGGTTCGTGTGGGATGAAAGACTTTATGATGTGTCAAGCACTGATGCTAATCCCATTTGGCCGCAGTAAAAGGAACCGGCCGGACATGCAGGGACATCTTAAGGATTTTGGGGGCCCTGGGCCAAACATATTTTGGGGGCCCCTGTTCAGAACAGCTTTGAATTTATGATCCAATTTGAGCCCCTGTTTCCCACGCAGTTTCCGCTTCCTCAGCTGCATTAGCGATCCAGTTTGCATCATAGGCATTAGCCTATATATTCCTGATGCAAACAGACGCGTGCAGCTGACAGCAGTAGTATTTAGTGTTTCCTGCCCTGCTACTAGGTTTTTAATAGTTTTTAAATTGTATATTGTGGCTGAATTACTCTGTGCTTTTTAACAATTTCCTCTACCTACGCGCACTTGCACTTTACTTGATTCTGCTTGCCTGCACCTCCTTAGCTGCTCCGATTCGCATCTCGCTTTTTCTCCAGTCCTGGTCCGCCGTGGCTGATACGCCGATTGTGCGGAGGGCTGGGGCTACTATCGGGCTCCTCCCTTCCGCCCACGTAGTTTCCGCTTCCTCAGCTGCATTAGCGGTCCAGTTTCATCAAAGGCATTAGCCTGTATATTCCCGATGCAAACGGACGCGTGCCTTCGGCGCGCCGCTGGCGTGCCAAAGGCAAGGCCCTCTGCGCCCGTCAGCATCCCGGAGGCGTCTGGCTCTGGCCATGCTGCCCAGTTCCCCTCCGGTGAGTTTCTTCCACTACATTACAATAGGGAAAAACCGCTTAGCCTTAGGCGGCTACCATTATGTCAGTGTACAGCTGCTGATCCGAGCTTGGAGGTAGACTTTTGATTTAATAAGTGCAACTGGTCTCTCCTCCAGCCTAGGAAACTCGCACCCAAGATCCTCCCACGCAACAATAAGTGTAAAAACAATAAGAAAACAGAGGACTTAAAGGCCACCCTTTTAAATTGTCGTTCTATGCAAATGCATGAACCACACATTTATGACCTACTTTTAGACGAACAGCCTGATCTTTTATTTCTCACTGAGACCTGGCTGTCTTTAGCCTCCAACCCTACTATCACTTTGGCCATCCCTACGGGTTACATAACCCTTAGGAGAGACCGACAAAGTCGGAAGGGGGCCGGTGTCACCATAATTTACAATTAAAAACTAGACTGCTCTCCCATACCAATGGAAAACATCGAGGGTGCAGAGTCCTTAGGCTTCTGCTGTACCTTATCCCACCATCATAGCATAGCTGTTTTTATGATTTATAGACCTCTCGGTGCAATTGGAAATGTTATTACTACACTTAATACAGCCACCACCTCCCTGGCCTTAAAATACAACAACTGCCTTATTCTGGGAGATTTCAATATGTATATGGACAATGGAAAAGACCCTCAAACAATTTCCTTGTTTGGGACGCTGCAGGCCTGCAACATGTTTCCATCTATTTCTTCGGCCACCCATGAGAAGGGCCATACCCTAGACCTAATCTTTCACAACTTTGACATAGAAGCAAGCCTACCTCTTCCCATTACCTGGTCTGACCACCTCCTATTAAAATGTGTCATTCCCAACTCTGCCACAGCCCCTCGGGCTAACACAGGGCAGAAGGTCCCTAATTACAGGACGTTCCATAAAATATCCATCCCGATGTTAGCAGATGCCCTCGGTTGTTCCTCACCGGAGCTGTCTGGCTGCCCCGACTCGGACACCCTCTCAATAGATTCATGGCTCCTTACCAACATTGGTACAGTGGTACCGGTTGTTTCCCGCTCCTCAAAGAGGTCGGCCTCACCAGCTCCATGGTTTAACGGTTCCCTCAGATCTAGCAAAAGAAATTGTAGAAAAATGGAACGGAAATGGCATAACTCCTATCTACCTGAGGACAGGAAGGTGTATAAAGACACCTTAAAAGCTCATTACATTGTTGTGAAGGTGACCAAAAAAAACTTATTTAAAACCAAAATAGAAAATGCCCAAAATAAGAGTAAGGAAATCTTTAGCATAGTTAAATCCTTTACCGTCCCGAAAGCAGGCACAAAGGAAGGGCCATGTACGGAAGAATGGTCTAAGCAAATAGCTCAATTCTTCCACAAAAAGAGCTCCGTGATCCAACAAGCCTTCAGTAACATTTCAGAGGAAGAACTGACCTTCTACCTTAGCTCCAATAGCAAATTTCACCTCTTGGTCCTCCATCTTTACTAGTTTTCCCTGAGTTTTAGCTTGAAGAGTCACTGACCCTTCTCCAAACTATTAATTTTGGCTCTCCTACTGACCCATGTCCAGCGAATATCCTGAACCTATTAGCTCCCACCATATACCCCACGGTAAACCAGCTCTTTAATGCTTCCCTCTCCTCAGGCAACATGCCGAAATTATGGATTAATGCTAAGATTCTTCCACTGATAAAAAAGGCTAACGCCAAACTGACGGACCCTGCCAACTACAGGCCAATCTTCCTGCCCTCTCCAAAGTATTAGAAAAGCATGTAAACAAGACCGTCCAAAAACACATTGATGATGGGACGCTCCTTCATGAGTCCCAATCCGGTTTTAGGGCTAACTACAGTATGGAGTCCGCTCTCCTGGATGTGACTGAATTTCTCAAGGATAAGCTGGACCAGGTAGGCAAGGCTGTTCTGATAGTGCTCGATCTGTCGGCGGCCTTCGATACGGTCCCACATGAGAGGCTCCTGGAGAGACTTGCTAACATCGACCTGGGAGGGCGCCTTAACATGGATGTCATCCTTCTTAGCAAATAGATCTCAGGACATCTGGCTCCCACCTTTCTCATCCTCGGTTCCGGCCATGAATGTAGGTGTCGCTCAGGGCTCCATTCTCAGTCCTACCCTTTTTAATATATATCTATCCCCCCTTGCTTTTCTGGTAGAGGAAGAGAGCGTCAAAATTGGTTCCTATGCTGATGACACTCAGCTGATTTTTACATGTGAAAAAGGAACCGACTTTGACGGTGCAATGATTAGGTCTTGCCTCACAAAGTTTTTTAACTGGCTTAAGATCAACCAGCTGAAGTGCAATCCTGACAAAACTGAAGTAATCCAGAAATGCCTGACTGGAGCTCTTGGTGGCCAAAAGATCTGCTGCCCCCGCCCGCGGAAAAGGAGAAAGTCAAAAACGTAGGAATTGTCATAGACAAGACACTCTCCATGTGCTTTCCAATCCAAAATCTAACTGAAGCTTGCTTTGGCATACTCCGGATGCTAAAAAAATTCCTGCCACTGTTACCGCATGAAAGTAGAAAGATCGTGGTGCAGGCTCTGGTGACATCAAAGCTTGACTATGTCAACAGCGTGTACCTCGGTCTTCCCAAAGCCCTTATCCAGCGCCTACAAGTAGTACAAAACGTGACCAGAGCCATCCTGAGACCTAAACCCAGATCTAGTATGAACCCTATTCTTAAGTCTCTACACTGGCTCCGCATAAAAGAACGGATCAACTTCAAAGCGATGACCATCTTCTTTAAAGCTTTCCACAGCTAAGGAGCCGGCTACCTAAATAAGCACGTTAATCACTGCACAACAGCTAGACCCCTAAGATCTTCCAATGCCTACCTGGCCAGCGTGCCTAAAATATGCAGTGCCCGCACTGGAGGCAGATCCCTCTGCTTTGTAGGCGCAAAATTGTGGAATAGACTCCCTGAGTCTCTGAGACTAACCACAGACCTACACTCTTTCAGGAAGAACTTAAAAACCTGGCTTTTTAATAACTGATGGGTCTTTTACGCACGTTTTCCTCCCGCTGTCATGTGCCAAGACACTCTAGTCTGAGTGGCTGCGCGCTTTATTAAATACATTATTTCATTTAATTTCATTAGGTCCCTGACAATGCAAAGGAACACTCGTCCAAATTCTAAGGGCCTTATTTATGAGGCCTTGTTTCACTTTTATGCCGCCGGTGCGTCACTTTTTGTGACGCACCGGCAGCAAAAACAAGCATTGGCATAGCCAATAGGTCTCGCTTTTGGGACCTTATAAGTGTTTAGCCATGCAACAGTTGCATAACTAAACACTTATAAGGTCCCAAAAGCGAGACCTATTGGCTATGCCAAAGCTTGTTTTAACTTCTGCAATCTATTGAAGCCTCACAGAGGACATCAAAGCGGCCGTGCGGCCGCGAAGGTGATCGCGATCGTGATCAAACATCGAAGCGCCCGCGAAAGTGAAAGTGATCTCGGTAAAGCGCGACGCGCGCGCCCGCGCACATAGACTGTAGCTCTAGGCTGGCCTGGTAGCACTTTTTGGAGCCCTCACAAAATGTCTCGCCAGACCAGCGCATGCGCTGGGTCAGGCGAGACCTAAAAATGAGCCATGTTGCGCCCTATTTACAAAGTGACCCATCTAGGCAGATGCGTCACTTTGTAAAGCCCTGCACCACATTATACCTGTGCCATGTATAATGTATGCAGGGTGGGTGTTCCCCCGCAAAAAGCCTCGTAGAAGTGGCACATTGAAATCTATGAGAACTCAGTGCGCCACTTCTAGGAGGCCATTGCGTCAATATCTTACACCTGCCTCACAGCAGGTGTAAGACTGATGCAGGCCCTTTCACATGGGGCTTGCCCCATGTGAAAGGACACATTGCTGGACTTGCGTCTATTTTCAGACACACCCCAGCAATGCATCACTTTTGCGCCTACAGATACGCCAGAAATACTGACGTATCTGTAACTCCTTGTGACATGATGCAACATACAGTAAATATGACGCATCCGTCACGTCGCAAGGAGGGTGCACTAAGAAGTGACGCATCCCTGTTTTCACACAGCGATGCATCACTTCTCATAAATAAGGCCCTAAATGTGTTTACATCTAATATTCAGGGATAGGTATGTGTGTTTTCAATACTGTAACACAGCAGCAGCACACCAATATTACTGCAAATAATCTCTGTGACGTCCTCCCATTTCTTATGTGTTAGGCCTTGTTTTGATCTAAAAGAAACTTTTTTTCTGTATACTGCATGAAACATAAACACAACATTTCTCAGCAAAATGGCTGTACTAGACTATCACACATCAGGCACATAAAACATAAATTAAAGGAAAACTGTATTTAAAACAATACGTTTAAGAAATAATCAAGGTCATTAGGGCAAAACTCTGGAGAACGGAGCTGACTCTGTCAGGGGGCCCCCTGAAAGGCTGGGGCCCTGGGCCAGAGCCCACTTTGCCCATGCATTAAAACGTCTCTGCGGACATGAATGACCTCGGGCATTGGAGTCAGTTTGCACAGGTCACAAAGAAGTCATCAGAAGGTGTACGTGTCTTTTAGGCCTAGGCAAGGCCTTAGTGCACAGCCTATGTGAGGGCAACCACAAAATGGCTACCGCTCTAAAATGGAACCCGAGGGTACGATATATAGTATCATATACAAGGTGAATTCATCGATGAAACGTAATGAAAACACTCGTACATATCGCATTTGCCATTTGCGGTTTGTTGACACCAAAATCAGCATGGTGGGGCCATGCCTCCAATGTGGTTCCGAATTTTACAGTACCACAAAGCCACTCACTGTAAGACAAAGCGGCAAAGTGATTGATGTGTGCAATGTAATTTTTCCAATATTTATGAAAGTTATGTAAGAACTGAACCCATGTATGGTAAGAGAATAGCTGCAGCCCTAACCAGTAAAGAATTGCAATGTAAATGTCTGCTTTGTTTATTAAAATTAGTAAAATAGATTCAAACAAAAAAGATAGAATCATGGAATGTAAATTGTCTGCTGGATAAAGGCAAGTGGACAGCAATCCTTAGATTTTTGCATAGATTGGCTCCAGCAGGCCTCCTTCTACAGGAGATTGTTCTGCTTGGGGACAGATGTACCTTCTTGGCCCAATATGGCTTCAATCGGGGTGTCTCATGCTGGATTTACTGAGGTTCAAGAGGGGTAGATGCTGCAAAAAAGTTTCCCCTTAATGGTTATCAAAGTCATCTAGGATACAGTGGGTTGGTACACATTGGTATCGGGTTCCCTGTTTCAGAGACCACTGACTGTTCTCCACACATATGTCCCCCCCCTCCCCTTCGTTGCCGGTGGCCATGATGACAGAGCGGATGAGAATTATTGCAGCAGCCCCGGTAAAGAGGAAGGGGGTTTATAGTTGGGTGTGAATTTATCAACATTATGCACCTGCATATGAACACACAAGATGGGACGAGAGTGGGGTGACAAACGACCCAGGCATCTTGGGCCGACACTCTTGGTCTCAGCGATATATGGAGAATCCATAAACCAGTTGCACTGGAATATACACATTACTCTTATCCTCACTAATCACATTCATGGTTAGACTGCATTTTCCTCCCTTCCTTGGATAGCCTTAAGGTGTCAGGGGATAGGATTCACCCAAGGGTGTTGTCTAAACACTCACTTATTGAGATGGGGCCAGACTAACATTAGGCCTGCACGCAGAGTGGCTGAAGGATACTACGTTTCAGGACAATGTACGAGAAGGACTAGATTTCTACTTCAAGGTTAATTCCACCTGAGATCTTTCTCCTTTTATACTTTGGGAGGTCATGAAGGCGGTTCTTAGAAGGAAAATTATTGCATTTATAGCAGACAGAAAAAGAAAAAAGGAGGAGAAAATTCAGGCATTGGAAGGTAAACTCAGAAAGATAGAAAGTCTCTATGGGCAGACAAGGGAGTAATTTGACTTCTTGAGGAGGCCAGAGAGGCCCTTAAACAGAAGATGCTGCGAGGAGCTGTTGAGACCTAACAGAAATGCAAAATAGATTGTATGAATTTGGGGAGAAAACGGGACAGATGATTCACAGACTTGCAAACAAATCTCTTGAAGAGAAGTTTGTCCTTCAAGTATGCACAAAGGCAGGTAGGGTGACTCAGAATGTACCCAAAATAGCTGAAACCTTTGTTCAGTAGCACGATCATCTGCACCAAGCAATTCCACCGAGTCAGGCTAAATTACAGACCCCAGTAGTAGCATATCCAGTAGGGCTACTGCTCGGCATGGAGGGCAAGGCAGACCTGAATAGCCCTTTGACAGCGGAAGAGCTCCTGACCACCCTATATGATTTGCAACCTGGTAACGCACCAGGTCCGAACGGCTTCCCACAGAACTCCTAAAAAGGTTAGCATCATCTCTTATTCTGCACCTTTACGTCTTTTTAATAAGTTCTGACACAGTGGAATTCCTCCCAACTAATAACTGTGGTTCCACAGTGACTTGTTCATTCTTCATGATGGTACCTCCTCCGTGTCTGAGGTCTAAGCCACTTCCGAGTGGTGCCGCCCTGTCAGAAAGGCTGTATCCGGGCATTTCCTGTTTGCAAGGCCATTGCAGAGACCCCTCCTCTCTCTCTAAGGTTCGGGTCAAGTTCCTCTCTGTGCATCAGGAGGTTCCTGTTGAGACGTGCCTTCGTTCCAAGTGGGGGATGTTCCTCTATCCAAGTCCATGCTTCCTCCAGCATCAAAAAGAAGCAAGTTTTACCCTGAAAGATAACCTTAAGCTTTGCCGGGAAGAGCAACATGGACTGGATGTGAAGAGTTCGCAGTTTTGCTTTAACCGAGTCAAAAGACCATGATTTTGACATTAGCATTTCTGACCTCTTAAATGCGTTCCATCTCTCGAGTTATTAGGTCTCAGTCTTGATAGTTTAGGAAGCGGGCAATTAGTGGCTGTGGTGGTGCTGCCTCTGGCGGTTTGAAACAGGGCATCCTGTGGGCCCGTCCAATAACAAATCAAGATGAGAATTGTGCTCCTGGAAGAGAGTCCCTAAGCCATTTGTGCAGGAAAGAGCCAGCGTTGGAGCTCTCTATTCCCTCTGGAAAACCCATGAAGCGCAGGTTGGATTGTGGATGTGGTTTTCAGTATTGTCCACGCTCCACGAAACATCCTTGAGGGTAGTTGTGAGTTCTGTGACCGTTTTTCGGAGAGTGTGGGTTGTGTCCTCCACCTCCGATATGCGGCTTTCTGCCTGTGTCACTCTCTTTGAAACGTGCACAAGTACTGACGGAGAAGGGTTACTTCAGAATGGACATCACCTATTCTCCCCTCCTGTGTCTCCCTGGACGACTGTATAGCCTGTAATATTGTCACATTATCAGGTAGGGGTAGTGTCTCGCACTCCGCTCTGAGTTCCCGGCACACAACTTTTGTATATCTATCCATTTCCCCTGTTTTGGAGGTCTCAGTTCTGTACTGGGTGATCGTCGCCTGACAGTTGTTCGTAAGGGTGCACTGGAGCGCTGCCCAGGCAATTTTGGAGTCCTGGGAAGTCACCTTCCATTATAGCATGGGTATCTGGTTCTTTGAGTGTTTAGCGTGTTGTCAGATCTAATGTTAGCGAATGCGCAGACCTCTAGTGAGCTTCAAGACCCCTGCATGAGGTCTGGCCACCTCGGGTCAACAGCAGCACTGGTCAGTGGTGATGTTAGGGACCCCTTGCCACCTTCTCTCCTGCAGCCCAACTCGGTTGTGGTCAAGGCCCAGGTTGTTCCTCTCCCAGGGAGGGGACTCCACAGTATTGGCTAATGGTGATCTCCCAGTGGACAATGAGAGTCCCACAAAGCAACTCTCCTTCTATAGTGCCCTGGGGAGTTGGAACCCCCCATAAGGTCCCACAGAGTTTCGCTATGGGATCGTATCTCGCTTGGCTCCACACAGCCGCTCAAGGGTGCTGTTACATGTTCATGTGTCCGCAGGGCAGCTAATCTCTATGGCTGGGGGGGGAGTGTCGCTTTATGTCCAGGTTGGTCTCCTGCAGAGGGTGGGCTCCCACCAGCTCACAGGAATCCTTCGGATCCGGGGAAGCCGCTCCTCAATCACAACCAGGAGCGTCTCCCAGCCAATTTCAACACATTGTCCTCCCGTCTCCAGGTCCCGCACTCCTTGCAGCCTGCTATCACTCCCCGCAGTGGGGGGGAAACCAACTGGTACCCCGTCAGACTTCAGTTACCATCCGGCCTGGGGTTTCCCGGACTGCGCACCCGGCTGAGGAGACCTCACCCCGCATACTGCCAACAGTGGTTAGGACTTGCGTCTGCTTAGGCCGAAGGCCTACAGTCTGTTACACGGCTCCCTTCCGCACGCCGATGGAAAAATCCGTTACGCTGTCCGTCCCTGAGGTGTACTTGTCGTGTGGGGGTGGCCAAAGAAGTGGAGGAGCCAGGGCAGTCCACCCCACATTGACATTCTCGCATAGGCAGCAATGGCGCTGCCTCCGGAGTCCATTGTCGACAGCAGTGTAACCTCTTCATGGTGACGGGTTGAACTTGGCTCAGCCTATATTCCGGGCCTCCTGACATTCCCACGGCCACTGTTGCCTGCGCGGTGTAGGTAATGCCCAAAGCAGCCACCGACCCTCCAGGTGAGACTGCAGCACGGAGGAAAGATAGGAAGTAAAGGAGCGGGTGCAGATGATCTGTCCAGCCCCGGGTTCCCGCTGGCTCCGTGGATGTCACCTCAGGGGTCTGGTCATGACCACTCACACCAAGCCTGCAAATCAATTCACCGTCTGAGCGCTGCCATCTTGCATGGTTTTACACTGGCTGGGGCCGAGCTTCACCCGCCTTGGGAGTCTCAGTACTGCGGTAGGACCCATGCGCATTCCCTGTCATCGCCTTCTGCCATTTTCGACGTCTTGGATTGACGCATTCACTATGATAGATGGTAGGAATGCAGGATTGTCCACGGGCCGCCGTAGTGTTGTGTAGTTGTTATAAATCTATATAGGATTTACACATGTAGATAACATAAACTGTGGGGATAGTGTCCAGACTGAATCCAGACACCCCCACCGGGTATGTTTGCCTACATACCAGCTAGCTCACAGCGCCACTGTATACTCCTCTTACCAAGGAGAGAATAGTTCTTGGCAACTATCGAGCATGATAACCCTGTCCCATCAGGGATTGTGGGAACAGTACAGTACTTTTCACTCAGTCACTCATGCTCACTTTGTCTCAGAGAAATATATAGAATAAACGGTTGGGATTTTTTCAATAAGCATTTATTGAGCCAACGCCATTCTAGAGTAAAATAGGTGTGCTGAAACAACCGTAAGACAGAAACAGATATAAATGATTATAAGCACCAACAAAGTAAATGAATGCTAGATTCCTACCATAAAGCTAAAATAATGAATATAGGCAGGTATAAAAATACATGACAATAACAATGCATACTCCTACGATGTAACGCTAACTAGATGTACCTAAGTGAACCTAGTATGTAGGTAGGTGTAGAGCCAAGAATCCCCCTAGGCTGAAGCCAACCCCATTACCTGGTGGGAGAGAATGAAGGACCCCTTCTTGGTGTCGAGATGGACACCCCGCGAAGAATGTCAGACCACTGCGTACTGGAGTGTTTGCGTGCAGGAACCTTAGTGTCTCACGTCAGTGTGTCAGCATGAAAGTCTTTCTCCTCTGCCTGCCCCAGCAAAGACATGGTGTTTATATATCCCAAAAAATACCCACAGGTTCTACCTTGCTGTGTCATGTCGGTCGAGGATGACGAAGGGATGACCCTTATACATAGTTATTATGTAGAAGATGGTAATCCTGCTGTGATTCTGAGAATCTTCATGCATAATAAATTAGGCTAGTTTTCTGGGAAAACCACAAAACATTTATGCAGCACCTTACTAGGTATAATGTCAATTTTTAAGGGAGCCCGTTAGGCATTGCACCGCCGGCCCGACGAGGAGCAGCCCATATGATGAAGCATGACACCTGAAAGGGTGTGTGAGGGCATTATTATCCAACAAATGGATTACCAACTATATACTCATTCTGTATTCAGTTGTATCCAACCTTCTTGATGACTCTTCCTTTCTTGTCTTGAGGAACAGCAGGTATACTCCTTTTTGTTAGTCTACACCCTTGGGGCAACTTGCCTTGCTGGACCTCCCACTCCCCTGTGAGCGGAAATAGCCCCTTCTGTCCCTCTCTTTGTAGTTCATAATGTCAAGTCAAGTCAAAGTATGCTTTATTCGAATTTCATTCATAAAAGCAGAAAAACAAAATACAATGTAAAACGAATACATACAACAATTTTAAAACGAGATTAAATTTCAATCATTAGCAACAAAGTGCAAAGCACACTTCAAGAGAAATTTTTTTTTGACTCAAATTATTGATCCTATATATATGTACTGTTCTATTTATAATGGTAAGAAAATGATAAGATGCATAATTTAAAATAGTTTAAAAAATGGCATACAGATAAAAATACAGGGATAAAACGTAACAGAGAATAGTCAAATGGCTAGCAGTCTCTGTCATGAATAAGAGAGTAGTTAGGTAACTAGCAATCTCCTTCTAATTGACCACGCCCAACCTAGATACTTTGCGGTGGCTACTGAAACCCATGTCAAAGTGCTGGTGCATATAATGCGCAGAGCCACAGTGCTACTATCTGTCCCGAAATGTTTGCACATTGGGGACAACCAGATACGCCTTGGTACCGCATAGGGTTGACAGGAAAATAAAAAGTGACCGATGGTTTCTTTGGTAATACCACAAACAGGGCAGGTGTCACAAGATCCACCTTCCCACTTGGCTGTCAAAAATTTGAGGGGAAGTGCACCTGCTCGGAGTTGGAAGAGAAGCTTCCTTTCACCTGGCCTGGTTATAGTGTCCCAGTAAGATTCTAGACAGGGATACATTTTAGCCTCCAAAAATTCACCAGACATAGAACCAGCACTGGAGCTTCTCCAGTGTCGGGAGGCAACCATCTCCCAGTAGGTGCTCTTTAAAATACTTTTAGATGGGAAGATTGCTCTCGTAGGGTCTTCCCAAAGTGAACACATACCAAGGTCGATCAAGGATATCTTTAGTGATTTCAGCCATCCAATTTTGTGGTATGCATCAGATCTTATGATATCTAAAAAACACTTGGCGTAATGATGAAGCACAGGAGTGGTCCAAAGCCTATGCCAATAAATAATCGGGCGAAGCTTAACTAAATCTGTAACTGCTCTTCTACCCAAATCATATTTTAGGGGCAACAATGGGGTGCTTTTAGGAACACCAGTTATAGCCCTGAGAAATGTATTCTCCGAGGATTGAAGTGCAGCCACCTTTTCAAAGCCCCAAAGCTCGGCGCCGTAAAGCGCAGAGCCAATAGCCTTTGCTTCATAAATCTGCAGGGCGGGTTTAACAGGTTTAGTTAAAGATTTTCTGTGCTCTGTAGAGATAGCACCAGACAATTGCCTGTGTCTAAGTGTTGCAAGATCAATATGATGCCGCCAGCTCTTCTCTTTAGATATGTGTATACCTAGGTATGTAAAAGTTTTCACTACCTCTAGCGGGCGGTTATTCAAAGTAATTTTGGATTTGAAACTACGATGGGGGTTAAAAATCATAAGTTTAGTTTTGGCTGTATTAACCTCTAAGCCATACTCCCCACAGAATTGATCGAAAATAGACAAGGCATGCTGTAAACCGCTAGGGGTTTTCGATAGAATGAGTGTGTCATCTGCAAACATTAAAATAGGGATTTTAATCCCTGCTAAAAAAGGGGCATCCACTTGTGCTGAGAGCATCCGGCCTACTACATCGTTAATGTGCAGTGTAAAAAGCACGGGAGCCATCGAACATCCCTGGCGAACTGCCCTTTCAACAGGAAAGTCCGCAGTTACCGAACCCATCCCCCCCCACTGAATTCTAGCGTAATTAGATTCGTGGAGTCTCATTATGAGGGATAATAATTCGTTTGGCAGTCCCTGCTTCTTAAGAACCGACCATAACATAGAACGAGGGACAAGATCAAAAGCGGCCCTCAGATCGACAAAAGCCGCATACAAGCTTCCCTCGCCCAGCACTACGGTCTTCCACTGTAACAATGTAAATCGGAAGACCTGGTCCACCGTGCTAGTAGAGCGACGAAAGCCTGCCTGAAAGGGTGAAAGAGCATTAAACTCCTCCGCCCAATCCAGGAGCCTATTAACGATCACACGCCCCACGACTTTTTGGATAGTATCTATAAGGCTTATTGGCCTATAGTTACCCGGCTGGGACCGGTCGCCGTTCTTAAAAATGGGTATAATTACTGCGCCCTGCCAGGATGTGGGTACCGATGCGCCCAGAGCAATAGCATTCAAAAGAAGATGAATGTACTTGCTCCAGCGTTCTTTGTCATTAATAAATAAGTCCGCTGGCACTCCATCAAGACCAGGAGCACGTCCACAAGCCACTGAGCCAAGGGCCGTCGTAATTTCAGAGATGCTAAAAAAAGTTTCCTGGATTTGTTCTGCTCTAATTTCTAGACCCGAACTAGAACTGTTTGGGTCAGCATACTGCGCTCTGAAAAATGTTACCCAGTCTTCTTCAGGCACATTATTGTACGGGGTCTCTGGAAAACCAGATTTTCCCCACCTAACAATGTGCCAGAACAACCGGGAGTCCCTTTTGTTGCTGGCTACCCTTAACTCAGACCAATGGTGCTCGTCCCATGCTTTCTTAGCCTTGGATATGCTAATTTTGTAATCCCTTCTAGCTATTTGGATTACAGAGGATTGACCGCCCTTAATGGCGTTACCCAAGGTTAGACGTGCATTTCTACACTGTTTGTTGTACCACTTGGTAGGCTTGGGGGCTCTAGCTCCATTGTTTTTTACCGGTTTAAGAAAGTAATCTTTGATTGTGCAGAAGAGGGTATTATGTATTCCTTCTACCTTGTCTAAACCAGTGTCACGTGAGTTAGAAAGCTCAATTGCCAATATTGCTTGATCAACCTGGTCAGATATTTCAGCAATAGCTTGGTGATTGGTTGCTATCTTTTCCCACTTTAATCTGCGCAGGTCATTAGTCAGAACGATCGGGGGAGGAACCAACTCAGAGGAGCCATCGGGCTGGTTGGTATGGGACCACCATTTGTGTGTTGTACACAAGGGATTATGATCACTCTCAATTCTTCCGACAACCTCCATGTCGCATATTGAGGACCACAATCTAAGGCTACATAAAACGTAGTCAATTCTACTATTATGGCGCCCATTATCAAATGTACTGGCCCCGTTCCTGTCACTACTAGTCCTTCCGTTCAGAGCTCTTAAGCCCTTCTCATAACAGAGGGAATTTAGGGCAATGACATCATTGGTCCAGCGCACAACCGCATTGAGCTCTAATTTGGGGACTCCCCAATGACAATCCTCTTCCTCCCCGAAAAGATCGTCTTCATTGACTAATGGCTCGAATGTTCTATTAAAATCGCCCGCAATGACAATATTGTTATTTGAAGAGTGGGTATCAAGAAGACAGCTCAAAGCTGCTAGAGTCTCTGACCTCACCCCCCTATTACTCCGAACATAGATGTTATAAATATCCAACATACCTAGTTTTTCTAGGTTCACTTTAATTAGTTGGATATCTCGATTATTAGTTTCTACAACTTTAATGGATAGTTTTAAATTCTGACGGACCCATATAGTTAAACCCCCCATTGGTCTCCCCCTAGGTCCTTTTAGTGCAGGTACCGAATAATTCAAATATCCCTGTACAAAAGATGGTTCACATAACCAAGTCTCCTGGAATATGCACAAATCAAAACTGTTAACAAAAGATATCCAATCCTCAGAATCCAATTTAGAGGACAATCCAGCTATATTCCAGGAGAGTAGGTTCCCCGTGATAGCCTTGGTGCCAGCCAAGCTGTCAACAGATGGTAAAAAATCTGGGGCAGGGAAATAACCATTACAGGTATCTGTGCTTGCTTGTGATACTGGCTTTCTTAGGTCACTAGAGGCTGAGAATGTGTCAGAAGATGGCTTTCCAAGGACCAAGGAGGAAGCCTTAGGGCTATTAAGTCAGTCCACGTCTTCGAGGTTTGCTAGTACCTCATATCGATTTCTGAGCGGAATAGGAGGGTTGGATTGATTAAAAAGTGGAGCCCCAAAATTAATATTGGGAACTATCTGAGTTCTGGGATAAAAATAGGTTAATTCCCAAGTAGTGATAAAAGACCTCGTATAATTAGTATGCCAATTAAGGATATGACTGACAGCTCTAGGGTCCCTAAAATTGATTAAAACGATATCCCCATCTATATTTTTTTGTATGTTTCCCAGCCAGGATAAGCGCCGAACATGTAGAATTTCCCCGTTGATATATGAGGGAAGAGGGCGATTCTGGCCAAGCCAGTGGACCACCTTGTTTTTTAACTGCAAATATCCCTCTGTTGTGCCATCTTTTAAAGTAGGAACACCCGCAAGGACAACCACAAGAGGGACAGCTTCTGGTGGCAGGTTAATAAAAGAAGGTCCACGTGGTTTAGAGGTAGGAGCTAACTTATAACCTTTCCTATCACTCATTGGGCCTGTTTGTGACAGAACATTATCTCCCAAGTAATCACTGGAATTATTTGGAATAATGGGTTGCATTAGGTTGGAAGTTGTAATTCCACCTGCATTAGTGCAGGTTACCTTGCTAGTACTCGGGTGGGTTTGGGAATTGATCTCCAGAGGATGAGCAGTATAGGATGGTTCAGCAGGACCTAGACCAGCAGGAGGCGCTGTATATGATTTACGAGCATCCGCGGCTAATTCCATTTTGCTATTCATTAGGAGTTCCACTTTCTCCAGCCTTTTTTCAATTGTTTTTAAACTCTCAACAACGGGTACCAACAAAGATTTCAATAGCTGATCTATATTACCCATTAACTCTATAACATTTATGTCGCTTAGCAGACAGGGTGTTGGCCTGCCAGGAGAAGATGTACTAACTATACAGTGTGTAGGACCTTTGTCGGTAGGTGCCACACCACAGTTGCGGCTAAGTTTTATTTTATTTTTATTCCTTAACAAATCAGAGTCTATCTTTCTCCGTTTATTAGGTACTGGGCCCGTGGATTTAAATTGCCTGGATAGGTTAACCTTATGGGGTGGAGACTTGCTAGCTTGTAGTAATGACCCATTAGAAACAACTGGCTCGACAGTTTGACTAGGGAGTGTGGTTAAAACCATAGGGGATAAATCAATCAGTGTCTCAGCAGAATGTACATTTTGAGCCAATACGATGGAATCATTATTACCAGAAGGGAGTGGAGTCTCTTTAAAGGAAAGGCCACTCACATCTGGGGAAGTTACCACATACTGAGGGGTCGTGAGTGGAGGCGTACTTTTAATCAGTTCAATAGAATTACGACGCCTCACTCTTAATTCTGCAAGTGTAGCTTCACGATCTAAACTCGAGGTAACTTTAAATAGATAACCGTCAAGAGTACCCCTATTAGCGCAATCAGCCATATCGATATAACTTAATATCGTACACCACTATAAAAATACGTACAACGAAAATAAAAGGGTATGAACACAACCCAACAGTAAGGGACAAACCAAAATACTTTAAGAACAGCACAGAGGAATGTCAAGGGGGTGAGCCCGGTCCGGCCTCCCTCGGCTCCTGAGGACTACAGAGGTCCCGCCCTTTGCCCGGGCTTAGCCCGGCGTCGCCCGTGCGCGTCCCGCGACGCGGAGGTAGCCTCTGCCTTTTCTGCGCCTCCGGGCGCGAACACAAGCGGAAGTGGCCGCAAAGCAGCCTGGGAGCTGTAGTCTCCCCCAGTCGCGGGCGCGATAGCGTTGAGCGCCGACAGAGGAGACACACAGCGTTTGCACCCCAGGAGCGGCGGGACAGCAGGACGTTCACCAACAAGACCGCAGGTAGGTGTAGCAGCAAAGGATTTTGCACCCCCGCTCCACCGAGGGAGCCTCTGCCTTTTCTGCGCCTCTGGGCGCGAACACAAGCAGAAGTGGCCGCAAAGCAGCCTGGGAGCTGTAGTCTCCCCCAGTCGTGGGCGCGATAGCGTTGAGCGCCGACAGAGGAGACACACAGCGTTTGCACCCCATGAGCGGCGGGACAGCAGGACATTCACCAACAAGACCGCAGGTAGGTGTAGCAGCAAAGGATTTTGCACCCCCGCTCCACCGAGGGAGCCTCTGCCTTTTCTGCGCCTCCGGGCGCGAACACAAGCAGCAGTGGCCGCAAGCAGCCTGGGAGCTGTAGTCTCCCCCAGTCGCGGGCGCGATAGTGTTGAGCGCCGACAGAGGAGACACACAGCGTTTGCACCCCAGGAGCGGCGGGACAGCAGGACGTTCACCAACAAGACCGCAGGTAGGTGTAGCAGCAAAGGATTTTGCACCCCCGCTCCACCGAGGGAGGCTCTGCCTTTTCTGCGCCTCCGGGCGCGAACACAAGCGGAAGTGGCCGCAAAGCAGCCTGGGAGCTGTAGTCTCCCCCAGTCGCGGGCGCGATAGCGTTGAGCGCCGACAGACGAGACACACAGCGTTTGCACCCCAGGAGCGGCGGGACAGCAGGACGTTCACCAACAAGACCGCAGGTAGGTGTAGCAGCAAAGGATTTTGCACCCCCGCTCCACCGAGGGAGCCTCTGCCTTTTCTGCGCCTCCGGGCGCGAACACAAGCGGAAGTGGCCGCAAAGCACCCTGGGAGCTGTAGTCTCCCCCAGTCGCGGGCGCGATAGCGTTGAGCGCCGACAGAGGAGACACACAGCGTTTGCACCCCAGGAGCGGCGGGACAGCAGGACGTTCACCAACAAGACCGCAGGTAGGTGTAGCAGCAAAGGATTTGTTCATAATGTCAATACCAACAACTGTTATGTAGCACAATGGCAGGGAAAATGTAGGTGACAGGTTAGGTGACTACCCAGGCTTATATTGGGGGTACATTACAATAATTTAATGGAATAATTAAATGATATAGAAAAGAAAGCCTGAAGAGTAGAGGGGCTATAAGCCACGTTAAAGCACACAATACCCAATCAAGAGTAGGGAAAGAGGGAGGCCTACAGATAACTTATGCTGAACTAAATCTAATGAAAAGCAACCATGGGTTACCCAATTGCTTTAATGATGCCTGACCTCACAATAGTATTGTGATTGTTACAAAGGAGGCGTTAAGAATGTATTCAGAGGATGGAAGCATTTAATAAGCCACGCTCAGTGCATGTTAGAAACATTGGAACATATGAAGACCATTTGTGAGGAAAGGTTGAACATTTTTCATTGCCAATATGTGTGCAACAACTACTTCAGGGCAAATAAACAGGAAATGTAGGGCATTTCCAAATTATGTTTGCACCTAGACCTCTGGGTTTTTGTGCATAACAGACCTACCCAGAACACATATGCAAAAAGAACAATTGATGGACAGAATGTTGAACAATGTCAATCATTCACCCCAGTACAGACATCTTCTCCTAAATCCATAGCTGTTTTGCTCCCAATGCCATTCCAGTTTAAACCCAGCCATATGCAAATCAGTCTTGACCCTGAGAACAGTCGAGCCCGAACTGCCAGGCGAGGTCCTTCCTGAACCGGAAACAAGCATCTTGGGACCGGTTTTGGGCCAGGCTAGCTTGACTCCAGTGGCATGGAGAGCACCGGTCCTACGTCTGGGCATACCGTCCCACTCAGGGTGACAAAGGCAAAAAGAACAATTGATGGACAGAATGTTTAACGATGTCAATCATTCACCCCAGTACAGGGTACTTGGACTAAATCCATAGTTGTTTTGCTCCCATGCCACTCAAGTTTAAAACCAGCCATACGCAAATCAGTCTTGACCCTGTACCCCATGGGAACAGTCCAGCCCGAAATGCCAGGCCAGGTCCTCCCTGAAGTGGAAACAAGCATCCTTGGACCGATTTCGGGGTTTCCCCCCTCATCAGCCAGGCTATCTAGCATTCTGTTTGCTACCCAAAACACATAAGCTGTGCAATATTTGAATCGATGCTCCTGGCCTAAGCAGGTCAAAATGCCAAAGAGGTGAGGCCCCCAGTATGGGCACTAAAGCAGGTGAAGCAGCAGCTGCATAGAATGTACAATCTAGGGGCAGGCAGCTGTGCCTATTTCACTCTCAAAAACAAGTGGGAAAGTGAGCATAGTCTAGTGGCGGGCATACAGAACACATCATTTGTGGTCAACAATGCTGTAAAAAACACCTAGGATCAAGACCTTACAGAGACAATGATAAGAAGCCTGGGATACAGCAGTCCCATCATCTGTGTTCCCACTGTGTAGATCTAGTGGGGTGTAGCCTCCAAATATGGTGTTTATTTTTGCACCAGTCTTTCTATATAGTGCTACTGGTCATTGCGCTGCTTCCCCTGGGTTGCAACTACAATTGTAGTGGATCCTGATTTAGATGGGAGACTTTCCCCTTCCTCATAATGTCTATGTTTTCACTGACCATATGGTTCCCAATTGGGTTCTCATTGAATGTTAATTTGCACCTAATTCCACTTTACTTACCTTAAAAAAGCAGATAAATTGTTATCAGAATATGCTGTCCCCTTTTCCTCATTGAAAAAAATGTCAACTGCCACCTGAATCACACCTAGATTTAATGGGTGACAAATGCCAAACACAATGGCCCAGCATGTGAAATGTCCCTCTGGTTTTATTATTATTTGGGATGCACATAGAATTTTAGACCATACTCCAATGTGCTCCTCTACTCGTAAAAACCTGGGATATACATTCGATCAAATATGTTGTTAGATATCTAGATTCATAGGGTTGTTACTAACTATTTTCACCACTTGGCAAAGTTGAAACCTAATCTCCCCTTATTGTCTGTTAATCACAATGCTCTAACAGTGGGTGCCATAATTAACTCCAAGTTTGATTACTCTAATTGTCTTTTTACTAGGTGTAGTAAAATGCCTCTTTTTGCATGATCACCCACATTTTTTTTAACTGATGGTACTGGTGTTTTTGACTCTGTGCACTGGGAATCTGTTTACCAGGCTCCAGGGTAAGTGCTGTGAGCCCAAACACATGTTGAAATTGGCTATACTCCTAACTGGTGCATTTAACTTACCTATAAGTCTCTAGTGTGTGCTACAAAATGTATCAAGTGCATGTAAGTTAAATGTCACTAGTGGACTGTAGCACATATTGCGCCCCCAATAGAGTCACAATGCAAAACTTAACTGCAGGCCTATCACCAGTAACCTTGCTGTGCAGGTTTAAACTGCTATTTTACCTTCAAAATAACCCCCTTTGTTGGGCCTAAACCCTTAAATAGTAATGTCACCCCTAAGTACGCCTTAATTCCCCATAAGGCAGGGTGCATGATATTTTAAAGTAGGACATTAAAAGTGTTGCGTTAAACATGTCCTTACATTAGCAATGCCCTAAAAGCTATTTTCATTGTAGCAGGGCTATCTGCTCTATAGTAAAGCATAGGATACCTCATTAAAGGTAATAATCTCTGCCAAGGAACCAGATGAAAAACGTTAATTCAATGGTACAGTCGGATTTGTGCAAATGTTTCTGCATGAGGTACTTTTTTAAAATTTCTAATTATTTTATTGATTTTTCAGGAAAACATAAGCATATACAAATAATGGTAAAAGTGGTTAAATAAATAAATATACAAACAGTGCTCCAGGAAATGGGGAATACAGTGAAGAGGGGACGGGAAAGACTGTGCATATTTTACAGCATTGGCTCAAGTATCTCATTACATTCCACTATTGTTCACATGCATATATAGCATTGTGCCTGCTATAAGTTGTTTAAACCTCAGTATATATATTATGCATCTGATTCAGTACAGTGAGGGTATAGAGATGGCTCATCCGATAATATGTTTTTAGTAATATGAAGATGTTGATTACGCCAGGGAACATACATATATCCTGTGGTATCATTTTAAAGGGAATCTAGAGACATCTGTTAACCTTGCACAGGGGTGAATAAAACGTTCAGCAATCAGTGAGAAAGGAGGAATAGGTGAAGCGCAGGTGTGTATGTCGATTTTGAGTCATTGACTAAGTTCCTGAATGTGAGAAGGAAACGTTTGGGGAGGATCTGGGTGATGAGCCCTGTCTACTCTATTCATTGTATATGAATGATTTGGCATACAGTGAGGCCCATATTGGTCTATGAGGGGGACGCCATGGAGAAAACTGTGATACAACATTGTCAACTACACTCAGGAAAGTGATCGCTTTCAAAACAGTCGAGCTGTGGAATCAAGAAGTGACCATATTTGCTCTGAGATAGTGTCACGGGAGCTTCCGTCATGCTCCGTGACTGAAGGTGGGTGTGGCGAAGCGTCTGGCGAGCTAGTTTGATCGGGAGAGGAGGCGGCGGTTCTGGCTAACAACCCTCAATCGTTTTCACGCTTCTTGAGACTGCCCATGATATTTGGAAATACGTGTTTCACGTCACCTGAATCACCTCCCTTGATGGGACTTCTCCTTTGAGGTGGGAAGTCAGTGCTGTAAACGGGAGACTGAGGCTGAGGTCGCGGTTTGCACGCCGTGAGAAGAGACACGCTGTGTGGCCACATTACAGCACTGCAGGGCTGTGGCTGCATGGAGTGCTTTCCGTGTGAATCATCTAAAGAGGAGAAGGAATATGCTGCAGGTCCTGGGTCCTTTTCTATTTGATGCTACAGCCCTTTAAAAGGTAAGACAAGGAACAACTTGCCTTTGGCTGCAAGGGACTCAAGTGGGATTTTATTTTCTCTGAAAGACTGTCATTGCCACAGTAAATGGAAAGGGGAATGGAGGGGAAAAAAGAAGAAGAAAAAAAAAGCTCCTGCATCACTCAATAAGATTTCAAACGTTATATATGAGGGGCTTTATGGACTAAGTAGGAATAGGCATTGAGGCTTCCCGCCAGAGATGGCCACATTTGTAATGATATTTTATTTAAGTTTTTCCAGTTGTTTAATATCAACTTGCAGGCAAGAGTAAGCATAAGGTCTAGTAGTTGACGATCATTATCATTCTTTAGCTGAGGATCTAAGGGGCCTAGAATTATTTATGAGAATTATTTGATAGGCACAATGTTCAAAGTGCATTTAATACAGATGGAAATTTTGTTCCAGTAGGTTTGGAGAGTAGGACAGTAGAATAGCATGAGAGATAGATTGCCTTTGTGTCGTTCATAATTACAAGTGTTGGGATTTTGGGTAAGACCGACCTTGTAGAGCCTAGAAGGTGTCCAACATGCTCTGTTGATAATCATATACTTTGTATGACAGAGGACTGGTGAGATTTTATTTGAAAAAGGGGTTTTATTTATATTTTCCCGGTCGGTATCAATGTTACTTCTGTTTAGTTCTGATTCCCATTTTAGTTGGTTTTGCGAAAAATTCTTGCCTTGACTAGGTAGAAGGAGCGTGTATATTCCAGCCAGCCTTGGCCAGATGACCCAATAATGGAGGAAGGGAAGGAGCTGCTGCAGAGAGAGATTTTTTTGTAATCTGTACTTTACGAAATTGTAGAAATCTAGATTGTTGGAATTGTATCGAATCGAGTTTGCAGTGCAGAGAACGGCAGCGGGGAGGTCCCTTCATAAATGTCTTTGATTAGGTTAATGCCTTTATCCGCCCATTTCGGCCTGTAGATTGGATGACTGTAAATTTAAAGTTTAGGGTTATTCCATATGAAAGCTAGGTTGGAGTTCTGTAATTTAACCTGTGATTGAGTGTCTAGGCGAAGGAGGGCATTCTTTGTATTTTGTATGAGTGCAGGAGATGGGATGAATGTATAGTTGAGAGAGCTGTAGGATGTATATCTTTAATGAAAGACTTTTCCACTGCCACCCGTGGAGGCTCATATGCCGAATTATTGTTAGCGCCTTGCTTACAGAGGTGGGCTGTTTGGTAATTCCGGAAGATAGTTAGGCCAAGGCCTCCTTTGTCTTTGGCTAGTTTGAGTTTTCTCAGTGAGATTTTAGGTTTCCTTCCTTGCCATAAGAAATTTTTGAAAGATTTTGTTTAAGAAATCTTCAGAAAGTGTCATGGGAAGCATGCTAATGAGATAGTTAACTAATGGTGTGATCATCATTTTCAAGGTTTCAGCTCTGCCCCACCAGGATAGAAATTTGGGGGACCAACACTTGAGTAGTGAATTAATTTTATTAAGTAGTGTTGTTTCTTAGTATGTAGGGTGGTGATTAGTTCGTTGGTGAAATCTAGCCCTAGGTATATGATGCATCCCTGTTGCAAATCCAATCCGGACGTCCCTAGTATGTCTTTGATACCTTGTTGATTAAGATGTTTAACTTCCGATTTATCTTTATTTAGGAAATACTCAGAGACCTCAGAGAAATGATGTATTGATGACATTAGCGCTGGTATGGCGGAAGGGGCATTTTCGGTAATGATCAGTATATCGTCGGTGTATGTGGCTAGTTTGATTGTGAAGTCGCCAAATGTGATACCTGTGATGTCCTGGTTCTCTCTTAGATGTTGGAGTAAGGGTTCTAGCGCCAGGAGGTAAAGAGGTGTTGAAAGGGGGCAGGCTTGCCTGGTGCCTTGTTTTAGGTTGAATTGAAGGGAAATAATACCTCCAGCTCTGACCCTAGCGCACAGTTTGTGTTATAGGGCCATAATCATCAGAATAAGGTTGACACCTAAGTTGAATCTCTCCAGGACCGCGCGCAAGTATCTCCAGTCGACTATATCAAACGCTTTTTCCGCATCTAAACTGATAGCTACTGTGGGGAAATTTACTATTTTAGCTTTCTCTATAGCATGACAAAGTAGTGTAGTATTATCACTAGATAATCTGTGCTTAAAAAAGCCTACCTGTGAGGGATGAATACATTTTGAGATGTGTTGTTGTATGCGTCCAGAAAGGATTGATGCATAGATCTTACAGTCAAGGTTTATCAGTGAGATTGGTCTGTAATTCTTCTGTAGGAGAGGGTCTTTTCCTTCTGTAGGTAACACCGTTATGATGGCTTCGGCTGGGGAACCTGTAATCTGGCAGGTTTTAGTAAAGTGTGTGTATAGTCTTAAGAGGGGAGCTGTTAGGGAAGAGCAGAACCTCTTGAAGAATTTGGCGTTGAAATTGTCTGGCCTGGCGTTTTACCAATTTTAAGTCTTTTCATAAAATCTATTACCTCATTTTTGGTAATCGGACCATTGATGGAAAGCTTTTCTTCCTCTGTTATTGAGGGAAGCTTAGCACCATCCAGATACTTCTTGCAGTTTGAGTGGTTAACCTCGATATTCAGTTTGTATAGTTTCTGGTAAAAGTCTTTAAAAATGTCACCTGTTTTGTCAGGGTTGGTGGTGATCTTCCCTTCCTTGTCTTTCATTGCATTAATGGCATGCTTTTGATGTTTGAATTTTAGGTATGAAGCTGGGGTTTTACCGGCTGTGTTTGACTCACATAGTTTAATGCTCTTCTGTTTGTTAACCCGGTACCAATGCGGTTACTAATAATTTTTTTATACTTGTATTTTCTATTTAAGATTTTTTTGAGTATGTTTTTGTCTTTGTTAGTCGTGTGTAGTTTTTCCAATTCAAGAATTTATTTTTCTACATATGTGAGTTTTGAGTTGACTTCTTTGTTCATTTTGGTACTTATGTTAAGAATTTCCCCCTTTATTGTTTCCTTTTAGGCTTCCCACCTTATAAGGTCAGATGATTGTTTTCTTTATTTTCAAGGAGGAAGTTTTCGATTGACTCTTCAATAATCTGTGTATTGCTTTGGGAAGATAGAATCTTATTGTTAGATCGTGAGAGTGGTTAGTTTTTGTTATGTGTGGGGTCAGTAATAGATAGGGTGATGCAGGAATGGTCCAATATAACTCTTGGTTCTGTTGTGGTTTGATCGATTTTATTCAAAGCGTTACCCGATATCAGAATGCAGTCTATGCATGAGTATGAGTTATGGGGGAAAGAGTAGACTGTGTAGTCCCTTTCCCTAGGGTTCTGAATTCTCCAAGTGTCAACCAGATTACATTTTGTTCACAGTTTCTTGAGTGCCTTTTGCGAAATATTCAGGTGAAATGGGAAATGAAAGTTCTTGTCTAATTGGGGGTCGAGAGGAAAGTTAAAGTCACCGGCTAGTATGATCGTGGCTGAGTCTGGTAAATTTTCAAGTTGTGTATAAATATCCTCCCAAAATAGTGGGGCGTCTTTAGTGGGTGCATATATGTTAACCACAAATAATTCAATGTTGTCTTTTGATTATTTTGCGATATACCACCTCCCCTGTGTATTAGAGAGACTTGATAATAAAGTGATCCTGGAGTTTTTAGTGATTAAGGTAATAACCACGCTTTTCCTACCATGGTTGCTGAGCATGCCGAATCTGAGAACTGAGGGTTCCTAATGTTCAAGGCTTGTGTAGCATCAAGTTTGGTCCCCTGTAGAAGAATCACATACCCTTTTTGTTTATTTAAGTAGTGAAAGATTTTTCTTTTTTTGGTGGGGTGGTTGATTCCTCTCAGATTTAGGGAGACTATTTTAATGGTTTGGGTTATGCCTACCGTCATTATAGTTAAGACATTCTTTTCTTCCTGGGTTCAGTGAAAATACATATGTGTTAGATGCTTTAGTGTGTCTCTTTCCTCTGACTGGATTACTGAAAAATAATACATAAAATGCACAACTTAAAGAGCAAGTGAGCAAAAAAACAGTACAATACAAATAGGAGGAAACCCACACCCTGTAGTCTCCCCCTCCCCCCTAAGGTAGCCAACGGGCATGGTGATAGGAGGAAGAACTGCTCCTCCAGGGGTACAAACTTACAACGTTAGTGTTTATTTGTTGCCTGTATGTAGTAACTTCTAAAACATGTGAAACATGTAAAGCTAGCCTATTTTTTCTCAGATGTATAGTAAAATAAACAGTGATGTATCTGAGAACAATCAGGCCCCGTAAATCATGAGTAGTAATGTTAGAGAACTGCAACATGCAGATATCACCTTGTTGATGAAGGGTGAATAAGGTGAGTTTGGGGCATGCATATATTTGAAAATGTGTTGTCAGATGTTTGAGCATAATCGTGAGTACAGGATTGTATTGTCTGACCATCTCGGAAATTCTTACCGTATCTATCTGGTGTATGTCAGGCCCCTCATTACACTCACCCACCCATGAAACAAATTCACCATTACTACAGGAACAGAGTCTCTGAGTGTACATTGGTGCTTTAAGCTTATGTTAATTGGGAGATCCTTGCTATTAGAAGATATTCCTTTGAGGATTAGCATTGATTTAGGAATGCTAAGCTGGGTGAGTTCCAGGATCTCTCAGGTTTGAAGTGTTCATCATAGCTTCTTCCTTGTCTTCAAGAAATTTCTTGAGCATCAGATGGTCGCTGATGCTGTGATCCGGTATTTGGCAGTATCCATGAATGACCCTTGGATGGCTCTTAAGGGCTTCTACTGTAGGTTTTGAGTAATGTTGTGAAATAATGATTTTATTGTTTTTCCAAAGGTTGTGGTCGTGTTTTCTCATGAAGTACAGTATGAATTCGACATGTTGATATCTTAGGGGCTTGCATACAATGGGCATAGGCGATCTTTGATGCTGACATTTCCTTGTAGGAACTCTGTGTGCCCTGTCAAATTTGAGGCTTTTGTCGAATGTTATGTTTGTTGCTTGAGTAAACCATTTTTCTAAGAAGAGAATACATGAGCCTGCAGAGTCCTCTTCTCCTTCAGGCATCCCGAAGATGCGTAGATTTCCGTGTCTGTTTCTGTCCTCCAACTCTGAGAGTTCTGTAGAGATCGAACGGGTTGCAGCGTTGAGCGATTGAATAGATTTCTTTGTTGTAACATAGCTGTCTTTTAGGTTACAAGTCCTACTCCCTGCTTCTGCGATTCTGCTGTTAGAGATTTCATTTAGCATAATATCTGGGTTTGTTTTAGTGGACTTATCTAAGTCATGGACATCTACAAGCTTTTTAAGAACCATTTCCATTGTCGCATTGATGTCTTGCTTATTCTTCACTGGGGAATGTGGATTGGGAGGATCTGTTTTTACCCTCTTCAGCGATTGTTAAGACTCTTTATCTGCCATTGCTGTGTGTAGTATGGACTGCAGAGAGAAATTGTGCTGAGGTACCGCTGTTTTTGTAGTGACTAGCAAGATTGGATTGCAATAAGTGTAGAGTGAATAGTCCCAGCCTGTGTGGGTTGATGGGTTAGTGGGTTGGTGATAATAGGCTGCGTGACCTATTTGGTTGGTCAGATCTTTGCTGTGTTGTATCTTTCCAGGTGTGCATCTTTTTTGATTGACCAACTCTTATCAAGTCTGACTGGCACTAAACAGCACTGAACAGTAATTTGTTGTGGCCAGAGAATGCTGCTGTGCTAAAGTTGACACTTGGCTGCCCAGTTGTACTCAAGGGGGTGTCGATTGTGACCCAACAGTAAAGAAACAAAAGCCCATATGCAGGGGCTTTTATAGATTTGTAGATTTACCGCTGATCAAGCCGTATCTTCTCATATGTCATCTTACGTAACCGTGCCATATCATGTTTCATGATAACGCGTATCACAACATTGGGCGCCATTTTATATATTTACTGATCTAGCTGAACTCTCCATGCAGAGACCTGAGTATAAGAGTAGCAAGATCTTGCTTATGCAAGGTAAGGGAAACAATCCCACCCACGCTGAGTTAAGGTAGCAGTGTGATGCTTTAAGTATCGAATCAGGCATGCACTGGTGAGCGATTGATCATGTAGGAGTCGGTCGCCATCTTAGGGTCAGGCATGCAGGGTCAGGCAAGCATCAAAGACCAAGCTGATTGAGTGAGTTTAGGACAGAGGCAGTGGGCCCGGCACATTTTAAAATCTGTGCTTACTTGTTTTTGGTGCGCCACAGTATAGGCGCCTACAGCTGTAGACTGGTACTGTAACAATCATCGGTGAGCACAGGTAGCCAGCGGTTCATACCAAAGCCATACAGGGATGATGATCGGGCCGCTTCTCCTGCAGTAAGAGGTGAGTTTGTTGATTGTGGCGATTGTGGCATTCTCTCTTCAATGAGCCACACTCTTGGGTTGATCGCTTGGAGCTTAGAATCGCCTTATCAGATCACCGTGAAGATCTAGATTAGCTGGCTGCTTCGGTTTCCAGGCGCCATTTTCGAGACAGATCTTCCGTGCGGTCGTAAGCAAGCAGGGTCCAATCAATTAAATGCCTTACTGATCCTTTGTTAATGGAATCTCGCCACTGCTTGCGATTTAGATAGCAGATTGCTGGAGGTGCTGGGCAGGTTTCCATTCATCTGTACAGACCCTTGATAATCTCTGCCACATTATTTGGTAGAAGTCAGGGTCAGATTTCTTCAGGAGCTGCGTTCACATTATCCGTGTTGTAGAGGATATTCTTTGGGTGATCTAAGGCTAGTAGCGATTAGGGATCAGAATCCGTATCCCCATATTGTCATACTCAATTTTGAACCTAGTTATTCAGCGATGTTTGTCCCTCGGGATCGGAGCTGTGGGCTCATGCCGCCATCTTTCCCACGCTTCAAACCATGCACCATTGCAAAAGGGACTTAAAAAAATCACCTGTAGCATTCCTAAACCTATTAGAAGCCTGTTTGCATGAGCTTCCAACTATCACCCAGGAGCTGAATGGCTCCTTCATGAGATGTGGGTTGGCTCCCAGAGCTGAGACAAAGGCCTTGGGTGAGGGACTGTCGTTTGCTCATCTTACAGGATGATTATCTGGGTCATGTCCAGGAACTTAAATATCTTCAAATAATGCTCTCCCTGTCACTGGCAGATGTAGCTCACACCTGGGCTTGTCTCCATATTGTATTCCTATGCCGCCAAGCTCCAGTCCGAAAGCCCAGCTGACCAGTTTCAACTGAACCTACTCTGGATCCTGTAATTGGCTTATGCTGGAGTGAGTCCTGACCCCCAAGTGCTGTTCCTGAGGTCTTAGAACCCTTGGCTGTTGTTAGAGTCTACTTCTCCTTCCTAATCCTAAAAGCTGGGACCAACCTGCCAGTTGATTCACCGAAGGTGCATCGTCGCTGGGCCTGACTTCACTGCAGCTCCCACAATATTCTTCTCAGCAGCAAATTCGATTCAGTGGGCTTGACGCTGACTGGCATCCGATGACTTCAAACCCCCTTTGGCTACAGCCTGCAGCCTTGCCAAACTGAGGAAATCCGACTTCCAGAAAAGTGTTTAAATCTGAAGGAAGATATCTTCACCCAGTCAGATGGCGAGCAGCATCCGATCGATATTAATGACTTTCTAGGTGCACACTCTGGACTTTTCCCACTCTGAGCTTCTCTCGCCTTTGACAGTGAATTTACTGAGACCGCATCCTTCGTCAATCCATCATCAATGAGCCCATCTTCAGATCCAACCTGTAGCCTTGCCCCATTGACGGCTCTACCTTTTTGAAAATGTTCCCAGGTTGAAGGTAAGTCTTTGACCAAGACCAACCTGTTCCTTGTATCTGATCAGCACTCCATCTTAGCCTTGTCCCAGTCTAGCATGACCAATTGCCTGTGGTTGGTGATTTGCACTTTTTGAAGATATTTTTTATTTAAAACCAAAACAATCTTATATCTGGTTAAGTAGTGGCCTACTTGAAAAGAAGGTTTTAGAACCCCTAAGAGACAATTTATATACAAGGTTCAGAGAGCAAGATTAATAATTGGAACCTCTTGAATATAAATCAATGACTGGTTGAACAATCCACAAATAGTTTCTACACAGAGTTTGGGTGTTTTTTTAATGATTTCTTGTGACGCAGTGTATGGTATGTGTTATTTGTGATGATAAAGAATTATGATGAAATTTGAAGGCATGTTTAGATAAGACTGAAAATCAATGTGCAAACATTTGAATGGTGTCTGAAAGAAATATGTACGTGTTTGCTAAAAATGAAAAAAGATAAATATAGAAAGAAAAATGCAAGAGCCAAGTTAATTAAATAACTTGGCTTAAACAAAGTGCTGATCCAATTCTTACAGTCTGAATTTTCTAAATGTGGCATTTTCTAAATTGTAATTAAAAATCTGACTTCATCATGTTAACATTTTTCATTATAATTCCAAAGACACCAAACATGAATGAGGTACTTGTTCCCATTTGAATGTTACAGGTAATTAAATATAATAAGGTAATTCCAGTGTTATCCTATGGGAGAGGTAGGCCTTGAAGTAGTGAAAAATTAATGTAAGAGTTTTTTAGTACAAGGACATGTAAAACTGAAAAGTGCATGTCCTACTTAAATACATTGCACCCTGCCCTCTGGGCTGTCCAGGGCCTGTCCTAGGGATGACTTATATGAATTAAAAAGGAAGCTTCACAGTGGTGTAAAGACATTGACAATGCAATGATAGTTGAGAAATCAGTCTACATTCACAGAGGGTGCCCCAAAAAATGGACACGGGTGTGGGGAAGGTGGAATACCTACCGAGGAAATATATGTGAACCCCCTCATGAGGATTCATTGTCAGAAATACGTGCGTGACTGGACCAAAACAAAACAAAAAGAGGATGCGAGATATCGTGCATCTTGATTGCCCACTAGCTAGTACCCGCACAGAGCATTTCCCACTGTTAAAGCCTGCCAGTAAACTATTGTATAGCTTTCTGAACCACTATGTATGTACCGTCAAATCCTACCGTACTGTATTCAATTGCTATATTACTCAAAATGCCTATAAAAATGTTTTAAAATGTTTTTTTTAAAAAGGTTCAGGCCTGGCAAAAGGTTTATTTTTCAGATGTTGAAGTGGCAGTTTAAACCTGCACACACAACTTGCAATAGCAGGCCTGAGGAATGTCAAAAGTGCTACATAGGTGGGTGGCAAAATCAGTGCTGCAGGCTCACTAATAACCTTTAATTTACAGGCCCTGGACATAGGTAGTGCCACGTTACTAGGAATGTACAAGTTTATTAAATAGGCCAATTGGGGATATGCCAGCTTTAAGGAGAAAGCACAAGCAGTTTAGCACTGGTTAGCAGAGGTAAAGTGTGCATAATAACAAGTCAGGTAAAACGAAGTCCGCTAGCAAGGGGGTTGAAGGCAAAATGGTAAAGGGGAAAGACCAAACCAGAGATGCCAGGCTGAACAGTAACACTCCCCAAAACC
The DNA here is from genome assembly GCF_964204655.1 of Triturus cristatus. NCBI lineage: Eukaryota > Metazoa > Chordata > Amphibia > Caudata > Salamandridae > Triturus > Triturus cristatus. The sequence continues at coordinate 700,321,083 of NC_140591.1, forward strand.
CCCCTTGAAGTTAAGCCACTAATTTTGAGGCTGATATGAAGCATCATGTCTCTCAATCAAGAAGGACACTATCATGGCTACCAGCCAAAGATCAGATAATAGCCTGGTGGATGTTTAAGTGTTACTATCACCTATGGAAGACTTTGCTCACTCATCGAATTACTCGTTATATGTCAGCTCATTTCATCTGTATTCTAGATAATGCTTGCTGGTGGTACCAAGGGTGGACGTCAAATCCATGGATGGCAGAGCTTTTTCTGTGGCAGGACACCAATAGTGGAACTCGTTTCTATAACTGCTTGGAGAATTCTATGCAAGTTGTAGCATTAAAGAGGGGCCACAAGCATACCCGCTTTAGATCTCTCCAAATTTCTAAAGACAGGTGACTTTCAGAAAGATAGTGAGTGCATTATAAATGCTATTAACAGTACTTGTAAATTGTACACCAGGCATCATCCAGTTAGGACCTATGGTTGATCAGGCCTTACACTCCAACCATACTCAGTCAATCTACCAACTCTTACTGTCCTATATAAAGCTTGGCCTTTTTGAAATTCTTTACTATTTCTGCCCACTTTGGAAATGAGAAGCAATTTAAGTATGAAGTGAGTGATCCAACTGCACATTTACTAACCCCATCCGACAGTTTTCATTTACTGTCCTGGTCCAGGCAAGTGCCACACATTGTATTTTAGACTAACACAATATAAAAATGGCTCTGCATTCATTCCTGGGTTTATATTTCAAAATTGACTCCGCTGGACATATTAGCTGAGAGTCCGCAATCTCTGTTTTTTAAATTGCTGATATGTATTGCAGCCTGATGGTGGTATATCCCCCGCCCCGCACAGTCGATATTGTGAGTGTGTTTACCACAGTACAGCCTTCCAGTTATTGTCTGAGACCTGAATTGGATGTTGGGCAGTTTCCTCCCACCCCTTAGCTGGTATTGGTGCCGTGGCCTGCACAACATCCTTTTACTGGAGCCCTGCTGCGCAGTTACTTTTGCATCACAATGTATAAGCTGGAACCACGTGTTGTGTCCCACTGTTCACGCCATAGTTAGGCCTGCTCGTGATGTTGCACCTGAGTGTCACTACTCAGAGAGGCCCAAAGAGTTACCAAGTGGATCCACGGATGTGCCGGTCGCATTGCTTACAAACTACTGTGCATCGATCCTAGACTTGAACACCATGATGTTCTTTCTGGTAAGGCATTTTGTCTTCCTCCTCAATGGGGGCCCTGCCAGCTCAGGCAGAGGCGTAAAGCAGTCGTGATGGGGACGGACCATGCATGTGGAACGCAATATCCTCACAGGACTTTGTCTCTTCCCTCAAATGGTCTATTATGTCTCAGAGTCTGAACTCCTCTCTCTTGTGTCTCGTTGCGACAATTGCCTCCTTTCTCAGGAGTCTGCCTCCTCTTTGTGTTCTGCATACAATCAGGCACTATCTCCTGTCAGGAACTGATCTCCATGCCTGACTTCACAGTCACCACTCTCTTTCCACCCAGGGTCTAAGAACTTTCCCATCTCATGATGTCAGTTTTGCAGGGTGCACTGCAAGCACTGGACTCTAGGGCCTGTTAACCCTGTACAGTCTCCGGCATGGGACTTGGTGCCTCATGGCCTGGCTCCTCCGGATGGTACACTGTTCTCCATCGCATGCCTGTGCAGTCACGAGCACGCTCATTCTGCCAGGGCAAGAGCGGGAGCCTCTAAGTTGGCGTCTCCGGTTGTTATGGGCGAGTCAGCAAACAGAGAGAGAACTGAGCCCTGGTTCTAGATTGGCTCACGGAGTCGTGCCCAATCCCAGCTTAAACATGTTCAGCATGTAAATCATGCTACAGACATCATGTGTAATATAGCATATTTATTTTTAAATGTTGAAGCAGTTGACCTTAGTACAACAAATTATATTGTTTCATTGAGGGGTATTTATTAGAAGTGATCCCTTTAAACATGAATTTAGAACCATTCCTGCCTCCACCCTCACAACAATGCCATTAGTGAACCAAGACCCAATTCAGCTGTAATCTGCCTCCTGTAGTTGGGGCCTTGCAGCACACTGAAAGTAGTGCGCCCTGCAGCCCTTAACAACTTGGCACTCTGAACCTTAAAGACTTCTCAGAACTTACACCACATAATCCCGGCACACTGATGTACCTCTGTAACATAATTGTTGTCCATAGATTTTCATTTTTTAATTTGTGTTTTTGTATCATTATATAGGTAGTTTAGTTTGGGTAGACATTGCTGATCCGAGTCAAATTTTTCTGGACCACATTTTTAAAAATAGCTGTTGTGTTGCAGTAATGATGTAATATTTCAGGAACCATGAGACCAATATACTTCATTGTGGTTTCAAAACATAGGTTTTGGGGGTCAAGTAGTCTTATAGAGACAGAAAATAACTCAATTTTCTGAACTGGCAGCTATAATAGAGGAAGAAGAGACATATATTGAAATTAAACAAGTAATGTTTTTTAATCCTTTTATGTATACACAAAACAATGTTTATGATCTGAATATGAAAAAAAGAATGTTTATCACTTCTGTTTTGGACACATTTTCACAGTTCACTTTATTTGTTTCAGCAATTGCTTGTGGTGCATTTGCAGAATGTTGAACATTTAAGAAGAGCAAATCGACAGGGACATCTTTTAGTAGGACTGGTTTTGCAAGTACATGCATGTTTAAGTTCTGTAGGTAGAGGCTTTAGAAATTTCGTAGGTTTTAGCCCCCCATCAATATCTTCCCAACCAATTTCACACGGATCTTTCTCTACATATGCATGATCCAAAACATTACCACATGTTCTGATCAAGTATAATGTTCTGCTGCAGCTCATGTCTTAGGCAAGCATCACCCCAAAGCATGTGTTACATATACTACCTCTGGGCTGCTTCTCTGGGATTGTGTTTGAGTAGGACCAACAGGCTGAGAGGTACTACCAAGCACTTGGACATTATTCTAATGTTCTGCAGGGTTGTGGGCTGAAAAGTGATGCAGTATCCAGGTGTTTAAATGCTGCACATCCTGATGCTTTATAGTGGTGCAAGGTCATAGGTTCACAGATACTCCGCGGTGCTGCAGGGAAGCCAGGTTTAAAGGTACATGGTCTCATGCTTTCATGGGTAGTAGGGTCCTTGATCTCCTTTTAGGACTCCAGCTTTTATGCTACCTACTTTGCAAAATGAAGGGGCAGGTGGAAATCTCACTTGAATTAGTCTAAAGAGAACAAGAGCAGTGTCAGTACAGAGAAGGAACAGCAATGTCTCTTCTTCCACTTTCGGTCACAAGAGTCAGGGAAGGCAGCTTTACTGAAAGTGAATGTTGGTGGGATTGATATGACATTGACACGTAGGGCACTGACAGCTCCCTTCCATTTGTCACCCGACGTTCAAACTATTATCCAAGTAATCAAAATGACCTGGATGACCCCACTGAGATTCCCAATGCTGCATCAAGGATTAAATTGGGGTGTAAATTGAAGAAACTACTCACGCTCTGGACTTTGAGAAGTTCATAGTTGAATGCCAAAGAATATCTTTACTGTATGAGGCTTCTGTGTATCAGAGCTATGCAACCTAAGAGAGCGCATTACTGCCTTTGTCCTGTGACTATAAAGTTGTGGTACATGAGCAACAGCTCTTATGTTTAAAAGTGAAGTTCTCGCTGCAAAAACTGTTAAACGTTAGGCATAGCTCAGATATTCAATGCTAACTCAAAAATTGTGAAATTTAAGAGATTACTGGACTGTGTGAGTCCTGTATCTGTAACCCATGGTAAACTCAACCTCAGCTTTGTCATACTTGAGCAAACTCTGGTGTCTTAAGGGCCTGTCTGAGCTGCAGAACAGTTCTGCTGTGTGGAGACTAAATCCGTAAGGTCATTGTTACTATTTTCCATCAATTACTTGAACACCTTCTGAGGATTAGAGTGCACAAACCCTCCACCTTAAAATTCTAATCTCTTGAAAGCATTGTTCCTTTTCCATTAGACACCACCCCTTTCAAAATCATTGGGCAATTGAGTTGGAAAAAGCATGTATGTGGGAGCCGACCTATGATAAGCACTCCACAAATTTACTGCTATTTTAAGGTAATTTCAGGAGCATTAGACAGCACAGAAAGGGTTAATTTATCCAGCTACAAAAACATTACTACATTGTTCTAATTGAGATAGCGTGTCACTCAATCCAAACAGCATTGAAATGTCACCCATAAGCCAGCTGAAAACAGGAATATGTCACATATAAGCAAATGGAAAACATGGCAGCTATGTGCTACTAAATAAAGCTATATTTCTTGGACAAGGCACAACTACAGGGTGAATAATTGACAGACCTCTAGCTTTTGTATCAGTTGGTCATATTGCATTGCCGTTGTCACCAGGACATAGAGATAGTCAGATTCTCCTTTTGCTGGTACCCCCTTGCATGCATAATACGCAAGACGTATCTCCAGACCGCCTCTGCAATAATGACTGCACATGTACTAGTGTTGAATTCAGTGTGCTAATAGTGAATTTGGGGTTACTTGAAGTGTAGAATTACCTTACAACTATAGGTTAATGAAAAGTGATATTTCTCTATGCTATATCCAGACAACCCAATTATCAAACAAGAGCGAGATAACTTGGCAGAAGAAAAATGTTCTTTGCTTCACGTGATCTGTAAATGCAGCAGAGTAATGGGTGGCTGAATGTAACAAATAGCAGTGTCTAGGGCTTGAGCCCTCTATAGTGAACATCTTTGGTAGGTGTTAGACCTGTCATCTTTTGCCATGGATTCCCCTGACATTTTTCTTTCTGATCTCCTGTTTTTGACTTCATTTTTCCGTATTTAGGGCTCGGAGCACTTTACCACTGCTAACTAATACTAAATATTCCGAAAAGGAAGATGTAAATCCAAAGTTATTTATTGTTATCCTTTATTCAAGCCTCATCCACCAGTGGTCCTTCATCTTTATCTCAGGATCAACTCCTTTCCTCCAATTATTTAAGTGACAACATTCCACACACCCACCTGGTAACCACTAGGTATTCTAGAACAAGAGGGCCATGCTTATGTCAGCTTACAACCTAGTAAAGAATACCACACACCTACCTCTCAATATATACAATAAACAGAAAAGTAGCACTTAAAAGGCACACATAATCTTTTAGATAAGTGGTTCTTTTTACAAGCCTTTTGGTTGTCCTGCAACCTTGTTGAGACAACTCTTCCAAACTTTCACCACTCTTGTCACATGTATCATCGTTTTTAGACGTTCCCACAATGCAACATGTCCCAAGTTCCAGATGCGATGGTCACTAGTTTTCACTGCATTCTTGAACACTTTGGTGACCTCCATGGGCAGGCTATATTTGTTGCCAAGCTCCACTTTTCTGGGATTTTTTTACTCTCATCCTTTCACCTACTTGAACATTGTTTTTTTCACTGTCTTTCTCCTGTCAAAAATCTCCTTGTTTTTTTTCCACCACCTCTGTTTTCTTCTCTTCCCAGGCTTTTCCTTTCTTGGAATCACCATTCTTACCTAAAAATATACCTTTGTTCACCCAGTTGGGATCAACCTGATTGTTCGGATTCCGTTTCTTAAATAACACAAAAGGGGTAACACCAGGTGAGGAATAAGGTGTCATCCTGTACACATTTATCTTCGTTCTGAGCTCCAGCATCCAATCTAATTAATTGAACAGTAAGTGCTGAATGCTTTCCTTTACCAAGTTGTTGAAGCACTCAGTAACGCCATTGGATTCTGGGTAATATAAAGTGGTTGTTTTATGAGTGATACCTCTTTCAAACAGAAACTTCTCCATCACCTTAGAGGTTAGCTGTACTTCATTATCAGTCAGCAAGAATTCTGGAAAACCCTTCCTGCCAAACATCTCCTCCAAAAAACCCAATAACCACATGTGTGTCCACAGAATTCACTATTTTGACTTCAGGCCAGCATGAATACATGTCTATGCATGTTATCATGAACTTGTCAGTCCTGGATATTCTGAGTAGCCCAACTATGTCCAATGCAATCTCAACCCACGATCCTGAGGGCCTTTTTCTGACTTTCATGGGCTGTGTCCTGTGCTTCAAATTCTTTTTTTTTCTTGCCCTTTACACATTCTCTTACTACTCTCCCTATCATAATATCCATGCCGGGCCATCAGTAAATTCACTTAGGCCCTAATTAGGATGTTGGTCGAAGCTTTCGGACAGACATCTTTGGTTTGAATTCCGATCAACGTACTGCGATTATGGCTGTCGGAAATCAAACCGTCTGGTCATTCCGGTTATCTTCTGATGAACTCAAGGAGCCTGTCGGCCAGTCAGAACAAGAACATAATCCCATACGAACTGCATTTCCGCCGTCGGGATTATGATGTCGGTTTCTGACAGCTTTTCCATGTCGGGCTTTCCACTCTCCGCGGTCTCCGGTTGGGGGTTGATGGGGCACCTACGGTGCCCCCCTGTAGATCCCTGCATCGTGTGGCAGACACCATGAGGTGCCTGCCACACGGTGCAGGGATTTACAGTGACTCCCATTTTTTAATGGGAGCTTGTGCTGTGGATGGGTTCTGACCGCCGCACAAGCTCCCATAGGGAAATGGGAGTCTGCAACCACACCATGCGCGGGCGCATTGTAATTGTGGTTTTGGACTGCCGACCCGAGGTCGGTTGGTCTTGAAACCGCAGGGATGTTGGTCAGACGAAACTCTGATCGACATCCTAATCAGCCCCTTAGTCTCTTCTTAGTTTTGCATATGCTGGGATGTCCTTTGTGAGTTTTAGCAATCAGTCTTGATCTGACACCCTTTGGCAGGACAAGCCTATCTCCTCTCATGATCTGACCAATCTCCTCAGAAAGTTCATCCTTTACACTACAAAACCACTTAAAAATATTACTCACTTTATCTTTGTACAGTACTTTAGACTTTGTTACTCGCAACTCCTCATCTAGCTCCTGTTCACATCTCCATTCCTTCTCCTGTACAGTACCATTAGGGAATTGACGTACCTTTACCTCGTCATCACCAAATTCGTCCATTCCCTCAATTTGTTCGCTAAACCTCTCCTGTTCCACATATAGTCTTGACAGCAAGCTGCCACTATGTTCATTGCTCCTGGTAGGTACAATACTTCAAAGTCAAACTTCTGTAATGCTACCACACATCTCCTTATTCTGTTGGAAACCGCATCTATTTCTTTCTTGCCAAAAATCTCTACAAAAGGTTTATGCTCTGTCTTCACCTTAAAGTGACTACCCCATACAAATTTGCTTAATTTCCTTGCTGCTCAGTACACTGCCGTTATAAACAAGGGTAAACTGGGACCTGGGTGAAAGACAGTACAGTAGAGGTTGGGTCCCAGTGGATCAATTCTAGAGAACACACACAGTTAAATACCAACAGCCATTTATTCACTTTGTACACAATAATTCTTTGTTCAATATTATTTAATCATATTGAACATAATAAGATGTTCACAGACCAGCAAATAATCTTGAAAAACGTACCACAAAAGTGTGTCCCACACAAAGAGGAAAAGAGGGGGGAAAAGGTTGTGTGCATCAAGTGAGGGTTGGAAAAGTGAAAGGAAAGGTAGTGACAATATATCCATCACACCTTTATTTACAATAAAAACTGGCTTTTCTTAGCCGCACAGTTGAATGCTAACAAATGCATAGCCATTGTTTGGAAAACACTGTCACAGTGAAGAAGCACTGTTAACCAAACTAGCGCAAAACGGTGACACAGTCGACGTTTAACCCCCAAAAAAGTAGGCTGCTTAGGTCCTTATACCGGGGTCTTACTCAGGACTGGGGTGTGGGGCACCATGAGCCACCCTTACTTCGGTGGTGGAGATACTGTAGGTGGGCCCGTTGGCTCCAAAAGCAGAGAGTGGGACGATGGCACTTTGATTCATTGGTGTGGGTTCCTACATATCACCTCTTGAATCAGGGAAGTTGAAATTGAATTAGCTTGGGCCCAGATGAACTCCAAGGTTCCAAAATGCTGTGAAGGAGAAACACAGTCACAACCTTTGTAGAGCCCCACGGGTGCTTTCAATCTTAGGCCTTTGAAGTGCCTTGGCAGAGACGGACGCACTTCAAAGAGTGTCTATATGGGTTAATGATTGGTTGTCTCAGTACCTGTATGGGTGCCTGAGTGTCTGTGTGGGTGGGTGGGTGTGTGTGTGACTACCTGCATAGATATGTGAGTGGGTGATTCACTGGGTATATGGGTTCATGAGTACATGTGCGAGGGGCTGTATGGGTGAGTGAGAGTGCGTATGGCTGTATTAGTGAGTGAGTGGATATCTCAGTGGTATATGTGTGAGTACATATGTGAAAGGCAGTTTATATAAGTGTTGGAGTATATAAGTGACTATGTCAGAGTGAGGATTGTGAGAGTGACTGTCTGGATGAGTGTATGCTTGTGTCTATGATTGTATAAGAGAGTAAGTATGTGTTAGTATCTGTATGAATAAGTGAGGTGGTGTGTGTATAAGCGTATAGGTGAGTAAATGGCAATGTGATTGATTCTTTGCGTGACTGACTAGGTGTATGAGTAACTCTATGGGTGAGTGGCAGTCTGTGAGTGGCTGTATGGGTATCTGATTGCAAATATCATTGGCTATGTAGATGACTTACTGTGTGAATGAGTGACTGTATGGGTGAGTCAGTGAATGTGTATATACCTATGAATCAGTGAGTGGGTATGCACTAACTGGTATTGGTGTGTCTATGGTTTCGAGAATGGTAGTCTGTATTTTAAAGTGGGTGTATCAAAGGTTATATTAGGGTGTGAAGAGGTGCATCAGATATTAAGTAGATGATGTCATCAGTGATGTCATTTGAGATGTCATCAGTGATGTCACTGACCATGTCATGAGTGATGTAATATGTGACGTCATCAGCAGTGCATTGCAGGGGCCGAGTTTCTCTGGTTTTGTACGAGTAAAATGTTAGCCTAACTATAACATCTCTGAAACCTGTGTTTTTTTTCAGCGTATTTCTAAGGTTGTTTAAATGCTAATTTCTAACTATAACGTCCCTGAATCCTCTGTTTTTTTTCTGTGAATTTCTAAGGTTTTTTAAATGCTAATTTCTAACCATGCCTACATAGGTAGGACATGTGCAGAAAGAGGAAGAAAGGTGCAGAAAGAAGCAAGAGAAGTGAAGAAAGGGGGAATTAGAGGTGCAGAAAGAAGAAGAAAGGTGCAGAAAAATGCAAGAAAAATGCAGAAAGATTCAACAGAAATCCAGAAAGAGGAAGAAAGGTGGAGAAAGAAGCAAGAGAAGTGCAGAAAGAACCAACAAAGGTTCAGAAAGAGACCTACGTTGACTGTACCTTACAACATACAAAGTAGCCTGATCACTAATCCTTCTCCCAAGATGTCTTAAACCTCACTTTTCTCTTGACGGTTCACTATTAATCGACTGCTTAGAATGTTAGGCCTATCAAATATAAAACAGCAATCCTAAGCATATCACTGTTGTAAGTCTGACAAGTTTGTGAAGATATGCATGCGTGTGTCTCTGCTTTTACCTAGTGACATGTTATTTAAAAATAAACATACAATTACTTGAATACCTGTGTTTCAAACAGCATACTCTGTAAATGTTTGTACAAAAAGGTGCATGTATTTCTTTCTGCTCATAATGCAGCAAAAGACACACAATTGATGGACGGAATGCAGAACAAATCAAAACATTTACCCCCAGTCAAGCAATCTGGGTTTAATCATAATACAGGGCACATGGGTATTCAATAGTATATATGAGGGGCTCTGTAACACCTATATGCACGCGACATGTCCGCTTGTGCAACCGAATGACAGAGCAGAACTAAGAAGATTTGACCACCGATAGTAGAAGTTAGCCACTTTTTAAGCTACCATCTTCAGATGCATAACATATGTGAGAATACGTATACAAGTAGACATATACCTCAGTCACAAGAGCACACAGACCTTTAAATTTGACAGCTTGCACTTCCCATTTGTGTACAGAAAGAGGCGAGTGAAGTTCAGAAAGAAGCAAGAGACTTGCAGAAAGAACCAACAGAGTTGCAGAAAGGTGAAAGAGGGGTGCAGAAAGAGGCAAGAGACGTGCAGAAAAAAGCAACAGAGGTACAGAAGGAGGCAGGAGAACTGCAGAAAGAGGCAAGAGAGTTACAGAAACAGGCAATAGAGGTGCAGAAAAGGTAACAGGGGTGTAGAAAGAGGCAGGAGAGGTGCAGAAAGAGAGAAAATGGGTGCAGAAAGAGGCAACAGGGGTGTAGAAAGAAGCAAGAGAAGTGCAGAAAGAAGCAACAGAGGTGCAGAAAGAGGCAAGATAAGTGCAGAAAGAAGCAACAGAGATGCAGAAGGGGGCACGAGAAGTGCAGAAAGAGGCAAGAAAGTTGCATACACAGGTGAAAGAGGTGCAGAAAGAAGCAAAAGTAGTGCAGAAAGACCCAGCAGATCTGCAGAAGGATGCAAGAGGGCTGTAGAAATAGGCAAGAGGGGTGCAGAAATTAGCAAGAGAGGTGCAGAAGGAAGCAAGAGAAGTGCAAAAAGAACCAACAGAGGTGCAGAAACAGACAAGAGGGGTGCAGAAAGGGGCAAGAGAAGTGCAGAAAGAAGCATCAGATGTGCCAAAGGCGGCAAGACAACTGCAGAAAGAGGCAAGAGAGTTGCAGAAACAGGCACAGTGGTGCAGAAAGAGGCAAGAGAAGTGCAGAAAGAGGAAAGAGGGTGCAGAAAGAGGCAAAGGGTACAAAAAGAAGCAAGAGAGGTGCAGAACGAAGCAAGAGAAGTGCAGAAAGAAGCAAAAGAGATGCAAAAAGGGGGAAAAGGGGTGGAGAAAGTGGCAAGAGGGGTACAGGAAGAAGCAAGAGAGGTGCAGAAAGAAACAAAAGAGGTGCATAGAGAAGGTACAGTGGTGCAGAAAGAGGCAGGTGGGGTGCAGAAAGAGGGAAGAAGGGGCAGAAAGAAGCAAGAGAGATACAGAAAGAAGCAACAGAGGTGCAGAAAAAGGCAAGAGGCGTGCATAAAGAGGAGAAAAGGGTGCAGGAAAGAGGCACGAGGGGTGCAGAAAGAAGCAAGAAATGTGCTGAAACACACAGAAGTTCAGAAAGAAGGAACAGAGGAACAGAAAGGCAACAGGGGTGCAAAACGAGGTAAGAGGGGTGGATAAAGAGGCAAGGGGGTGCAGAAAGAAGCAAGAGAGCTTCAGAAAGAAACAAAGGAACTGCAGAAAGAAGGAACTGAGTGCAGAAAGAGGCAAGAGGGGTGCAGAAAGAGGCAAAAGGAGTGCAGAAAGAAGCAACAGAGGTGCATAAAGAGGCAAGAGGCATGCATAAAGAGGCAAGAGGGGTGCATAAAGAGGCAAGAGGAGTGCAGAAAGAGGCAAAATGAGTGCAGAAAGAAGCAAGCGAGGTGCAGAAAGAGGAAAGAGGCATGCATAAAGAGGAAAGAAGGGTGCAGGAAAGAGGCAAGAGGGGTGCAGAAAGAGGCAAAAGGAGTGCAGAAAGAAGCAAGCGAGGTGCAGAAAGAAACAAAAGAAGTGCAAAAAGAAGGAACAGAAGTGCAGAAAAAGGCAAGAGGGGTGCAGGAAGAGGCAAAAGGAGTGCAGAAAGAAGCAAGCGAGGTGCAGAAAGAAACAAAAGAAGTGAAAAAAGAAGGAACAGAAGTGCGGAAAGAGGCAAGAGGGGTGTAGAAAGAGGGAAGAGAAGTGCAGAAAGAAGCAATGGCGGGGCAGAAAGAGGCAGCAGGGGTGCAGAGAGAGGCACGAGGGGTGCAGAAAGGATCCAGAGAGGTGCAGAAAGAAGCAACAGAGCTGCAGAAAGAGGCAAGAGGGGTGTAGAAAGGGGAAAGAGCGGTTCAGAAAGAGGCATGAGATGTGCAGAAAGAAACAAAAGAAGTGCAGAAAGAGGCAAGAGGGGTGCAGAAAAAAGCAAGGGATGTGCAGAAAGAAACAAAAGAAGTGCAGTAAGAAGGAACAGATGTGCAGAAAGAGGCAAGGGGTGCTGAAAGAGGTAAGAGGTGCAGAAAGAGTCAAGAGAGGTACACAAAGAGGGAAGAAGGGTGCAGAAAGAAGCAACAGGAGTGCCGAAAGAAGCAAGAAAAGTGCAGAAAGAAGCAACAGAGGTGCAGAAAAAGGCAAGAGGGGTGCAGAAAGAGGCACGAGAAGTGCAGAAAGAAGCAACAGAGGTACAGAAAGAAGCAATAGAGGTACACAAACAGGCAGAGAGATACAGAAAGAGGGAACAGGGGTACAGAAAGAAGAAAGAGAGATGCAGAAAAAAGAAAGAAAGGTGCAGAAAGAGACAACAGAAATGCAGAAAGAGGCAAGAAAGGCGCAGAAAGAAGCAAGAGTGGTTTGCACCGTTAGTGCCAATTTAAAACCCACATTTAACAATAAATAACAGGTGACCATTCTAGGTTTGCAAAGGGCCTTCCACCATGTTGTAACACTTGTCACTGTATTTTTGGTAATGTTTGAGCTATTTGAGCTAGAAACAAGGTTTTTTGGTTCAAATCTGCAGATTATGCAGCAGATGATGGATTACGTGGTAAATGCGGAAAATTTATAATTGTGCGAAAGTCGGTGCAGCCAAACAGTTGCATAATTCCAGTGGCCCCGCTCATACCTCTGACTAGTTCCAGAAGTGCTCCTCAGTGGTTCCTTCTTTTTTTGTCTCATTGAGTTTATAGTTTAGCTTCTATGGAAACGAGGAAGACTAAACCTGAGGTTACCACTCCACAACACAGAATACCATACCACATAATTACTCTCCATAATACATAACCTCACTCTACATAATTCCTATACACTAAATACCAGATACTTTCTATCCACGTAATTTCACTGCACAGCATACAACATAATTCCAGTACACACAACGTACATGGAAATGTAAATGTTGTAGACTTGTAAAGCGCACAGCTGCCCCAGCAACGGGGCGTCCCGGCGCTGTAGTCTGCTGGGGAACCCGTCCTGGCTATCCCTGTGATATGGTCCCTTTCTGGGTATCTCCAAGGTGAAACCAGGCATCCCCGGCGTCTGTGGGGGGCTGTTGTAGAGATGAGGCAAGCTTAATGCCCAGAGTTGCCGAGTGTGTTCCTGGTTAGAGTAGGTACCGAGGCAAGAATTATCGAGTCCGTTTTGACCCTGGTCCATGACCCTGCCGCATCGGGAATTGAACCCTGGTCCTTGGCCGATTCTCTGCTTACGGGTCTGCCGCCTCTAACCAGTGAGCCACACCTCTCCACATCCACTCCACTCCAAAAAACATTAGTAAAAAACTTTTACATTTACAACACCAACAGCTCTAACTCTCGCAAATGCGAAACCTATTATATTGCAAATGCTTCTTTAACTAGTAGTCGCGTTTGCAGAGTGGTGGAGAAAGGGTGCTGGGCCTCCGACCATGAGTCAGGAATTCTGTTGTGTAGGACTTATCGGAGGTACCAGGAGGGCTTCTTGGCCCCCAAAGTCCCTCAGGAGTAAAGTGGACTTAATCCCCCAACCCGTAGTGTGCCAGGAGGAACATTTGCAGAGTGGTGGAGAAAGGGGGGCGTGGCCTCTGTAGACCTCTTAGCAATCCCACTGTGTGGGACTTACTGGAGGTAACAGGAGGGGCCTCCAAAGACATCTTTGGTGGCCAACTACCCCTCCTATTACCTCCAGTAAGATCCACACAGCAGAATTGCTAAGTTCTCATAGCAGACCACGCCCCCTTTGCCCACCACTCTGCAAACGTGCTTTCTGGCATGCTCTTGGATGGGCATTAAAGTCCCCTTCGCTGCTGGGGGTCCTTAGGGGCCAACTAGACTACCTGATACCTCCAGTAAGCCTCAGATAGTGGGATTGCTGAGAGGTGGACACAGGCCACGCCCCCTTTCTCCACCACTCTGCAAACGTGCCTCCTGGTTGGGGGATGAAGTCCCCTTGCCTCCTGAGGGTCCCTCAGGGCCAACTAGCCCTCCTGTTATCTTTACTAAGCCCCACACAGCTGGATTGCTGAGAGTGGTCCGAGGCCACGCCCCCATTTTACACCACTCTGCAAACATGCCTCTTGGCACACTGCTGCTCGAGGATGAAGTCCACTTTAGTCCGGAGGTCCTCAGGACACAAGAGGACCTCATCGCCCACCAGCAGTGCGCCAAGAGGCGGGATTGCAAAGTGGTTTATAAAGTGGTGTGGCCTTGGACAACCTCTCAACAATCCCACTGTGTGGGGCTTACTGGAGGTACCTGGTGGGCTAGTTGGCCCCTAAGAACCCTTAGGATTCAAGGGGACTTAATTCCCCAACCCAGAATGCGTCAGGAGGTGCGTTTGCAGAGTGGTGCTGGGAGGGGGCGGGGCCTCAGGCAAGATATCGGCTTCTCTTCTCTTTTTTTCTTTTTTATAAGGGGGCTGTGTGGCCCTCCTTCTCTTAATATTTTTTGGGCCCTGGGGACCCCAGATATTTAATGTTTTTTTTTTATTTCAAACGGGAAGGGGCCGCGCTGCCCCCCTCCCGAGACTGATTCCGGCTCCAGGGACCCCATCCTCTGGTACTTGTCCATTTAAAGGAGGGGGACCGCACCATTTGCCGGGGCTTTGCCTCTTTTTTAAAATATATATATTTCTTTTTACTGGAGGGGGACCGCGTGGTCCCCCTGCCCTGGGCTACTTTTGGCCCCGGGGACCCCATCTCCCAGGGCCTGGCCTCATATTGGGGACCGCGGGGGGAGCCCCAATGCCCCGCGGTCCCTTACAGCTCCCCGCCTCTTGCGGAAGCCAGCATTGCTTTTGGGCAAAGGGCGCTGCTAACATGCATCTCCCTTTGCCCAAACGCAAATCTGCTTCATGGAAGCGAGAGCAGTTTTCCTGCTCTCGCTTCCATGAAGCGAAGCAGAAGTTTGAGTGCAAATTGCAATGTCCCAGGGTGGGCACCTCAGGACATTGCTGGAGCCGACCTTGGGGGGTGGGGGTCCCCATGGCCAAGGCAGGCTCCTGGAGGGGGGCCCCACAGCCCTCTCTCAACAGGGAAGTCCCAGCTTGGCAGTTCGGGCTGGACTGTTCCCATGAGGCACAGGGTCAAGACTGATTTACATATAGCTGGGTCTGAACTGGGGTAGCGATGTGAGCTAAAGAACGATGATGGATTCAATCCAGATCTATGACTGGGGGTTAGTGTCTGAAAATTTTCAGCGGACCGTCCATCATCTCCTTGTGTTTGCTTTGTTTGCCCTAAGGTGGCAAGGTATGACGAGAAGTGAGTCCTGTGCTCACTTTGCCACTGGATTCAAGCTAGCCTGGCTGATGAAGGGTGTTACCCCAAAACCTGTCCCAGGATGCTTGTTTCTGGTGCAGCGAAGACCTGACTAGGCAGTTTGGGCTGGACTCTTCCCATAAGGAACAGGGTCAAGACTGATTTGCATATAGCTGGGTCTGAACTGGGGTGGTGGAGTGAGCTAAAGATCGATGATGGATTCAAGCCTGATCTATGACTGGGGGTTAGTGACTGAAAAGTTTCAGTGCTCCGTCCACCAACTCCTTGTGTTTGCTTTGTTTGCGATAAGTTGGCTAACTATACCTAGACATGGCTCCTTTGCTCAACTTGCCACTGCATTCAAGCTAGTCTGGCTGATGAGGGGTGTTACCCCGAAACCGGTCTCAGGATGCTTGTTTCCGGTCCAGGGAAGGCTTGGCAGTTTGGGCTGGACTGTTCCCATGTGGCACAGAGTGAACAATGATTTGCATATAGATGGGTCTGAACTGGGGTGGCGAGGTGAGCTAAAGAACAATGATAGATTCAACTCAGATCTGTGACTGGGGGTGAGTGTCTGAAAAGTTTCAGCGCTCCGTTCATATTCTCCTTGTGTTTGCTTAGTTGGATTCTTATCATTTTTATCTTGTTTTGAAGAGTAAAAGAGATACTATTTTCGTACCTCATTATGGAGTCTTTTTTGTGATGTTTTCACTGTGTTACTGTACTGACGCATGCCCAACTGCTTTACACATTGCCTCTTATGTTAAACCTGACGCTCTGTTCTAGGTTACGAGAGAGTGAGCACGGCCTGATTTGAGTGTGTGAAAGACTTACACTGACTAAATTTGCGGCCCCTTCTTGGACAGGGGGCATACCTCTGCCACTAGAGACCCGATTTCCAACAGTAGGTAATAGTTTGCACAGTGGTTGCAGGCAGTTGTGCTCTCAACTCAAGACAAACCTGAGGAATCTTGCAAATAGGGGTGTGTTATATGTTGGCAAACCTTGTGACTGAAATGAGTATCATCCTAGGAGTTGGAATTCTGGTAATTGATAGGACCTTGGAGAATAAGAGAGAAGCTAAAAATTACTTTCTGGGTGCAGTAACAGCTCCCCGCAACATCTGTCATCTCTTACAAGAGAGCTAAGTTTTCTTTCCATGAGTGGGTAAGGTGATTTCTCTTCAAGCCTTTGGTGCCACAAAAGAAGGATAAAGATTATTTTTACAGTTGTTCCAAACATCCGCAATGGAATGCAAGATGTAATCACTGGGAAGAATGCTTTGGCAGCACGTATGTATGTGGGACAGCAATAGAGACTCTTCTTCTGAAGGAATGTGACAAAATGTTGAGATCTCCTGGACTAAGGGCTTTGAATAATCCTTCATCTTTAAGTAAAATAAAACAGTGCCACCAATCCCTGAGAATAGAGGTTTGCTCATCCAAAAGGCATTGGTTTTGCCTCAGTGACCACCCATTTCTGACTTACCCTCTGTTGAATATCTCTTGTATGTCTTTTTTTTTCTTTTTATTCGTAAACAGCTGTCTGTACAGTATATAGTAACATGACATAAGGCAATATCTGACATTGCATGGCATATATAGTGACAGTGTTGGCAAAGGTGTGCATTATAAACAAGAAAGCATCACTGGCTACAGTACCATCCACACAACATAAGGTAATCAGCTGAAAATATCACTACATCAGACTAACAGCTATGGTCACATAAAATTAAGTGGGCATCAGGCTTAAAGCACATTTAGACAGCAGGTTGCAATGGAAGACATATGTCAAGCGTCACCTTCTATGTGCAGAGTGTGTTGAGGGTCCATATCCAGGGTCACATCTCAAAGAAGGAGAAAGGAGGTAAAGAGTTCCCATATGTCTCGGGGCGGGCTCTATGGGACGTCAATTCTCAGTATGCTGAGAGATGTTCATAGCAGTATGTAATGTCTGTAATCCAGTCTTGTGTCTTAGGGGCCCTCGTTCCGCCCCAATGGAGGACAAGTCTGTGTTTCACAAGGAGGAGCATCAAGGCAGTCAATTTAATATATTCTCAGGGAACAGCTTTCACATATCTGTAGGAGAGTAGGTTCCGCTTCACATGGGTACCCCCACTTTTTGCTGGTGTTTCACTGTTTTTCGACCTTCGTCTGGCTGTGGCCCTGCTAATCAGGACCACAGCCTAGCTGCTTCCTCTCTAAAATGGTTTGCATGTACATTAGGTACATATCTAATTGGATTCTGGAGTGCCTTATAAGTCCCTAGTACATGGTATACTATTTACCTAGGGCATAGGTACCTCAGCGGCCTACCAGGGGCTGCAGCATATATTATGGCACCCCTGGGAAGCACTCCAAAATGGCACCACAGGTCTGCTACTGCAGCCTGGGTAAGAGTGTGCTTGCATCCCTTATAGTGGTATAGGCTACCTATGTCCACACAAATATACAGACACATATAAACCTATAAGCCACTCCTATGGCAGGCCTTGACAATCCTGAAGGCAGAGTTCTTGGTTTTATGTGAGAGGGTGCCCAAGCATGAGCTGAGCCCCTCTGCAGCTTTCGGAAATACTTCCTAATGGCTGTTCTGTGATACAGCCATACCATATACTCTTAAGTGCATTATAACCTCACGGTAAATGCTAACTTTGGAATGGCTGCATCAAAACATGTCGTGTTTGGTTTAAAACGCTTTGGAATACTACCCCCCCAGACCCCCCACCCGCCAGTTCTGGGGCCTTAGAGTTAGTCCATCCCCTAAACTTACTATAAGTATAGGCATCCAGTCCATAGGACTTTAGATTACCCTGGATGAAACTCTGCAACATATATCCTGGACCTTCGACTTTCTATCTTGACTAGAAGACGGAAGAAATCTCCCTTGGGGTCAAGGAGTGACTCCCCTGCTTGGCAGGCACCAAAGAAGCAACTGACTGGTCTGCATCGCTGAAGCTCTCGCCAGACGCCGAAGTCTTTGCATCACCAGAGGTGGACTTCCAGACTTCCCCAAGGCTACCCTGAGTCCACAGCAAAGCTGAGGCCTGTGGCTATCGTGGGTGACATGGAACGGTGACCCCTGGACACCGTGAACTTTTGCAGCAGCACTATCTTCCTGGTCCTCCTCGAAGTTGTGCTTTGGGCTCCGAGTAGCCCCAGCCTTGAGCACCTCCTGCACCGAAGATTGCTGGCCTCCACTCCACGAGTGACCCGTGGGCCAGTTCCAAGTGCGACCTCTCAAGGCTCCTTCGTGATCGCTAGCCCGTTGGCCAGTAGGTCCCCACGAAGGCAACTCCTTTTTTGCTTGGGCTTTCCTGATTGTTCTAGACGTGCCCTGACGTACCCTCACTGGGTGCGTCCCTCAGACCTTGCTGGTCTGCACCGCAGTCCTTTCTCTGAATTCCAGTGACTTGCCGTTGCCAAGGCTTGTTGGGTCCATTCTGGTCGCCGACACCGCAGCACTCAACAGACTTTGTGGGACAGCCCGAATCCGGCTCGTGGACTTCGTCGACGCCTCCTGGACCTCGTGGCTGAAGAGTCAAGAAACCGATCAACTCACCTGAAGCACCCGACATCTGTGGGCATTGGTCTTTCCTGCCCTTGGTCACTGGCTAGTGACCCAGACTCTGTCCCCTCTGCTTTCAGGTTCCTTCAATCCTAGATCCAGGCTTGGATCTCTTCGGACACTTCTCTTCACTGCAGCAGCAGTTCTTTGCAGGCTTCCATTGAAATCGACCACGCAACCGGACAGCAAAAGACACCTATGCACCCGGCTTCCCTGGGTGAGGTAACTCGAGTACTACGGTGCTCTTGTGGGTGCTAGCCCTAGAACTTCTTAAGTCCAAAAGGGTTTGGCCCTGACTCGATTAGAAGTGTCCCTAATCTTTAAATATCCAACCACGACATTGCCCATAGTAGATAACGGGAACCTGCGGTTGTGTTTACACACTGCATACAGTCCCCGTGGGTCCCCTGTGTCACTACCATGGGTGGTTCCTTGGGGTCCCAGCGATTCTACAGGCTATAGGCCTAGTGTCTAGTCCAGTCGTGGTTCTTATACCACTTTTTTGGTATATGGTTTGGTACGCCCCTAGGGCCCAAACGTGTATTTGTGCTATTACTGATAATTGCTGACTTGTAAACTAAGTACTTCGAACTCTAGTCTCATAAAGAGACAGAGAGGTGTGTTTGATCTTAAATACATATATTTTGAATGTATACCTGGTGTGGTTGTCTTTTCATTTGATCATTCAAGAGATTGTAGACTGGTTAAACAAGCTGCTTTACATTTCTTCAAGACTTAGCCTGAAGGCTGCTCTTTATACCCACCACTAGGATAGCTTTCAATAAAGGTTGTCTGTAACCTATCACCATAAGGGGTTGTTTGGACTGATACAAGGTGCCCACTAGAACTAGTGGACAGCATATATCAGGCCACCTTCTCACAATATCCAAGTAGACCAATGAGTGGGGGTAGGGGGACAGTCGTGTTGATGATCTCCGCAATCGTACTAAAGACCGTGGTCCAGAAAGTGGCAACCACTGGGCAATCCCAGGCCAAGTGCAGGAAGTCCGAGTGGGGCTCATGGCAACGGTGGCAGTGAGAGTCAGGGGAGAGCCCCATTCGAAATAATTGCGTTGGTGTGCGATACAGTCGCCTCAAGAATTTAAAATGTATGAGAAGGAGCCGATAGTTGGGGTACAACATTTCAAACTGAGCGTCGGTTAGGGAACTAACGAGATCTGTGTTCCTCTCCAGCTGCGCCCAGGGTGAACACTGGGGCAGTTTGCTGCATAACACAATGAAGGCGAGTTATCAGCATACACTGTGAAGAAGTTGTATATATATACTCTAGCGTCAAGGGTGTTTGTGGGGGGTCTGGGAAAGTGCCATGCAGTGAGTGACAGCTGAAAGTACAAGAGGGTATCCAGTAACATGACAGTGGTGGTGCCAGTAGAACTCGGAGGCTGGAGAAAGCGATCAGAAGCGTAGATATCAACGAATGTATGAATGCCTAACCTCTCAGCGTGTCCAGCTGTTCCTCTGTCCTGGAGTAGTGGCAGTAGGGGGTGATCGACTACAGGGATGGATGGAGCATGCAGCTGTCCGCAGCCAGCTCGTCTCCTGAGTCTGGTCCACGCCCACCGCAGACACTGCTTTGTATCAATTTCCGTCCCCGGTGGCTTGTAATGGAGACACAAGACCTTAGTGAGTGGCCAGAGAGTGACAATGTCTAATTTGATAGCAACATGGGGTTGAAACATCGTAGGGTGTATCCTATAATGGAGGAATTGGGCCTGGGTGCAGATTGCATATGAATGTAGATCTGGAGCACCCATTCTGCCCTGCGATTGTGGTAAGGTAAGCAACTCGTATGTAACTCAGGGATGCTGTCCTGCTCACACCAATGAGATCAAACAAGATTGCAGGCGTGTAAAGAAACTGACCATTAATGGAATTGGGATGGTCACGAATAAATAAAGGAATTTGGGAAACACAATCATTTTCGCAATTTCGATGCGGCCCTCCAGTGACAGGGGCAGTTGGGACCTTGTATGTCTTTAGAGGGAGAACCTGTTCCCGAAGAGGATCTCAATCTGCAAGGTTCCCACCCACAGAAGCCACCATGGTCAATTGGCCTGCAGAAATAATCTGAATGGCACCAGAGCAAGGGGGAAGAGTCCCAGGCATGTGTTTTTTAAAATGGCCCTTTCTGGTGTGGTTGGCCCATCAATGGAGAAGAGGGAGCAGGGGAGTGCACGGGGAATGAAGCCGCAGAAAGACTAATGATTGTCCATTCTGAAGTAAAAGGCAATCCCATACAGAACTCTCAAGGCATCTCATTAGGTGCATACTATGTTATATGTTATGTTATATGGAATTTATAACGCGCACAGCTACTCAGAAGAGTGTCCCGTCGTGAGCCCAGTGGAAAGAAAACAAGACAGAAGAAACTGCCTAGATAAAAAGGAAGGCCTTCAGTCTCTTCCTAAAGATCTGAGGATCCTGAAGGCAACATAAGTCCAGTGGGAGGTGGTTCCAGGCCACCGCTGCCATATAGAAAGGGAGCTGCCACCTTCCCTTTTTTCAGTGGAACCTCGGAGTATCGGCCATAAGCATTGTAGCAGAATGAAGCTGCCAGGAAGGGACATAGAACCTGAAACGCTTTCTCAAATACACTGTGCCAAGCACATGGAGGGCTGCATATGCCACTACCAGGGACTTAAAAATCACTCTCTCTTTCACCGGCAGCCAGTGCAGGTTACGTAAGTGTTTCCTGACGCTGACCCTCTTTGGTAGGTTAAGAAGCGTTCTGGCCGCGGCAATCTGAACTACCTGAAGCTTGTTCAGTAACTAGCCAGGGAGTTCAACATACAAGGCATTGGCGTAGTCAAGGCGCAAGGTGATCAGGGCATGGGTAACAATTTCCCTTGCAGACATTGCGAGAAGTGGAAGAAATTTTTTAACGATTTCAGAATGTCAAAGCACATACCAGTCAGCTTGTTAATCTGAGGGCCAAAGCTCAGCTTTTCGTCAAACCAAATCCCTAAATTCTTCATGGGATTGCCCTGTGGAGTTGGCTGGGGGGACTCAGCCGGCCAGAAACAGTACCAAAGCTGTGGAGGGAAATTCACGAAGAAGAGAATCTCGGTTTTATCCTTGTTGCATTTTAACTGAGCGGAAGTAAGCCAGTGGAAAACTGCTGTCAGGCATGTTTTAAGATGGGAAATGGAAGACTCATTTTTATTCCATGTGAAAAGGAGCTGAGTGCCATCTGCATACACAATGACTTTGGCACCCAAGTCCTCTGCCATCCAAATATGGGGAGACACATAAATGCTGAATAGCAGAGTGCTCAATACAGACCCTTGCGGAACCCTGTCATCAGATTCTGGGGGGTGGCTGTACATGGAGGAATCCAGATTTGCTGAGTTATTCCCTCAAGGTAAGATTTCAGCCACATCCATGCAGACTCTATTACTCCAAGTTCCTGAAGACGGACAGGAGCAGGGCATGCAGCACTGTGTCAAACGCTGCCGACAGGTCCAAAAGGACCAGGGCACCCCTTCTCCCTTTGTCTAAAGTTCCCCAGATGGCCTCGGAGATTTCCACCAGTGCAGATTCAGTGCTGTAAGCTGCTCTGAAGCCTGATTGGGCTGGGTGGGGAAGATCATGTTGTTCCACATAATCGGACAGCTGTTTATTGCCCTGCTTTGCACAGACCTTAGCCACAGCTGGCAGAAGGAAATAGGGTGATTGCTAGAGAGGAGATTGGGGTCCAGAGTAGGTTTTTTAAGTAAAGGGACGATCATGCCTGTTTCCAGGCAGAAGGAATAGTAGCTGATGTTAAAGGTAGGTTGATCACTGTGTTCATCATCGGGTTAATCACCTCTGAAGCCCCGGCCAGCAATTTAGCAGGGCATAGATCAGAAGGTGAGCCTGATTTAAGGGTGTTAAGAACTGCTAAAGAGTCCCTCACCAGTATAGGATCAAAAGCTGTCAATTTGGCAGAAGTAGAGGGAGGGGTGGGACAGTAGCCACTAACTGGCTATTCTCAATACCAAAGTTAGATTGAAGTGCTCAAACCTTATTAATAAAGAAACTGGAGAGTTCCTCACACCAGGCAAGCAACGGGGCATGGGTGCTGCTCTCTGCTATAGGGGAGAGGAAACTTTGAACAATGTTACAAATTTCGTTGACTATGTTAGCTGATTAGGCAGTTTGCTCCGCGTAGTAGAGGCTTTTGGCTTGAGCAATGGTGGCATAATAAGTCTTTTTTGCCTTTTTAAGAGCTGTTCTAGCTGTGGGGCAGTACTCCTGTCTCCATTTACCTTCCAGGCTTTTAAATTGCTCTTTCTGCACTTTCAGGGAGCTAGAGAACCATGGCTTGGAAAGGGGGTTCCTAAGGCGCCTGAGTCTGGTCTTGGGAATGAGGCGCTCTACCACCTTATGTATTATGTATAAATGTAAAGCTAAACATTGCTTTATGAAAGTGTCTCCGAGGTTACAGAACAGAAGCTCCTGCAGAACTTCTATTTTGGTAATGAACTTAGCTGTAATATCTCCACTACCAAAATAACTTTCCTTTCCAGTGGTGGTAGGTTTTCATTTTATTCTTTCCGTTTGTTTATTACCTATTGCAGAACTGGGCCCCCAGTCTCTCGATTTTCTGCACTTACAGCCTCCACAAAGATATAGGACAAAATGTACAAAGCCATTTTGCAATCGCAAACACGCCAGTTTGCAAAATCATCGGGGTTGTGCCTGCAGAATGGCCGTTTATGTGTATTATACCCATTTTGCGAATCGTAAAGGAATTTCTGATTCGCAAAAATGTTTACAGACCCATACTGAAACGATATTCGTAAAGGACATGGAAGGGTCATTCCGTTCTAATTGTGGTTGTGTATTGTATGTATCAAAGGTTTCATTTATCAGTTACTGGCACCAAAAAGAAGATGGAAATTAATTTGTAACGTGGAAGGTGTTCTCTTAGGACACAGTCTAATTAATAAATGGTGTCAATTGCCTTGTGAAGACCACTGCCGGCAACCCCCAATATTTTCCCAATTGGAAAACTTTTATTAAACTAGAATTTTCTTTAATTTCTTAAACAAACCCATGATGCTTTTTTCCAAAAAAAAGTTGAGCATTGTAAACCTTTTTTTAAACTCTTTTTTTCAATGTTCGACATTACATGCAATAACAGAACGACTCTCCCTGCTATAAGCCCCCCTGGCCCTAACAGTACAAGGGAAGCAAAGGCCACCTAGATATAATAATTCGAGGATAAGTCCCACAATAATTGGCTCTCCTCTGGGGATTCTCTGTGTGTGGGGATGTATGAACATGCACCTTAACTTCTAGGTGTAGTCATAGGAAACAGAGGCCCCCTTTGCCATGTTCAAGTTCCATCCGGAGAGCCGTTGATAGGCCACCTAGATATAATAATTCAAGGATAAGTCCCACAATAATTGGCGCTCCTATGGGAATTGGGGATGTATGAACATGCACCTTAACATCTAGGTGTAGTCACAGGACACAGAGGCCCCCTTTGCCATGTTCAAGTTCCATCCGGAGAGCCGTTGATAGGCCACCTAGTTCATGTCTTCTATCAGGTCTTGCCAGTGGCCCCAGATCTTGTTAAACTTGCCCGGGCATGATCTGGTCTTGTATATTTGCCACTCCGCCCTCATGCACCAGTCCATGTTAGTCTCCCATGTGGCCACTGTCAGTACATTGGGTGCCCCCCACAATGAAACGATGTCCCACCTGGCCACCATCAATGCAACATTAAAAAAAAGATGAGCATATCTACCCAACATTTGCTCCCCCCAGATCTCCAGCAGAGTCAATTTGGGGTTGAGCTCCAGTGGCTGCTCTAGGGCTTGCGATAGCTTATCTGGACCCCTCTCCAAAACAGCATAGTTTCTGGAAGTCCCACAGTGTATCTCTCAAGGTTCTCTGTTATGTGCACCCCCACAGGTATCAATACATTGCTGCCCTGCCCATTGCAAATGATCGTGTTGTGTGTAGTATGCTCTGTGTAAAAAAATTTCATTGAAAGAGCCTGAAACCATCACAGATTGTGACCTCATGTGGGTATCTACAGGCATCACCCCATTTGTCTTCCTCGATGACTTCCAGATCACCCTCCCACTTGTCCTGTAATGCCTTCAAGGGGCCCATGTGTTGGCTGGCAATGTTCTATAGGCCAATGAGATAGCATGGCGATGCTGAGAGGCCTATAGTACTCTATGTTCTAGGGGGCTTTTATTCGGTATGCCCTCGGTGGCATCTATATATTGCGAATGATTGTTCTTAGCTTGCAGATGCTGCATGTATTGGGCCCCTGTAAGCTCATATTGCATCTGAAGGTCTGCAAATAACATTATGTCCTCCTCCGGCCATACGTCCCCCACTTTCCAGATCCCCAACAAATCCCACTTTCTATTGTCACGGGCCAGGGACTTTGTGTCATACCTGTGTGTCCTTCAGTATTGCCTGCCCAACCTATTTTTTTGGTTGCTTCCCACCAAGCCTTAATCACCATCACTATTAGGGTGGTATTGGGTCTAGTCTTCCCCTCCCATAAAGCAGTCAGATATACCCCTGTGGGCCCATAGCCCGCAGGTCGGCCAGCAGTGTGAGCTCATGTTCTTCCCTGAAGGACCAATCATAAATTACTACCAGTTGGGTCATCCTCATGAGTGGATCGTCATCGAAGTTCATCCTCGTGAGTGTTGTCAGCGCTATCCATGTAGCACTACCGTTCCACAGCAGCAGTCTAGTGGTGGCATTAGCCTGCCCGATAAACTGCCCTGGACCGGAAACAGAGATTTTTTTAAGTGCATACAGGAATTTCGGGAGATATATCATTTTGTATAGGGCTGCACGGGCCAGCAAAGTCTCGCTTATATTCTTCTAGGATTCTGCATAGATTATTCTCAAAAAAGAGCTGCGGATCACTAGTGATGTAGATAGCAGGTATTGGAATCCCCTTACCTTAATAGGTATCAGGCACTTCCATCCCCGTTGTAATCTTTTTTTGATAAATTGGAACTGTGTGGACAGAATGTAGTGCTCGCTAAAAAAAAGGGGTTATGCACAGTTGCTATGGTGAGGAGGGGTATGGCGTTGGTTTATGCAGATTTCTTTAATTTCTTGTGCCTAGTAAATTAGACTGGAAAAAGCAAATAAGAAGGTGTTTAACATAAAAACATTTCCTGTTTGGGCAAGCAGCAGACACAGGGATAGTTTTCTGCTGTTTCTTGCAGGCTTTCGTCCCTGTGTTTGCAGCCAATCACAGGGGTTCTCCAATGGCCACCTGGCTAATATTTATTAGGCAATTTGTTTTGCAACCCCTATATTTGGAGCATTTTGCGATGCGGCCTATTAGCTCATAAGTTGCCTTGCAAAATAAAGACTGGTCGCAAAAAGTCGATATATGCAATTCCAATAACTTTTTGTGCCTTTTGATTTGCTCTAGTGTAATATTAGAACCAATTAATTTTCCAGATTTGATATTGGGCAGGTCCTTGACAACTACTGAGCAAGCTGACTACTCAAAGCATCCTAAGCATTCATTTACATGCTACAATAATAGTTTTTCTAGTTGCCAAGAATTGCTGTGTGCTCTACTGCCACTTAGTAGTAGGAGACTGAGCTGTCTCAGACTGATTCGTGCTTCCTTCTACAATCACTCTCTGAGTATTGAGATCAGCTTAAACAATGGCGGAAGCTGATGAATGCTGCAGTTAGTTTGCTCTGATTTATCTGATGCTAATTGAAGATGTTTATTTTCTACTTAACATAAAATGCAGTTGAGTGTATTAAAGGGATGTCTTGATTTTTACTTTCCATAACCTATTAGAAAACTACCTTTATCTGGTGTATTTTTCTTTCTACCATATGCACTACCTGCCGCAGTGGCTTTGTGAACCTATACCACCACTACTGCAGCTTAAACAGAGGCTTCCACTGGGCTACCTGTGCTTCAAATCTGTGTTTTACTAAAATCTTTATTATCTATACATTGGCTTTTTTAGTCTTAAGAAAAAATGCTAGTAAATAAAACTCATAGGAAACAACCTATGAGAGGGATGTGGGATGTGGGCTGCCATTCACAGTGATGGAAATAGAGATAAAGAAAATATTAAAATTGAGGGAAAACACAGTGAGAGACCTATAGAAACAGAGAGTGTGAAATGGAGAGGTAAGAGAAAAAATGAGGATGAGGATATAGATGCATTGTAGAAATTAGAAAGACAGAACTTGAAGAAGAGAGAAGGGCAGAACTTGAAGAACGAGGAAGGGTGAAAAGAAAGAAACGTGAAAGAAAAAAAAACGATGAAAGTTGGGATGGAGAGATGAAATAATGAGTGGATAGAAAGGAAGGATGAAAGGGTTGGGTAAGCTTGCTTAGTGTTTTTAGTGTGATTAGAGGTGTGGTTTAAGTGGAGGTATTTTAATTTTCTGGCTACTCCTTTAACCTAACAGCTTGCAGCATACAAAAGACAGATGTCAAATTGAAATTGCATGAACTTTATTAAAAATGTACATAATTACAAATAACTAACAATACATATCTGAATATACAAGTCAGTCAGGCAGTAGGTAGCTCTTGGAGAGTTTTAACAGTAAATCGGGATAGCCAAAGTCTTTTGCGTACTGGTGGTCCTTGAAGCGCTGAACAAAAAACTGCAGCTTCCCCAATGAGGTGTAGAGGCAGGCATTCTCCCTCTCCAACTGTGCCCTGCGCTTCATGGCCTCCCTCTCTGGCCTCTGCTCCTTTGAGATGGGGATAGACACCTCCAGCTCCTGGGTGGGACATGGTAAATCAGACAAGTGTGACAGTGGCAATCTTCCGGGCATCTGGCCTTTGCCACAGAATGCAGCAGCATGATCTTTGGGAGGAGCAGCTCGAGCAGCAAGTTGATTTAGAGCTGGTTCGATTTGCACCTTGAGTGCAGCAGAAGGATAGTGTTTTGAAGGAAGATGTACGGCTTTGTTGTTTTCGTTCCCTTTTTTAGTTCCTACCCATTGATCTTTTGGACAAGGCTTTCCATTACCAGCTAGAGATTTAGCCCTCTCTTCCAAAAGGGTTTGTTTGTCTTCCAGATATTTACATTTCGCCATGTTCATTGTAGAGACTCTATTTTGATTCCCTTTTCTTGTTTCCTCTCCAGGAATTATTATCACTTCTGACCTACTGTTGTTGGTGGAATCAAGCTGGATGGATCGTTTGTCACGCATAATTTCCCTGATAACAGGCAAAACTGTCTGGGTGGAGATCTTGGCCTTTTCGGATATCTTTTGACCTCTTTGGGCACCTACCAGTGGCTTTTCGAGAGACTTTGCAATCAAGCGTCCAGTGCTGCTTGGATGTCTTTCTGCTGAAAGTGGAGCTGCCGAATTCCCAGAAGCACGAGCCGCAGCAGTGCCCTGTTCTTTTTTTCCAAGTGGATGGAAAACCTGAATAGATTCAAGCATGTGCAAGGTGAGGCTACTCCTTTGACGTTTAAATGAATCTTGTTCTTTTTCTGTACATGGTTCCTTTCTTTTGCCCTGTGTTTTCTTGCTTTTCTCCTTTACGTTTTGTTTGTTTGCTGGGACATCTGTTGTGCTGTCATTCTCACTTCCTAGAGAAGCACATTTGCACTTGCGCAAGGATTCTTCTTTGTTAGGGACAGTCGTCTGGCTCTTTGCTTTCTTGGTGGGCTGCTCCTTAATATTGTTCTTTCTCCTTTTGGTAGCTGTGCTCACATCAGCACCAGAATCACTCCTAAGAGCTCCAGTTTTAGAAACATTTCTAGTATCCGCTTTCTTGACAGGATTAGGAGAGCCCAGAGGTTTTCTGAGTGGAAACGTTGCAGCCTCTTTGCACAGGGAATCCTTGTCATCAGATTGCTTTAACTTGAGCTCTTCTGATACTGAAGTGTATAAAATTTCATTTAGCATCAATATATCAGGTATGCCTTGCTTTTCTTCGATAGCATCATTCAGATCCAGTGTTTTTGTCTCATGCAATTCCAGAGAAGATGAAATGATTTCTGAATATGTGACCTCGGTGACCCTGCTGGATGTCTCCACTGTTGTATGGACTCTTTCAGTTGCAATTGGATGTCTGGTGGTTGTTCTTTCCTTGTCGCTCTTGGACAGAGATCCAGTTAAAGCAGACATGTTCTCTGCAGATTGTGGCATAATTTTCAAGCCGCTCTGGGACAGAGATCCAGTTAAAGCAGACATGTCCCTTGAAGATTGTGGCATAATTTTCAAGCCGCTCTGGGACAGAGATCCAGTTAAAGCAGACATGTCCCTTGAAGATTGTGGCATAATTTTCAAGCTTTCGTTTGAAAAATGCCCTTTGGTAATTAAAGGTTTGTTAGGATTTGCCCCAGGTATGACGTTGTGCAGGGGGTCAGTGTCAGAAAATAGGTGTTGAATATCTGGAATCTTTATTTGCAACAATGGAGTCTCCAGAGAGTCCTGGGGACTTCTAGAGGTGCTCTCATGCTGCAAAGACTTTCCTTTCAGTGTGGTCGTAAATACACTTCCTCTTTGTTTTTGTCCCAGAAGAGAAACGTTGTTCTTCTTTTGACGACACTCATGGATCACAGGCTGAGAGGGATAGGAGGAGAAATGTGTTGCTGTTGTTTGGATGTCCCAGGGAGCTGGGCATAGGAGTACCCTGTTGTCCTGGCAAACAGTCGGGTGGATGGAGACATCACTTCTGCCTTTAGGATCAAACTTACCAGGGGTTTGGTCAATTAGATGTGCCCCTTGGCTCTGGACAATTACACCAGCGTTCTGCAGAGCTGGAACACAAAGGAAGACAGAACAAAGAGAATTAAAAAACATCCATGTAACCAATCATAATTTGGCTAATAGTTATTTCTGCTCGCAGTGCAAAGACAAAATCCTCAAATCCTTATGCCTAAAAGTAACTCATAGCATGTTAAAAGTTACTGTGTTACCAATGCCCAACTAAAATGTTGATCAGAAAAAACAAGAACAGTGATTTGCATGTGAGGATTGCAAAATTATGTTTCTCAGACAAAATGTTGCTGCCTCACCAAATTTAAAGACAGTTGATAATACCTGTCTCCTTAGCAAGACAGGACAGAAAAAGAAGATGGGTATAATGAGTTAATACAGAGAAACTTGCTGAAATTGAGATGGCACACTGTTTTACGAAGTAATGAAGCTATTCCAAATCTACCAGTCAACTATATACATATATAAAGAGTTTAAGTAGATAAATGTTGAAAGACCCTGTCACGGATGTGGAAGTGATAGGTAAGACAGACAGTGGCTCTTTATAAAAAGCTGCACATTGGGTGGCTCCTATAAATTTCCAGAAATCAAGGACATATTTTTTTCCAGTGTCCTAGAGGTGAATGAGGTAAAGACAGCTACAAGTTACTAGTAGCTCTTGGCATAGAGGCTGATTTAGAGTTTGGTGGAGAGGGTACTCCACCGTACTGTGAGGGTCTGCCCGCCTTATTAACAGTTGGCAAGACTGTAAGTATGTTAGTGATGAAGCCTACTCCGTCTTCATCACTGATATACTGCTCCGACAGTGCGACAGAGTAACGGGCATCAGACGTTTGGCCATTTGACTCCCTGCCACTATTTAGGGTGGCACCTCCCCAGTTTTACTATTCCTTAGCACTGTGAATCTGCAAGTACGGGACGGTAAAAACATTTAGATGTCTCGCTCACACTGTGAGAAAACTCCCATGGTGTGGTGGATAATAGGTTTGTTTTTTCAAAAACAAATCCAGCTTTGGGATCAAGTTCTGAAGGAAAAAGACAGATCAAAAGATAAAAGTTCGACAGGCGACTGTCATGTTTGACGGAGCTGTCTGTCAAACCTTTAACTCGTTGACAGGAACCACTGTGACAAAGGTTCCTGTCAATGGCTAGAGTTGTAGGCTGACCCAACGGATGACTCAACATTCAGAGGATGGGTACTCCATCTGGGTGACTGAGTATTTTACTCCCTCACCTTGATAGAGTAAATACCGTCCTCTAAACTCTAGATCAGACCCTTAAACTTGATATCCTATCTCATAGCCATCCATGACTTTCCACTTACCCACTCATTCCATGGTGCAATACTTACTTTGTAACCCAGTTGCTCTTTGACAGTCTGTTTTGAGATTTCCTGATGAGGAGGCAATGGGACAGTAGGTAATATTTTGTAGTGTAGGTTTTTGGCTGCTCATCTGCTGAATTCCCTTCAAGACAAGGGACATTCCACTATGAGGAGCAGTGTGCTTAGCTCCTTTAATTTCCCTGATGCCCACAGGAGGGTGAACAACTTGGGAGGACTGTAAGATGGAGCTGTTCTCCCTCAGGACCAGCTGCCCCAGCATGGGCTGGTTGTAAACGTAGACACCATTTCCACTGTTAAAAGGAATCTGCTGGCCTGGGGTGTAGTGGTTCCAAGGTTGAATCATATGTGGAGGCTGCATCCTTAACATCTGTACGCTTGTAAGTGGGAGAAGCTGTTCATATGGGTTGCTATTTAAACTGGGTGCACTAGCCTTGCTCTGGATGGAGGAAGTTATTTGTGGTGCAGGCAAAAGGAGATGTGCTGCTTCCTGTGGCTTACTCTCTTGGAAGAGCTGTTCGCCAAATGGCTTAGGGTTTCTGCTTCCAACATGAGATTGGGTGACAGGTGCACGAAATTCAACGGTTGGTGGGTAGCTGAACAGCATACGAGGCTGATGTGACGAATGAAGCAAAGGTTCATTGATTACATGGAATGCAGGCAAATCTTGAGGCGTATAGATATAACCAGGAACACTCGCTTGGATGGGATGGATACCAGAGGCCCATGGTGGGATCATTAGTGCGGGCCTGGCATTCGTTGCTGACTGAAGATTGTGTGGCTGAATTTTAGGCACGAGGGGATGTGGAATAGGATCTAGAAAAAATTTAAGAAAAACAAGACAATGAAAGACTCCTGCTTTATACCACAGAGGAAATTATTTTTTTCACACTGATATGACAACTACATAGTAATAGATGGAAGAGAGTTTAAATTTTGCTAATCTTACAAAGTATCATCAAACAGCTGAGTCAAGTGAATTAACCTGAAATCCATAATTTTGAAGTATGCTGTTGCAAGGGAATAATAATACCTGTAGTCATTTATCCATGCTTTAACCATTACAAAATAATTAACTGAAAATAGGTCACCTGGTAACACTTTAAAGTTATTTCGGTCAGCTTCAGCAACCCAAAGTCCTTTGGTACTTGTTGGTCTATGAATTTACGACTTTGAGGCAAACATTATATTCATTTTCTTCCTTGCTATCCCAATGGCAAGGATATGAAACACCACAGCCTTCCAATGAACCCACAACCAACCAGATTACAATGAAATGTTTTAATAACTAAATCTTCCTTATTTCTGTCTTTGGTACTCTCTTCAATATCTCACTCCCGTTTCTGGTTGTGTTGGCCTGCCAGTTGTGTCAATTTAAGAGTTTAGAGCTGTTAATGTCCTAAGGGCTTCGTACTCAGCTTTACAATATGTGCTAATCATTGGAAACACATTATCTACAGAGGTGGGCATTTTGTCAGTGATTAGCAATGCTTGCTAGCTTGTGTTTACAGGTCGAGTCAAGGTAGAACGTCTTTAGTGTTGAAGGGCTTGCAGAGCTACAGGTACTGAGATAGGGTGGGAAGGTGGAGTAATATGTCAGAGACTCTCCGAACTTTGGATACTGATTCATTATATGTGTTTGCTACTGATGGAGGAGGTTACAAAATGAAGGGGCAAAACAAGACATTAATATCAAATTACATTATCACTGTGATGCTCTGCCAACAGACCAACTCTAATCTAATCTAGCCATATGTATAGGAATAAATGAGCCGTTTGAAATATAAAATGAGGAATTCCTTACCTGTCATGTCGCAAAGATGTAACAGTAAAGAAATATTATAATGAAGTAGGTTGAGGTCTGTCTAAATCTCTAAACCAGAAACAGATTCTATAGCATGTAACAAGTTTGACAAAGATGGCGGCAAAGTCTTGGCTACAGCTGCCAATGTTGACACACCAGCGCCTTAGCGACCTTGAAGATTCTGTGATGTCACAAATGCATCTCACTCTGGTAAGACTAATGATGTCACAATCTGAGAGAAAACTGGTAGCAAGGCAGCACTGTTCTATTCAGGAAGGTAAGATGTTGCTGGTCTGCAGTGGCACCAAAAGCATCACCTCCCACCATCAATCATTGGAGTGAAGGAAAATGATGTGAACATACCAGGTGTTAAAGAATTTAACATAAGAATAAAAAGCACAGTGAAGTCAAAGGTGGCTTAGAACATTTTACTGTATTAGAAAGTTTCATTTATACAACATAGTTTATATTTGAGTGAGATTCATAAAATTTCTCTATCTTAAAGGAAACTGTTTTTTGGGAAAGCATAATTTAGGCAAAGATGGGCCACTGTGCTTCCTACTGAGCATTACTTTCTACATACTAAGAATAGAGAATTTGAGAAGGACAATGTAGGATTTGAGACCCCAGCCTAGACCCTCAAATTTTGAAGCCCTAAATCTTTGGGAGCAGGTTGCCAACGATAAGAAAATGAAGAAGTTTGCATCCAAGGTCTGCAATAAGGCTTATTCCTGGATAGCTTTGCAAGATTACAAGAGGTAGAGATGGAGGAAGGAAGTGATTGAAGCAATAGGAGCTTATTCTCTGTATAATGTAGTACCGGCACAAGGCGCTACAGTTCATGCAGTTACCGAGAATACAACAGCCAACGCGAGCCATCTGGAGCTTGTGCACTCCTGAGTTACAGTGAGACTGCTACTTCACCCCCGCTAAGACCTCAACACCTGTTGTGTTGTATTGGATGGATCACAATCTTGAGATACCTTAGTAATTTTCCCATTTTGAGTATCTCACGGAACCTTGCAGAAATATCCAGTACAGTATCTCCAGGCCACCCACAGGATGAGGCTTCCACACCTCCTGCCATTTTTCCAGCAATTAGCTATGCTGGCTAGCTACGTTGTCTTTACACGTCAAGTCAAGATAGAAAGTCTTTAGTGCTGAAGTTCTTAAGGAGCTACAAGTACTGAGATAAGGTGGGAATGAAGAGGAACATATCAAAGACTCTCAGACGTTTGGATATTGATTCATGAAATGTCTTTGCTACTGATGGAGAAGGTTACAAAATGAAGGGGCAAAACGAGAGATTAATATCAAGTTACATTATCACTGCAATGCTCTGACAACAAGTCCAGCCTTTAATCAAAGGTAACACCCACATTTTTGCCTTAACAAAGGATTGGGGTTTGTCCCTACACCAAAATTCGATAACTTTCACCTACAAGGTGAAATGGCAGAATGTATATGCAAAATAAAATTGAAAGCCTTCTTTTCTAATATGGAAGGACCCTCAGACGATGGAGTCACTAATCCGAGAGTTAAGTCCACTTTTAACCCTCCAAATTCCATAACACCAGTAGAAATTCAGACTTTTGAGCAAACCATCTTCAAGGAAATTGAAAACATAGACACCTCCTCAATGAGACCATTTAATAGCATGACTACAGCAGAAAGACAGGCCCTAACAGGTCTGACCCAAGATGAGAGTATTATAATAAAACCAGCAGACAACGGTGGTGGAATAGTCTTATTGACGAAAACAGATTACAACAAAGAATGCTGGGACCTTTTCAGTGACACAAGACACTATAATATCATCACAGCAGACCCGACAGACCGACTTAGGAGAACTATCGACATCATGGTAGAAGAAGCTGAACTAATGAGCTGGATATCTAAAAAAAAGAGTCTGAGTTCTTCTGCATAAAAGAACCACGCACACCATTATTTTACTCCCTCCTGAAAATGCACAAGAACAGAGATCCCCCACCAGTTTGCCCAATCGTCTCAGGTATTAGCTCCATTTTGAAGCCACTTTCACAGTTCAATGACCATTTTCTCAGACCAATAGTCCAAAAGACACCCACTTATCTAAATGATACTTCAGATAACCTGAGGACACTACAAGATATTCCTTTTGACCCAGAGATTAATTTACTCATCTGACTTGACATCGAAAGCTTGTATACCAGCTTGCCACAGAGTACCACAGTAGAGACCATAGAGCAAATACTCTACAAAACAGAATGGCAATACAGAACTTCAAGACATTTTGTCTTGGAATGCTGTAGACTGGCAATAACTGAAAACTACTTTGAGTACGAAAACACACTGTACCTTCAGGTCCACAGGACTTTGATGGGCAGAACCTTTGCCTCAACCCTGGCCGGACTTTACGTCAGTGGTTTTGAGGCAAAGAAAGTCCTAACAAACACCAATCCATACCAGCATTGGATAAAAGTATGGAAATATTATATTGATGACTTTTTAATTATCTGGGAAGGAGATACAACATCTGTACATGATTTTGTAGCCTGGCTGAATACATGCAACAGGTTTTTAAAGTTCACTAGCCAGATAAGCAACACTACTCTTCCCTTCCTGGAAATCACCCTCTTTGCAGAGAATCATCAGATCGGCACCAGGACATCTTACAAACCAACAGATAAGAACACTCTGTTACTATACAACAGTTTCCCTCCTCAGTCTTTAAAAGAAATCCTGCCTTACAGCCAATACCTCCACCTGAGACGTAACTGTACTAAGAAGACAGATTTTCAAAGCCAAGCGGAGGCCCTAACTCAAAAACTAGAATCTAGGAATTATCCTAAACCGATCTTGAAAAAAAGATATAAAAGGTCAGAGAACCAACACAAAGAGTAATATTAAAACATGTGTAAAATAAAGAAGAACCTCAAGAATCGGAAACACTGACGTGTAGCAACCCTTAATGCAGCATCCACTCTCTTAAAAAACCTAGTGCAGTTTGAATTGGCCTATGCCACGCTTTGCCCATAAAAGACAAAAGAACCTTAGGGATCATCTAATTCACCCCGACTAAAGAAGAAAGTTGTAAGGCAGGAAACAATTTCAACAGTGCTAGGACTTCCTCCCATTACAGGACACTATCCATGTGGCACTTGCTCAGTTTGTTCTCTAACAATAACTACAAAAGTACTACAATTCACACCAAATTTTATATAGAGTTTGAAGAGACACACAAATTGTAATACATCACACCCTAGCTACATGATCACCTGCCCTTGCAGCTTAAGATGACATGAAAAAAAGTCAAGATACGCATTTGTGAGCAGAGAAGTAACATAAGGTGCATCAGAGCAACAACAAAAATGAGCAACCATTTCATCACCGCAAACCACTAAACTGAGGATTTGAGGTGGGTGATTTTGGAAACCCTAGATTATGTAGACACAAATGGTGAAAGAAACTTACTACAAAAAGAACTCTGTACCGTCTAGGTACAGCCCACAAAGGACTCAATGACAATATTACCTGGGCATTAGTAATTTGAAATGGGTGGCCACATAGATTACATACTTCCCCGGGAGTTTATAAGTGAATAGACAACAAGAGAGTCGAAAAATGTATCTCTCTCCCAAACAAGCACAGTTTTACAACATTAAGAGCACATCGCATACATTACGATTAGTGACACCTACATTTAGCCACAATTTAATTTGTAATCACTCTTTAAGATCAAAAGGTTCCATTACACCTTTAGAACCGAATGATTACATAGAAGTATAATCTTAATGACTTTAAAATAGAACATGAGTTAGGGTCAAATGTATCATTCAAAAGTGCGATCGCAAATGCCGAAATTCGCAGAATTTCGGCGTTTGCGATCGCAATTTAGCGAAGTGGGATGTATTAAGGTAAAACTGCCTCGCAAAATAAGGAATCGAAAAATTTGCGATTCCTTATTTTGCGATTGCATTTAAGGAATCGCAAATTTTGCGATTCCTTAAATGCAATGTAAGAGGCACAGAAAAAGTGCAATTTGGACTTAAGGAATTGCAAATTACCACCTACTTCAAGTTGGTGGTAATTTGCGATTTATCTGAAAAATGCACTTGTTTGCATTTTTCAAAGTGCCATGTGATGCACATACATGCCTCCAGGGCATGTATGTGTGCCACATGTGCACACATGCACATTTCAGGGATTCAACAGGGTGTCCTTTTGACACCCTGGCACTCTTGAAATTGCTTTCTCAATTTGCGATTCTCTAATTGAGAATCGCAAATTGAGAGTGTCTTCCCATTCATTCCTATGGGCCTCTAGGCCCATAGGAATGAATGGGAAGGTATTCCTTAATTGCGAATCACAATTTGCAATTCGCAATTAAGGAATATGTAGGATTCGCAAATTTATTTGCAAATCCTACATACATAGCGTTTTGCGATTCTCAAATAGCGATTCGCAAAAAATCGCTATTTGAGAATCGTAAAACCAAACTTTCATACATATGGCCCTTAGCCTCTAATGCTGATACCCCAGGGGTACCAGTGAACATCAACCCCCAGTCATTAGATCGGATAACATCATTCTAAGTCCCCCAGGGGCATGTCAAAACTGGTCTGAGTCCCCCAGGGAAATGATTAAAATATGCTCTTATCTTTCAGATTTTTCGATCATGATAAACCATACCTGCATTCAACCACCATTGAATTTATGATTATTCTATAATATAAAAAGGTTCCGTTACACCTGTAGAACCGAATGCTAAGACAAAAGTACAATCCAAACGACTTTCAAATATTACATGAGGGGGTTGCTATTGTAGATACCCCAGGGGAACCAGAAAACATCAACCTCTGTTTCAAGATCAGATAACGTCATGCTAAGTCCCCCAGGGGCATAACAAAACCTCTCTAAGTCCCCTGGGGTCATGATTAAAAAAGCACTCCCATCTTCCTGTTTTTACTATTGGGAACACCTGGCAAGGAATATTGCTATTAAACCTGGCAGCTTCCCCCACTTGTTTTAAGATGTAGGCTGTGGAGGACATGTTGTGGAGTGCACACTGAAGGACTGAGGTGAAGGGGAAACTACAACTGTAGGATGACTCTCTAAATCTCTGCAATAGGTAAAGTACTTTTGAAACCCCTTTCATTCCTTTATCTATTCATAACCCTCCAGTCTCTATTTTTTATAGCTTTTCCTCTCTAATGAAAGGAATAGCAATAGCGCGCCTCTGCCCAGACCTTTGAAGACCTTCTAAAACAGAAAATAAGGTACGCTGCAAAAGCCTTACAAGACAGTTGTCTACCAATTTCTAAAGAAATTGTTCACTACCTCACTCCCTTAAAAAACTACATACATAACATTGCGGTCACAGATTCCTTTACCCTCACTGTTCATTTTCAATGCAATGTCTAAGTTTACATCTACCTAGAATCAAACTCCTTATCATTTCAAAATACAGTGAGATCTACACAGCATAAGTTGCCCAAAATTTACATAGAGCAGACTTTGATAATAGAGCCCCCCAAATTAAGATCCATCCTAGCATGCAATACATGAGCAATTATTACATTTGCCCACATAGACTAACAACACTAAAAGGGTTGCAGATGTTCGCATTTAATGGAGCAAAAATACAGATTATAGAAATCATTAGGTGCATGCATTATTAGAAATATGGGACAACATCAGTACTAGATTCTAATACATAACAAATTGTTCTCCATGTCGCTTTGCCTCCTTCTAGGACTCGACAAATAGTCCCATATGACCAAAGAAGAAGAAGAAAACTTCAAAAGTTGGAGGAAAAGTATGTGTCCCATTTGAGTTAATTTGACTTCAGGAAGGGATCCTATAAAACAACCTTCTCTTCCAGGGGATCCTCATCAATAGTCATAAGTACATGAATATTCCCCCCCATGCGCGGGACCCCGGAAACATATAAAAACATATATGTGGAAACCATATATGTAGCTCTATATATATATCCATATATATATAACAATAAACACACAATGCAGCCTTCCATATACTAGAAATGCTGAGCAATGTTGTAAGAATTTCCCTCGCACATAAATACAAATCCAGTAAAGCCGGGAGAAAGAAAATACATTTGAAAACTGCTATAACGTACAGCAGAAAACATAATCGTGCAAAGAGGAATGTAAAATATTGCCAGCACATAGGCTGCATTTTAAAAACACCTGTATAGAAAGCTGTAATGCTAACCCACAGAAACACACAGAATACACTGGCACTGTGCCTTTAAGGCACTCATGACCCCCAGCTTCCCATCATGCCTCAGGGGTGATAGTTAGGTCAGTTGTTCTTTCAGGCTCCTTCTGTCATGACCCTGGTTACTTCAACTCTCAGTTTTATCTGATTTCTGTCAGACATTACTGCTCTTTTTTTTGTCAAAACCTTTTACTTTGACGTATTTTTGCTGTTGAAGTACTTTTCTTCTATTTTTGAGAGAGTTGGGCATAATTTTCCGGTCAAATTTGCCCTCTCTTTTTGACTCTTGCCCTTCCTGTGGCAAGAAGAAGGCTAAAACAGACTCCCATCCTGCCTGTATTCTTTGCCTTCCTTCTGATCATGCTCCCAAGACTTGCCAGCATTGCCAGTCACTGTCCAAAAGAGCACTGAAGGACAGAGAGAGGATTTGCCTCTATGGGCTGGCTGAGAAGGGAAAAACACTTTCAAGAGGCAGGTCTCCGATGAAGAGGAGGAAAGAGAGAGCCAGATCTTCATCTAGAAGTAAGGTTCCAGTCTGCTCTCCATCAGCGTTGGACTTGGCACCGAAAATACCTTTATCGGCAGCGAAAACGTCGACGAAGAGACCATTGGCGGTGGGCTTGCCGTCGAGAGAACACCGGTCGTTGTTCTGATTTCCGCCCTACACATCACCTGCTCAAATAAGGTTGGAGTTTGGCCTTTTACGACAAGTTCTAGCCAGGTATGGTGCTTATGTCATTTGTTGGCACAAGATTAGAAGTGCCACCACAAACACGCTAAACTATCTGCGTTGGTATCATGTACAAAAGACACACAATTGATGGACGGAATGCAGAACAAATCAAAACATTTTCCCCCAGTCAAGAGATCTGGGTTAAATCCATCATTCTTTTGCTCACCATGCCACCCCAGTTTAGACCTGGCCATGTGCAAATCAGTCTCGACCCTGTGTCTCATGGGAACAGTCCAGCCCGAACTGCCAAGACAGGTCCTCCCTGGATCGGAAAAAAGCATCCTAGGACCGGTTTCGGAGTTTCACTCCTCTTTAGCCAGGATAGCTTGATTTCAGTGGCACAGTGAGCCCGGGACCTACGTCTAGGCATACCCGGTGCACTTAGGGTGAGAAAGTAAAAGACACACAATTGATGGACGGAATGCAGAACAAATCAAAACATTCTCCCCCCGTCAAGAGATCTGGGTTAAATCCATCATTATTTTGCTCACCATGCCTCCCCAGTTTGATATACAGCATAGGGAGCACTCCCAAGCTAGAAGCGATCTTCAGCTAGCCCTAGAATCTACCAAGTTTACGGGACTCTGGGATGTGCAAATTGGCCATTCTAACTTCAAAAAGCTAGTCTGGAAGACCATAAAACAAATCTCCTTGGTGGAGGACAAGGCAAGCTTCTCAAATATATCTCATGCCTGGATGACCCTCAACTCTTACAAATCACTTGCTCCACAAATATTTTTCAACCGGGGTTACCCAAAGTCCATAAAAATGAACTTTTTGAGGCACAGATTGAGAATCTTCCTGTGCGCTCACATTTTCCACCATGGCTGAGGACATTAACACAAGCCGTGCAAGTTGTGTAATACCAAGCAAGGCGACATTTTACATCTAATCTGCTTATGCAAAGAATTGCACCAAGCACAGCAACAACTTCTAAAAGAACCTCTCAAACAGAAAGGCGTTCGCACCAGGAGGCAAG
The DNA here is from genome assembly GCF_964204655.1 of Triturus cristatus. Classification (NCBI taxonomy): domain Eukaryota; kingdom Metazoa; phylum Chordata; class Amphibia; order Caudata; family Salamandridae; genus Triturus; species Triturus cristatus. Next base: position 700,361,690 of record NC_140591.1, read on the forward strand.
CAGTGCTAGCCTGCTTAAATCCAGAAAATATACAACTAAACTGCAGAGTGGTAAAATTCCTTATGCTGGCCGAACAAAAAACACCCAAAATGTCAAAAGTCTTATAAGGCCATGACACTACAGGCTGTCCTGCTGATGGGGAAAATGTCTCAAGCCAGACCACTCCAAGGACACACTGCCAGCAGTAAAGGGATAATCCCTGCAACAAGTGGAGATAACTTTGAATGACATAATTACCATGACTTGATAAAAGAGAATACAAGGCTGGAGCTAATAAATACGAGACTGCAACTTACAGCATCCAGCTAATTAATGACATTTTTTTGTGATTACAATTAATTCTGATTTTACATTGCGAAGAATTTTCTACCTTTGGGATTTAACTGGGTTTTATCTGAAGATTGCCTTTCACAATTTCAATAATGAAAAAGGCAGCAAAGATGGATGAAATCACACTGACTGTCGGTTGAAAATTGTATCTCTTGTTTTAAGCATTTATATTGCAATGGTTTTAATGAACTATGCAAAAATAAAGAAACCTGAAACCGGTCGTCGACAAAGACTGCAGGTACATCGGATCCTGCGACGTTGTCAACCCGGCGACGATCGGCGTCGAGGATTTGTTCTCCGTTGGTGCAGGCTTGCCCAACGTCGAGGGAAAGATCTCTGCCGTCGCCGTCAATTCGGCGTTCGATGTCGAGACATGCTCCGTCGTCACCGGGTCATCGGCGTTCGGCGTCGAAGCAGGCGTTTCCGTTGCTGTCAACCAGGTGGCAGTCAACGTCGAGGGCTAGATCTTCGTCACCGGCGAAGAAGGACTCGTCGTCGAGACCTAGGGTAAAATATACTAGACGTCATTCGACGTCGAGACGGTGGTCTCCATCGATGGCGAGAAGTGCTCCAATCTCGACTCCGCTGCCTTCCAAAAGACGATCAGCATCGAGAGAGAGATCTGCAAGGCCTAAAGACACGACGTCGAGAAGGATTTCTCTGTCGATTTGTACTTCGCCTGCACATTCAACGTCGAAGGCGAAGTCTGTCACGTCCAGGTGTTCGACGTTGCATCATTTAACGTCGAAACACAAGGAAAGATCAACGTCGAGGAGACGATCCCGCTCTAAAGATTCACTAGTCATGGTGACGCATAGTCGGTCGACGTAGAGACACTCCCTATCGACGTCGCATCGTTCATCAAGATGCCGATCACGCTCCAAAGATTGCAGAGAGTCCTCTCATTTTATTATGAGCTCTCCCCAGGCGCTCTTGATGTCAGGAACATCTCCAAGAGGCTCTCCACGGAGACAGCGATCTCCTTCTATTCATCTTTTGCCCAGATGGCTTGAACCTCTCCATCACTGGCAGAAAGAACACTCCGGTCACGCTCAGTGGCCTATGGACTATTCCAGTCGACTGCACAGATGCCCACTACAACGTCTGGTGCAGTAGGTGGACAGGTCTTCCACTACTCAGACCAGAGATCACCGAGGCAAAACTCTGGAGCAGAGATCAACTCATGCTCATCGCAAAAGACGAAGATCACCATCTTTGTCGTCATCTTCGACGCACTCATCCAAAAGGGACTACTCTCCTACCCTTACGGATAGCCCTCCCTCAAGAGTGTCACCCAACGATGATGTGAACACTTTCCACGATGTCCTCGCTAGACGAGCAGAGAAGCTGAGCATAGACATGACAGCTCCTCAGACCACCACCTTAATCATTTTCGAGACCCTCCATCAGAGGTCTGCGGCTAGACCATTACTCCCTCTAGTCCCTGGTCTCCTTGAACCGGTAATGGACATCTTCCTCACCCCATGCTCAATTAAAGCAGCTCCGGCTCGGATCCTGAAAAAGTATAAACCTGCTGCATCGGATCCTCTATTTCTGAAATCAGATCCTCCACCGGATTCTGTGATCATCGCAGCAGCAAAGAAGACACACGTGGTGGCTTCTTCCTCCACAGCTCCTCCAGACAAGGAGAGTAGAGCCTAGGATTCTTGGGGGAGAATGGCCTGCGGCTCTGCAGCATCTTCCCTTAAGGTGTCTAGCGCTGCTGCCCTGCTGAACCGTTACGACAGGTCCTTATGGGATTCTTTGGAGCGTTTTAAAGAGAAACTGCCAAAGGAGGATCAACAAGACTTCTCAGAGATTCTCCAAAAAGGGGCGCTGGTAGCCAATCAAATTATCAGCACAGCAGCGGATGGGGCTTCTTTGGCTGCACACTCATATGCACACGGAATATGTGCAAGGAGGTCTTCTTGGTTGAGCTTAACAGCTTTAAAACCAGAAGCTCAACAGGGTATTTTGAATCTCCCATTCTCTGGTAAATCCCTTTTCGGATCACACACTGACGAGGAGATGGCCAGAATGAAGGCCGAGTTGGATACACTAAAGGCTGTGGGCCTTGAGAAAAGAAAGGAGTTCAAACGACGCTACAGGCCCTATAACCGCAAAAATTACCAACAGAGGGTTCAAACCCCTCAATGGTTGCAAAACAAACAAACCAAATCTCAATACCAAGGCCGTCGTTCCTCGAGAGACAGAGGAGGACATCAACAACAGTCCTCTTCCACAGCTAAAACTCAAGGCAAGCAATGATTTTCTGCTTCCTCTAGCCCTGTTGTACACTCCAGTGGGAGGAAGTATTTCGAATTGTATAAAAGAGTGGCGCAACATCACCAAAGATCAGTGGGTGCTAAATATACTGCGCAATGGGTATGCGCTACGTTTCTGCGTGCCTCGAAGAGACATTCCTCCGGTAAGGTCACGTCCTCAACACCTGGAACTGCTGCGTCAGGAAGTGTCGACCCTCCTGAAGAAACTAGCCATAGAAGAGGTCCCTCCTGCCCAGAGGGGAAAAGGAGTCTACTCCAGATATTTCCTTGTCCCGAAAAAAGATCAAGCAAACAAGTTCAGACCTATTCTAGATCTCCGATCTCTGAACAAAGATTTACTACCTCACTTCCTTAAAAAACTACATACATAATATTGCGGTCATAGATCCCTTTACCCTAACTGTTCATTTTCAAAGCAATGTCTATGTTTACATCTACCTAGACTCAAACTCCTTTTCATTTCAAAATACAGTGAGATCTACACGGCATGAATTATCCAAAATTTGCATTGAGGAAACTTTGATAATAGAGCCCCCTCAAATTAAGATCCATCCTAGCATGGAATACATGAGCAATTATTACATTTGCTCACATAGACGAACAACCCCAAAAGGGTTGAAGATGTTTGCATTTAATGAAGCAAAAATATATATATTAGATTATAGAAATCATTGGGTGCATGCATTATAAGAAATATGGGACAACATCAGTACTAGATTCTAGTACATAACGAATTGTTCTCCATGTCTTTTTGCCTCCTTATAGGACTGGCCAAATAGTCCCATATGACCAAAAAATAAAAAAAACACTTCAAAAGTTGGAGGAAAAGTAAGTGTCCCATTTGAGTTAATTTGACTTCAGGAAGGGATCCTATAAAACAACCTTCCGGTCCTGACAAAAGTAGTCCCATAGGGCGCAAAGTTGGCTGAAACATGTTGACCTGGTTCTTCCAGAGATAGATGTGAGAGACACCTAATACCTCTCTTTTCACATCTCGCATTTCTAATCATACCACTACCTTTGATCTTCTTAATAAAATGCGTCCTTTCTAAAGGTGAGAGGTATTTTTTAACTTTTTTTCCTCACATGGTGGATCCCATATGGTCTCAGGTTCAAGAGAGAATCCCTCCTGGTGGAGGGAAAAACCCAATGATGTAACGATCAGTGGCTAAGTACGCCAATGGGAAGCATGCCTTTGGCGGAACAACACTGTAGAGGGTTTTACAACAATTAATTTTGGTGTTGCCCTCACTCGCCCCGTCTCAACACAACTGTTCCACTCCTTTTGATTTTGCATTTTCCTTTAAGGGAAGTTGAGAGGAACTTTAACTTCTCACTCCCTCTTTTGATTCTTGAGGTTTAATCTAATCTAGCCATATGGATGGCAATAAATGAGCCATTTAAAATCTAAAATGAAGAATTCCTTACCTTTCATGTCAGAAAGATGTAATAGTGATGAAATATTGTAATGACGTATGTTAAAGTCTTTAAAACTCTCTAGTCTGTGGGACTGGTTTGAGCTGAGCCCAGAGGAGTGTCCGGTGACCCCGGGGTTGGCACAGACGGGGACGGTGTGACACTACAACAATGGCACAGGCACAACGTGACCAGTACAAAGCAGTGGAGGCAGCTATGAAAATCACAACCTGCGGACTTGGAGTGTCACCCGGTTTCTGCTGGGGATGCGGCTGGTGGTTTGGATTCGGGCCCTGAGTCTTATTCCACACTTGACACTGCCAAGAGTGGAGAGTTGTCTCATGTCAACCCACAGACTGCTGATGATACCCACTGAACTCTTTGGTTTTGATGAGACACCTAGAAGGGGGGGGTGTCTGTTCTCATCTTCTGCCTAGAAGGCCCCTATGATGGGAGTGTGCTTTCTTCGTTTTACTGCATGGCTGGGTGTGGGGTTGCTTCCCTGGGGCTCCCTTCTCTTGATGGGGACTACGTCCTGCCTCTGACACTCCAAGAGGAGTGGTGTAGATGAATCCATGGCTTACTGGTTTGTTTGGTTGCTTGTCTTTGTTGGGTTGGAGGATTTTGCCTTGCTGTCTTGGGGAGGAGGAGTTGGGATGTGGTTATTTTGGGTCGTAGCAGGTGTCTTCTTTCTTTGATTTCTCCGGCTGTGGGGGCAACACCACTGCCTACTTCTTACGAGCGGGTGCGTTTCTGTTGGACAGTGATGCTTTGCTGATATGAGATAATGGTAATGCCTACAAACGTCTCTCCTGGAATGTGTGGGGCTTGAATACCATCGTTAAGCGCTTTAAGTTAGAAGCATACCTGCGGCGAAGGGGAGTCCACCTCGCGTTGTGACAGGAGACTCAACTGAATGATCGGGAGGAGGCTGCATTGTGCAAGCGATGGAGGGGTCATGGGGTTTACACCACATTCTCATCTTTTGCTAGGGGAATACTAATTTTGGTGTGACCCGGGCCCCCTTTCAAGTCACCAGTGAGAAAGTCGATCCTGAGGAGTGCTGTTCCATCCTTACAGTCCGTTTGGATGGCTGAAATATTTATTTTGTTAATATTTACGCGCCCAATGTCGACCAATCCCTGTTTCTCGACATGTTGTCCAATTTTTTGGCTCCTCTACTGCCAAGAGCGCATATTGTTGGTGGCGACTTCTATTGTGTTGCCTATATTGACCTGGACCTCTCTCACCCCCCACTCGGGGATTCCCCCACTGTTCATTTAGCTGGGAGATTCTCTGCCTGGCAGCACCATTGGGGTCTGGTGAATGGATGGCAACATCCCCACCCGGAGGACGGTGACTATTCGTTTAATTTCATCATACATGTGCTGCATGTTCACCTCAATACCTTTCAATGCTAGCCTGACATGCTGGGAGCAATCACGGATATAGATTATTTGTCCAGAACCATTTAAAATCACATCCCCCTCCTGTTAACGCTACAATGTGGTGGTGCGCATACATGCATCATGCTGGTGTCTATAAGCTGTCAGTTTGGTAGACCCGGTGGTCCGTGAGGCTATTAAAAAGGGGATCTGGCACTTTTATGCTGAGAATGAGGGTACTGCCTCTTCACTGCTCGCTACATCGGAGGCATTCAAAGTCGTCCTTTGTGGACAATACATATCTGAGATGGTAGGAGCGCTGACGAACATCTTGGGGGAGATTGTTGCTCATGAAGAAGCCATCAGAGATATAGAGCGTTTGCGACCAGAGAGGCCAGACCTACAACATGCCGTACTGGAGGCAAAAAAAAAAGTTGCGGAACATATTGTGTGCCTCCGCTGTTTCAACCACAAAACATATATGGTTTGTCACACACACCAAGCGGGACAAAATGGGGCCCCTCTGGAAAGGTTTGCCAATTGTGCTATGTGTGGTTCTCTGACTCCAGAGTTGGTAATGCCTGTGGGGACCAGACTATATACACAGGCTGAAATAAATCGATCCTTCTCCAATTATCATGTCAGACTGTAGTCCAGTGTTGGTGTGACACAGGAACAGACCATTGTGACTGGTTAACTGTCCTCCCGCTTCGCAGACTGGCTCAGCAGGCGAAGGAGGCAATAGGAGGGTACATCTCAGAGGAGATGTGTGCTGAAGTGCGCCATATGGCCCACAGGAAAATTCCAGGGATAGATGGCCTCCCGGTGGAGTTCTATGCATCCTACATTAATCTGCTGGCTTCCCACTCAGCTCCATTGTACCGGGAGGGGCTGATGGCTCGTGTCTTGCACCCTACCATGCAGGAGGCAGTTATTGTCCCCTACTCAAACCCTGGAATCCTGCTATTGATGTGATGGCTTACAGGCCATTGTCGATTCAGGACGTTGATTATAAACTCCTCATTGGTATCCTTGCACAGTATCTATTGCCCCACATATTGGGCCTGATCAATGCTGTCCAGTTGGGATTTATCCCTGGCCGTAGGATGGCACTCAAGATCTGAGTGATGGTACTTCCCTGCCAAAATGGGCTGACTTCATGTTTGCAGAGATCTTCAAGGCTTTCGATAGCCTGCATGGGGAATTTTCCCACACTGTCATGCTTTGTACGAGGCTGGGGCATCACTTTGTTTGAATGGACTTTCTTGCTCTACCTGAACCCTGTGGTGCGGATCCAAATGGGGCGGACTATCTCCCGGCAGTGTGACATGGAAAGAAGCAACCTACAGGATGCCCATATCGCCCCTGCTTTTTGCCATTGCAGTAGAGCCACTGGCGTGCAGGGCCTGTGGTGAACTGCTCTATGCTAGCATTCTTTCCAGCGGAGTTTCACATTACATCTCCCTCTATGCAGATGACATGGTACTTTACCTGGGTGATCTGTGCACGGCGGAACCTGAGAGAGCGGTGCATCTTCTCACGACTTTAGAGAGGCCTCTGGCCTATGTGTGAATTTGCTCAAAACTTGTCTGTTCCTGATTTTAGGAGCCAGGTGCAAGCCCTGACTCTATGTGGCATGAGGTGTGAATGAAACGTGGTGCAATACTTGGGGCTCTGAACATATTGCACGGTCCCTGAACAACTAGAGGACAATGTGGGTACAGCAGTGACGACTTTCCTTGTGAGGTCATGATTTTGAAGACATTATCCCTGTCAGTGGCGGACTTGATAGTCATAACTAAGATGATAGCATTGCCTCACCTTCTGTACTTTTTTGCCACCTTCCTGGTCGTGGTGCAGAGGAGTACATTATCACGACCTGGACACGATCCTGATTGACTTAATATGGAGCAGAGGCCTTTGGCATGTTAAACTAGCTAAGTAGCAGCGAGCATTCACTGATAAGGAGGATAAACATCCCTGACTTTAAATCCTACTACCTAGCGGCACAATTGAAGTGTGGTATGAGGTGGTTTTAGAGACAGGAGACCCCAGGGATGCTGGGATTATCAGACCCCCTGACGAGACTCTGTTGTTGACCATTTTGTTTAATCCTAAACAGGCTTTCCCTGCCGGGCGGCAAGATGTACTCGTGCTTCAGATCTGCTGGCTGAGGGTGCTCCGCCGAACCCAGCTGCAAGCTCCATATATCCCGGGACTCCCTTTTCAGGACCTCCTCATGCAGGTCAGGGAGATTTAAGAGGGTCGCCTACAAGAATGGGTAAAAGCGGGTTTTATTATGGTAGTACACTTTACAGGGATGGCATCTTGGACTCCTTCGAAGATTTGTGCGCAGAGTTTGATCTCCCAGTGGGGCAGTTTCTATTATATGGTACCCTTGCAGTGGTGGTGCATAGGCTATGGGGAAGTGGTAAGCGGAGCCACAACCTCTTCATGGTCACCAATTTCTATATGATGGCACTAACATTCAAAGATTGGTATCTTTATGTATGGGGTGCTGTGTATGGATGTGCTCTCATGTCTCACATTACTGCATAAACGTTGGGAAACTGAACTGAATTCACCCTTGACTGATGGGGACTGGTCTAAAATGTTGGTGGTTGCACCTAAGATATCCCGCAAATCCTGCTTCATATTTATTCGTTATTATGTATTACACCAAGATTACCTGCTGATAATTGGGATCTTCATCACATGCTACGGAGGCTTGCTCATTTAACCTCTTACTAGAATGAGGTGGTGCGCCACTTGGCTGAGACAACGGACTGCTTCCTGATCCCCGCACCCGGGTTATATCTGCTGGACCTTTACCCCCGGTCTGCTTAGCATAAAGCCATGACCGGTTCATTAATTTGGCCCTAGTTCTTGCCAAGCATAGAATTATGATAGACCAACTGCAATGGGCGGACTCAGATGGGTGTTCACTGCTGAGGGACGATCATCAGGGCAGGAGGCCATAGAATCTGTAATAACTTGGGAAACACTACTGGCTGACTTGCTTGTAGGTGATACTGAGGGTGATGATTCTATTTCTGATTGACTCGGGCCGGACTCCCCACAGACATTGGAGCGCTGTGTGGCTGTGGGACTGGCTATCACCCCCATTGATTCATTGTAGCTCACTACAGCATGTGAAGTAAAGCGTGACTCATTTGGGCAAGGACAATTGCCTCAAATATCTTTGGATCAATAATGTGGCCAGGCAAAAGAGGGGGGAACAGACACCGCTGGAGTTGGTAGGATTGGTGGGGGGTTTAGGTTGGGTGCATTTGATAGATATCAAAGGGAAGTATACCTCCATTGCCTGGATGGTACTCATACAAACCTCTTGCACTTGAGAGGAGATTCGCTGTCACGCTAAACACCAATCTGAGTATTCACTGTTGCTTACTGTTTAAGACGGACTGACCAGTACGGTAACGTGACCCACCGTTGTTTACTATATTCTGCTCTTTTATGTACTTCCTAAAGGCTTTACTGTGCTGACATGCTAAACAATAATTAAAAACTTTGTTTAAAATAAATAAAAAACTTGAAGCTATGGCTGAATTCCTGTATTTATAACTTCCTTATTTTTTCGACTGCCTCTGAGAACTCACAGTCATGCTCTAAACCTTCTGAAATAGCCATAGAGCAGCGTCGTTAGTGTAGAAAACATTTTTAAAAAAAATAAAGAAACATGTTGGATGCCATGATGCACTAATGTTTCAAAAGATAAACATTCCTAGTTGTTTCAGTTTCGTGTTCTTACAGGGATGAATGGAAGGCCCAAGCCCGAAGCAAAGGAGGGAGCTTAGGTGGACCGTGTGAGAGTGGCTGGCCTGACATGCGGCTTGCTGAGGTGGAGAAGGTTAGTTCTGCGGTGGCTTGGAGGAAGCTCCATTCTGCCCTTTGACCTCAGCACTGTCGGCCCCTGTGGAGACTGCAGATGTAACCGAATCAACTGTGAAGGCCTTCGGGCAGATCATACACGGAAGCGATTGGCTTGCAGAGGATCTGGTGGTTGCCTCTGCAGTTGCGGTGGTCGGAGACGCAGAGGCTGAACGCAGACCTTCCTTACTGCTGTGGGACCCTGCGTGCATTGGGGCACAAGCCCCCAACAAACAACCTGTTTCCCTTTCTGGTAAATTCGGGGGGGAGGGGTTCAGCCAACATGGCAGGGTTCCTGCTGTGGCCGCAACGGCTGGTGCCAGGGGCCTGAGGGCTTTCAAGAGCCCCTCCTCCTGATTCCCTACATGCCGTTGAAAACCTTGAGGGACAGGAGGGCTGACTGCATCTCAGAGGACACTGGGTGGTCTTGTCCGGCTGCGTCAGCTGCTGACTGAAGGGGCATTCGGCTGTTACCCTGAGTGGAGAGCTGATCTTGCACAAATAACCTGTGGTTGGTGGGTCTGCCAGAGGGCACAGAGGGACAGCAACCAGAAACATTCTTCAGAGACTGGTTTAAGGCATGGATCCTGGATCGGGTGCTATCCCCCGCATCATACTAGAGAGGGCTCACAGAGCACTCGCTCATAGACCGCCGCCTGGCGCACCACCCAAATCCATCATCATGCGAGTACTAAACAATGTGGACAGGGATGCTATGCTACAGTACGACCACTGCCTACAAGATATTCACTGTGCTAATGCTAAAGTGATGGTATTCTCCAACTACACTGTCAACGTGCAGCTCATGTGTAAATCCATTTTGGAGGTGAAAAGAAAACTTAAGGCTATAAAAATTCAATATGTGCTTATTTACCCGGCTAAACTGAAAGTGGTGTTCCAAGGCAAATCACTATTCTTTGAAAGTCTGAAGCCAACATGGGACTGGGCAGCAGAAAGGAAACAATTGCCAACAGCGCAAGTGGATCTAGTGATGCTCTAGGAGTGGACGGACCACCGCAGTAGAGAAGGTCGGTGCAGAGAGGAGGTGGGAGACTACATTATCAGATCGATCCTACCATGACAAGAGAGTGATCAAACGGAAGCTGATTCCATGCTTATGCACCTAAGAATGTTAGTGATCTACAACCAGATCTTTGACACTGGAACATGGGATCACAGATAGAAGTTTGCTGGTAGATTCTAAATGTCTAGAAGGGTTGTAAAAGCGGAATATAGCGCTAAGGTATTCGGGGCCAGTCTGATACAAAGCATCATGTACCAGTGTCAGAGCCTTTAAATTTGACCCTCTCCCTGGTAGGTAACCAGTGAAGTTCCCGCAAATGTGGGCTGACATGTTGCCTTTTTGGCACATTTAACGGAAGGCCAGCTGCCGCGCTCTGGATCACCTACAATTTAACCATTAGGTATTCTGATATGCCCAGGCTTGGACTTAGGGCCGAGCCTTGAGGAACACCTGTGTCCACCTTTCCTGGGCTGGTCGAACAGGGAGGAATCCAAACTCACTGGCTTCTGCCTGCTAAAGAAATATGTTAGCCAGTGCAATGCATGGCCTGTCGCTCCAATGGCCTGGAGGCAGTCAAGCAACAGTGTGAAGGGGAAGGTATTGAAGGACGCTGACAGGTCCAACATGACCAATACGGCCGCTCCCCCCTCCCATATATGGTTCCTTTAATATATATTCCGATGCATCAACCAATGCGGTTTCTGTACTATGGCGGGGTTTGATGCCAGATTGGCTAGGGTGTAGCAACTTATTAGGTTCCAAGACGTTTCACAGTTGTATATTCACCTGCTTCTGCAATATTTTGGATAAGGCTGGCAGCAAGGAGATCAGCCTGGAAATGGTTGGAATAGTAGGGTCCACCTTTCTCTTTTTAATAAGTGGAAGGATCTTCACCTGCTTCCATGCATTAGGGACTGAAGCTGTACTTATTGAGGTATTTCAAATCCAGTTTACAGCCAGATTGATAGTCTCTGCCACCAAAGAAAGCAATTTCGGGCGGCATGGATCATTGGGAGAGCCAGATTTGATTGCTTTAAGATCCCTCAGCGAACAGTCCAACTGAATGGTGTCAAAACTACTCAGGTTTATCCTCGCCATTGGGATCTTCTTAGTAAGCTGTAGGATCTTGGCTTCGACCTCGGGTAGCCATGCTTTAACTAGGGTGGCTTGAATGCTAGAGATATTGTTAGTAAAAAAGCTTGCTAGCATTTCACACCAGTCGATCGAGGCTGCCTTGGTGTAAATGAAGGTTGCCAGGGACATAAAGCTCTTGACTATAGAGAAAATCTCTTTTGATTCTTTTCCTGCCATTCCTATGCGCTCCTCGAAATAGGCTTGCTTCGCTTTGGTTAAAGCTGAATAATATGCCTTTTGCGCAAGCTTAAAGGTCTCTTTGTTGGCTGAATTATAATTCTTCCACCATTTACGCTCTAGTGTCTTACAGTGTTTTTTCTCTATGAGGGCAGCTGAGAACCATGGACTAAAAGACGTACTTCTATGTGCTCTACTCCGTACAACCGGGGACAGATCTTCTGCAGCGTTTCTGTTCCAATTGTCATATTTCGTGAGATCGTCATTCAGAATGCCAGATAACTCTGGGAGATGTTGTTTTAGCATCTGCTTTGTGCCGCCACGAAGAGCGCTGTGCCGGGTGCAGGAGACGCTATCACGTCCTGATCCCAATATATTTGCTGTATACTCTCCTCGGACACGAGAATAAAGGGGAAAATAATGGGGAAGACTGAGCGGAACCAGCCCTGCCTGACATTCGAGCCCCGCAAGTCCAGTAAATCAAGGCAACAAGCTCCCCCAGACTCAGAGGTCGACGCTCCCTCAGACAGTCTCAATGCCATCGAAAAGACACTTCTAGCCGTACAGAACAGTCTGCAATCTATTAATGGCAAGATAGATAACCTGAACGTCTGAAGGGATCACATGTCCACTAAATTAGACAAACATGCGCTGCGACTGGGGGAAGCACGAACCCGCATATCTGACGCCGAGGATGGGCTACAGCAAACAACAGAAAAAACCCTCGCCATGGAGAAGGTGCTGGCTATGATACAGGCCAAGAACGAAGATTTAGAGGCAGGATCCAGGTGTAACAACATACGCATAGTGTAGTGAAGACAGGGTTTTTCTTGCACACATTGCTATGTTAGCATAAGCGTATTAGAAGTTAAACGCCATCTTGCAACTTTGCCACCTTTGCACACAACACTACAGGTAACTGTTACTGTAAGTAAAACTGCTTGCTTACTTTTCTTCACATGAGAACGGTCTGTTTTTCACATCCCTGCACTTACACCGCGACCACAGTCTGTACACTAGGTGCAGAAGTCTTCAAGGTCAAATAACAGTGTATGTTGTTGATTTGGGTTGATCGGCCCACGCTCTAGACACAACACGCACACGGCTGCAAATATCTGAAACTCGGGTGCCTTTAATATTGCATTGCATGCATGATGCTGGCACTTGGAGAAAACCTTTCCATCTACAGAAAGGTTTGCTGATCCTGTGATGTGATTCACCTAAGCTTATCTTGGAGGTATGGGGTTCCCCATTCAAACCTAGAGACCTTCTATTATTATAAAACTAGCTTTTAGCCAGAGGAGGGTGGTACACAAGGCACTATAAGACCTGTTTCCACTATCATTAAAACATGATTTCTCCCTTTGTGTTTTATGGAATTGTATCAATGCTGATCGTTTTACTTCTAATTATTTGCCTGCTTATGTTAGCCAAAATACTGCATCTTAGAGCACGTAGTTAAAAATAAACATTTTAAACTTTTCCGTGTCTCTGACTACTCACGTTGTGGACTTGTATGACAATAAAAATGAAAGAGTGTTCTTGATTCCCACCATTCCTGAGAGTACCCTAAGTTGCTTGTTCTGGGTTGTCTAATCATTGGTAGCTTCGCTGTTGTACGGAGAACGAATGAGACACTGATGCTAGTCGGATAGAGGTTCTGGGTACTGAGGTGAGGTTTTTGGTACACCACAATTCACTGAGGTCCTGGTTTCCTGTGCATAGTTCTGTGCATGAGTAGAATCCCCGCAACAATAGCAGGATTGCCAGAATCCACCAATACTGGTCGTCTAGAACCCTACATTGAGACTCTGCTACAGTCGGTATTTGGAGCTGAGAATCTCTCACGGATGCTGATAGTGGAACAAGCGCATAGATCATTGGCTGCCCGACCAGCACCGGGGGCTCCCCAGCGCCCTATAATAGCACGCTTGTTGAATTATAGAGACCGGGACACAGTCTTATGTCTGGCTAGGGAGAAGGGCAGCATAATCCACAAAGGGAACTCCCTGGCCTTTTACCCGGATTTTTCAGCAGCAGTGCAGGCAGCGAGAAAGGAATACCAACCAACCAAAAAGCTCGTCGTTGCAGATAAGATCCCTTACGCAATGCTATATCCTGTGTGGCTGCGCATAGGCGTTGACAGAAGATCGAAGATTTTCAACACTACAAAATCGGCAATGGACTATGCGAAGACCATCAAACGGAAAAATAGAGAGATCTCCAACCCGCAGACGGCAACGGTGACGGCTCCATGCAACAAGGCATAGATGATCACCAAATCAACCTTGCCTGGGATGCAAAGTCCAATACTAAAATGTACTAATTGTTGCTTTCTTGTGAACTGCGCACTGGTGCTGTGGACTGTTTCCAGGCAGCGGAGACGTCTCAAACGGGTGACCTGAACTTTGGCAATGCAGATAAGATTTTTTTTTTATCTAGGGGAATGGCCTAGCATGTCAGTTGGTTAATGATGAAAGTAATGGGGCGGGAACTCTGCCCATATAGTTCTCCGTCCACCTCCCGCACAACCTGGGAGGGTAGCTGTCTCAGCACTCCCCGATGGGTGGTCCCCACAACTGTTAGTACAATATGTTTGGCCTTTGGGTAATATTGGGGGGGGGAGGGGGGTCTGGGATGGCTTTAGCAGGTTGGGGTTGCTGAAGTGTGTGTGGGGATTGGGGGGGGCTTAAAGGGGTGTTTTATGTGGCCAGAACTGGCATTATTATGTGGGGCAAAAGTGTAAGAGCAATACCATCATTATATATGCTGTCAGTGCTATAGGTATATCGACTACAGATAGTGAAAAAATTACGTGTTTAACCTGGAACGTACGGGGGCATAACTCACTCAAAAAAATACGACAAGTGCTGGCGTATTTGGTTCGTCACTAAATAAAAATCGCCTTCATACAAGAAACGCACCTAACGCGTTCTAACGAGCAGGCCACAGGTTCAAACTCGGCTACATACCGACAGGCCTCTTCATATTCCTCTTACGCAAGGGGAGTGCTTACACTTGTCAAAAAAACTATCCCTTTCATAATGATAAAGAGCTGCACAGATGATGCGGGTCGCTAAGCCATAACTCACGGTAAACTAGCAGGGGACCTAGTCACCTTAGTGAATGTTTTATGGACCCAATACTGAGGACCCTGAATTCTATGAAAAGATACTAACCATTTTGCGAGCCTGGCCAGATGCAACAATAATATGGGGAGGTGTCCTTAATACAAACCTAGATCCAAGAAAGGATAAGTCCATTGGCACGGGGGAACAGTCGCCAAAGGCAGCCAAAGTTATTAACGAAGGGATGTCAGAGCTATGTCTACTGGATATGTGGCGCCATCACAACTTAGACAAGCACAAGGGCACACACGTCTCCACTGTACACGGTAGCTGGTCCCGCCTAGATTACTGGTTAATGAGTGATCACGCGGCGACTTGGGTTTCAGAGGTCGTGAACCTACCCAGAACTCCATCGGATCACAATCCGGTCAAACTGACAGTGTGCATCCCACAGGCCACGAATCGCCAATTCACATGGCTGTTTCACTCTGAGGCGCTACTAGATCCACTTTGATCACAAATCATACGCGAGGCCATAACTCAATATTTTGCGCAAAACAAGGGTTCGGTGGACAGCGCAGCAACACTATGGGAAGTGTTTAAGTTACAATTCAGGGTCAATACAGCAGCACGACGGCAGGAATGCTGAAAGACATCAGAGGTCAGATAACCAAGGTTGAAAACACCCTATCCCAACTTGAAAGGCAATATGAGAGCTCACCAAGCGACTTGCTTCTTGCGCAAATAAAGCAGTCACTCATAGAACACAACGACCTGGCGAAAGAAGAGATTCGATATCAATCGAGGAGGCATATCGCATGGGCATACAAGGAGGGGGGACGACCAGGTCACACGTTAGCCACGAAGATTAGGGCGATATCAAGTAAGCACACCATCACAAAAATAACGGACTCTGCCGGGGTGGATTATTATACCACACAGGTGTTGGTGTTAATAGGGTTCGGTTCTTCTGATAGCCAGGTTTCTGAGATACATAGAAAATCACGGCTGCCTTCCTCTAGTAGGTCATAGATGTTGCAAGCGTGTTTTTGCATTGAGCGTGCATTTATTAGTGCAGCGCGCAGTGGAATAGTAGCTTTTTTAGAGGAGCGGGTCGAGGTGTGCTTATCTGTTTCTGTGCCCCATGTATGATAGAAATGACCGTCTGAGCAGTTTATCTAATCCCCCCCGAACGGGCCCTAAGCTCTATTAGCCCTTGGTAAGCGGCACGAGATCTAGCAGAACACCTCTACTCTAACTGAAGTGCCTCTTACCGTCTACAAGCTCACAGGTAGTGTGGTTGGCACTGGCCGCTTCCAGGATGCTGATACACACAGACGGGTTGGCCTTAGGCATGCCTTCGACGCGCCAGCGGCACGTCCGTGTAGCGTGGCTGCTTTTAAGCATGAAGCCCCGGTGACCACTAGAGCAGGCACAACCAAAGAAATGGTGTCTCTAGTTGTCTAACCGGAAGGCTCCTTTGTCCTCCCTTTTTGTGCAGCGGAACTTCCCCCTCTCAGAGCCCCGATCTAGAAGCACCAGTACATTCAGTTATCATTTCCACATTAGAGGTATTACATATTTAAAAATAGCAAACTCAATAAAAGCAGTAAAAACTATTCAGAGCAATAAAGTGCAATGTGCAGTTCAAAACAATAATCGCTGTGCTAGAACACGGACTGACCTTATAGTGTTGTGTCCACGCAGCGCGTTTGCTTTTAAGCATGAAGCCCCAGCAACCACTAGAGAATGCTCAATCAAAGAAATGGCGTCTCTAGTTATCTCAGAGAAATAGAAAGACTTTATGATCAGAGAAGGGAGGAATATGAGTTCCGCCACCTTGAGGCGGCAACAGAGGCTCTTAAACAGAAGATGCTGCGAGGAGCTAAAGCAGCCATTACAGAAATGCAAAATAGATTGTATGAATTTGAGGACAAAACGGGACAGCTGATCCACAGAATTGCAACCAAATCTCTGTAAGACAGTTTGGTCCCTCACGTATGCACACGGGCAGGCAGAGCGACTCAGAATGTATCCGAAATAGCTGAAACCGTCGCGTAATACTATGAGTATCTGTATCAAGCAATATAGCAGAGCCAGACTGAATTACAGACCACGATAGTAGCAGATCGAATAGTGCCATTGCTAGCCCCGAAAGGCAGGGCAGACCTGAATAGGCATTTGACAGTGGAAGAGCACTTCCCCGTCCAATAGGATATGCCACCTGGGAAAGCACCAGGTCCAAACGGCTTACCCACGTCTTTCCTAAAAAGGTATGTATCCACTCTGATTCCACTCTTCATGCCTTGTTAATAGGTGCCGGTAAGGAGGCACTCCTCCCAGATGATATCCTTGGTGCACTAGTGGTGGTCCTTCCTAAGCTGGACAGGCCACTTTGGGAGCCGGCATACTTTCGACCAACCTCCTTGATTAACATGGAGGCTAAGCTGCTCATGAAGGCCCTGACAAACTGCCCATGGATGAGGTCCTTGTTACACTTCAACCAGAACAGCTTTATGCCTACCAGGGCCTCCTGGCACTGCCTTATGAGGCTGAAAATGGTATTATGCCACCGGGGCTCTGACCCCATGGCCCTCATGCAATTGGACTTTCCGTGCCTATGTGGAACTGTTATACACAGACCCATGGGCAAGAGTCCATGTCAATGGCACCATGTCTCAACAATTTTGTATCAACAGGGACATCCGGCAGGGTTGTACCCTCTTCCCCTTCTATTCATCCTGGTAATCGAACGGCAGGTGCAATGGATTGGGAGAGATGCACAAATCTGGGCACTGACATGGGGAGATATAAAGGATTGAATCTCCCTATAAATGGACAATGTCCTGGTATATATCTAGCACTTTCTCTGATCGATTCCACGTCTGATGTACAGGCTGAGGAATTACGGAGAGGGAGCCAGCCTGAGAGTATTCTGGGGCAAGTCAGCCGCAATCACATTAATGGGAGCCCCTCCAGAGCTACCCTCGGGATCCCCGAATCTCTGATATGTAACACGGTCATTCAGATACCTGGGGAACTACACAAATAAGGAACCTAGGTCTGCTGGCATAGCAATATTACTTCTCTCCTCCGGAAAATCAAGGGTCATCAGGCTAGGTGGAGCACCCTCTCCCTTAATATATTGGGGTGTATCACACTCTTTAAAGTGATGGCACTTCCACAATTGCTATTTGTTCTACAGAACTACCCCTTTAAGGTCCCTTCTTGCTAGTTCACTGAGTTGCAGACCAGTATTAACACCTACATTTTGGGGGGAGGTCGGCACCGAGAGTTTCCCATAAAGAAATGTATATTCAATCCCTCTACAGCGGTAGCCTGCGGGTGGCAACCCGAAACTATATTATTTGGTGGCTCAGTTGTTCTCAATGAATACCTGTATATTTGGAGACAGGGTGAGCCCTCTGCTCAATTGGGAAAAGACCCATGGTCCTGCCGCCTGTAGAGGGAGGCCATCCCCCAGACCTTGCAGCGTTTACGACCATCCCCCTCAATAGCTGGAGAGCAGCATTAAAATGGATCGGGTGAAATAGAGTGCACAGTAGGAAGGTACCATTATGGATAGACAACCGCCTTTCCAAATCAGCAGTGCTCCAAGTTTTCCAGAAATTAAATATGCCATCAATTTCCAAACTGGAGGATGTCTGACGCTCTAACCACGTGATATTATAAGAGCAACTAATGGCCAAATGTGATTTGCATAAATGACAATTCTTTTCTTTTTCTACAACTTTAGCGTGCACTGGAGAGATACAAGCTGCCCGTTAGGGCGCTTCCGTGGTATAGCCCCCTAGAGGCCAGACTTACAATTGAGGCTATAGAGGGTAAAGGCGTCTCTCACTTATAGAGGTCTGTGGTGTACAACATCCCTGACCCACTAATCAGATTAAGAGAATGTTTTAATTACTAAATCTTCCTAATTTTTTATTTCTCTCTTTAGTATCTCACTCTCATTTCTCATTCTATTGGCCTGGCAATTATATCAATGAAGAGTTTAGAGCTATTGATGTCCTAGAAACTTAGCCTTTAGCTTTTCAACGTGTATTAATCATTGGAAACACAATATGGATCGAGGTGGGGATTTTTCCAGGGATTATCTAGACTTTCTAGCTACGTTGTGTTTACATGTCAAGTCAAGGTAGAAAGTCTTCAGTGCTGAACTGCTTACAGAGCTACAAGTACTGAGATAAAGTGGGAATGAGGAAGAACATATGGAAGACTCTCAGATGTTTATATATTGATTCTTGTCTTTTCTACTGCTGGTGAAGTTTACAAAATGAAGGGGAAAAATTAGACATTAATATCAAGTTACTTTATCACTGCAATGCTCTGCCAACAAGTCCAGACTTTAATTTAATCTAGTCACATGTATAGGAATAAATGAGGCATTTAAAATATAAAATGAGGAATTCCTTACCTGTCATGTCACAAAGATGTAGCAGTGAAATAAAAATTATAATGACATTGAGGTCTGACAAAATCTCTAAACCAGATACACATTCTGTAGCATAAAACAACTTTGACAAAGATGGCGGCAAAGTCTTGACTACAGCTGCTATTGTTGACATACCAGCACCTTAGCGATCCTGAAGATCCTGTGATGTCACAAATTCATCTCACTCTGGTAAGAACCAATGATATCACAATCTGAGAAAAAGATGGTAGCAAGGCAACACTGTTCTATTCAGGAAGCTAAGATGTTGCTGGTCTGCAGTGGCACCAAATGCACCACTTCTCACCACCAATCTTTGGAGTAAAGGGAAATTATGTGAACATATGTATGGGAATAAATGAACCATTTGAAATATAAAATGAGGAATTCCTTACCAGTCATGTCACAAAGATGTAGCAGTGGAGAAATATTATAATGACGTTGAGGTCTGACAAAATCTCTAAACCAGATACAAATTCTGTGGCATAAAACAACTTTGACAAAGATGGCGGCAAAGTCTTGACTACAGCTGCCAGTGTTGACATACCAGTGCCTTAGCGACCCTGAAGATTCTGTGATGTCACAAAGTCATCTCACTCTGGTAAGAACCAATGATATCACAATCTGAGAGAAAGATGATAGCAAGGCAACACAGTTCTATTCAGGACGCTAAGATGTTGCTGGTCTGCAGTGGCGCCAAAAGCAGCACTTCTCACCACCAATCTTTGGAGTAAAGGGAAATTATGTGAACATATGAGGTGCTAAAGGATTTAGCATAAGGGTGAGAAATACAGAGGAGGCAAATGTGGCTTAGAATATTTCTATTGTCCATACAGCATAGTTTATCTTTGGATTGATAGCCCAGAAAGTACAAAAAGAGTCCCTTTGAAAATAATATTTGGTAATAAAGAGGCCTTCGTCTATCCCATGCCCCAGAATGTACAGAAAGTTCTTTTTCTGTGAATTGCTACACCAAACAGATTTAGTATGTTGGGGGATTTGCTGCATTTGTGTATTATTCTTTTACTGGAAGAAAGGTTGGTGAGTTTCTTGTTAGGTTTCCAATTGTTATTGGATAAGCATACAGCTAATGCTCTATGTGGATCCACAGTAGTCATCAGTCACCACCGTTCCATCACTACCTTGACAGGGATATATCTTTTAGTGTCAGGCTAAACACCCAGCTTCTAAGGTAGTTTTAAAGCTGGACAATCTAGGCATTTTCATGAAGTTAACTGAAAGTAACTTTTCTGTTTGTCACAATAGGCTTCTTGGACTTTGTGAAAGATGCCCAGCTAAGAAAAAAAGCAAACTGAAGTCCTTTTCATAAGTCAGACGTCTCCACATTTCATTACACAGTATAATATATATAGACTGCCATGACCCCAATTTTTTCACACTCCCCCCTACATGAGTCAGTTCCATCTTAGAAGAGATATATAATGATGGGAAGCATACTACTGGTAGCCTAGTCCGATGACAACTGCGCATCGCACTCAGATGGAGAGAGATGCACATACAATGTGTGTGCAAGAATATAGGGATAAGAAAGGCTCTCCAGGCAGAGGGGGAGTCGGTCTTCGTCAGCTCTCCAGGGTTGGGTCTCGTGTATCTAGGTCTGGGTCCCTCAATGACTCCATCAGTGTCTCCAAAGCCCACGCTATTTCACTGGAGCGAATGCTCCTCTTAGCTTCCATAAGTAACCTGCTCATTTCTTTGGCTCCTTTTAATACCCTGTTATTCTGGGCCCTCCCGGAGCTTTCCAATTTCTTGCTTTCCTAGGCTGAAAACTAAGTCTTGGAACCTGCTTGTTACCTTCGCATTGTCAGTGTGGGGGAACCAGTTTAATATGTGGTGGCCCATTGTGCAGGGGCACTCCCTTGGAATCGTTTTCGCTACTACTTCTGTGATGTCTTCCTAATAAGTTACCAATTTTTGGCATTCCCATATCACGTGTTTCAAGTCCACTCTCACTGTTCGGCATCTCGGGCAGGCCGCTTCCAATGTGTTGAAATATTTATTTATACTGCGTAGTGCCATGTGTTGTCTGTGTAGGAAAAAGTAGTTAATTTAAATCTTGTATTTCTGGAGACTTTTGATAGTCTTGCCAAAATATTGTCCTAAACTGTTTCTGGAAGGGGATCCCCAGGTCCTCCCCCCACCGAGTCTTCGGGGTCCCCAGTGGCTGTAGTGTATACTCCTGTATCGCTCTAAACAGGCAAGAGACTGCCTTTATAGTGCCCACAGACCTTACCATGTAATGGAAGTGTTGTGGTGGTATGGCTCAGACATTCCTGTTTTCCACTGCATGTGAATCACACCTGTCACTACTCTATGCAGCAAAAAATGACCCTGGGGAAGATCAAATTCTTCACAAAACGCGTCAAATGGGAGAAGCTCGCTTTGACGAAACAGGTGTAGTAGGCCTGGCTTCTCCACCGTTTAGCTATTGCTGCCCCTTCCTACGCTGTGAGGTGTGTCTCTTGCAGTAGTGCAATGTGTATCCCCTTCTATTTAAGCAAGAAAACACCTTGTATCACTTCCCTATCGAATGCATCCCCCAGATATTCCAAATTAACAGTTTATAAGTTCCGGGCGCATTCATTCCTTAATTTTACTGTCACCCAGCCGTAGCCGGCCTGCATTCTCATCTGTATCTTAATACTATTGCGGCCCACTGTTGCCTGCCCTGTAAAATAAGCAAACAAGATTTGATTCATGTGTCCCCATGGAATATGACTCGTTACAACGTGAGTCTTACATCGTGTGGCATTACAACGCGGTCATCTCAACGACCGGATTGTTATCACGCAATGCCATTACTACGCAAGTTATTACATTGACTTGCAGTAGATGGTGCGCTGACATTAGAAATACATAATTAATTAATATAATATAATTTTCTATATAATTTACAGGAGCTGCGTATGCTGTCCAAGTCCTGGCTTTGGGTTCCTTCATCCTCTTCGGCCTTGGACTGGGAGCTGCCCCTGACACTGCTCAAAGACGCCACTCCATCCACTGCCCTCCATCGTTCTTGCTGCACCTTTGTCTGGGATGGGGCTGCCATGTTGCGTTTTTGATACTTCGCTGTGGGCTGGTTCTATCAGGGTGGTAGCCCCTGGATCTCTGATTTGGAATGTGCCGCAGTTGCTATTCAATCCAGCTCCATACCTCCTCTGGTTTCTGGAAAAACTGAGTTCAATCCTGTGTCACTACTCGGAACCGAGCTGGGAACATCATTGCATATGGCACATTCATCTGCTGGAGTCTGGCCCTAGCTTTATAAAACGACAATCGGCATCGGTGTACCTCCCTTGAAATATCAGGGAAAATTCGGACCACGGGGAGTGTAGGGTGAATCAGCACCCTGTATGCCCATTTTAGTGCAAAGAACTAGGAGAGACCCTCCACTGCGACTGCTTCTCGGATCCACTTCTGCAAGTAGTCTACCATGCTTTTCCCCGCCACGTGCTCTGGAACACCCACAGCTTGTATATTGGTGCGCCGTGATCTATTTTCAGCATCCTCCGCGCAGGCCTGCAGTGTCCGAACTTTGGCCTCCATAGTAGCCACTCACCCAGTCACGTAGGCCAATGTCAGAGGTATCTCTGTCAGTGTATCTCTGTTGTGGCGACCCGCACCACTAATCGACGATGGTCCGCTCTCCGTAAACTCATATCTGCAACCAATGTGTCCATTTTGGCTTCCAACACTTTTGCTAGAGGCGGTAATTGCATTCATAATGTCTTGTAGATTGGGGCCCTCTTGGGGGCTAGTCTGCCCCAGTAGGCCATGTTGATTTTTCTGGTTGTCGATTCCCTCTTCTGTCATTGGCCCTCCTGCTTCGGGGTCTCTCCGCCTGGTGTTCTTCACCATCGCAGCCACCAGATAATCAAAGGTATTTCTCACAGTTCACTCTATGCAGGGCTATGGTCCCTATTTAGGGCCCATAAGGCCAATATACCCAATTTTGTGCTGGCAGCCAGGAGTCTGGGGACCAGAAGTCAAAGGGCAGTCACAGGTAGTATTTCTCATTTCAAGCAGGGGCGTAACACAGGCCCTCGCAGCTCCCGCGGTGCGGGGGGGGCAAGCTCCAGGGGGCCCCCTCAGCACAGCACTCTGGCTGAAGGGCTCCTGATTGAGCCCAGAGGGGGCCCCCCCAGGTGCCTTGCAGGGAGGCCCCCTCAACGTTTGTTACACCAGTGATTTCAAGGGCACGAGGGGGCCACAGGTGTGGTCATATGACATGTACTAGCGGCCCCCAGCCTCCCAGTTGGGTCCCTCCACCTCCGCCGTAAATCTCTGGGTGATTGTGCCAGTTGGGTTTGTACTCACAGCTTGGGCGCAATGTGTTTATGATGTCCCTCATAGATCTCTCCACCCCAGTCACTACTTCCTCATGAGACCTCCTACAACTTCCCCGTATGCCCTTAACATTAAGACCAGGATTTGGTGCTGTGACAAATACTGAAGGACCCTACCAGCAAGGCCCTGGCTCAGCATGCAGTGCCCCACAAGGTCTGAGCCCTGTCTTGCAGCCGATCGGCAACGGAGGTGGTTGGGGGGATGTGGTTTTCTCTGTTTATTCATCCCCTGAGTCTATAGCTGCTCTTCTCCGCCCCCAAAGGGCACTCCTCTATTTAAACAGTGTCCATGAGAGGTCTCCTCATTAATTGCATATGGGCCCGTTCTTATTCCGCTTCCTGCGGGCACCCTCGCCTCTCCACGTGGGGCCACAAGTTTCCCTTGTTCCCACTGCAATCCTAACACCAGTTTGCCACTCACAGTGGGAAGAGGTTGTTCAGTGACATCCCCCAGTTCAGCAGCATCAAGTACCTCATTCAGCAGGGCCCTGCTCCCAATGGGGTTATTTTCAGTGGGAGTGCCGGGCATTGCTGCTTACTCCATCGGCGGTTAGCCATACCCCACCTCAGACCTCAACACTGGTTGTGTTGGGTAAATCACAATCATCAGATACCTTAGTTATTTCCCCAATTTGAGTGTCTCACAGAACCTGGCAGAAATATCCAGTAAAGTAGCTCCATGCCACCCACAGGGAGAGACTTCCACAACTCCTGTTGCAGAATGGGCCATGACTATTATTACTCAACACATTATCTCATAAGGCAAAGGACTGAACCCTCAGCGACTTGTTGCTCAATTTTTTGTTTGAAATCTATTTTATTGTTTTCACAATTAAACAGAAACTTATAACATCTACATTGATAATGAAGGCAGAAAGCTTGCATATATCGTTCTCTGACAGATCAAAAATAGTGCCCATCAGTGCTCCAGAAATCAATAGCCATCAGGTATTAGAAATGTCTTTGGATGAATGTGCTTGAGAGAGATAACTGGCATAGATAATAGATCATCTTCCTCTGTCAGAAACTGTTTTGTCCAAATACAACAAAAAGAAAAACTAAGAACAGCAAAGGGGTGGGCGGAAGGGGGAAGAGTTGGGGGGGGGTCCCTCACAGACATTGCTAGGAGATACTCCCTAACCCTGATTTGTCGTGTGGGCCCATGTTGGTAGCAAGGAGGGGGAGGGGAAAGAGCAGCACTAGAGAGATGAGTCCTCGACCCGTTTACCCCACTCTGAGAAGTCCGCCACTCGTGGGAGTTAATAGTCTTTAAATAATTGAAGGGCCTGTAGAGGGAGGTACGGATCGGGCATGCTCCAATTTAGATAGATGTTTCACTAGGGGTTGCCAAGTTTGCGTAAATTTAGTATCAGTGTGTGCAAGACGATTGGAGAGGAGCTCCATCGCCATTATATGCCAGAGGCGGGTGAGCCACACCAGAGACGGAGTGGTCAGGGGTTTTTTGCAATGCAAAGCAATGACCTGCTTTGCTGCTCCTAGCATGTGGAGGATCAACCGCCAGTCGGAGTGGGTCATAGCCTTGAGAGATTGAGGTCGAAGTCCAAGAATTGCTATCCGAAGGGTGCTTGGGATAGGAAACCCCACTACGCCTTTGATGTGGCTCAGCACCTCCTTCCAAAAGATCGTCAATAGTGGGCATGACCGGGGGGCGTGGCATGCAGCCAGGGAAGATGGCCGCGCACTAAGAGAGCTGCGCTAGCAGACCTCAGCGAATCGCCCCAAATCCGGCATGATCCGTCGAAATAAGGACACCTACCAGAAGGCAAGGCTGAGGGGAAGTGGCAGGCAGCAATCGGTATTGTCTTTGGCAGCCAACGAGAGTCTGACGGCGGGGGCATTGTGACCTGGACGGCGCTTGCTGCAACGAGAAAATGGCGCCTGCCGTCTTGAAGTGATCGGAGGTGGCGGCAAGGACCGCATAGCTGCACTGCTGTGGAGGGCGGAACGTGGCGGTCAGTCCAGAAGACAGCGGAGAGTGGGCGCTCCTTGCCGGCGACTGCTGAGAGCGGAGTGCGAGCTTTGGCGGCCGTGTCGTTGGACTGCCTGGGCCGAGACTGCACTGGGAAGAAAATGGCGCCTGTGGAGTAGATGGCGCGGACCGCGGTCTGCAGCAGGGCCCAGTGAGCTGCGAGCGGGCGGCTGCGGGGCGGTCCGCCTGCCGTGCTGGTGCACATTTTACGAGGAGGGCTGTGGCGTGCCCTGAGGAGAGCCCGTGTACCTGGTCTGGTGGCGGTCCCGGTGGTGGCGGCCCGCGGAGGGACGGGGGCCTGCCGGCGCTTCAGATGCCTGGAGCTTGTGGACAGAGTGCAGACAGAGCGCAGTGGCGGTAAGAGCGCATGGGCTGGCCGCTGAGGTTTGCAGCCTGCAAGGAAGTGCTACCGGTGAAGACTACAGCCAAGTGGGGGCAGAGGCAGACACGCGCAGGAGCGGGGCTCGGAGTGGCGGGCCTAGCCTAGGCCTCTGCACCCTCACATCGGGCGACTGTGAGACTGGTTTGCTCGCCCTTTGCCTGGTGCGAGTATTGGAGCTGTGAAGCCGTGCGCCATACCCCGCTTAGGGGTGTGCCAGGAGTGAGCGGCGGGGCTGCGCCGGGTGCCCCTGGAGTGCCATAGACTAAATTGGGGCCTATCTGATGGGCGTCCCTGGGTCCCCATAGGGTCGCCTATTGTCGGGCCCGAAATTGTACCGAGGGGCGCGGCGCAGACCAGCATTGCCATTGGTGGAGTGAGTCAGAAGAGGCGCTCAGTCAGCGGTGTTCACTGGGGCGTCGGGGAGCCCCGGAGGTGCCTGGGCCGGGTGGGCCAGTTTGTCTGCGGAAAGTGGAGTGGGGCCCCGGACGCAGTGGGGACAGCACCGCGGGTGGCCTGGCCGCTGCTCGACCCGGGGACTGGTCGCAGGACCTGGGGTCTCCTACTGATCTAGGCGCTCGACACAGCTGGGGTGCCGGCCGTGAGGCAGGAGGTTAAAGCAGTCTCTGGGCAAAGGGGGAGCCTGGGCGGCCCGGGCGCCTGGTGTACCACCTGGACTACTTCGGCTGGGCTTCCGTCATGGGCCGCAACAGGCTGACAGCGCAAGCACAAACCAATCAAACAAATAAGTACACAGTTGCAATGGGCAGAGAGGAGGGCCAGCATGGAGCGAGTCAGCAGAGCGGGGTGAAGGATGACGGACCTGAACCGTCGCTCCGAGACATCATGCTTGCGATTAAGGACATGCATGGCACGATGGAGCCCAAATTAGACTCAGTCACGGAGGAGGTTAACTTGCTCCGTGCAGGATTTTCCAAAGATGTCAGAAAAGGTGGCGGCAGCGGAGAGCGGCATTGGGGGTTTGCAGGCCAAAATGAAGAGGATGGAGGAGCAGGTCGCTTCACTCACCAAAAACCAAACTAACATTATGGCTCGTCTGCAGGTTCGGGCCCGACGCAATAACCTCCGTATCGTGGGGGTTCCGGAGGGATTGGAGGGCCCGTCCGTAGACTGCTTCGTGGAGGACCTTGATCCTCAATAATCTAAAGCCGAAACGTCTCTCCAGCTTCTCAGTTGAAAGGGCCCACCGTGCGTTGGGTGGGAAGCCCAAGCCTGGGGCGACCCTGCGCACCATTATTGCCCGCGTCCTGAACTATAGGGATCGTGATGCCATCCTGCAGGCATCGTGAGTTTCTGGGGATCTGTGGCTGGAGAACGCCACCATTTGCTTCTTCCCTGACTTCACGTTGCACGTCCAACGACTGTGCAGATCCTTTGAGGGGGTCAAGAGAGCCCTTCGTGACCACGGTATGAAATACATGATGTTATTCCCGGCACGCCTCAAGATTCTGGAAGTGTGGTAAATAATTTAATTACCGGTACTTAATTTGATGCGGAAAATCTATAATAATAGCTCAGTAAAATAAGAGGCAGAATCCGTGGTATTAGAGGTTCGGAACGGGCTTTATTCCAAAATCAATTCGAATTGAGGACTCCATATTCCATCACCACGAAGGTTCAGGAAGTGAAGGACCATACTTTATTGACAGATAATCATATTTATAGAAGAGGCATTATAGTGAAACAGATGCAGGAGGCGTAACAGTTGATAATGGAGATAAAAACATACATGCGTAACTAAAATGGGTGTAACTAGGCGTAACTAAAGAACGTCATTTAGGTATGATGTCACAAATGGGTGGTTCCATGACAGAATTTCGCAATGTCAGCAGAAATACTTGGCAGAGATGCGCGCGCAGCAGCATGACGTGTGATTGACGTGCAACTAGGGGGTGAAGGGGACTTGACATTTAGCTCTTCATGTGGAGACAGAAGTCTGGGGGGTCAAGTCAACCTAATCCTAAATCATATCTTACATCCTATGTTTAAAGAACTATGTTATCCAAAAGGAAAGGTCTCTTAGGATAGAATCTTATTCTATACTGACTATACTGACTGTTAGTGCGTGTACAAGCGTCTAAGTGTCTACACTAGATGCGAGGGCAGAAATCTTCCATAGTAACAGGGCTATGAATTACTTGCATAAAGACAGAGAAGCCGGGCCCTTTGCTCGGTAGCTGGAAGAATGTTTACTTAAACTACTAGACAGGAATGCATTGGATGGGTAGCGGAGCAGATAATCTCGAAGGTGAAATACAGTTTTTGGCAAGCAGACAGGTCGAGTCAGGCACCGTTAGCCGCGC
This sequence comes from Triturus cristatus, assembly GCF_964204655.1. Taxonomy (NCBI): domain Eukaryota; kingdom Metazoa; phylum Chordata; class Amphibia; order Caudata; family Salamandridae; genus Triturus; species Triturus cristatus. Next base: position 700,389,913 of record NC_140591.1, read on the forward strand.
AGGGAGTAGGACAAAGTTCATGGATACAGATGCGAGCTCAGACTGGAGCTTTCAGAGGCAGAAGGCAGGAAAAGGCTTGATGGCAGAATCAGGGCCTACTCGCCTGGACTGTAAAATGGGATAAATGAACCATATAAAGCCGGTGGCCTTTCATACTTAGGAATAGAATATCCGGCCCATTCATGGCGGATCTGAAAGAGGACATGTTGACGGTGGACGCACATGTGTTTGCGTCTTCATAACTGGAACTGGAGGAAACATGCATGTACTTGTGAATTATACATGAAACCGTTGGGGTCCAAGATAGGGGACATAACTGATCATAAAAATCCATATTTCCACATTCCCTCCTTGTCCCCTACTTGCCCTTAAGAGATATCAATCTTCATCAATCCGTTGATCTGTTCATATAGCATCATTTGTTCTTCTTTCTTCTTCCGGGATAAATGAAATCTTGGTGGTGGAATACACGATGTGGCACACAGACCACAAATCGCTGGTCCACATTGTAGGCATAAGCAGCAACTGAATAGTATGAGAAAGCCAATACCTAGGAAGGATAGGACCCTCCATCCCCAGGCTGACAATACACCCCAAAACCAACCGGACCAAGTCCAGGTGCCTGGATTCTGGTGTATCTGGCTGACAATCTTATGAAGGCGAGTTATGGCTTTATATACAGATGGCGAATTTTCTGGTATGAAAATGCAACAACTTGATCCGATGACCCTACAAGCTCCGCCCCTATCGGCCAGGAGGACGTCAAGGACAAGACGATTTTGAAGCACAACAATCCGCATAGCAGACTGCTCTTCTGTTAAATTGCCTAAGGCGGAAATAGTTTCGTTCACTACTGCTTCAAGGGTTCTGGTTAATCTACGTATCAGCTTACTATTGGTAACTGTACCTATATAGGGAAAGAGACCTTTATTGAAATCTGTGTATTTTTCCCATGCTGTCTCAGTGTAGTCGACTATTGGGAGATCTCTCCGTTCTCTATTGTGTACTAAATGAGTATTTCTATGATAATCAGGAGGAGCTAGGAAAACAGGTGGCAAAAGGAATCCGATGTAACAGGTACCATCCCAATCTAGAGGCAAACGTGTATATGCAGTCTGACCACATACGAAGTAGGAATGGCGAGAAGCTCTAAATGTAGACTTGCCTTGATCACTGAATTCTATTACAGTGGTGCATCTACTATGGCCCATATGTATGGAACCATTCTTTCTTACACATAATTCACCTTTAACTGGAAATACTGACATAGCGGGCAAAATTGGTGCAGCTTCGGATTCAACATTCAGGATCATGAGATTAAGCGTGAAATTACCTAATCCGTATACTTCATTTTCTAGATCAGTTCCTGTTCTTTTGGGAAGTCCCTCCTTGTTAGGGTAGCAGACTTTAAGCAAAACTAAGTTCAGGTTTCCCCATACCCAATTGTCTTGATAAACTGCGGAATTCGAATCTAGGGAATTAATTAAACTAAACCATGCTCCACAGGAGCCATTGTGTGTGAACGGATATGGAAAGAGAGGCAGAATTCCCTTATAGTTCTGATAGGGAGGGAGTCGGCCACATATCCAACAATTTGTAGCATTGCTAGCCTGATTGGAATGATGTAACATACTAATAAAAGTGTTATTGCGCAGCGCAAATCTATAGGACAACTCATGCGGGGGTAATTCACTAAAAGAATGTTCAGCAGTAACATTGTAAACATGTTTAGAAATAGGATAATATATGTGCAACAATATACTTGCAGCGATTATTAAAAGACTTAAGAAAAACAAAATTAATAACGTCACTGTGCAATGACTACGCAGTGATTTACAGTACGCATGTTGTTTCAATTGCATCTTTCGGTTTCTTTCTCTATTCAGGTCTAGGGAATACATGTCAGAGACAAATTCGACCGATTCACCTTGGAGAGGACTTAAACAATCAAATTGTCTGACTTGTTAGACCGTAGTTTTAGTTTATATAGTTCCTTATCACTCGGTTCAACCAAAGGAAGCTTTGAGTCAATCGGTGAAGACACGCGAGGTGTGTCGTTTACATCGGACGGTAGTCCATGAAATTTCTTGATGTGACTTGAATGTATCCAACCTTTGCGACCTTCGATCTTCACGGCTGTCCTCGTGGTGAGCAGTACGAGTTGAGGCGATTTCCACCTAGGATCCAGCTGAGTCTTCCGGTCAAAATTCCTCACTAACACCAGGTCCCCGGGAACTACGTCATGGGGTTTCACCTCGGTGTTGTCGGGAAAGGCTGCAGCTACCTGTGAACGACAAGATTGTAGTGCAGACATCAAGGAAGCCAAGTAATCTGTCAGCATATTACAGTCAACATCAGTTATTTTGCGTGGTATAGGCGTCCCCCACATATTTGGTGGTCTGCCAAAGATCACCTCATAAGGGGATAGCCCTGTCCGAGAGTGTGCTACCATTCTCATGTAAAAGAGTGCAACTGGTAAGGCTACTACCCAGTCGACACCTTTCTCTCTACATATTTTGGACAATCTAATTTTCAGAGTTTGATTATGTCGTTCCACGAGACCTGCTGCCTCGGGGTGTCGGACACAGTGAAATCTCCATTGATAGCCTAACAAAAGTGAAACGTGTTTCATTAGTTCGGATGAGAACGGCTGGCCGTTATCTGAGTAGACAACACGTGGTAAACCGTACCGTGGAAGAATTCTCGAACCAACTGTTTGGCAGTAGTCGGGGCAGTGTAATCTGAAACCGGGTATGCTTCTGTCCAACGGGAAAGAGCACAGACAACTACAAGAACATATTTGAATCCTCGACATCGTTCCATCTGGATATAATCCATCTGGAGGACTTCAAAAGGGTGCTCAGGAGGCTGAAATCCACCCTGTTCTACGGGAATGCTTTTACCTGGGTTAAACTGACAACAGATCATACAGGTACGAACTTTTTGTTTAGCTGCTGCTCGTAAATGTTTGTTGAACCAAATGTGTTGAATGCTGTCTAGCATAGCTTTTTCTCCTAGGTGCGCTGGACTATGTATTGTATTAATGATAACTTGAACCATTGAATCAGGAAGGAACCATACAGATTTTTCCTTCGTCATCCATCCTTGATCCGTTTGGATCCCTCCTAATTCAGTCCATTTCTTTATTTCATCTGGTGTAGCATGTGTCTGTATGTCAATTACGTCAAGAGCGGGATCCTTAACCATCATGCAATGTGTTGGTGTCGGAACTATTGTCTTTGTCATGTCAGATGTGTGAGTTTGAGCAGTCTGTTTAGCTGTTCTGTCAGCTAGATCATTGCCTTGGGAAATGATATCAGTAACTTTCGTATGAGCTTTACATTTCATAATTGATATTGCAGTGGGTAGATGTATTGCATCTAATAAGGCATGAATGAGGGGTCCGTGCTGAATGTGGGCACCGTGAGAAGTTAAATAACCTCTCTCTCGCCACAGCACGCCGAAGTCATGTACCACTCCGAATGCATAACGTGAATCAGTGTATATGTTGGCTTTCTTATTCGTAGCTTGAATACAGGCTTGTGTCAGAGCGATGAGCTCTGCTGCTTGAGCTGACAAGGTATTTATGCAATTTGTTTCAATGACTTCAGTGTCTGTTGTGACTGCATACGCGGCCACTAACTCTCCTGTACTTGTTCTCATACATGAACCATCTACATACAACGTCAGGTCTGGGTCTGACAATGGGACGTCTGTCAAGTCTTGTCTAGGTTTCGTCGTGATAGTAATAACTTCAATACAATCATGTGCTAGTGGGTCTGTTCCGTTTACTGGCAAAAGTGTGGCAGGATTCAATGTACTACAACGTCTGATTTCTATGTGTGGCTGAAACAATGTTAATTCGTAACCAGTGAGTCTTGCTATAGTCAAGTGTTGTGTTTGCGTTCGGTTCAAGAGAACCTCTACTGCATGTGGTACTTGTACTGTCAATGGATGTCCTAACACTATGGCATCGCTTTGTCTGATTGCTAAAGCTGTTGCTGCCACTGATTTCAGGCACGCAGGCAGAGCCTGAGCTACGGGATCTAATGTACTAGAAAAATAAGCACATGGTTTGTGTGATCCTGCTTGTTCCTGTGTGAGTACTGACAAGGCAGTACCTTCGCGTTCTGTAACAAAGAGTGTAAAATGTTTATTGTAACATGGTGTTGCTAAAACAGGTGCTTGACATAAAGCTTTCTTTAGGCTTTCAAAAGCTTGTGTATGTTCCTGAGTCCAAAGGAGGACAGTCGATGTGGCTGCCTCCTGTGTTGTCAACTGAATGAGTGGTTTTGCTAGAAATGCATACTGAGGGATCCACTGCCTACAATATGAAGTGAGGCCTATAAAAGCCCGCACCTCCTTTTGTGTCTTGGGTATTGGCATGTTAGCAATTAACTGGATGCGATCTGGTGTAAGCTGCCTTCCCTCCTTGGACAGCGAGTGACCAAGGTAAACAACTCGCTGGACACAGAATTGCAGCTTAGAAGGGGACACCTTGTGCCCTTTTTCGGCCAAGAATTGTAAAACCGTCAGTGAGGCTTTTTCACATTCAGGTTCGCTTCTAGCGGTGATCAGCAGATCATCGACATATTGAAGCAGGGCCGTGTTGACTGGCATGTGGATACTGTCAAGTTCTCGTTTCAGTGCTTGGCTATAGATGCTGGGGCTTTCTGTGAATCCTTGAGGTGCGCGTGTGAATTTAAAGCTTCGTCCATTTAAACTAAATCCGAACAAGTATTGGCTTTCCGGATCTATTGGGACGCTGAAAAAGGCATTCTTGAGATCAATTACAGTAAAGAATGTTGCTTCGGAATCAATGGCTGTCAGTAATGAAGAAATATCTGGGACTACGGGGTATTGTGGTACAATACATTTATTTAATTCGCGCAGATCAATAACCAATCGATATACTGGCGGGGCTTTTGGATCAGTTCGTTTAAGAATCGGAATTATCGGGGAATTACATACATTGGAGTCCGTTTCCACAACCACTCCTTGGGTAATAAGCTCGTCAATGATTTGCAGTAAAGCCACTATAGCATCTGGAGGTAACTTGTATTGTCGCATTCGTGGTAGTACTACTCCTGTCTTTAGTGTGACTCGATATGGTGTAATGTTCATGCAACCAACATCTGTAGGGCCTTGTGCCCATAAATGTGTGGGTAAAGTCTGCAGTCGGTGATCCATGTCTCGGGACACATAGTGCCCTTTGAAATCACGTAAAAACAATCTTACTCCTTCCGGAGAACAACATATTATAGCTCCTAGAGCCTTCAATGTTTTTATACCTAACAGGTTTTCTGGACATGATTTAGTAAGCAATAAATCTGTAGTTCGTGTCAAGGGACCAATCGTAAGGGGAAGAGGCTGTGACACTTCGTTAATGATAGGTTTTCCTGAAAAGCCAAGGGAAATATTCTGTGAGCCTGAGAGGGGTGCCCCTGGAACTTCACTACGTTTTATGGTTGTTCGGCTTGCCCCTGTATCAAGTAAAACATTTCTATCTTGGCCTAATAGTTCACTGTGTACATAAGGTCCTTCTTGATCTACAGGGACCTCGATAAGGGGTAAGCCAACTTCCCTCTCTAGGCTGTTTCATGAGTATCGTTGATAATCAGGATAGTCATACTGTGCGGTCTGGTACATCTGTTGTGTCGTTGTTTGTGTGGCAGCAATAGGCTGCGGTGGTGGAGCTGGCATAGATTGTTGCGGAGCTGGCATGGACTGTGCATGCTGCGGGGCTCCTTGTTGGTTCTGATCCTGTCTAAGTGGCCGTGGTCTTTCTTTTGTATTACCTATGGCGATATTATGTTTTAAAACTGGACAATCGTGTACATAATGACCTGGCTGTTTACAATAGTTGCATGTCCCTTTTACAGGACCTGCTGAAACACTGGACTGTGTCATACCCTTTTTATGACCGTCAGCTGGAACTGTCTGGGAAACTAGCATTTTCATTTTCGTGTCTTTCATGCGTCTTTGTTCATGTTCTTGTTCCTCTCTAATTCTATTGTGATGGTACTGTAGCATTTGTAACATTTGTGACGGAGTGTTACCTTGCCAGGTACTCTCGAATTTCAATACTCTATTCTTAACTTGGGGCAAGGAATTTTCAACTAATTTTGTCACAAACAGATGTGGATATGATTCGCTACTTGCTTTTATTCCACTATTAATACCAAAACATTTTTCGAATCGGGCATAGAAATCACTAGTGTCCTCATCTTGCTTTTGTTTACAGGCTGAGATTGCACCCCAGTCTTCCTTTTTCGTAGTTAATAAACGTGGCAGTACCTGTACTAGTAAACCTGGTAGTGTTTTGGTCTTGTCCCCAAGCCCTGAACCTGGACCTCGAGCTTTTTCTTCGTTTTCTAATGCTGTCCAATCTATCTTTTGGTCTCCCACCTCCCAATCCTTTTTCTTGAGTTTTTCGTAAATGCCCGCAGGCATTAATACCTTCAATATTTTCATAATGTCGGGATAGGTATACTCTCCCATGAGCAACATGTCTTTAATTTCACGGTGGAAACCCGCTGGGTCTTTGTCATGACTGGGTACCACTTTCTTCATTTCTAATAGTTCTATTTTAGATATGGGTGTGTATACAAACACACGTTTAAACTGATTGTCATCACCTTTTATCGGGTGCACTTCACGTAAGGGATTCTGTCTATCCATGTAATACGTCGTTCTTTCTTTTATGGGCAGTGAGACATGTTCGGGACATACAAAAAGAATGTACTGTTTTCTGGATTCCAGTATTTCTCTAATTAACTCAGTACCTGAACCTCTCCATTTATTCGTGAGTAATTCAGTCAATATATCAGGTAAGGGACCAGGATCGGAGTGTTGGCTTTTATATAATATAAGGAGTTGTTGAATCATATAGATACCAGCTAAACGCTGTTCATCTGGGGTGAGGTTCAAAAACGTGTGCGCTAGTATATCATCACTATATTTTCCGGGACTGTCAACCCAGTGAACGGCTGACCTGGCTAATTCTTGTTCGTCCATAGAATCGAGTATATGATAACCCCTTCGTTCTCGGAGTAATTTGTCAGCGGCTTGGAACGAATGTTCGGGGGACCTTATATTTATTATAGGTGTTTGGAAATTTCTGTTATTATCTGGACTTATCGGACGTATCGGATCAGTAAAGCATCTAGTATTATTGCAAGATCTTCCTCTACCTACATAGGCCATTGTTTCTAACTGTCCTGTGGGCAGTTCTAATTCTTCCTCCTCTTCGGTTTGTTCAGGCTGGTCTACTGCTAATCTTTCTTCGTGTATTCGTTCTACTTCTTTGCGGATTTTTCGGCACATAGCTATTATACTTAATCGTTTATCATGTCTCCCCTCTGATATATTCCGACTCCATGTGGTAAGAATTTGCATTTCTTCCGGATTTACCCCTGGTCGGTCTTGATTTCTGATCACACAATTTATGAGGAAACGTAACAGTTCCCCCTGTATCTCCACTTTCTGGTACTCCATGGCTCTATTAATACTCTCAGAATCTCGCCCTGACTGGACAAAGTGATATATATTTTCTAAATGTGTAGTCATTCCTGGTAGCCTCCCTAAATATATTGCAGCTCGTCGGATACGTAATGATGCCAGCAGCATTTCGTCCTCTTTGCCGGGCACAGGGTCATATCTACAATCTATTAGAAGTTCCTTAAGCATGTCGGGAGTTACTAGTTTGGGCGTACGTTGGTGGGCTAATTCTTGAAAGGAAAGTTTATTTACTCTGGGTGGCGTGGAAAAAATGTTTGCTGTACCTCCCGTAGCACCGCCTGGGGTGCTGGATGTGAAAGGATTCGTTGAACGTGATATAGCAACCATAGGTGTGGGTACAGCTGTAGGAACAGATGTGCTTGCTGGAACTTGTGTCGGAGTTTGTTGTTGCGGAGGTACAGACGGAGGAGGGTCTTGGCGTTGAATCCCCTCGGCAGGCGGTCTATGTGGTGCAGTATTAGCATACTCGGGAGCTGCGTCGTCTAAATAAGAGGAAAGGAAAACATCTTCTGCGGTTCTGGGATGCCCTTTGGGATGTGCTTTTATCGGAAACAATGGGGGTGGCAAGTCTTTTGGTATCTCCGGAGTAGCCTTAGGTAACCCTTCGGCCAGAAGAGGATACATACCATTCATAAGGGCATTTCTTTGTCTGTCTACTTGTTCTGACTTCACTCGAGTACCTTCTTCAATTAATAGATTTTCTCGAACTTTATTTGAATTCTCCTTACTTTTCTCTTCCTGTCCGAGTGCTTTTTCTGTACGTCTATATGATTCTTTACGCCATAATTCAATGGCATCTTTCTGTGACTGTCTAGCTTTCTTTTTCCATAATTCTTCCTCTACTTTCATGATGCAATCTGCATCCCAGGTCCCAGCTGCGGGCCACCTCTGACTTTCTGGTAATTCCTTGGTATAGTCTACCCATAAATCAAGAAATAATATGGCGTCTAGGCCATGTTTATGATACATGAAGTACCCTGGAGTGTCCCTAGGAGGAATGGGAACAGCTTCTTCGAGTACCCCTTTTCTAGTTTTGATCTGTCTTAATTTCGAAAAGAGCGGCATATTGAGAACTAATCTGGTACCTAATTTTGAACACGTTAATACAACAAAACACAATAATGAACAGTCATTCACACCACAATATGCAGAACGTATTTAAAACATTTTAACATTTAACATTTAATGAACAACAATGATGGCCATTTAGGGAACTAGTCACTAGGCATAATACTCGGCACTAACTAGGTAATTCTGAATTATATACTAGACATACTTGATATAAGGCTAAACAGTACAGATACACTGCTGAAACAGTGCAGACCGGATTTGTGTACCCAAACCCGTCTTGACCGGCACAACCTATGTGCACGTCAGAACGCCTCCCCGGCAATGGTACTCACCGGGTAGCTCGGAACGGAAGGCCTCGGAACTGAACTGAACTGGACTTGAACCGGACTGGACTCGACTCGAAACTTCGGAACTTCGGAACCTGGTGGGCCTCTGTATACCTCGGATCTTGCTCTCTCAGCTAGGCTCTGGTCGGGATACTTCGCACTTCTCACCGCCTCGTCTGGGTGTTGATCGCAGCCTCAGTTACCCCCGCTCGGCAGGAGGGAGATACAGGAAATCCTGTGGGTACGCGTTGTTGTCCGTCCAGCTGTGGCAGGAGACCGGGCCTGCAACGCACCTCCGGCGCGTGAGATGAGAAAGTGTCCCTGTTCGGGCGCCATATATGTGGTAAATAATTTAATTACCGGTACTTAATTTGATGCGGAAAATCTATAATAATAGCTCAGTAAAATAAGAGGCAGAATCCGTGGTATTAGAGGTTCGGAACGGGCTTTATTCCAAAATCAATTCGAATTGAGGACTCCATATTCCATCACCACGAAGGTTCAGGAAGTGAAGGACCATACTTTATTGACAGATAATCATATTTATAGAAGAGGCATTATAGTGAAACAGATGCAGGAGGCGTAACAGTTGATAATGGAGATAAAAACATACATGCGTAACTAAAATGGGTGTAACTAGGCGTAACTAAAGAACGTCATTTAGGTATGATGTCACAAATGGGTGGTTCCATGACAGAATTTCGCAATGTCAGCAGAAATACTTGGCAGAGATGCGCGCGCAGCAGCATGACGTGTGATTGACGTGCAACTAGGGGGTGAAGGGGACTTGACATTTAGCTCTTCATGTGGAGACAGAAGTCTGGGGGGTCAAGTCAACCTAATCCTAAATCATATCTTACATCCTATGTTTAAAGAACTATGTTATCCAAAAGGAAAGGTCTCTTAGGATAGAATCTTATTCTATACTGACTATACTGACTGTTAGTGCGTGTACAAGCGTCTAAGTGTCTACACTAGATGCGAGGGCAGAAATCTTCCATAGTAACAGGGCTATGAATTACTTGCATAAAGACAGAGAAGCCGGGCCCTTTGCTCGGTAGCTGGAAGAATGTTTACTTAAACTACTAGACAGGAATGCATTGGATGGGTAGCGGAGCAGATAATCTCGAAGGTGAAATACAGTTTTTGGCAAGCAGACAGGTCGAGTCAGGCACCGTTAGCCGCGCAGGGAGTAGGACAAAGTTCATGGATACAGATGCGAGCTCAGACTGGAGCTTTCAGAGGCAGAAGGCAGGAAAAGGCTTGATGGCAGAATCAGGGCCTACTCGCCTGGACTGTAAAATGGGATAAATGAACCATATAAAGCCGGTGGCCTTTCATACTTAGGAATAGAATATCCGGCTCATTCATGGCGGATCTGAAAGAGGACATGTTGACGGTGGACGCACATGTGTTTGCGTCTTCATAACTGGAACTGGAGGAAACATACATGTACTTGTGATTTATACATGAAACCGTTGGGGTCCAAGATAGGGGACATAACTGATCATAAAAATCCATATTTCCACAGAAGGCGAGAAGGCATACTTTTTTGACTCTCCGGCAGAGGCGAACGACTGGATGGAAGGCTGGCGAACAGTGGGCCGTCAGAGTGGTCCACGGAGATCAGCCTCTAATCGCATCGGTCAGGAGGTCCAGGCTCAGTGCACGCCACCACGAGAGCTCAGAGAGAGCAAGCAGGCTCAGGGTTGCACGGGGTGCTGGCTTGGTGAAGAGTGGGGGGGTGGCATGTTGCCTGTGTCTGGGTATTCTCTTGGATGTTGGGCGGGTTACTCTGAGGCGAGATACCTATCATTTGGTTAAAACTACAAGGTTGCGGTTTACTAGTCTTTACCTCGGCCGGTAGAAGGTTTCGACATCCAGGGTCGGGAGGGAGGGGTGGGCCCGGGGAGAGAGAGGTGGGGTCCTTTGAGTTGTTTTGTCATTGGGGTGTGTACTCAGACAATTCAGTATGACGTTTTCTGCGGACTGTAGGCTCATGTTCCCTTGTTTGGTTGACACCGGGGAGATGGGGCGACAGGCACTCTGCGAGTTTTATGGGTGGGTGGTGGGGGCCCACTTAGCAGGGAGGCAGGGAGGGGGGTCTGGTTTGGGGAGGGACGGTTGGGGTTGGGGTTAGTTTTTGTTTAGCTCATGGCGGCTCACACTTAAATGCATGGTTGGGTCATCAGAGAGGCGGGCATGAGCGGAGGATTGAATCGATGCACCATGGGACCTGGTATGGGAATGGGTGACCGGACGCAGATGAGGATCTGGACGTGGAATGTCAACGGGTTGGGCAATAAGATTAAGAGAACACTAGTGCTACAGCCCGTGAAGCGTCATTCCCCAGACGTGGTGCTCCTCCACGAGACGCACCTTCGGGGAAACAAGTGTAAGGCCTTAGACCGTTTTGGCTACAAGATGGTGGCTCACTCGGGGTTCACTTCGGGATCCAGGGGAGTGGAGATTCTTGTCCGAAACACCTTGCCCCTGATCATCACTGGCACATGGATGGAGGACTCGGGATGTATGGCATCGGTGGCAGCTAGATGGGAAGGGAGGCTAATAGTCCTTAGCTCATGTTATGTTCGGCCTGGCCTGCATGCCTCGACGTTTAAGAAGCTGGGGTCGCACTTGATGGGCCTCCCCCAGGGCACACTCGTGCTAGGAGGTGACACAAACGCGGTCATGGATGCTGACTGTGATCGTTTGGGGGTGAGATCGGGTAATTGGGGGGAAATGGGACTTAGGGGCTTTGTTACCGCTATGGGCCTTGGTGACATATGGCGCTCGCACCACCCCTCCCAAAGGCACTACTCATTCTATTCAGCCAGACATAGGTCCTTTTCCAGATTAGATCACATTTTTACGAGAGAAGACCAGCTGGGGGACTTTGCGGAATCTTGCATTATGGCCCGGGGAATCCAGTAGGGGTGGTCCTTAGGGGGGCAACAACCGCCAGGGCGGCCTTCCCTAGGTTAGACCCATGGCGCCTCCGGGATGACTCCACAATGGGTAAGTTGCGGGAATGTTCTCAACAGCTCACTATGTGGGAAGCGTATAAAACGGTCCTAAGGGGCCAGGCCCAAGCGCTAATTGTAGCCCAGAAAAAGGAGGAATCGCTGCAGCTTCAGCAATTGGAATAGGAAATAGAGGACATGGAGCGAAAGGCATTCGGGACTCCCTCGGCGGACCTAGCCCACACCCTAGCACTCAAGCAGAAGGAACTTCGGTCACTAGCCAAGGGCGAGGCCCGAGCCTACTCCCTGGCCACGCAATGTAGTATTTATGATGCGGGAGACAAGAGTATGAAACTGTTGGCATGGCTTGAGCGCCGAGATCGTGAGCGATCCTGGGTGGTGGAAGTGAGGGTTGCTTCCTGGGTCCTTGGTGAATACGGGCGTGGCCATAGCGGAGGCCTTTGCATCCTACTACGAGGGGGTCTACTCTCCGGTCTGTACCAGGACTGAGCTGGACTGTGAAGAGTTCTTGCACGATTTCGCGCTCCCCACTCTGTCTCAGGAACAAACGAGCCATCTGGAATCCGATCTAACGGGGGCAGAGCTCGGTGAAGCCCTCAACTCCATGCAGGCAGGGAAGGTGCAGGGGCCCAATGGGCTCCCTGTAGAATTATATAAGAGCCACGCTAGCATGATTATGGACCCATTACGGCAAATGTTTCTTGAGGCCCGAGAGGCAGGAGTGCTCCCGCCGGATCAGCAAGAAGCTACGATAGTGGTAATTCATAAGGCTGGGAAACCGGCAGACCTGTGCTCCTCCTACCGGCCCATCTCGCTGCTAAATATGGAGGCCAAGGTTTTGGCCAAAGCCTTGGCGACGAGATTTCTGTCGGTCCTGCTGTACCTCATCCATGTAGACCAGTCAGGTTTCATGCCCCATAGGAGCACTCGACACAATTTGAGAAGGTTATATGGAGTCCTGTATATGGTGTATGGTGTAGGTGGTGGGTGATACTCAAACGGCCCTGATGGCTTTAGATGCAACAATGGCCTTCGATAGTATCGAGTGGCCCTATTTATTCATGGTTCTCCAGAAGCTGGGCTTTGACCCGGTTTTTGGTAGTTGGGTGCGACTATTGTATGAGCAGCCGTTAGCGAGGGTAAACAAAGCGATGTCCCGAACGTTCCCCCTGCACAGGGGGACCAGACAGGGGTGTCCCCTGTCCCCGCTTCTTTTCGCCCTCGCTCTCGAGCCGTTAGCGCATTGGATCAGGCGGGACAGGTCTTTTTGGGGCTTGGCGCTCAATGATGACTGCGAATAGCGTATATCTTTATGGCCCGTCCATACCACTCGATTGCGCAGGCGCTACATCTTTTTGAGTTATTTGGGAGCTACTCTGGCTTCACAATTAATTGGTCCAAATCCCTCATTTATCCCCTCTCGGGCCCGCCACCGAGAATCCCGAGGGGATGTTCGGCATCGATAGCGACAGAAGGCTTCCGGTATCTGGGGGTGTATGTTACCAGAGATAGGGCGGAATTCCTTAATAAAAATCTTGAACCACACTTGGCGAGGCTGGCATCTGATGTGTCTCACTGGAGGTCCCTGCCTCTCACTCTAGTTGGACGTGCTGCGCTGTTCAAAATGTTGGCACTGCCGAGGCTTCTATACGTCTTGCAGAACACACCGTACCCAATCCCGAACGGGGTGTTTAGGCGTATATCTCAGTCGGTACGCACGTTACTATGGGAGGGCGGGAGCTCGCGGATAACGATGCGCAAACTCACGAGAGGAGCGTACGACGGGGGCTGGCCCTCCCGGACGTCCAGCTATATTACTGGGCTTCCCAACTGCAGGTGGTCAATGACTGGGTATATGTGCCGAGTTCAGAACCTGCTTATCAAGTAGATAGGTATGTTATGCCGGGAGGTACTTGTGAGACGCTCCTTTATTCACGTCGTTGGCGCAGAGATCTGCCTTCGCACACGGGGTGGTATTCCAATGCTGGCAGGAAGCGAATCAATTCCTGGGGTGGGCTGGTACCCTGACAGGGAGGACCCCTCTGTGGGTGGGGGATCACCTGCTAGATGTTAAGGGGCTCGTGGGCTTCAAGGTCTGGAAATTAATTGGGATAGAATACTTAGGTAACGTCTGGAAAAGAGATGCCCCCAGATCTTTCGAGTACCTCCAACAAGAATACCAATTGCACGACTCCCAGCGCTTTCATTACCTTCGCCTTATGCATGCCCTGCGCTCCCATGTGAGTCCCGACACTTCCATCCCAGAATATTCTCCCATGGAGGACAGGCTTCTGGTGGACCCCATCCTAGGCAGGCCAATGTCCACTATTTACCGTAAACTCATAAACAATATGCCTGACCCGCTGGTGTCCCTGAGGGAGAGATGGGCGGGAGTTATCGGTCACCTCGAGGATGACGACTGGCAGGATGCCTTGCAAAGCCCTCGCAAAGTTGCCATTCGGATAAGGTTCCGCCTCGTACAGCTTTAAAAGTTTGCACCGGGTGTATTACCCGCAAACCCATCTTTTCGCATGGGGCAGGAGCCTGTCCCCACTATGTGCGCGGGGATGTCAGGGGGAGGGGACATTTTATCATATCCTCTGGGACTGCCCGCACATAGTACCCTTTTGGACGAAGGTAGCACGGACGATGTCGGATGTGGTGGGCTCGCTGGTCCCAGAGGAGCCCAAATGGCTTCTCCTCATGATCAAAGGACCCAAAGATTGGTCCAGGTATCACGAGATCTGGCTGGCAATGGCAGCCGGGGTGGCGAAGTGCAATATTGCCAGTTGCTGGGGGGCACAGGCGCCCCCACAGTGTGACCAATGGCTCAGGGATTTGGACTGGTGTCAGAGGGCAGAGGAAACCATATATAAGGCCAGGGGCTGTGTGAAAAAATGGAAAAAGGTGTGGGGACCGTGGAGGAGGTATCGGGCTGCACGTGGTGGGGTGGGAGGGTCAAGTGTCATTCAGCCATTGTTCCGTTCTGATGAATTGTACCATGCACAGGAGTTACTCGCTATGCCTTGCGAATTTGGTTGTATTCTGTATGAGACTATGAGCAAAGTTAATAACAAGATTTGTAAAAAAAATAAAAATAAATAGTGGGCATGACTACCAAATGTGAATAATCGAGCCTGTGTCCGCCTTGCAGCACCAGCACAAGGCCATGGAGGTGGGGAACATTTTCTGGAGTTAAAATGGGGTGTAATACCAACGCGTCATAATTTTATAAACCGTCTCTTGTTGTGCGACACTCTTGCAAGTGTTAGGAATGTCTCTCCACAGTTGTTCCCAGTGTTCAGAGGGGGCATCTTCTGCAATATCTATATGCCATTTCTGTTGATAGGGATGAGGAGGTAGAGAGTGAGAGTGCTGCAGGACCCTATAAGTACGGGAAATCAGACTGTGCGAGCCATCCAAGGATCAAAATAATACGTCTGAAATTAGGTAAATAGATGCGTGGCTCCCAACTTATTTAGGGGGGTATGTAACCAGTGCCGAATTTGATAATATTGCAAGTGCGCTGTGGCTGGAAGATGGAACTCCTGTCTACAATGGTCAAAGGATTTGAAGCACTCTCCCTCGAAGAGGTCAGCGATTCACGACACACTGCTTACCCAAGCCTGAAAAGAGCTGGGCTGTAGGGCTGTGGGGAAACCAGGATTGCGGGCAAGGGGGGTTGGGAGAGGGGAAGGATGTAAGCCTACGGTTGATCACTACTCCTATATATCCAGGACCGTTCTTGTTGGGGTGGCTATGTAGGCACTACGAGGATGCGCTCTTTTTGGTAGCCAGGACAAGTCCCATAGAGGGCGGCATGCCATGTCCTATCCATCTGAAACCAGTGTTTCTCGCTTTCGCGAACCACCCTCTCTGAAATGAAACGCAAATGTGCCGCCCAGTAATAAACTAGAAGGTTGGGGCAGGTAAAACACCCTCGGTCTTCCATCTCCTAAGGTCTTCCCTAACGGAGCTTCTGCAGTCTGGCCAGTTTACCTGAGTCCACAAATCCAGCATGGCCGTGATATTAAGGCCCAGGTATCAAATCGAATGAGAGGCCCACTGAAACGGGGTATGAGCACTAAGCTCTGCAACCTCTTGGGAGGAAAGAGTGAGATTTAATGCCTGCGATTTACTGACGTTAATCTCTGATATGTAACACGGCTATTCAGATACCTGGGGAACTACACAAATAAGGAACCTAGGTCTGCTGGCATAGCAATATTACTTCTCTCCTCCGAAATATCAGCTGGCCAGGTGGAGCACCCTCCCCCTTAATATATTGGGGCGTATCACAATCTTTAAAGTGATGGCACTTCCACAGTTGCTATTTGTTCTACAGGACTACCCCTTTAAGGTCCCCTCTCGCTAGTTCACTGAGTTGTAGACCAGTATTAACACCTACATTTTGGGGGGAGCATCGGCACCGAGAGTTTCCCATAAAGAAATGTATATTCAATCCCTCTACAGCGGTAGCCTGCGGGCGGCAACCTGAAACTATATTATTTGGTGGTTCAGTTGTTCTCAATGAATACCTGTATATTTGGAGACTGGGTGACCCGGCCACAATACTTGAACCCTCTGCTCTATTGGGAAAAGACCCATGGTCCTGTCTGTAGAGGGAGGCCATCCCCCAGACCTTCCAGCGTTTACAACCACCCCCCTCAATAGCTGGAGAGCAGCATTAAAGTGGATCGGGTAAAATAGAGTGCTCAGTAGGAGAGCACCATTATGGATAGACAACCGCCTTTCCAAATCAGCAGTGCTCTAAGTTTTCCAGAAATTAAATATGCCAATAATTTCCAAACTGGAGGATGTCTGACGCTCCTACCACGTGATATTATAAGAACAACTAATGGCCAAATGTGATTTGCATAAATGACAATTCTTTCCTTTTTCTACTATTTTAGCATGCATTAGACAGATACAAGCTGCCCGTCAGGGCGCTTCCGTGGTATAGCCCCCTAGAAGCCAGACTTACAATTGAGGCTATAGAGGTTAAAGGCGTCTCTCACTTATAGAGGTCTGCGGTGTACAACATCCCTGACCCACTGATCAGATTAAGAGAATGTTTTAATTACTAAATCTTCCTAATTTCTTATTTCTCTCTTTAGTATCTCACTCATTTCTCATTCTATTGGCCTGGCAATTCTGTCAATGAAGAGTTTAGAGCTATTGATGTCCTAGAAACTTAGCCCTTAGCTTTTCAACGTGTATTAATCATTGGAAACACAATATGGACCGAGATGGGGATTTTCCCAGGGATTATCTAGGCTTTCTAACTACGTTGTGTTTACATGTCAAGTCAAGGTAGAAAGTCTTCAATGCTGAAGTGCTTACAGAGCTACAAGTACTGAGATAAGGTGGGAATTAGGGGGAACATATGGAAGACTCTCAGATGTTTATATATTGATTCTTGTCTTTTCTACTGCTGGTGAAGTTTACAAAATGAAGGGGAAAAATTAGACATTAATATCAAGTTACTTTATTACTGCAATGCTCTGCCAACAAGTCCAGACTTTAATTTAGTCACATGTATAGGAATAAATGAGCCATTTAAAATATAAAATGAGGAATTCCTTACCTGTCATGTCACAAAGATGTAGCAGTGAAAAAAAAATTATAATTACGTTGAGGTCTCACAAAATTTCTAAACCAGTTACAAATTCCGTAGCATAAAACAACTTTGACAAAGATGGCTGCAAAGTCTTGACTACAGCTGCCAGTGTTGACATACCATCGTCTTAGCAACCCTGAAGATTCTGTGATGTCACAAAGTCATCTCACTCCGGTAAGAACCAATGATATCACAATCTGAGAGAAAGATGATAGCAAGGCAACACAGTTCTATTCAGGACGCTAAGATGTTGCTGGTCTGCAGTGGCACCAAAAGCAGCACTTCTCACCACCAATCTTTGGAGTAAAGGGAAATTATGTTAGCATATGAGGTGCTGAAGGATTTAGTATAAGGGTGAGAAATACAGAGGAGGCAAATGTGGTTTAGAATATTTCTTGTGTCCATACAGCATAGTTTATCTTTGGATTGATAGCCCAGAAAGTACAAAAAAAAAATCCCTTTGAAAATAATATTTGATAATAAAGATGCCTTCGTCTATCCCATGCCCCAGAATGTACAGAGAGTTCTTTTTCTGTGAATTACTACACCAAACAGATTTAGTTTGTCTGGGGATTTGCTGCATTTGTGTATTAATTTTTTTAGTGGAAGCAATGTTGGTGAGTTTCTTGTTAGGTTTCCAATTGTTATTGGATAAGAATACAGCTGATGGAACATGGTAAGGAAGAGAGTGCTCTATGTGGATCCACAGTAGTCATCAGCCACCACCGTTCCATCACTGCCTTGACAGGGATATATGCCTGGACAATCTAGGCATTTTCATGAAGTTAACTCAAAGTAACTTTTCTGTTTGTCAAAATAGGCTTCTTGGACTTCGTGAAAGATGCACAGCTAAGAAAAAAAGTAAACTGAAGTCCTTTTCATAAGTCAGACGTCTCCACATTTCATCACACAGTATAATATATATAGACTGCCATGACCCCAATTTTCCCACACTCCCCCCTACATGAGTCGGTTCCATCTTACAAGAGATATATAATGATGGCAAGCATACTACTGATCGCCTAGTCCGATGACAACTGCGCATCGCACTCAGTTGGAGAGAGATGCACATACAATGTGTGTGCAAGAATATAGGGATAAGAAAGGCTCTCCAGGCGGAGGGGGAGTCGGCGTTGGTCAGCTCTCCAGGGTGTGGTCTCGTGTATCTAATTCTGGGTCCCTCAATGTCTCCATCAGTGTCTCCAAAGCCCACGCTATTTCACTGGAGCGAATGCTCCTCTTAGCTACCATAAGTAACCTGCCCATTTCTTTGGCTCCTTTCAATACCCTGTTATTCTGGGCCCTCCCGGAGCTTTCCAATTTCTTGCTTTGCTAGGATGAAAACTAAGTCCTGGAACCTGCTTGTTACCTTCGCATTGTCAGTGTGGGGGAACCAGTTTAATATGTGGTGGCCCATTGTGCAGGGGCACTCCTGGGAATCGTTTTCGCTACTACTTCTGTGATGTCTTCCCAATAAGTTACCAATTTTCGGCATTCCCATATCATGTGTTTCAAGCCCACTCTCACTGTTCGGCATCTCGGGCAGGCCGCCTCCAATGTGTTGAAGTATTTCTTTATACTGCCTAGTGCCATGTATTGTCTGTGTAGGAAAAGTAGTTAATTTAAATTGTGCATTTCTGGGGACTTTTGATAGTCTTGCCAAAATATTGTCCTAAACTGTTTCTGGAATGGGGATCCCAAGGTCCTCCTCCCACCGAGTCTTCGGGGTCCCCAGTGGCTGTAGTGTGTACCCCTGTATCACTCTAAACAGGCAAGAGACTGCCTTTATAGTGCCCACAGACCTTACCATGTAATGGAAGTGTTGTGGTGTATTGGCTCAGACATTCCTGTTTTCCACTGCATGTGAATCGCACCTGTCACTACTCTATGCAGCAAAAAATGACCCTGGGGAAGATGAAATTCTTCACAAAACGCGTCTAATGGGAGAAGTTCGCTTTGACGAAACAGGTGTAGTAGGCCTGGCTTCTCCACCGTTTATCTAGTGCTGCCCCTTCCTACGCTGTGAGGTGTGTCTCTTGCAGTAGTGCAATGTGTATCCCCTTCTATTTAAGTAAGAAAACACCTTGTATCACTTCCCTATCGAGTGCATCCCCCCAGATATTCCAAATTAACAGTTTATTAGTTCCGGGCGCATTCATTCCTTAATATTACTGTCACCCAGACGTAGCCGGACTGCATTCTCATCTGTATCTTAATACTATTGCGGCCCACTGTTGCCTGCCCTCTAAAATAAGCAAACAAGATTTGATTCATGTGTCCCCATGGAATATGACTCGTTACTAGGTGATTCATTACATCATGTGGCATTACAACGCGGTCATTACAACGACCGGATTGTTACCACGCAATGCCATTACTACGCAAGTTATTACATTGACTTGCAGTAGATGGTGCACTAACATTAGAAATATATAATTTATTATTCCAACTCCAGCCTACGCTACAGAAGGGAAGGTGTTGGAAAAGTAAACTATATTATTCCTAATGTTAGGCACACCATCTACTGCAAGTCGATGTAATGACTTGCGTAGTAATGGCATTGCACGCTAACAACGCGGTCGTCTTAATGACTGTGTTGTAATAGCATCGCGGTGTAATCACCGCAATGTAAAGGTCGTTTCCCGACCCGGTGCAATCAACTTAAAAGTTCTGGGCACATTCATTGCATATTATTACTATAACCCAGTCATAGCCTGCCTGCATTCTCATCTGTATCATAATACTATAGCGACCCACTGTTGCATGCCATGGAAAATAAGCAAACAAGATATGATTCATGTGTCCCTGTGCAATCAACTTAAAACATTCAAGCCAACTCCTATTACTCAGGACAAGCAGGCAAACACCTCTCATCCAAACAATCAATTAATCAAACAACAATCACTTGCAGGAGAACCTACAGGTAACTCAGACATAGGGGTGTGGCAATGTTGTGCGATCCGCTTGGTTTTCCACCCATCCAGAACTCAACAAAAATAGGCTGAGTATGTTCCTGTGGACTAGTCATGTGCATTAAACTCCTAGGCATCTCTAAGCACAAACATTCTTTCACACAATCAACCTTAACCAACAATAGCAAAAGGCTGCTGGATTCAGATTTATTCATCCGATGTCCCTGGTGTCACCCATAGCAATTCAATGTCTGATTCGCTGCAGGAGCTGCGTCTGCGGTCCAAGTCCTGGCTTTAGGTTCCTTCATCCTCTTCGGCCTTGGACTGGGAGCTGCTCCTGACACTGCTCAAAGACGCCTCTCCCTCCACTGCCCTCCATCATTCTTGCTGCACTTTTGCCTGGGATGGGGCTGCCATGTTGCGTTTTTGATACTTCGCTGTGGGCTGGTTCTATCAGGGTGGTAGCCCCTGGGTCTCTGATTTGGACTGTGCCGCAGTTGCTATTCAATACAGCTCCAAACGTCTGGTTTCTGGAAAAACTGAGTTCAATCCTGTGTCACTACTCGGAGCCGAGCCGGGAACAACATTGCATATGGCACATTCATCCGCTGAAGTCCTAGCTTTCTAAAACGACAATCAGCATCGGTGTACCTCCCTTGAAATATCGGGGAAAATTCGGACCATGCTATTCTCCACTGTGAGTTTGTCATTCAGCCTAGCTCAGTGTAGAATAAACTCCAGATCTTTATAGTGTAGCAATCTGGCTACCATCGGGTGAGGTGGGACCCCCGGGTGTAGAGGGTGCGTCAGCACCCTGCATGCCCATTCTAGTGCAAAGAACTGGGAGAGACCCTCCACTGCGACTGCTTCTCGGATCCTCTTCTGGAAGTAGTCTACCATGCTTTTCCTCTCCACGTCCTCTGGAACACCCAAAGCTTGTATATTGTTGCGCCGTGATCTATTTTCAGCATCCTCCGGGCAGGCCTGCAGCGTCCGAACTTTGGCCTCCATAATAGCCACTCACCCAGTCACGTAGGCCAATGCCAGAGGTATCTCTGTCAGTGTATCTCTGTTGTGGCGACCCGTGCCGCTAACCGATGATGGTCCGCTCTCAGTAGACTCATATCTGCAACCAATGTGTCCATTTTGGCTTCCAACACTTTTGCTAGAGGCGGTAATTGCATTCATAATGTCTTGTACATAGGGGCCCTCTTGGGGGCTGGTCTGCCCCAGTAGGCCATATTGGTTTTTCTGGTGGTCGATTCCCCTTTTCTGTCATTGGCCCTCACAGTTCACTCTATGCAGGGGATATGGTCCCTATTTAGGGCCCATAAGGCCAATAGACCCAATTTTGTGCTGGCAGCCGGGAGTCAAGGGACCAGAAGTCAATGGGCAGTCACAGGCAGTATTTCTCATTTCAAGGGCACGAGGCGGCCACAGGTGTGGTCGTATGACATGTACTAGCACCCCCCAGCCTCCCAGTTGGGTCCCTCCAGCTCCGTCATTCTCTGGGTGATTGTGCCAGTTGGGTTTGTACTCACAGCTTGGGCACAATGTGTTTATGATGTCCCTCAGAGATCTCTCCACCCCAGTCACTACTTCCTCATGAGACCTCCTACAACTTCCCTGTAGGCCCTTAACATGGAGGCCAGGATTTGGTGCGGGGACAAATACTGAAGGACCCTACCAGCAAGGCACTGGCTCAGCATGCAGTGCCCCACAAGGTCTGAGCCCTGTCTTGCAGCCGATCGGCAACGGAGGTGGTTGGGGGGATGTGATTTTCTCTTTTTATTCATCCCCTGTGTCTATAGCTGCTCTTCTCTGCCCCCAAAGGGCACTCCTCTATTTAATCAGTGTCCATGAGGGGTCTCCTCATTAAATGCATGTGGGCCCATTCTTATGCCGCTTCCTGCGGGCACCATTGCCTCTCCACGTGGGGCCACAAGTTTCCCTCGTTCCCACTGCAATCCTAACACCGGTTTGCCGCTCACAGTGGGAGGAGGTTGTTCAGTGGCATCCCCCAGTTCAGCAGCATCAAGTACCTCATTCAGCAGGGCCCTGCTCCCGGTGGCCTCCTCCATATCTGCCCATCTCAGTCATCCTCCCAGGGTCAGGTCTTCGCTCCACGCGTGTGCCACCAGTGTACCACTGTGGGCTTCTTGCTCTCAGTCACTGCTGATGCAGTTCTCCTTACCAGAGCTCTGCGACGGTGAGACTATGTCAGCACTAAATTGCTGTCCCTCTAGGACCACGTATCAATGTGTTTGTCGACCCAGCATTCTCCACCGGCCCCTTGTAATGCAGCAGAAACAGCACAGTCCTTAGAGCCCCAGCAAGAGTCTCGTTCTCAGCAAGAGTACGCCTATATAGAGCTCACGGGCTCTCTGGGTGTTTTCTCAGGCCTCCGATTCAACGCCCGTTTGTCCTCAGGCTCAGCCCCAATGCTTTGCCGCTATTTTGTGCTAGCAGTCTCACAGCCCTGCTCAGGGCAGGTTATGGTCCAAAGTTACCCTGCCTGGATGCTCAGCAGGTGGAAACTAGGGCACCTGGGGGTTCCTGTTCTTAGCTCATCACGCTGCTGGTCCTAGGACCCGGATTTGGGGTAGGATAGAACTGGATGGGGTTATTTTCCGTGGGAGTGCCGGGCATTGCTGCTTATTCCATCGGCGGTTAGCCATGCCCCACCTCAGACCTCAACACTAGTTGTGTTGGGTAAATCACAATCATCAGATACCTTAGTTATTTCCCCAATTTGAGTGTCTCATAGAACCTGGCAGAAATATCCAGTAAAGTAGCTCCATGCCACCCACAGGGAGAGACTTCCACAACTCCTGTTGCAGAATGGGCCATGACTATTATGACTCAACACATTATCTCATAAGGCAAAGGACTGAACCCTCAGAGACGTGTTGCTCAATTTTTTGTTTGAAATCTATTTTATGTTTTCACAGTTAGACAGAAACTTATAACATCTACATTGACAATGAAGGCAGAAAGCTTGCATATATCGTTCTCTGACAGATCAAAAATAGTGCCCATCAGTGCTCCAGAAATCAATAGCCATCAGGTATTAGAAATGTCTGTGGATGAATGTGCTTGAGAGAGTTAACTGGCATAGATAACAGATCATCTTCCTCTGTCAGAAACTATTTTTTCAAAATACAACAAAAAGAAAACTAAGAACAGCAAAGGGGTGGGCGGAAGGGGGAAGAGTTGGGGGTGGTCCCTCACGGACATTGCTAGGAGATACTCCCTAACCCTGATTTGTCGTGTGCGCCCATGTTGGTAGCAAGGAGGGAAGGGGGAAGAGCAGCACTAGAGAGGTGAATCCTCGAACAGTTTACCTCACTCTGAGAAGTCTGCCCCTCGTGGGAGTAAAGAGTCTTTAAATAATTGAAGGGCCTGTAGGAGGGGGGGATAGATCGGGCATGCTCCAATTTAGATAGATGTTGCACTAGGGGTTGCCAAGTTTGCGTACATTTAGTGTCAGTGTGTGCAAGATGATTGGAGAGGAGCTCCATCGCCATTATGTGCCAGAGGCGGGTGAGCCACACCGGAGACGGAGTGGTCAGGGCTTTTTTGCAATGCAAAGCAATGACCTGCTTTGCTGCTCCTAGCATGTGGAGGATCAACCGCCAGTCGGAGTGGGTCATAGCCTTAAGAGATTGAGGTTGAAGTCCAAGAATGGTTATCCCAAAGGTGCTCGGGATAGGAAACCCCACTACGCCTTTGATGTGGCTCAGCACCTCCTTCCAAAAGATCATCAATAGTGAATATGACCACCAAATGTGAATAAACGAGCCTGTGTCCGCC
This sequence comes from Triturus cristatus, assembly GCF_964204655.1. Lineage (NCBI taxonomy): Eukaryota > Metazoa > Chordata > Amphibia > Caudata > Salamandridae > Triturus > Triturus cristatus. Next base: position 700,414,160 of record NC_140591.1, read on the forward strand.
TTGCAGCGTCAGCATAAGGCCATGGAGGTAGGGAACATTTTCTGGAGTTGAAATGGGGTGTAATTCCAACGTGTTATAATTTTATAAATCGTCTCTTGTTGTGCAACACTCTTGCAAGTGTTAGGAATGTCTCTCCACAGTTGTTCCCAGTGTTCAGAGGGGGCATCTTCTGCAATATCTATATGACATATCTGTTGATAGGTATGAGGAGGTAGAGAGTGAGAGTGCTACAGGACCCTATAAGTACGGGAAATGAGACTGTGCGAGCCATCCAAGGATCAAACTAATACGTCTATGTAGATGCGTGGCTCCCAACTTATTTAGGGGGGTATGTAACCAGTGCCGAATTTGATAAGATTGCAAGTGCGCTGTAGCTGGAAGATGGAATTCCTGTCTACAATGGTCAAAGGATTCGAAGCACTCTCCCTCAAAGAGGTCAGCGATTCACGACACACTGCTTACCCAAGCCTGAAAAGAGCTGGGCTGTAGGGCTGGGGGGAAACCAGGATTGCGGGCAAGGGGGTGTTGGGAGAGAGGAAGGTTATAAGCCCACGGTTGAGCGCTACTCCTATATATCCAGGACCGTTCTTGTTGGGGTGGCTATGTAGGCACTGCGAGGATGCGCTCTTTTTGGTAGCCAGGACAAGTCCCGTAGAGGGCGGCATGCCACGACCTATCCATGTGAAACCAGTGTTTCTCGCTTTCGCGAACCACCCTCTCCGAAGTGAAACGCAAATGTGCCGCCCAGTAATAAACTAGAAGGTTGGGGCAGGCAAAAACCCCTCGGTCTTTTGGTAACATTAAAGGTTTGTTGGAAAATCTTGGTCTCCCCTTGCCCAGATGAAAGTATTGACCTCTTTCTGGAGGCTTGTAATGTCCCCTTGGGGGATGGGAGTCGGAAGTGCTTAGAAGAGATATAATATCTTGGGCAAGATAGACCTCTTAACCGTGTTAAGGCGGCCGAGCCATGATATGGGGAGTGATTTCCATCTCCTAAGGTCTTCCCTAACGGAGCTTCTGCAGTCTGGCCAGTTTGCCTGAGTCCACAAATCCAGCATGGCCGTGATATTAAGGCCCAGGTATCGAATCGAATGAGAGGCCCACTGAAACGGGGTATGAGCACTAAGCTCGGCAACCTCTTGGGGGGAAAGAGTGAGATTTAATGCCTGCGATTTACTGACGTTAATCTTTAGCCCCGAGATACTTTCAAATAGAGAGATTACTTTAAGCAACGCTGAAAGAGAGCTCTCGGGGTCGGCAAAAGTAACTTGTAGATCGTCCGCGAATTAGCGTAATCTTATGCTCATCTCTTTCGAATGGTATGCCCTTGATTGCCACCGACTGGCGTACAGTGATTGCTTGGGGGTCTATTGCCAGGGCAAAGAGCAGAGGTGACAAGGGGCACCCCTGACGAGTTCTCCCGTGAATCAGGATTGGAGAGGCTAGTAGCACATTGACTTTAACATGTGCCGAGGGGGCCATGTAAGGAGGCATAATACGAGATGTCATTACCGGACACACCCCAATACACCACAGTACCGCTCTGAGAAGGGTCCAATCCACCTTATCAAACACTTTCTCAGAGTCAAAGGAGAGTAGAAATGCTGGGATATTGCGCCGCTGGACCTTTTCCATCAGGTGGGCTATCCGCCTGATGTTGTCCACCCCCTGTCGATGAATAAACCCGCCTGGTCTGGGTCTATCAAGCTAGGCAGGAATGGTGTCAGGCGCTATGCCAGAATTTTGGTATATAATTTGGCATCAACATTGAGCAGAGAAATGGGGCGGTAAGAGGCGCAGGTTGTCGGCTCCTTCCCCGGTTTAAGGATGAGAGCTATCTGAGCCCCAGACATGGTAGGGGTCATACTGGTGGTATCGGCAAAAGAGTTAAATAGCCAAAGCATTGGGACCTGCAGCTGGGGGAGGAACAGGCGATAGAAAGAAATTGTGAGGCCATCAGGGCCAGGAGACTTACCTAGCGGGAAGCTTTTCAGTGCTTTTTGAAGTTCTTCTATGGTAATCGGGTCCTCCAATTGCTGGGCATGGGACGGGTGAAGCGGTGCCCAAGTACACGAGGCAAGGAATGGTTCAATCTCTTCCTGGACAATTTTGCCCCGGCTATAGAGGGTTAGGAATTAAATACAGAATGCCTGTTTGCCTGTTTCCGAGGTAGCCCACTTTTCTCTACTAGTCTCGACCCTGTAAATGTGATTGCGAGAAATGCGCATACAAAGTCAACGAGCCAGTAGGGATCCCACCTTGTTACCCCCTTCGTAATACGTTTGTTTCAGAGCAAAGAGAGAATGTTTGACTTTGTTTACTCTGATCACTTTTGAGACCTGGGATTGAGGCCAAACGCTTTTGGCGCTGTCTTGAAAGTGTTACATGCTCATTTCTCTCAAGTGCCCTAATATCTCTAGTAAGACCCGCCTCAAGCAGGCAGGATTCCTGTGTTCAGGCAATTGACATTGAGGTGATGGTGCCTCGAATGGTTGCCTTGAAAGCATCCCATAGAATGAGGCCACTGGTATCTGGGAGGTAATTAGTTTCAAAATATGTTTGTGTTGCCTGACGTAATTCTGCTACGTTGACCTGGTCTCATAGAATGTGTGGGGGGAGCCTCCAACGGGGCACGGAGCGGGAGATCGCACTCATGCCTCCCAGAGCGATCTCCAGATGAGCGTGATGCAATATAGATATATCAGATATAATCGCCTATTCCAGCGACCGAAAAAGTGATTGGGATAGAAAGAAATTATCTATACGGGAATATGATTGGTGGACATGAGAAAAGAGGTGCAGTCTCTCTTCTCTGGCTCTGCATAACACTATGTGTCAACAAGGCCCAAGGCTGCAAAGTTGTGCTTAAGCGCTGCAGACATAGCCCCAGTATCTTGAAAGGAAGTTGCACTACGATCAAGGCATGGGTTCCAAACTAAGTTAAAGTCCGCCACAACAAGAATCGGATCTACTTCTTGAGAGGCCAGAACTCCAAATAGGTTCCTAATATATGTGTCTTGAGAGTGATTGGGGGCATAAATCTTAATCAATGTAAGGGTTCTGTTATTGATTAGTACCTTAAGCTTCAGATATCTTCCCTCTTTGTCTCGTACCGTCCGAACTCCCTGTATGTGTACACCCTCTTTAAAAAGGATGGCCACCCCCGCTGTTTTAGATGTCGAAGCTCTCACCCCCCCCCCCCCAAATAATCGAACTAGATTTAAAAAATGGCCAACCGGGCCATAATAGTCCATTCCGGTCCTGGAGTAGCCCATTGGTGTGAACCAGGGCGAATCTGAGGAAGTCACTCCTCATGGGGACCGAATGAATGGCAGGGAGTGCCATCAAGATCGTGTTGTTGGCCGCCGTCACTCCGCCCAGCAGCTGGCCCATTGTATAGATGCAAGGAGGGGGATAAAGTTCCCCCTGAGAGGATCGGGGGCCTCTTGCTACAAAGCCAAATCTGGAGGCGGAGGGGCCCAGGGGACGTGGGCCTCCCCGTTATAAGTACATAGTGTTCAAGCAAGCAATGGGATCATTAAAAGTAGTAGTCTAGGTGTGGATAACACCACATCTTGGATCCCAGAGCGCACAAAAGACCAGACTTCTGTGTTCAAGATGCAGTGGGGGGCGATGGGTTGGAGTCTGGCTGTGAGTGTCCTGGGGACTGTGCACCGTCCATGGACTAAAGATGTTGCATAATTGCATAATGTCCTGCTTGGCCTGCTGCGACAGTTCACTTGGCCTTCTAGCCCGGTTGGCAGGACAAGGCACAGTGGATCATTCCGGTTAAAGAGGAGCTCTAGATTGGGTGGCCCTAGAGTTCTGGCTGGGAGGGCGAGAGTACGGCTTGAGCTGGAATAGCTGTTGAGCTTCCCTCAGGGATCATAGCGATCTGCGCCTACCCTCCCACATGAAATTAAGGCAAAAGGATGACCCCACTGATATTTAATTTTCAGGTCCCTCAGCTTGTCCGTGACCAGCATAAATTCTCTGCGCCGTTGCAGTGTAACAGGAGCGAGATCCTGGAAAATGTTAATGTGGTGTCCTCCATAGGTCAAGTCGGCCTTTTCCCTGGACGCACAAAGAATTGCCTCCTTCTCAGTGAAGGAATGCACCCGGGTTAGGATATCAGGGACCAGGTTTGTATTTCCACGTGGGACTGCTACTCGGTGTGCCCTGTCCAGTGCCTGAGGGGAGGCATCATCATCACCTCTGATCGCCTGAAGGATTTCTGCTGTGTAAGTCATTATGTCCTGGCCCTCCATTGCCAAGGGACCCATCTGATGCGGAGGTTGTTCCTCCGACTTTTGTTTTCCAGGTCCTCCTGTTTAATTTGCAGTTCTGTGTGCTGCTTTTCAAGTACTGTCATGCTGCACCAGAGTTCCTCCTGGTCCTCCGTTCTCATATCGAGTGTTCGCTCAATATCGTCAACTCTGGCCCCAATTTCAGTCACATCGTGCCGGATATCCTGTAGACATGTCTTGAACTCAGTTTTGAGTGTGCCAAATTCCGCCTTTATCTCTTGAAGAAAGTTGGTCATAAAGGCCTGGGTGAGGGGGCTCGCCTCTGTATTCTTGGGGGATGTTGCCATCGTAGGGGCCTGTTGGGTCACTGCAGCAGAGGATGACTTCGACCACAATAATGTTACCGTTGCTTCTTTAGGGAAACCCGGGGCGGTGTCTTTTCCCACCTTAGTGCGGGACATGGTTCTCCAGAAATTCCCCTTTTTCAATGTATCCTGCTCCGGGGGGTGAATCCCAGGTTGCCAGTCGAGGAAGGGCAGCAGGTTTACCTCTGAGGTCCCCCAGTCCAGAAGCTCCAGTAACAATGTTACAGGAGCCCGCTAGAGCCAAGGTCCACCCGGAAGTCAGGTAGATTCAGTTCCGGGCCCCCGGGGCAAACTGATGGGGGGCGCACTATCGCCGCCCGAAGAGGCTGCCAAACCCACCACTAAGACTCAAGGTAGGGGAGGAGGCCACCCCCACAGATAAATCCCGACCCCTCTCTTCTCGGCAGGGTCCGCTTGACGGCAGGGAATGCAGAAAAGGTGACAAGACGGAGTCCCAGTTGATCACTGCAGGGCTGATTTAGACAAAGGGCAATCAAATAAGCCCCCAACCTTCAAGTCACGGTCTCATCGGAGGACAAACAAGGAAGGCACAGGATAGGGGTCAGGCTCGCTGTTCAATTGCACAGCCGGTCTCCCAGAGCCCCCTTAGTTCAAACTATTGGAAATCCGTAGCATGGGGGCCCCTACCAGGTTGGTCACCCCAAGGCCAGGACAGATTAAAGGCAAATGATCCGACCCCCACCTCACAAGCCACTGAAGGTCGAAGACCGGAGGTCAAATGGATGGGCTCGTTCTTGCTGGTCGAATGCACAGCCGGTCGCCTCAGCTCAGTCTGTGCATGGCGCAAATTCACTCCAGTCTCCAGACTCAGCTCGATGGACGTCAGGGCCTCTGATGAGGGCCGGCGTCTTTCTCTCCGATCCCCGCAGTGGTGGGGACTCCCCGAGGCAGGGGCCTACAGAATGGTGCACCTCCGCTCCGGGTGGCAGCGGGATCACCCCTCTCTCCCCTCCGGGAGATGCCATGGTTCAACTCAGGCAGCACAGGCAGGGCGGTTTCTCTTCTCCTCACGCGGTTAGTCACGGGGAGGAAGCCTGCAAGATGGCCGCCCGATGATGGGGTCGCCGGCTACAGATGATGGAGGCCCCTCCAGTTAACAGACCGGTCACACGAGGACACATCCCCACTGCAGTCACCATGCGGATCAGGTCCCAAAGAGGCCTGAGAAGGAGGGACTCGGCCGGCACCCAGCAGGCAAGGCCCGTCCTGACCCCGCCACCAGTCTGGTGATCCGCTTGGCTCCAGCCCGGTCCGGCGATCAAGGCTCTCCAAGTGGGGGCGTCGGAGGCCCGTCGGAGGCCTCGGAATTCAGGCACCACTCCCCGGTCAACAAAAATCGTTGGCCAGGGTCCCCCACAAGGGGGTCCCAGGTCCCCACTGGTTCAGACTCTTGCACGAAACCCGGGCCCAAGATGGCGGGCGAAGCTACTCTCCCCGGTCATGGCCCGGAAGACAAAGTGGGTTGCAGATACGGGGTAGATGGGTTGGTGGAGTTTAGGAAGGGGCCCATTCGTGCCCCCAAGGCCCCGCTGCTGCTAGTTTCTTCCCACGAACAGTTGGAGGAGGGAGACACTGCAAGGTGTGTCCTACTCCATCTGAGTCTTGGCCACCCCCCACTTGTTGCTCACGTTTAACAGAGTTTGAGGAAATCATAACAGACAACGTAGGGGTGGACTTCTTAGGGCATAACAGTGAGAGCAAATTGCTTTACATGAGCAATAGAAGCTGCAAGGGTAGTACACGAGGCATATGCAAAAATAGAAAGTGTGAGATAAATGCAGATTTTTTCTAACACGGAGTAAGTAGTTGAGAAAGAGTGTCAGGATGTTGATGGGTTGAAGGAGTTAAAGCTGTTAAAGTTGAAGGGATTAAAGATTCATGTGAGAGAATTGATTGAGAATATTAGGGATGGGAGCAAGCTGGAAAATATGTAGGAATTGTGGTAGAAGAAAGAAGTGATACATGCCATGAATTTCCGAACTGGAGGATGTCTGGCGTTATGACCACATGATACTCTACGAACAAATAATGGCTGAATATGATTGCCAAAAATCACAATTCTTCTTTTATCTACAACTTCGGCATGCACTAGACAAATACAAGCTGCCAGCCAGGGCGCTTCCATAGTATAGCCTTATAGAGCCAGGCTTACAATTGTGGCTATAGAGGGAAATGCATCTCTGGCTTTTATAAGTATGTGGTGTACAATGTCCCTAACACGCTGATCAGATTAAGAGAGTGTTTTAATTACAACTTCTTCCTCATTTCTTATTTCTGTCTTTGGTACTCTCTTTAGTATCTCACTCTCATTTCTCATTCTATTGACCTGGCAGTTATGTCAATGAAGAGTTTAGAGGTATTGATGTCCTAAAAACTTAGCCCTTAGCTTTACAATGTCTGTTAATCATTGAAAATACAGTATGGACAGAGATGAGGATTTTTCCAGCGATTATCTAGGCTCTCTAGCTACGTTGTGTTTACATGTCAAGTCAAGGTATAAAGACTTCAGTGCTAAAGTGCTAACAGTGCTACAAGTACTGAGATAAGGTGTGAATGAGGAGGAACATACCAAAGACTCTCTGATGTTTGACTATTGATTCTTGATACGTCTTTGCTACTGATGATGAAGGATAAAAAATGAAGGGGCAAAATTAGACATTAATATCAAGTTACTTTATCACTGCAATGCTCTGCCTACAAGTCCAGACTTTAATCTGATCTAGCCATATGTATGGGAATAAATGAGCCATTTAAAATATAAAATGAGGAATTCCTTACCTGTCATGTCACAAACATGTAACAGTGAAGAAATATTATAATAACGTATGTTGAGGTCTGACAAAATGTCTAAACCAGAAACCAATTCTGTAGCATGTAACAACTTTTACAAAGATGGTGGCAAAGTCTTGCTGCAATGTTGACACACCAGCGTCTTAGCGACCCTGAAGAATCTGTGATGTCACAAAGTCATCTCACTCTGGTAAGAACCAATGATATCACAATCCGAGAAAAGCTGCTAGCAAGTCAACACTGTTCTATTCAGGAAGCTAAGATGTTGCTGGTCTGCAGTGGTAAAACAGCAGCACTTCCCACCATCAGCCATTGGAGGAAAGCCAAATTATGTGAACATAGAAGGTGCTAAAGGATTTATTATAAGGATGTGAAACACAGAGGAGGCAAATGCGACTTAGAACATTTTAATATATTAGAACCTTTCTTTCTTCCATACAGAATAGTTTTGTCTTTGGCTGGTATCCCAGAAAGTCCAAAAAGAATCCCTTTGAAAATAATATGTGATGATAAAGATGCCTTTTGTCTATCCCATGCCCCATAATGGACAGAGAGTTATTTTTCTGTGAATTACTACACCAAACAGATTTGGTTTGTCAAAGGCATTTACTGCATTTGTGTATTATTCTTTTAGTGGAAACATGGATGGTTAGTTCCTTGTTAAGGTTTCCAGTTGTTAGTGGATAACATTACAGCTGATGGAGCAGGGTAAGGAAGAGAGTGCTCTATGTTGATCCACAATAGGCATAAGTCACCACAGTTCCTCTCTACCTTGACAGGTATATTTCTTTTAGTGGCAGGTTAAACAACCAGCTTTTAGGGGAGTTTTAAAGCTGGACCATCTAGGCATTTTCATGAAGATAACCGAAAGCAACTTTTCTGTCTGTTACAATAGTTTTCTTGGACGTCATGAAAGTTGCACCGCTAAGAAAAAAGGAAAGTGAAGATTATTTGTAATGATCTAGGATCCCTTCTTCACTAAGAGGTTTTTGAACATGTGTTCTCTGGAAAGAGTGTTGGGGCTCCAGAAAGGTCTGCGCTTCCCTCTAAGCGGTACTTTGAAAAGCTGGGTTTCTGTTGCAGTAACTCCCCCACTTTTTGCCAGAACTACTGATACACTTTGAATTGATGTGCCCTAGGTCCCTGCCAATCAAGTTCTCAGGGCCTGTGTTCTTTCCCCAAAACTGTACCAAACCCAATTGGCACCCTGGCCACAGTTCAGCCCCTGGTAAATGGTACCCCAAGTACCCAGGGCACTGTGACCAGGGAAGGGCTCTAAGGGCTGCAGCACTTATTGTGCCTCCCTTAGAGGCCCTGTACCTTTACACTCACACACTGCCTTTGCAGGCTGCGTGCTTTGGTGCAGAACAAAGTGAAGAGTCAACATGGCACACATCCTTGTGTGCCATGCCTACAACCCACTGCCCTGGCATAGATCAGCCACCCCTGTAGCTGGGTGCACTATGCCAGATGTATGGGTACAGGTGCATGAGCCCTGTACCCCTACAGTGTCTAAGTCCATTCTTAGAAATTGTAAGTGCACTACTGCCATTAAAGAGTATATAGTGCTGGGAGGTTGTCATTATGACCTCCACAGCAACATAATGGCTACACTGAAAGCTGAGAAGTTTGGTATCAAACGTCTCAGCACATTAAACCCACACTGACGCCAGTGTGGGATTTAATGAAAAATGCACTCAGAGGGCATCTTAGAGATGCCCCCTGAAAAACGACCAGCCTCTGGTGTGTTCCCTGACTGGTACAGACCAACCTGCCACCAGGAGACATGTTTTTGGATCCCTGGGGTGGGAGCCTTCGATCCCTGAGCCCAGAAACAAAGCCTTTTCTGGGTGGAGGTGTTCACACAGGAAGAGCCATCTGTGGAAGGGGAGCTTCAAATGTCTTGCAGCCTTTGTAATGCGACCCCCAGCCTCTCCTGCTTTCAGGAGCAGGACCCCTTCCTGTCTCCCCTCCTTTTCGGTGGGAAGACAGGCAGGAAAAATTAGCCAGCCCAGAAGGTTGGCCCACCTCTGCCAACCCCACCCCTCTGTGGAGGATGCGAGTTCGAATGACCCACCGGTCCCAGCGAGGTCCCCCAGCGCTCCAGAGCACGAGTCCACCGTGAGTTGACACATACAGGACTCCACGACGTCACCTGCAGCCTCTGCACGGAGACCCCCCCCAACCGGGAGTTGCCCGGTAAGGTGAACTCCGACCTCAAAAGACACCCCTGCATCCAGCTGCCCTGAGCCCTGGAGAAGGGAACCCAAGGTGCACCTCCGTCCCCGAGCCCTTCAACTTACCTGCCCAGCTTTTGGTTCCTCACCAAAGTCTTCCTGGACCGAGCCTGCAGCTGTAGACCAAAACCAAAAATCCCCATTGAAAACAACAGGGCACCCGACGCCGAAACAGCACCCTGCACCCAGCCGCCCCTGCGCCACTGCGGATGCACTTTTTGTGCTAAACCGGATCCCCCTTTGCCCTGAGCTTACCACCAGGAGCTTTGCTCCCACAACCCAGTGGCCTGCTCGTAAGCAGCCACCAACCGGAGGCCCTCTATCCCCCATTGGATAACATTGGGCCTCAGCACTCTGCACCCCGCCGCCCTTGTGCCGCTTAGGGTGTAACAAGAGTGCATCCTTGACCCTGGGGGAACCCTTGATCTAACCCCAGAAGCTCAACCCCAAACACAGATTACTTACCTGGTAAACGTTAAATTCATTTCTCTCCATAGGAACCAATTGACTGTTTTTCTCTGAAAAATGTTCCAAGTGTGGAGTTGATTTGTATGGAAACCTGAAAAATAAAAATTGTGCAAAACTGATTTTACTTACCTTTTCTCTAGGAAATGTCCCAGTGTGATATCTAGACATATCACACTGAATAGAAAAAGTAATCTAAAAAGTAACAAAAAGTAATCTGTACAGTAATTTTAATACCTTGACTTTCCTGTATTTCAAACAACTGCATCTGAACTTGCATTCACTTGTAAACACTGCATAATATATTACAAAGGATTCATTTCATTTACCTGTGCCAGGCTTGGCTTGGTTCTAGAAATAAAATAACTTAATAATATTTTAATGCAAACAAAATTGGTCTGAGTGAAGTACTCCAATTTTTGAGACCCCAGAGGTGCTAAGGGTAGCACCCTATGACTTCGAGTACTTCCTGATGTGGTATTATAAAATTCTGCATATCTTGATAATATAACAAAGAACTTGGCAACAGAAGCTGAAATATGAAAAGACATCTTTATTAAACTCAAATGAGTGAGACTACGTCGCACAGAAGCCTTAGCAACTGGATGAGGCAGTCTCCAGAACAGAAACCAGTGTCCTCTTTTATGGAGAATGTTACGCTCTGGGCAACACCGCCCTTCTCTTGCAGTTGGTCATTCACATGTATACATTGCAAACGAAAAGGCAGAGTCATGATGACCATCCCACATTCCAGTTAAGCCAGCCCGTAATTATTTACCCAGCAAGGCTCAGATCCCACATCAGATATCGATAGGCCCCAATAAACATGAGCATCTCCTGTTTTGGGAAACAAGCCATAAAGCAGGAACAGTCAGGTGTGAAAGAGATTAGCCGGAGGCTTGTGTAGGATGAAAAGACTTTATGGTGTGTCAAGCCCTGATGCTAATCACAGGTGGCCAGAGGACGGGGAACTCGTGAGACCAGTTTGACCTGGGGTGGCGGAGCCAAGCTGCCCAGGTCACAGAAAAGTCAAAGAAAGGCACATGTGCTCTAAAAGGCCCGTTTTCGCTTCATGCTATATAGCCTATGTGAGGGCAACCATAAGATGGCCACCGATACAAAATGGAACCCACGGAGTCAATGTATAATAACGTATACATAGTGCATTCATAGCTAAAACGTTACACAAAGCACTTGTACATACCGCATTGACCATTCGCGGTTCGCTAATACCGGGATAGACAGGGGTAGGGCCCTGCCTCCTACAAGGTCCCAAATTTTAAAGTACGACAGACCCTCCTTTTGCCCTTACATAGGCAATAACTATACTCTCATCAATCCGAGTCCAGGTCTACAGACATGAAGTCATGGAGATGTTGCTGTAGCATCATCCTATTACTTAGCTACTCTCACGGGACACGTCTCCTTACACATGTAGTAGCACAAAGGCCACATATGGCAGGACAAAATAAGGAATACCTCTATCTAGGTGGCATTAGATCACACCCCCAACAATTAGTGATGTTTACTACTAACTAGTGTCGATGCAGAAGCTGTACAAAAGAATTGCTTACGAATTCTGATCTTTTAACCTGCTCATGTTCAGGAAAAGGGTGAAAAAAGTGCAAAGAAACAGTGGTAGGGAAAGACATAGGTTGGGAAGAGGGTGCAGAAGTCAATTGAGTAGAGAAAATCAATCCCACCCATAAATGACAACGTCATGTTTAAAAAAACACTAGAAAACACGTTATTAAGAATATATAGACAACGGGAGAAAGTAGCGACCACTATTACCAATGAAATAATAATTGCCTACAACCCTGAGCAAAAAGCAAATCCTAAAATTATTTAGTAACATTTTAGGGCTCCTATACATTTTGTATGTTCAGGTGAAACAGTGGTGACCCTCATCAATGCTCTGAGGTGAAAAGGGGGTACTCTTCCATAGAAAATTGATTTTATTCTGCTTATACTAGACAATGCCAGCAAAACAAACAGTCTTCTAACACCTAGTCTATACAATCACACGGAAACCTCTTGTGAAACCACCTATGCCCAGAGTCCGTTTAAAAAGCCTCTCTGGCAGGCTTCTATTGTCCATCAAATCTTCTTCTGTTGTTTTCTTTTGCGTGGGCCTCTTCATTCAAGCCTTTCATGAGAAAAGTACTGCTTAGTTGGAGTGCCCTCCTGGCAAACACCCACAGCTCACTCGAAAAAGTCTCAATGTCTCAAGGCAGTGCGCCAGTATTTTTCCTTTGCGGCAGGCACTACAGGTAGTGTGCTCTCCATTGATCAAGGGCACAGGTCATCTCGTGCAGATTCGGGACCATTCTCAGACTCCAACACTCGTCATTCAGTGTCAGAGGACGCTCAGGCTGCTCTTCCATGAGCACTGGAATGTAGTGCCTTCTGTCAATCTTGGATCCGCCGGTGCACTGCACTTCCATTGAAGCAAAGGAAAAGAGGGGGGGTGTGTGGCCAAAAACTCAGGCCAAGGGGCTCAAGGGACTGCACACTGTCAGAGGTTACCAGCACATGACAGGCGCTCTTTTGCACTAGAATTCTGGTTCTGTGGCAAAACCAGCTCCTCCTTCTTTTCTGATGTTGAACGCCTTCTGATGAAGCAAGTGTGATGCTTTAAACAGTTCGTTGTATAACAAGGGGACTGTAAACAGGTGGCCTGTGATTTTCAAAGGAGTGGCCACACGCCATGGGACAATTTTCGTCTAGAATACACTGTCTTTCTCAGAAAGCAATACAAATAAAAAGGCAGTAGGCAAAACAGTGCCTCTAAGCTTTTCAATTGGGTTTCCGTGTGAGAGCCTCCATCATCTAAGGGTAGATAACTACACAAGAATTCTATCTAAATGGATGTCTTCACATATGGTGGCATTGTCTAATAGGGCAAACACATTTTTTTTTTTTCAATGATTACATATAAGTGTTTCTAAATTCCTTATCTAGGACATCTCAATAGAGAAATCACATGGTACAGATTATCCTAGGCAGGTAGAAACCTTTCACATCAGGTGCACTAGGCAATACACAGGCTAATAGTCAGATATGAAAACAAAAGACAAGAACTAGAGGGTCCTGATATTTGCATGATTAGAAACTTCTGATCCCACCGAAAATTAAAGCAGCAGGAACAAAAGGGTAAAAACCACATTAAAAAATAGACATTGAAAATTCGTCATGTTCAAAAGAGGTAAACGTGAGTTATCTCCTATCGGGATGGAAAACTTGTCTTACTATAATATAATATACTTGACAGTCAGGCTGGAAAACATTGAAGCAGGCCTAGGGACAATTCTTAAAAAACAGTCTGGTCATACAAGAGTGCATTATACATAATATGGAGGTTCCTGGTGCATCACTGCAGTCTGGAAGTGTGTACCTGAACAATACACCTACAATAATAAATGGGCTGACTGGTGAAAGGAATACAGAAAAGGGAATTGGAACTGGGACACAACTAAAATCCCCAATAACTAAGCATGATGCGACATCGGTCAGGGGAGAAACAACAAAAGCAATTAAAAATAAAAATCTATAGGAAGGACAAGAATTTACTTGGGTGATAGTCAGGCATGTGACACTACACCAAGAGTACGGGTGGTACACAAAAGGCCAAAGTTACATACATTTTAACTCTACCGCAGGCGACTACACCATATACGGTAATCTTAGCTAATGTTCCAGTTCCTTCTGCAGGGAAAAATGAAAACCTAGTTTTCTTTTAAGAAGCAAAGGCCATATGCTACTTAGGAGACAGGACACCATTAACTAATTTAATATAGAAATTAGGCCACCTTGAGTCACAGATCTATAATTTCATCCTTAGGTCCAATCAAGGATACATAAACGTAGGGCTGCCTGTTCCTTTAACCCCTTCAGTGCCCATGACGAGCTGGACTCGTCATGGGCCGCGGTTGCGCTGTGCCCATGACGAGTCCAGCTCGTCATAGACCCCGCCCGCTAATGCAACGGCCGGCACAGGACGGGGAAAGGGGCGGGCACTGAAGGGGTTAAAGGAAAGGGGCAGTAACGTGACTAACTGCAGGTGACACACTTTGATCCTGTAGATCTCTTTTAGTTTTCTGTAATACCATTATAGCCAATTTAGACATGCACTGGTAAAGTGCTGCCTCTCATGTTCACAGCATGAAATATCATTAGCTGTGGAATTTAGTAACCAGAACAAGTTCAACCAACTGTTGCGTAGCGATGGGCATCGTCATGACCATCCCCTCACAACACAGGTAAACTTGTAATAGTATAAAAAGCAGCAACAAAAACAACGAAAACATGCAAAAAATAATAAAAACGCACAAAACGTCAAGCCATCAGATATACTTGCTGTATATCAAGCACAAAAAAGCATAGACAAAACAATAGCATATGTAAAATAAGCGGTGACACACAACACCATGTCATGTACTTTTATGCACTGTAAACCTGCAGCCCAAAACCCAATATTTGGGCCTGTTTAACCTTACCCTCCTTTTTGACAGTAGATCACCAGGCAATGGAAATCTGCTGTCAAATATAACGTTACTGTCTCTCTTCTAACATACAGGACCAGCAAGAACAATTCATGATAGGACCAAATACACAAAAATAAATTGCCATTACTTAACTGTACCCCCTTGTCAGTCCTTGCAACATCCAGCCACTTTAGTTTTACCTTTCTAAAAAAATCGTTACACTGACACTCCATATTAATTTGGCACCTACAATTTCCACTGTGAAAAATAAGTCTTAATTTGTCAATTCGTTCACATTTAGGCATGTAGCCTTAAAACAAATTTTAGAATCTTTTTGTCTGTCTAAGACTTAATGCAACACTCCGTTTTCTGTTAAATAAGAGCTAATAGCAGGCATCATTCTTTTTTTTAATTTTTTTTTAGAGCGAGACGCAAATGTATCAGTTCTGCAAAGCATTTAACATGATGTTTGGGCTTCCAAAGAATCCCCTTTGCTATATTTTCCCTTTGGAATTAAGTTCTTTAGTTTTATTGATGTTCTTATGGAGAAACCAGAAACCCCACCTTCAGAGGCCCGTGTAGCAAGGTCATTCTGCATTCCACAGAGACAAGGCCCTAATTTAAAAGGTCACAAATGTCAACATGACAGCCTTCTCCATTGTTTACAAGGAAACAAAAGATAGCATCTCAGCGCGACTTGAGCCAGCCTCTGCAGCTCCCAGCTTCTGCCACTCTGAATTTGTCAAAACCAGAAGGCCTTCCTAATTCCTCCTAACTTGCAATAATTCACTCTATTTTGAAAAATAATTTCTCCTTTTTAGGCGCTAAAAAAAAAAAAATTATCTCTATTCCCAGATTATTAAACTACATTTACTGTGAATAATTCACGAAACTTAATAACACACATACCGCTTTTTAGAATAAATCCTTGTTACAATCCTATGTAATGGTACACATTTCAACAACCTTAAATGAATGAACGTCTCAGTAGGCCCAGCTAAAGTTAGACTGAACTCCAGCAATTGGGACCGCTTTCTGCCCCAGTCCACTGGCACTGCGAATTGCATTTGCAATGAGTTTTGATATTTTCTTCATCATTTAGTCACTTGCCTTTATACCACATTCCTTTTTATTCCCTTCGTCAATACAACCTTCCTCACGCTACTCTTCATGTCTTTTTTACTCCCCTTCATCATCTCTCTTCCCTCCACGGCATTCTATTTTCCCAATTGTTCTTCTCCTTCCTACGTATTACCTAGTTCCTATAACCGTAATTCTACATTTCTCCACCCCTCTATCATTACTGACTTCATCACATACCTGCTCACAAACATCCTCTTTTTCCTTCATCAAAAAAGAATTCTCCATTTCTCTTTCTCTATGTGGGTGCTAACTCAATTAAGGCCGTTTTTTATTAACATCAAATAGTTGCGGGTTGCGACACCATATTTTATTTAATTTCTCCAAGTTTTAAAAAGGTCCTGTTTTTCATAGCGTGTTCAGTAGTATCGTGACAGACACAGCTAAAGTTAGAACCTTCAACCCTGATATTAAAACAAGCCTTTGTACTGGCACATTGACTCATTGAATCATAAGAAGGCACAACCTGTAAATATAGATCAAACCTAAACGTATGCATTTACTGAAGTCTGAGACACTTTAAAAAGTACTCTGAATGGAAGAAAATGCAGTTCAAACAGTGTTTTCTACCCAAATTCGACTTTCATTTTTTTTGGCATTAAAAAATGAATATCCTACAATTTTTTTGCATAATATGCATTACCAGAATGTGTATTACATAACCCATGAGTCAGGCATTGGAAATAATAACTTATACTTTATAGAAATGAGCTTGTTTGCGCCTGCGCCAAGGGAAAATTGTACACGCGAATGCGTGTCATTTTAGTGATGCAACACAACTTAAATCAAATTTTAATCCTAGGAGGTCATAGTATGAGTATTAAGCTTTATAAATATCAAAAAACGATTTTGAAAAGCACTTATTTTTTTTAAAATAATTTTTCCATGATTAATAATTTTCTTTTAAAAAAATCCCAATGATTCGTTTTTGTGATAATTCCATGTATAAAAAACAAGCTGCATCTCTTGCCTATCATTTTGGACACATTAACTCACACGCCTAAGCGCATAAGCCCAACCTTGAAACGCGTCACATTTTTGCGCCACTTTCATTTAAAAGGACGGTTCTGCAAAATTCCACCCGTGTTCAACTGGGAAGGTGCTGGCTGAATGAACATTTCTATCAAATATACTGCAGCTGAAAAGTTTGCCTGTGAACATCTAATACAATGCATCTAAGGAAAATGCTGTAAATTTATTTACTTTTGCAAAAATAGATAATTTCGTTTTTGAGGCCTGATTTATATCTATTGAATGTGTTTCTAATTTTATCCTTTAAGCATTTAACGGCAGTTTTGTATATGTGCACAATTGCTCATCCTATAAATTAAAGAGCACCATATAGCTATTTTAGCACGTCACATGGTTCGTTTCTGGATTTCTTTTTTAAGTTTCTACTTGATATTAATTAACCAACAATTTACTTAACAGACTGGAAACATCAGAAGACCCACAAACACATATTGAGCTCATTTCAGACATAAACAGAAAGGGGTTAAACAGACAATACAGCGCGCTTTAGCCATTGGAAAAAAAAACACAGACATTTAAACACACAGTTGATTTACAAATCAATACGCATGACAGAAAGAAAGAACAGCTCACAGACTATACTTGAAACAAACCATTTGCAAATACTAGTTGTAGGTCATATTTACAAGCAACGCTTTTCAATAGTGTTCCAAAAGGCTGCATAAACAGCCCCACAGACAGATGCATGTCCAAGAAGTAGTGAATGCGCTCAATTCACTAGCTTTGCCTAGCAGAACACCACACAAAATCGTTCTGCATATCTTCATTCATGAAACTGCGCAGAACGAAGGATCCTTGTTTTGTATTATGTCATATTTTAATTCCCTGGGGATACAAAATCACCAAGGAAGAAATATGTTTTTAAATCTAACCTATTTAGATATTTCCCACACTATGGTACCTTTCAAAACAAAAAGCAACACATTTTTCCATGTGAGCTTACAAACAGGCATGCCAAAAATACTGCGGAAAACGCAAGTATTATAATCAAAACCAAATGGAGAAATATCTCCTCATTACCTGCCTACACAAATTGCAATTCGCATATCCAAACCTATACAAACCAAAAGCGACCCACTTATACTTAATTCTTATTCTTAATAATCAAAAGGTTATCCAAATTCTGATTGTCAAGTTCTACATGACCAAACGTCTTCTATAATACTCACGCCAAAAGGGTTCTTTTTCTCACCTTTTGAGTGACATCATGTGGAGGATCAAAATCAGGAAGAGCAGAAATATACCGGGCTACATAATCAAAGAATCTCCAGAATCCCTGTGCACAAAGTACTTTCTTGGTAGAATCCCGTTCTGTCCTCCTCAGTAGATTTCAGTCTCCTGACAAGATCACTCCCACAGAAAGTCACTTCTCTGAAGAGGCCGCGCTGGTGGGCGCCATCTGAAGTACTCCAATTTTTGAGACCCCAGAGGTGCTAAGGGTAGCACCCTATGACTTCGAGTACTTCCTGATGTGGTATTATAAAATTCTGCATATCTTGATAATATAACAAAGAACTTGGCAACAGAAGCTGAAATATGAAAAGACATCTTTATTAAACTCAAATGAGTGAGACTACGTCGCACAGAAGCCTTAGCAACTGGATGAGGCAGTCTCCAGAACAGAAACCAGTCTCCTCTTCTATGGAGAATGTTACGCTCTGGGCAACACCGCCCTTCTCTTGCAGTTGGTCATTCACATGTATACATTGCAAACGAAAAGGCAGAGTCATGATGACCATCCCACATTCCAGTTAAGCCAGCCCGTAATTATTTACCCAGCAAGGCTCAGATCCCACATCAGATATCGATAGGCCCCAATAAACATGAGCATCTCCTGTTTTGGGAAACAAGCCATAAAGCAGGAACAGTCAGGTGTGAAAGAGATTAGCCGGAGGCTTGTGTAGGATGAAAAGACTTTATGGTGTGTCAAGCCCTGATGCTAATCACAGGTGGCCAGAGGACGGGGAACTCGTGAGACCAGTTTGACCTGGGGTGGCGGAGCCAAGCTGCCCAGGTCACAGAAAAGTCAAAGAAAGGCACATGTGCTCTAAAAGGCCCGTTTTCGCTTCATGCTATATAGCCTATATGAGGGCAACCATAAGATGGCCACCGATACAAAATGGAACCCACGGAGTCAATGTATAATAACGTATACATAGTGCATTCATAGCTAAAACGTTACACAAAGCACTTGTACATACCGCATTGACCATTCGCGGTTCGCTAATACCGGGATAGACAGGGGTAGGGCCCTGCCTCCTACGCGGTCCCAAATTTTAAAGTACGACATGAGTTCGGTCTTTGAGTGTGTGACATCATTTGCTGATTGAGTGTGTACAACAAATGCTTAACACTACCCTCTGATAAAGCCTTACTGCTCGAACACACTACCACAAATAGAGAGTAAGGTGCTATCTACTTTTACCTCTGCCTACCTTTGGAGTTCCACTGGACTCTGTGCACACTACACCTCATTTTGATATAGTATATACAGAGCCAGCTTCCTACAGTTACTTTCTGCATACCAAGAATAGAGAACTTGAGAAGGAGAATGTACGATTTGAGACCCCATTCCAGACCCTCACATTTTGAGGCCCTAAATCTTTGGGAGCAGGCTGCCTACGAAAAAAAAAGAAAGAAGCTTGCATCCAAGGTCCGCAATAAGGCTTATTAGTGGATAAGCATGCAAGATGATGAGAGGCTGAAGAGATAGAGGGAGGAAGTGATTGAAACAATAATAGGAGCTTACTCACTGATTGAAAGCAATGACACTGAGAAGAAATACCTTTTTTGAAAAAAGAAACCGAAGGATAAGACAGAAGCAGAGAGTGAAGAGGAAGACGCCTACATAGACAAACTACTTAGAATATGACCAACCCTGTATAAGGCAACACCAGCACAAGGCACTACAGATCAGGCAGTTACTGAAAATGGAGCGACCAACGCGAGCCCTCCAGTAGCTAGTTCACCTCTAAGTTACACTGAGATTGCTACTTAACCCCCTGTTCAGACCTAAACACTTGTTTTTTTTTGTAAACAGATTTTATTGAAGGTTTTGTCAACAATACAGCAGACTACTTTTGGAGGCAACGTCGCCTTATAGGCCTTTTCATAAGTCAGACATCTTTACATATCATCACATATTATAATATAGACAACTGCCATATGCCCAATTTCCCACACTCCCCATTGCATAAGTCGGTTCCATCTTACAGCAGATATGTAATGAGTGCAAGCATACTACTGGTCGCCTAGTCTGATGCGAACTGTGAATCGCACACAGTTGGAGAAAGATGCACATACAATGTGGTTCATCAAGAATATAGTGATAAGCAAGACTCTCCAGGCAGAGGGGTAGTTGGTGTTGGTGAGCCCTCTGGGGTGGGGTCTCGTGTATCTCGATTTTGGTCTCTCAATATCTCCATTAGTATCTCCCAAGCCCAATCTATTTCAAAGGAGCGAATGCTCCTCTTGACCTCCCTAAGTAACCGCTGCATTTCTCTAGCTCCTTTCGCCACCCTGCAATTCTGGGCCCTCCCAGGGCTTTCCAATTTCTCGTAATCTCTCGCTTTGCTGGATGAAAACTAAGTCTTGGAATCTGTTTGTTTCCTTCGCCTTGGTAGTGAGGGGGAACCAGTTTAGTATCCAGTGGTCCATTGTGCAGGGGACCTCCCTGGAAATCATACTTGCTACTACTGCTGTGATGTCTTCCTAATAAGATACCAATGTTGGGCATTCTCAGATCATGTGTTTGAAATCCACTCCCACTGTTTCGCATCTCGAGCAGGCCTCCTCCAATGTGTGGAAATAATTGTTGATATGGCCTATGTATTCTCTGTGTAGGGAAATGTAGCTAATCAATTTAAATTGTGCATTTCTGGAGACTTTTGGTACGCTTTCTAAAATATTACCCCCAAACTGTTTCTGTAATGGGGATCCCCAGGTCCTCCTCCCACCGAAACTTCAGAGTCTTCAGTGGCTGTATCGCTCTATAAAGGCAAGAGACTGTCTTTATAGTGCCCACCAACCTTACCATGCAATGGCAGTGTTTGGTGGTATGGCTCAGGCATTCCTGTTTTTCAATGAACGCTTATCACACCTATCTGAGAGAGACTATTAGCTATAGATTCCTTACCTTAGAATTACCCCAGGCGTCAGACTGGATCCGGAGAACTTTTTTCTTAGCAGTACCCCTGCGCTTCTGTAGGTGGCGTCGGTCGACTCAGTTCTTGCTTTTTCCGCGCCAGCCAGCGCAGATCCAGAGAGAGCTTGCCCCTTAGTTGCTTTTTGACTAACTTTTTTTGACTTGTTGTCGACGTCTTTTGAGTCTTCGACTCCTGGTGCACAAGGGATGTCCAGCCGTTGGCCCTGTTTCAAGCCCTGAGAATCCTGTCACAAGTTGATGTTGGTCACCGATCCACAGCTCATGTGCCTTTGGTGCCCGGAGCCCGACCACGACCTGAAGTAGTGCTCCGACTGCCGTGCCCTGAACCCTAAGTCTTTGCTGGAGAAGTACCGAAAGCTTTTGGCGGCCCGGCCGTCTGCTCTGTGCCGCTCGAGGTCCCAGTCAAGGGGAAGATCGCGGAACCGGTTGCTGAGCCATCACCACTCGTCATCGACGTCTTTGCACTCCTTGGGTAAGTCGGATCACCGTTGATCTTCGCCTTCTCCCTGTCTCCCTGTCCATTGGCAGTCACGATGGGTGATCCAGAGAGTCGTCAGTCTCTGGCTCCTTCCTCGGAGCCCGCTGTGATGGCTCCTCGCTTCCTTCCCTTTCCCGGAGCATCCCCTGCCGAACTTCGTAAATTTTACGAAGTGCTGCACAGCATCTTTGGGCAGCCCGACTCTTCAGTCGCACCTTCGGGCCCTATGGACTCGACTGGGGGCCCTGAGCCTTCGATGCCGTCGGCTCTGGCCCGATGCCGCAGGGTCCCCAAGGATCCAAGCCTGGATCCGGATCCGTGCCGGTCGACCTCACGGTACCTTCCCCGGTGCCAATTCCAGTGGTAACGCCCCCGATGCCGGTTTGTCCCCAACCGGCGTTGACCCCAGCCTCACCTCCTACGTGGAAACAGTGCAGCTGGTGCCAGAAAGTACTTTTGTACCACTATTCATCCCTGGCGTTCCCTACCGCCCTGAGTGGAAGCCAGAGGAGGGTGAGGAAGACTGGGAGGGGTCTATTGACCCTCTAGCAGACCAACTTGAGGAGCTGGACTGGAGAGAGGAGTTGGGTGATGCCAAAGGACTGGATACGTCCCCAGACCTTGGTATGCCCTCTACCCCTACTGTGGCTATGGATTAGGGAGCCTCCTATGCTGTGGTGTTGCATAGGGCGACTGAGGCCCTGGGCCTCGAGCTTCCTACGTTGGCTGTCAGGATTAACCTCTTGACTGAGGTGCTTCAGCCGGGAGCAGCCTCTTTGGAGCTCCTGCTGCCTTTTAATGAGGCCCTCACTGACGTGCTTTGGGGCACTTGGTCCAAGCCCAGCACAAGTGCTCCTGTGGACAGGATGATTGCCTGATGACACCGCCCTGCCTGGGCAACCCCCTTTTCCTCTCCCAACACCCTACCCCTAAGAGCTTGGTGGTCCAAGGCTCATCCTCAAAAGGCACATTCCCTACTGCTCCCCTAGATAGGGAATGCAAGATGCTGGAGCATCTTGGGAAGAAGATGTTTTCTTCTGCTAGCTTAGAACTGTGGTTGGTGAACACGGCATGTCTCTTGGGCTGCTACACACAAGGTGTGGGATACGGTTGTGCAAATGCTGCCCCAGTGCCCGGAGGAAGCCCGAGCCGTGCTCACCCACACTGTTTCTGAGGGTCGAGATGCAGCAAAGTTCACCATCCGGTGTGGGCTGGATACCCCCAACTCGCTAGTTAGAACGGTTTCCACGTCTGTAACCCTGAGGCGCTACGCCTGGCTAAGAATCTCTGGGGATGTCTAATCTATCCTTTTGGACATGCCCTTTAATGGCCGTCGCCTGTTTGGTGACAAGGCGGACAACGCTCAAGCATTTCAAGGACTTTAGGGCTACGGCCAGATCCTTGGGCCTCGCAGCATCTTCTCGCCTCCTGCAGTCTGCCTTTCGGCCCTTTTGCGGCTACGGAAGGGGCGCCCCACCATGTTCCTCCCAGAGACACAGGGCTACCCAGCGTCTCGGGTCTGAGGGCCACCAATGCCCCCTTTGCAGCAGCCTTCAAACCTTCCTAGTCAGACCATTCAGGGCCACCAGTTGCCAGTGGGTGGTAGGATCTGCCATCATCTGCCCCACTGGCACAACATCACGTTCCAGTGGTGGTTTTTGCAGATATTCCGAAGGGGATATTCCCTCCCCTTTCAGACACCCCCTTCCTCCATGCCACCAATACTCGATTGCATTTCGGAGGATCATTTGGCCGTTCTCCTCCAGGAAGTTGTGGCTCTCTTGGCCTAGGGAGGCCCTAAGCCAGAAGTAGGTCATGGTTGCTACTCCCACTACTTACTGGTACCCAAGAAGGACAAAGGCTTGCGTCTTATCTTAGGCCACAGGGATGTCGACCGCTTCCTCCAGACATAGAAGTTCAAAATGTTAACCTTGGCTCAGGTCTTGTCTGCCCTCGACCCTGGAGACTGGATGGTTGCATTGGACTTGCAAGACTCTTATTTTCACATCCTCATCTTGCCTGCCCACTGGCGTTACCTACGGTTCACGGTAGACCACGAGCATTTTCAATTCACTGTGCTTCACTTTGGTCTTACCAGCACCCCTCCGGTGTTCACGAAAGTGATAGCTCATCCGCACAGATCAGAGGTTCCAGTCTTCCCCTATCAGGCTGTCGTCTCCCACCTCCAGACTACGGAGGACCTCCTGCACTCGTTGGGGTTCACTATTAACGTGCCGAAGTTGCACCTGATTCCCTTTCAGAAGCTCCTTTTCATCAGAGCAGTACTGGATAGAGCGCAGTTTCAGGCTTATCCTCCCGAGCAGTGAGTCCGGGATATTCGGGCTATGATGCCGATGTTTCAGCATCTATTTCGGATTTCGGAGAGAATGACCCTGAAGCTGCTGGGTCTCATGGCTTCCTGCATCCTTTTGGTAGATCATGCCAGATGGCATATGCAGGTTCTGCAGTGGGACCTGAAGTTCCAGTGGGTGCAGCATCAGGGGAATCTTTCCGATGTTGTCCAGATCTCGGAGGGGACTGCAAGTCAGTTGCAGTGGAGGCTCACAAACCAGGATTGGGTCAACAGCAGATCCCTCTCCCTATCCCAACCAGAGTTCACAGTAGTGATGGACGCGTCACTCCTGGGATGGGGCGGCCACATGGGAGAGGCGGAGATCAGAGGCCACTGGTCTCTGGTTGAGTCCGGGCTCCACAACAACCTCCTGGAGCTCTGGGCGATTCGTCTTCCACTGAAAGCATTCCTTTCTTCTGTCAAAGGAAAAGTAGTGCATGTTTTCACAGACAACACCACCGCCATGTGGTACTGCAACAAACAGGGCGGGGTGGGGTTGTGGACCCTACGTCAAGAGGCTCTTCACCTTTGGACATGGCTGGATCATCGGGGCATGACCCTGGTGGTTCAACACCTGGTAGGTTCCCTGAACGCCAGAGCGGACGAACTCAGCCGCCGGTTCATGATGGATCACGAATGGCGTCTTCACTCGGGGGGGGGGGGGGGTTCCAGGTCTTTCGGCGGTGGGGAGAGCCTTGGGTAGATCGTTTCACCACCGAAGAGAATGCACAATGTCAGCAGTTCTGCAAGTTGAAGTTTCGCTCGCTCGATGACGCTTTTCGTCATGCATGGAATTGCGGCCTCCTGTCCGCCTTTCCGCCTATACCACTTCTGCCCAGAGTGCTGAAGAAGATCAAGCTCGACCGGACCCAAGTCATTCTTGTGGCTCCGGACTGGATACGAAGAGTCTGGTACCCCGACCTCTGGAGCATGGCCATCGATCCTTCGATCAGACTGCCTGTTCAGGAGGATCTTCTGTCGCAGCAACAGGGGAAGATCCTCCACGCTAACCTGTCCAGCCTCTACCTCCTTGCGTGGAGATTGAGCGGCGACAGTTGAAAGCTTTCGACCTCCCTCCCAAAGTCCGTAATGTCATCTTGGCAGCCAGGCAACCCTACACTAAAATGGTATAGGCCTGTAGATGGAACAAATGTGTGGCATGGTGCAGAGCAAAGGCTGTGGATCCCCTTTCTGACCCCCTTTCAGAGGTTCTCTTCTTCATTCTTTCTTTGGCCCATCAGGGCTCTCCTCTGGGCACTCTTAAAGGCTATGTTTTCGCCATTTCGGCCTTTCTTTGCCTTTCTGATCAGCCTTCTCTTTTCAAGTCTCCTATTGTTAACAGATTTTTGAAGGGCATTACTCATCTCTTTCCTCCTTCTCCTTTCGTAATGCCTCAGTGGGACTTGAATCTTGTCCTCATTTATCTTTGTGTGCTCCCTTTGAGCCTCTACATAATTGTCCTCTTTGTCTCCTTACTTTGAAGACTGCTTTCTTGCACGCAGGGTGAGTGAGCTTTAAGCTTTATCTCCAAAACCACCCTTTCTTGCTATCCATCCAGGCAAACTGGTTCTTCGCACTAGGCCGTCTTTTCTGCCTAAAGTGGTTACCTCTTTCCACATAGATCTGACCATCACATTGCCCACCTTCTTCCCGCCTCTGCACTCTTCCAAAAAGGAGGACTCCACCGTCTGGACCCAAAACGTGTGCTGTATTTCTACCTTGACCGTACTAAAGACTTCAAGGTGGCTGATCAAATCTTCATGGATTATGTGGGCGCCACGAAAGGTTGTGCAGTGCACAAACTTACCATCCCTCTGTGGGTCGCTGTATGTATTAAGATATGTTTTTCTTTGGCTAAAAAGGAACCTCCAGTAGGACTGCGCTCCCACTCTACCAGGGCCACAGTAGCAACTACTGCTTTGCGACATGGAGTTCCGCTGGTTGACATCTGCCTGGCAGCCACGTGGGCATACCTGCACACATTTACTAAGTACTACTGTCGGAACATCGAAGTCCAGAGAGACGGATTTTTCGGCCGTTCTGTTCTCCTTGACTTCCTAGTGTGAACTTAGTTCGCAGACCCACCTCCGGGGTTGGTATTGCTGGGGTATATATTGTGAGAAGGTGGCCTGATATATGCTGTCCACTAGTTCTAGTGGGCATCTTGTATCAGTCCAAACAACCCCTTATAGTGAATTGGTTAAAGACAACCTTTATTGAAAGCTATCCTAGTGGTAGCTATGGAGAGCAGCCTTCAGGCTAAGTCTTGAAGGAATGTAAAGCAGCTTGTTTTACCAGTCTATAATCTCTTGAATGATCAAATGAAAGGACAACCACACCAGGTATATTTTCAAAATATATGTATTTGGGATAAAACACACCCCTCTAGTCTCTTTATGAGACTGGAGTTCGAAGTACTTAATTTACAAGTTAGCATTCAACAGTAATAGCACAAATACACGTTTGGGCCCTAGGGGCGTACCAAACCATATACCAAACAAATGGTATAAGAACCACAACTGAACTAGACACAAGGCCTAGAGCCTGTAGAATCGCTGGGACCCCAAGGAACCACCCAAGGTAGTGACACAGGGGACCCATGGGGACTGTATGCAGTGTGTGAACACAACCGCGGGCCCCCGTTATCTTCTATGGGCAATGTCGCGGTTGGAATTTTAAAGATTAGGGACACTTAGAATCGAGTCAGGTCCAAACCCTTTTGGACTTAAGAAGTTCTAGGGCTAGCACCCACGGGAGCACTGGAGTACTCGAGTTACCTCTCCCAGGGAAGCCGGGTGCATAGGTGTCTTTTGGTGTCGGGTTGCGTCGTCGACTGCAATGGAAGCCTGCAAAGAACTGCTGCTGCCGTGAAGAGGAGAAGTGTCCGAAGAGATCCAAGCCTGGATCTAGGATGGAAGGAACCTGAAAGCTGAGGGGACAGAGTCTGTGTCACTAGCCAGTGACCGAGGGCAGGATGGACCAATGCCCACAGATGTCAGGTGCTTCAGGGGAGTTGATGGGTGTCTTGACTCTTCAGCCACGAGGTCCAGAAGGCGTTGACGAAGTCAACGAGCCGGATTCGAGCTGTCCCAGAAAATCTGTCGAGTACAGATTGGTCCCAACAAGCCTTGGCAAAGCAAGTCACAGGAATTCAGAGAAAGGACTGCGGTGCAGACCAGCAAGGTCTGAGGGACTCACCCTGCAAGGGTAAGTCAGGGCACGTCTGAAGCAACCAGGAAAGCCCAAGTAGAAGAGGAGTTGCTTTCGTGGGGACCTACTGGCCAACGGGCTAGCGATCGCGAAGGAGCCTCGAGAGGTCGCACTTCAAACTGGCCTACGGGTCACTCGTGGAGTGGAGGCCAGCAATCTTCGGTGCAGGAGATGCTCAAAGCTGGGGCTACTCGGAGGCCAAAGCACAACTTCGAGGAAGCCCAGGAAGATAGTGTTGCTGCAAAAGTTCACGGTGTCCAGGTGTCACGGTTCCACGTCACCCACGATAGCCACGGGCCTCAGCTTTGCTGTGGACTCAGGGTAGGCTCGGGTAAGTCTGGAAATCCACCTCTGGGGATGCAGAGACTTCGGCATCCGGCGGGAGCTTCAGAATTGCGGACCGGTCAGTTGCTTCTTTGGTGCCTGCCAAGCAGGGGAGTCACTCCTTGACCCCAAGGGAGATTTCTTCCGTCTTCTAGTCGAAATAGAAAGTCGAAGGTCCAGGATATATGTTCTAGATGTTTCGTCCAGGGTAATCTAAAGTCACAAGGACTGGGTTCCCATACTTATACTAAGTTTGGGGGTTGGACATTCTCTAGGGACCCACCTATGGGAGGGTTTGGAAAGAGGGGTGGTTACACCCATTTCCTTTGTCCAGTTTCGCGCCAGAGCAGGGGCAGGTAGCCCCTGCAACCGGTTTGAACTGGACCATGCACAGGGACACCAAGTGTGCCCCCAGTGCAGGACTTTAAAGCACCAGAGAGTGCTCCCGCCCAGCCCCAATACACATCTGCCTGTCTGGGGAGGTGGTTACACCTCCCTTCGACAGGAAGCCTATTGTCCAGGCCTCCCCTGCTGGAGTTTCGGTCAGCAGCAGGAGGCCAGACTTGTGTCTGTCGCAGAGGCATCCATTTTGTGATGCCAGGGCTCAAGAAAGTCCTACCGTGTTAGACCAGTGTGAACATGTCTCCCCCTCTAGAAGGGTGGAATGCTACCTCCGCCGCCAGAACTGGCGGTGGGGGGGGGAGTATTTCAAGATGTTTGACACCAAACACGACATGTTTTGATGCAGCCATTCCAAAGTTAGCATTTACCGCGTGGTTATAATGGACTTAAGAGTATATGGTATGGCTGTATCAGAACAGCCATAAGGAAGTATTTCCGAAAGCTACAGAGGGGCTCAGCTCATGCTTGGGCATCCTCTCACACAAAACCAAGCACTCTGCCTTCACGATTGTCAAGGCCTGCCGTAGGAGTGACTTATAGGTTTATATGTGTCTGTATATATAAGTGGATATAGGTAGCCTATACCACTGTAAGAGGTGCAAGCACACCCTTACCAGGCTGCTGTAGCAGACCTGTGGTGCCATTTTGAAGTGCTTCCCAGGGGTGGCATAATACATTCTTCAGCTCCTGGTAGGCCTCTGAGGTACCTATGCCCTAGGTACATAGTATACCATATACTAGGGGCTTATAAGGCACTCCAGAATCCAATTAGATATGTACCTAATGTACATGCAAACCATTTTAGAGAGGAAGCAGCTAGCCTGTGGGCCTGATTAGCAGGGCCACAGCCAGACTAAGGTCGAAAAACAGTGAAACAGCTGAAAAAAGTGGGGGTACCCATGTGAAGCAGATCCTACTCTCCTACAACCCCCCTCCCCCCAAACGCAGGGACATTAAACTAACCTTGACCATTTGAGTCTTCATGTTCTAAGTTTAAATACCTAGAGAGTCCATCTGCATTGGCATGGTTACTCCCAGGTCTATGTTCCACTGTAAAGTCCATCCCCTGTAGGGAAATGGACCACCTAAGCAGTTTGGGGTTTTAACCCTGCATTTGTTTTAGCCATAAGAGGGGCTTATGGTCTGTCTGAACAAGGAAGTGAGTACCAAACAAGTATGGCCTCAACTTCTTCAGAGCCCAAACCACAGCAAAGGCCTCCCTCTCAATGGCTGACCAACGTTTCTCTCTAGGGGTCAGCCTTCTGCTTATGAAAGCTACTGGCTGATCCTGACCTTCATCATTCAATTGTGACAGTACAGCCCCTACCCCCAATTCAGATGCATCTGTTTGGACAATGAACTTCTTGGAGTAGTCAGGACTCTGCAGAATGGGAGCAGTGCACATGGCCTGCTTCAGGTCATCAAATGCCTTTTGACAGCTAGCTGTCCACTGAACCTTTTTGGGCATCTTTTTAGAAGTTAAGTTATTCAAGGGTGTTACTATTGATCCATACCCTTTGACAAATCTCCTATAGTACCCTGTCAGACCTAAGCAGGCTCTCACCTGAGTCTTGGTAGTTGGAGCAATCCATTCCATTATGGTTTGGATTTTGCTCTGTAATGGTTGAACCTGGCCTCCACCTACAAGGTGGCCCAGGTATACAACCTGACTCTGCCCTGTCTGGCACTTAGTAGCCTTGATAGTGAGGCATACCCTTTGCAGGGCCTCAAAAACATTCCTCAGGTGGACCAGGTGATCATCCCAGGTTGAGCTAAAGACAGCAATATCATCTAGATATGCTGCACTAAAGTCTTCCAGTCCTGTAAGGACTTGATTCACTAACCTTTGGAAAGTGGCAGGTGCATTCTTCTAACCAAAGGGCATTACCACAAATTGATAGTGCCCACTAGGGGTAGAATATGCTGTCTTTGGCTTTGCATCATCAGCTAGTCTGATCTACCAGTAGCCAGCTGTCAGGTAAAATGTGCTTAGAAACTTGGCTGAGGCCAAAGTATCTATCAGCTCATCTGCCCTGGGGATAGGATGGGCATCAGTTCTAGTGACTGCATTGAGACGCCTGTAGTCTACACAAAACCTCATCTCTCTTTTCCCACCACTGGTGTGAGGTTTTGGTACCAGGACTACTGGGCTAGCCCGAGGGTTAACTGAGGGTTCAATCACACCCAGATCCAACATCTTTTGGACTTCTGTCCTTATACAGTCCCTGACATGGCCAGGTTGCCTGTAGATCTTATTCTTGACAGGTAGATTGTCCCCAGTGTCCACTTCATGAGTGCACCAGGTGGTCTGACTTGGAGTCAGAGAAAACATCTGACTAAATTGGCTGAGAAGGTTGCTGCAGTCAGTTTGCTACCTGGGCGATGAGGCTGTCTGCCAAGGCTACACCATCAACTAACCCATCATCAGGGTTCTGAGAAAGCAGGTCAGGGAGTGGGTCACTCTCTTCCTCCTGTCCTTCATCAGTAGCCATGAGCAAGCCCATGTCTGCCCTGTCAACATATGGTTTCAGTCTGTTGACATGCAGTACCCTATGGCTCCTAGGGGTTCCAAGGTCTACCAAATAGGTAACCTCCCCTTTTTGTTCAACAATTGTATGGGGGCCACTCCATTTGTCCTGGAGGGCTGCTGGGGCCACAGGCTCCAACACCCAGACTTTCTGTCCTGGCTGGTAAACAGTCAGTACTGCCTTTTGGTCATGCCAGGCTTTTTGCACTTCCTGGCTAGGCTCAATGTTTTTGGTTGCCTTTTTCATCCATCCTGGAACGGAGACGAAGTACATAGTCCACTATGTCTTGCTTTGGGGGCTTGAGAGGTAACTCCCATCCTTCCTTCACCAAACACAATGGACCCCTGACAGGGTGTCCAAACAAAAGTTCAAATGGGCTATAATCAACCCCCTTTTAAGGCACTTCCCTGTATGCAAATAAAAGGCAGGGCAAGAGCAGGTCCCTTTTTCGCCTAAGCTTCTCTGGAAGTCCTTTGATCATGCCCTTTAAGGTTTTGTTGAATCTCTCAACTAAACCATTGCATTGTGGGTGATAGGGTGTGGTGAAATTGTAGTTCACTCCACACTCCTTCCACATAGCAGTCAAGTAACTAGACATGAAGTTTTACTCCTGTCAGATACTACCTCCTTAGGAAAGCCTACTCTTGAGAACACACTCAAGAGAGCTCTTGCCACTACAGGTGCTGTAGTGGTCCTTAGGGGAATTTCTTCTGGGTACCTGGTGGCATGATCCACCACCACCAGTATACATCTGTGCCCAGATGCTGTTTGAGGATCCATGGGACCAACAATGTCAATCCCAACCCTCTCAAAGGGAACCCCCACCATAGGTAGTGGTATCAGGGGGGCCTTTGTAGTGCCACCTGCTTAGCCACTGTCTTGGCAGGTTACACAGGAGCGACAAAACTCCTTTGTGTCTTCAGACATGTGGAGCCAGTGAAAGTGAGGAACAATTCTGTCCCAAGTCTTGTTCTGGCCCAGGTGTCCTGCTAGGGGAATATCATGGGCTAGTGTCAATAGGAAGCCCCTAAACTTCAGAGGTATAGCAACCTCCTGGCTGCACCAGGCTTTGGGTCTCTACTCTCTGAATATAGGAGTCCATCATCCCAATAAACTTTATGTGTGCCACTATCATTCCCAGAAGCCTCATCAGCATCTTGCTTTCTGGGAGGTTCAAGAGAGGGGCAGGTTTGCGGCTCCTGGCTCAGATCAGACCTGGAAGGGCCCCCTGTCCCCAAGAACTCAACCTGGTCAGGTTCAAGCTCCTCTTGAGATAGTTCCTTCCTCAGGCTCAAGATCATCTCCCTGAGGAGACTGATTTGCATTCTGAGTCAGGTGGGAAGGCTCTGCCTTAATCCTACTGCTCCTCCTCTTGTGAGGCACCTGGTCCATTATTCCAGAATCCAGGGCCTGTCCAGTTTTAGACATTTTAGCCTGTGACCAAATCACAGCAAAGACATGTGCAGGGATCCCTAAAATGTCTGCATGTGTTCTGAGCTCCACTTCAGCCCAATCTAAAGTCTCTAGATCATTGCCAAGCAAGCACTGTACTGGTAGGTCTACACTTACCACAACCTTCTTAAGGCCAGTTACCCCTCCCCAGGAGAAGTTAACAACTGCCAGAGAATGGTCTGTTATGACATTGCTAGCATTGGTCACTTGGTACATTTCACCAAGTATAATCTGCCCAGGATCCACAAGATTGTTTGTCACCATTGTGACACTTGCTCCTGTGTCCCTGAATGCCCAAGCTTCTACTCCATTTATAAAAGGCTGCTGTCTGTATTTGCCCAAGTTACTGGGACTTACAAAGGGGGACATATCCATGCCCCCATCACTGACAAGCACAGCCTGAGTTGGTACTCTGACTAGGCCAGAGTCCATCTCAGAACCCAGGGTCAACTCTACTACACCCTTATTCTGTGTATTCCCACCACCAATTGTAACTGCACTAGGAGGAGCAGGTGCCTTAGGGGCATTGGTGGGGGCTGGAGTATTTTCTTTGGCCTTGGTGCAGTCACTGGTCCAGTGAGTTTTCTGCTTACAGATTTTGCACCAAGGTTTGTTTTGGCCTTTACCCTTACTTGACTGTGACTCCCCATTAGAAGAAGATTTTTGGGGCCCTTGAGAAGACTTCTGGTCTTTGCCCTTGTGCCCACCCTTGTCAGAGTTCTTGGAATCTTGCTTCTTTGGGTCACCGCCTTGGTTCTGTACCTTCTGCCTGACCCTGGTTCCGACCCATTTGTCTGCCTTCTTTCCTAATTCTTGGGGAGAGGTCAGATCAGAGTATACCAGGTACTGGTGCAACAGCTGATTTTGACAGTTATTAAGAATCTGCTGCCTCATTATCAGATTGTACAATCCTTTGAAGTCACACACTTTACTGTCCAATATCCAACCTTCCAGAGCCTTAGCAGCACAGTCAGCAAAGTCAACCCAGTCTTGATTTTGTGCTTTTTGGGCATCTCTGAACTTTAACCTGTATTGTTCAGTGGTTAGGCCAAACCCATCTATTAGTGCACTTTTCAAGACCTGGTAATCATCAGCATCCTCTTCTCTTACAGTGAGGAGCTTATCTTTACCTTTGTCTGCAAAGGAGAACCATAGGATTGCTGCCCACTGACCTTGAGGGACCTTCTGTACTTTACAAGCCCTCTCCAAGGCAGTTATCCATTTGTGGATGTCATCCCCACTCTGGTAGGGAGGGACAATCTTACTTAGGTTGCTATGGTCATAAGACCTCTCCCTATCTCTAGGGAAATTGCTGCCACCAAGGGACTCTAGTCCCTCCTTTTTACTAGCTCTGTAGAGCTCTAGGGCTTCCCTATCTAAGGCCATCTGCTGCTTTCTGAGGTTGAACTTGTCTTGCTCATACTTCAGCAGTCTCTCTCTCCTCTCCTGGGAGGTTTCCCTCCCTCTGTGAGAAGAGACAGAGGTCCCTATAGAGGAGTTAGACTGTTCAGATCCCCTTGACAGAGATCTATCCCTTCTAGCCCTATGTTCAACTCTACCTGGAGGAGTAAAGGCAGGAGCATTATTGTCATCCTCCTCATCCTCATCCAGGAGAACTGTGTTCACCAGATCCTGGTCATTGTCATCAGTCTGGTCAGCATTAGAGGTAGGGTCAGGGGAGTTGCTACCCCTAGGCCCACCCTCACCTGCTGCCCCACCCACACTGTCTACCCCATCAGGCCCACTAGGCCCTGTGATGTCATCCAGCTTAAGTATCTTTATGAGATGCTGGGTGGGTGGGCTTTTGCCTGTCTTCAGCTTCCTAATGGAACATAAGACCCTTAGCTGAGCAAAGGAGAGATCCTCATATTTATAGGGAAGGATCTCACTGGTTCCTGGTAGGGACCCACTGGTTCCTGGCTGGTTAGACATTACTAATGTAGTGTGGTGTATTGCACTACCTACACTAGTGTGGCCTACTAAACTCTCTTGAGTTGTAAAAAGGGTGTGCTATCCCTTAACACACAACTCTAAGTTCAGTAGAACTTACTGTAGCTAAACTTGATATAATATGTACCTTAGGTTCCTTTAGTGGTTTTCAGTTGATCAATTCAATTGAGATTATCTGGTAAAACAATAGCAAGCTGGAATCCCACACGCTGCACACCAATGTGAGAAGGTGGCCTGATTTATGCTGTCCACTAGTTCTAGTGGGCACCTTGTATCAGTCCAAACAACCCCTTATTATGAATTGGTTAAAGACAACCTTTATTGAAAGCTATCCTAGTGGTAGCTATGGAGAGCAGCCTTCAGGCTAAGTCTTGAAGGAATGTAATGCAGATTGTTTTACCAGTCTATAATCTCTTGAATGATCAAATGAAAGGACAACCACACCAGATATATATTCAAAATATATGTATTTCGGATAAAACACCCCCCTCTATTCTCTTTATGAGACTGGAGTTCGAAGTACTTAATTTACAAGTTAGCAATCAACAGTAATAGCACAAATTTGGGCCCTTGGGGCGTACCAAACTGTTAGAAATGGGGGTCTCTGGTTGGCAGTGGATGGCCATTTTGGACTTAAGAAGTTCTAGGGCTAGCACCCACGGGAGCACCGGAGTACTCAAGTTACCTCACCCAGGGAAGCCGGGTGCATAGGTGTCTTTTGGTGTCGGGTCGCGTCGTCGATTGCAATGGTAGCCTACAAAGAACTGCTGCTGCCGTGAAAAGGAGAAGTGTCCGAAGAGATCCAAGCCTGGATCTAGGATGGAAGGAACCTGAAAGCAGAGGGGACAGAGTCTGTGTCACTAGCCAGTGACCGAGGCCAGGATGGACCAATGCCCACAGATGTTGGGTGCTTCAGGGGAGTTGATGGGTGTCTTGACTCTTCAACCACGAGGTCCAGGAGGCGTCGACAAAGTCCACGAGCCGGTTTCGAGCTGTCCCACGAAGTCTGTCGAGTGTTGCGGTGTTGGTGACCAGATTGGACCCAACAAGCCTTGGCAACGGCAAGTCACAGGAATTCAGAGAAAGGACTGCGGTGCAGACCAGCAAGGTCTGAGGGACTCACCCAGCAAGGGTAAGTCAGGGCACGTCTGGAGCAACCAGGAAAGCCCAAGTAGAAGAGGAGTTGCCTTCGTGGGGACCTACTAGCCAACGGGCTAGCGATCACGAAGGAGCCTTGAGCGGTCGCACTTGAAACTGGCCCACGGGTCACTCGTGGAATGGAGGCCAGCAATCTTCGGTGCAGGAGGTGCTCAAGTCTGGGGCTACTCGGAGCCCAAAGCACAACTTCGAGGAAGCCCAGGAAGATAGTGTTGCTGCAAAAGTTCACGGTGTCCAGGGGTCACGGTTCCACGTCACCCGCGATAGCCACGGGCATCAGCTTTGATGTGGACTCAGGGTATCCTTGGGGAAGTCTGGAAATCCACCTCTGGGGATGCAGAGACTTCGGCGTCCGGCAGGAGCTTCAGAATTGCAGACCAGTCAGTTGCTTCTTTGGTGCCTGCCAAGCAGGGGAGTCACTCCTTGACCCCAAGGGAGATTTCTTCCGTCTTCTAAGGTCCAGGATATATGTTCCAGAGTTTCGTCCAGGGTAATCTAAAGTCTCAAGGACTGGGTTCCCATACTTATACTAAGTTTGGGGGTTGGACATACTCTAGGGACCCACCTATGGGAGGGTTTGGAAAGAGGGGTAGTTGCACCCATTTCCTTTGTCCAGTTTTGTGCCAGAGCTGGGGCAGGTAGCCCCTGCAACCAGTTTGAACTGGACTATGCACAGGGACACCAAGTGTGCCCCCAGTGTAGGACTTCAAAGCACCAGAGAGTGCTCCCGCCCAGCCCCAATACACATCTGCCTGTCTGGGGAGGTGGTTACACCTACCTTCGACAGGAAACCTATTGTCCAGGCCTCCCCTGCCGGAGTTTCGGTCTGCAGCAGGAGGCCAGACCTGTGTCTGTGGCAGAGGTATCTATTTTGTGATGCCAGGGCTCAAGAAAGTCCTACCGGGTTAGACCAGTGTGAACATGTCTCTCCCTCTAGAAGGGTGGAATGCTACTCCAGCCGCCAGAACTGGCGTGGGGGTCATATTCCAAGATGTTTGACACCAAACACGACATGTTTTGACGCAGCCATTCCAAAGTTAGCATTTACCTCAAGGTTATAATGCACTTAAGAGTATATGGAATGACTGTATCACAGAACAGCTATAAGGAAGTATTTCCAAAAGCTGCAGAGGGGCTCAGCTCATGCTTCGGCACCCTCTCACACAAAACCAAGCACTCTGCCTTCAGGATTGTCAAGGCCTGCCATAGGAGTGACTTATAGGTTTATATGTGTCTGGATATATAGGTGGATATAGGTAGGCTATACCACTGTAAGGGGTGCAAGCACACCCTTACCCAGGCTGCAGTAGCAGACCTGTGGTGCCATTTTGGAGTGCTTCTCAGGGGTGGCATAATACATGCTTCAGCCCCTGGTAGGCCTCTGAGGTACCTATGCCCTAGGTACATAGTATACCATATATTATGGGCTTATACGGCACTCCAGAATCAGATATGCACCTAATGTACATGCAAACCACTTTAGAGAGGAAGCAGCTAGGCTGTGGGCCTGATTACCAGGGCCACAGCCAGACTAAGGTCGAAAAACAGTGAAACACCAGCAAA
Organism: Triturus cristatus; assembly: GCF_964204655.1. Classification (NCBI taxonomy): domain Eukaryota; kingdom Metazoa; phylum Chordata; class Amphibia; order Caudata; family Salamandridae; genus Triturus; species Triturus cristatus. The sequence continues at coordinate 700,450,527 of NC_140591.1, forward strand.
AAGTGGGGGTACCCATGTGAAGCAGATCCTACTCTCCTACATCTATTCTAAGGTAAGGAATCTATAACTAATACTCTCTTTCAGATAAACAAGTTACTTACCTTTGGTAACGATGTATCTGTAAGAGAAATATATTAGTTGTAGATTCCTTACTGCCACACCCATCCTTCCCGTTCTGCGAACTGACTTCTAGGGATAGGGACCCCCTTACAGGGCCCTAGTTTTGTGCACAGGTGGTCAGTGTCTTGTATGGCTCTGCGCTTCTGCCCTTGAAAGTCGTGTCAGAACTGACGTCAGCTTGCAGGGGAGGCATCTAAGTAGACACCTCAACTTCATCGCGGCGAACACGACGCCGACGACGGACGCGGAGTCGACCGACGCCACCTACCGACGCACAAGGGTACTGCTAAGATGGAATTTCTCTGGATCCAGTCTGACGTTTGGGGGTAATTCTAAGGTAAGGAATCTATAACTAATATATGTCTCTTACAGACACATCGTTACTGAAAGTAAGTAACTTGTTCGCCACCACTCTATACAGAAATGACCTTGGAGAAGATCAAATTCTTAGCAAAAATCCTCAAATGAGAGAAGCTTGCCTTCACGAAACAGGTCACCCATCTTCTCCACCCTCTTGTTCATGCCCTCCCAATGCCTGCCATAAGGTAAGCACTTCAGCATTTTCAAGGGGATGGCTGGGTAGTAGGGGATCTGTGTGTCTGTTTTTTGTAAGCAACGGTTCCAACACTGCAGCACCACTTTGATTCCTGGCATATCTTCATCTGATGGTTGCAGAATTCTTACAAATGCTCCTGTTATCCTGGGGAGTTCTGGGACAAATTGTCCTACTACGCGATCTGGGGACTGTCTGCTCACTAGACATTGAGTGGACCAGAAGAATGACGTTATTAAAGAGTCCAGCTCCCTGAAGACTGCTCTGTAAATCTCGATCTATACCACCATGAAGTCGTACAATAGACGGAGAGGTCCACCATTTTAAGCAGCACCACTCTGCCCGCTACAGAGAGTGGGAGCATTCGCTAGAACTCAATGCAGATGTGTAAGGATCTGATAGCAAATTCCTGTGTTACCATCCAGAAGGATCTGTTTGTCATGGTATATCTTTACCCCCAGATATGATAGGCAGTGAGGCTCCCAGAAAAGGTCCCTCAGCTCCTTCCGGTAGGAGGGCAGCTGTCATTTCTGCCAGTTCACTCTTAGCCAGACCAGACTCCAAATCCTTCTACCATAGTTCTAGCTCCATCCAGGTCCACTCCCTTGCCTCTGATAAATAATATGAGGTCATCCCCATACAGAGCTATTTGCTGTCGGTTGTTGCCAACTTGGATGCTCCTGTACTTGTTATTTCGCACGCCAGACAGGCTAGGACCTTCATCGCCAGGAAAAACAGCAGAGGCGACAATAGGCACCCTTGTCGAGCCCCCTGGCCTACTCTGTGACTTTCTGAAATAGTCTGCCCTGTTCGTAGCCTAGCTATGGGGTCTGTGTGCAGCAGCTTAGTCCATTGCAGAAAGTCCTGTACCAGTTTCATCTTGGACATCATTCCATATGGGAACTTCCATTCTAGGCTATCGAAGGCCTTTTAGAATTCAGTCACAAAGGCTGTCACAAAGGCTGCTACTCTGTTATGGTCAGAGACCTCAGATTCCAGAAAGGAGAGAAGTCTCCTGATAGTCAGTGCTGTGTTCCAGCCAGGTATAAATCCTGCCTGGTCAGGGTGCAGTAATTTGGGCATGAATTAGAGCAACCTAGAGGCTAGTATTGTACCTAATATTTTATGTCTTGCACTGTGGTCAGCCTCCCAGTTCACCAGGTTCCTAATGGGTGAAGGCTGTAAGCAGTAACAATTCAAGGTAAGCACACAATTCTTCATCCTGATATTGGGCGAGGCTCGTATACAATCTTAAATAGTGTTGCAGAAAATGTGCGTTCCTTTCTTCCTGTCGATACAGCTGACCAGCATCTTCTGATTGTAGCTCGACAACAGTCAAGCCACTGTTTGCCGGATTGGCCTGCAAGGCTAGTAGGGAAACTGTACGATCGTGCTCTGCATGGACTGGCACCATATATTGCCTAAAGTCAAAGCATCGTAATCTTTGTACCAGTCCTGCCACTTCCTTAGTATCTAAGAGTGTCTGGTGGACCTCTGGATGTACCTATGGATGTACCGGTCTGGAGTTCTCTTTAACCTGCAATTCTTATTCTGATTGCGTGACGTCACGCAACAGCGTGCTACTGACTCCCACCGGCACTGGAATGCATCTTCCTCTTATTAGAGCTTTAAAGGCATCCCATTCCACTAATGGGAAAGATGCAGATCCATTGTTGTCCTTGTAGTAGTGTCGGAGACCAGCCCCGATTTGTTATCGGGACACTGGATCCACTAATGCCTCTGGGTTCAAATGACAGACGGGGATGCTCGTGATGGGGCCCTCCCATCTTAGATGTAATAGTACTGCATTGTGATCAGAGATGGTGCGTGCTAAGTATTCCACATAATTTACCTGCCAATGTAGGTCGGGGTACACAGGAATATGTCCAGCTGCACATGAAGTTCATGCAGGCTGGAGAAGAAGGAATAATTCCTCAATTATGAATATAGTCTATGCCAGGAATCCAGAAGCCCCCACTGTACCTGCCAATCAGCGAAGCACCTGGCCGTTCTAAATATTTGGGAATCCCTCAGAGGAGGATGGGAGCGATTAGCTCGTGGGTCCGCTACACAATTAAAGTTCCCTCCCATCACAACTGATTGCACTAGGTAGGGGGCCAGTCTGCCCGAAAGGCGTTCCAGAAAACTTCCCTGATCAACATTCGGGTGTATATGTTAATGAGCACTACGTGTCTGCCAGCAATCTGGCCCTTCACCACCACATACCTCCCGTGGGGGATATCAGGATTCCTGTGTGTTGGAAATGGACCCCAGAACTAATCCAAACCGGTGTACCTCTTGCAAAGGTCAAATATGTGGTGTAGTAGGCCTGGCTTCTCCAGCGTTTATCCAGTGCTGCCCCTTCGCTGTGAGGAGTGTCTCTTGCAGTAGTGCAATGTGTATCCCCCTTTAATTTAAGTAAGAAAACATCTTGAATTGCTTCGCCATTGAGTGCATCGCCCAGATATTCCAAGTTAACAGTTTATAAGTTCCGGACACATTCATTCCTTAATATTACTGTCACCCAGCCGTAGCCGGCCTGCATTCTCATCTGTATCTTAATACTATAGCCTGTCCTGTAAAATAAGCAAACAAGATTTGATTTATGTGTCCCCGTGGAATATGACTCGTTACTACGTGAGTCATTACATCGCTTGGCATTACAACGCATCATTGCAACAACCGCGTTGTTACCACACAAAGCCATTACTACGCAAGTCATTACATTGACTTGCAGTAGATGGCGCGCTGACATTAGAAATATATAATTTACTATTCCAACTCCAGCCTATGCAATAGTAGGGAAGGTGTTGGTATAGTAAACTATACTATTCCTAATGTTAGCGCGCCATCTACTGCAAGTCGATGTAATGACTTGCGTAGTAATGGCATTGCGTGCTAACAACACGGTCGTTGTAACGACCGCGTTGTAATGGCATTGCGGTGTAATCACCGCGATGTAAAGGTCATTCCCGTGCCGGTGCAATCAACTTAAAACATTCACCCCAATTCCCTTGACCAAGGAGAAGCAGTCAACTACCTCTTATCCAAACAATCAGTCAATCAAACAACAATCACTTGCAGGAGAATTCACAGGTAACTCGGAAATAGGGGTGTTGCAATGTCGTGCAATCCGCTTGGGTCTCCCCCCATCCAGCATACATCAAAAATAGACCAAGTATGTTCCCGGTGACCAGGCTTGTGCACCAAACTCCTAGGCATCTCTCAGCACAAATATTCTTTCACATAATCAGCCTTAAACAACAACAGCAGTAGGCTGATGGGTTCAGATTAACTCATCCGATGTTCCTGATCTCACCCTCAGCAATTCTGTGTCCGGGTCGCTGCAGGAGCTGTGTCTGTGGTCCGAGTCTTGGCTTTGGGTTCCTTCATCCTCCTTGGACTGGGAGCTTCCCCTGCTCAAAGATGCCACCACCTCCACTGCCCTCCATCGTATTTGCTGCACTTTAGCCTGGGATGCGGCTGCCATGTTGCGTTTTTTTATACTTTGCCATGAGCTGGTTCTGTCAGTGTGGGGGCGCCTGGGTCGCTGATCCGGACCCTGCCGCTATTGCTATTTAATCCAGCTCCATACCTCCTCTGGGGACTGAAAAAAATCATTGGCCTCCATCATAATCACTCGTCCAGTCACGTTGGTCAACGCCATCTACGTCAGTGTATTCTTTGTTGTGGTAACCCGCGCTGCCAATCGACGATGGTCCACTCTTAGTAGACTCAAATCTGCAACCAACATGTCTATTTTGGCTTCCAGTGCTTCTTTAGAGGCAGTTATTACATTCATAATGTTCTGTAGAGAGAAGCCCCCTTGGGAGCTGGTCTGCCCCAGCACACCATGTTGCTTTTTCTGGGGGTCAATTCCCTCTTCTGTCATTGGCCCTCATGCTTCGGGTCTTTCCGTCTGGTGGTTTTCACCATTGCAGCCACTAGATTATCTAACGTATTTCCCACAGTTCACTCTATGCAGAGCAATGATACCTATGTAGGGCCCGGATAGACCTAATTTTGTGCTGTCAGTCAAGAGTCAGATGACCAGCTGTCAATGGACAGTTACAGGCAGCATTTCTCCTTTGAAGGGCACGATGGGGCCACAAGTTTGGTTGTATGGTGAATACTAGCTGCCCACAGCCTACCAGTTGGGGCCCTCTAGCTCCGTCATTCTCTGGGTGATTTTGCCAGTTGGGTTTGTACTCACAGCTTGTGCACAGTCTGTCCTTTTGAAGTCCCTCATAGCTCTCTCCACTCCAGTCACTACAGCCTCATGAGACCCTCTACACCTTTTCCACAGGCCCTTAACATGTAGGGCAGGAGATGATGGGGGGACAAATACTGAAGGACCCTACTAGCAAGGCCCGGGCTCAGTGTTCAGTGCCCCACAAGGTCTGAGACCTATCTTGCAGCTTGCAGCAGGTCGGCAGCGGAGGTGTTTGGGGCGTTGTTTTCTTTGTTTATTCTCCCCAGTGTCTATAGCTGCTCCTCTCTGCCCCAAATTAATCAGTCTCCATGAGGGGTCTACCCATTTACTGTATGTGGGCCCTGTTCTTATGCCGCTTCTTCCGGGCACCTTTGACTCTCCACTGGGTCCACAAAAGTTTCCCTTGCTCCCACTGCAATCTCAACATCGGTTTGTCACTCGTGGGGAGGGTGGTGTTCAGTGCGATCCTCTTGCCCAACAGCACCAAGTACCTCATACAGCATGGCCCTCCGTCGTCTCTGCCCATCTCAGTACCCTCCCCGGGGGTCAGGTCTTTGCTCCACACGGTCTCCGCCGGATTACCGCTGTGGGCATCTTGCTCTCAGTCGCTGCTGAAGCAGTTCTCCTTACCAGCGCTCCGTGGCGGCGAGACTCTGGTAGCGCTGGAGTGCTCGCCATCCAGGACCACATATAAATGTCTTTGTTGGCCCAGCAGTCTCCACCGGTCCCTGGCCCCTTGTAAGGCCGCAGAAAGAACCCAGTCCTTGGGGTTCCTTCATGTGTATCGATTACAGCAGGAGTCCACCTATATAGAGCTCATGGGCTCAATGGTTAGTTTCTCGGGCCTCCGCTTCAAAGCTCCGTTGTCCGCAGGTGCAGCCCTGCTGTTTTGCCGCTGTTTTGTGCTAGGAGCCTCACCACTCTACTCAACTCAAGGCAGGTTATGGGCCAAAGTTACAATGCCTGGGCGCTCAGAAAGTCGAAATCAGGGCATCTAGGGGTTCATGTTTTTAGCTCATCACTCTGCTGGTCACAGGACCAGTATTTTGGGTAGGATGGCACTGTTTGGGGATTATTTCCCGCAGGAGTGCCAGAGATTACTATTTACTCAATCTGCAGTTATCCATGCCCCCCAAGACTTCAACATAACAAGTATTGTGTTGGGTAAGTCACAATAATCAGATACCTTAGTTATTTTCCCAATTTGAGTGTCTCACGGAAGCTGGCAGAAATATTCAGGACAGTAGCTCCATGCCACCCACAGTGAAAGACTTCCACAACTCCTGTTGCAGAATGGGCCATAACTATTATGACTCTACACATCACCTCACAAGGCAAAGGACGGAACCCTCAGAGACTTATTGCTCAATTCTAACAGAGTTTGAGGAAATCATGAAAGACAACGTAGGGATGGACTTCTTAAGGCATAACAATGAGAGCAAATTACTTTACATGAGCAAGGAAGCTGCAAGCGTGGTACGCTAGGCATATGCGAAAATAGAACGAGTGTCAGATTAACGCTGATTTGTTCTAACACAGAGTAGGAAGTTGAGAAAGAATGTCAGGGTATTGATGGGGGACAATGATTTAAAGCGGTTAAAGTTGAAGGGATTAAAAATGCATGTGAGAGAAATGATTGAGAATATTGGGGATTGGAGCTAGCTGGAAATTGTTTGGGAATTGTGGTAGAAGAAAGAAGTGGTGAAGGTGGATCCTGCAGCATCCAGCCTCATCCAGGTGGAGAAAAGATTGAGAATATTAGGGATTGGAGCAAGCTGGAAAATGTTTGGGAATTGTGGTACAAGAAAGAAGTGGCGAAGGTGGATTCTGCAGCATTCAGCCCCATCCAGGAGGAGATTTCCCGCTTGTTCACAGTGCTTGGCCCCTCCTCCTGAATCTTGACCTGCCCCTCACAGGACCCTGGGATGTCCTGTTTGGCTATGGCAGCTGCTGAACCATTGCAAGAAAAACAATTGATGGACAAAATGTTTAACAATTTCAAACATTCACCCCAGTACAGAGATCTGGGCCTAAATCCATAGTTTTTAGCTCCCCATGCCATTCCAGTTTAATCCCAGCCATGTGGAAATCAGTCTTGACCCTGTTCCCAATGGGAAAAACCCAGCCCGAACTGCCAGGCCAGGCCCTACCTGGACTGGAAACAGGAATCCTAGGACCGGTTTGGAGGTTTCACCCCTCATCAGCCAGGCTAGCTTGACTCCAGTGTAATGGAGAGCATGGGACCCATGTCTGGGCATACCCATCCCACTCGAAGTGACAAATGCAAAAAAACAATTGATGAACAGAATGTTGAGCAATGTCAAACATTCACCTGAGGACAGAGATCGGGCCTAAATCCATTTTATTTTTGCTTTCCCTGCTATTCCAGTTTAAACCAATCCATTTGCAAATCAGTCTTGACCCAGCTCAACATGGGAACAGTCCAGCCCGAATTGCCAGGCCAGGTCCTCCCTGGACTTGAAACAAGCATTCCATGATTTCACCCCTCATCAGCCAGGATAGCTTGACTCCAGTGGCATGGAGAACATGGGACCCACATCTGGTCATACCCGTCCCACTCGGGGTGACTAATGCAAAAAAAAAAAAAACTATTGATGGACAGAATGTTGAACAATGTCAAACATTACCCCCATTTACAGAGATCTGGTCCTAAATACATTGTTCATTCAGCAGTTACCCTGAGGTGTGGCAAGACTGGGAGCCATCAATGGGAGCTGCAGCACAGACGAAGTGCCATGAGGTGAGGAGCGGCTGGGGTGAGACCCTGTAGAGGTGGCTGGTCTCTAGAAATTGTTATGTGGCATTTAGAGTTGAAACCGAGTGTAAAGGCCCTCCCACTACCCACCCTCACTGTCCACCTTCCATGCGGACTGAACCATGCTGCAGGACTGCAGAAGATCACAGTGGGGAATTAAAATTAGTCTTTTTAGACTGGCCCTTGGGGAAGACCAAGGTAGGGGAGCGACCCAACATAGGGGACTTTCATCTTGGAGTCTGCGACCCGGCCTTGCTGTGCAATAACTCTACCTCCCTGCCCTGGAGACACGGGGTTGAAGAGGTATTCTGGCCGGACCGCCAAAATGGTGAAAGACAAGGAGACGGGACAAGGCTGAATAGACAAGTCTGTCAAGATATTGGTATCTCCTGGGATGGCAGGGGATGGGGAATACGAATCGGCTTCCCACCTGCAAGAAGAGACAGTTTCCCCAGCCATTATACTGCAGGCGATTAAGTACTCTCATAAAGTTCTCAATGATAAGATTGGTGGGGTGCGGTTGGAGGTTTCCCTCTTTTGCCAGGACTTATTACATTTATCAGTGAGAACTACTGGGGCAGAGGGTGCATCTCCTGTCTGGAATATGTGTCAGGCACCACCAGTAAGGAGCTTCAAATACTGAAAGAACTAACTGCATTCCTCAAACACTGAATGGAGAATGCGGAGAGCCGATCATGCAGAAATAACCTGTGTTATTGGTGGGTTTGCCAGAGGGCACAGAGGAGTAGCAACCAGAGAAATTCTTCAGAGACAGTTTTAGGGTATGAATCCCGGACGGGATGCTTTTCTCCTGCATCATACTAGAGAGGGTTCACCTCACAAAGCACTCTCTCCTAGACCGCTGCCACGCCCAAATCCATCATCATGCGGCTACCCAACTATGCGGATAGGTATGCTGCACTGCAGCAGGACCACTGCCTACATTATATTCGCTGTGCAGATTCTAAGGTGATGCTATTCCCTGACTACACTGCCAAGGGAGAGCTCACATGTAAATATCTCTTTGAAGGTGAAAAGGAAGCTCTTGGCCATAAACATTCAGTATGTGCTTATCTACCCTGCTAAACTTAAAGTGCTGTTCCAAGTCAAATCACTATTCTTTGAAAGTCCACAAACAGCATGGGACTGGGCTGCTGAGAGGAAGCAATTGCCAAAAAGGCAGGCAGATCCACTGACGCTCTGGGGACAGATGGACCCCACCAGAAGAAAAGGCCAGTAGAGGAGAGGTGGGAGACCACCTCATCAGATGGATCCTACCAAGGCCGGAGAGCAGACTACCCCACTGCCGGGCCTCAGTTACCCACAGGCGGAGTAATGATGCCTCTTCCGGTGCTCCCGCACCCCATCCCACCACCACACCCCAATCTTCTTCAGTACTAATATCAGTTTTCGATATGTGGTTGTCTGGGGCTCCATTGCTCCTGCAACAAGTGGCTGGCACAGGGAAGGTTAACCCCGCTAAATCAGACTTTAGTATTTGTCTTTTATGTTAGGTTATCATTTTAAATGGATATTCAGTTTTTTGGGTGACAGCTGTTCCATAATTGAAGTATTGGGTGGAGGGTGGAGAGGGGTTTGTTGGTAAATTAGGTTGTTTTTTATTGTGTCACACGCAACTGCTGTACACGGCACCCTTGCCTTATGTTTCAGACACATATGACAGCCTACCTGCCTGAACATACTATAAAGTGACATGCACTGTAAGCGGGCCTGCTGGAGCCAACTTATGCACGCATCTAAGGATCGCTGTCCACTTGACTATATCCAGCAGACCATTTAAATTGCATGCTACTATCTTACAGTGTATGTCGCTTTCTAGTACTACTGCAGGAGACTCATCTGCTTGGGGCCAAATGTACCTTCTCAGCCCGATATGGCTTCAACCGGGTGTCTCATGCTGGATTTACTGAGTATCAAGAGCAATGGATATCCTTCTGCTTAAAAACCTCCCCTAAGTGGTGAACAAAACCATCCAGGATACAGTGGGTTGGTACACATGGGTATAGGGCTCACTGTTTCAAAGACTGTGGCCATGATGACAAAGCAAATAGGAATTATTGCATCATCCCACAAAGGGAGTTGGTAGCTTATAGTTGGGGGTGAATTCCACAATGATATGCACCCACATATGGACACAGAAGATGGGGCAAGAGAGGGATGACAAACGATCCTGGCATCTAGGGCCGACTCTCTTAACTCAGCGATCTATGGAGGATCCATAACCCAGCTGCACGTGAATATACACATTAATCTTACACTCACAAATCACATTCATTGTTAGACTACATTTTCCTGCCTTCCTTGGTAATCCCTAACGTATCAAGGGATAGGATTCACCTTAGGATATTGTCCAAGCAGTCACCTATTGAGATGGGTCTGAATACATGCAGGCTGGACCCACATTGGGCTAGCAGGCAAAGTGGCTGAAGAATACTAATTTCTAGCAGTATGTACAAGAAGAACTAGATTTCTACTACAAGGTTGATTCCACCGCTATTAGGTTGGTTGAGGGTTTGGGCACAACAGCCACCAAACCTAAACCAACAAATTATCCAAGATTGCTTATCTTTGGAAAAAGCCTTGTCTATCCCATGGCTATGCTACATTAAAAACAACTTGAAATCACTTGGCTGTCTTGAATTGTTTACCAGTCCTTGTGTACTGAGTAAAGAGCAAATCAAGGCCATTAAGACCCAATTTCTGTCTAGAGCAATGTCGTCAAGGGAAGGAGATGAGCTGGGGAAACCGACAGTTAGGAGGTTTGTTATGTTGAGTTCAGGTAGTGAGATTCAGCCTTATTTAACCTACATTAACAAACCTTTCCATATGTTCTTGCTAATAAGGTTCAAGCATGGTTTTCTCCCTTGGCTCTTGGCATACCCAAAAGGATTTTTTAAAGAGGGAACTCTGGGGCCCTGTCCTTGTGACAACATTTCTGAACAAAATTTGTTGCACATGTTATTCTTTTGTAAATTTTACTCTTCTCAGCGTAAAAAATACATCTTGCCGATCTTGAAGAATTGTCAATTTAAGCAAGCAAGGCCTGCACTGGCCTATTTACAAATGTTGGAGTCTCCTTTGACTTGTTTTGGGGTTGCTTGCTTCATCGTGGGTGCCTTAAGAGCTAGAAACAGGGCTCAGTTTATATAGTTATTCGCCTCATTTTCCAATGAGCACCGCGCTTAACATGCTGTTGTAGATGGAATTTTTTAAGGAGAAACGATTTTTTAGAATGTTTTATTATTGAATGAATTAATTAATTGAATGACATACTTTTATTGTACTTTGCGCCAAACTGTATTGTATTTATTTTTTGTGTTAATAATTTTTCTTGTAATTGCATTTGCCTGTATCATGAATTTCTGTTTTGTGCTTTGATGGTTTTAAAATTTTAACCGAATAAAGCAAACTTTGACTTTGACTTTGACTTTGATTCCACCGCAGATATTTTTCCTGTGATACTATGGGAGCCCATGAAAGCTGTTGTCAGGGGGAAAATAATTGCATTTATCGCTGGCAGAAAGGAGAAAGGGAGGAGAAAATTTGGGAATTGGAAGGTAAACTCAAAGAGATAGAAAGAATCAATGCCCAGAAAAGGGATGAAGATGAGTTCTGCCACCATGAGGCGGCGTGAGAGGCCCTTAAACAGAAGACGCTGCGAGAAGCTAAAGCAACCCTTACAGAAATGCAAAATACATTATACAAATTAGAGGACAAAATGGGACAGCTGATCCATAGACTTACAACCAAATCTCTGAAAGACAGGTTCGTCCCTCAGGTATGCACTCAGGCAGGTAGGGCAACTCAGGACGTATGTGAAATAGCTGAAACCTTTGCATAATACTATGAGCATCTTTACCAAGCAATCTCGCAGAACCAGGCTGAATTACAGACCCCAAGAGTAGCTGATCCTGTAGTGCCACTACTTGCCCTGGAGGGCAGGGCAGACCTGAATAAGCCTTTTACAGCGGAAGGGCTCCTCGCCACCCTACAGGATATGCAACCTGGAAAAGCACCATGTCTGATCTGCTTCCCCACCAAATTCCTAAAAAGGTTGCATCAACTCTTATTCCACACCTTCATGCTTTGTTAATAGCTGCAGTTAAAGTGGCACAATGTTTCAACAGTTTTGCATCAAAAGTGGCACTTCGCAGTGTTGTCCTTTTCCCCCCCTTCTATTCGTCCTGGTAATAGAACCGCTGGTGGAATGGATCAGGAGAGATGCACAAACCTAGGGAGTGAGATGACGGCAGATATGAAGGATTGAATCTCCCTATAAGCGGAGGATGTCCTGTTATACATCTAGCACTTGAACCAATCGATCCCACACCTGATGCACATGCTGGAGAATTACGGAGAAGCAGCAGGCCTGAGAGTAAACTGGGGCAATTCAGCCATAATCCTATTAGTGGGAGCCCCTCCAGAGCCACTTTAGGGATTCCAGAATCTCTGATATGTAACAGGGTCATTGAAATACCTTGGGAGTTCATAAATAGAGACCCTAGGCCCTGCTAGTATAGCAATATTACTCCTGTCCTCTGGAAACTCAAGGGACATTTGGCCAGGTGGAGCACGCTCCCCCTGAACAGGTTGGGGCGTATCACACTCTTTAAAATGGTACGCTTTTAAGGTCCCTTCACACTGGTTCACTGACTTGCAGACATGTATTTACACCTACAGTTGGGGAGGAGGGTTGACACCGAGAGTCTCCCACATGAAGTACCTTCAAACCCCCTACAACAGCAGCCTGGGAGCGGTGAACCTCAAATTGTATTATTGGGCAGCTCAGTTGTTCTCAATTAACAACTGGTTATTTAGAAACTGGCTAACCACTCCACAATATTTGAACGGACCTCCCTAAGGGGGAAGCCCTGTGATCCTGTCTGTTTAAGGAGGCCCTCCCCCACACCGTCCAGTGCTTACTGCCATCCCCATCTACAGCTGTAGAGCAGCATTAAAGTGGAACGGGTGGAACAGGGAGTTCACCAGAGAGGCACTGTTATGGATGGACAAGTGGCTTTCCAAATCAGCAGTGCTTCAAGTTTTCCAGAAATGGAATATGCCACAAATTTCGAACCTGGGGGATGTCCGGCAGTCTAACTACATGATTTCCTACGAACAGCTAATGACCGAATATGATTTGCATAAATCACAATTTTTCCTTTATCTACAACTTCGGCATGCGCTAGACAAATACAAGTGCTGGCCAAGGAGCTCCCATTGTATTGCCCCCTAGAGGCCAGACTTACAATGGCGGCTATAGAGTGGAAAGTCATCTCTGTTGTATATTGGCCTGTGGTGTGCAACATCCTTGATCCTCTGATAAGATTAAGAGAGTGTTTTAATGACCAATTCTTCCTCATTTCTTATTTCTGTCTTTAGTACTTTTGTTAGTATCTCACTCTCATTTCTGATTCTATTTGCCTGGCAGTTATGTCAAAGAAGAGTTTAGTGTGATTGATGTCCTAAAAGATTAGCACTTTTCAACGTGTGCTTATCATTGGAAGCACAGTATGGAGAGAGAAGGGGATTTTTCCAGCTAATATCTAGGCTTACTATCTATGTTGTGTTTACATGTCAAGTCAAGGTAGAACGGCTGCAGTGCTGAAGTGCTTACAAAGCTACAAGTACTGAGATAAGGTAGGAATGAGGTGTAATATATCAAAGACTCTCATAGGTTTTGGATATTGATTCATATGTCTTTGCTACTGGTGGAGAAGTTTACAAAATGAAGGAGCAAAAAGAGACATTAATATCAAGTTACATTATCACTGCAATTCTCTGGAATCAGCCAAGAAGGTGGCGCGAATCTCTAACGTTCCGCTTATCTCACCCCATTATCCTGAAAAACGTATCATGTAATCCTGCCCGGTCAACCTGAAATACACGCCGCGCAATGGAGGACTTGGGTGCACCCAGAAGCCTACCGGAGGCGCACAGAGTGGAGATTTGCACATAGCGCGGGAGAGGACCTCTGGGGGAGAGCGGAGATACTCTACGGCCTCGATAACATGTTGCCGGCCCTCCCAGGTAAGAGACGCCAACGGACACCATAGGGGAGCTGCCTGAGCAAGTCGGTGCCTCAAAGCGAGACAACTTCCCCCCCTTCCGGCCTTAAAGAACAGTGCACCAAGAAGAGGGGAGTAAAGCACCCACATTTACTGGGGAGCTGCCGAGGCTTTGGGGCCGGCCCGCCTTCACATACGGGTAAAACAAGGACCACAGCTGCCCAAGACCTGAGCCCTGATGGTGTCGGTGGAGTAACTCGCGACCGCTGTGGCACGCCCACAGAGTGAAGCGCCGTCTGGCCAAGAGGAGGCGCCATGCCACACAAGGCAAGGCGCGAACCCAAAAGAACAGACGAGCCGGAACTCACGCAAGGCCCAGGCCATCCTGAGCCCGCTGCTGACAAGTGAGAATCCCAACCAAGAACCGGGGATGTGCTCCGAGATAGACACATTGTGTTTGCCGCCCCAGGCGGCAACCCGGCATGCCGGAGGTCCTGTGGGGAGGAATCCCCCCCCCAAAAAAGAGAAACCCCCAACGAACCACCCAACGGCCTACAAATACAAGACGCGCACAGCCAGCACAAGACACAGCGCAAAGGAGAACACACCGATCCGAGGACCCCCAGGGTCGCAAAACCCAGCCAATCACCACGGAGAACACGCTCTATATCGCCCAAACACACGTGTTGAAAGACATTCGACTGGGACCGAAAGTTAGGTGCAGGGCGCCCCAAGAAAAGCATAATGCTTACACGTGAGGCCCCTGAGACCCTGTTGCGCAGACGAAAGGTGCGGACTCTTAGGTACGGCTTTTGTTTTTCCCCTACCCCCCGGATTATGAAGGGCGCACCACCACGTACAAACAGCTGAACACACAGCACAAGCTACGAATGACGCCTGCGTCCTCCTGGGTACGGAACTAGCGCCTAAAGCAGGCAGAGTCAACGTGATGTAAAGGCCAAAAACATTGAACACATATACGTCCCCCAACCAACTGACAACAGCGGAGAGAGGCACTGGCAAACTGTTGTTGCCTCTCCCTACTCATAGCTGATACTCGACCATTCAGAATCAGCGGACTGCAGACACCAGCCCTGCGAAATGCCTACTGCCCAGCAATTGGTCATAGGTCGCCTGCGAACCAACTCACAGCAGTCAGCCGCACACCTTGGTACACAAGGGGCCCAACGTGAGGAGGAAGACAAAACAGGCGCAACCCTAAACTCAGCACTCTCCACAAAACTTGACTAACAGGATCCAAGCCGCCTGCAGAAGGGCAAGTGCCCCGCTGGGGCAGAAGAAATCGCCACCAGGGCAGGGGGAAAATCCCTAGGCAGGTATACTCACAGGAAATGGTATCCGACATAGAACAAAGTATGCTGGAATGCCAAGAAGCCCTCAACGTAGCAGAAACAGTATGTGCAAACTCCTCGACCCCTGAACCTGAATCGCAATCACTCTGCTCAAGAACCCAGATGGGTCGTCACCATCGAAATCTGAGAACCGGGACTCCCTCCAGATGCCAAGCATCATGCTACAGACGTCTGATGATATCATCTAAACAAAGGACAATTGTTTAACTGCATGTATCCTTTTTTTACTGCTAATGAACACTATGCATGCTTTCACAATTGTGCACCTAACTCCCATAGGCTCATGATTTAACACACATGATGCCCAACAGACACTGCAGACTCCCCATACGCCCAGCACACGGCACTTCCCCCTCTATCTCTCCAGATATACATAGAGTAGAATACCGGTACACATGAAACATAATGAGGCGGGACCTGGCACTTACTCCAAGCGACCACCGTGTTGCATACCAGAACACATGGCTATGTACCGCACAACCCCATATTTCAACATGTCACATGTTAGTTGCCACTATTAGGCCTTACAGTTTGGCCGAGCTTCGTCCAGGTGCTTGCCCTCATAAAGTTACACGCAACCCAGTTGTATCTTCAACTCCTTTTTTGTTGACCCTACCCCCGGATGCACTAGCTGGCACCCCGCTTGCTGCCCATACCCTTGACTCCCCACACGCGGGGAACCACACGGTGCACACATGGTACAGACTAATATTGTAACGTGAGGGGAATGCACACACCTACTCGCAAGAACTCGGTAAATGCATACCTGCAACGCAGGCATACACATATTGGTTTCTTGCAGGAACCGCACCTAACCCAGATTGAAGCAGACCGCCTCTGTAGGAGATGGCGGGGGCAAGTATACAGTACAAACTACTCTTCCGAGGCATGGGGCGATGATATGGATTAAGGCAGGCATCCCACACACAGCAGAAGAGGTGGTCAGCGATCTGGAGGGGAGATACGTCTTAGGGGAGAGGCAAGCAAATTGGACAGGAGATGCTAATGGGCACCATATACGCACGAAATGTAGACCAAGCCGCGTTTGTTAGAATGCTCACAGGGGTCGTAGTCAAATGGAGTGGACTTAAATGCTGTTCTAAACGTAGAACTAAATAGTATCATTTCTGCCCCTAGCGCACACAACAGCATCCTCCAGCGGGCAAGCCCTGTCGGACTGGCTTGCGAACTGGGCGCTGATAGATATCTGGCGCAACCTTTACCCCATGCTATGCGTTTACTCATTTCACTGTCTCGTACACAATCTGCATATCAGGCTGGATCGTTTCGTGGCATCAGCCGCTCTTCTTCCACTTATCAAACAAACAGAATACCTAGGTTGCACACATTCAGACCATAAACCCCAACTACTACAGCTCACGTGGGACACAGGACATCCCCGATCCAGCATTCCGCTCCTCACTATGAACAGCAATACTTGAGCATTTCGAGATTAATGATCACTTCACTAATGACCGTCTCCATAAAATGGATGTCTTCAAAGTAACCCTGAGAGGGCATTGCCTAGGGGCCACCTGGAGTACACGCAAACAACTAAACACAGCATTCAGCCGAGTCGAAAAGCAGCAATTGGATCTAGAGGTTAAACAGGCAGAAGGGAGTGGGAGTGGAAGGAAACCAGATAAACTGCAGGCAGAACATGCCGACCTATTAGAACAGCACCGATGCAACAACTATGCTGCACACTCGGCGCGCACCAACACCACTGCAGCTCGCGCAGGCAGAATGCTAGCATGGCCACTACATCAGGAGCAGACACGTCACCCAATAGTTGTCTTGAGAACCGACGTGGGGCTGACTGTATACATGCAACACGAGATACATGAGGCACTGACGAACCACTACACTACACTATACCAATCCAGGGGACCGCTGGCAGACCATCGAATCGCCCTGTTCTTGGATCCAATACACCTGCCAGAGGCCACGTTGGAACGGAGTGAACAACTGAACGATCCTATCACAACCGAGGAAATTTGCAGCGTGATAATGGCACTGGCAAGCAGAAACCCCCCCGGGCCAGATGGATTCCCAGCGGACTTCTACAAGGCCTACGCTACGACGCTTGCTCCATACCTGCAGGAGTTATATAGGACGGCCATCAGTGAACGTCGTCTCCCTCCTTCTATGAATGAAGCAAATTTGGCATCTTTCCCAAACCTGATTAGGACCCCAGTGTCGATTAAAAGGTGCTAGCACAATTACTGTCAGACCGGCTTGCACAAGTGGTCCCCAATCCGGTTCACCCAGATCAGAATGGGTTTGTGCCCTCAACTAGCACATCTCTAAATCTCAGCCGATTCTTCAGGGCCACCACCTACTTGATAACCCAATGGCCAAGAGCGGGCTTCCTTGTATTGGACCTCGAAAAAGCATTCGACTTAAAGTAGGGGGTTCTATTTGCTGGGTTAGACAAATACAAGCTAGGAGACACTTTCCTAGGTTTGATAAAGCTGCTGTAAAGCGCTCCCACTGTGAGAGTCAAAAGAGGCCCTTACATATCGAATCCGTTGAAGGTCAGGAGAGCGATGAGACAGGGATGTCCCCTTTCCCCACTACTATTCTCACTGGCGATTTAGCCACTGGCGGTGGCAATACGTTCCAGGGAAACAGTGCCATCATGCTGGGAGACAGACCACATATAATTTCACTATATGCTGATGACCTCTTGGCATACATAAGCGACATCCATCACATCCCGCAAAGCCTGGCAACAATTCTAGACAATTCTAGACAACTTTGCCTCCATATCAGGGTAGATCGTAAACGCCTCTAAACCCAGCCTATATCCCATCAGCAGATAATGCGAAGATCCCGGCTACGCACTCAACGGGACGCGAGTCCTTTGGTGCTGGAACACATTCCGATACCTCGGAATCTGTATATACCGGAACCCAGCGGACTTACAGGATGGAAATCTAGGCAAGGCCCTGACTGCCATCCGATCACAGTCAGCATTTTTGAGCACACTCCCACTGTTGGAGACAGGGAAAGTAGCTTTAACAAAGATGGTGATACTGCCCCGAATATTATATTATTTTACAAATCTCCTGCATTACATCCTACCTTCCTTTTTCCACCCCCTGAAAAAACTAATTAAAAATTTCATATGGGGTAACTCCAGGCACCGGGTGGCAATCCACAAGCTTGACTTGCATGTAGACCAGAGAGGCTTAGCAGTCCCACATTTAGAGCAGTATTGTGTAGCGGCTCAGCTACAGTGGGTATCTAGGTGGCTGGCGGAATGTCACAACGGAGACACAGCAACAACACAGCCACCCCTATCTACCACAGAACTAACAACACTGTTCCACCCCTGCACAACAAACAAACCACCAGACTCACTGTTTCTGACAGTAGCGCACCAATGCTATAGCAGAACACTTTATATCACCCGAAAATTTACTCCACATGCACCAGCCCTACCACTGGAGGGCACGCCCAGAGGCACCAAAATCACCACGGCAATAGAGCTGAAGGGCTGGCAATAGGCTGTGGTACAAGACATAGAAGACCTATACCGAGAAGGCACACTAATCCCATACACGTCACTGGTGGTAGAGGCAGACCTGACCCCCCGGCTGGTTCTTACTCCACCGCTCCTTACTGGCGGCACTTACCGCTAAATGGGGAGACTTAACGTTCAAGCCAACGACACATCTCACAATACAATATCTGCATGTCATGGGACAGGGGGCACCTCACTAAATGGTTCGCTGCATCGCTCAAGCACCACACAGCAGCCAACCTATCGCCCCTCCGCCAACATTGGGAAACAGATATGGACTGCCAGTTCACAGACCTGGAGTAGGCGAGCCCGACGCAAGTCCCTAGGAATACACGCCTGCGCCAAATCCAATTTTACATTACACATAGGGCATATCTCACATCCGCGAAAATCAACCAATTCTTTAAATTTGAAGACTCAGCATGACCCGGATGTGCACATGAAGACTTAGACCTACTGCACATGATATGGGATGCCCCTCCCTAGCAGGATATTGGTCAGCAGTGGCAGACGCACTGACACAATGCACTAGCCGCACCCTTCCATTCGAATGGCACACTTATCTTTTACACTTATATCGCAGAAACCGCAACAACAGAGTCACCTCCAGGTTTTTTGACCTTGGAATAACAGTGGCGAAACGCTTGGTGAAAGCACCCTGACCCCCCAAGCATAGGAGTTTGGAGAAACTCGATGCTTACCTGGGCTAGGGCAGAAAGCATTTCACTCCGCCGCGAGGACACACTAGGACTTCGAAAGGTCCCCCTCGCCACTAGCTAGGACACAATATTAACCGCCCTGACCCTCCCACAAAGTGCCGATATGCCGCCTCGGACCCCAATGGAAGCAGAACCCCAACCCGCACACGCCCCTGCAGTAAACTAGGGATGGAAATCATGCCTATACGAGTGCCCCACACCAGACTAGCAACCACTACTAGAACGCAAACCACGCACATCATCTTTGGGAAAGCAAGGGAGCCGGTCCAGTGTTTCATACCTATTCCCTATTAAGTATTATTTTGTCCTTGTTTATTTACAACCCGCCTCCGCAGTTCAACAGTACATAAGATCAAACACAAGCAAAAGTATAGACATGTAAGGCAAACCCCATCAACAGCAGACAGTTGTCATCATAGCACGTACCTGTAGCTTGCCAAGAAATGAAAAACAATAAACCACACACGTTGATGCAACATAAAGCAGTTAATATAATGGCATAATGTAAATGCAGCATAGCAGAAGATACACTGTGTTTGATAAGACTTATAGTAATGCCTATGTAAACAGCCAATATGCAACACAATATTTTGACCGATTGTACAAACCATAAATCCTTGTTAATCTACAAAAACCTAATAAAAACAGATAAAAAAAAATAATCACTGCAATTCTCTGCCAACAATTCCAGACTTTAATGCAATTTAGCCATATGCAGGGCAATGAATGAGCGATTTAAAATATAAAATGAAGAATTCCTTACCTGTCATGTCACAAAGATGTGACCGTGAACAAATATTGTAATGACGTAGGTTAAAGTCTGTAAAAATCTCTAAACCAGAAACAAATTCTGTAGCATGTAAAAACTTTGACAAAGATGGCGTCAAAGTCTTGGCTACAGCTGCCAGTGTTGACACACTAGCACCTTAGCGACCCTGAAGATTATGTGATGTCACAATTGCATCTCACCCTGGTAAGAACCAGTGATGTCACAACCTGAGAGAAACGTGGTAGAAAAGCAACACTGTTCTATTCAGCAAGCTAAGATGTTGCTGGTCTGTAGTGGCACCAAAGGCTGCACTTCTCACCACCAGTCTTTGGAGTAAAGGGAAATTATGTGAACATATAAGGTGCTAAAGGATTTAGCATAAGGGTGAGAAACACAGAGGAGGCAAATGTGACTTAGAACATTTTATTATATTGGACCGTTTCTTTCTTTCATACAGCATAGTTTATCCTTGGATTGATAACCCAGAAAGAACAAAAATAATCCCTTTTAAAATAAAAATTGACAATAAAGATGCCTGTGTCCATCCCATGCCACAGAATGGACAGAGAGTTATTTTTCTATGAATTACTACACTAAACAGATTTGGTTTGTCGGGGGCATTTACTGTATTTGCATATTATTCTTTTAGTTGAAGCAAGAATGATGAGTTTCTTGTTAGGTTTCCGGTTGTTAGTGGATAAGAATACAGCTGATGCAACAGGGTAAGGAAGAGAGTGGTCTATGTTGATCCACGATGGGCATCAGTAGCCACAGTTCCCCCTTTAACTTGACAGAGAAATTTCTTTTAGTGGCAGACTAAATACCACGCTTCTAGGGGAGTTTTAAGGTTGGACAATCTAGGCATTTTCATTTACTTCACCTACTCTTTACTGGGAACTTATGTTCCCAGTAAAGAGTGTTGGGGCTCCAGAAAGTTTCCACTCAAACAACAATTTCAGAGTCACTGCACTTTGGGATCCATAAGAGGTTAAGGGACTTCTCTTTCCATTGAGATGAACATTAACCATCTACAATCTCAAATGTAAGTGGATGCAATAAAGAAATTGATGTAGTGACTAAATTACGTGTGATAGTGTGCCGAATGGGGGCATTTTACACTTTATCAAATTGAAAGCAGTCCAGCAAGCATAAACTAATGACGGTGGCAGGTAGGGGTGAGAAATCAACTCATGAGAAAAAGCCTGCATCGGAAAAAGGAAAAAGCAGACTGCTTCGTACCTTGGCAGCGTGCTCTTCAATGAGCAGGGCTGAAGTGAAACAAGATGCCCATTTCTCCTTTTGGTGCACAATGCTTTGTTAAACATTTATTTGAACTACCTCTTGGAAAAAAGGTTCAAGGCACTGACTGAAGTGGACAAACAAATTTGGCAGTAGTACCAAGAGCAAGATAGAGATAAGCAGTGGCTGGAGTGTAGCTTTCTAACAGACTTCCTGCCATCTACTGCTTGTTGCAGAAATGCTGTTCAAGAACACTTAGAGCATCGGGAGGAGCCAAGATGGCGGACGGACAGGACGTCTGAGCTCCCGGCTCCGCAGCCCGTCTGTTGTTTACATGACATCCTGATTTTTAATCCTGCCTACGGCGCGAGCAAATGTACCCACGAATGCGCTGATACTTTCCGCATTCCTCCGATGTTCCCGCCGGCTTTTTTGATCGAGGATTCATAGAGTTTGCCGACTTTGGACTGTGCCCACGCATTCTGGCCCGACCACCACCGCCGGACACCGCTTATCACGTACGGTGAGACGACCTGGGGCTGGACCGGCGCCGGGGGAAATGTGACCGGACGTGGAGTGGGCGGCCTGGCGGAGCCTTCTTCGCGACGGAGAGAATTCCTGTACGATTGGGTCCGGGCTGGCGAATCTTCCTTTGTCCTCCTACCAGCGGTCAGAGCGGTGACCGTTTGAGAGCGCCCACCACCCGCATTGCAATACAGCCGAGGGCTCTCCCATCGTGTGAGCCCCGTATAGCGAGCAGCAACTCCTCTTGCCCTCACTATTGTTCCTCCGCCCTATGGAGTCGCCCTCACCCCTCCGAGGTGGGCTGGCGGCGGAAATGGTGTCGGTGCCGGTCTGCTTCGCCGGAGAGGCGGAGGCCGCCATGTCCCTGACGCAGGCTTCACTGCCTGCTGTCGAGCTGGAGGGTGTCCCGATGGCGCCTTTACATACAGTCGGCATGCTGCAGCAGGGAGCAGACCTGACCTATGGTGATATCCTTCTAGCCCTGGGGGACTTGCGGGCGACATGGTGCCAACGCACTCGAGAACTGGAGTGGAAGATCGATGCTGCTATGCCATCCAGGGAACTACTGCGGTTGTCTGACCCCCCAATGCCTCTCATTCCCTTCGAGGCGGATACAAATTGGCGGCAGGGGGATACTATGGATCGTCCTCTCCCTGGTTACAGTGTCGAGGGTTTTTCTAATGTTCAAGTTGCAGATACAAAGCTCCCTTCCACTTTACAAACTGAGACTCTGCCTCTGCGGGTGTTGCCGTGTCTGCCTCAACATCGCCGGAGTGTGTGCCGTTCGGTGGGGAAAACTGTGTTTGTCACTATCGATGTGGTGATGGTCTATGACTGGGAACTCTCGCTTCTTCTCCCTCTGCGTCTTCTTTGCCGTGAGCGGCCATCTTGCTCCTTTGTTCTGCCTGAGGTACACTCCCAGCGGCGGCCATGTTTGGTGGGGTCTCCGCGTTCAGGCCAGGGTTGATGTTGCCTCCCTTGATGATCCTGCTTGATCGCCTGGCATGACCCGGACTAGAATATTTGCTTATGTATCGGTTGTGCCGCATGTGTGTAAATTGTTACTGTTTACCGCGGGGGTGGATCTGTGGGGCCGCTCAGGATCGGGCCGGGGCTGGGCGATTTTCTTTAATTTGCTGTACGTATTGGCGGGCGGGGACTAGGATGAGGCTGCTAACTATCTGCCTTGCTCGCACATTTGGAATGGAGTCTCCCCACCTGCCGCTTTGCTTGCTTCTTCAGTTGTGCTGATGATTATCAGGGTGGGGGATGCTTAATGGGCTGTGGTGACCGGGAGTATGTAACATTTCCTCCTCCTGCCTTCTCTGGGAGTCGGAGACTGGGAGGTTATTTCCCACTCTCCGGACTCTCTTTCCTACTTGGGGTTCATTTGGGGCGACAGGCATGCCTATTGGGGGGGGGGGTGGGCCATGGCCTTCCGCTGGTATGCAGGGTGGGGGGATGGGATGTGTTCTATGTCTTCTTCGTCTCTATGGCCCTCTCTCTCTTTCTTTCTCCCTTCCTTTTTGGTTTCTTTTTCTTTTATGTTTCTTTGTTTCTTCGGGGTCGGGGTTCAGTGTTAGTAAGGAGCTTATTGTGTTTTATCATTCTGTGGTATATTGTATGCTCTTAGTTCCTGGATGGTGGCCACCTGTCTCCTTACCAATGCCTTCCTATATAACGCTTCCTTCTGGGTGCTCCGTGAACGGTGATGTCTCTCCTGGTCAGTGATTAGCTTCGACTCTTTTCGAAGTACACTATGTTGTACTCGACAAAACCATAAAATTAAACCTTTTCTTATCCTGACATTATTGTTTCTATGTTCTCCAATGTCATAGCGGCCGGCCCCGAGGGGTTGTAGGCAGACGCTGTGTATTGTGCATCTACCGAAATAAAGGTTTTAAAAAAAAAAAAAAAAATAAAAAAAAAAAAAGAACACTTAGAGCATGAAGGATGGTGCCTCCTTGAGGAAGGTAAACATAGAGTAATTGAAGGGTGCAGCAACTTCAGGGACAGATGGTCTTCATTATCAGGTCAGAAGCCAAGCTAGAAGAGTTATAGGCCTGTCAGGGTAGGAATTGGTTGACCCGTAATGAGTTAAAGTCTGTCCCTCCTTTGATCACATCTCTGCATTCTACCCTTAAGGATTTGACAGTTAGCACAGAGTCAATAAGTAATACTCATCATTCCTTGCTTTCCTGGAATATAGCCGGTTACAAAAATAAGAATCAAAATAATGAGTGGTATAATGAAGTTTCAAACCATCAAATCCTATGCCTCCAAGAGACATGGGAAGTGGACCCTATTTAGTTAAATGGGTACCGACGTTTTCATACCCCAACCCCACCATCCATTAGAGGGAGAGCAAAAGGGGGCTTTTTAACATGTATAGCTAATATAATTTCATTTAAACAGGTGGGCTTTATTAATAATCGCCGTATTTCCATATTATCCTGATAAATAGTAATCACAGTACAAACTGGATGATAATAAACTACTATAATAACAACTTTGATAACCCATCGGATGTGGTAAAGGAACTCGAAGGAGTACTGCAGGATATAATATTCACACAAGCAAAACCAGTTTATTTTATATGGGCCGGCGATTTTAATATAACCAATTGTATGAATGAAGACCACTGTATGTGCCAACAAATCAAACAATCTGAGGACCTAAAAGATCATTTTACTCATTCCACTTATGGAAATGCTTTAAACAATTTACTAATGGTATGGCAGTTAGCAATTGGGACCTAGAGAGCTCATAATAATGTACAAATTACTCCCACCTTTTATAGGGCAGGGACTACTTCATCAATAGATTACATAATAACATCTAACAATTACTAAAACACTCTCACTGTGATAAACATCAGGATGACTGAATTTAGTGACCACGCAATTATTTTAACAACGCTCCCATGGAAAGATCAATGGATAACTAGAAAGAGCAAACGACCCCTAAGCCTATCTTAGCCAGACAAAATGGATACTCCGTAAGGTGGAATAAAATTGATGAAAGGCTTCTTTTTTCCAGTTTAATACTGATCAACTGCAATGAGGTCCTGATTTGCTTAGATCTTTTAACAAACAAGCCACAAGTAGTCAAATCATTTGGAAAAGTTTTAGAAAATATTAAAATACAAATACCCCGCCCCTCAAGCGTATAAAACCAGCAACAAAATCGCTGGTTTGATAAAACCTGCTAAAAAGCTTCGGCTAATCTTCGCAGTGCTCTAAAGGTAAAAACCAAGGGATGAGACACAAATTAAAAATCTGAGAGCAATTTATAAAACATCCATAGAAGAGCGGAAAAAACTATTGAGATCTGAAGCCTGGGAGAATTTAAGGGCAACTCCTAATAGCAATGACAGTAAAGCATTCTGGGAGGTGGTCAACTTTCCCTTCCTGCAAGATGAGGGAGGTCCATCTACAGATGAAAACACGTGGGTAACCCATTTTCAAAACATCTTCCAAAAGCATAAGAAAGGCACTATTGATGAGCTGCCCGAACTTCCTAGAGTCACCTCGCCCATGATTTTTAAAATGGATGAGGTAGAGCTTGCTTTGGCATAAGCATTGTCCCTAAAGGCAGCAGGACCAGATGGGGGTCCCTGTTGATATATTTTTAAACAACAAATTCTTCTGGGTCCCTCTACTCACAGTAGTTTTCAACACCATTAGTATAATGGGCCCTTTCACGTTGTGGAAATAATCTATAACTGTATCGATATTTTAGAAAGGTGATGGGTCAGACCCTGCAAATTATCAACCTATTGCCTTAATCGATAGTATGGCTAAGTTAATAGGCTGATTAATATTAAACAGAATAGAAGATTGGGCAGCTGAAAAGGAGATCCTTGCAGAGGTACAATATGGATTTAGACAGGGCCGAAGAACGGTGGACCAATGTCTGAATCTGGCACTTTTAGCAGTAAAATACACACAGGCCAAGCAAGAGAACCTCTATATGGCGTTTATGGATCTTCCGTCCACTATTGACTGCGTTAACCACAATAAGTTGTGGTATATTATGGAGTTAATGGGGGTGGATGGCGCAATAATCTGTTTTATCAGCCAATTGTATTAAGGAGCTACTGCGAAGGTCCGCCATGGCAAGCAGGGTGAATGCACCAGACCCTTTAACATCGCAAATGGCGTAAGACGGGGTTGTGTACTCTCTCCCTTGTTGTTCTCACTTTACACTTATAAATTAGATGAGATTCGGGCTGGTAGAAAAAACTATAGATATTCCCAATGCGAGATCAACTCCATTCCCCTTCTTGCTGTACGCAGATGATGCAGTTCTTTTGGCAAGAACGCCATTATCCTTACAAAGGTTCATCACAAATTATGTACTCTTTATGAAGAATTTGTATTTACATACCAATAAAACAACGTCTTTTATCATTTCTGTTGTAAAAAGAAGTAAAAAGAAAGTAAATTATGTTATTGAGGACAAGAAAATTGAAAGTGTAGATAATTTTTCATACCTGGGCATTGTTTTTTACATTACATTAAATTGGAAAATGATGGTGACATCAAGGGCCACACATATGAACAAAAGCATTGCTGCAATATTTAGGTTTGCTACAAACCTGGGTAATCAACCAGTACATGAGATGGTTAAAATGTACTTGGTGAAAACACTTTCTGTGGCAACGTAGGGGCAGCAATTTGGGGTATAGCCAATGTGGATAGCCTCCAAAAGATAGAGGATGGTTTTGCTAAAAGATTACTGTCTGTTCCAAAGGCTTGTACAAATGTTATCGCCCACAAAGAACTAGGCTTACCTTATATTACTGATACATTTAAACCGGATCCTCTGCTACTATGGTTGTTTATTTGGAAACGGAAGGTGGTCCAGCCAAACCAATGTATTTTAAAGGATATCATGAAATTGGAGCATGCGTCTAAAATTTCATGGCTGCACTATATAAGGTGCACTCTTGAGTCTCTGGGTCTAGGGGACCTTTATGACCACCCTGCTAATTCTGAAACCTTTACTAAGGTAAGACTAAAAAATATTTTCTTAGAGATATGTGCACAAGAAGGATGGACTAGAAATAAAGAAAAAAACACAGTAATTAGATATATTAATATACCCCCTTTGTTGTAAGGATAATCTTCATATCTTACTTTTGTCGGAAATAACTGCCATCGATATATCCTGACAAGATTTCGCCTAAATTATGTGACAATAATGTTGGGCTATCCTGCAAATGTATTTTCTCTGAATCAATTTGAATGCTGCCCCCGAGATACCATCTCAAAACAATCGATTCTACATATTTTATTTTTTTGCCAATTTTATGTGAAGGAGAGAAAAAGATTTAGCATCCTTTTCTAAAGAAATTTAGCTTGCGTAGTCATAATACAGCATTGTCTGTTATGCAACAGCTAGGGACACCATACGTATGCTTTGTGATGGCCTCGTTTTTATGTGCAGCGTTAAAAACTGACCAAAAAGAGCAAGCTCAGTACATTGTAACATAAATTAATTTATATGATGCTTGTTTTAGGATTTTAAGAAAAAGCTATAGGTACATAGTTTTGTATTATAATTTACTGAAATGTTTCTCTTTTTATGTATTTTTTTTTTTTTTTATTTCTTTTTATTGGTTTATTACAAACAGTAGCATCATCAGTAATGTCACAGAGATGTCTCCCCGGATAAAACGGAATATTCAAAAATAAGTAAAGTAATTGAGGCAGAATCACCATTTTAATCAAGGAGACCTGACTCGCCATGGACAAAGGGAGTGCGATCCATCGGGTCACACATTCTGCCGTTCGCGTTATTGCAGTACCATAGTTTAATCTCATAAGCTCATCTCTATCGCTCGTCACTCGTATCCCCAAATAGCGCAGCTCCTCCTCACACCACTCTAGGGGGTAGTCCAATGCAAATTTATGCGTTGCCTTCGTCAAGGGGAATATACTAGATTTGCTCCAATTAATATGAATATCCGACAATTTCCCAAACACTATAAACTCTCGCAGTATCGGATTAAAATTATCTTGGGGATTCCGGATATATAAGGAAATATCATCCGCGTATAGGGATACAAGTATCTGCCGCAGATTACAACGCAATGCCCTGTCATTATGATGCTGTCGCAGTTTTGCTGCCAATGGTTCCATTGCAATGGCGAAAAGCAGAGGAGAGAGTGGGCACCCCTGCCGGGTACCTCTTGTAATGGACAGTATGTATGTATGTGTATCGACGTATGCCCATTTATGAGTATCCTAGCTACTGGTAAGTTGTACAGGAGTCTGATCCATGACAAAAAAGGGGGGGGGGGAGCCCATTCGTAGCATTACTCCGAAGATATAATCCCACTCTACCGAATCGAACGCCTTAGTGGCGTCTAAAAAAATAGCTGCGAGAGGTAAGTCAGGCGAGACATTATTAAGAATCGCAAAAAGGGTCCGTAAGTTATGGGATGTCGCCCTTCCTGGCACAAAACCGGACTGGTCCGGGAGTATCAAAGTTTCAAGTAACAAGCCCAGGCGATTGGCAATCAGCTTAGCCAGTATCTTGGCATCACAGTACAGGAGGGAGAGTGGCCTATAGGAGTCACACAGCCGGGGTGGCTTTCCCGGCTTCAGCAATGATACTATAAGTGCTTCCCTCATGGACGCAGGAAGAGAGCCTACTTCCAGCGATTCTTCGTACACTTCTGGCAGAACGGGGGCCATAATATCTATATACGTTTTATAAAATTCTATGGGGATACCATCCGTTCCCGTGGCTTTCCCAGATTGCATACTCATAATAACATCCCGAACATCATCTAGCTCAAATGGGGCACATAAAAACTCTCGTTGCGTATCACTAAGCCACCCCAGCGCTACTTCCCCCAAAAAACTCTCCAGATCTAAATCATCCTTTCTGGTGGTAGTGTACAAGTGACCGTAATGTCTCGTAAATGCACTGAGAATATTAGCCGTGTCCCGATAAACCGCCCCCTCAAGCTCTTCAATCTCCAAAATATAATTTGAATAGCGAGGTTTCCTAACTACATTTGCCAACATCTTCCCCGGCCATTCACCCTCTCCATAGCAGCGGGCCCTCCAGTATTTCCCCCTAAAGCGCGTCTCCCTCTCAGCTGCAGCCATATACTCTGTGAGTGTGTCTCTGAATCGTGCCTGGACTTTAGTGGATGGAGTCAGAGCCATCTCCTCTTCCTTCAGTTTCAGCTCCCTCTTCAGCCTCTGTAGTGTGTTAGTGATATCTTTTAGCACCCCGAATCCCTTGGACATGCAGAACCTCCGCATTGTTACTTTAAATGCCTCCCAAATAATTTCCACGCTGTCCACTGAGCCTTTATTGCGGGCAAAGAACTCCTGCACCTCCTCCAGCAGCTCCTCCTGGAAGACCGCATCAAGCAGCATGGCAGCCTGCAACCGCCAGGTACCTCGCGGCACCCCAAAGTCTGCCGAGGACAACATGAGCCGAACTGGGGCATGATCAGAATATGTTCTCGCCATATGTTGCACCTGTGAGATCGCGGGGAGCAGCCCCCTAGACACCAACCAATAATCAAGCCTCGCCCAGGAGGCTGCCTGCGCTGTGAAATGTGTGCCCTCCTGCGAGCTTGGGTGTATATGTCTCCAAGCATCTATTAATTGATATGCGTCAATAGTGTCCCTTAGAACCCCAGCTGCTCTGGTGCAATGATGCAAGGCCGGATGAGATCTATCACACCGTGGGTTATACGTGACGTTAAAGTCCCCACCCCAGATAATGTGCTGGGAGCCCACCTCAAATATCTTGGCCCACATCGCTGTAAAGAACGCCGGATCATCAACATTAGGCCCATAGCAACAGGCCAAAGTAACTGACACCGACCACAGCCGCCCCCACGCTATGCAATAACGTCCCTGTACATCCCCTGTTGAGCCCACAAGATGAAATGGCACCTGTCTCTTTATAAGGATAGCCGTCCCACGTGCATAAGTAGAGTAGGAGGAGAAAACCCTGTGTTCTGCCCATTTGTTCGCAAACCTGCCAGATCTCTGTGG
Source organism: Triturus cristatus (assembly GCF_964204655.1). Classification (NCBI taxonomy): domain Eukaryota; kingdom Metazoa; phylum Chordata; class Amphibia; order Caudata; family Salamandridae; genus Triturus; species Triturus cristatus. The sequence continues at coordinate 700,480,402 of NC_140591.1, forward strand.
GGTGAAATGTGTCTCCTGTAGCATGGCAATGTATGTGTGATACCTGTCTAAATAGGCCAACACTTGTCGCCTCTTCCGCGCATCCCCCAGCCCCCGAACATTCCATGTAACAATATTCAGACAGCCAGCATCACAATCAGCCATACTCCCATCTGCCAACCATGCCCCGATGCACTGTTCCAGCATTGTGGTGTATCCAACCTCCCATAGTATCACATAGGACAATAAACAATCTGAGACACTTAACTTCAAACGTGGCCCAACTCCCTCTCAGCCCCTTACCATTAGTTCCCTTCTGGGATGTAGACATATTAAAACCAGTAAACTTCCCATTAGTCCCCGCCCCCTCCCACTGAAGCAGCCCCAACTTGCCAGCGATATAGTCCCTCCCTGCCCTCCCAAATTCCAACATGTCCATTGTTCACGCTAAAACACCCCTCTAGGAGGTGCAGCGAACCGCCCAGGGGTGATACCCGCTGGGGGCTTCTACTAGGTAGCCGCACAGTCACCTCTCGCCCCAAAAGAGAGCACCCCCCCAAAGGAAACATTCAGGCTCCAGGGGCCAGAGGGTGCCCGGTGATCAGAATCGTTCGCTCAGATAGGTCAGCAGGCAGCAATAGTACTTAGCTCAGTCTCGCCTCCTGCTGCTGCAAAAGTAGTATACATCAGGTCTCAGGATTATCCCCTCCGGCGCCACTTGCAGCAGTCCCCAGGGAGTCCTCCGCCGCTTCCTCCGACGCCAGTCGCCGTGCCGCCTGCCCTCCTGCACCATTACGATTCGCTTTTTTCATTTGCTTAAGGAATTCTTCCACTTGGTTCGGCGCAGTGAAGAAATGTTGTTTTCCCTGACATGTCACTCTGAGGCGTGCCGGGTATAACAACGCATAGTCAATTTGTGCCTTCCGTAATTTAGCCTTGACCTCCATAAATTTCTGCCTCTCCTCTTGAACCATAGGCGTGAAGTCGGGATAGATTGAAAAGGCATTCCCATCATATGTCAGCGACTGTTTTCCTCTGGCGGCGCGCAAAGCCACGTCGCGGTCTCTATTGTTTAATAGTCTCGCAATGATCGGACGTGGATTGCCTCCTGGTGGCGGTCGAGGCCCCAGTGCTCTATGGGCACGTTCTACAATGAACTGGCTGGAGAATGCGTCCCCGCCTACAGAGGATAATAGCAACTTCTCTCTATATTCCTCCATTCTCCCTACATTGGTTGATTCCGGAATTCCCAGTACGCATATATTGTTGCGCCGACTGCGCGCTTCCAAGTCCTCATTCTTTGCGGCAATGACCCGTAGCAGATTATCCATCCGGGCAAGCCGCGTGGTATGGCTGGAGGTCGCATCTTCCGTTTCGGATATACGCCGTTCTGCTTCCGTTAATCGTTCCTCATGCCCCTCGAGCTTGTGGACTATGGCATCCATCCTGGTCGACATGTGGTCTACCTTCTCAACCACAGTGGCAAAGCCCTGCCGGATTTCCTGTAGTATGTTCTGGACGTCGGTATCTGGCACCCCAGCTCTGTCCTGGGCCACATTTCGTACCTCTGGAAGCTGACCTGCCTGTTGGGGTGGAGTCCCGCGTCGCGTTGTCTCGAAGTGCAGTTTCGACTGTTTGGCATCTGTCTTGCCCATTCTGACTCTAATGTGGTTATTCAGGCCAGTTGTCAGCCAATCCCCATCTCACCGTACTCCAGGCCTCACTCCTATCTCCTGGCCCGCAGCTTCTCCTCCTCGCATATAAAGCTTCTCAGTCCCGGCCACGCTCTTCTAGCGCCATTACCAATACAAGCGCAGTCCACACTTTCTACCGTCTATCCGCTCTGAGACACCCCCTCGGCAAAGCATCCATAGGGCTTCATGCGAGATCTCCCATCCGCTCAGGGAAAACAACCATGATTAGGCCCATACGCAATTCAACCGCCACCACAATGCAGTCGCCCCTCAATGAGCCTGCCAAGTCGTGCTCCCAATTGTACTGCGCAGGAGGTGCGGTACTCCGAATCACCTATTGGCCCCGCAGCTGCCAATCGATCTCCTCCCTGTTGTAGGAGAGGTAGTGTCCCCGGCAATGCTTACTTCCCCAGTCTCGTGGAGGGGAGATGCCCGCCTTGGCCCGGGGTCTCTGCAGGCATTCAGGCCGCTTGCTCCTTCAGCGCCACTTAGCCAGAGGCTTTTCTTTTCCGGGCCGCTCCCGGTGCTCAGCGCCGCCCCGCTCCGGTACACAATGAGGCAGCGGGGGGGGGGGGGGGGGTCGATGCAGCCACTTCTCTGCCCCACAAGTCCTCCGATCCCCGCACTGCGCCCGCTGATCAGCCGCGAACGCCGGGCGGGTCTGCTACCAGCCTCCACTCACCGCCTCGGCGTCCGTGTATACCAGCAACGCTGTTCCTGCTCCAAAATCCCAGCACACAGCCACCGCCAGGGCACAGGACGCCGGCAAACTCCATCGCTTCAGGCAAGGCTCGTCACTGCCGCTGCGCCCTACTTCCAGGTCGCCCTCTGAGGCCTAAGACCTCGTGTGCAGCCGCGGCCTCAGGTGCGCCCGCCAGCCGTCGCAGCCTTCGCAGGGCTCTTCCGTAACGTCCCGGCCACTCTGCCCAATCTTCTAGCGTCGGAACCCTCGGCGCGATTGTCGCCAGATTCGCATCCAGGCTGCCTACAAGGTTCCCGCAGCCTTTGCGATAGGCTGACACTGCCAACACTTCATCTGAACAGGATTATTAGAGGATTATGGCACTGGGCTGTGGGAGCCTCACTGCGGTGCGGCCATTCCGTGTGCACGCCACCTAGCGCCCCCTTCTCTTTTGATGTACTTTTATGCATTTTTTAAATGCAAAATAAAGCTATTTGACGATGATGATGAGTTAAAGTCTCTCACCTCTGTTCCAATGTTTATAGAGTCACTGGGACTTCACTGGGGTTGAAAGGAGGAGACACATATCAAAGACTAACAGTCATTGGGATGTGGATTTATGATATATCAATGCCCTGGATCAAGGAAGGCACAAAATGAATAGCCAGAATGTCACAGTAAGATGCTGTTACAGTATCACTGTGTGTTCTGCCTACAAGCGCAGACTTTAACCTAATGTAAAGTGCAGTGCTATAAATGAGCCCTTTAAAGTATGAACATAGAAATCCCTTACCTGTCAAGCCACAAAGAAGCTAAAACAAAGAAACACAGTTTGTATGTAATGTGGAGGCTTTCTAAATCAGGAAACAATAACAAATCCTGTAGCTAGTTACCACCTATGACAAAGATGGTGGCAAAGCCTTTGCTAGAGCTTTCACAGTTGCCACATCAGCCCCGCAGTAGCCCTGAAGATCTGCGATGTCACAAAAATTCTTACTGTCCTAAGAGCTAATGATGTGTCCATATGTGACATAGCTTTTGCCTTACATATAGAATTGCAGTGTGTTCAAGTATTCAAAAAAGGAAGTGAAGATGTAGTCAAAACTGCACCACTGCAAATAAAGTAGCAACCACAAATCCTCATCCTGATCTGGAATGAATATGATATGCCCCAAAGAAACAATGCTCAGAGCCTACAACTTGGAGCTATGGCTGCAACGTCTGCATTTAGAATTTCCTTATCTTTTTTACTGTCTCTCTGAAGACTCACAACCATGGCTCAAAACTTCCTTAAGGCAGCATTATTGGTGCAGAAAACGTAAAAAGAAATGATAGATGCCATGATGCACATATGTTTCAAAAGAGAAACATTCCTAGTTGTTTCATGCTCTAATTGGTATGACTGGAAGGCCCAACAAAACCTTTGGTCATTTCTTGATGGGAAACAGGGAGACCATTAGTCTGCTGCAGTTTTGATAGAAAACCTCAGTTATCGGTAAGCTGATTGAGACGAGAATGCTACTTTTGCTTGAAACTGTGTAACCAAAGCATTTTGAGAGCCCTGTAAATGGCTAGACAAATCTCCAATTCAAACAAATAAACAGCACAATCACCCACTTCTGCCAGGTAGACGTCTGCTAATTTCCTTAAAATATATCCACCAGCAGCTTCCAGGCACCCAAAGCAACTATTTGGAAGCCTTGTCAGATGCTAGTTGGAGAAACAAGGTACAGAAAGGAGTAAAAGTCATAGAATATCTACATCTTAAAGGAAACGGTTAATTGGGGAAACCATAAATGTCCCAAAGATGGGGAACTGCGATTCCTACTGAATTGCATTTTCTACATACAAAGCATAGATAATTTCAGAAGGAGAATGTACCATTTGAGACCTCCGCCTAGACCCTCACACTTTGATGTCATTATTGTTTGGGAGCAGGTTGCCAGTAAAAAGAAAAGGAGGAAGTTTGCATCCAAGGTCTGCAATAAGGCTTATTCCTGGATAAATAAGCATGCAAGATGACGAGAGGCAGAAGAGATGGAGGGAGAAAGTGAATGAAACAATTGGAGCGTACTCACTGATACAAAGCGATGACACAATGAAGAAAAACCCAATTGAAAAAAGAAACTAAAGGATGAGGCTGAAGCAGAGACTGAAAAGGATGACTCCTTCTTAGACACACTCCTTAGAAATAGACAACCTCTGTGTAAGGCACCACCGGCACAAGGCACTACAGCTCAGGCAGTTACCGAGAATGGAGCAACCCTGAGTTTCACTGAGACTGCTTCTTCACTCCCTGTTCAGATCTCAACACCTGTAAGTTTGTGTTGGGTAAATCACACTCATCAGTTACCTTAGTTATTTACCCTTTTCGAGTGTCTCACTGAATCTGGCAGAATTATTCAGTACAATAGCCCCTCGCTGCTCACAGGAAGATGCTTCTGCAACTACGGTCGCAGAAGGTGCCATGACTATTTTGACTGCACAAAGAACCTCACAAGGCTAGGGGCAGACCCCCTCAGAGACTTTTCGCTCAATTAAAAGCAGAGTTTGAGGAAATAATAAAAAGCAACTTAGGGATGAACTTTTTAGGATATTACAATGAGAGCAAATTACTTTAAGGTTCTTTGAGCACAGCGGGCAGGAGCCCCCAACAAACACCCTGGTACCCTTCCCGGGTCATTTGCGGGCAGGGGGGGTTTGCCACCAACATGACCAGGTTTCAGCTGTGGCCGCAACGGCAGGTGCTGTGGGCCCGGGCGGTTTCAAGGAGCTGATTCTTGACCTGCTGTTAGAACCCACTCCTCAGTGGACACTCACTGGGCTCGTCCGGCTGCAACAGTTGCTGACCAAAGGGGATCCAGGTGTTACCCTGAGATGAGGCAGGACCGGGAGCCATTGAAGGGAGCTGCAGCACAGACAAGGTGTCACGAGGGGAGGAGTAGCTGGTCTGATGCAGTCGTGGACACGGGGTGAGGCCCTGTGGCCGTGGAGATTCCTGGGAAAATGTGGTGTTGCATGGAGAGGTGAGACCGGGGGTATGGGCCCTCCCACTACCCACCCCCACTGCCCATCTTCAATGTGGACTAAGCCCTGTAGGAAGACAGCAGGGGATCACAGTGGGGTGTTAAATCTAAGGCTTTTAGACTGTCCCCTGGAAAACAGAGGGCTGGGGGAGACACCCAAACATAAAGGACTTCCCCCTTGGAGTCTGTTGACCCAGCCCTGCTCAGCGATAACACTGCCTCCATGCCCTGGAGACACGGGGTGAAGAGGTACTCTGGCTGTACCACCAGAATGGTGAAAAACAAGGCGATGGGCCAAGACTGAATAGACAAGTATGGAAAATCAGTGGCTCCTCTTAGGATGGCAGAGGACAGGGCACAGGAACTGGCTCCCCAGCAGCAGAAAGACACAGTTTTGCTGGCCACTATATAGTGCAGGCGATTAAGGAACCCCACAAAGATCTCATGACAAAATTGGTGGGGTCTCCCTCTTATCCCAGGGTTTACAAACTTTTTTTCAGTAAGAACTATTGAGGTGGAGTGCCACATTTCCTGTCTGGAAAATGTGGTGGCCACCACCGGCAAGGAGATCCAAATTTTGGAGAAATTGACTGCACTTCTCGAACACTGAATGGAAGATGCGAAGGGCCGATCACGCAGAAATAACATGTGTTTAGTGGGTCTTCTGTAGGGCACAGAGGGACAGCAACCATAGAAATTCTTCAGAGATTAATTTAAGGCATGGATCCCGGACAGGGCGCTGTCCTCCTGCTTCATACTAGAGAGGGCTCACAGAGTACTCGCTCTTAGACCGCCGCCTGGTGCCCAGCCCGTACCTATCACCATGTTGGTACTAAAGTATGTGGACAGTGATGCTATACTGCCGCAGGACCGCTGCTGACAAGATATTCGCTGTGCAGACTCTTAAGTTTTTGTTATTCCCCAGAGTACACCGCCAAGATGCAGCTCATGTATAAATCCTCTTTGGAGTGAAAAGCGTTAAACATTCATTATGCGCTTATCTTCTCAGCTTATCTCAAAGTGCTGTTCTAAGGCAAAGCACTATTCTTTGAAAGTCCAATGCCAGCTTGGGACTAGGCAGCTGAGAGGAAGCAATTGCCAACAATGCAGGTGAAACCACCGACGCTGTGGGAGCGGACGAAATGCCCAAGGAGAGAAGCTCGGCAGAGTAGTGATGGGAGACTACCTTATTGGATGGATCCTACCTTGGCCAGAGAGCAGACTCCCCCACCAATCTAGATTTCAGGATGTGAAGGACTGGGTTATTCTAAGACCCAGCGGTGCCAGGGAACAACACCTGAAACCTTCGTGGGTTACCTGTTCTGGCGTACAAAACACAGAGACACGGGACACTTCCAGCGACGTCAGAGATCAGCGTTTATTTACTGCAGGGATACAGAAGTCACAAGAAGTACACAACGTGTAGGTTCTCGGAGACTGCTTCGATTTGCAAAAGTGGATCGCTCCTTTTATACACGTTTTTGCCATTGCACAGTATGGCGAACAAAGGTTACAACTCAGTTCCCACAATAAACTTCAAAAGAGTCGTGTTCATGTTTCAGGGGGCCGGAACATAATTACAACAGCATTGCCGGTTCCCAACTGTAAAAACATATCTTTTCTGCAATAAAACACATTCCATCCTGACCGTAAACACATTAGGAAAAGGGACGAAAACAGATGCAAAGAAAGGACAAGGATGCACAACAGATTAGGAAAGAGTGTTGGGAGTAATAAAGGAAACTTGATAACGGGATCAAAGACCTCGTGTCCAATGTATGCATGACTGAAACAATAGGCCGGCACGGCAAGATGAGCCTCGAGCGGGGCCATCTGCCTTCGCCGTGTCATTTCCCTCATCGTAAAAAGTCACCCTCAAAGAAACACGTGTCCCTCGTGTAAGCTTGGGAATCCCAGGGTCACGAAGCGGACAAAGTCCGTTCGCTGGCTACTTGAGGGCAAGAAACAAAATGGATGCTGTATCTAAAATGGAACCCGAGGGTTCGGATGAACAAACCCAAAAATAAGACGAACCATACGTGGTTGCATAGCGAAACTGAGTACACCCACTATACTCGTCATTTGCGGTTCGTAGACACCAAACTCATCCATATTCGTCACCACTCAAAAGTGTCGTTCCGTCCCACACGGAACCTCAGACGCTCCTTTTGCCCTCATGTAGGCAAGCACTAGTCAAAATCGGAATCTATTTCAATATTCATCAGATCGTTCAGCTGCTGCTGAAACATCATTCTATTCATCAACGTCTCCTTGGTAACAGATGGCCGTCTTATACACGTTGTAGCACAGAGGCCACATAAGGCAGGACCACACTGCACACAAAGACAACACGTGAACAGAAACGTTACAACAACCCCTACGATCATCAGAATCTTCCAACCCCAAGTTGACATCAGGCCCCAAAACCATCCTAGAAGCGTCCAATTACCTTCGTCCACGTGTATGGACTCGGAAATCTTGTGCAACTTCGAGATGGCTTGGTAGACAGTTGGAGCATTGTCAGGAATAAAAATGCAACAACTCGAATGGATAACTTTACACACACCACCTCTATCTGCAAGAACAACATCTAGAACCATACGGTTCTGCAACGTCATGAGTCTATCCGCCTGAAGTTCAGCTGTTAAATTACCAAGAGCACTTGCAGTAATATTAGCAGTCGACTCAACTACACGGGTCAACTGTCTTAGGTTCCTACTATTAACCATAGGTCCCCAAAACGGCAAGAAACCCTTAAAGAAGTCTCCTGCTTCTTGACCGGCAGTATCCTCTTTGCTAATAACGCCTCTCACAACTCTAGTTTTGTGATAGTCTGAGGCAACTGTGAAAGTCGGTGGTAAAAGATTCGCAATATAACAGGTACCCGAAAAATCACGGGGTAACTATGTATATGCACGTTCATAACATACAAAATAAGTGCCCTTAGCGGTCAGAAAAACAGGGGAAGAGAGCATCGGTAGAACATACGTGTCAGTGCAAGCACTGTTCCCAAGTTGTGCTCTCGGATTTTGACCCAAACCTTTCAAGCAGAAATTACTGAGGTGTGGTACAATCCATATTGGGGACGAGCTCTTAAGCTGTCTATCACCCACTGACGTACTATACTCAGCCTCGCTCAGATCCTTATAGGCCTGCACTTCTTCATCTGGGATAAGCGATGCATCAAAAACATCTCTATCTAAATCCGCTATCGCTATCGCCAAAGGCTTGTGATAAGGCCCAGGACCAAAATTGACAGAACGTGGCTCTCGACTGGGGTAGGAATCTAGTGCACTACGGAACATAGTTTGGAATGCTCGAGCTGAGCCCTGGGAGCTGTAAGGAAGGACCAAATACGGAATACCCCTATCCATGGTATGTGGCATTAACCCACACACCCAACAATTGGTAGTATTCATCACCAACTGATGCTGATGTAGAAGTTGAACAAAGGAGTTATTCATAAATTCTGCACGTCTAACCTGTTCATGTTGAGGCAAAGGATGAAAAGAATGTGGGGAAACAGTGGTGAGGGAGCTTAGTTTGGGAGAAAGAGTAGGTGGAATAACAACAGTACTCCAAAATACACACCACCCACCAATAGCATAGATACGGTCAGAAACAGTAAGAACACCTGAAACAGAAAACATTTTGTTCGTACAACCCTCCGTAACTCTAATCTCTGCGCCGACATCCTTTCTACTTCCAACAGCTTAGAGAATGCCATCCTCTACAAACTGTCCGTGACGTACTTGACGCACTTCGTTCTGAGTAGCGATTATCAATCCCCAGGAGTTCCCAGGAATCGACAAAAGTAACCGACCTAGCGTCAGAAACCTGCTAAACAGAAAGGAGTACCCGCACGGCCCTACGGTAACCCGGATGGTAGGTTTTCCTCAAAACGTTCAGTTTTATTACAAATCTCTTAGCAGTGAAAAGCCCATAAGAACTCAAAAAGAAAGGATATAATTGTTCATAATACTCATAGCATCAAAAGCAAATATACAACTAATTTTCATTAGTCCTTGAACGAAGAAAGTATCGACTTCTTCCAGGTCGAGTTTGCTCTACAAACAATTGTTCAGCTGGCGCAACAGTGTTCGATGAAGTGAACGACGAATCAGACCTTGGGTTCTCTGCTACCGATGACTCCACATGTGGGTTTGGTAGTGACAAATCATCCCCTACAGGTTGAGCGTCACTAAACGGCACAAAGTGTAAAGGAGTCTCAGTTTCCGCTGCCGAAATCCCAGTTCTCACCCAACCGTCTGTTGGTAAGGGGATCGGTACCTTTTTCGTGTGGCTAGCGTGCACCCAGTTTTTCCGGCCCTCCAGTCGAACCGCAGTCCTCGTTGTCAACAAGACTTGAAAGGGTCCTACGAATCTTGGCTCCAAGTTACGTTTCCGACCGAAATTTCGGGTAACGACCCAGTCGCCTGGCCGGAGCTGATGTCCAGGACCCTCTGTCTGCGCCGGTAGAGCTTCAAAAACCTGTTGATGGATTAACCGTAGTTTAGTGGTCAAATCATGAAGGTAATCGATTAGCATTGGATACTCAAGACTATCAAAAGCCTTAGGTCTCGGGACTCCCCAAATGTTCGCAGGGCGGCCGAACACAATCTCATATGGGCTAAGCCCTACTCGAGAGTGTACAGTCGCTCTGGTTGATAGGAGAGCCAGAGGCAAGGCATCTGGCCATGATAGACCAGTCGTAGCTTGTATCTTTGCGAGTTTGAGTTTCAGGGTACCATTGTACCCTTCAACCAAACCCGCTGCCTGAGGATGATTAGCGCTATGGAATTTTTGACGAATTCCAAGGCCCTTACACACACTCTGCATTACACTTCCCACAAACTCGCTTCCATTATCCGACCACACGATCCGTGGCATTCCATACCGAGGAAAGTATTCCTTCAGCAGGATTTTCGCTGTGGACAGGGCAGTATTATCCTTAAGAGGATAGGCCTCAATCCATCTGGAGAACGCGCAAACCACAACTAAAACATACTTCAGGTTATTGCATCTCTCCATATGGATGAAGTCCAGTTGGATAACCTCAAAGGGACAGACAGGAGGAGCAAAATGACCAGGTGGAGTGGGGGTGCCCTTGCCAGGATTGTGCATCAAACACACCATACAATTCTTAACCACTCTCTCGGCACACTTAGCATTACCCTCATTCTTCTATACAGGGGACAAGAACCTACATATTCCTTTTGCACTAATATGTGACAACCCATGAGCCATCGTCACGACAGCTAATACGTACGCATCTGGTAACATCCACCTCTGACATTCCGTCAGGTCGACCCAACATCCATGCATATCCAACTTCCCCGTACTTTCTTTCCACTTGGTCTTTTCAGCTTTAGTAGCTTCGTTCTGAATTGCTTTCACACTCTCAACACTATTTTCACACATACCAGTCTCCGTCAGCCACCTCACTGAACTCGTAACATACATTCGGGTCGTAAAATCCTTAGCCGTTTCCTTAGCAATCTCATCCGCAAACGCATTACCACGACCAACATCATCCGTCACTTTCCGATGTGCACTACATTTAACGATCGCCACTTGTTTAGGCAATGTAAGTGCATCCAAAAGGTCATTCACGAGCTGCCCGTGTTGGATCTTCGTACCATGCGATGTCATAAATCCTCTTTCTCTCCACAGTCTTCCAAAGTTGTGCGCAACGCCGAATGCGTACTGACTGTCGGTAAACACATTCACTCGCTTTCCTTTAGACAAAACACACGCTCTTGTCAATGCAATCAATTCTGCCGCTTGTGCTGAATTCTGATTCAATCTCGCAGTTTCCACAACCGTGCTCAACGTCACTACAGCATACGCAGTCGTCACATCGCCATTCGGCAACTTGAAGCAAGAACCATCCACATACAAAGTACCATCAGGATCTGTCAAGGGAGTGTTTTTCAGGTCCACACGACCCTTTGTTTCTTCCTCAGTTCGTAAATAACAATCATGTGGCGGTATATCATCTGATTCCATATTAATCGGCAACAATGTCGCCGGATTCAGTACATTACAACGTTTGATCTGTATATGACTTGCCAAAAGGGTCAGCTCGTACCCAGACAACCTTGCACTCGTCAGATGTTGAGTTTTTGTCCGGTTTAAGAGAGTGTCAACCGCATGCGGAACCATCACCATGAGCATATTATCCATGACAAGACCTGCGGACTGCCGAATAGACGCCGCTGCTGCCGCTGTCGCCCTCAAGCAACTTGGCAACGCTCTGGCTACCGGGTCTAAGGTCGAGGAAAAATATGCACACGGGCGCTGCTTGCCACCAAATTGTTGCGTTAAAACACTTAACGCACAACCTTCCCTCTCGTGGACGTATAGTGTGAATGGCTTGCTGTAATCAGGAGTACCTAACACAGGAGCCGAACACAACGCATCACGTAGTTCAGAAAAACTTTTCTGACATTCCTCCGTCCATGGCAAGGGAGTCGAAACATCCTTGCACGTGAGAGCTATCAATGGCTTCGCTAACAGTGAAAAATTTGGAATCCACTGTCTACAGTATGACGTGATACCTAAAAAGGCACGCACATCTCTCTGAGTCGTCGGCACAGCCATTCGAGCAATTGCTGTGATTCTTTCAGGGGTCAACCTTCTTCCCGCCTTTGACAATAAGTGACCTAAGTAGGTAACTTCTTGACAACAATATTGTAGTTTAGAAGGTGACACTTTGTGGTGTAAATCACAGAGATGCTGCAACAGTGACACAGTAGCAGTCTTGCAAACTTGTTCAGTGTCTGCAGCTACCAACAGATCGTCGACGTAACGAATCAAAGCCGCACCAGTCGGCAGCACAAATGCATCCAGTTGACTCTTAAGAGCTTGGCTGTAGATCGATGGGCTCTCACAGTAGCCTTGAGGTGCACGTTTGAACCGGAAGCTGCGACCTCCTAATGAAAAGCCGAACAAATCACGACTTTCCTCAGCAATCGGAATGCTAAAGAACGCATTCTTCAGATCGATTACCGAGAACCATGATGCAGAGGCTGGGATCAGAGTCAGTAAAGCTGTAATGTCGGGTACCACAGGAAACTGCGGGACAACAATTTTGTTTACTTCCCGTAAGTCAATAACTAGATGGTACACGGGAGGCTTGGAGGGATCAGTTATCTTCAAAATAGGCAACACGCGACTATTACACACGTTACCTCGTGTCTCCTCGATAACATCTTTATCGATCAGATCATAAATGATCGCTAATAGTGCCCGTTCACCATCAAGGGAGATACGATACTGTGGTATGCGTGGTAAGCGCGCATCAACTTTCAATTGAACAACATAAGGTGATATATCCAGCAGGCCCACATCATTGGGACCTGTCGTCCACAAAGAAGCCGGAAGAGAACTCAATTCGGGTGGGAGCTTATCGATAGATACATAGGAGAAATCACCCTCTCACCCAATGTAAGCTCCACACCTGTAGGAGAGCAGTACAAAGTCGCATGTAACCTCTTCAACAAATCCAAGCCCAAAAGATTCTCACCACAACCAGTAGTCAAAATCAAAGGAGCTTCTAATTCATGAGACCCAATCGTAAGGGGCAAGGGGCTAGAAACTGGATTGCTAACGGGGGCGCCAGAGAATCCAACGGAAACATTCGTTAAGCCAGACAAAGGTGCGCCAGGGAGTTTCGAATGCATAATGGAACTTTTTGCTGCACCAGTGTCCAACAGAAAAGGCTCAACGACGCCCAATGCAGCAACTGCAACATAAGGCCCTCTCTGATCAACCGGAACTGATACTTCTCCCTTCCTTTGTCTATGGCTGTCCTAGTAGATACCATCCGTATCAACATCACGCTCGACGTAATAGTCATCCACATGATACTGTGCAGACCTACCAGACGAGAGGTCGCGTCGATCGAAACAATTCTGCGAGTCTGAGGAAGTGGCAAGACGTTCGGCCTGATTCTGAGTAACTCCACGACCTCTACCACGTGAAGCTTGTTGAGGACCACTACGACCTCCTCGAGCTGACACACCATTGTTCCTATCATGGAGAACTGGACAATTAAACTTCAAATGGCCCTCCCCTCGACAATACGCACACTGATTATATCCCAACACAAAACGAGGTGCGGGAGAGTCATTTCGCGTCTGCGACCTGGAAAACTGTGATTGTGATCGATTTGGCTGTTGCGAGTCACTGAAATTTGAGCGCGGAGGATACGCCTGCTGCAATAAGACCTTAGTTTTAAGATCCTTCGTTTTCTTATCTGCACGTTCACTTTCTTCCTTTTCTCTATTTTCGTAATATTGGGCCGTAGCCAATATTTGAGCAGTGGTAGAAACGGCCCACGAACTCTCAGAATTTTTCAACTTGTTGCTAAGTTCGGGCAACAAGTTCGATACAAACTTATCAACGAACAACCGCTGACCACCCTCCGAACTCATGTCCTGACCACTATGATCAACAAATGCTTCCTCGAATCTCGTAAAGAAATCGGAGACGCTTTCATCCCTCTTTTGCTTGCACGCGGACAACTTGTCCCAATTGACGCGCATCGCTGGCATAAGCGTTTTCATAAGGGTAATTATCCTCTGGGGCAGCTCCACAATAAGCTGTTCAGGTTTAGCCCCACCAACTTGCTGAGCGTCTGCCGCCGTAAGGGCAGCCCAGTCACCGCCTAACTCGGCCGCGTGATTCTCGTGACGAATTTTCGCCCAAATCGGCTGAGGCACTACATTGCCAAACAACATGTCAATATCAGCAAGGTTCATAACAGTAGCATCCACTAATTGGGACAGCTCCTTATAATAACCTGCAGGATTTTTACGAGGATCAGGCAAAGTTTGCTTCACCTGTAAAACTTCCGATCGTTTCCAAGGGAGGTGTATCCACACTCTCTGAAAACGGCCTGGGACAGCAGGGTTAGCATTAGGATCACCTGGCATCCACACTGGAGGAACTTCCCGCATAGGATATTGACCAGGTTTCGCCATCCACTCTGCGGTCTCTTCTTTAAACAATGCTCGAGGTTGCACTGTACACCGAAAGGATAACAGGCGTTCTAGAGCATCTCGAACCTTTCACCTACAATCACGCCAGTCGTGAATTGATGCTGGAGCTCAGAAACCTCAGACGGTACATTATCGACCACATCATGATCCCACTCCTCCCTCAACGATTTACACATTTCCTCAAACACGAGTCGTTGCGTGGGCGCATTAAACTGAGAAAATGTTTCAAACACTACACGCGAAGTGTATTTAACAGGATTACGAATCCATTTACGTGCCATTTTTACCAACGATTCACGTTCCCTACCATCAGGAAGCTGGCTGCGCCTCTGGGCAACATCTGAAAGAGTCGAGCCGAGTATTGGCCCAAAAAGCGGAGAATAAAGAGTAGCAACAGCAGTCAGGAGACGGCTACGAACAGAAGGAGAAGAAGAAGAAGGTGCAGGCGCAGCGACAGTAGGAGTGGAGGCAATAGAAGTAGACGCGGCACCAGGAGTAGCGGGAACGACAGACTGAGGAGGGACTTGGAGAGGCGCAGTAGGAAGAAAAGCCGGTAAAGGAGGATGAACGATCTGCGGTACAAGAGGATTCGGGAGAGCGGGAGGAACGGCGGGCTGACCAGCAGCCGCCAAAACAGCAGGTTGAGGAAGAGGTAGAATCACAGGACCCACAGTATCGGGAGCATAGGGAGGTGGTGATTTCAACAAATAAGATAGTAGCGAATCCTCTATCGCTTCTTCTCCCGTCTTATCGGCATTAGACGGTAACACCGGATAACATTTATCCACCGCCATATGATGAAGTCGAGCACTAATTTCTTGCTCTTTCTCATCTTTGTCTCGCTGATACTGTTCTGCATTTCGCATCACCTTAATGACACCTTCTTTTTTATTTTTCTTACTCTGTTTGATTTCTTTCTGCTTGGCCTCTTTCCGCCATAACCGGAAGGAATCAAACATGGCCGGCCTAGCCTTCTTTTTAAACAGTTTAGCTTCCAAATTATCTAAGACGGCAGTTTCGAAACTACCATGTGATGGCCAACTAAGAACGCCATCATTTTTAGTGTAGCGGACCCAATATTCATTATATACGATAGGACCCACGCCATGGCGACTATAGAGCTCGTAAATTGGAGTTCCAACCGGAGGTATCGGACACGAATCCTCCAGCCGGGAATCCGTTCTGCAACATTTGAAAAATCCAAACAAAGTACTACGGCCAGGCATCGTGCACACTAACCGAGTATACAAACTTCAAGGGCTATCGAATTATGATGTCCTCGCACAAAATGCAAGACCCTCGGTTTTTGGCAATTGCAATCGTCAAATAAAATCCAACAACTAAGAACCACAAATGCTATGGAACCATGCAAACAACAAAGGAACACTGGGAGCGACCCACAAATACTTAACTGAGAGAACAATGGCGTCACCAGGAAGACCCGTCTATCGTCTCGCCGTACAAAGGACTACGCCAGGCGCCAAAACAAGTCGACAGTCAGGGCATCAGTCCGTCGCAGCCGTCAGGAGGCGGGGATCTTCGCGGGAAAAGTCTTCGGGCCACTTATTTCGACAACTGGATCGATGAAGCGGGGTGCACCTTCCCTCGTAGATTTCACACGAAGTTCCTCACAATCGTCGGGCTTTGGACCGGTACCGTTGATGTCGCCCTACGTTGGGCGCCAACTGAAGGACTGGGTTATTCTAAGACCCAGCGGTGCCAGGGAACAACACCTGAAACCTTCGTGGGTTACCTGTTCTGGCGTACAAAACACAGAGACACGGGACACTTCCAGCGACGTCAGAGATCAGCGTTTATTTACTGCAGGGATACAGAAGTCACAAGAAGTACACAACGTGTAGGTTCTCGGAGACTGCTTCGATTTGCAAAAGTGGATCGCTCCTTTTATACACGTTTTTGCCATTGCACAGTATGGCGAACAAAGGTTACAACTCAGTTCCCACAATAAACTTCAAAAGAGTCGTGTTCATGTTTCAGGGGGCCGGAAAATAATTACAACAGCATTGCCGGTTCCCAACTGTAAAAACATATCTTTTCTGCAATAAAACACATTCCATCCTGACCGTAAACACATTAGGAAAAGGGACGAAAACAGATGCAAAGAAAGGACAAGGATGCACAACAGATTAGGAAAGAGTGTTGGGAGTAATAAAGGAAACTTGATAACGGGATCAAAGACCTCGTGTCCAATGTATGCATGACTGAAACAATAGGCCGGCACGGCAAGATGAGCCTCGAGCGGGGCCATCTGCCTTCGCCGTGTCATTTCCCTCATCGTAAAAAGTCACCCTCAAAGAAACACGTGTCCCTCGTGTAAGCTTGGGAATCCCAGGGTCACGAAGCGGACAAAGTCCGTTCGCTGGCTACTTGAGGGCAAGAAACAAAATGGATGCTGTATCTAAAATGGAACCCGAGGGTTCGCATGAACAAACCCAAAAATAAGACGAACCATACGTGGTTGCATAGCGAAACTGAGTACACCCACTATACTCGTCATTTGCGGTTCGTAGACACCAAACTCATCCATATTCGTCACCACTCAAAAGTGTCGTTCCGTCCCACACGGAACCTCAGATGGCTGCCTCGGGCTCCATTCCGCCTGCAACAAGTGGCTGGCATGGGAACAGCTAACCTCGCTGTAACTAAATGACTACTGAGCCCCCTGTAAGCCATGACACTCAGTGCCTCGGGGTTATCGGGAATAAAGGAGTCAGTGTGCCAGTGGCCGGCTTCGCTTCCTCCAATCAGAATAAAAGCAGTGATGTGTAAGGAGACGGGACAGACCTGGAAGAGGAGCTGTAGCTTGGAACGAGGAGTGGAGGTGATTGGCGCGAGGAAGAGAAGACGGCCGTCGCAAGGGAGCCGCAAGCTCTGAAGGTTCACTTCGGGAATGGCACATCATTCGCAGGGATTCCCCTTCCAAGGACTGACCAGAGTTCTTGGAAGGGGAATCCCCTACCGAATCGGTGGAGGAGATGGCGTGGTACCCAGCAGGAGGCGAGGAGCGGAGTTCTTTCCCAGAGAGAGCTGTTCTGGACCAGGCGGCCTTGACTCTAGACCAGAGCCGTGCTCTCAGGCAAGTAGTTACAAGGGGCGCAGAGGGAGGGTCTTCGTGGGTGGTTGCACAAAAGTTTTTTGCTTGGTTTTAATACATTCACACCATGTCCCGCTTTCTTGTTATGAACCTCCTCCTTCTCCACAAGACGCTCTGTTATCTGCACCCCTGTCTTGGAAATATCGGTCAGTCGGTCTCACTTACAAATATATATATCAAGAAAGGACAAGGAGAGATTCAAGACAGCCGATAGTTCGGTGATATTGGTATGTTAATAAGCATTATAACAGTAAAAACCAATATACCAATACGACTCTGTGGCTCAGTCGAATCTATCATCCTGTTGCAGTGGTGTCAATAGTGAGATTTCACTGACAATAGACCAGGAGATTAATACCGGCACCCCTATAACATGGAGGGAATGGTAAAGCAGTTGGGAGATGGTCAATGACATTCGCAACTAGTACTGGAACAACAAACATAGGCAGCTCAGCAAGAGCGAGTGGATCTTCATGCAGGCCTAAAAACACAAGCAACCGTAATTGCTACTAATCATCAGGTGCAGGACACAGCCATCCAACACTTGGCAGAAACATTAACAAGCACAAAAGTTCACCCTAATGTACCCAGCTCCGTGTTACAAAAATATCAGCCAGGAGAAGACCCTGACTTCTTTACAAATTTTGAGAGGGTAGCTACTTCTGCTATTTGGAACGAGGAGCTCTGGAGCCAGTAGGTTGCCACTCTCTTAGCTGGGGAGTTGCAAACCGCCTATCAGGCAGCAAATCCATCCTGAGCCACTCCATATGTAGAGGTCAAAAGAACCATTCTAGAGTGTCTAGGTTTTGACAGAGAATATTATCGTACATAATTTAGAAAGGAGAAATGGAATTCTCAAGACAATCCAAGGGCCCTTTTTGATTTTATCCAAGATTTGGGGACCAGGTGGCTTTAACCCAAGGGGGGCACTCTTGAAGATGTTCTGGATGAGATTTATTTGGAACAATTCCTGAATGCCCTTCCAGGGTCAACAAAGGTTTGGATCAAACAACACCCTAACATTACAGTTGCCTCCGCAATTGAGCTATCCTGCGCCTTTCACAGATCCCCGGATTTAAGGGTGTCAGACCCAAGGGTTATTTCTTCTGTTGCCAGTAGTTGGAGACATCCCCCACCTAAAAGTTTTACATGACCCGTGCCCAAGCCTAGATTTCCCATAAGAACACCAGGGAAGGAGCTAAACCAGGGACCCAATGCTTCCATTGTGGCAAATGGGGACATATCGCTCGTAATTGTCCCCAGAAATCGACCCAGGTGGAACACGTGGACATTGGGTATTCCTGCGGGAGAGTCCTCTGGGTAGGGGGTAGCCCAGGTAAATATTGCAGACCTATTGAGGTGAACTTGAAGACACTCATGGTATTAATTGATTCAGGGTGTAGGCACTCTGGGCCTGATTCACAGAACTAACTTAAGACAAAATCCTAAACTTACTACCATCTTGGTATTCACAGAAGGCAGTTACTCATTTCGGTATTCACAGAAGTTAGGAGTACTAACTTTAGGACTCCTAAATTCCTTCTGTGAATACTGAAAGTCTTAAAAGTTAAGATTTTTCCAAGTTTAGGACTAGTAAAGTTAGGACTCCTAACTTTAGGACTCCTCAATGCCTTCTATAAATACCGAAAGTTTTAAAGTTAGGATTTTTCTCAGTTTAGGAGTAGTAAAGTTAATACTCCTAACTTTAGGACTCCTAAATGCCTTCTGTGAATAACGAAAGTCTTAAAGTTAGGATTTTTCTCAGTTTAGGAGTAGTAAAGTTAGGACTCCTTACTTTAGGACTACGTCATTGCCAGGAAGAGGCAGGGCAGGGCCTCTCCTTTTGATCCGTGGTCTTTTAAACCATGAGTTACAAACCATCTTGACTCTGACTTTGACTTTACCTCTTGGGTTGTTTATGGGCTCCTTTTGTTCTTTGGATTGTTTGATGTTTGCCTGATTGCTGAACTGTCATTTTATTTAAGTGTGTAGCGAAACACAGTCGCATTAGCTTTAATTGGTTATTGCAGATGCGATCTCTAGGTTGTTTGCTGGGTTTATTAATTTCAATCTCCTGCAAGAAAGGATTCGGGGGTTTAAGTTTGGCAATATTTTAGATTTGTAACATATAAAGCCCCACAAATCACCATGGGGAAAATGAAATCCAGGGAATTTGAAAATGGGGACGGAGGGGTACAACCAAAACCGAAATCTAACACAACTAATAAAGCCCGCAAGTCAGCAGGAAGTAACTGCGTCCTTGATTGCATAGACGCTCGTCTTGTTAAATGCGAAGATATTCTAACACCGTCAGCCGACCCATCTGAGACCCCTTGCCCCCCTTGCCGAATAAATCAGTCTAATAGCGCAGTCTCATCAGCCTAAACGCATTCCATCTATGTTTAGAAAGCCTAAAACAGGCAGTGCAAAAAACTGGTCTCCCAACCATTCATTAGTCTCTTGCACTTCAAATAGTGGTGCAGAAGATGTAGAGGGGGTGATACGTTCTGAACTCCCTGCTAAGGCTCTAGACAACTCTTCAGCTGTCACTAATCTAATTACCGATCTTACCCTCTCCAATAGGTTTCTCCCACTCCAGCGCCCATGCATGAGCCCCCGGTGGTAGTGGGGGTGGGGCTAGGTGAGTCCCACAGCCCAGACGAGTGGAGGCAGGATTTAAGAGTTGACCTAGGGCCTCTAGACATTCCAGTACGGTCCATATGTGAGCCTGCCATCAAAGACCAGGTCCCAAAGGGTCAAGACACACTTAAGATTGTAGTAGATCTGAGGTCTGAGGTAGACTTTCTAAAAAAGCCTGTTCAAGAGCTAACGGAGCAAATTAAACTGTTAATAAACAAGGTGTTACTGAAGCCCAACCATTTATGCAGCCCCCCCATAAAAACTTTAGCCTGCACCACTATTTGTGATAGCCCAACTGCTCCAACTCCAGGATTGGCTGTAAACTCCACTTGCAAGAGTCCCTCTGACCCTATGCCTAGTAATACTACGTCCTATGCTAATATTGTCCGCGATCGTACACCAAGCCTGTTGTCAACTAGGGGCATTGCAAACCCTCCCCCCATTGATGATTGCTTTTGTCAAGTCTTACCTGGCAGACGAGTCACTCCGCAAGGGCCCCCCAAGAGCATTTTCCTGACCAACGTCCCCAGATTGTCATCACCCATGTGCCACGAAAATGAAGACTCCTTTATCAACAAATGCATACACTGGATAAGTCATGTGAGGGGGTGTCGCTCAATAATCAGAGAGGACATCTACGGGGCCAAAAGGATTAAATCTCTGACTGACTCTATAGAGCTGCTTTTTGGTGATGTGAACCTTGCCCTTGATGTAATCACACTGGAAGCTAGGTTCAATCCCTCAATTTATATGGGGATACAGATGAAATATCGGCAATTAATGCGCCCATTGCTGCCACCTACTCACAGCCTAGTACAGAAGCAGAGTTCTGGTTCAATTCTTGATGTAAATGACTGACTTGCACTCCAAACTGTCTCACCAGGCCCCACATTACATCCTTCCATTTCAATTTATTATCCTCCTGAGACCACTCACCCTGATGCTTCAACCTTATCTCTAACCTTGACACCGTGCACTGCGAACGGCGAAGGGTGCCTGCCGCATCCAGTGGACATTGGACTGGATCTCAGGGAGGAGGTGGGGGAGAGGGTGAAAATCCTCTAGTTACAGACAATAGAGATCGTGCAACTAAACTCGCCATACTGCCATGGAATGTTGCTGGGGTGAGAACAAAAGTCGCACTTCCCACTGGACCCCTCTGCTTTGGGCGAGGTCTATGCGCTAGACCGGCATAGGAATATTGGCTGGTTGACCAGGGTGAAATCTTTGATGTCCACCCTAGGGATGGAAGACATATGGGACACTGACACTCCGGATGTTCTTCCAGCCAAAGCTCAGGTTAAGAAATATTATTAGGACTGGGTGCCTCAGTCCATTATTTCCCATCCATCTGGGGGTCGTTTGACACTTAATTTTATGAAGTTGAAACTGGAAGGCGCCTTTGAGCAATATTCGGAGTTTATTGCAAATTCCCAAGACAGAAAACCCTATATGTAATTTAGATTTGGTTCCCTTCCTGGTAACACCATTGTTGCCTCCTGGCGCCAGTCCTCTTCCACATCCCAGCTCTGTACTGGCTTCTCCCTAGCAGCCGAGTACATCAGTCAAATTCTTTTTGCATGTCCTAGGTACCACCATTTTAGATCTAGGTGGATAGCTCCGGTTTGTAGGCACCTTGGTACCCGCTGTCACAGCGATGCACTACGTGTTTTAAAATCGGATTCTAGCATGCTAAATGTTTGTGCTGTTGGTAAATTTACGGGCAAAAGCTGGATTAGTAGGAGGTATGCTCTGAGCATGTAACAGATGTAACTCCCTTCTATTTTAATACTTTTAAATGTTTTTACCTATGTATCCACTTATTAGTTTGGATCTGAATTAATTCTAGAACGTACCTGCATGACGAGTGATGCCGCTTAATGTTACGGTATGGACTTTTGCAGTTATAGATCTAAGAAATACTTTTAGTTTTACTGCCCTTTTAACCCTGCTCTCTTATTTGCACAAGTTAGTCTGCGGTGAACTAGCCTTTGAAAATTTCAAATCAAATTCGGGTCTCTCTGCACTTTAGGCACTGGCACTTTTTAAGGTTTTGGTTCGATCGCTGGGGACTAGGCTGATCTTATTAATTCTAGATACCTTTTCTTGTATGATGGTTAGTAATCTTTTACCTTCTACGCATTAGCACTTTTGTAGATTTTTTATATCCCTTAGAGTATTGTGAAGTCTGGGCTATATAAGGAACAATCTATTAGTCCCTACAGATTGTTGTTTTAAACCTGATTGTTTTACCTGTATTGTATCTTATGCATGTGCACTTTTATGGCCGTAATGGCCGAAATAAAGTTAGTGACTGGAATTTATAGCTGGCAGAAAAAGAGAAAGGGAAGAGTAAATTTGGAGGTAAATTCAGATAGATGGAAAGACTTTATGTCCAGATGAGGATAAAAGATCTATCGCCGCCTTGAGGCGGCAAGAGAGGCCCTTAAACAGAAAGTGCTGGGACTATATAAAGTGGCTCTAACAGAAATGCAAAATAGATTGATTAAATTTGAGGACAAAACCGGACAGTTGATCCACAGACTTGCAACCAAATCTCCGGAAGACAGGCTTTTCCCTCAGTTGTGCACACAGGCATGCAGGGCGATTTTGGATGTATCCGAAATAGCTGAAACCTTTGTGCAATACTATGAGCATCTGTATAAAGCTATCCTGCAGAGCCAGGCTGAATTACAGACCCCAGTAGTAGTAGATCCAGTAGTGCTACTGCTCACCCTGGAGAGTAGGGCAGAGCTGGCTAGGCCTTCAACAGCAGAAGAACTCCTAGCCACCCTATAGGATATGAAACCTGGGAAAGCTTACCGGGTCCGAATGGCTTCCGCGTGGAATTCCTGAAAAGGTTTGCATCTACTGTGATTCCGCCCCTTCATGTCTTGTTAATAGGTGCCGGGAAGGAGGCACTCCTCTCAGCCAATGCCTGTGGTTCCATTGTTGGTCCTCCCGAAGCCGGACAGGCTGCTTACGGAGCCTGCATCCTACAGACCGATTTTCTTGATTAACGTGGAGGCTAAGCTGCTGGCGAAGGCCCTCACAAACCGCCTGGTCCCACAGTTATGGTCCTTGTTCGACTGCAACCACAACAGCTCTATGCCTAACAGGGGCGCCCGGCACTGTCCAAAGAGGCTGAACATGATATTAGGCCACCTGGGGCTGTATCATTAAGGTGCCCGGACCGCAACAGGCGTTTGCTCCCGTTTTTGTGCCCCCAGGGCACTTTGGTATTGCAAGAGGGGCTGCAGACTCTTGTGTTGCCCCTTCTGTAATACCAATAGCGCTGGTGCCCTTAAAACGCCAGCCCTTACTTCAGAGGGCGTTCTATCATTTGTATGAGGGCATGGCCCATGCACATGAGGGAATCCCTTTGCCTCTGCACACGTGCGATATTACAGACACTGGCGCAGAAGCAAAGACACTCTCAGGAGGCGCACTGGCAGTGCGCCACCTAAAAGGACCCCCCAGACATCCCTTTGCAGGCTACTGCAGTCATTGACTGCACCCGCCTGCAAAGGGATCCCTAATTCCCCTTCAAAGTGTAGGCTGGCGCCTGCACTGTGATCACACAGAGCGGCTTTAAAGCAGCCGCTCCGTTTTGAACTGGAATGCACTTCCCCCAGGGTAGCGGGAGTTCACGGCTGCCCTGGGGCAGCACATTAATGGTAATATGGTGCATTTTCATTGTTTGATCAGGGTGCACCTTTTAAAAGTTGTGCCCGGCACAAACAATGAAAATGCAGGTCTAGTGTAATACAGCCCCTGGACTCCATCTCGACCGCACAGCTGTCATACAATTGGACTTTCCGCACCTATGTGTAGCTGTTATACCCTGACTCATGGGCAGGAGTCCATGTCAATGGCTCCATGTCTTAACAGTTCACATCAGCAGGGGCACTTGGCAGGGTTGTCCTCTTTCACACTTCAATTCATCCTGGTAATAGAACCAATGGTGGAATAGATCAGGAGAGATTCACAAAGTTGGGTACTGAGATGTGGGGCGATATAAAGGATTGAATCTCCCTACACTCAGAAGATGTCCTGGTATACATCCAGAACCTGAACCGATTGATCTCACGTGTGATGCAGATGCTGGAGAATTATGGAGAGGCAGCCAGGGCTTGTCAGCCATAATCCCATTAGTAGGAGACACTCTGGAGCTACCCTCGTGATCCCAGAAACTCGGATATCTAACAGGGTCATTCAGATACCCTGGAATGTACATAAATAGTGACCCTAGAGCCTGTTGGGATAGCAGTATTACTTCTCTCCTCCTGATGATCAAGAGGCTGATTTGAAACTATATTATTGGGCGGCTAGGTTGTTTTTGAGTAATAACTGGATATTTGGAGACTGGGTGACCCGACCACAAGACTTGAACCTTACCGGGAAAGCCCCTGGCTGTACAGGGAGGCCCTCCCCGCAGAACTTTAAGAGCTCAGGGCCATCCCCATCTACAGCTGGAGAGCAGCATTTAGGTAGATCGGGTGGAATAGAGTGCTCACCAGGGAGGCATCATTATGAATGGACAAGTGTGTTTCCAAATCGGCTGGGCTCCAGGGTTTCCAAAAATGGGATATGCTAGGAATTTCCAAGCTTGGGGATGTTTGACAGTCTGATCACATGATATCCGACGAACAACTAATGGCTGAATATGGTTGGCATAAATCACAATAATTTTTCCTTTCTCTGCAACTTCGGGATGTGCTAAACAAACACAAGCTGCAGCCATAACACTCCCATAGTATAGCCCCCAAGAGGCCAGATTTACAATGGCGGCTATAGAGGGGAAATGCATCTCGGACTTCTATAGCTCCATGGTGTGCAACGTGCCTGACCCACTTATCAGATTATGAGAGTGTTTAAATAACTAAATCCTCCTCATTTTTTATTCATGTCTTTGGTACCCTCTTCAGTATCTCACTCTCGTTTCTGATTCTGTTGGCCTGGCCGTTATGTCAATGAAGAGTTTAGAGCTATTGATGTCCAAAAAGGCTTAGCCCTTAGCTTTACAATGTGCGCTAATCATTGGAAACACAGTATGGACAGAGGTAGCGATTTCCTCAGCAATTTGCTATGCTTGCTAGCTACATTGTGTTTACGTTTCAAGTCAAGATAGAAAGTCTTCAGTGCTGACGTGCTTACTGAGCTATGACTACTGAGATAAGGTTGCAAGGAGGAGAAATATTTCAAAGACTCTCAGAGGTTTTGATATTGATTCTTGATGTGCCCTTCCTACTGTTGGAGAAGGTTACAAAAAGAAGGGGCAAAATGAGACATTAATATCAAGTACATTATCACTGCTATTCTCTGCCAACATGCCCAGACTTTAATCTAATATAGCATAAGCAGGGCAATATATGAGCCGTTTAAAATAAAAAATGAAGAATTCCTTACCTGTCATGTCATAAAGATGTAACCATGAACAATTATTGTAATGAGGTAGGTTAAAGTCTGTAAAAATCTCTAAACCAGAAGCAAATTCTGTAGCATGTAAAAACTTTGAGAAAGATGGCGTCAAAGTCTTGACTACAGCTGCCAATGTTGACACACCAGCGCCTTAGCGACCCTGAAGATTCTGTGATATCACAAAGTCATCTCACTCTGGTAGGAACCAATGACGACACAACCTGAGAGAAACCTGGTAGCAAGGCAACACTGTTCTATTCAGGAAGCTAAGATGTTGCTGGTCTGCAGTGGCACCAAAAGCAGTACTTCCCACCATCAGCCTTTGGAGGAAAGGAAATTATGTGAACGTATCAGGTGCTGAAGGATTTAGAATAAGGGTGAAATACAAAGAGGAGGCAAACTTGGCTTAGAATATATTAGAGCGTTTCTTTGTTTTATACAGCAGTTTATATTTGGATTGATAGCCCAGACAGTACAAAAAAAATCTGGTTTTAAATAATATTTGATTATAAGGATGTCTTAGTCTATGCCATGCCCCAAAATGGACAGAGTTGTTTCTCTGTGAATTACTACACCAAACAGATTTGGATAATTTGGGGTAGCTGCTGCATTTGTGCGTTATTCATTTAGTGAATGCATGGATGGTGAGTTTCTTGTTAGGCTGCCAGTTGTTATTGGAAAAGAATACAGCTGATTGAACAGGGTGAGGAAGAGAGTGCTCTATGTTGGTCCATCTCTACCTTTATAGAGACATTTCATTTAGCTGCAGGCTAAACACCCAGCTGCTAGGAGCGTTCAAAAGGGCAATCTGTGATTTTTATTAACTTACCCTAAATTAACCTTTCTGGCTGTCACAATAGGCTTCATGGACTGAAGAAAATGTGTAATGACCTAAGACCCCTTCTTCGCAAAAAGGTTTTTTCACATATGTCTCTGGAAAGAGTTTTGGGGCTTCAGAAAAACTTCCACTCTACACAGTTGTTCCAGAGTCACTGCACTTCTGGATCCATTAAAGGCTAAGGGGCTCCTGTTTCCTTTGAGATGAACATTACCAGCTACAATCTCAAGTGAAAAAGGATGCAACATAGAAGTTGATGTGGTGGCTAAATAACGCGTGGTAGTGGGTAGACAGGGTCATCATTGGGGACATTTTGCATTTTGTTATCAAACTGAAGGCAGTCTAGCAAGCAGACATGAATGACTGTAGGAGGTAAGTGTGAAAAATCAACTCGTGAGAAAAAGTCTGCATCGGAAACAGGAACAAGCATTGGCATAGGCAATAGGTCTCGCCTTTGGGACCTTATAAGTGTTTAGACATGCAACAGTTGATGTTGTTGCACCAAGGATATTGTACTGCATAACTAAATACTAATAGGGTTCCAAAGGCGAGACCTACTTGCTATGCCAATGCTTGTTTCTTTTGGAAAGCTGGCAACCCTTAGGTGAACAATGCTCATTGTGATGTAATGTGCTTATGTAGTTTTTGTGATGCCCTGCAGGATACCCTGCTTTTCATTTATGCAGGGAGCAGGGCGCACTTCACACCTAAGGGCACTTTTAATACCCATCTAATCACAGTTCTGATGCTGAGGCCCTTTCGGCTGAAATCTGCGATGACCATGGGAGGGTAGTGGGTAGAGAGGGTCATCATTGGGGACATTTTGCATTTTGTTATCAAACTGAAGGCAGTCTAGCAAGCAGACACGAATGACTGTGGGAGGTAAGGGTGAAAACTCAACTCTTGAGAAAAAGCCTGCATCGGAAACAGGAAAAAGCAGACGGCTTCATGCCTTGGCAGAGTAATCCTCAGTGAGCAGTACTGAAATGAC
Organism: Triturus cristatus; assembly: GCF_964204655.1. Taxonomy (NCBI): domain Eukaryota; kingdom Metazoa; phylum Chordata; class Amphibia; order Caudata; family Salamandridae; genus Triturus; species Triturus cristatus. Next base: position 700,507,793 of record NC_140591.1, read on the forward strand.
ACAAGATGTGCTTTTCTCCTTGTGGCGCACAATTCTTTGTTACATTTTTATATACGCTATCTTTTGGAAAGAAGGTTCATGGCACTGGCAAAGTGTATGAACAAATTTGGCCGTACTGCCAAGATCAAGATAAAGACATACAGTGACTGGAGTGTAGCTTTTGAACAGACTTCCTGCCATCTACTGCTTGTTGGAGAAACGCTGTTCAGGAACACTTAGAGCATGAATGATGGGGCCTCCTTGAGAAAGGTAAACATAGAGTTACTGAAGAGTGGGGCAACTTCAGGGACACCGATGGTCTTCATTATCGGGTCAGAAGCCAGGCTAGAAGAGTTACAGGCCTGTCAAGGTAGGAATTGGTTGACCCATAATGAGTTAAAGTCTCTCATCTATGTTCCAATGTTTATAGAGTCACTGGGACTTCACTTGGGGTGGAAAGGAGGAGACAGGTATCAAAGGCTCACTGCCATTGGGATGTGGATTTATGATATGTCAAGGCCCTGGACTGAGGAAATCTTAAAATGAATAATGAAAATAACACAATAAGATGAAGGTACATAATAATAATAATAATAAAAGACATTTATAAAGCGAGCAGATACCTCAACTGAGGTGTCCTGGCGCATTATCACATTAAACATATGCAGTGCTATAAATGAGCAATTTAAAATATAAAACAAGAAATCTCTCATCTGTCATTTCACAAAGAAGTTAAAACAAAGTAATTCGGTTTGTATATAGTGTGGTGTCTAATAAAATCTGGCCACTACAACAAATCCTGTAACTAGTTGCTACCGATGACCGAGATGGTGGCAAAGCCTTCGCTAGAGCTTTCATTGTTGACACATCAGCCCCACAGTACCCCAAAGATGTGTGATGTCACAACAAAAACATATATATGTCGTAAGAACTAATGATATGCCCCATATGAGACATAGCTTCTACCACACATGTAGAACTGCAGGAGTGTTCAAAGAAGGAAGTCAAGATGTAGTCGAAATTGCACTACTGTAAAAAAAAAGTCGCACTCCAACCCTCATTCTGATCTGAAATTGAAGTTGTAGGCACCAAAGAAACAATGCTTATAGCCTACAACTTGACGGTATGGCTGCAACGCCTGTAGTTAGAATATCCTTATTTTTGACTTACTTTCTAAAAACTCACAGGGCCCGATTCACAGAACTAACTTAAGACAAAATCCTAGGGCCCGATTCACAGAACTAACTTAAGACAAAATCCTAAACTTACTACCATTTTGGTATTCACAGAAGGCACTTACTCATTTTGGTATTCACAGAAGGCACTTACTCATTTCGGTATTCACAGAAGTTAGGAGTCCTAACTTTAGGACTCCTAAATGCCATCTGTGAATACCGAAAGTCTTAAAATTAGGATTTTTCTCAGTTTAGTAGTAGTATAGTTAGGACTCCTAACTTTAGGACTCCTAAATGCCTTCTGTGAATACCGAAAGTCTTAAAATTAGGATTTTTCTCAATTTAGTAGTCCTAAGTCTAAACTTAGAACTACTAAATTGAGAAAAATCCTAATTTTAAGACTTTCGGTATTCACAGAAGGCATTTAGGAGTCCTAAAGTTAGGAGTCCTAACTATACTACTACTAAACTGAGAAAAATCCTAATTTTAAGACTTTCGGTATTCACAGAAGGCATTTAGGAGTCCTAAAGTTAGGAGTCCTAAATTTAGGACTACTAAATTGAGAAAAATCCTAATTTTAAGACTTTCGGTATTCACAGATGGCATTTAGGAGTCCTAAAGTTAGTGCTCCTAACTTCTGTGAATACCGAAATGAGTAAGTGCCTTCTGTGAATACCAAAATGAGTAAGTGCCTTCTGTGAATACCAAAATGGTAGTAAGTTTAGGATTTTGTCTTAAGTTAGTTCTGTGAATCGGGCCCACAGTCACGGCTCAAAACTTCCTGAAGCCGCCATAAAGCAGTGCTGTTGGTGTGGAAAACATTTCTAAAATTGGATGCCATGATGCACAAATGTTTCAGAAGATAAACCTTCTTAGTTGGTTCATGCTCAAATAGGTATGAATGACCGACCCAAGCCTGTAGTAATGTTTTGACGGGAGAGAGCATTAGTCTGCTACAGTTTGGATAGAAAACCTCTGTAGGCGGTGAGCAGATCAAGAAGAGAATGTATTTTTGGCAGGAAACTGTGGAACCAAAGCACTTTGACAGTCCTGCAAAGGATTAGGACAATGCCCCGATTCAAGTGCAGAAACACACAACCCCCTCCCCCCCCCTTCTGCCAGTTAGAAGTCTGCTCATCTCCATACAATATATCCATTGAGAGCTTCCAGACAGCCATTACAACTATGTGAAAATCCGATCAGATGTTAGAATGGAGTGAGATTCATAAAATGTCTCCATCTTAAAGGAATCTGTTTATAGGGGAAACCATAATTTAGCCAAAAATTTGCAACTGCTCTTCCGACTGAGAGGTACTTTCTACATGCAAAGAAAAGAGAATTTGAGAAGGAAAAAGTACGATTTGAAACCCCATCCTAGAACCTCACGCTTTGAGGCCCTAAATCTTTGGGAGCAGTTTGCAAATAAAAAGAAAAGGAAGAAGTTAGCATCAAAGGTCCGCAATAAGGCTTATTCCTGGATACGCATGCAAGATGACGAGAGGCAGAAGAGATGGAGGGAGGAAGTGATTGAAAGAATTGGAGCTTATTCCTCATATAATGTAGTACCGGCACAAGACGCTTCAGTTCAGGCAATTACCGAGAATGGCGCGGCCAACGCTTGTGCACCCCTGAGTTACACTAAGACTCCTACATCACCCCCTGCTCAGACCTCAACACCTGGTGTGTTGTGTTGGATAAATCACAGTCTTGAGATACCTTAGTTATTACTTCTATTCAAGTGTCTCACTGAACCTGGCAGAAATATCCAGAACAGTAGCTCCAGGCCACTCAAAGGGAGAATCTTCCAGAACTCCTTTTGCAGGAGTTACAGTGACTATTTTGACTCCAAAAATCATCTCACAAGTCAAGTGGCAAACTTTCAGAGACTTGTCACTCAAGTAAAAGCAGTGTTTGATGAAATCATGAAAGGTAACATAGGGATGGACTTCTTAGGATATTTGAATGAGAGCAAATTACTTTACATGAGTAACAAAGCTACAAGGGTGGCACACTAGGCATAAGGAAAAGTAGAAAGATTGGCAGATTAATGTGGATCTGTTCAGACACAGAGAAAGAAGCTGTGAAAGAGTGTTAGGATGACAATGGGGGAGAAGGAATTGAAGCTCTTAAAATTGAAGAGATGAAAGCTGCTTGTGAGAGACTTGATTGAGAATATTAAGGATTGGAGTGAGCTGGAAATTCTTTGGGAATTGTGGTCTAAGAAAGAAATGCTGAAAAAAGATCCTGCTGCATCCATTCCCATCCAGGCGGTGACAGCACATGGGGGCGACTGCCCACTTGTTCCCAGTGCTGGGCCTCCTGTGGGTCTATATTGGGGCCCAGAGCAAAGGGGGGAACTTCGGGCAGGCCATGTGGGACATTGTCCGGCCTGGGATGCAGCTTGCTGAAGCAGCAAGAGGCGGGACCGCAGCGGCTGTGAATCGTCTCCCTCTTCTTCTTCGACCTCATCGCTGTTGGCCTTCATGGAGACTTCAGAGGTAGACAAATCAACAGTTAAGGCTCAGCGGGAAGATTGTGTGGGCAAGCAACTGATTTGCAGAGGAGCTGGTGGTTGCCCTGATAGTTACTGTGGTAGGAGGTGCAGGAGCTGAGTGCAGGCATTCCTTCCTGCTGTGGGGCCCGGCGAGCAGATGGGCAGTTGCCCCAACCATCACACTGGTGCCCTTCCTCTTTGACTCAAGGGATGCAGCTAACGTGACTTGGTTTCTTCTTTGGCTGCACTGGCTGGTGCCGGAGGCTCAAGAGTTTTCAAGAGCCCCTCCTCCTGATTCTCATCCTGCCGGTGGAATCCCTGGGGTCATTGGTGCTGACCTGCCCCTCAATGAACGCTGAGAGGTCCTATTCACGCTGCGGCAGCTGCTGACTGAAGGGGTATTCAGCTGTTAACCCTGAGGTGGGGCTGAACCGGGAGCCATCTAAGGGATCACAGACAAGGTGCCTTCAGGCGAGTAGTGGCTGGGATGATACCCGTGCGGGCATGGTATGAGGCCCTCTGGAAGTTGCAGGTGCCTGGACATCGTGGTGTTGCACGGAGAGATGAAACCAGGTGTAAGGCCCTCCCACTGCCTACCTTCCTTGCAGACTGAGCCCTGCCGGTGGACTGCAGAGTATCACAGTGGGAAGTTAAATCTGAGGAATTTAGACTGGACCCTGGAGAACAGCGGGCCGGTGGAAGAGACCCAAATATAAGGGCTTCCGCCTTAGAGTCTGTTGACTCACCACTAGTCTGCTATAACTCTTCTTCCCTGCACTGAAGACATAGGGGTGAAGGGGTACTCCGGCAGGAATACCAGAATGGTGAAAGACAAGGCGACGGGCCAAGGCTGAATAGATAAGTATGCCAAACCAGTGACACCTCCTGGGATGGCTGGGGACGGGGCATAGTAACTGGCTCCCCAGCCACTGAAAGAAATGGTTTCACTGGCCACTATACTGCTGGTGACTAAGGACTCCAGCAAATACCTCAATGGCAAGATTGGTGGGTTGGGGGGTGGAGGTCTCCCTCTTATGCCAGGACTTACAAATTTATCAGTAAAAACTACTGAGGCACAGGATGTGGCGGGCACCACCAGGAAGGAGCTGCAAATACTGAATGGGCTGACTGCATTCCTCTAACACCGAATGGAGGATGTGGAGGGCCGATTACACATAAATAACCAGTGGTTGATAGGTATGATGGAGTGCAAAGAGGGACAGGAACTGTGGAAATTCTTTAGAAACTTGTTTAAGGCATGAACTCCGGACCTGGTGATGCCCTCCTGTTTCATACTAGAGAGGGCTCACACGTTGCAAGGTATTCTGCCTCGATCCATTATCATGCGGATACTAAACTATGCAGAAAGGGATGCTATACTGTGGCAGCTATTTGCTGTACAGACTCTTAAGTGATGTTATTCCCCAACTACACCGCCAAGGTGCAGCTCATGTGTAAAAGGTTTTTGGTGGTAAAAAGGAAACTCAGGGCCAAAAATATTCAATATGCACTTATGTATTCTGCTAAATTCGAAGTCCTGTTCCAAGTAAAATCACTATTCTTTCAAAGTTCGGAGACAGCATGGGACTGGGCAGCAGAGAGGAAGCAGTTGCCAACAACGCAGGCGGATCCATCGACGCTCTGGGAGTGGACGAACTGCCCCGGGAGAGAAGGCCAGCAGAGGAGAGGTGAAAGTCTACCTCATCAGATGAATCCTACTAAGGCCAGAGAGCGGACTCCCCCCGCCATTTTATTTTGAAATATAGATTTCTGGGGCTCCCATGCTATTGTAACATGGTGCTGACGTGGGAATGTTAACCCCACTAAATCAGACTTTATTTGGTATTTATCTTTTAGGTTAGGTTATCGTTTCTAATGGGTATGCTGGTTTTTAAGGTTTCAGATGCTTCCACAGATGAAGTATTGGGTGGAGACTGGATGTGGGTTTGGGATTCAGTTGTTTTGATTTTGTCACAACCAGGTTACATACACAGCGCTCTTCCCCTATGTTTCAAACACATATGATTGATTACCCACCATGACCATACTAGAGAGTCACATACTCTGTAAGATAGCGTCATGGAATGTAAATGGTCTTCTGGATAAAATCAAGCGGACGACAATACTTAGATACGTGGATAGATGCTCCAGCTGTCCTCCTACTGCAGGAGATTCATTTGCTCAGGGACAGATGTAACTTCTCTGCCTGAAGTGGCTTCATCCTAGCGTCTCATGCAGGATTTACCGAAGACCTAGAGGGGTGGCTACCCTGCTGCATAAAAATGTTCCTTTAGTCGTCATGGAAGTCATCCAGGTTACATTGGGTTGGTACACATTGGTATCGGGCTCGCTGTTTCAGAGACCGTTGACTGTTCTCTACACATACGCCCCACCCCACTTTGCGGGTGGCCAGGATGACAGAGCAGATGAAAATTATTTCAGTAGCCCCCGTAGGAGGGCTTATATTTGGGGGTGAATTCAACAATGTTATGCACCCACATATGGACACACAAGATGGGGCGAGAGAGTGGCAAGAAACGACCCTGGTATCTTGGGTTGTCTCTCTTGGCCTCAGCGATATATGGAGGAAACGTAACCCAGCTGCACAGGATTATGCACATTACTCACAAAGCACATTCATGGTTAGACTATATTTTCCTCCCTTCCTTGGATATTCTTATAGTGTCAGGGGATGGGATTCACCTGAGGGTGTTGTCCTACCATTCAGCTCTTGAGATTGAGATAGTGCTAGATATATATCAAGGCCTAACTCACATTGGGCCTGCACGCAGAGTGGCTGAAGGATACTAAAGGCCATATTTACGAAAAGGCTGTGTTGCTTTTTGTACCACGCAACAGGGTGCATTCAGCCCTTATTCTATCTTGGGGCATGAAGGTAGTCTCTGACGCAGATGATATGCAGCTGGTGTTTTCCTTTAAAGAGCACTCACTCCCCAGTGGCCTTCATTAAATTCAAAGAATGCCTGAAGAATATCTCAACTTGGATGCATGATAATTGCTTGAAACTGAATGCAGATAAAACCGAGGTCATGTTTTTTAATCAGGCCTCACCTCCACCATCTAATCTATGGTGGACCCACGGAATTGAAGCCCCCCCCCAATTATGGCTAAGTCAGCGATAAATTAGGGATCCGGTTCGATACCACACGTTTTACAGCACAAATCCGACAGATTTCCTTTTCCTGTTTTTGGAAGCTATGATCTTTGAGGAAATTCTTATGATCCTTGCTGAAAGAGAATCATATTATCATTATCCACACGCTGGTTACCTCCCAGCTAGACGATGCTAACAGCCTTTATGTAGGGCTCCAAGCCTATTTGATTCACAGGGTACAGATAATGCAGAATGCGGCAGCGATGCTGATCCGCCGGGTACCCTTTCGACACCACATTTCCCCACACTTGAGACAGTTACACTAGCTCCTGGTGGCCAGGAGGATAGAGGATGATAGAGTTCAAGGCTCTGACCTTGGCCTTTAGAGCCACAAGAGGCCTTAGGCTTTGTTACCGCAAGCAGAGGCTCAGCATCTATCATCAGGATCACACCCTGACATCCAATCACTTGCGTCTTCTTCTTGTCCCACGATACTACAAAGCGCGACAAAAAAGAAGGTACTTCTTGGTAAGGACAACTAAACTCTGGAAAGATCTGCCTCCATCTGCGCCTGATCAAGTCAGAACAAGAGTTTAGGAAGACTTTAACTACATCGCTCTTCTCCGAAGTGTAGCTTCCAGGTGCTGATCTCTTTTTCTGTCAGTCCGCATTAGCGCCGGGACACCTCCGCTGAGATAGCTGTGCGCTCTATAAATTCTGCAGCAAACATAGAGAAAAATGCCCCAGGTGCTTGTTTTTGTGCAGGAAAGTGCCCCTTCCAGCACAAAAACAATATTGCTTACAATGCAGGCACCCCTGCACCATGATGCCAGAGTTCTTGCGTTGGCACTTGGAAGCACTCTGTGCTTCAGCACTGGAAAAAAGACAAGAATGAGCCGTATGATGTTAAATACAGAGCATTCCTGCCCATTCCCTGCAATGCAGCGCAGTAAGGTGACTTTTCTTTTGCGTTGCGCTGCATGACATATTGGTAAAAGTGGCCCGTGTTCCAGAACTATGTACAAGAAGAGCTAGATTTCTGCTTCAACCTTAATTTCACCCCAGATATATCTTCTGTGATACTTTGGGAGGCCATGAAAGTAGTTCTCAGGGGGAAAACAATTGCATTTACAGCTGGTAGGAAAAGAGACAAGAAGTAGGAAATTCGGGCATTGGAAGGTAAATTCAGAGAAATTGAAAAAACTCTATGTTTATACGAGGGAGGAAGATGACTTCAGCTGCCTCGAGGCGGCAAGAGATGCCCTTAAACTGCTGAGAGGAGCTAAAGCTGCCCCAACAGAAATGTAGAATAGATTGCATGAATTTGGGGACTAAATAGGACAGTTGATCCAAAGACATGGAACCAAATGTCTGAAAGACAGATTTGTTACTCAGGTATGCACACAGGCAAGCAGGGAGACTCAGGATGTATGCAAGATAGCTGAAACCTTTGCACAATACTATGAGCATCTGTACAAAGAAATCGCAAGGGCTGAATTACAGACCCCAACAGTAGCAGATTTGTTAGTACAACTGCTCACCCCAGAGGGCAGGACAGACCTGGATAGACCTTTGACAGCGGAAGAGCTACTCACCGCCCTACAGGATATGCAGCCTGGGAAAGCACCAAGTCCAAACAGCTTTCCCACAGAATTCTTGAAAAATTTTGCATCTACTCTGATTCCGCACCTTCAGGTGCCAGGAAGGAGGCAATCATCCAGTCCGATATCCGTGGTTCCACAGTAGTGGTCCTCCCCAAGCCGGAGAGTCCACGAGTCCACTTACAAAGTCTGCATCCTATACACTGTTCTCCTTGATTAATGTGCAGGGTAAGCTGCTAGTGAAGGCCTTCACAAACTCTGAACACACCACCCCAACAAAGATAGCCCCGTGTTCTAGGCTGTACAGATAGGCCCTCCACCCAGACCTTACGGTGCTCACGGCCGTCCCCATCCACAGCTGGAGAGCAGTGTTGAGGTGGATCTGGTGAAATTGAGTGCTCACCAGGGATGTACATTATCAGCAGGGCTTCAACGTTATCAGAAATGGGATATGCTAGGAATTTCCAAACTGGGGGATGTCTGGTGGTCTGAGCACATGATATCCCGTGAACAACTAATGGCCTAATATGATTTGCAAAAATCACAAGTGTTCCTTTATTTACAACTTCGGCATGAGCTAGACAAACACAAGCTGCCAGCCATGACACTCCCATAGTATAGCCCCCAGAGGCCAGAGTTACATTGGCTGCTATAGAGGGGAAATGCATCTCTGACTTATATAGGGCCATGGTGTGCAACATCCCTGATCCGCTGTTTAGATTAAGTGAGTGTTTTAATAACTAAATCTTCCTCATTTCTTATTTCTGTCTTTGATACTCTCTTCAGTATCTCACTCTCATTTCTGATTCCATTGTCCTGGCAGTTATGTCAAAGAAGAGTTTAGTGCTATTGATGCCCCAAGGGCTTAGACCTTAGCTTTACAATGTGTGCTAATCATTGGAAGCACAGTATGGTCAGAGGTGGAGATTTTTCCAGCGATTAGCAATGCTTCGTAGCTACGCTGTGTTTACATGTTAAGTCAAGGTAGAAAGTCTTAAGTGCTGAAGTCTTTACAGAGGCACAAGTGCTGGGAAAGGGTGTGAATGAGGAGGAATATATCAAAGACTCTCAGAAGTTTGAATTTTGATTCATTATATGTCTTTGCTACTGATGGAGAAGTTACAAAATGAAGGGGAAAAATGAGACACTAATATCAAGTTAGTTTATCATTGCAGTGCTCTGCCAACAGGTCCAGACTTTAATCTAATCTAGCAATATGGAGGGCAATAAATGAGGCATTTAAAATATAAAATGAAGAACTCCTTACCTGTCATGTCACGGTGATGTAACAGTGAAGAAATATTGTAATGACGTAGGTTAAAGTCTGTAAAAGTCTCTAAAGCAGAAACAAATTCTGTATCATGTAACAACTATGACAAAGATGGTGGAAAAGTCTTGGCTACAGCTGCCAATGTTGACACACCAGCACCTTAGCGACCCTGAAGATTCTGTGATGTCACAGTGGCATCTCACTCTTGTAAGGACCAATGATGTCACAATCTGAGAGAAAGCTGGTAGCAAGGCAACACTGTTCTATTCAGGAAGCTAAGATGTTGCTGGTCTTCAGTGGCACCAAAAGCAGCACTTCCCACCATCAGCTATTTGAGGAAAGGGAAACTATGGGAACATATCGGGTGCTAAAGGATTTAGCATAAGGGTGATAAACACAGAGTAGGAAAATGTGACTTAGAAAATTGAAATATATTAGGGCGTTTATTTCTTCCATACAGCATAGTTTATATTTGGATTGATAGGCAGGATAGTACAAAAATAACCTATTTTAAAATAATATTTGATAATATTGATGCATTTGTACTGAAAGAGTTATTCTTCTGTGAATTACTGCATCAAACAGATTTGATTAATATGCAGTATTTCGTACATTTGTGCATTATTCATTTAGTGGAAGCAAGGATGGTGAGCGTCTTGTTAGGTTTCCAGTAGTTAGAATACAGCTGGTAGAACAGGGTAAGGAAGAGAGAGATTTATGTTGATTTGCGATGGGCATAAATAGCAGCTGCTAGGAGAATTTAAATGCTGGAGAATCTGTAATTTTGCATGAGCTTAACCTAAAGTAACTTTTCTAGCTGTCGCAATAGCTTGAACTTCACAAAAGATCCAGAGCTGAGAAAAAAAGTAAATTGAAAAATATTTGTAATGATCTAAGACCCCTTCTTCAGAAAACGGGTTTTGAATATATGTTCCCTGGAAAGAGTGTTGGGGTTCAGAAAATTTCCACACACACATCCGGCCCCATCCTGATGTGTAATGCCACCCCTGTCATCAGAGGGGGCCCTAGTGATGGTTGGCGCCATCATGCTGTCCCCACATTTGTCTGGAGGCACTGAAGTGGGCTACTCCTGCCAGCTGCACAGCTCGTGCCCAGCCACACTTCGACACCATGTCAAGATTGTATCCCCCTCGGCCAAGTGGCCTCTGACTTACAGCCCATACTGCCTGAGACGGTGGGGAGAGAAAGATGCAGAGCCCTTGTGCGCCATGGAGAGTGGCCCCTGACGTCTATCGCTGGTGCCAAGCCCCGGGAGAAGCCACACAGAGCCTGTGACATAAGTGCTGCAATGCGGCTTGAGGGGCCTAGAGACAGCGCTGATATGAGGAGCTGGCTTGGGTGGCTCTTGTGGGGTACTGCAAGAGATATTGCTGATGGGACATTGTGACGCCTGCCTTCGATGCTAGGCCACTGCTGTGCATTCGTGTGGGGACAAGGATTGGCTGGGGCCTCTGATCTGGCCTGGTAAGCTTGCAGGTACCTACCACTTATTGCCTCTATTATTTTCTGTGTTCCCCGCCTACTTCCTGGGTGCTGCTGCAATGGTGCCCTGTGACGACCTGATACCTGCTGTGACCACTCCTGCTCAATGTTGTACCCCTTCGAGCTATTGCACTTGTACCCATTGCCTTTGGGGGCAGGCTGTTGACTTTTCTTGCGCGGTGAGCTGTGCCTGGCCCAAAAGAATTTTCCTAATTTGGCCTGAAGGGATTGTGGCTGTTTTCCATTGCCTGGTGCTCAGGGGCTGTGTTGTCCTTCGTATCCTCCACATGTGGCCATGAGGTTCCAAAACCTGTGGAAAGAGGTCCTGGTGCTGGTGGCTCCGCATAGACTTGGAAGAGAATTGTGTTGACAACAGCAGACTTTACTGTAACAGTTCAGAGACTGAGGACTTCGTTCCTGGAGTCCAAACAGAAGCTCAGAGACTTGGATGTCAAGTATGCTATGCTGTATCCTGCACACTTGTCGGTTATCCCAGCTCAAAGAACCAAGTTCATCTCTGATCCAGGTGAGGTGTTTTGACTTGCTCGAGCTGAGCGCAGAGGAGTACCCGGCGACCCCGGGCTCGGCACAGGCAGGGATGAGGTGACACAGGCACCACGTGACTGATGAAATTCAGTGAAGGCAGCTGCTAAAATCACGACTTCTGACTCGGAGTGGCACTCGCCATCAGCTGGGGTTGCGGCCGGGAGTTTGGATTCGGACCCTGACTCTGATTCCACACTTGACACTGCCAAGAGTGGAGACTTGTCTCATGTCACCCGCAGACTGCTGATGATATGCACTGACCCATTTGGTTTCGCTGATACACCAGGGGGGATAGGGGAGGGTGCTTTGCTTTCCTCTCTTGTGATGGCTATCCTCAACTTCTCCCTAGACTGACCCAAGGACGGGGTGTGCTTTCTTCATCTTACTGCATGACTCGGTGTGGGGTTGCTCCACTGAGGCACACTCCTCTTGAAGGGGACTGTGTCTTATCTCTGACACCCCACGAGGAGTGCTGTAGTTGAATCCCTGGCTTGATGGTTTACTTGGTTGCGTGTCTTTGTTTGAATGGAGGTTGTTGCCTTGCTGTCCTATGGAGGGGGAGTTGGAATGGGGTGTTTTTTGGATTGTAGCGGATGTCTTCTTTCTTCAAGCTGGCTATGAGGTCAACACCGCCCCCTACTTCTACGGAGCCGGGGTTGGGGTGTTTCTGTTGGACAGTGATGCTTTGCAGATGGGAGATAATGTTAATGCCTACAAACTTCTCTGCTGGAATGTGTGGGGCTTGAATAACAAGGTTAAGCGCTATAAGGTGCAAACATACCTCCAGCGAAAGGGGGTCCACATAGCGTTATGACAGGATACTCACCTGAATGATCTGTAGGGGGCTGCATTGTGCAAGCGATGGAGTGGTCATGGGGTTCACTCCACATTCTCTGCTTTTGCTAGGGGAATACTAATTCAGGTGCAACCGAGTGTCCACTTTCAAGACACCAGTTAGAAATTAGATACTGAGGATTGATGATCCATCCTTACAGGCTGTTTGGACAGCCGAAATATTCATTTTGTTAATATCTACTTGCAGCATCATTGGGGTCTGATGGATGGATGGCGACATCGCCACCTGCAGGACTGTGACTATTCATTTAATTCGATCATACATATGCTACGTGTCCACCTCAAGACCTTTGTTTGCTCAGACGACATGCTAGGAGCTATCGTGGACATAGAGTATTTGGTCAGAACCATTTCCATTCACATCCCTCTTAAACGCAACAATGGGGTGATGTGCTTACATGCATCCCGTCCTGGCATCTGAAGGCTGTCTTCTCAGAAAACCTGGTGTTTCCTGAGACTATTAGAGAGGGGATCTGGTGCTTTTTTTTGCTGAGAACTGCCTCTGAGTTCTTCACCTGTTTCTCCAGGGACAATGCATATCGGAGATGGCAGGAGTACTGATGACCGTCTTGGGGGAGATTGATACTCATGAACAGGCTATCAGAGATATAGTGCTGTTGCAGCCAGAGTCCAGAGCTACAACAGGCTGTACTGGATGCAAAGAAAAAAGTGGTGGAACATGTGGAGCACCTCCGCTGTTTTGAATAGAAAGCATATATGATTTCTCACAACCAAGAGGGACAAAACAGGACCCTTGCAGATATGGTTGGCCAATCCCGTTAGGTATAGTTCTCTGACTCTAGAGTTGGTAATGCCTGTGGGGACCAAACTATATACACATGCCGAGATAAAGCGATGCATCGCCAATTTTTATGTCAGACTGTACTCCAGTGGTGGTGTGATGCAGGAACAGACCATTTATGACTGGCTAACTGACCTACTGATTCGCAGACTGGCGCCGGAGTTTGGGGAGGCAATAGGAGGGGACATCTTGGAGGAGGAAATCCGCGCTGAAGTTCGCCATATGGCCCACTGGAATGTTCCAAGGACAGATTGCCACCTGGTGGGGTTCTATGCGTTCTACATTGATCTGCTGGTACCCTGCTGGCTGTATTGTATCTGGAGGAGCTCACGGCTCGTATCCTGCACCCCACCCAGCGGAAGGCCCTTATTGTCACCTGCTCAAAACCGGGAAGCCTGCTATTGATGTGATGGGTTGCAGGCCATTGTTGATGCTGAATGTTGATTATAAACTCCTCAGTGGGATCCTGGCATAATGTTTATTGCCCCACCTACTGGGCCTGGTCCATGCTGACCAGCTGGGAATTATACCTGGCCGTAGCATGGCACTCAGCATCGGAGAGATGACCCTGCCCTGCCGGAATGGTTTGGATTCATGTTTGTAGACATGAAAAAGCTTTCGAAAGTCTGGACTGGAAATTTCTCCAAACTGTCATGCTTCCTATGGGGCTGAGGCTGGGGCATCACTTTGTGGAGTGGACTTACTTGCTTGTGTCATATTTTTTTTATTGGAGAATGAAAAATACAATTTTACAAAAAAAAATACAAAACAGTTTTATAAATCGTAGATCAATGTGAGACAAGTCAGATATACAAATAATGTAATATAGAAGAGGAAAAAAGGAGAAAATTATAAATTAGAGGGAAAGTGTAGAAAAAGAAGATAAAAGGAGAAAGTAGAAAAAGAAGAAATGACAGGGAGTTAATTATGGAAAGAATGAAATTGTACAAAATGTGCAAGGAGATTTTAAATCTAATAATAATCATCATGAAAGGAATTTAGAGAAAATAGAACATTAAACATGAATATGTGTTTAGAATCAGTAGATTAATATATACATGAATATGTACTATAACACAACTGATATTGAAACAGGTGAGGAGTTGTTTTAATTTAATTTTCCTTTCTATTCTTCAAATTTTGTTATTTATTTCTCCTTCCGTGTCTTGATTCATCTTCTTACTCATCAATCCTCACAGTTATTCATCTGAACCTTGTGGCTCGGATCCAAACGGGGCAGATGATCTTTGGGCAGTGTAACATGGAAAGAGGATATCTACAGGGATGCCTGTTATCTCCCCTGCTTTTTAGGTCTCGCTGAGACAGCGATAGCTGTCTCTTTGAGACATTTTGTAAGTGGGCTTTCAAAAGTGCTACCCACATGGTTTTGCTGGCCTAGGGCTTGAGTGCACGATGGCGTGCACGTGCACAGCTGCTCCTCTGCTCCTTGCATTCCCCCCTCCCTTCTCACCCAGCCCTTTGATGCTCTGCTCGATTACTTTCACTTTCGCCGCTTTGATGTTTGATCGCAAACGCGATCACTTCCGCTTGGCATAGCCTGTACTTGTTCTTATTCGCTTCCGCCGCACACTCGTAATCTCCACATTTGTCTTTTCCCTTCTCGGTACATTATTTCCGCTCGGTTTCATTCATCACTTCCCCTCTTGTGAACTGTCATTGGCCTGGTTATTTTTTCCTGTGTTTGTTTATTTTTCTTTAGAAGATTAACGTCACGGGCCCCTTTATCTCTGAGACCATTTCCTGTTATCTCTCTACTGCGGTAATCACATTCTCTTGTTTCACAGAATGCTTCGAATTGGCTAACAGATTGTATCACAGCACCTCGTCTGGGAACCACGCAGTACAGTTTTTACAACGTTCTGAATAAACTGTCATGGCGCACAGTCTACAAGAGGACGGCCTGTCATGTTTGTGAATATTACACATGGCAGCTGACTAAAAACAATATTGTTGCGCAGCGTGCTGATAATGTCGCAGCTTGTTCACGTTCAGCTGTTGCTATGTTAATATGTTTACAACCCTCTCCGGAAAGGTTACCATTTTTCTGAAATGACACAATCTGACTTTAGCTTGTTCCCTATGAAAGCATTGCTGCTCTGTCTCATATAAAATGTCTGCGTTGTTTTTGCAAAATTGTTACGTATTTGCCTAATCATAAGAGTACCCACAAATCGGGACAATAATAGACTTTAATCATGTTCCTTGTAAGCACTAGCGTTTTATGCTCCATTTTTCTATGAGCCTGATTTTTTTTAAATTTAAATATTTAGTGACCTTCGTCAACATTCGCCAAAATTAGTTAGCAAACTCCATAAAGAACCGTGCATTTTCATGCAGCCCTCAGCAGTTTCCCCGTGGCTCCGTTGCTATCCCGGTGTCAATTAGATTGAACACACAAACGGAAGTACCTAGAAAATTAAAATACACCCCACTTCAACTGCACCTGTAATCACACTGAGCACATAAAGCAAGCATACCTAGCCCTTGTTGAGAGACTTACCTTCAGCCTTTCACTACGTGAATCCATCTATCCATCCGGCCTTTCACCTTTCCATGTAGCCATCCATTCATCTGGCTAGCCCTTCACCTTCCATCCACCTATTCAACCTTCCACACATTCATATATATTCATCCTTCCAAGCATCCACCTATCGATATATATTCACATCGCCATCTATCCAGCTTTTCACCCTTCCATTCAGCCTTCTATGCTGCCTTTTACATTTTCTTCCTCATTGTATCATTCTTTGCTTCCTTTCACCCTCCAGTTCTTTCATTTTTGCTCTTACCTACCCTTCTTTTGCCTTACCCTTACTTTTTCCTTATCTTTCGCTCTCCCTTACTTTTTTTTCTATTTGTTCACCCCTCTGTATTTTCCCCTGTTGTCCTCATGTGATAATTTTTTTTTATTTTAATTTCAGTTTCCTTCCCTGTACATTTCAGCCCACCTTCCCCACCTCTGTCATGGTACTCCCCAATAGTGTTATTTATGAGCTGTTTGCTTGCAGAGCTGCAGACAGAAGATGCCCAGAAACGACTAGTTAATGTTTTAGTGGTACCCAATTCTCTTGCCGCTGGTGCCCAGGGCCAGTCCTCGCCACTTAATCTGCTTAAGTAGGAGTTTCACTACTCCATAGGCACATACACATTTTTGCTCTTATACAGCAAGTTAGGTCTGTGGTGTTTTTGCTGTAATTAGGAATACTGTGCTGCTCTTTCCATGTAAACATTTTTTTGGGTAGTTACCACTTGACTTTCATCTTTTCCGCAGCAATGCCATTGATTTAAAGGCATCACTAATCTGTATTTGAACAAATCGATTCGTTTGAAAGCTTATGATGTTCCACTGCTACAATTGTCAATAATAATGTTACATATTAAGCAATAAATCTATATAATGATACTGCCTGACAACAAATAACATCTTCAAAAGTGAAGAGCTACATTCGAAAAGTAAGACACCCTCACCTGCCCTGTTTTGCAGCAAGTAAAACATCTTAATCCTTGTGATTATCATTGAACTAAAACGTCTAATTTCTTCAACTAGCTTGCTTACAGCTTTCGTAAACTTTATGAAACTGCTAGTTAATTGCTAAAGAGAGCTGGTAAAACATATTGGGCTCCATAATAAGGTCTCCATTAGCCCCGCATGGAGATAACGGAATTTACTATACTGGTTGATATCTCTATTAGATAGCAGGATTATAATTAATTTCACCCAAAGTGGGGAGTAACCTGCAGTCCTTGGCATATCGAGTCCAATTCCACATGTTTAAGTCTAGCCTGGGTAGCGCATATGCTGCTCTGCGAGGCATGTTGTATTCGAATATAGACTCGTAGCCCCACCCACAATCTGCCCACATTTGGCATTAGCTTGTGTCACTGTCCTTCGTAAATGCTGGCTTCTGTTTCATTAATAGGCTTGTTAGTCCCTCCTTAGTACCGGCTTGTCTTCATTTGTAACCTCCCATGGCAACTGGCCCTTTTACTTCCGTTGTTCCACCGTGTGGCTTATTTAGTCTGCAAGCACTATTTTCTTTAATGAGTTTCTCCTACTGAAGGCACGGCATGCTTTCCTGCAACATTCAGCGCGCTATGCGCGCTTTCACTTTCTAAGCAGCCTGGGACAATGGTGGCCGCTTCTTTGAAATGAAATAGAGTTTTAGCTATTGGCATTGTAAATGACAATGCCTTTTACTTATATGTTATTTATCAAAACAGATAAATAATAAGCATTGTCATTTACAATGTCAATAGCTTAAACTCTCGCAAATGCGAGACCTTTTGCATTGCAAATGCTTGCTGCTATTGCAGGTGAGCTACTGGCGTACAGGGCCTGTGGCGGAGTGCTCTATGCTGGCATTCAGTCCTGCAGAGTTTTACATAACATCTCCCTCTATGCAGATGACATGGTACTTTACCTGGGTGATCGGTGCACAGAACCTGAGCGAGAGGTGCATCTCCTCACGACCCAGGCCCACATGTGAATTGGCTCAAAACTTGTCTGTTCCGGATCTGCGGAGACAGGGCCAAGCCTCCGGCTCTATGCGTCATGGCGTGGGAACGGGATTTGGTGCAATACCTGGGACCTCCGAACATATTTTATGGTCACCGAACTACTAGAGGGCAATGTGGACACGGCGGTGATGACTTTCCAAGCTAGCTTATAATTTTGAAGGCATTACACCTGTTGGTGGTGGGCCGAATAGTCATAACTACGATGATAGAATTGTCTCACCTTCTGTACTTTTGTACTGTCCTCTTGGTCGTAGTGCTGCAGAGTACATTTCGGGATCTGAACATGATCCTGATTGACTTAAGATGGAGCAAGGGCCTTTGGTGTGTTAAATTGCTTAGTTGAAACGAGCATCCATCGATGCGGGGGATGAACGCCCCTGACTTTAAATCCTACTATCCAGCGGCACAATTGAAGTGGTGTATGGGTGGCTTCAGAGACAGGAGAACCCAGGGATGCTGGAATTAGGGACCCCCCTGACCAGACTCTGTTGTTGACTATTTTGCTTAATCCTAAACAGGATTTCCATGCCGTGCAGCAAGTCATGCTGGTACTACAGATCTACTGGCTGAGGGTGCTCTGCTTAACGCTGCTACGAGCTCCGTATTTCCGGGGGCTCCTGCTTTGGGCCCTCCTCATGAAGGTTGGGGTTGAAGAGGATCACCTACAAGAATGGGGGGAGGCGGGTTTGGATATGGAATTACACTTTACATGGATGGCATGTTCCGCCCCTTCGAAGGCAGAGAGTTTTATCTCCCAGTTGGGCAATTTCTGTTATATGGTGCCCTGTCAGTGGTGGTGTGTACGCTATGGGGGAAGATGGAAGCAGTGCCGCAACCTCTTCATAGTTGTCAATTTCTATGTGATGCCACTGACACTCAAAGATTGGTTTCAGGGCTGTACGGGGCGCTGCGTGTGGATGTGCTCTCCTCTCTCACATTACTGAGTAAACGATGGGAAACTGAACTGGATTAACCTTTGACTGATGGGGACTGGTCTAAAATATGGGTAATTGTGCCCAAGATATCCATCAAATTCTGTTTCATACTTATTCACTAATATGTATTACATCAAGCTTACCTCATGCCCCAGAAACTTGGCGCCTATTCGTGCTGACTACCCAAGTATCTTCGCTGTCATTCTGATACTAGGGATCTTCTTCACGTGTTATGGAGTTGTGCTCATTAACCTCTTACTAGAGTGAGGTGCTACGCCTCTTGGCTGAGTCAACGGATTGCTCCCTGTCCCCCTCACCCAGGTTATGCCTGCTTGAGCTTTACCTCTGGTCTGCTAAGCATAAAGCCATAACCGATTTATTAATATGGCCCTAGTGGTTGCCAGGCGTAGAATTATGATGCAATGGAAACATGCTACGGGCCTCAGCATTGAGCACTTTAGGGCAGACCAACTGCGATTGGTGGATTGGGAGGGGAGTGCACTGCTGAGGGAAGTGCATCAGGACAGGGGGCCTGGAAAATATGCGTAAGCTTGAGAGGCACTGCAATGGAAACATGCTATAGGCCCCAGGGTTGAGTAGTGGGGTCGGACCCACTGTGATGGGTGGACTGTGAGGGGAGTGCACTGCTGAGGGAAGTGCATAAGGGCAGGAGGCCTATAGGAATCTGCAAAAGCTTGGGAAACTCTGCTGGCTGACTTGGGTGTTGGTGAGACTGAGGGTGATGTTTGTATTTCTGATTAAGGGTTGAATGTTGTGGTGACTTGGTTGACTAGGGCCGGACTCCTCCCGGACATTGAATCGCTCCTCGGCTTTGGGAGTGGCTTTTACCCCCATTGATTAATTGCAGCTCAACTCAGCATGTGAAGTACAGAACAACACAGTGGTGGTAAGGGTAATTACCTCACATATATTTGGATCAATTATCTGGCCGACAAAATTGGGGAAAACAGATAACATGGGAGTTGATGGAACAAAAGGGGTGTTTAAGTTTGGGTGCCATCAATAGATAGCAAGTGAAGTATACCTTCATTGCCTTGATGGTACTCATATAAACCTCTTGCACATGAGAGGAGATTGCTGTTCGCTGTCAGGTGAAACGCAAACCTGGGTATTAACTGTTTAATACGGGCTGACCAGTACAGTAACATGACTCACAGTGGTACACTATATTCTGCTTTTTTATATAAGTACCACAGGCTTTACCATGCTGGCATGCTAAACGGAACAAAAAATGTTGCACTTTGGCTGACCTCCTGTATGTAGAATTCCCTTATTTTTTGACTGCCTCTCTGAGAACTCACAGTCATGCTCAAAACCTCCTGAAGAAGCCATAAAGCACAGTTGTGGTGTAGAAAACATTTTAAAAATAAATAAATAAATATGTTGGATGTTATGATGCACATATGTTTCAAAATATAAATATTCCTAGTTGTTTCATGCTCTAACAGGTATGAATCGAAGGCCCAAGGCCAGAGCAAAGGTGGGAACCTCAGGTGGGCCGTGTGGAAGAGCTTCCGACCTGCCATGCGGTTTGCTGAAATGGCGAGTGCCAAGACTGCAGCGCCTGGGAGGCTGCTCCATTCTCTTCTTCGACCTCAGCACTGTTGGTCCCTGTAGAGACAGCAAGTCAGCTGCTTCCCAGTATGATCTTCCCGCTGGGCCTTTACTGTTGATTCAGGTACCTCAGCACAGGACCGGGCGGATGCCTCATGAGTTGTCGTGGTCGGAGACGCAAGGGCTGAGTGTAGACCTTCCTTCCTGCTTAGACACCCTGTGTGCATAGAGGCAGCAGGAACCCCCATCAAACAGTCTTGTGCCCTACCTACTGTTAGAACCTTGGAGGACAGCAGGACTGACTTGCCCTTCAGAGGACACTGGGTGGTTTTGTCCGACTGCGGCAGCTGCTAACCAAAAGGGCATTTTGCTGTTACCCTGAGATAAGGCAGCACCGGGAGCCATCAAAGGGACCTGCAGCACAGACGGAGTGCCATGAGGTGAGGAGTGGCTGGGCTGATGAGGACCTGCGGAGGTTGCGGGTCCCTGAACATCGATGTTGCATGGAGAGTTGAGACCGGGTGCAAGGACCCTCTAACTGTCCACCCCCACTGCCCACCTTCCATACGGACTGGGCCGTGCTTGAGGACTGCATTGGATCACAGTGGGGAATTAAATCTGAGGCTTTTAGACTAACCTCTGGGGAACAGCGGGCTGGGGAAGAGACCCAGTCATAAGGGACTACCACCTTGTAGTCTGTTGACCTGGCCCTGCTCTGTAATAACTCTGCCTCCCTGCCCTGGAGAAACAGAGGAAAAGAGATACTCCAACTGGACCACCAGGATTTTGAAATGCCTTGCAATGGGCCAAGGCTCAATAGATAAGTATGCCAAACCATTGGCACCTCCTGGGATGGCAGGGGATGGGGCACTGGAACGAGCTCCCCAGCCGCAGGAAGAGAACGTTTGACTGGCCACTATCCTGCAGGCGATTAACGACTCTCACAAATATTTCAGGACAAGGTTGATGGAGTGGGTTACAGGTCTCCTTCTTATGCCAAGAATTATGACATTTGTGAGAAGTTGGCCTGGCATATGCTGTCCACTAATTAAAGTGGGCACCTTGTACCAGTCCAATTTACTTATTCTAAGGTTGAATTATATGTACCTAGTACTAGTGTTTTTTTCAGTTAATTAATACAAAGATTTATCTGGTAAAACAATGCAGGCTTAAATCCCAACCTCTGCACACCAGTGTGAGAAGTTGTCCTCGTATATGCTGTCCACTAATTAAAGTGGGCACCTTGCACCAGTCCAAACAACCCTTATGGTGAATCAAGAGGTCAAAGATAACCTTAGAAAGCTATCCAAGTGGTAGCTGTGGAGAGCAGCCTTCAAGCTTAGTCTTGAAGGAATGTTAAGCAGCTTGTTTTACCAGAATGCAACCTTATAGTATTGATTAAATGAAAGGAGAACCACACAGTAGTTATAAAAATATGTATTTGTTGCTATAACACTATCTAGTACAACACTCTGTCTCCTACATGGAGATAATCTCAAAGCACACAATACTTAAGTACATAAATGATAGTAAATAGCACTAATACACAGTGGGCCCTGGGGGGGAACCAAACCATATATTAAGCAAGTGGTATAAGAACTACGACTCAAGTCAAGACAGTGCTGAGAGGACGTAGAATCGCTGGGATCCCAAGGACCCACCCAAGGTGAGTAGATAGGGACCCCATGGAGGACGGGTGCAGTGTGGGAACACAACTGTGTGCTCCGTACAATTCTACGGGAAAGTCGCTGTTAAAGTTTTAGAGTTTAAGGACCCTTCCCAGTCGACTTTGAAGAAACCCCGTGGAAGGTAGGAGGTTGGAGAGCCGACATACCCATGGATACCGAAGTACCCAAGTTACCTACCCCAGAGAAGCCGGGTGCATAGGTCTGAAGTGGCATCGGAAACTGCCGTCGAACTCAATGGAGGACTTTGAAGAAGAGCCGCTGCTGGAAGGAAAAAAAGTGTCTGTTGGAATCCAAAGCTGGATTCTTGTCGGAAAGTACCTGAAAGCAGAGGGGACAGAGTCTGGGTCACTTAGGTGGGGCTCGGAAGTCGAATGCCAACCGATGTCGGGTGCATCAGATTGGCTGATATAGTCCTCGACTCTGTAGCTACGGGGACCAGGAGACGTTGAGGACGACCAGGAGCCGCGTACAAGCTGTCCCACAAAGGTTGTCGAGTGCTGAGGGGTCGGTGCCTGGCGGGAGCACCAACAAGCCTTGTCAACGGCAACCCATGCAGAAGGTCAAGGATGTGTGCGGTTCAGACCAGCAAGGTCCAGGGGACTCACCAAATGCAGGGTAGTCAGGGCAGGCCCGGAGCAACCAGGGGAGCCCAAGAAAAGAAGAGTTGACCCTCAAGTGGAGGCAAAGAAGTTGCGAGAGGACCTCAAGCTATTTCACCAAACAACAGACCTACGGAGCATTTGGTGGGAGGAGGTTAAAGTTCTTTGTAGGAAATGGTGCCAGTGGTTGGGAGTACTCTGAGCCCAATGCACTTGTTTGGGAAACGCCAACAAGCATATGAACTTGCAAATGTACGCGGTGCACAGGGTTCAAGTATTGCAGCCCCTATGAGGGATTCTGACCTCAAACTTGGTGAGAGGGCAGCTCGGACCTCGAGGGACGTAGAAACTTACCTCCTGTGTTGCTGAAGCCTTCGGAGGCCATAGGAGCTCAGGATCAGCAGACCGGACAGCTTTGTTGTGGTGCCTGCAGATGCAGGGGAGTGACTCCTTCACTCCAAGGGAGATATGTTTGGTTGTCCTTGATGCTCCTCAGGTCCTGCACAGATCCTGTATGGTGCATGGGCACATACAATGCAGCAGACTGAGTGGAAGACGAAGTTGGACCCAAACAAAGTCCAGCGAAGTCCAGAGTGTCCAGAGGGTCGAAGTTTAGTGGTTTCTGGTTCAGAATCTTGTCCACTTCAAATCTAAGGTCATACAGCCAGATAAGCCCTTAAGTTCCCAAGAAGGAGGGTTGGCAAGATTCAGGGGGCCCTCCCAGGGGAGGGTCTGGACAGTGGGGAGGTTACTCCCATGTCCTTTGTCCAGTTTCGCTCCAGAGCTAGAGCCACCTGGTTTGAACGGGACTATACACAGGGACACCAAATGTGCCCCTCATGCAGACTTTCAGTCGCTGTCAAGCTCATCCACCAAGTCCTAATGCACTAAATCCTGTCTGGGAGGTGGTCACACCTCCCTTTGACAGGATGCCTATTGTTCTACCTTCCTCTGATCGAGCTTGGCTTAGCAGCAGGAGGCCAAAAATGTGTCTCTGGTCGGCAGCAGCCATTTTGTGCTGTCCATGACTAGAAGGCAGGTACTGGCACATCAGGGACCTCACAAAGCTCGCTCCTGAGGAGTGGAATCATACCTCCCACACCGGTTACCAGTGTGTGGGTGTGATTCCAACATGTTTGACACCAAACATGATAGGGTTTGTTTCAGCCACTCTATATGTCGTAAATGGCTGCCTCACTGACAACCCAGTAGAATGGACTCTGTAGGCTGCAGGGGTGTCCTGCTCATGCAGTGGCACCCTCTCACATAGAACCAAGCACCCTGCCTTCAGGATTGTTAAGGCTTGCTATAGGGGTGACACATAGGTTTTAAGGGCACTGACCCTTAGACATAGTAAACCTATATCTTAATTAAGTGGGAGGCCATGGAGTTCCATTTTGCATGGCCTCTCATGGGTGGCATAATTCATGCTTCAGCCCATGAGAGGCCTCTGGGGTACCTATGCCCTGGGTACATGTGCACCATATACTAGGGACTGTCAAGGGTACCCCAGTATCTAATCAGGAGTGTACCTAAGTACAGGGTATAACAGATCTGAAAGAAACACGTTAGTTATAGATTCCTTACCTTAGAATTCCCCCCAGGTGTCAGACGGGATCCGGAAAGTTTTTTCGTCAGCAGTACCTCTGCGCGTCGGAAGGTGGCGTCAGTCGGCTCCGCGTCCGTTGTTGGTGTCGTGGTCACCAGGATGACGCCGCGGCAGCTACTTAGATGCTGCCCTCGTGCGCTGACGTCAGTTCTTTCTTTTTCTGTGCCAGCCAGCGCAGATACGGAAAGAGCGGTACCTCAGTCATTTGTTGACTTCTTTTTTCAAATCTTCGACTCCGAAGGTGCTCGAGGGATGCCCAGTTTCTAGGCCTGCGGTTCCTGTCATCGCATAATGTCGGTGACGGATCCGCACCGCTTGTGTCCTTTTTGCCTGGAGCACGACCACGACCCCAAGTTGTGCATTGCCTGCCGGTCGCTGGCACCAGAGGCTTTGCCGGAGCGGTCCCTAAAGCTGCTTGAGCACCGGCAGTCGGCTCTGCGCTGTTCGAGGTTCGAGAGGGAGGTCGAGGGGCCGGTCGCGGAGCCACCACCATTCCGGTTCGAAATCTTCGAAGTCTTCGCACTCGGGGTCGGGTATGTCGAAGCATAAGAAGAAGTCGAAGAAGCACCGTCGCTCTTTGACTTCTGCTCGTCGGTCGGCCGATCCGATGAGGCACGCGGGTGGTGAACCTCCCACGGCTCTGTGCGAGGAGCCTGCAGAGTCGACTCCGAGTTTCCCTCCGTTTCCGGGACTCAGAGAGAGTCCCGCTCAGCTTTGTACGTTCTACGAGGTGATGCATGCCATCTTTGGGTGGAGCGACCCAGCCGGCGTGCCTTGGGGCCCTGCGGTCTCGGTTGGGGGGCCTAGGTCTTCGCTGCCGGCGGCTCCGGGTCGGGCGCCGTAGCCCCCATTGGATCGAGGTTGACCTCGTAACGCCTCCACCGGCGATGCTTCCAACGGCACCACTTCCGTGCTCAACGCTGGTCGGCCCCCCTGCCGGTGTCGACCCCGGCCTCCATTCCGAAGTGGACACCGAGCCGGACCGGCGTCGTCCGACACCGGATCTGGCGGCGAGCGGAGTTTCTGTGCCCCTGTTCAATCCTAGTGCCCCTATTTAACATGAGTTACATCCAGGCGATGAGGAGGAGGACTGGGAGGGATCAGATGACCCTTTGACAGATCAACTAGGTTCTGACCAGGACTGGAGAGAGGAACTGTGGGATGCCAGTGATCTTGACACTTCACCTGACCTTGTCATGTTGTCTCCTCCTACTGTCGGTACGGAGGAGGGAGTGTCATACGCAGTGATGTTGCGTAGGGCTGGTGAGGCTCTCAACCTCGAGCTTCCTATGGTGGCGGTCAGGACTAACCTCCTCCTGACTGAGGTGCTTCATCTGGCGGTGAGCTCTTCGGAGCCCCTGCTGCCGTTTAATGAGGCCCTCACCGACGTCCTTTTGGGCACGTGGTCCAGGACTAACACGGGGGCTCCCGTGCACAGGATGCTCGCACGACGCAACCGCCCGTCTCCAATTCCAAAAGCACCTTCCCTACCGCTCCACCGGAAAGGGAATCCAAGAAGCTGGACCACCTTGGCAAGAAAATGTTCTCTTCCGCCAGCTTAGGACTGCGGTCCGTAAACACCGCATGTCTCTTAGCCCGTTATTCCCACTCGGTGTGGGATACAGTGGCACAGTTGCTGCCTCAGTGTCCGGAGGAGGCCCAGGCAGTGGTCTCCCAGACTGTTGCCGCCGGGAGGGATGCAGCAAAGTTTATGATACGTTGTGGACTGGACACTGCCGACTATCTGGTCAGAACTATTTCCATGTCGGTAGCGCTTTGTTGCTACGCCTGGATGAGGTCCAATGGCTTTTCCGGGATGTCCAGAACACCTTAATGGACATGCCCTTTGATGGCCGTCGCCTTTTTGGTGACAAAGCAGACAACGCTCTACAGCGTTTCAAGGACTCACGGGTATGCCAAGTCCTTGGGCTTCTCTACCCGCCGTGCGCAGTCTGCTTTTAGCCCCTTTCATGGATACGGAAGGGTGCCCCGCTAGATCCTGCCCAGAGCCACAGTCCGCAGCAAGTTACCCAACGTTCGTGCGGCCAGGAACGTGGGAACAACCGTCGTGGTTCCGCAGGCCAGCGGGTGGGCCAGTCCACCAATTCCCCTCTGCAGCAGCCTCCAAACCCTCCTAGTCCGACCTAACGGGGGTGCAGACATCAGAAACGGATGCAGCCAGGAGGAAGCACAAACGGACCGTGGTAAACGACCAAACACGTACAATGTTCCACTACGAAATGGGCCCCAGGAATCAGAGTGCAGCTTCAATGCAGCAATCTCTTTCACATGCCACGCGTCACTCATGCCAACAGTTCTTTTTCCTGCTCCCCCAGTGCATGATCTTGCAAAGGTCTTGGGGCTATAGTAAAATAAAATATTTGGCCTCTCAGTCAGCACCACAACCAGCAGTTCGTGTAGCAGCTATTATGGGATGTGGGGGACTTGCCAACAACAATCTCTCCTCTCGCACCCCTCCTTTGATTGCTGCATTAAGGCCTCAGCGCAGACCAACGTTCATCGTGGGGGAGGGGCGCAGTGTTGAAAGGCAATGTCTGACTGTCAGAACGAATTAAGGCCGATTGCCCCGAGCCCCATACACTCAGTGGGACGACAATACCAAGGTGGGGGGGAGGGGGGGGGAGTGTGATACTGCTCCCGTACACCACCCCAATACCGGAGTTTGACCGCTGGCCTCCACGTGTACCGGAGCTCACCTGATAGCCGAAAACCCCACCGGATGCTAGCAGGCGATGAATGGCCTGGACACAGCTGGAAACAAGGTATGACTTGTGCCGAAGATAGGAGAGGACACCCTCCAGGGCCTACAGGCCTGCTGCAACTCAGCCGGGGTGTCGTAACAGGATGCCGAACACCGCAGCAGCCGGAGCTCCACCTCCTTCCAGCTCACTGCTACGGCGCCAATATCTCGAGCTGGGGTAGGCGGATTTTTGTCGCTGATAGACCGGGTGACTCCTGAGCTCATGAAGTCCCCAGCCATCATTAGTAGCGGGCTCAACGGATAGTTGTAACAGATGTGGGGGAGAAATTACTCAGATGGCAGTCTAAGCTCTATTTAAGTGCGGCCATCTTGGGTGTTGGCTAGCCAAGCCCCCCTCTATTATGTTATTTAGCTGGACACTGCAATCTTTGCGCGCAGGTTATGTGCCTTGGCGTTTCATATACAGCACATCTCTGTTTACTTCATACAATCTAACAGAAAAACAGATAGATATGGCACAGAGGGGAGCAAAGTATACAATGCAGCGTATTGAAAAACTGGAAAGATTAGCATTTACAGTGACAGAGTAACCGTCCACAGAACGGTTAATCCATGGCCACATAACCTTTCCGGTCACTATTTTTCAATTCCAATATTGCCTTGAACAAATGCAGGCAGGCAGATGTGAGGAAATGGGTAGGGAATTCATCAAGGAATCTTGGGAATTACCGTACAGATTTCGATGCCGGAGTGGGGAGAAAGAAGTGTTTCTAAGTGGTACAAACTGTGAGAATACTTTAAGTGAATCACTCATATGCCAGGATATAATGCTTCATGGGGCATGCAACGGTTCAGTAGCGAACTTATCCTGTCACTTGAGGGGTGCCCAAGCTGCCGTGATCACTCCAGTGTTCAGGCTGCTTTCAAAGTGGAGTTAATTGATGCTGAACGATCAAGGCTGCTGTGGAATGCTTCCGAGCATCGCATATCTGGTAACCGTGAGCTCCAGGGTTATATGCTGTATGCAAGTATCGTTTCCACCGACACATACAGTCAGGGAGGCGCCTTCATGGCCTACACTAAATGTTTCTGTTTGATGCTTCGAGCAGAATGAAAGCCATGCTTTTACAGAAGTCCTTACCCTTAACCTCCGCTCGAGAGACTTTTGATCTCAAGATCGCAAGGTCTTCAGCAGAGATACAGGTGCTCATATGTTCGAACTGTCCCTTCCATTTTTCAGAAATGGTAAATCGTATCTTTAACTTGTCTGATACGACAGGCATCGTCCACCTATTTAAGACCAGAGGTTCTGGACTATTAAGCACCTTTCAGACGGTCCTCAGAGTTTTACCAAACTTTATACACTCCATATTTGGAAACATATTTGGAGGGCTGCCGCTGATCCTGTTTCTAATGGCAGGTACCTGATTGTCATTTTTCTGCTACGCAATGGATGTCCCAGTCACCAAGGAGATGGACACAGTACTGGAGCGAAAATACCGTGATCGCATGGCACAATATCTAGGCACACCTCGCCTAAGAGAACTGATTGCATCTTGGTTCTTGTCATTTAGACCAGTCTGGATGGACTGCATCTTACCTGTCCTCCGATGCCTGTTTTGTGGAGAAGAATGCATGTTAGATCTCTGTCTGACACTCCCATCATGTGCGCAACCGGACGTTGATGCTTTACTGGACCCGATAACGGCCCATGTTCTGCAGTGTCCCCAGCGTATTCCGATGTTGATCGTGGCATTCCTAGAGCCGCCACAGGTAGTATTGGCTCCTGTTAGTATGGACATCGGCGCCTCCTCTGACACCCAGGCCTCGGATGGCGCACAGGCTGCCCCAGCATCGGTTGTGGACAGTGCAAAATTTACATAATCTGCGAGGTGTTATAGGGACCGTCGTCTGCGGAGGCAGGCAACGTGAATGTTGTGTCCACCAGCCAATACACTTAAACATTTGACTCATTTTGGCTCGTCGTGTGCCGGGAGAAATTCGACTTTTTGAAAAACAATCAGAAAATTGGAACTGCATATCAAAATTGACATTCGATTGAGCATGCATTGCTTTCAAATGCTTGTTGTAATTCAAACTATACCCACGTATATATCAGAGCTATAGCTTGAGTGACAATTTCCATTTTTTCACCTTTGTGAAAGAGTTTTTTAGAACTTTTTAAACATTGTTTTTAGCAAAACAAGAAACTAATGCTTTTAACTTTTTTGCGTACCAGTATCTAGTCAGCCTTGTAGTGCGTTTAGAGATTAACCATGTCATGTATTCGGAAGAGGAGTGAGTGTTACATTTCATATAGGTACCATAATATAGGCCCCGGTAACTTCATTACCGTTCACTTATATTCTTCCCATTATTACACTTATAATGGTTTACAGGGACTGACCTCTTACTTAGATACAACACTGCATTCAGAACGCGGGTTTCCCCTAGTTCAAAATCTCATACATTATGCATGAGGATTCTTGGAAGCACAGTAGGACTACCAACTCAAGACCAGGACGGGGTCCCACAGTCTCTCACTTCAGGTAATGGGGTTGACTAAATTCTCAAGGGATTCTTGGCTTAACACCTACACACCTGCTAGGTACACATAGGTACCTCTAGTTAGGGAGGCATCGTAGGAGTACGCATCTTATTATCATGTGCTTTCTGTACTCATATGTATTCATGATTATTGTAATATGGTAGAGCTATACCATCCATTTACCTTTATAGTACTGCTAATTATTTATATCTTATACTGTCTAATGGTTGTTGCAGCTCATCTATTCTACACCAGAATAACAACTGTTCAATAAATACGTATTGGAAACGCCCAGCCTGTTTTTTCTGTGTATATCTTTGAGACAGAAAGTAAGTAAGCAAGAGTGACTGAGCGAAAAGTAGTATATTGTTTCCACGGTCCTTAGGGTTCAGGGTTGTCATGCTTCATTGTTGCCAAGAACTATTCTCTCCTTGGTCTAGTGGCACTGTGAGCTAGTTGGTATAAAAGGCCAACATACTCAGTGGGGGTGCTAAGAGTCAGTCTGACATCAATCCAACAGTGTATTCTGTCCAAACGCGCAGACTCTGTATAATTATTATAGGAGCTAAACGACATTGGGTGCTTCAGGTTGGTTGATGGAGTCCTTGACACTGCAGCTACGAGGACCAGGAGATGTCAAGGACAACCAGAAGCTGAATACGAGCTGTCCCACGAAGGATGTTGAGTGCTGAGGGGTCGTTGTTCAGTGGGAGCACCTACAAGCCTTGGCAACGGCAACCCATGCAGAAGGTCGAGGATGTGTACGGCTCAGACCAGCAAGGTCCAGGGGACTCACCAAATGCAGGGGAGTCAGGGCTGGCATTGAGCAACCAGGGGAGCCCAAGAAAAGCAAAGTTGACCCTCAAGTGGACCCACGGGCTGTAGGCACAGGAGTTTTCAAGAAGACCTCGAGATATTTCACCAAACAGCCCCACGAAGCACTCAGTGCGAGGAGGTCAAAGTTCTTGGTAGGAAATGGTGCCAGAGGTTGGGGCTACTCGGAGCCCAATGCACTTGTTCACTCCAACAAGCATATGCACTTGCAAATGTACGCGGTGCACAGGGGTTCAGGTATTGCAGCCCCCATGAGGGATTCTGACCTCAAACTTGGTGAGAGGGCAGCTTGGACCTTGAGGTATGTAGAAACCCACCTTCTGTGTTGCTGAAACCTTCGGACTCTGTAGGAGCTCAGGATCAGCAGACCGGACAGCAAGGCTGCGGTGCCTGCAGATGCAGGGGAGTGACTCCTTCACTCCAAGAGAGATATCTTCGGTTGTCCTTGATGCTCCACAGGTCCTGCACGGATCCTGTATGGTGCACGGGCACAGACGATGCAGAAGTCAGGCCCAAACGAAGTCCAGTGAAGTCCAGAGTGTCCAGATGGTCGAAGCTCAGTAGTTTCTAGTTCAGAATATTGTTCACATCGAATCTAAGGTCCTACAACCAGGTAAGCCCTTAGGTACCCAAGAAAGAGGGTTGGCAAGATTCTGTGGAGCCTCCCAGGGGAGGATCTGGACAGTGGGGAGGTTACTCCCATGTCCTTTGTCCAGTTTCGTGCCAGAGCTGGAGCCAACCGCTGCCAGGACTGGTTTGAACTGGACTATGCACAGGGACACCAAATGTACCCCTCATGCAGACTTTCAGTCTCTGGCAAGCGCACCCACCCAGTCCTAATACACTAAATCCTGTCTGGGAGGTGGTCACACCTCCCTGTGACAGGATGCCTATTGTTCTGTCTTCCTCTGCTCAAGCTTGGCTCAGCAGCAGGCAGGCAGAAATGTGTCTTTGGTCGGCAGCAACCATGCTTTGCTGTCCGGGACTAGAAGGCTGGTACCAGGAACACCAGGGACCTCACGAAGCTCGCTTCTGAGGGGTGGAATCATACCTCCCACACGGCTACCGGTGTTTGGGTATGATTCCAACATATTTGACACCAAACACGATAGGGTATGTTTCAGTAGTTTTAGAGTTGGTCATTGTCGGAAGCTGGCTCGGTATATACTAGACCAAAGTGAGGTATAGTGTGCACAGAGTCCAGTGGAACCCCAAAGGTAGGCAGAGGTAAAGTTAGATAGAAACTTTCTTTTTCTTAAATTGTATTTTTATTGATTTTTAGACATGAAAACAATAGAACACATTCTTTGGCATAGCACAGTGGACATTTGAGATTGGATCTGGAACAATAGCGACATTTCACAAATATAGACATTATTCGCAATATGATTGAGTAGCATGTACATTAGATTCATTATTCTTGTGTATTGGCCAATTGCCACACAGCCACCAGACCGTACAAGAAGCATCGGAAACAGAGTACATTCAGTTTGTCTGCCAGACTGTACAATGGAATCATCTTCACTTCAGTGCTGTACAGCAGTATCTCAGTGCCGGCATACAACATAGGGCAACACATTTTATACAGGTTACAGTGAGGTGGTGGACAGATATTAGTCAGCTCGGCACAATTCTTCGGTACAATATACGTCCCCTACAATGTGCGATATCTCATTGTGTCACTGCCTCCGAAGTGTCCGTCGAGGGCTCTGTTGTGTGTGCTAGGAGGTAACATTGGAGAGGGCTCCATATGTCCCTAGGCCTTGAGGTTATGGGGTAGGGTTTCTGCATATAGAGTTAGTTGTTCTTGGCAGTATATCAGATCGTTAAGCCATTCCTTAAACTTTGGGGCCTGCCCCCTGCCCCATCTGCATGCTACTTTACATTTAGCTAGCAGTAGTGCAATGGTGAGGTATATGCGACATGACTTGGGGATCAGTTTGGTGTAACCCAACAACGCTATTAAAGGTGTGCGTTCTAAAGTGATGGGCGTCATCTGTTCCAGGGCGTCAACAAACTGTTCCCAGTATTGGTGCACTCGGGGGCATTCCCAGGACAGGTACAAAAAATCGGCCCCAGGACTCCTACATCTTTCGCAGCTATCTGTGTCTTTTAGCTTAAAACGAAAAAATTTTACTGGTGTACAATATAAGCGCTGGAGAAATTTATAGTGTGTAATGCGCAATCTACCACTAGCGGATATTTGTTCCGTTTGCTGACAACAATATGTCCACTGTTCATCTGTCATTTCAAACCCCAATTCTACATTCCACTTTGCACGAGAAGAGCTGGGAGCTTCTGACTGTTGAGTGCGTATGGTATGATATAGCGAGGAAACTAGATGTCCCTGCGATGTATTACGTATCATCATGTGTAAGAGAACTATGGTGGGGGGTTCCTGAGGGAACTCCGGGGTAATAGCACGTATGTCCTGGCGAAGTCTCACATATAGGAATATGTCCAATGAGGAGGGCTGCATCCCATGAAACACGTGGTCGGAAGAGCAAAATTGTCCATTGTGGTAGAGGTCTCCCCATGTGTCAATGTTAGTGCGTTGGCGGAGCCAAAGAAATCCAGTTTCTTGCAGTAATGGCATGTGAGGGTGATAGGTTAGAGGAAGTAGCGGGGAATATAGCCTCTGGCATTGGAGGAGGGACAGTATGTGTTTCCAGGCGTTCACTGTGGATGTTATCGTAGTGGGTGCCACGTCACGCGTGCGGGGGCGTTGCCCACAATGCGCCATCCAGGGGGATCAGGTCCGCCAACCATTGCTCCACTGCAATCTGCAGCATATATTTAGGAGGATGGAACTAGTACAAGGCGTAGTGGGCTTGTGCACATGTATAATACAATTCGAAGTCTGGAATATCAAAGCCACCCTGTGCATACGGCTGTGTGAGCACTTTCCATTGGAGACGTGGTTGTTTGCCCCCCATATTAGCCTGATCATTTCTGATCTAAGTGTCTTAGGGGATATTCATAAATAAATATAATAATTGCGGAAGCACCACCATCTTAACCAACGCTGCATGTCCTGCCAAAGATAGTGGCAGAGATATCCAGCGAGTGACACATCCCACAATCCGATCTATGGCAGTACCATAGTTTAAGCGCATCAGTTCCTCCCTATCCCCAGAGATTCTGATCCCCAGGTAACGTAAGTCAGTGTCACACCATTCCAACGGGAAATCGAGAGGAAATCAGATGGCTGCGGCCATGAGGGGAAATATTTGCGACTTCCCCCAATTTATATGGACCACAGACAGTTTCCCAAATACAAATGAATTCTTGCAAGAGAGGATTAAGGTTATACTGCGGGTCTCTTATGTACAAAGTGATATCATCCGCATATAGGGATATGAGGATTTGTCAGAGACTGCAACGTAGTGCCTTCTCATGATGGTGTTGCCTCAACTTAGATGCCAAAGGTTCAATTGCGAGTGCAAATAGCAAGGGAGAAAGTGGGCACCCCTGTCGGATGCCTCTTGATATGGGGAACGCATATGACAGATGACCATTCATTAACACTTTCGCTGTTGGAAGCTGATATAGCAGCCGTATCCAGGAGAGGAATATGGCAGGAAATCCCATGTGTTGTAGCACCCCGAGGAGGTAGTCTCACTCTACCGAATCAAATGCCTTAGTGGCATCTAAAAAAAACGTCGCCAGCGGCAGGGTAGGATCGGCATT
Organism: Triturus cristatus; assembly: GCF_964204655.1. Lineage (NCBI taxonomy): Eukaryota > Metazoa > Chordata > Amphibia > Caudata > Salamandridae > Triturus > Triturus cristatus. The sequence continues at coordinate 700,541,872 of NC_140591.1, forward strand.
CTGCAGAATGGAGAACAGGGTGTGGAGAGTGTGTAGTTGCTCTGCCTGGGACGAAACCCGCTTGGTCCGGGGGGACAAGCTTTTCCATAAGCAGTGCCAGTCGGTTTGCAAAAACTTTAGCTAAAATGTTGGTATCACAGTTAATGAGAGACAGTGGTCTGTATGAGTCACATTGCAAAGATGGTTTCCCAGGCTTGAGGAGGGAGGTGATTAGTGCCTCTCTCATGGAAGGGGGAAGTGTGCCAACCTCTAGTGACTCTTCAAAAATCTCTTTCAGTATCAGGCCATCATATCTAAAAAGTTAGATAGACCCTTATTCTCTATTTGTGGTAGTGTGGTCGAGCAGTAAGGCAGTATCAGAGGACAGTGTTAAGCAATTGTTGTACACTCAGTCAGCAAATGAATTCACACACTCAAAGACTGAACTTCAGACCAACTGTTTTTGTATAAAAATATTCTTTTAGATATTTTATTTCCTAGAGCCAAGCAAGCGTGGCACAGGTAAGCAATAAATACTTCACGGTAGTAATGCAGTTTGTAAACAGTTTGGATTGCAATTGTAAGTGTACTATGGTTTGACTTAGAGTATTGTTTCAGAGAAATGCAATCACTTGGAAATAGAGTATATAGACTTGAATGGGATTTTCTGTAGAATAGCAGGTAAGTTACTTTTAGATTACTTTTCTTACTCTGCGCTGTATGCCTGGATGCAGCACTGGGACATTTCCTGTAAACAGGTGAGTAAAAGCGTTTTTGTTAAATCGTACAATTTTAAAGTATTGTTTCAGAGAAATGCAATCACTTGTAAATACAGTAGATAGACTTGAATGGGATTTTCAGTAAAATAGCAGGTAAGTTACTTTTAGATCACTTTTCTTACTCAGTGCTGTATGCCTGGATGCAGCACTGGGACATTTCCTGTAAACAGGTGGGTAAAAGAGTGTTTGGTAAATCGTACAATTTTAAAGAATTTCTTTAGGTTTCAAAACTCCACACAAACTTTTTCAGGAAAAAGTGTCAATGTTATCTTATAGAGGAAAATATGGTTATCGTTTTTTAGGTAAGTATTCGGTAGTGGGAGTTGAGGTTCAGAGGATAGACTCAGGGGTCCCCCAGGGTCAGTGATGCACTCTTGTTACACCCTCAGCGGCACTAGGGCGGCAGGGTGCAGAGTGTTGAGGCCCAATGTTATCTAATTGTGGATAGGGGGCCTCCGGTTGGTGGCTGCTGACTACCACACCACTTGGTTGTGGTAGAAAAGCTCCTGGACTTTAGCTCAGGGCAAATGGGGAAACAAGCCAGCACAAAAGATGCACACACAGCGGCGCTGGGGCGGCCGGGTGCAGTGTGCTGTTTCAGCGTCGGGTGCCCTGTTGTTTTCAATGGGGATTTTCGGTTTTGGTTTTCAGCTGCAGGCTCAGTCCAGGGAGACTTTCCGGAGGAACCAACAGCTGGGCAGGTAAGTTGGAGGGTTTGAGTATGTAGGTGCACCTCAGGTTCTTTTCTCCAGGGGCAGGGCGGCTGGATGTAGGGGTTTCTTTTTGTGCAGAGGCTGCAGGTGACCTCGGGGAGTCCTGGAGGGGCAACCCACAGTGGACTTGGACTCTAGAGCGCTGGGGGACCTTGCTGGGACTGGTGGGCCACTCGAACTTGGGCCGTAGGTGACTGGTGCAGTGGTAGTTCCAGATAAAGCTAGATAGTGGTATTTGATTTAGGTATAGGCGCCGCAGAGAATATTCGCACATCCAAATGGGCAGACGTCTCCCGGCAGTCTAATATTGAAAGAGGCAACCTACAGGATGCCCGTATCTCCCCTGCCTTTTGCCATTGCATTGGAGCCACTGGCGTGCAGGGCCTGTGGCGAACGGCTCTATGCTGGCATTCATTCCAGCGGAGTTTCACATTACATCTCCCTCTATGCAGATGACATGGTACTGTACCTGAGTGATCTGTGCACGGCGGAACCTGAGAGAGATGTGTATTTCCTCATGACTTTGGAGAGGCCTGTGTGAGAGTTTGCTCAAAACTTGTCTGTTCCTGATTTTGGGAGACAGGTGCAATCCCTGACTCTATGTGGCATGAGGTGTGAACGTAACGTGGTGCAATACCTGGGGCTCTGAACATATTGCACGGTCCCTGAACAACTGGAAGGCAATGTGGGTACAGCAGTGACGACTTTCCTTGTGAGGACATGATTTGAAGACACCCTGTCAGTGGCGGGCTAGATAGTCATAGCTAAAATGATAGCATTGCCTCACCTTCTGTACATTTTTGTGACCTTCCTGGTCATGGTGCTGAGGAGTACTTTAGCAGGACCTGGACATGATCCCGATTGACTTAATATGGAGCATTGGCCTTTGCCATGTTAAACTAGCTAAGTTGCAGCGAGCATCCACTGATGGGGGGATAAACATCCCTGACTTTAAATCCTACTATCTAGCGGCGCAATTGAAGTGCGGTATGGGGTGGTTTCAGAAAAAGGACACCCTAGGGATGCTGGGATTATCAGATCCCCTGACGAGACTATGTTGTTGTTTTTTATTTTTTATAGCGCAAACTTGAGCCGAATCGGGTATCAGAGCGCTTTACATAGCACCAGTTGCGTTACATGAGAACGCACATTCATTTTTGTTAGGCACGGGGAGATTAAGTGATTTGCCCAGAATCACAGGATGTTTAGCGTCATTGCCGAGACTCGAACCCAGTTCCCCAGATGCGAGGTCGACCGTCCTAGCTGTTATCCTAAACAGGCTTTCCCTGCTGGGCGGCAAGATGTGCTTGTGCTTCAGATCTGGTGGCTGAGGGGGCTCTGCCGAACCCAGCTGCAAGCCCCGTATTCCCCAGGACTCCGGTTTCGGGCCCTCCTCATGCAGGTCAGGGAGATTTAAGAGGGTCGCCTACAAGAATGGGTAAAAGCAGGTTTTAATATGGTAGTGCACTTTATAGGGATGGCATCTTCCACTCCTTTGAAGATTTGTGCGCAGAGTTTGATCTCCCAGTGGGGCAGTTTCTGTTATATGGTACCCTTGCAGTGGTGGTGCATAGGCTATAGGGAGGTGGTAAGCGGAGCCACAGCCTTTTCATAGTTGCCATTTTCTATATGATGGCACTAACATTCGAAGATTGGTCTCTGGGCTATACGGGGTACTGTGTATGGATGTGCTCTCCTCTCTCACATTACTGCATAAACGTTGGGAAACTGAACTGAATTCAACCTTGACTGATGTGGACTGGTCTAAAATTTGGGAGGTTGCACCCAAGATATCCCACAAATCCGGCTTCATATTTATTCGTTATTATGTATTACATGAAGATTACCTGCTGATAATTGGGATCTTCATCACATGTTATGGAGGCTTGCTCATTTAACCTCTTTCTGGACTGAGGTGGTGCGCCACTTGGCTGAGACAACAGAGTGCTTCCTAATCCCCTCACCCAGGTTATGCCTGCTGGACCTTTAGCCCCGGTCTGCTCAGCATAAAGCCATGACCGGTTCATTAATTTGGCCCTAGTGCTTGCCAAGCATAGAATTACGATGCACCAGAAACATGCTATGAGTCCCAAGGTTGACCATTAGACAGTGGACCAACTGCGATGGGCGGACATGGATGGGCGTGCACTGCTGAGGGAAGCTCATCAGGGCAGCAGGCCTATAGAACTCGGGCTAACTTGGGAAGCACTACTGGCAGACTTGCTTGTAGGTGAGACTGAGGGTGATGATTTTATTTCTGATTGACTAGGTCCGGACTCCCCCCAGACATTGGAGTGCTGTGCAGCAGGCCCCCATTGATTCATTGGAGCTCACTACAGCATGTGAAGTAAATTATGAGTCATAGGGGGCAAGGGCAATTGCCTCACATATCTTTGGATCAATCATCTGGCCCGACGAAAGAGGGGGGAACAGACACCACCGGAGTTGATGGGACTGGTGGGGGGTTTAAGTTGGGTGCATTTGATAGATATCAAGGGAAGTATACCTCCATTGCTTGGATGGTACGCATACAAACCTCCTGCACTTGAGAGGAGATTCGCTGTCACGCTAAACACCAACCTGAGTATTCACTGTTTACTGTTTAATACGGTATGACCAGTACGGTAACGTGACCCACAGTTGTTTACTATATTCTGCTATTTTATGTAAGTACCAAAGGCTGTACCGTACTGACATGCTAAACAATAATAAGAAACTTTGTTTACAATCAAAACTAAAGTGGGAGCTGTGGCTGAATTCCCTCATTTATAATTTCTTTATTTTCTCAACTCCCTCTCTGAGAACTCACAGTCATGCTCTCAACCGTCTGAAATAGCCATAAAGCAATGTTGTTAGTGTAGAAAAAATAAAAAAAAAGAAAGAAAGAAATATGTTGGATGCCATGATGCATATATGTTTCAAAAGATAAACATTCCTAGTTGTTTCAGTTTCATGTTCTCACATGGATGAATGGAAGGCCCAGGTCCGAAGCAAAGGAGGGAGCTTCATGCGGACCGTGTGAGAGCGGCAGGCCTGACATGTGCCTTGCTGAGGTGGCGAGGGTCAGGTCTGCAGTGGCTTCGAGGAAGCTCCATTCTCTTCTTTGACCTCAGCACTGTCGTCCCCGGTGGAGACTGCAGAGGTAACCGAATCAAAAGTAAAGGCCATTGTGCAGATCATACACTGAAGCGGTTGGCTTGCAGAGAACCTGGTGGTTGCCTCTGTAGTTGCGGTGGTCGGAGCCGCAGAGGCTGAGTGCAGACCTTACTTACTGATGTGGGAGAAGCCCCAAACAAACAGCCTGGTGCCCTTCCTGGTAAATTCGGGGAGTGGGGGGGGGGGTTCAGCCAACGTGTCAGGGTTCCTGTTGTGGCCGCAGGAGCCTGAGAGGTTTCAAGAGACCCTCCTCCTGATTCTCTACATGCTGTTAAAAGCTTGGGGGACAGCAGAGCTGACCTGCCTCTCAGAGGACACTGGGTGGTCTTGTCCGGCTGCCTCAGCTGCTGACTGAAGGGGCATTCAGCTGTTACCCTTAGTGGGGCAGGACCAAGAGCCATCGAAGGGAGCTGCTGCACAGACAAAGTGCCACAATGTGAGGAGTGGCTGAGATGATGCCCTCTCGGGTTTGGGGTGAGATCATGTGGAGGTTTAGGGTTCCTGGACATTGTGGTGTTGCATGGAGAGTTGAGACCGGGTGTAAGGGCACTTCCAATGCCCACCCCCCACTACCCACCTTCTATGCAGACTAAGCCATGCTGAAGGATTGCATTGGATCTCAGTGGGGTATTAAACGTGAGACCTTTAGAATAATCTCTAGGGAACAGCATGCTTGGGTAGAGACCCAAACATAAGGGACATTCACCTTGGAGTCTACTGCCCGTCCCTGCTGTGTGATAACTCTGCCTCCCTGCCCTGGAGACACGGGGTGAAGATATACTCCGGCTCGGCAACCAGATTAGTGAAAGACAAGGCGACGGACCAAAGCTCAATAAACATTTATGCCAAACCACTGGCACCTCCTGGGATGGCAGGGGACAGGCCACAGGCCACAGGAACCTGCTCCCCAGCCGCAAGAAGAGACAGTTTCGCCTGCCACTATACTGCAGGCGATATCGGACTCCCACCAAGATCTCAATGAGAAGATTGGTGGGGTGGAGGTCTCCCTCTAATGCCAGGAATTATGAAATTTCTCAGCAAGAACTGCTGAGGTGGATGGGTGCATCTCCTGTCCTGGAGATATGGCAGGCACCACCAGTAAACAGCTGCAAATACTGAAGGAACTGGCTACACTCCTCGCACACCAAATAGAAAATGCAGAGAGCTGATCAGGCACAATTAACCCGTGGTTGGTGGGTCTGCAAGAGGGCACCGAGGGACAGCAACCAGAGAAATTCTTTAGAGACTGGTTTAAGGCATGGATCCTGGATCGGGTGCTATAACCCTGAGTCATACTAGAGAGGGCTCACAGAGCACTCGCTCATAGACTGCCGCGTGGAGCACCACCCAGATCCACCATCAGTGGGTACTAAACAATGCGGACAGGAATGCTTGGGCGGTGAACTACGCTCCGCTCGCGGAATTTGCGAAGTTTAGGTCACTTCGCGATTCGCGTAGAGCGCGAAGTTGCAGATTGCTATGCAATCTATAGCGTAGCGTAGTTGTTTTGCTTCCTCGCGCTGTGATTCTGCGTTCGCCAACTCGATTTTCTTTCCGTTCGCGTGCGCCACAAGATTTGTAATATGGCCGCTCGATCCCGCAAGAGTGTGCGAACGTGAACACGTCATTCGAACGCGCAAGCTGACGTCCGTCGGCTGTCTTGGTAAGATCGCGATCCCGAACATGCAAAAACTACAATCTGGCGAAGAATATCTCTCGAGCATCATAAAACCTTCTCGAAAATGACCATTTTGCTCAGAAAAACTCCTCAGATTGTGATTTGGCTGTAGTCTTTTGTGCAAGGAGTCCTTTTTTTTTTTTTTTTACTCTTTTTTCAAAAGGAAGGAAGTGCCCCTGAGTCTCCAACTTCCTGTTCCTGTCCAGCAGGCTCCTCCCAGTGTTTTGTCCATGTGCTGTTCACTTTCATTTGGATTTGGAGCTGGAAGGATCACTTTTTGTGTCTGTCTGCTGCATCATATAATTGGATTGGATTTATTTGAGGACTTTTTGATTTGAGATTTAATTTTACAAGTAAGTTGGAAATTGGTGTACATGTTTGTTTCATTGGGGCTTGTTTGTACCTACATTTTTCTGGTATTTTCATTGTTTTAAAAATGTATTGTTGTGGGTGGCCTGTACTTTCAATAGGGGCCAGTAGGGTACCCATGGGTCCACGTTTCTGTGGTGTCTGTTGAATTTAAACATCATGTAGGGCATGGATGGCATAGGATTGAAGTGCTAAATGTGGTTGTGGTGTATTTCACTGTTTGGGTGTGTGTGTTAAATATCTTTGTTGGATGTGTGTGTGTGCTTGATGTGCAACTTCTTTCCAATCCTTTCGTAGCCCTGTTGATTTTCATTTTTGTATTAAAGCTGTGTTGTTTAGCAGGCCTCCTTTGTCCGGTCATATATAGGCCTGCTTCAGTTCATTGTTTTCCATGGCCTGTTGTGACTGTGAGTGCCCATGTGGCTTGTGGCAACTTTGTGGTGGTAGTTTATTAGTGTGCTTCTTTTTCCATGAAGGCCTGCATGTCTTTTCTTTGTTCCCCTTGGCTTATGCTTGTTGTTGTTGTGTCCTGGCCATGTGTGTGGCGGCCATTTTGTGAAGACAGGCATTGTGCTTTTGGCATAAGCTTACATTGTCTGTCTTACATTTGTTGTGGGTGGCTAGCGGCCATTTTGTGGAGCCATCCAGGCAGTGTGCTTGCTTTTGCCATTCTGTTCCAAGCTTGTGGCCTAGTCTGCCAGTAGGCCCAGAGGTAGTCATCATCAAATCATGGGTGCATGAAAACTGTATGTGTTGTCTGTTGAATTTTAACACCATGGATGGCATTGGATTGAATTGCAAAATGTGGTTTTTGAAGTGGAATTTCAGTTTTTGGGTGTGTGTTAATGAAATAGGGCTTTTCAGCCAGTAGGTAACCCTCGGAATTCAGCTTGCGTACTTTTGGCAACTCTGCACAGCGCGACAACGCAGACTTACAGTTTTTGTCATTTTCGCGCTCTCAATATGCGTGTTCGCGCACGCGATAACGACTTTTTGTACAGTCCGCAATGCCGAACACGCAGAATTTGCAATCTGGCAAACAATATCTCGCGAGCAACATAAAACCTTCTCGAAAAACGATGATTTTATGCATTTTGCTGAAAAAAACTCCCCAGGTTGTCATTTTGCTGTAGTTTGGAGCATGGAGTCACTTTGATTTTTTAAAAAAAATTTTAAAAGAGGAAGTAAGTTCCACAGAGACTCCAACTTCCTGTTCCTGTCCTTTGTATTCACTTTTTTGTTATGATTGTGGTGGGTGACCTGAGCATGTGGGTGGCAGCCATTTTGTGAAGCCAGGCATTGTGCTTTTGCCATAGGCCTACATTGTCTGTCTTGTATTCCTGACCTTTTCTTGTTTTTGTGAGTGGCCTGGCCATGTGGTTGCGGCCATTTTGTGGGACCAGCCACTGTGCTTTTTCCATAGGCCTCCAAGCTTGTGGCCTAGTCTGCCAGTAGGCCCAGGGGTACTACTCATCAATTATCCAGGGTGCATCGAAGTTAAACAACTGTTTTTGTGTTGTGCGTTGAATTTCAAAATCATGTATGGCATGGATGGCTTTGGAGTGAATTGCAAAAGGTGTTTTTTGGGGTGGCATTGCAGTTTTTGGATGTGTGTTAAATAAATAGGGCTTTCAGCCAGTAGGTAGCCCTAGGAATTCAGCTCGCGTACTTTTGGCAACTCTGCACAGCGCGACAACGCGGACTTACAGTTTTTGTCATTTTTGCGCTCTCAATATGTGTGTTCACGCACGCGATAACGACTTTTTGTACAGTTCGCGATGCCGAACGCGCAGAATTTGCAATCTGGCAAACAATATCTCATGAGCAACATAAAACCTTCTCTAAAACGATGATTTTGTGCATTTTGCTAAAAATACTCCTCAGGTTGTCATTCTGCTGCAGTTTGGAGCACGGAGTCACTTCTATTTAAAAAAAAAAAAATTAAAAGAGGAAGTAAGTTCCACAGAGAATCCAAGTTCCTGTTCCTGTCCTTTGTATTCACTGTTTTGTTATTATTGTGGTGGGTGGCCTGAGCATGTGGGTGGCGGCCATTTTGTGAAGGCAGGCATTGTGCTTTTGCCTTAGGCCTGCATTGTCAGTCTTGTATTCCTGACCTTTTCTTGTTTTTGTGAGTGGCCTGGCCATGTGGTGGTGGCCATTTTGTGGGACCAGCCACTGTGCTTTTTCCGTAGGCCTCCAAGCTTGTGGCCTAGTCTGCCAGTAGGCCCAGGGGTACTACTCATCAATCATCACGGGTGCATGGAAGTTAAACAACTGTTTTTGTATTGTGTGCTGAATTTCAACATCATGTATGGCTTTGGATTGAATTGCAAAATGTGGGTTTTACTTTTGTTTCTGGGGTATATTTCACTTTTTGGGTGTTGTAAATAAATGCCTTTTTATGTGTATGTGTTCGTTGTTGTTGCTCCTTGATGCTACATCTATCCCATGTGATGCACATATTTTTATTTAGGGCAAACAGGCTACACTGCATTTATGTTTTTGTTCTTTGCTATTCTTATTCTTCCTGACTGTACACAGTACAGTAGTACACCAGGAGCCCTGGCCTTGTTGTCAAAGTCTCATAAATGGCTACACTGTTGTTGTTCACTGACTTAATAAAATGTAATAATTGTGACCACCCACCACACACTAAGAAGTTATATATCATATTAGTTTGATTGTACTATCTTTTGACTGATGTTCTTGTGGCTTCTTTGCTTTTAGGTGCACAAAAGACTGAGGAGGAGGTGTGTCATCATCGCCCGTTGTGGTGCAAGACCGACGTCCTGCTGCTGTACATGACGTGACGTGTGAGTGACCTGACCAGCCATCTCTGCAACTTGTGCAACTGAGTGCTGTTGACATCTGAAGAAGATGCCCCCAGAGAAAGCAGGTAGCAGGTCCTCCAGTACCAAGAAAGTTGCCATTGAGAAGAAGGAACAGAAGAAGAAGGAAGTGTCAATTAAGTCTGGTGTGCCGCCCAAAACCTTTTTTGGGACACCAAAAATTACGCCTTCAGCAGCGGTGTCCGGGGGCCAAGCTGGAGGCAGCACCTCAGCATCAGTGGACCCAACCCACCAACCCAGGCCCAAGCAGATGAGTGTGGAAGAGGTAGCCAGCCTAATGGTGGAAAGCAGTGATGCTGAGCCTGAACTAAACTTATCACTATCTCAAAGTAGTACACAATCAACGCAGGAGAGAACACAGCAGATAAGTGGTCAACAACAACAGCCGCAACCACCGCCCGCAATAGTAGTTGTTGTTCCTCCCGAAGTAGGGGCAGTTCAGGAAATTGAGCCTCATGCAGAGGAAGAAGAGGAAGCCACTCCTTCAGAAGTTTCATTGTCTTCCCAATCCCCAGCAAGGAAAAGGAGGGTTAGTCCATCAAGTTCTTCGCCAAGCCCCCCTTCTGATGATCTAGATGCCACGTGGAAGCCACAAACTTAGTCTGAGAGGGAGACACGTCCCAAGATCAGGCATGGGAAAAGGAAGGTTCCAGAAAGCCTTACACTTATGGAGGTTGATGTAGAAGAGCAGGATGCTGATGATGATGATGATGATGAGCCAGTCATCACGAACATCACTCCCGGCCCAGTGGAGATGGAGACCAACATTTTTACCCTATCCAAAATGGCTGCGAGGGATGTAGCACGCATACCTCCAACACTGGTAACACCAAAACGACCTCCAGCTTCCATATTTACATTAGCAAAGGGCCGGCAGCCTCCTACATCCAGCACAAGCACCACCTCAGCAGAAGTGGTACTGCACAGAGTCAAATTCAACGCACACCCTCCAGTTCATCCGGCGTTGGAAGTGGCACCTCCAGCAGGAGACAAAAGTTAAGCTCCCCAGTGTGGGACTTCATTACGGTTAGCGAAAAGGAGGAGAACATTGCTAAATGCTCCATTTGTCATACCTCTGTTAGTCGTGGTAAGCTTGGTACAAACAATGGTACCGGAGGCCAAATGACCCATCTGAAAAAACACCACGCAATCCAGTGGGAGGAGCACCCTCGTCGCCTAAAAACTGGAACCATTGCTCTTGGTGGGGATAAACGAGTAGAAGGTCCGCTCACGGTGGAACAGGAATAAGAAGAAGAGGGAGACATTCTCTGTGGTAGTGGTACACAAAGTAGCCCTGTCCCCAGCACTGCAGTTGTAACGCCCACATCCTCAGCAACATCTCAGTGGCACAAGAGTAAGAGTCAGCCTGAGACACCAAGGAGTACTGCTTTTAAAAAAAGTGCGACGTTGAGCATAACAGGAAGGAATACCACGCAGCCTACCATTCTTAGCATGTTTACTAGGCCGGAGGGACAGTACGAACGCAACCACCCAATAGCATGTTTGTACAATGCGAAGCTGACTAAAATGTTAGCACTGGACCTTCTCCCTTTTTCTTTTGTTGAAGGGGTGGGTTTTCTGGAATTTGTGACAACCATCTGCCCAAAATGGAAGGCTCCCAGCCGCTACTATGTCGCCAGAGTTGCTGTTCCAGCACTACATCACGACGTGCTGGAATTGCTTGGTAAATCCTTAAAACAGAGTGCTGTTCAGAGTATCCACCTGACAACAGACATGTGGACCAGTTGCCAAGCCACTGATTACATGTGCATCACTGCACACTGGGTCTCTTTTTCGGGTGTTAAAGATAAGATATCTGCAGGTGTTGTTGAAACTTCTGAGATTTTTAATGACGCTCGCAAACATGCAACTGTAGCCATGTTTGCTATGGAGAAATCTCATACTGCTGCAAACATTTTGGATGTGTTTAACAGCAAGGTGTTTGAGTGGCTGCGACCAAGAGGGCTTAACATTGGTTTTGTTGCCACGGACAATGGCAGTAATGTAGTTAGGGTCATGAAAGATGGTGGCTATTTCAGGGTCCCGTGTTTGACACACTGCATTAACATTGTTGTTCAAGACTTTCTGAAAAGTGAAAGCAAAGTCAGCAACTTACTGACCACCTGCAGAAGAATATGCACACATTTCAAACATTCTTTTAAAGCCCAGAAGCATCTGAGGGTCATTCAACGTGAGCATAAAATGCCAGTCAAAGCACTCATCCAGGAGGTGCCAACACGTTGGAACTCAACTTATAACATGCTTGAGCGTCAGTTTGAGCAGTACATACCACTCAATGCTTATATCATGAAAAGGTCAGGAGATCCTACTGTGAAAGGCATGACCTTTGAGATGGCCCAATGGGACCTCGTTAAATGCCTGACAGAGATGCTACTTCCTTTTGAGGTCTTCACACGTGAAGTCAGCAGGGAGGACTGTACTATGGGCCAAGCTATCCCATTGTTGTACATGCTAGAGCAAGAGCTGAAGGAGGTGTCTGAAACGTACGCAGGTGTGGATGACAAAGTAGACGCATATTATTTGGCTGACACCTTAGCCTTTCGCTTATCTGAAAATACAAGGATTCAAAATAACATTGTGTCCCATCGACATTACATTACTGCCTCAATTTTGGATCCACGTTTCAAATTATTTCTGAGCAGTAATGAAGTAATTCTTTTTTCAGAAGTGGATGTTGCCAAGTACAAAACTTTGATAGCTGGGGAAGCCGCTGACTTTGAAAATGAACGGTTCTTAATTAGAGGCCCGCCACCAAAGGCCAGAAAAAGTACTACAGGGCACCCAGAGTCAATTTCTACTTCAGAGCCTGAGAGCAGTGTGTTTGCCTCCCAGCAGTCATCAACACTAACAGCAATAACATCAACAACAGCACCAACAGGATCATCAGCCACATTTAAAGAAACGGCAGGTGATTGGTTTCTACGGAAAGGGTTTTGTACGTCCATTGCTGATGCAAAGGCAAAAGAGGCCAATCAAATCGGAGCACCCCTGAACATTGAGCTGATGGTTCAGGCCTATCTGGATGACACAACAGAGGTCTTCATGGAGCAAAGCCCATTGGTGTATTGGTATGGGAAAAGAAGCCAATGGCCAGTGATCAGCAGGCTAGCGATAAAGTATGTGGCGGGCCCTGTTGCAAGTGTCTCTTCAGAGCATGTTTTCAGTGCTGCTGGTGCCATTGTTACTGTGAAAAGGACCAGTCTCTCGCCCAAAAGCGTGGAGAGGTTAACCATGATCAAAATGAATCAGCACTGTATACCACAGGAGTACAAAATACAAGAATTACAGCAGGAAGAGGAGAGCGACTTCGATGACATAAGTAGTGGGTTACATGACGTACTTCTGTCCAAACCACCAGAGTTTGAGGACGAGCTCCTCTTCCCTGACAACTAGGCTTTCAAATTGTTCTTCCTTCCTTTATATGTGTGTGAATCTGTTTTTCTGGTTCAAATCTAATCACAACAAATCCATCAACACCGTCTCCTCTTTTTATTTCCCTTTTGGAGTTGCACGTCTGTGCATAACTGTCCACTCCACTCCTCACAGTCCTGCTCCATCTTCCTTACTCTCCCTAAATACATTTCAAGCAAGCCAGACATTGGATGGAGATGAGGAATAGTACAATACATGCTGCCTCTAACAGTCCCTCCATAAGAAGTGAAACATGACTACAGCTATCTTCCGTTTTGTTTCCGAGCCGAAACTCATCACTGTCAGAAGGCTAGGCATCTGATCTGACAGCCAAAGAGAAGAGCAAGACAGGTAATGATTATTATGAATGATGGCATGCATTGCATTGGATGCTTGCTGACTACGAGTGAATGTGCATGAAGTCGAACTATACTAGTTTATCTACAAAGTAAAAGTGACTCACGTGGCAGTCATTTCATTTTCCATTTCATTTCCATAAAGCTTTATTCTGTGCATGAAAAATGACCATAAAAGCACAAACATAATAATAAAAACAAATACACTACAATATCAGATACAGCAAAATGACAATTCGAAAGCTACAAATAACAAATGTTACAAGCTTAAAAACACATACTTTTCCTGGCCTTGATTGAATGAATTAAAAACATGGCAGTAAAAAAACAGATATCGGCGTATTGTAGGTTAAAAACTAAACTCATTGCTTGATTAACTGTGCGTATACCATATTTACAAAACATAGGTTTTAAATAGGCAATACGAAAATTCATATACAGTTTGCAGATAAGAAGAAAGTGCACAGTGCTCTGTTTAGAGACGCCATCACACATACAGGGCCCTTGCGGATATTTCTTTAGTGTTGGCAGTGCCACCAAATGATGGGCAATATCAAACCTCAGTCTGGTTAACACAAACTTATGGGATGGCCTCGTTACACATACTAAATAAATGGCTAAACCTTCATCGAGCTTATACTTATTATAAAACAAAACAGTAGATAGCGAACCGTTAGCAATGGCCCGTTTTCTTGCGGTAAATGCCAAAAAAATAGTTTTCAACTCTTGACAGGCCGCCGACAACCTCACGAAGTGGATCAGCAACTGCGCGGACGAACTCGCCCCACTGAGGACCCCGCCCAGCAGACCCGGCAGCAAGAAAGCCCCATGGTTCACCGACGAACTCAAGAGCTCCAAGAAGAACTGCCGAGCCCTCGAGAAAGTCTGGAGAAGGGAACCGACACCGGACAACAGGACCTCCTTCAAACTTGCCACCCGGAAACACCACCAGCTGATCCGCGCCGCCAAGAAAACAGCATTCAAGGACCGGTTGGACAACAACGCACACAACTGCAAGGAACTCTTCAACATCGTCAAAGAGCTTTCCAACCCCAGCGCAGGAAACAACGACATCACCCCATCGCAAGACCTCTGCAACTCCCTGGCTTCATACTTCCACAACAAGATCACGGACATACACAACAGCTTCAACAACCAACCAACGCACACCATGACCGAACAACCACCCCCCACCACCACCCTCCACGCCTGGACCCCGATCAGCACCGAAGACACCATCCGCACGATGAACTCCATCCACTCCGGATCACCGACCGACCCCTGCCCTCACCACGTCTTCAACAAGGCCGACGCTGTCATCGCACCCCACCTGCGTGACATCATCAACACATCCTTCGACACCACCATCTTCCCCGAGAGCTGGAAACACGCCGAACTCAGCGCTCTACTCAAGAAACCAACAGCGGACCCCACCGACCTCAAGAATTACCGCCCCATCTCGCTCCTCCCGTTTCCAGCCAAAGTCATCGAGAAGACCGTCAACAAGCAGATGGCCGCTTTCCTCGAGACGAACGGATCCCTCGACCCCTCACAGTCCGGCTTCCGAGCCAACCACAGCACCGAGACCGCCCTCATCGCCGCCACCGATGACATCCGAGCCCTGATGGACAACGGAGAAACAGCGGCCCTCATCCTCCTGGACCTCTCCGCGGCATTCGACACGGTCTGCCACCGCACCCTAGTACGGCGCCTCAGCAACGTCGGAATCCAGGACAAGGCGCTGGAATGGATCATCTCCTTCCTCGACGGGAGAACACAGAGAGTCCGCCTACCACCGTACAAGTCAGAGGCCACCGAAGTCATCTGCGGCGTCCCCCAAGGATCATCTCTGAGCCCCACCCTCTTCAACGTCTACATGAGCCCCCTCGCGGCCATCGTACGCAAACACAACCTCAGCATAATCTCCTACGCCGACGACACCCAGCTGATCCTCTCCCTGACCAACGACCCCGCCGCCGCCAGAGCCAACCTGCACGAAGGGATGAAAGAGGTAGCCGAGTGGATGACGACCAGCCGCCTGAAACTGAACTCGGACAAGACGGAGGTCCTCATCCTGGGCTCCTCTCCCTCCGCCTGGGACGACTCCTGGTGGCCTCCCGCCCTGGGCACCGCACCCAAACCGACAGACCATGCACGCAACCTGGGCTTCATCCTGGACTCCTCCCTCTCCATGACCAGGCAAGTCAACAACGTCTCCTCGGCATGCTTCAACATCCTACGCATGCTACGGAAGATCTTCTGGTGGATCCCCACCGAGACTAGGAAGACCGTCACCCAGGCCCTCGTCACCAGCCGACTGGACTACGGCAACGCCCTCTACGCCGGTACCACCGCCAAACTCCAGAAGAGACTCCAGCGGATCCAGAACGCCTCAGCCAGACTCATCCTCGACATCCCACGAACCAGCCACATCTCCGGACATCTGAGAGACCTTCACTGGCTCCCCGTCAACAAAAGAATCACCTTCCGCCTCCTCACCCACGCACACAAAGCCCTACACGACCAAGGCCCGAGCTACCTCAACAGCCGGATCAACTTCTACGCTCCCAAACGCCACCTCCGATCAGCCAACCACGCCCTCGCCGCCGTCCCCCGCATCCGAAGAGCGACTACAGGAGGAAGGTCCTTCTCCTACCTGGCCGCCAAGACCTGGAACTCCCTCCCGACCGACCTGCGCCTGACCCAAGACCACCTCTCCTTCAGGAAGAAGCTGAAGACCTGGCTGTTCGAGCAGTAGCGGCTCCCCCCCCCCCAGCGCCTTGAGACCCTACGGGTATGTAGCGCGCTTTATAAGTGTCACTGATTGATTGATTGATTGATTAATTAAAGATGTTGCGTTAGGGTCCACCAAGATGTTTAAATTAAAAATCTCAGAAAAACATCTAACTACATATTTTAACCAGGGTATATTTAAGAATTTATCCAACAAGAGACAGTCCTCGATGACCAATCTATTAAAGGTTTTTTCTTCTTGTAGCCAAATAGAACGCCAAATCATGAGTGGCCTCAAAGATAGTTGGTCAGTAAGAAAATTAATATCAAGCTCTCGATGGATGAGGTCAGTACAAGCAGTGGGTGGTAAAGATAAAAGTTTTTTTTTAAAAGCATTTTCCTCTAACTGCAAAAAATGGGCAGGAAAATGTCCCCAAACACCCGCCCCATACAGAGCAATACTGACACACCTGGCTTGATAAATCTTAAGCATATCCCTGGTACGTCGGTCCCCAACCTTCGCAGCAAATCTAAAAACGCCATGGGCATTTTTAGCCATTTTAATACGAATATTTTTAAATTCATGTAACCATTTTCTATCATTAGAGAAGGTAATACCAAGATAACAAAATGTATCCACCTGAAGCACCTTATCTATAAAAAAGGAAAAATTAGCAGATTTACTTTTCTTTACGCCTTTGGCCCCAAAGGTCATAATATACGTTTTCTTCTTGTTGATAGTCAACCTCCTATCCTTAATAAAGGAAGAGAATCTATCAATCAGACGCTGCAATCCTAATGGAGTTCTAGAAAGTAGGACAGCGTCATCAGCGTATAATAACACAGGCACAGGGGAACCTTTGATCAGGGGGGCATCTGCTGGGATTGTTTTTAAAATTGCGTCGATTCCGTTGATAAATAAAATGAAAAGAAGGGGGACCAATATGCAGCCCTGTCTAATACCTCTTTTTACACTGAATTTGGGAGTACATTCACCTTTGGTCCCAAAGCGCACACAAGTTTTTAAATTCCCATACAGTCTGGCCAGAAAATAAATTATTCCCTCTGGCGCCCCTAACTGTAACAGGGTTGACCATAGAATTGAATGGTCAACCATATCAAATGCGCTGCTAAGGTCCGCAAAACAAAGGTAGAGTGAGCCTAGCTTAGCATCTATGTATTTCCCGATCAGAAGGTCAAGATTTAAACACTGATCAAGTGTGCCCCTACCCTTTCTAAATCCGTACTGACTGTCAGCTAGGATACCCTCTTGCTCAGCCCATTCCTCTAACCTCACGAGCATAATTCTGCCCATGATCTTAACAGACGAGTCTAAAAGAGAGATGGGTCAATAATTTTTGACATCGGACCTACTACCTTTTTTATTTATAGGAATAATAATAGATTCCCCCCATGTTTCGGGGGACACATTACATATAGCAGCATTAAAAACTGTAGCCAATAGAGGGCTCCATATATCGGGTGCCATTTTATACACATCAATAGGGACCCCATCTGGGCCCTGGGCTTTACCCCCCTTGCTAGCACAAATACCGGATTCAACCTCACTAACAGTAATATTTAGGGGTAAGACAGGCCAACTATTATGGCAAGTGCCAGTACAACTGTTAGAATCAAAGATGTTTGAAAAATGGGTAACCCAGCCGTCACTCGAAACATTGGAAGTTAGCATTGGGGTATTCTCATCCCTAATAAAGGGAGAATTGACAGTAGCCCAAAACAAAGTACTGTTAGATGATTCCGCTGCTTGGTTGAGTGAGTCCCATGCCAGCTGCTGTAACTCTCTCTTCCTTCGCCTTAGAGCAAGCTTATAGTCCAGCCTTAATTTTACAACAGACTGAGTATCCCTAGGTTTCTTAGCAAGCGCAATTTTTAATTCAATTAATGAACGAGTGCACACGTGGTCAAACCATCTTGGAGCATTGCTATGTTGGCCCCCCTTGGATTTTGTAAATCTGGCCTCAATAGTTAAATTAATATCCATAAAAGCATTTAAAACCTGCAATTCGTCAGTAGAATTTTCAAAAATAATCCTAATACTGGGTAAGCAGTCCCTCACAATAAGGCCAATTAAATCACTAGCTTTATCCCCAACCCATCTCAAACGAACACCATTTGGTCTGTATGACTCAATATTAGATACCACAATGCCCGTTTTAACACAGCTATCGCCCCAAAAAGTTGTTTCCAAAATAATACAGTTGTGATCGTTTAAGGTAGTTACTTCAATCCTAGGTGAAGCACAACAGGAAGCAATATTAGAGGAAACAATCACGTGGTCAATAACTGAGCAAGAATGATGACCCTTGAAAGTAGGGATAATTTGTCCCGAATCCTCTCTCGGGAAACCAAGAATTTCTAAATCATAGTAACCCAAAAAATAATTTAATGAATCTCCATAGTTGTTATGACGAAAATCTAGGTGTTCGACTCCCACATCGTTGGTAAATCCACAAACATTTTCAGTTGACAGTTCACATAACGGGATATTGAAGTCACCAACCCAGATAAAATCAAAAGAAACATTGGCTTCTGGGTTTAGATTTTCGATGGCACTAGCCAAATCGCGGACGACTACATCCCTGGAACAATCAAAAATATTATTATAATTATTAATCAGTAGGATGTTATGGGCGTGTTCCTCTAACAACCAGAGAATCTGGGCATGTTCACCCACTGTTATATACCTTTTTACTATGATTGGGCGATGGATTGACACTAATATTAACAGACCCCCCTTTGCTCTGCCCGGCCCAGTACCCTTTGCCACCAGATTATATGACGCAAACCCCTCATAATTAATTTCATCCTTACACCATGTTTCCTGGAAGCATGCGCTATCAAAGAAATTAATGAAATTCTGCAAGCCCGGAGCCTTCCCCATAGATTTTAACCCTGCAACATTCCAGCTGGCTATAATTATTCCATTACCCCTTGCATTGACCCTAGCTGGTGTAGTAAATACAGTTGGATAATTTCCTTCCATTAGGTTTTCATTGACTGACCCCCTACAATCATTATCAGTAAAAACTTCCGCCTTTGGCGGCTCCGGAACCAGATTAACATTAATAGTTTCAGAGCCCCGCTTATACATAACCTTATATGGGGAAATCGGACTCTCCGGGTTAAGTCAGTCATTAGAATCCAAACTGTTGAGGGCATGAAAACGATTATGCAAGGGAATGGCTAAACACCGCTGCTGTATCGGCGGGGGTAGCCAGGAAGAGTTATGATCAGTAGGGGGCATATTAATAAGGTGGCTATAAAAAAATCAGAGGGGGCGTACACAAATACCATGAACGGGCAGTGATAGGGAGGCTGATCTAAGCAGAACTGTAGTGACGTGTTGAGGATATTTAAAATTAACAATAACACAGTCGCCTTTACAGGTCTTTCTAGAATTACCAACCCAATTGACCCTTCTTGTGGTTAAGATATCATTAGAGAGGGCCGTAGGAAATCCACATTGCTTATGCAACCAAGCAACAGTTTTATTTTTCTAGGAATCATGAGATTCATACTGAGACTGGGGCATAAGTGAATCAACCCGTGGTACATTAGTTAAAACCACCACATAAGGGGCACAATCTGGGGGAAGGTTAACAAAACCCTTTCTCCTTACCTCAGTCCAACCCACATTGCTTTCAGTTACCGAGGTAGCCTGGTTTTCTTGACTCGCAGTGTGCAGTTGGGCAGGAACAGCTATTTGGTTAGCCCTGGTCCCCTCGACAGATGGTACTTCTAATTGATTAACCTTAGACCCCTCCGCAGATGAAATTACTACCTCTTTCCTTACGTTGTGACTTACATCGGTAGTCATTGGAATACCTACCCAAGTGGTGTAGGTATCCAAGTGATTGGCCAATCTAGTTACTTCTACCGAGGTCTGATCTAATTTAGCCACCAACGGTAAAATAATCTTATCGAGCTTGGAGTCAATATAGCTAAACAGCAAATTAAATTGCTCAGTATTCAACTGGGCGTGACACTCTTTTTCTTGAGTCTCGTCCCCCCCAACTATACTTGTAGAAGGTAATTGGACTCTCTTAGCCTTTTTCTTCCCCCCTCGTTTTTCAGGTATTTTCCGGCATGCCCTAACGGCTCTACACACCGGGAAAGATTCTCCAGGATAGTCAGAAGAGTCATTTACCACCGGCTGACTAGGAGTCATTAACACTAGATCATCACTATTAATCGGCTGGGGATCGTGATCAGGACTGACATCTAACACTGGTACACCTGCGGAGATTGACAAGGTAGACGGAGAAGCTGGAGGGCTACCCTGGCTGAGGGAGAGTCGACATTCGTAGTTGATTTTATTAACAACTTTCACTAGATAGTTATCTAGTGTAGCAGGCACTGCAGAGGTTCTGATAGATTTTTGTTTGGACATGCTTACAGCTACGAACACACCCTATTGCACAAATGTTAAAAAATCACGCACCCAAGCTATCATAAATTGCACAACAAACAAAATACAAAAAAGTAAATAGCCAATGAGACTAGTATAATGTCCTGAACACAATGAGAATTAGTTTGATAAAGGGAGACTCACAATCATGCATCAACCCTGACAACATACGCCAAAGTCCGTGGCCCTGCCCTGCCACGTCCTGCCCTGGACGGCCACAGACGGCCCGCCCTTTGCCCGGGCTTCGCACGGCTCGTCCCGCGTGCGTCCCGCAAAGCGGGGCTCAACGCTGCTTAAATGCGCCTCCTGGTGCTGGTGCTGGCGCTGGCGCAGCGCGGATTAAGCACGCCGCCGCTGAGGCTGCCGGGAATTGATGTCCCGTGATGGCGGCGACTACATTAAATGTACACCAACAATTGATCACACGCTTGCTGGGGCAGATGTGGTGAAAGCAACGCTAATTGAATTTCAAAGCAGGGCAAGGATCTTCTTCTGCTTACCCACCCATGCTGTACTTTACTTTGTTCTACTACTCCTCCCACAGTCTCCCTCAGCAAGTGACTGTCTCTTTTTTTTTTTCAATTGCTAGTGCCAGTGTCTACTACTACCACCACAACCATGGCATCTTCTCCATTCACTTGGGAAAACAACCATGCAGCCATCACTGTGCCGAACTTCATCATCATCAGTCACAGGTAAGATAAGTTTGGTGGGAGGTATAATGGACTAGGAGGAGAGACTGACAGTACTAGTAGGACCAATAAAATAACTCAGTGAGGGGTACCACATCTATCTATTTGTGTGTTACAAAATCGGCAGATCTTTTAAATCAAACACTGGCTGCGGGCCTGCAGCAGCAAGGAAACCAACCATGTGAACTAAATTCATAAAACAGTAACCCACCCAAAAAACATTAACATCGGATGTTTAAGTAAATAATATATAATTTAATACCCCAACAAAAATAAACTATCCCACTCTGACCTGACCCACCCCCCTCCCTAACCCCAACCAATGTCCATAAGTGAAAGTCCCAAATGTCCAAAAAAAACAAACAAACGCCCAAAACCCACCCACCAACAAAAGGAATTAAAAAAGGGGCAAATCAACAAGGTCCTAAATTCGGCGGGCTTTCAGGTGTTTGTCAACCAGGATCTTCACCCTCTCCTCTAGGTGCTCCTCCAAGCGTGCCACCCGGAGGAGCATCTGGCGGCGAAATGCCCTGCAGTTACATCCAGGGTGGGGGGCAGCAGTGCTTGATATTGAGGCACGGCTGCGGGCGGCTGCCTGACCACGGCGCCGTAAAACTAGAGGCGGGGCCTGGGGCATTGGAGGAGGCTGCAGCCGCCTCCTCCTCCTCCTCCTCCTGAGCCACTAGCCGCCGGTATTCCTCACAAATGGCCTCCAGTTTACGGCGCCGGGCCCTGGCTGCCAACTCCTTCCGCGTAGGTTTTGGTTGGGAAGGAGGATCTATATCAAGAAAGAAAAAGAACATTGTTGTAACCAATACTCTTAGCAAAACAGTAACACAAAATTCATTCAACACATAGTGGCACAGTATCACTAGCAAGCACAGTACATAACATTTGTGGTAAGTATCTATCCTCCTACTTCCTCGGGCTCTAACATTTGTGGGAGTTTCAGGCATTATACTAGCACTATGTACTCCAGTACACACCAGTCGTCTTGTTCTTATCTCTAGTTTAGCGAAATTACATAACCTTGTTGAAGCCGGCATACCAGGTCAGTCAGCTAAGCTTGCACCCAAGAGAAACAGATACGAGTCACATGATGCAGACTCACGTTAGTTTTATTTACTACTACTGTCTGCAGGTGGGGAAGCTCATATTTTTGTATTACGGGTGGCACTGGCCATACTCTCTCTGTTACATGAGGGCAATTGCTCAATTTCACTTTCACCCTGCCCTGGGTACTACAAAAAGGCAGATTATTTATCGGATCCAATGATCATTGCTTATATTATAGATGGTAACACAACATCAGGTCAGTAGTGGTCGGTGGTGGGAGTGCTGCCAGGCGGTGACGTGGGGATGGGCAGGGTGGGGGTAGTAAACTATGGATTACGGAAAATCACAGGTAAGTAAACAATACATATAAATAAATAAAGCAAATTTCGTTGCACGCACTTCATCGCATTTGGCGGTGCAGTGCGCACAATGAAAATCGTTTTATTTATTTTTATGTTTACTTACCTGTATTTGGCCGTAATACATAGTTTACTTCCCCCCACCCTGCCCCTCCCCACGTCACCGCCCGCCAGCACTCCCACCACTGACCGCTACTTCATAGGGTACTTTGTTTTCATTGATTGTGTAACCAACAGATAGGCCACCCTTTGCAGGCTGGCTGACACAATCGAAAATACATTAATATAGGTAGGGAGTGGTCCTCGGAGTCGGAGGAAGGCGCTTGATAATATATATATAAGATGTGCTTGCAAACTACTGTGAGTCAACTGTATTCTGAAAATACTACTTATATTCCCCTCCGCTTTGCTACTCTGGCGCAGTTTCTTTTGCATTCTCTTCAAAGTAAGACTCTCCAGTAACAGTATCCACCTATGCTGTCTATTGATGATAGTACATCCAGGCATACATCCATTAAAGTAAATGTCTATCATTCTTTTTTATATATCTCTTAACAAACCTTAGTTGGTTTCACCAACAACCACCCAAGCGTCCGCTCCATCCTTGCTCGCCTTGGCTTTGAGTTTAAACCAAACACCGCTGATGATTCTTGCTATCTAGTAGCCACCCATACTGTGCTGCCCACCCAGGCAGGCATCCTCTTTCACCTTCCACCCATCCTTCAACAACCCATGCATCTGATCTGATTCCTATCAGCCACCAATGCATGCTTCCAACCTATCCTTCTCTGCCAGTCATATTACATCTCGCCCGTCCTTCCACCTTTCTTTCCCTCTTTGTTCAACACATCCATCAAGGTCATCTGATCTGAGTTTTAGTCTTCTCCATAAAACCTTCATAGCTGAGTTGGAGTCAGATAGAAGAGGCCATTGGTTACTCAACTCACGCTGCTAACTAAGTAAAGGGTGTGTCTTCTTCAACCGTTGTATAATGTTCACTACAACTTAATAAGTCTCACAGTACAGTGAGTGAAGTGAACACACTTCCAACTAGTAGTAATGTCAAGAAGTAATGAATATAACTTACCACCGCCCGCCACTGCTGCTGGCTCCCCCCTGTAGCTCCTGCAGGTGCCGCCTGGTCTCCCGCCCCCTCCGAAATGGCCGCATCGCCATCGCCGCTGGCCCCGCCGGCACTGGTGGTTGGTAGTATGCCTAGAAAAAACATTACACATTTTTAGATGCCTGTACACCTCCCCCTATTTTATTAGTTTTCACTAGGAAGATTGAATTTTTTTTTAATACAACATACATCATCACTAGTCCAAATCGGGTACTAGAGCAGTAGAGTCAGTAGACAGACACTAGTAGTTTTATATAGTTCCTAGGGTCATCTAGTCCTACTCTACTCTTTGGAAAGTTAGCCTGAGCCATGTAACCCTTTTAGATTCATCATGTCTACTACTCTTTTTGCGCATATTATACCTCGCAGCTTGTTGTGCAGTAGACACCTTTGTTTGAGGCCACATGACGGTTGCGTACAAGTGAAGAGGTCGAAAAAGAAGCCACTTTGTTATGGAGTTCGGTTAGTCCGTATTGCTTAGCCATCACATGTACATGTTACACTTTTTGCCATGACTGCGAAATGCTTGCATTATTGCAGTATACTATCTAACGCGCAGCATTTTTCTCATAATAGGCGGAAGATTCCCTTCTACAAACCAGAGATTTGGAGAGCTTATGATGCGTGATGTAACTAGTATTTCTACGTTCTACGGTGAGGGGTCTTCCAGAATTCACACAGATCTTTTGTCTTGTCCTGCACTTGTAAATGTTTACTGTTTTAATCTTATGTTTTTTGCTGTTGAAGCTGGCTGTAGTAATAATTTCATATAACGACGTACAGAGCTTGTTACTTATTTGAAAATAAAGATTTTGAACTTACACATAGACTCTGTGGTATTTGGTGTGGTGGGGTGGACTTACACAAGTGAGTGAGCAAAAGGGTGTTATTATGTTCTGGGTTGTCTGTCTCATCATCATTGTGGATCTTCATGTGGGGGGTCGGGAGTGGGACCTAATGAGACACAATAGCTAGTCGGTCAGGGGATTGTGGGTTCTTCTGACTGAGGTGTGAGTAAGGTCCAACCTCCCATCACCAACATCCTATTTTATTGTGCATCGTTCTGTATGTGGCTCTGCAGAATCCCTACAACAGTAGTAGTATGTACTATCCGATCCAAAATACTAGTCAAATATCTGGTTGGGCATTTTGTTGGTGGGAATGGTCAAAGCCTCAAGATTAAGAAGACTTGAAGAGGACAACCCAAAGGACAGGACACAGTGGCTAGAGCTATTGGTCAATCTGAGTTTTATTCCATAGAATACCTTCAAAAAAGAGTGGCCAACTGGGCAAGCTTAGCTACAGACAGACTAATAGTAGTCGTTGTACAGAGAGTCATTGCAGAGGCAGTTAGAAGGAACTTAGAGGCAGGGATAACCTGAATTTGGAAACATATAGTCAAGGTCAAAGAAGCTTTTGTAAAAAATAGAATTAGAAAGTGGAACCATAATTAATAGTTCGGAAAAAAGAAGATGCAGTAAAAGTTAGGGAAATATAATTGTTAATATTAACCACTGGAGGACTTACTGGGGCCAGCAGCAGGAGCCTCGGTAGAGGAGCGGTCCTCTCCTGGTTGTTGTTATCCCGCCGACTCTTCTTGCCCCTGGGTGGTGCTGATGTTCATGTAAGATATAATAAAGAAAGAGACAAACATTAAGGAGTGCTGTGAAACAAATAAATCATTTGAAAAAAAAGTCAAAACACATTTTAGGAAACAACAATTGCAATAAAATTGACCTATCTAATCAGATGGATCGACTACTGGGCTGCTTGCTGGATTTACGGATCGTCTACTTATTTATGAACACTCCAGTGTTTAATGATCATTCTGATTCCAAGTACTAACGAAGCCGAAGTACCACCTGACCTAGACCACCTATTCCAGACGGGCCAATTGTTCACTAAGTCTGCATTTCCATTTTTGTTAGCCATCAAATGCATAGATGAGATGGAGGACACATGCATAAATTTGTGCATACACCAAATTGTGGGTTGGTTGCATCTGATCTTGTTCTGCTACTGACTGACCCTGCTAAGCCTACCACTCACTAAACAAACTACAAAAGGTTCTACGGAGGACTGGGGTAAGCAGAGGAGGCGTCACGCAGACCGTAAAACAATTATTAACTAATACTAACTAAACCTAGTATCCATCCACCACCATTTCACAGTAGGACAAAGGGAAGGACTGAGTCTCTCTAGCAATAGCATTACCTAACTTCAGTTCTCTAAAATAAACTCTTACATTAATCAGCCCAAGCTAGCGCAAAGTTGCAAACAAGTAAGAGTAGCACCGAGCACCTGGGTCCTACAATCACAGAAGATTTTGAAACGGAATTTACCAGCAACGTTAGCAGCAGTAATCTTGTTATTCGACAAAAATTTATATACAACAATACTTATACTAAAATACTCACCAAGCCCAACGACCTCGACACCTTGCAGGTCCAACATGTCCTGCTCCCGGTCCAGAATGTCAGACCACCGGTGGGCCAGCGCCGGACCCCTGAGCACCGAAACACTGCCCGGCTCACCTTCGCCCACCGACGGTGACGCTCCTGGGTAGCGTACCCGGAGCCGGGCTTGCCACCTGCTGCCAAGGTCAAGGGGAGGTGGCGCTGGATGAAAAAAACAAGGGTGGCCACCTCCGCCTCACCAAAAAGCTGCCGGGCCTGCACCCCTGCAGGACGCATTCTGCCGCAAGGCAGGCGGCTCTTGGCCGCAGGCACCTTGCCCTTTGACCTGTTAGTGTCAATGCCCTTGGCCATGGTTCTGGGGTGGGTGGGAGGCGGAAAAGAAAAGTTAGAAGGGAAAAAAGAAAGTTAGGGGGAAGAAGTAGTAGCTTAAAGAGAGAAGCAATAAAATTAAAAAAACACAGTAAAAGTAGAAATAAAATGCAAAATATAAACTTAGGGACAGAGAGAGATATATAATAAAAAAAAAAAGTCAGAAAAACTGTGTACAAAACTAAGGATTCCAAAGATTAAGGGAGGATAGAAAAGTAGGCCCAGAACCATAGCATAGAGTGAAAAACAAGATGGCCGCGCCCATTCGCGACCGCGTTGGCAAGTAAAATGCGCTTCCGAACAGGACATGCGCATCGCGAACACGCTATACGCGACCCGAAACAGGAAATAAGGCATCGCGAGCGGGCGGGACAATTGAAAAACAAGATGGCCGCGCCTATTGGCGACCGCATGGGCAAGTTAACAAGATATTATCCCCCGAGCATGCAAACAGCGCCCCGAACACGCACAACGCGCTTGCGAACAAGAAAAACGCATCGTGAACGGGCGCCCTAAGCAACTACACACGCTCGCGAAGCTACGCGTAGCTCGCGTAGTGCAAGAACATCTTCGCGTAGCTTCGCGTAGCGCGACTATGCGAACTACGCCCAGGGTTAAATGCTATGCTACAGTACGACCACTGTCTACAAGATATTCGCTGTGCTAATGCTAAGCTGATGGTATTCCCCGACTACTCTCTCAGGGTGCAGCTCATGTGTAAATCCATTTTGGAGGTGAAAAGAAAACTCAGGGCTATAAAAATTCGATATGTGCTTATTTACCCTGCTAAACTCAAAGTTGTGTTCCAAGGCAAATCACTATTCTTTGAAAGTCTGGAGCCAATATGGGACTGGACAGCAGAAAGGAAGCAATTGCTAACAGCGCAAGCGGATCCACTGAAGCTCTAGGAGTGGACGGACCACAGCAGGAGAGGAGGTGGGAGACTACATTATTGTTTGGATCCAACCATGGCAAGAGAGCGGACTCCCCCGCTGCCGGGCCCCTATACCCGCAGGGGGGAGCAATGATGCTTTTTCCATGGCTCCCGCTACCCCTTTTCAATATAGCTGACTGGGGCTCCATTACTCATGCAACAAGTTGCCGGCACAAGGAGAGTTATTTTCCTTTTTTTTTTTTAAGTATCTTTATTGCCATTTTGCACGTTTCGTATATGGAAGCAAAGCAAGCTTAAATTCAAATAATGCAAAGGCAGCAACAATATAGAACTGAAATACATTTTTCAGCGTCCTTATAAATTATCCAAGAGGAGAATTTGATTAACAATATACTGTTCATAGGACCCAGAGGGGTGTTGCATAGCCCATATTCGAGTAGAAATCTGTCACCTCCAGATTTAGACCAGAGTCCTCAGTACATGCTTTACAATATTTTGAGATTGATAATACACAGTTTGAGAGTACCCACCAACAGATCCGGGTATCAGTATAACATCTTTGTTTTCCAAATTGCTACTTCAATTGTCTAAAACCAATTCCAACACAATGAAAACACAAGGAACCAATTAACCCAATTTTAAACAAAAAAAAAAGGAAAAGCAAAGAAAGACCTTATACAGAAGTTGTAAACATATCGTAGATATCCGTAAGGGCGTGTGGTGAAGACGCAATATAAAGAAGAGTCACAGAAGGAGGCAAGCAGTACAACACGGGGAAGGGGTCCATATCTGCAGGTACATCTGCCCCATCCTGGACGCAGGTGGCCAGCAACTAATCCCCCATGTATTATTTTGATACAGGAAATGCCGTCTCCCTAAACTCGTCAAAGATGCAATAAGTGATGCAGTCTAAATCCCATCTGGTTGTCGACCGGGGCCTGAGTCTGAGCTCGTCTCACCTGTCCCCTGCCCCTCAGGGTTCTCCCAGGTCTCCAGCACTTCCCTCCACTAGCCTGCAATGGGGAGCTTCCTCATACCTTTAGATTCCTCCCAGCTGAGTGCTCTACCTTTCGCCCCAGCCCACACAATGACATCTCTGTTCCAGGTCTCGAATTGTGGTCCTCTATTAGATTTTCATTCCATAGCAATGTGGCATTTCACTAATCCCAGTGCCAGGTCTATGAGCCTATTCCCTACCTTGCGCTTCGGCGGCCTGGGAAACAGACCCAGAATACACGTCTGTAGTGTGAAAGATAATTCTCTGCCCAACACTGCTGCTAACTTACCAAGCACCGCATCCCAAAAAGCCCGCAGAACTCCACAATCCCAGACCATATGGCTGAAGTCTGCGTCCGGGTGGGAGCATCGGGGACAGGAACGAACCTCCCCCCCATATGTCACATTAAGACGATGTGGGGTAATGTAAGCCATATGTGTGTAGTTAAACTGTATATATTTAAGACGTGAGTTACGAGAGATTTTCTTGGGTTAGTGCAAAACCCTCCGCCATTCTGTGTCCGTTAAAACCCTGCCCCCAGTCTCATCCCATTTGGCACGCAGCTGAACCAAGGGATGCACAAATGCCTCCTGAAGGGCCACATAAAACCACTTCACTAGATGTCCCGCTGTCCCAAGCGTGAGCAAGGCATGGAGTACCGGGTGCGTCTCCGGCTCCTTTCAACCAGCTCCCCATAACTGTGCAAAAGTACGAATCAGGGCCTCATAATGCAGGAATTGGCCCGGGGGCAGACCGCAATCCTCCATATGGTTGTCATATGGGAGTAGGGACTTGTCTAGGAAACAGTCCCCAACAGTTTCCAGCCCTGCATCCAACCAGGGGGCCAGCTGCTCATTTGTGAAGACAGACTGGGGGTTGCCGTGTGGCAGACCCACAAGAGGCAACATAGGGTTGTAACTAGCGGCCTGCCGTCCTCTGCCCTGGCATCTCCGCCAGGCTTGAAAGGCTGTACGCTGCAGCAAAAAACAGTACGGGGTGGGCGTCTTTGGTAACAGTAATTGTGCCATTACTAAGCAAGGGCAGAAGTCCGGGAATGACAAGAACGTACCGTCCTTGTTCACCTCCTCTATCCATTGCGCCAGCTACTGCAGTTGACCAGCCAACATGTAATATTCTCAGTTCGGCAATCCCAACCCGCCCTCAGGAACGGGACGCTGCAACGCTGTAAGGGACACCCTAGGGCGTTCACCACCCCACATCAGATCCCGTAAAATAGCATTAAGGAGGCAAAACCAACCGCTAGGCATAAGGACCGGGAGGTGGACGAAGAAGTACAACAAGCGTGGGAGCATAACCATTTTAGATAAAGGAAACCCGGGACATTACCGACAATTGCAAAGTACGCCAAAAATAAACACACGCACGTAACGAGCGCACCGCTCTGCCAAGGTTACCTTATTTCAAATCATCAAGCGAATGGAAAATATGAATACCCAGGTACTTGAACGTATTCTGGGCCCATGCGATGTCAGCCATCAGAGCGTCCGGTCTGGGGAGAGGGCCCATCTCTGGGAACAGATACATCTTTGCTCTGTTAACCCGCAAACCTGATAAGCCTGCAAAGTCGTCCAGTATTTGCAAGGCTGTTGAGGTGCCCACTACGGCGTCAGACAAGTACAACAAAAAGGTCATCCGCGTAGAGGGAAACATGATGTGTCCGCCCTCCAGAGTCCAGTCCAATCCATCGCCCCCCTGGCGAAGTCGCTCAGCAAGGGGCTCAATCGCCAGGGCGAAGAGGAGGGGAGAAAGAGGGCAGCCCTGCCGAGTCCCCCGAAACACCCCATACTACCCGTTTGTAGCCTGGCAGTGGGCGTCGCATATAAAAGCTGCACCCAACGTATCTAGTCGTCTCCCAATCCCATACGCCACATCACCTTAACCAAGTATCCCCACCCCACCGCATCGAAAGCCATGGAGATGAAGCAGGGCCTTGGCGTAAAAAAGAATGGAGTGGAACCTATGAAGATTGTATGAGGTGTTACGGGCGGGAAAAAACCCCATTCTGATCTGGGTGTATTAACGCCTTCATATGCGGGACCAACCTACTGGCCAACACCTTGCTCAGGAACTTAAAATCCAGATTAAGCATGGGGAGGGACCTATAATCCTTAACCCCCGCCCTTGGCGACTTGATTTTCGGGAGGGGGATTACCAGGGCGCTCCAAGTGGTTCCAGGCAATTCCCCAGCCTCATAGGCGTCCGCGTACAACCGGACCAGATGTGGCACAAGGAGGTCAGAGAAACGCTGGTAAAATTCAGCCGGGAGGCCGTCCGGCACTTGCGTCTTACTAGGTGCCAACGCATGGATAGCGGCCTTAATTTCCTGCTGAGTGACATGGTCCCCAATTCCTCCCGTTTCTCGTCCTCCAACACCCGAAGAGGCAATGGTTCCAAAAACTCCCTCACCGCTGAACAAGGCCACTGTCGGGGCCGCATAGAGGCGTTCGTAAAATGTTAAGAAGGAGTTATTAATTGCCTCAGGGCTATGCAATACCTCACCAGAATCCAATCCAAGCTGTGTGATGGGGAGCCACCCGGTTCAAGCTTAATTATCCTAGCAAAAAGACGGCCCGCCTTCCCTTCCTCTCTCTGCATCCTATCGAGGTACTCGTTGTAGTTGTAACAACGCAACCGCCCAGGGGCCTCATTATACTTTGCTTGCGCCTCCTGTAATGCCAAGCAAGCTGCGTCTCCCTACCCTGGATGTTATCTAACCTGCGGATGCTCCCTTCTAGGTCAAGTAGTTCCTGACGGAGCTCCCTATAAGCGCTGGTCGCCTGTTGCAGGCAGTGGCCCCGCACCACCACTTTTAACGCCTCCCATTCCACCTGGGCAGAGGATGCAGTACTGGTATTAATAGGGAAATATGTTTCTAAAAGTGTATGCAGCATGGTACAAAAAGGGTCGTCATCCAGCATTACCAGGTTAAACCTCCAAGTGGAGACTGGGGGACACTGCCCTAAGGGTTGATGAGTCATTATTAACGGGCTATGATCCGATAGTGTACGGCCCAGGTACTCCATATGCTCAATGGTGCTATTAAAGGCAGGGGAACACAACAACATATCAAGGTGCATATGCACTTGGTGCACCGATAAAAAGAATGAGAATTCCCTGCAGCCATCATGTTGCAGTCTCCAGGTATCTTCGAGTCCCCAATGTATGAACCAAGTGCGAAACCCCAGAGCAGTGTGGCGAGTATAGGACCCCATTATAGGGGGTTGTGACCGATCTGCAGCAACATCGGCAACACAATTAAAGTCTCTCCCAAGGACCAGATTGCTCCGCAGACCACCCGCCAAGACAGCAGAAAACGAATCTAAAAAGCCAACCTGGTCCTTGTTGGAAGCATAAATATTACCAAGGGTATCCTCGCGCCCCGCCAATCTCCCAGTAACTAGAACATACCGTCCCCCCTCGTCCAGTCACGATCTCAACTGCAAAAGGGACCCCTGGCTTTACCCAGATCAACACCCCCTTGGCAAAGGTTGAACAGGTAGTCGCAAAAACCTGGCCCCTCCAACGTCGTTTAAGTTTCCCAGCTTCCTCTCTGTTCAAGTGGGTTTCCTGCAAGAACAGTATATGGATGTCCCTGCGCCGCAAATAGGAGTAGATGCTGTGACGTTTAGCCATGGACCCCATCCCCCTAATGTTCCACGTTAGGAACCGTATAACACTCTGAGCCCCTGCCATTCCTGCTAGACCATACTATGTAACAATTCTAAGAGCAGGCCCACCACCACACCCTCCCTTTGCACAACACATCCCAACCCTCTGCAAACATACCAGATCATAAAAACAACAACAAAAGGACCCTTATGGTGGTCAACTCCCCAACCCCAGGGCAGTCTAATGACGGTCAGCGGCCCAAACATCCTGTGAAACAGTACGCACTAAGTGAAGCCTTAACCCAGTTCAGCACTCAACGGGGGTTGGCTAGGCAAGAAAAAGAAAGGGAACACTCCTGCTCAGGAGAGCGCACCAGCCCCCCATAGGGAGAAGCAGCTCAGGCCAAAAACGGGCAACATTCAGACGGTGGCCCTCTAAGTGGCACAGCCGCCCCAGCTTACCAGTCGCATCAAATTATATCGTCTGCAGTGTTCGTTGTTACCACCGGCAAATTCACGCTATCACTGTGGGAGGTGTCTGTTTCGTTGCCGTCCGTCTCCCTGGTAGAACTGGTCACCACCTCCGGAGCTGAATTCTGACTCCGCATTAGTTTTGACACTGCCTGCAGCGCCTCGGCCCTCTCCCTTGCGGTCTGTGATGGGGACGGTTTCTTGGAGGACCCTCTACGGGGGCGCCATCTTGATCGTTTTCCAAGTTCCATGGGCCTCTGCCCGATACACCCAGAGCCATCGGCCCCAGGAGTCCTGCCTTTGTAGGTCTCCAACCAGTCCCACGCGTCTCTAGGGCAATCATAATAATGAGTGGCCCCCTCCAGCAGAATACAGAGCCGGGCCGGAAACATCATAGAGTATTGGAGATCCTCATCTCTCAAAGCCCTCTTGACCTCCAAATAGGACACCCGTTTCCTCTGTACCTCCAGCGTGTAGTCGGGAAAGAGAGAGACCTTACTACTATCCACATTGAAGGGGCCATCCGCTTGTGCCTTTTGCAGAAGAAGGTCTATGTCAGGGAAGTGGAGCAGATGAGCCGCCACCAGACGTGGCGGTCTCCCAGGGGCCAACGGCCTGTCTGGCACTCTATGGGCTCTTTCTAGCATGTAAAAAGAGGAGAGGCCCACCGGCGCTGCTACAATCCTAAGCCAATTTTCCAGGAAGGACACCATGTCGCTACCCTCCGTCCCTTCCGGAAAGCCCAGGATACGGATGTTGTTCCTCCTGTTGCGCCCTTCGGCATCCCCCGCTCAGCGCTGCAACTGGCTCACTCTATCCGTGAGAGAGCCCCCATCTGCTGCTCCAACGCCTTCTGGGCCGGTGCCAGCTGCGCTACATTAGACTCAGTCTCTTTGACCCTCTCTGACAACTTTTTATGTTCCCCCGGCAGCAGGCTAAGTCCCACCGCAACAGTGCTGATATCCTGGTGGAGAGTTGCTTTCGTTTCCTCTATGGCCTCCAAGATTTTATGGAGTTGCTGCTGGACTGGGTCATCTGGGCCAGATTGTGGCTGCTTGAGCACTGTCCTCTGGCTCTGGAGGGGCACCAGTTTGGCAATTTCTAGGCTTGCCTGGGATATCGAGGACAGCCCCCTGCAATGGAACTTGCACCTCAGTGAACAGAGCCGGCTCAATGTCCTCCCCCCGGTGCACGTGGATAAAGTCCCCAGGCCTCCAAGCTATCGAAGAGTTGTGCCACATGTCTCAGGACCAGTCCGTCGCCCACCCACAAGGCTTATGGATACATGAATTGGCCTCTCAAGTGACCTAGGCTAGACAGAGTCCAGGCTGTCCAACCCCACAATCCCACAATCCAGGGACGTCTTGCCAGGGCGACTGGACCACCACCGAGCGAGTTTTCCACACATGCGCTGGTATGGGGATAGGTGTGCCAGTCCTGAGTGCCAAAAACCTCAGGGGTTGCCCGATAGTGTCCCACCGATCATCCAGGCACTTCCCCAACGTACTCCCAGTCCAGCCCACGGTGACAATGCAGCGCCTCGCCAGGCAGACCAACCACGTACACAGTGCTCCAGCAGGGGGCAAAACTGCAGAAGAACTGGGGGTACAGCTATTCCTCCCGCACCGGGGGGGGCACCTCTACACTCTCGCTTGGGTGCCCTTCAGTTGTGCCACTCGACGTTTGCTCCCATCGCCAGGATCCAATACCAGCACACAAAGGGCACTCCATGGACCACCCGCAACAGCCACAATCCGCAGAGGTCCAACGCTCCAGGCCTCACCGGCAAATCAGCAGTTCCGAATTCAGGCTTAAGAGCACCACCCGCTAGGCCAGTGTTGTGTCCTAATACCTTTGTGGAGCCTCTAAACGTTCCCGCACAGGCTCCCCGGTGCAGTCCCTCCGTCAAAGGGTGTCGCTCCAGCCAGAGGCCAGCAGGAGGAAGCCACGGCCCCAGCAGTGCAGGCCCACTGCAGCGTAGACCACAGAATCACGCCACACACCTCCAGGGAATGTCAACGCACCACAAGCACAGGCCGCTTCACCAATGCAGGCCCTGGTAGGCCCACTGACGCACTTCACACGATGCAGCCGATGCCATCATCGTCTGGGAGCAGAAGCTTGCGCACCTCAGGACCAGCCAGGGAGCTCTCAACACGGCGATGGCCCAGTCTCTCCGCAGTACTCAGCCACTGGTCTGCGCTGCCTTTCACCCGACCCCTTCCGGTGGCAATGCAGCTCCTCTACTTCCCCTCAAGCGGGCCGCAACCTCCTCCGGCACAGTTCCCTCCTCGTCGTATGGAGCCCCCCTCCAAGCCACAATACTTCCAAAACAGATCGCGGGGATTCAAGCGTGTGCTCGACCCAGGGAGCGATGGGACCAGGCCTGCAGGGATTTACGCAGCCGCCATGACACCGGCCATGTCCATGCACCTACGTAGCTGGCGAGCTGTCGTGCTAATCGCTCAAGCCGTCAAGCCCCAAACCTCGTCACAGGGTGCCCCACAGCACTCGGGACCCCCAGGGACCACCAAAGTCTTGTGCCTTGGCACCGGCTTTACAATCCCAGCGGAGAAAAGGCAGGCTGGTGCGGAGCTCTCAGCTCACGCGTCCCCCATCTTCCGCTGCCAAGCCACGCCCCCTCCTGGCCCAGGGAGAGTTAACTCCACTAAATCAGACTTTAGTATTTGTTTTTTCTGTTAGGTTATCATTTGTAATGGGTATGCTGGTTTTTAGGTGACAGATGCCGCCATAATTGAAGTATTGGATGGAGGGCGGAGAGGGGGTTGTTTGGAGTTAGGTTGTTTTGATTTTGTCACACAAAAATGCTATACACAAAACTCTTCCCCTATGTTTCAAACACATATGAATGTAAATAGTCTGCTGGATAAAGTCAAGGAGTCAGTAGTCCTTAGATATGTGCATAGGTTGGCACCAGCAGCCCTCCTACTGCAGGAGACCCATCTGCTCTGCTTGGGGACAGATGTAGCTTTTTGGCCCGATATGGCTTCAACCAGATGTCTCATGCTGGATTTACTGAGGATCAAGGGGGTGGATACCCTGCTGCATAAAAATGTCCCCTTAGTGGTCAACAAAGTCATCCAGGATGCAGTGGGTTGGTACACATTGGGCTTCCCGTTTCGGAGACCGCGGACTGTTGTCAACACATACTTTCCCCCCATCCTGCCGGTAGCCACGATGAGAGAGCTGATGAGAACTATTGCAGCCGCATCCACAGTGGTTTGTGTGCCCTTTGACGCAGATCCCTTACTCCAAGAGAAAAGCAAATGAGTGCCATCTGCATAGGATAACACCTTCGCTCCCAATTCTTCTGCTAGAAATGCCAAGGGCGTAAGATATAAGCTGAAAAGCATTGGACATAGGGTCGAGCCTTGAGGAACACCTTTGTCCACCTTTCCTGGGTTGGTCGAACAGGGAGGAATCCAAACTTGCTAGCTTCTGCCTTCTAAAAAAAGATGTTACCCAGTACAATGCACGCCATGTCACTCCAATGGCCTGGAGGCAGTCAAGCAGCAGTGTGTGGGGTATGATATTGAAGGATGCTGACAGGTCCAACATGATCAGTACGGCTGTTCCCCCTCCTCCCATCTAAGGTTCCTTTAATATATATTCCGATACATCAACCAATGCGGTTTCTGTACTATAGCGGACTTTGATGCCAGTTTGGCCAGGGTGTAGCACCTTATTAGGTTCCAAGAAGTTTCACAGTTATATTCACCTGCTTCTGCAATATTTTGGATAAGGCTGGCAGCAAGGAGATCATCCTGTGAATGGCCGAAATAGCAGGGTCAGTCTTTGGCTTTTTAATAAGGGGAAGGATCTTCACCTGCTTCCATGCATTAGGGACTGAAGCTGTACTTATTGAGTTATTTAAAATATAGTTTACAGCCAGATTGATAGTCTCTGCCACCAAAGCCTGCAATTTCGGGGGGCATGGATCATTGGGAGAGCCAGATTTGATGACTTTAAGAGCCCTCAGCGAGCAGTCCAACTGGATAGTGTCAAAACTACTCAGGTTTATCCTTGCCATTAGGAGCTTCTTAGTAAGCCGTACGATCTCTGCTTCGACCTCGGGTAGCTATCCTTTTACTAGGGTGGCTTGAATGCTAGAGATATTGTTAGTAAAAAAGCTTGCCAGCATTTCACACCAGTCAATTGAAGCTGCCTTGGTGTAAATGAAGGCTTCCGGAGACATAAAGCTCTTGAGTTTAGAGAAAATCTCTTTTGATCTGTTTCCTGCCTTTCCTATGCGCTCCTCAGCTTGCTTCGCTTTGATTAAAGCTGTATAATATTCCTTTTGCGCAAGCTTAAAGGTCTCTTTGTTGGCTGAATTATAATTCATCCACCATTTACGCTCTAGTGTCTTACAGTGTTTTTTCTCTATAATGAGGGCAGCTGAGAACCATGGACTAGAAGACATACTTCTATGTGCTCTGCTCCGGACAACCGAGGACAGATCTTCTGCAGCGTTTCTGATCCAATTGTCATATTTCGTGAGATCGTCATTCAGAATGCCAGATAACTCTGTGAGATGTTGCTTTAGCACTTTTGAGAATTCCTTTGAGCCTATTCTATTGAAAACTTTCCCATTATGGGTCAGAGAGGATCCTGTGTTACTGGTCGTTGCCATGAAAATCTGATTAAGAAGTGATCCGACCAAGACAGTGGTTGTGGATCCTCCAACATTGGAACAAACTTGATCCAGTGTGTGTCCTCCATGATGTGTCGGTTTCACCACGTACAGGCTGAGATTGAGCAAATTCATTATCTTTTTGAAGACCAAAGCTTCTGCATTGTCTGTTTTATCTAGATTTATGTTAAAGCCTGCTAAGATCATGAAATGCACATATCTAAGGGCTAGATGTGTAATGGCTTGATTGAGAGATTTCAGAAAAGAGCCAGCAGGACCCGGCGGCCTGTAGAGAAGCATCCCAGCTACTGATTGTTGGTGTGAGAGGGAGATACAAAAGCCCATGGCTTGTGCTCCCAGCAAGTCATTAACCCAAATGTCTTGCAAACTCCATTCTTCACTGAGGATAACTGCTAGTCTGCCAGCCCTGCTTTCTAGTCTGTCTTTTTTATGCATTTTTTAGCCCTTTGGTATGGTGTTGGCTTTAATAGGGTTTGATTCTTCTGATAGCCAGGTTTCTGTGATACATAAAAAATCAAGGCTGCCTTCCTCTAGTAGATCATAGATGTTGTAAGCGTGTTTTTGCATTGAGCGTGCATTTTTTTAGTGCATTAAGCACTGGAATTGTAGCTTTTGTAAGGAGCGGGTCGGGGTCCGCTTATTTGTTTCAGTACCCCACGTATGATAGAAATGGCAGTCTGAGCAGTTTATCTTATCCCCCCCCCTTCCAAAACAGGCCCTAAGCTCTATTTGCCCTTGGTCAGCGGCACAAGATCCAGCAGATCAGCTCTACTGTAACTGATGTGCATCTTACCATCTACAAGATCACAGGCAGTGTGGTTGGCACTGGCCGCTTCCAGGACTCTGATGCTCGCAGACTGGCTTGCCTTAGGCATGCATTTGACGCGCCAGCAGCACGTCCATGTAGCATCACTGCTTTTAAGCATGAAGCTCCGGTGACCACTAGAGCAGGCACAACCAAAGAAATGGCGTCTCTAGTTGTCTAACCGGAAGGCTCCTATCTCCTCCCTTCCTGTGCAGCGCAACTTCCCCCTCTCAGAGCCCCGATCTAGAAACACCGGTACATTCAGTAATGATTTCCACATTAAAGGTATTACATATTTAAAAACAGCAAACTCATTAAAAACAGTAAAACATGATTTAGAGCAATAAAGTGCAATATGCAGTTCAAAACAGCAAGCGCTGTGCTAGAATATGGGCCGACCTTCTAGTGTTGCGTCCACGCAGTGTGTCTGCTTTTATGCATGAAGACCCAGCGACTACTAGAGAATGCACAATCAAAGAAATGGCGTCTCTAGTTGTCTCAGAGAAATATAAAGACTTTTTGACCAGAGAAGGGAGGAAGATGAGTTCCGCCACCTTGAGGCGGCAGCAGAGGCTTGTCGTACTTTAATCTCTGTGACCGCGTAGGGGACAGGGCCCCACCCCTGTCTATCCTGGTATTAGCAAACCGCAAATGGTTAATGCGGTATGTACGAGTGCTTTATATATCGTTCTAGCTATGAATGCACTGTGTACACGTTATTCTGCTTCACTACGCGGGTTCCATTTTGGAGGCAGTGGCCATCTTGTGATTGCCCTCACATAGGCTATAATGGAGCAAATACGGGCCTCACAGTACATGTGCTTTCCTTTGACTTCTCTGTGACCTGGGCAGCTGGCTCTGCTGCCCCAGGTCAAACTGGTCTCACGAGCTCCCCTTCCTCCGTCCACCTGTGATTAGCATCAGGGCTTGACCCATCATCAAACCCTTTCATTCTACACGAGCCCCCGGCTAATCTCTTTCACACCTGACTGTTCCTGCTTTATGACTTGTTTCTATCAACAGGAGCTGCCCGTGTTTTATTGGGGCCTATTGATATCTAATGTGGGATCTGAACCTTGCTGTGTAAATCATTGTGGGCTGGCCGAATTGGAATGTGGGATGGTCATCATGACTCTGCTCTTTCGTTTGAAATGTACACTTGTTTATTGCCGTATCATAAAACCTAGGAATGTATGCTTGAGGCAGGAAAAAGCGTATTTAAGGTGAAGTCCGTTTCTATGATTTTCAGCAGTCTCCTGAGAACATACACGCTGTTGTACTTCTAGGATACCTGTAATTGGTCTGCAGCCAATAAACGATCTTTGACTTCACCCAGAAGACTCTGTGTTTCTGTAGGTCTGGAACAGGGTGAACCCAGAAGTCATAGGGTGTGTGCCCCTGCACCGCTGGGTCTAAAATACCCAGTACTTCAGTTTGGCGCCCAACTCGGGACGATTTCAGCGGTACCGGTCCAAGCCAGAGGTTCGTGAGGAGCTTCGTGTGGAAATTCTGGAGGAAGGCCGCCACTTCATCGACCCCTGCATGTCGACGTGGTCCGAAAGTCTTTTCTGCGAGGTTCTCCGCGTCCCGACGGCTACGAAGGACTGCTGCCCTGATTAATCGACCTGTTTTGGACCCTTGACGAGTTTTGAGAGAGCGAAACAATCGAGAGAGTCTTCTGGTGACGCCATCGATCAGCAATATTCAGTTAAGTATAAGTGGAGCGTCTCCCATTTGTTTGGTATCCCTCGGGATCGTTTTGATTTGGAAATTTGGAATTTGCAAACGCCAAAGCCAGAGGACTCGTGTATTCACGAGACTATCGTAATCGATAATCCTCTGACGTTTAGATCTAGACTAGTGAGCGAAGATGCCTGGTTCTAGAATACTTGGTAGAATATTTTGTTTGGGTTGTGGAAGAGATTTCCAGCTGGAGGAATCATGTCCGGTTCCTCCGGTTGGAACTCCAACTTATGAGCTCTATGTAAAACATGGCGTAGGACCTATTGCATATAACGAAGTGTGGATCCACTACACCAGAAAAGACGGTGTTTTAAAATGGCCCCAAAATGGTAGTTTCAATACCGATATTTTAGATAATTTGGAAATTAAATTGTTTAAAAAGAAAGCCCGGCCGGCGATGTTTGATTCTTTCCGCTTGTGGCGAAAGGAAGCCAAACAGAAGGAAATAAAGCTAGCGAAAAAGAATAAGAGAGAGAGAGGTATGACAGTAATGCAAGCAGCTGTACAATTCAAAGACAATGAGGAGGAGCAGATGAATGAGCAATTGCACAGGCAGCGTAAGTTAGGGATCGACAAATGTTACCCAGCTTTACCGCACTCTAAACAGAATGAGTTAGAAGAAAAGGAGAAAGATCCCCTGATGTCGCATTTGTTGAGTTCGCCACCCCCGTATGCTCAAAATGCCACGGCGCCTCCCCAGCTTGTGAATATGCCACCTCCAGTCAATATACTGCAAGCCTTGCCGCTACCGCCAGCTGCTTTGCAGCCGGCTCCTATCCCTATAGCGCAGCCTTCTCAAGGGCCGCCAGTTGTGTTTCCAACTGCCCCCGCGCTTCCTGCGACTTTGCCTAGCATGTTGACTGCCTCCCCTGATACTCTTCCTTGCACCACTCCAGTACCTGTTTCTGCATCCTCTTTTCTCCCCTCTGTTTATCCCCCTGTTTTCGCCTCAGCTTCTCCTTCAGCGCGACAGCGCTTAGCTAATGTGGTTACTACATTAATGTCTCCTCTCTTTGAGTCATCTGGTGCGACTCCTGGTTTACAACGTAAGCAATTGCGCAGTCAATTGCCTAACCCCGATGAGAAAAAGGTAATAGATCGCATGGCGCGTAGATGGATTGTTTTCCCTTCACTGTATGATGTGGAATCAGTTGTCAACGTTTTCCATCAATGGGATGCCCCAAAACAGAGATATGTGTTTGAGAAAATGTGCGAAATTCTCTGTGAAGAATTGGAGGATAGTGGTAAAGACCCGAGCCCGCAGGAGTTGTGTAGAGTGAGGTTCGATTTTGGAACTGGTACAATTGTGGATCGCGAGGTAGATAAAGCAGTTGCGGTTGTATTATCCTTCAGGAATGATGATTGTCAACAGTCGTTGTTTGAACCTGATGTCCCTGTGGGAAAAAGGGTAAAAGCACGCCAATATCCGATGCGTGAGGTTCCCCCAGTTTGGAGACCTGCTGAACCAAATGCTAATCCACCTGTCTTAGCACATTTTCAGCATATTTGGGTACATGTTCCATGGAAAAGATCTGAGGTGTTAGCACTTAAGCAGACATTGCCTGATCCCCGTAAAAACCCTACCGGTTATTATAAGGAGTTGTCACAAACTGCAGAATCCTGTGTAATGAATCTGGCTGATATAGATATGCTGTTTGGGAATGTGGTTCCACAGCCTTTGTGGGGATCCATTCGTAATATGGATCATGCTGCAGAACTAGGGGACACATGGGCTAACATCATCGCTGCTGACGCTAGACAGATTGGTGGCGCGAAACCAGAGCCTTTAATAGCAGAACTCCCTGGTAGAATCATTACGTATATGAAGACAATAATGCCCGCGATGCGCGTAAATTGGGACAAGCTATCTGCATGCAAGCAGAAGAAAGATGAAACAGTGTCAGACTTCTTTACCAGGTTTGAAGAAACGTTTATTGATCACAGTGGGCAAGATATGAGTACTGAGGGTGGCCAACGATTATTTGTGGATAAATTTGTGCAGAATTTACTTCCTGACCTGTGTAAAAAGTTAAAAGATTCAGAAAGTTCTTGGGCTGTTTCCTCTTCAGCGCAAATACTGGCTACTGCACAGTATTACGAGAACAGAGATAAAGATGAAAAAGATAGAACAGATAAGAAAACGAAGGAACTAAAGACAAAGGTCCTTTTGCAGCAGGCCTATCCGCCACGTGGAGGTCAAAATAATTATAGGCAACCCCAAGGTGTCTATCACCAACCCCAACAATTTCAGAACAATCAGCAAATGAATGGGTATTATCAACCACGTGTCCCTGTAGGTCCCAACCAATGTTCATACTGCAAAGAGGAAGGTCATTTTAAATATAGTTGCCCTAAATTAATGCAGCGAAACGGTAATGCGTATGGCGCAAGAGGTAGGGGTGGTCAGCAAGCTCCTAGAGGCAGAGGGCGTGGAAATGCTCCCCAGAACGCGCGTCCTCTGCCGCCTCAAAATACCATCAATAGTTTTGACCAGCAAGCTAACGCGACTAGTAATACAGCTCAGTACTACAATAATGATTATTATGCAGAGGACGGCGATGCAGAAAATAATGATTACTAGGACAGCCGTAGACAGAGAGAGGGAGTTATTTCAGTGCCAGTGGATCAGAGCGGATCGTATGTTGAGGTGACTACAGCAAATGTAACGGAGCCCTTTCTGCTAGACACTGGTGCTGCAAAGAGTTCAATTATGCATTCAAAACTCCCTGGCGCACCTTTGTCTGGCGATATAAATGTTTCAGTAGGTTTTTCTGGCACCCCAGTTAGAAACCCGATTTCTAGTCCCATGTCACTTTCTATTGGACCTTGCGAGCTGAAAGCACCCCTGATTCTAACAACAGGTTGTGGTGAGAATTTGCTAGGGTTAGATTTGTTGAAAAGATTACATGCTACACTGTATTGTTCACCGTCAGGGGTACAACTTACATTAGGCAGGAAAGTCATTTCCCCGATGTACTTGTCTAAAAATACAATGCCACCTGAATTGTCATCCCTTCCGGATGTCCTTTGGGCTACTGGTCCCAATGATGTGGGCCTCTTGGAGATACCGCCATACGTGGTAACTTTAAAGGCTAATGTCAGACTGCCACGTATTCCCCAGTACAAGATCTCTAATGAAGGCCAGAAAGCATTGTTAGACATTGTCAGCGATTTGATTAATAAGGGTGTAATTGAAGAGACAAGAGGCAACGTTTGCAACAGCCCGATTTTACCTGTTTTAAAACGAACGGACCCTTCACAGCCACCTGTTTACAGATTTGTGATTGATCTTAGAGAGGTTAATAAGATTGTTGTGCCACAGTTTCCAGTTGTCCCTGATATAACTGCCTTGTTAACGATGATTCCAGCCTCTGCTGCATGGTTTTCAGTGATCGATTTAAAGAATGCTTTCTTTAGCATCCCAATTGCAGAAGAGAGCAGAGACATTTTTGGCTTTAGTCTGGGAGGCCGAAGCTTCCGCTTCAAACGCGCTCCCCAGGGCTACTGTGAGAGTCCATCCATATACAGTCAAGCTTTGAAAGCGCAGCTTGATGCACTTGTTTTACCAAGTGGCGCTATCCTGATTCAGTACGTGGACGATTTACTAATCGCCGCGGATACTGAAAAGATCTGCAAAGAAGCCACATTGTCATTGTTGCGCCATTTATCTGCTTTCCATCATAAAGTGTCTCTCTCCAAGCTGCAATATTGTCGACAAGAAGTGACCTACTTAGGTCATCTCTTATCGAAGGAGGGAAGGAAACTGACCCCAGAAAGAATTCAAGCCATTGCGCAGTTGAGTGTGCCAAGAACACAGAGAAGTGCGTGCTTTCTTGGGCATTACCTCATACTGTAGGCACTGGATCCCAAATTTTTCCTTGTTGGCAAAACCTTTGTTAGCCTTAACATGCAAAGACACACCGAATCCTATCCCATGGTCTGAAGAGTGCCAGAAAAGTTTTGTGGAATTGCGCAATGCATTGTGTTCAGCACCTGTGTTGGGTACTCCTGACTACAGCAAGCCTTTTACATTGTATGTTCACGAGAAAGATGGTTGCGCATTATCAGTGTTAACAGAGCCTTTTGGTGACAGACCACGCCCATGCGCATATTTTTCATCAACCTTGGACCCTGTAGCGAGGGCATTGCCAAGCTGTCTGAGAGCGACAGCTGCTGCAGCTATGTCTATCCGACAATCTGCTGGTCTGGTAATGGACAACACATTGATCGTTATGGTTCCACTTGCTGTAGACACATTATTAAACAGAACCAAGACACAACACTTGACTAGTGCGCGATTAACAGGCTATGAGCTCACACTGTTAGCAAATCACATACACATAAAGAGATGCAACACGCTGAATCCAGCTACGTTATTGCCAAATCCAGCAGACCTAGATGAGAATGAGCAACATGACTGTCTGTTCAGAACAGAAGAAGAGACGAAAGGGAGAGTAGATCTAAAAGATACTCCCCTGACTGAGTGTGATGGTACTTTATGGGTGGATGGTTCGTGTTTCAAGCTCCCTAATGGTGATACGACTGCTGCATATGCTATCACGACGTTACACACGGTCGTGGAAACTGCACGAGTGCCACATAATTCGGCCCAAGCAGCAGAATTAATCGCCCTCACGAGAGCGTGCGTGTTGTCTGAAGGAATGAGAGTGAATATATACACAGATAGCCAGAACGCCTTTGGCGTGGCTCACAATTTTGGACGACTGTGGAAAGAACGTGGGTTCCTGACGTCGCATGGAGCTAAAATTCAGAATGGCAAGTTGGTGAATGATCTCCTTGAATCACTGACCCTACCATTACAAGTTGCGATTATGAAATGCAGTGCGCACAGGAAAATCACAGATGATGTTGGACGTGGGAATGCGTTTGCTGATGAGATCGCGAAAGAAACAGCACAGAATGTAAAGACTAGAATGTATATTGCAGGCCCCGCAAGATGGGTTGATGATGTTGGGATGTGTGAAAACACAATAGAGAGTGTGAAGTTGCTTCAAGC
Source organism: Triturus cristatus (assembly GCF_964204655.1). Lineage (NCBI taxonomy): Eukaryota > Metazoa > Chordata > Amphibia > Caudata > Salamandridae > Triturus > Triturus cristatus. The sequence goes on from NC_140591.1 coordinate 700,586,593, forward strand.
TGAAGCTACAGAGAAAGAATTAAGCAAGTGGAGAGAAAGTGTGGGTAAGTTAGATGAGAATGGTTGTTGGATTGATCTGACAGAACATAGGCAATGGTTGTTGCCCGATGCATATGTGCTTCCAGTAGTTACAATGGCACATGGGATGGCACATATCAGTACGAAAGGAATTTGTAAGTTGTTGGCTCCAGTATGGCAGAATGCTGGGATTCCCAAGTGTGCAGAGAATGTGGTCAAGAATTGCATGGTATGCTTGAAATACAACCCTGGTAGGGGAACCCCAACTCCAGCTGGTCATTTTGCACCCCCATCATACCCATTTGAAGTTTTGCAGCTGGACTTTATCCACATGGAAAGGTGCAACAACCTGAAATATGTACTGGTGGTTGTTTGTGCTTTCTCGAAGTGGATAGAGGCTTATCCTCTGAAAGATAACACTGCCCTGTCCACAGCCAAAGCTCTTGTGAAGGAGTTTTTTCCCAGGTTTGGAATGCCAAGAATGGTGTGGTGTGATAATGGAAGTGAGTTTGTGGGTAAAGTGATGAAGAATGTGTGTGAAGGGCTAGGTATAAAGCAAAAGTTCCACGCCGCAAATCACCCCCAATCAGCGGGGTTAGTAGAGTGCTACAACGGTGCTCTAAAACTTAAGCTGGCCAAAATCCAGGCGAGCACCGGTCTTAAATGGCCTGATGCTCTGCCTTTAGCACTCCTGTCCACCAGAATGACCATACACTCACGAGTGGGACTTAGTCCCTATGAGGTCGTCTTTGGCCGCCCGGCTAATGTATGGGGCGTGCCAAGACCGGCGAAATTCAGTGAGATCGAGCATCCAGTACTACTCGATTACTTGTATGATTTGACTGTTAAACTGCGTGTTTTACATCAACAGGTGCATGATACTCTTCCTCAAGCTTCTGAAACTCCTGGACACCCTATCGACCCAGGCACATGGGTGCTGATTAGAAACTTCCAGCGCAAGAGCAACGACGAGCCTCGCTGGATCGGCCCTCACCTTGTACTTTTATCAACAAGATCAGCGGTGCGAGTAAAGGGGAAGAAACACTGGATCCACGGCACCCACTGCAAGGTAGTTCCCTTGCCCCTGCCATATGACCGGTGGGTCCAGGAGGGTATCGCCGACTCTGAGACAGACACTGTACCTCGTTTTGTATCATTCAGTGATGCACGCATAAAAGGCACAGTTTCAGACCAAGAGAGTGACAATATTCTGCAAGAGGCTGTGCCACTGTCAAATCGATTGGACACCACGGAGCCTGAACTTTTGTTCCAAGACCAAACAGCACCTGGCCGTCTCCGCTATAATTTGAGACCAAGGCCTATGGACAAATAAAGATTTCCTTACTATTTCCTTTTCGACATTTTAGCTCTCCCATCTGAAGGACTTTCTTGATTTTTGTTTTTCGAACCACCATCCGGGTTCAGCCGCAGGGTCGCGGTGCCAAGACTTTGGGGTACAGGCCGAAGACGTTAGGTCAACGGTTCTGGTTGGTCTAGGGCGTTTCCCTGGACTGACAGGCGTACTCCTTAGCAGAAGAAACTCATCCGCCGCGAGCGGCCCGATTAGAGGATGGAGTTTTTTAAGATGGAGAGACCCGTTGAGGAAATGAACTTTAAAGCAAAGATATGTAAAATTATGAGAAGTAAATGTTTTGTATTTCTGTGCCTATTTATACTGTGTAGTATGATAATGTTTACTGTGGGATTTGTGTTTTTCTTCTCCCAGGAGCCCATTGCACCCACTGTACAGCCTATACCTCTTTCTACTGCCTCCTCTCACTCTTTTCACCCTCTGCCTGAGCACGAACAGAACAGACGATCAGAATTTGTAAATAACTCGTTTATTCAGCTCTTGCACCAACACCAACTAGTAATGAATACAACCAATTGCTGGGTCTGTGGGTTAATGCCACATACCATTAACAAGGGTATTCCCTATTTGGTGCTGCCCTTTAGTTACAATGGATCGTCATGGGCATTCCAGACCATGTTCCTCTACGCTCTAGATGCCTACTCCCCGCGACAACCGCGTTCCATCAGACCTAGTACAAATAATAAAGCCTTAGTGAGAGGAATTGCCGATATGAGTAGGGATATTGATGCATACTCATCCATTCCCAAAGAAGAGCTGAGAGCTTATGTAGGGTGGAACGCGACGGGGTATAGTATTAGTCTGGGTGAAAGACAGCGAAAAATCTCATCTCCAATCTGGGTCGTACCCCACATAGGTCGGTTCTGCTTACAGGGTAATGGTCAGAATCCTAGAGCCCAACTGGGAAGAAGTGACTGTACTGAAACGTACACTTTCCCGTCACAGTTTTCCCCTGCGTTTTTGGCTGCCAAGGGTACATATTTCATCTGCAATGACCGAGCATACACATGGTTGCCCCCTGATTTCTCGGGCACATGTTATATTGCGAACTTGCTACCGCCAACATTTACTGCTGCCGCTGACTATCACAAGACCAGAGTTGTGAGGGGCGTGATTAGTAAGGAGGATACTGCCGGTCAGGAAGCAGGAGACTTCTTCTTGGGTTTCCTGCCGTTTTGGGGACCTATGGTAAATAGTAGGAACCTGAGACAACTGACTCGTGTGGTTGAATCCACTGTCAATGTAACGGCTGGTGCCCTTGGTAATCTGACCGCTGAGCTCCAAGCGGATCGCCTTATGACTTTGCAGAACCGCATGGTTCTAGACGTTATTCTTGCAGACCGCGGTGGGGTATGTAAGGTTATCCAATCCAGTTGTTGCATTTTCATACCAGATAACGCTCCAACAGTCTATCAAGCCATCTCCAAACTCCATAAAATATCTGAAACCATACACGTGGATAAGGGAGACTGGTCACTGGTGGGGTGGTTCTGGGAACTGATATCTGCCTGGGGTTGGAAAGTTCTAATGGTCATTGGAATGATCTTAGCCATTCTTTTCCTGTTCTGTCTGTGCATACAGTGTGCTTCTGCGATATGTGGCCTCTGTGCTACCTTATGTGTAAGGAAACCTGTATCGAGGGACGAGCTAAGTAATAGGATGATGCTACAGCAACATCTCCATGACTTTGGGAACATTGACCTAGACTCGGATTAAGATGAGTATAGTGATTGCCTATGTAAGGGCAAAAGGAGGGTCTGTCGTACTTTAATCTCTGTGACCGCGTAGGGGACAGGGCCCCACCCCTGTCTATCCTGGTATTAGCAAACCGCAAATGGTTAATGCGGTATGTACGAGTGCTTTATATATCGTTCTAGCTATGAATGCACTGTGTACACGTTATTCTGCTTCACTACGCGGGTTCCATTGTGGAGGCAGTGGCCATCTTGTGATTGCCCTCACATAGGCTATAATGGAGCAAATACGGGCCTCACAGTACATGTGCTTTCCTTTGACTTCTCTGTGACCTGGGCAGCTGGCTCTGCTGCCCCAGGTCAAACTGGTCTCACGAGCTCCCCTTCCTCCGTCCACCTGTGATTAGCATCAGGGCTTGACCCATCATAAAACCCTTTAATTCTACACGAGCCCCCGGCTAATCTCTTTCACACCTGACTGTTCCTGCTTTATGACTTGTTTCTATCAACAGGAGCTGCCCGTGTTTTATTGGGGCCTATTGATATCTAATGTGGGATCTGAACCTTGCTGTGTAAATCATTGTGGGCTGGCCGAATTGGAATGTGGGATGGTCATCATGACTCTGCTCTTTCGTTTGAAATGTACACTTGTTTATTGCCGTATCATAAAACCTAGGAATGTATGCTTGAGGCAGGAAAAAGCGTATTTAAGGTGAAGTCCGTTTCTATGATTTTCAGCAGTCTCCTGAGAACATACACGCTGTTGTACTTCTAGGATACCTGTAATTGGTCTGCAGCCAATAAACGATCTTTGACTTCACCCAGAAGACTCTGTGTTTCTGTAGGTCTGGAACAGGGTGAACCCAGAAGTCATAGGGTGTGTGCCCCTGCACCGCTGGGTCTAAAATACCCAGTACTTCAGGCTCTTAAATAGAAGATGCTGCGAGGAGCTAAAGCAGCCCCTTATAGAAATGCCAAATAGATTGTATGAATTTGGGGACAAAACGGGACAGTTGATCCACAGACTTGCAACCAAATCTCTGGAAGACAGTTTTGTCCCTCAGGTATGCACACGGGCAGGCAGGGAGACTCAGGATGTATTCCTAATAGCTGAAACATTTGCCTAATACTATGGTTATCTGTATAAAGCAATATAGCAGAGCCGGGCTGAACTACAGAACCCACTAGTAGCAGATCGAATAGTGCAATTGCTAGCCTCGAAAGGCAGGGCAGACCTGAATAGGCATTTGACAGTGGCAGAGCTCCTCACCCCCCGGTAGGATATGCCACCGGGGAAAATTCCAGGTCCAAACGGCTTACCCACGGAATTCCTAAAAAGGTATGAATCCACCCTGATTCCACTCTTCATGCCTTGTTACTAGGTGCCGGTAAGGGGGCACTCCTCTGAGATTATATCCATGGTGCCACGTTGGTGGTCCTCCCCAAGCTGGACAGGCCACTTTGGGAGCCGGCATCCTATTGACCAATCTGCTTGATTAACGTGGAGGCTAAGCTGCTGGTGAAGGCCCTGACAAACTGCCCATGGATAAGGTCCTTGGAACACTACAACCAGAACAGCTTTATGCCTACCAGGGGCTCCTGGCACTGCCTTAGGAGGCTGAACATGGTATTATCCAACCCGGGCTCTGACCCCATGGCCCTCATACAATTGGACTTTCCGTGCCTATATGAAAGTGTTATACACAAACCCATGGGCAAGAGTCTATGTCAATGGCACCATGTCTCAACAATTTTGTATCAACAGGGGCATTCAGCTGGGATGTCCCCTCTTCTCCTTCTATTTATCCTAGTAATCGGACTGCTGGTGGAATGGATTGGGAGAGATGCATAAATCTGGGCACTGAGATGGGGAGATATAAAGGATTGAATCTCCCTATAAGTGGACAATGTCCTGGTATATATCTAGCACTTGAAACAATCGATTCCACGTCTGATACACATACTGCAGAATTATGGAGAGGCAGCCAGGCTGAGAGTATTCTGGGGCAAGTCAGCCGCAATCACATTAATGGGAGCCCCTCCAGAGCTACCCTCGGGATCCCCGAATCTCTGATATATACCAGGGTCATTCAGATGCCTGGGGAACTACACAAATAAAGACCCTTGGGCCAGGTGGAGCACCCTCTCCCTTAATATATTGGGGCGTATCACACTCTTTAAAGTGATGGCACTTCCACAATTTCTATATGTTCTACAGAACTACCCTTTAAGGTCCCCTCAAGTTAGTTCACTGAGTTGCAGACCAGTATTAACACCTACATTTGGGGGTATGGTCAGCACCGAGAGTTTCCCCCTCAAGAATGTGTATTCAATCCCTCTACAGTGGTAGCCTGCGGGCGGCAACCTGAAACTATATTATTTGGTTGCTCAGTTGTTCTCAATGAATACCTGTATATTTGGAGACTGGGCGTCCCCGCCACAATACTTGAATGCTCTGTTCTATTGGGAAAAGCCCCATGGTGCTGCCTGTAGAGGTAGGCCATCCCTCAGACCTTCCAGCGCTAACTACCATCCCCCTCTACAGCTGGAGAGCAGCATTAAAGTGGATCGGGTGAAATAGAGTGCTCCGTAGGAAGGCACCATTATGGATAGACAACTGCCTTTCCACATCAGCAGTGCTCCAAGTTTTGCAGAAATTAAAAATGCCATGAATTTCCTAACTGGATGATGCCTGACGCTCTAACCACATGATATTTCATGAACAACTAATGGCCAAATATGATTTGCACAAATCACAATTTTTTCCTTTTTCTTCAACTTTGGCATGCACTAGACAGATACAAGCTGTCAGTCAGGGCACTTCCGTGGTATAGCCCCCTAGAGGCCAGACTTACAATTGAGGCTATAGAGGGGAAAGACGTCTCTGACTTATATAGGCCTGCGGTGTACAACGTCCCTGAACCGCTGATCAGATTAAGAGAATGTTTTAATTACTAAATCTTCCTCATTTCTTAATTCTTTCTTAAGTACTCTCTTTAGTATCCCACTCTCATTTCTCATTCTATTGGCCTGGCAGTTTTGTCAATGATTAGATTAGAGCTATTGATGTCCTAGAAACTTAGCCCTTAGCTTTACCACATGTATTAATCATTGGAAACAAAATATGGACAGAGGTGGGGATTTTTCCAGGGATTATCTAGGCTTTCTAGCTATGTTGTGTTTACATGTCAAGTCAAGGTAGAAAGTCTTCAGTGCTGAAGTGCTTACAGAGCTACAAGTACTGAGATAAGGTTGGAATGGGGAGGAAAGACTCTCAGATGTTTATATATTGATTCTTGATATGTCTTTGCTACTGATGGTGAAGGTTACAAAATGGAGAGGAAAAATGAGCCATTAATATCAAGTTACTTTATCACTGCAATGCTCTGCCAACAAGTCCAGACTTTAAACTAATCTAGCCATATGTATGGGAATAAATGAGCCATTTAAAATATGAAATGAGGAATTCCTTACCTGTCATGTCACAAAGAAGTAGCAGATAAGAAATATTATAATGATGTAGTTTGAGGTCTGACACAATCTCTAAACCAGAAACAAAGTCTGTGTAGCATGTAACAACTTTGACAAAGATGGTGGCAAAGTCTTGACTACAGCTGCCAATGTTGACATACCAGCGCCTTAGCGACCCTGAAGATTCTGTGATGTCACAAAGTCATCTCACTCTGGTAAGAACCAATGATATCACAATCTGAGAGAAAGATGGTAGCAAGGCAACGCTGTTCTATTCAGGAAGCTAAGATCTTGCTGGTCTGTAGTGGCACCAAAAGCAGCACTTCTCACCACCAATCTTTGGAGTAAAGGGAAATTATGTGAACATATGAGGTGCTAAAGGATTTAGATTAAGGGCGAGAAATATAGAGGAGGCAAATGTGGCTTAGAACGTTTCTTTTGTCCATACAGCATAGTTTATCTTTGGATTGATAGCCCAGAAAGTACAAAAAGAATCCCTTTGAAAATAATATTTGCTAATAAAGATGACTTTATCTATCCCATGCCCCAGAATATACAGAGAGTTCTTTTGCTGTGAATTACTTCACCAAACAGATTTGGTTTGTCCGGGAATTTGCTGCATTTGTGTATTATTCTTTTAGTGATAATGAGGAGTGTGAATTTCTTGTTAGGTTTCCAGTTGTTAGTGGATAAGAATACAGCTGATGGAACATGGTAAGGAACAGAGTGCTCTATGTTGATCCACAGGAGTCCTCAGTCACCATCGTTCCAGCACTCCCTTGACAGGGATTTTTCTTTTAGTGGCAGGCTAAACACCCAGCTTTTAGGGGAGTTTTAAAACAGGACAATCCAGGCATTTTCATGAAGTTAACTGAAAGTAGCTTTTCTGTTTGTCACAATAGGCTTCTTGGACTTCGTGAAAGATGCACAGCTAAGAAAAAAAGTATACTGTAGTCCTTTTCATAAATCAGACATCTCCACATTTCATCACACAATATAATACAGACAGCTGCCATGAGCCCAATTCTCCCAACCCCCCCCCCTACATGAGTCGGTCCCATCTTACAAGAGATATATAATGATGGCAAGCATAGTACTGGTCGCCTAGACGATGAGAACTGCACATCTCACGCAGTTGGAGAGAGATGCACATACTATGTGGGTCATCAAGAATATAGGGATAAGCAAGGCTCTCCATGTGGAGGGGGGAGTCGGTTTTGGTCAGCCCTCCAGGGTGGGGTCTCGTGTATCTAAGTCTGGGTCCCTGAATGACTCTATCAGTGTCTCCCAAGCCCACACTATTTCACTGGAGCGAATGGTCTTCTTAGTTTCCATAAGTAACTTGCCCATTTCTTTGGCTCCTTTCACTACCCTGCTATTCTGGGCCCTCCCGGAGCTTTCCAATTTCTCGCTTTGCTAGGATGAAAACTAAGTCATGGAATCTGCGTGTTACCTTCACGTTGGCAGTGTGGGGGAACCAGTTTAGTATGCGGTAGCCCATTGTGCAAGGGACCTCCCTAGAAATCGTATTTGCTTCTTCTTCTGTGATGTCTTCCCAATAAGTTACCAATGTTGGGCATTCCCAGATCATGTGTTTCAAATCCACTCCCATTGTTCGGCATCTCGGGTAGGCCGCCTCCAATGTGTGGGAATATTTATTGATATGGCCTAGTGCCATGTATTTTCTGTGTAGCGAAAAGTAGTTAATCACTTTAAATCATGCATTTCTGGAGACTTTTGGTAGTCTTGCCAAAATATTGTGCTGAACTGTTTCTGGAATGGGGATCCCCAGGTCCTCCTCCCAGCAAGTCTTCAAGGTCTCCAGTGGCTGTAGTGTGTACCCCTGTATCGCTCTAAACAGGCAAGAGACTGCCTTTATAGTGCCCACAGACCTTACCATGTAATGGCAGTGTTGTGGTGGTATGGCTCAGACATTCCTGTTTTCCACAACACGCAAATCACACCTGTCACCACTCTTAGGCAGCACAAAATGACCCTGGGGAAGATCAAATTCTTCACAAAACTACTCAAATGGGGGAAGCTCGCCTTCACGAAACAGGTCACTCATCTTCTCCACTCCCGCCTCCAGCCACTTGTTCAGGCCTTCCCAATGTCTGCCATAAGGTAAGCAGTGCAGTATCTTCAAGGGGGTGGCTGGGGAGAAGGGAATCTGTCTGTGTGTGTTTTTTTAAAGCAATAGGTCCAACACTGCTTCACCACTTTGATGTCTGGCATATCTTCATCTGAGGGTCGCAGAATTCTTACGAATGCTCCCGTTAGCCTGGGGAGTTCTGGGACAAATTGTCCCACTACGCGATCTGGGGATTGTCTGCTCGCTAGCGATTGAGTGTACCATTGAAGTTGAGCCACCAAGTAATAGAATTCGAAATCTGGTACTGCCAGGCCTCCATTGTCCAATGGGCTGTAAAATGTTGCTAGTGCCACCCTTCTGTGACCTGAGCCCCAGAGGAATGACATTACTAAAGAGTTGAGCTCATTGAAGACTGCTCTGGGAATCCAGATCGGTAGCACCATGAAGTAGTACAATAGAAGCGGAGGGCCACCATTTTAAGCAGTGCAAATCTGCCCACTACAGAGATTGGGCGCGTTCGCCAGAACTTAAGGCAGGTGCGTAAGGATCTGATGGCGAATCCTATGTTACCATCCAGCAGGATATGTCTGTCATGGTATTTATTTACCCCCAGATATGGTAGGCAGTTAGGCTGCCAGCCAAGGTCCCTAAGCCCCTCCGGTAGGTCAGCAGCTGTGATTTCTGCCAATTCACTCTGAAGCGAGACCAGAGTCAAAATTCTTCTCGTATTGTCCTAGCACTCTCCAGGTCCACTACCATGCCTCTGATAAATATTATGAGGTCATCCGCATACAAAGCTATTTGGTGTCAGTTGTTGCCAACTTGGATGCTCCTGTACTTGTTCCCTTCTCGCGCCAGACAGGCTAGGACCTCCATCGCCAGGACAAACAGCAGAGGTGACAATAGGCACCCTTGTCGAGCTCCCTGGCCTACTCTGCTACCCTCCGAGATAGTCTGCCTCGTTTGTACCCTAGCACTGGGGTCTGTGTGCAGGAGCTTAGTGCATGCCAGAAAGTCCCTTCCCAGTTTCATCTTGGCCATCATTCCATATGGGAGCTTCCATTCTAGGTTATCGAAGGCCTTTTTTAAATCAGTCGCAAAGGCTGCTGCTCTGTTATGGTCATGTACCTCGGAGTAAAGAATGGAAAGAAGTTGCCTGATAGTCAATGCTGTGTTCCAGCCAGGTATAAATCCTTCCTGGTCAGGGTGCACTAATTTGGGCATGAATGGGGGCTGCCTAGAGGGTAGTATTTTACTGAATATTTTATAGTCAAGGTTGAGCCTAAATAGCGGTCCATAAGACTTGCAGTCTTGCACAGGCTTCCTCAGCTTCAACAGGGGGATCACAAGCACCTTCCTTATGGTGTCCAGTATGTGGCCCATGTGTCTTGTCGATTGATAAACGGCCTCCAATTTTGGGGGCCAGACCGGTGGCACATAAAATTCAGCAGTGAGTCCGTCTGATCCCTGTGTTTATCCACACCCCAATCCCATTATTTTACACCCCGATATCTTGCACTGTGATTAGGCTCCCCAGTGCATCAGCTTCCTCATGGGTGAAGGATGCAACAGATGACCTATTGGTCTATGTGAAGGACATAGAAAACATACCTGACCAATTGGCGCTCCTCTTGCAGGAATTTTCTGCCAAGACCCAGGATACACTCTGAATGGTACAGAAGTACAATGGAGAGAGAGCACCTTCCGCTACCTGGGGATCCAGATATATCGCCAGCCAAAAGACTTGTTTGACGGAAACTTGGGGAGGGCCTTAATAGCAATACGGTCGCAAATGCGATTCTGGAACACACTTCCGCTGACGGTCACCGGCAGGGTAGCACTAGTCAAGATGGTGATTCTTCCCCGACTCCTGTACTATTTCGCTAATTTGCCTTTATATATACCGGTAACCTTCTTTGCTACGCTCATTAAACTACTCAGGGACTTTCTCTAGGTTAGCGCCTGACATGGAATGGCACTAGCGAAACTATATTTGCCCACTGACCAGGGAGGCCTTGCAACGCCTTGTTTTGAACACTACTATTTCGCTGCCCAATTGCAGTGGATAGCCCGCTGGCTCACGGATAGAGGCCACGTGAACACAGCGACCACGCTGCCACCATACTCGCTAGAACAAATAGTCAGGCTTTTTCATCCACTAAGGCCGCACCGCCACTGCCGCTCCTACTTGCAGTGGCATACAAATGCTACCGCAGGTGCCTATATATTACCAGAACCGTTGTCCTCTACGCGTCAGCAATACCAATAGAGGGATCTCCTAGTGGGCTGACGGTACTCATGTCCCTTTCACTCACGGAATTGCGAGGAGCGGATTTACAGACATTAGGAGACCTGTACCGGGATGGGGCACTCATACAGTGTATGTCCTTAGTGGAAGACGAAGGGCTCCCACCCGGGCAATTCCTCACACACTGCTCACTGATAGCAACACTAACGGCCAGATAGGGGGACATAACCACGGAGCAGAGTCCGCACCTCACAATACAGTATTTGCATGTCATGGGGCGTGGAAGACACCTTATACGCTGGTTCGCTGCATCTCTCCAAACTCATGCGGCACTCAGCTTAGATTCGCTCTGCCGCAAATGGGAGCTGGACTTGGGGCGCCAATTAGCGGATAAAGAATGGGAACGGATGCTCAAGAGTCCAGTACCCATACCCAGAAACATGAGATTCCGACAAATACAGTTATTCATTGTTCATGGGGCATACCTCACGCCTGCAATGATCAACAGGTACTTTCACCGCACGGATGCGACGTGTCCGAGGTGTGCTGAACAAGGGGCTGAACTGATACACATGTTATGGAGCTGCCCTAGAATACATGCATACTGGCACACAACAGGCAGACTGCTACATACATGCACAGGCCGCGACATACCCTTTGAATGGACTGTATATCAACTGAACCACTTTAGTAGGACCCCCGCCACAAAAGTAACATCCAGGTTTCTGTACCTGGGGATAGTGGTTGCTAAGTACGTTTTACCTAAACGGTGGAAAGCGAAGGACCTACCTTACATGCGTACATGGCATTGCTCGCTGCTAGCATGGGCCAAAGCGGAGGGGATTGCCATTCAGCGGGAAGAAACACTGGGACTGCGCAAAGAACCCATAGCAACCCAATGGGAGGGCTTCCTCCATGCACTACAGCAGGCGGAAGGGGGAGGTCCTACAGGGCGAGCCGAGCGGGAGGAGTGCGAGCCAGTAACGGGAGCCACACGCACCACCAGGGAAAGGCCGTGATATTCCATGGACACATGGAAACTAATTGACTGCCTACATAGAAGCAGACACCACTGACAGGGGGGGACAAATGTTAGGTTGATCAGAAATTGCTAGGGAGATGTGTGCGGGAGGGCAGAGGGGGGGATAAGGATACATCGACCAGTCAATGTTGTCGTTGTTTTCGTTCTCTGTTATATCATCTGTTCGGAAGCCCTCGGTGAATGAACTAGAAGGACTTTTGTGGAACATCATCACGATCTCGCTGATACTCCAATGTAATTAGCTGTAATTCTATTCAATATGTAACCTTGGTCGAAGACTAGGGGCTATCCTTGATCCAGTACGGTAGGAATTTTATGTTATCAACTGTACGCCTAACACATACGCAAAGAGAAATGTATGTCATACTGATGATTGGTGGTTGTACATGTACCATAGCCCAACCTCTCTCCCCCCCCCTTTTTTTTCTCTTTAACTGTATAAGACAGCTATCCAAACATCTGTTGCCTTTCATAAGAATGCAAACAATCAATAAACACTGATTTAAACAAAAACATGGGTGAAGGCTGCAAGAGGCAACGATTCAAAGTAAGTTCACAACTCTTCATCCTCATAGTAGGCGAGACTCGTATACAATCTTGAATAGTATTGCAGCAAAGGCGCATTAATTTCTTCCTGTCGACGCAGTCGACCAGCATCTTATGAGTCAAGCTTGACAACAATCAAACTCCTCTTTGCCAGATTGGCCAGCCAGGCTAGTAGGGAACCTGTACGGTCATGCTCTGTATGGGCTATCACCATATATTGCCTTAAGTCAAAGCATAGTTGTCTTTTTAGCAGTCCTGTCATGTTTTCCTTAGTATCTAAGAGTGTCTGATGGATCTCCGAATGTCCCGGTCTGGATTTCCCTGTTACCTCCAATTCTTGTTCTGATTACATGACCTCACGTAAAAGGGTGCCTCTGACCCCCATCAACACCTGAATGCACCGTCCTCTTATTATACCTTTAAAGACGTCCCATTCCACTAATGGGGAATATGCAGACCCATTGTTGTCCTTGAAGTACTGTCGGACAATAGCCCCGATTTTCCTTCGGAACAACGGATCCTCAAATGCCTCTATCCTCAGACAACAGGAGGGGATATGCGTGATGGGATGCTTCCATCTTAGATGTAATAGTACTGCTTTGTGATCGGAGATGGTGCGTGCTAGGTATTCCACATCACTTACCTGCCCATTTAGGTCAGTGGTACACAGGAAAGTGTCCAGCTCCAGATGAATTTCATGCAGGCTGGAGAAGAAGGAATAATTCCTCAATTGTGAATATAGTCTACGCCAGGAATCCAGAAGCCCCCACTGCACCTGCCAATCCGCAAGGGACCTGGCTGTTGTAATTACTGGGGAATCCCTCAGTGGAGGGTGAGAGTGATCAGTCCGTAGATCCAGTACACAATTAAAGTTCTCTCCCATCACAGCTGATTTCACTAAGTAGGGGGCCAGTGTGCCCAAGAGACATGCCAGGAAACTTCCCTGATCAATGTTCGGGCGTATATGTTAATGAGCACTACCTCTGCCAGTGATATGGCCCATCACCAACACATATTCAGTCCAGCTCCATACCTCCTCTGGGTTCTGAAATAACTGAGTTCCATCCTGTGTCAGTACTCGGAGCCGAGCCAGGAACAACATTGCATATGGCACATTCATCTGCTAGAATCTGCCCCATACTTTCTAAAACTTTGATCGGCATCGGTGTATCTCCCTTGAAAAATCGGGGGAAATTCGAACCACGCTATTCTCCACTGTGAGTTTCTCATTCTGCCTGGCTCAGTGCAGAATAAGGTCCCAAACTTTATAGTGTAGCGATCCAGCCACCATCGGTGCGGTGGGCCCCCCGGGAGTGGGCACCCTGCCTGCCCATTCTAGTGCAAAGAACTGGGAGAGACCCTCCGCTGCGACTCCTTCTCGGATACACTTCTGCAAGTAGTATACCATGTTTTTCCCATCCACATGCTCTGGAACACCCACAGCGTGTATATTGCTGTGTTGTGATCTATTTTCAGCATCCTCCACTCAGGCCTCCAGCGTCCCAACTTTGGCCTCCATCGTAGCCACTCACCCAGTCATGTCGGTCAATGCCAGAGGTATCTCCGTCAGTGTATTTCTGTTGTGGCGACCTGCGCCGCTAATCGACGATGGTCTGCTCTCAGTAGACCCATATCTGCAACCAATGTGTCCATTTTGGCTTCCAACGCTTCTCTAGAGGCAGTTATTGCATTCATAATGTCTTGTAGATAGGGGCCTTCTTGAGGGCTGGTCTGCCCCAGTAGACCATGTTGGTTTTTCTGGGGTCAATTCCCCCTTCTCTCATTGGCCCTCCTTCTTCGGGGTCTCTCCGTCTGGTGTTCTTCACCATCGCAGCCACTAGATAATCTAAGGTATTTCCCACAGTTCACTCTATGCAGGGCTATGGTCCCTATGTAGGGCGCATAAGGCCAATACACCCAATTTTGGGCTGGCAGCCAGGAGTCAGGAGACCAGAAGTCAATGGGCAGTCACAGGCAGTACTTCTCATTTCAAGGGCACGACGGGGTCACCAGTTTGGTCGTATGACGTGTACTAGCTGCCTTCAGCCTCCCAGATGGGTCCCTCCAGCTCCGTCATTCTCTGGGTGGTTGTGCCAGTTGGGTTTGTACTCACAGCTTGGACACAGTGTGTCCTTTATGATGTCCCTCATAGATCTCTCCACTCCAGTCTCTACTTCCTCGTGAGACCTCCTACAGCATCCTCACAGGCCCTTAACATGGAGGGCAGGATTGGGTGGGGGACAAAAACTGAAGGACCCTACCATCAATGCCCTGGCTCAGCGTGCAGTGCCCCACAAGGTCTGAGCCCTATCTTGCAGCCGGTTGGCAATGGAGGTGGTTGGGAAGTGTGGGTTTCTCTGTTTATTCTTCCCCCGAATATATAGCTGCACTTCTCCGCCCCCAAAGAGCACTCCACTATTTAATCAGTGTCCATGAGGGGTCTCCTCATTTACTGCATGTGGGCCCACTTCTTATGCTGCATCCTCCGGCACCATCTCCTCTCCACGGGGGACTGCAACAGTTTCCCTCATTCCCACTGCAATCCTAACACCGGTTTGCCACTCACGGTGCTGGGAGGTTGTTCAGTGGCATCCCCCGGTTCAGCAGTGTGAAGTCCCTCATACAGCAGGGCCCTGCTCCCGGTGGCCTCCTCCGTCTCTGCCCATCTCAGTCACTGTCACGGGGTCAGGTCTTCACTCAACGTGGGCGCTGCCAGTGTACCACTGTGGGCTTCTTGCTCTCAGTCACTACTTAAGCAGTTCTCCTTACCAGAGCTCTGCGGCGGTGAGACTATGTCAGCACTGAATTGCTCCCCTTTTAGGACCACATATCAATGTGTTTGTTGGTCCAGTAGTCTCCGCCGGCCCCCTGTAACACATTAGAAACAACACAGGCCTTAGGGCCCCAGCAAGAGTCTCGATCACAGCAGGAGTACGCCTACATAGAGCTCACGGGCTCTATGGCCTCTGCTTCAAAGCCCTTTTGTCCCCAGGTGCAGCCCGAAGCTTTGCCACCATTTTGTGCTAACAGCCTCACAGCTCTGCTCACGGCAGGTTATGGGCCAAAGTTACACTGCCTGGGTGCTCAGCAGGTGGAAATTAGCACCTGGGGGTTCCTGTTCTTACCTCAGCACTCTGTTGGTCCTAAGACCAGGATTTTGGTTAGGATTGCACTTGATGGGATTATTTCCGGTAGGAGCGCCGGGAATTGCTGCTTACTCCATCGGAGGTTAGTTATTTCTCCAATTTGAGTGTCTCCCAGAACCTGGAAGAAATATCCAGTAAAGTAGCTGCATGCCACCCACAGGGAGAGATTTCCAGAACTCCTATCACAGAATGGGCCATGACTATTATGACTCAACACATCTCCTTAAAAGGCAAAGGACTTAACCTTCAGTGACTTTTTGCTCAATTTTATTGTTTGAAATCTATTATATTGTTTTCACTATTAAACAGAAACTTATAATTTTCTACATTGACAATGAAGGCAGAAAGCTTGCATACATCATTCTCTGACAGATCAAAAATAGTGCCCACCCATGCGCCAGAGATCACAAATCCCTGGCCAGGCCCAATAGCCATCAGGTATTAGAAATGCCTGTGGATGAATGTGCTTGAGAGAGTTAACTGGCATAGATAATAGATCATCTTCCTCTGTCAGGAACTGCTTTGTCAAAATACAGCAAAAGAAAAACTAAGAACAGCAAAGGGGTGGGCGGAAGGGGGAAGAGTTGGGGGGGTTCCTTCACGGACATTGCTAGGAGATACTCCCTAACCCTGATTTGTCGTGTACGCCCATGTTGGTGGGAAGGAGGGGGAGGGGGGAAGAGCAGCGCTGGAAAAGTTAGTCCTCAGCCAGTTTACCTCACTCTGAGAAGTCGCCCTTCATGGGAGTAAAGAGTCTTTAAATAATTGAAAGGCCCTTCGTTGGGGCAGGGGGCGAATCGGGCGTGCTCCAGTTTAGATAGATGTTGCACTACGGGTTGCCAAGTTTGCGCAAATTTAGTGTCAGTGTGTGCAAGACAATTGGAGAGGAGCTCCATCTCCAGTATGTGCCAGAGGCGGGTGAGCCACACTGGAGACAGAGGGGTCAGGGCTTTTTTGCAATTCAAAGCAATGACCTGCTTTGCTGCTCCTAGCATGTGGAGGATCAAGCGCCAGTCCGAGTGGTTCACAGCCTTAAGAGATTGAGGTCGAAGTCCAAGAATGGTTATCCCCGGGGTGCTCGGGATAGGAAAGCCCACTACGCCTTGAGTGGCTCAGCACCTTCTTTCAAAAGATCGTCAATACTGGGCATGACCACCAAATGTGAATAAACAAACCTATGTCCGCCTTGCAGCATCAGCACAAGGCCGTTGAGGTGGGGAACCTTTTCTGGAGGCGAAGTGGGGTGTAATACCCATAGATCATAATTCTATAAACCGTCTCTTGTTGTCCAACCCTCTTGTAAGTGTTTGGGAATTTCTCCCCACAGCTGTTCCGAGTGTTCAGAGGGGGCATCTTCTGCAATGTCTATATGCCATTTCAGTTGAGAGGGTTGAGGAGGTGGAGGGTGAGAGTGCTGCAGGACCCTATAAGTACAGGAAATCAGACCACGCGAGCCATCAAAAGATTGTACCTACGTCTCAAATGTGGTAAGTTGACGCGCGACTCCCAACTTATTTAGAGGGGTATGTAACCAGTGCCAAATTTGATAATATTGCAAGTGCGCTGTAGCTGGAAAATGGAATTCCTGTCTACAATGGTGAAAGGATTTGAAGACCTCTCCCTCAAAGAGGTCAGCGATCGTACGACACTCTCCGCTCACCCAAGCCTGAAAAGAGCTGGGCTGTAGGGCTGGGGGTGAAGCAGGTTTGAGGGAAAGGGGCGTGTTGGGAGAGGGGAAGGAGGTAAGCTCACAGTTGGTAGAAAGTCTTCAGTGCTAAAGTGCTAACAGAGCTACAAGTACTGAGATAAGGTGTGAATGAGGAGAAACATATCAAAGACTCTGATGTTTGGCTATTGATTCTTGATATGTCTGTGCAACTGATGATGAAGGATATAAAATGAAGGGGCAAAATGAGACATTAATATCAAGTTACTTTATCACTGCAATGCTCTCTCAACAAGTCCAGACTTTAATCTAATCTAGCCATATGTATGGGAATAAATGACCCATTTAAAATATAACATGAGGAATTCCTTACCTGTCATGTCACAAACATGTAACAGTGAAGAAATATTATAATGACATAGGTTGAGGTCTGACAAATTCTGAAGCATGTAACAACTTTGACAAAGATGGCGGCAAAGTCTTGACTACAGCTGCCAGTGTTGACATACCAGCGCCTTAGCGACCCTGAAGATTCTGTGATGTCACAAAGTCATCTCTCTCTGGTAAGAACCAATGATATCACAATCTGAGAGAAAGCTGCTAACAAGGCAACACTGTTCCATACAGGAAGCTAAGATGTTGCTGATCTGCAGTGGCACAAAAAGCAGCACTTTCCACCATCAGCCATTGTAGGAAAGCTAAATGATGTGAACATGTGAGGTGCTAAAGGATTTAGCATAAGGGTGTTAAACACAGAGGAGGCAAATGTGGCTTAGAACGTTATAGCATATTAGAACGTTTCTTTCTTCCATACAGCATAGTTTTGTCTATGGATTGGTATCCCAGAAAGTACAAAATGAATCCCTTTGAAAATAATATTTAATAATAAAGATGCCTTTGTCCATCCCATGCTCCAGAATGGACAGAGAATTGTTTTTCTGTGAATTACTACACCAGACAGATTTGGTTTGTCGGGGGCATTTACTGCATTTGTTTAATATTCTTTTATTAGAAGCTTGGATGGTGAGTTCCTTGTTAGGTTTTCAGCTATTAGTGGATAAGAATACAGCTGATGGAACAGGGTAAGGAAGAGAGTGCTCTATGTTGATCCACAATAGGTATCAGTCACCACCGTTCCATCTTTACCTTGACAGGGATATTTCTTTTAGTTGCAGGCTAAACACCGAGCTTTTAGGGGAGTTTTAAAGCTGGACCATCTAGGCTTTTTCATGAAGTTAACCGAAAGTAACTTTTCTGTCTGCCACAATAGGTTTCTTGGACTTCATGAAAGTTGCACAGCTAAGAAAAAAGGAAACTGAAGAATATTTGTAATGATCTAAGATCCCTTTTTCATTAAGAGGTTTTTGAACATATGTTCTTCTGAGAGAGTGTTGGGGCTACAGAAAGGTATGTGCTTCTCACTGAGCGGTAGTCTGAGAAGGTAGGTTCCTGTTACAATAACCCTCCCACACTTTTTTGCCAGAATGCACTTTGACTTGATGTGCCCTGGGTCCCTGCCTATCATGTTCCCATGGCCTGTGTTCTTTACCCAAACTGTACCAAACCCAATTGGCACCCTAGCCACAGGTCAGCCTCTGGTAAATGGTATCCCAAGTACCCAGGGCATTGTGAGCAGGAAAGGCCTCTAAAAACTACAGCAATTATTATGCCATCTTAAAGGCCCTGTACCTTTACACTCACACACTGCCTTTGCAGGCTGTATGTTTTGGTGCAGAACAAAGTTAAGAGTCGACATGGCACAAATCTCTGTGTGCCATGCCTACAACCCACTCCCCTGACATAGATCAGCCACCCCTCTTGCTGGGCGCACTATACCAGTGGTGAGGGTACAGGGGCATGAGCCCTGTACCCCTACAGTGTCTAAGGTCATTCTTAGACATTGTAAGTGCAGTGCTACCATTAAGAGTATATGGTGCAGAGATTAAATGAAAAATGTGCTCAGAGGGCATCTTAGAGATGCCCCCTGAAAAACGACCAGCCTCTGCTGGGTTCCCTGACTGGTACACACCAGCCTGCCACCACGAGACATGTTTCTGGACCCCTGGGGTGGGAGCCTTTGCTCCCCGAGCCCAGAAACAAAGCCATTCCTGGGTGGAGGGGTTCACACCTCCCCCAGGCCAGGAAGAGCCATCTGTGGCAGGGGAGCTTCAAAGGCCTTGCAGCCTTTGTAATGCGACCCCCAGTCTCTCCTGCTATCAGGGGTAGGGCCCCTTCCTGTCTTCCATCTTTTTTGACGGGATAGACAGGTGGGAAAAATTAGCCAGCGGAGATAGTGTGCCCACCTCTGCCAACCCCACCCCTCAGGTGGGGGAGATGAGGTGAGGTGAAGCCCACTCTTCAGTGCCCACCATTTTGTAGATGGCAGGCACTCTCAATCAGGATTAGGGACTGTGCTCACTCTCCCATGTGGGGTGAGCACACCAAAGGTGTAGCCACCCTAAGGTCAGTAGGCCATTGACTGCTGACCCCGAGACCCCTAAAATGCCCCTTAAATACAGTATTTAGGGGGCATCCCTGAACCAAGAAGGCAGATTCCCACAGCCTAAGAAGAAAAAGGACGAAAGAAGACGCCCAGCAGAGGAGACTGCAGAGAACAACTGACTTGGCCACAGCCCTACCGGCCTGTCTGCAGTTTCCAGAGATCTTGCACCAAAAGTCGCCTAGTCCTGCATCCAGTGACCTCCAGAACCCTGGGAGGACTGACTGCCTTCAACAAAGACTGGATTTTATGTGAACAGCAGCTCTGTCCAAAAGAAAACTCCCAAGACAGACTCTGAGCCTGCTGAGGACAAAGAAACCCGATGCCTGGAACCACCACTGCATCCGTCGCCTACGGCCTGAGTTGGAGTGGTCCACCGGTCCCAGCAAGGCCCCCCAACACTCCAGAGCCCGAGTCCACCGTGGGTTGACCCCTCTAGGACTTCCCAACATTGCCTGCAACCACCCCCAACCGCAAGTGACTCGGTAAGGTGAAACCTCAAAAGACACCCCTGCATCCAGCCACCCTGAGCCCTGGAGAAGAGAATCCGAGCTGCACCTACCTCCATGAGCCCTCCAACCTACCTGCCCAGCTGTTTGTTCCTCCCGGAAGTCTTCCTGAACCGAGTCTGCAGCTGTAAACCAAAACCGAAAATCCTCATTGAAAACAACAGGTCCCCCACGCTGCACCCAGCCGCCCCTCCGCCGCCCCTCCGCCGCCCCTGCGCAGCTGCGGGTGCACTTTGTGAGCTAAACCAGATCCCCCTTTGCCCTGAGCCTAACACCAGGAGCTTTGCTCCCACAACCCAGTGGCCTGCTCGTAAGCAGCCACCAACCGGAGGCCCCTATCCCCCGTTTGATAACATTGGACCGCAGCACTCTGCATCCAGCCACCCTAGTGCCGCTGAGGGTGTAACAAGGGTGCATCCTTGACCCTAGGGGAACCCTTGTTCTAACACCAGAAGCTAAACCCCAAAGACCGATTACTTACCTGGTAACCGTTAACTTAATTTCTTTCCATAAGAACCAATTGACTGTTTTTCACGGAAATGTTTTCCATGTGTGGAGTTGATTTGTATGGAAACCTGAAAAATAACAATTGTGCAAAACTGATTTTACTTACCTTTTCTCTAGGAAATGTCCCAGTGTGATATCTAGGCATATCACACAGAGTAGAAAAAGTCATCTAAAAAGTAACTAAAAAGTAATCTGTACAGTAATTTCAATACCTTGACTTACCTGTATCTCAAACAACTGCATTTGTACTTTCATTCACTTGTAAACACTGCATAATATATTGCAAAGCATTTATTTCATTTACCTGTGCCACGCTTGGCTTGGTTCTAGAAATAAAATAACTTAATAATATTTTTATACAAACAAAATTGGTCTGAGTTCGGTCTTTGAGTGTGTGGCATCATTTGCTGATTTAGTGTGTACAACAAATGCTTAACACTAACCTCTGATAAAGCCTTACTGCTCGCCCACACTACCACAAATAGAGAGTAATGTACTATCTACTTTTACCTCTGCCTACCTTTGGGGTTCCACTGGACTCTGTGCACACTACACCTCATTTTGGTATAGTATATACAGAGCCAGCTTCCTACATTGGTGGATCAGGGGTGGGATATACAACTTTGCATTTGTTGGACTAACTTGGTTACCACCTGATCACACAACAGAACTCTTAAATTGTCCTTGGAATTCTGATTTTTTCAAATTGGAATTTTTTGCAAAATTTCTAAAAGTCTTTTTAGGGCCTTGGTTAAGCCCCTTTATAATTTTAGAAAATAAAAAGTAACTTTAGCTAGGGATAAGAGGGTTTAGAACTTTTTTTTAACTATGTCTCTTAACAAGAACCCAGCTGTTGGTGAACATAATCACAATGCCATAGAGGACCTCACCCCTAACCTTCACTTGTCTTTCAAGGAGTTAAGGTCCCTATGTAAAATTAAAAACATACCCATGGGGTCCCATCCCACCAAACAAAAACTCCAGGAGCTGTTGGCTGGGTATGCTAAGGACCACCCATCTGAAAATGGTGAAGACCAATCAGATGAGAAGGAAGATAAAGGGGATGAGGAGATAGACCAAACCCCACCCCCACTTCATAGGGAGAAATGGGCCCAAGGGCCCCTGACTCAAAAGTAAACCTCTTAGTACCTAGAAGGCACACAGGTGGATCAGGTACTACTGAGGACATTGAGGACAGCCTCAATGAGGAGGACATTCTGCTATCCAGGTTGACCAAAAGATTAGACCTAGATACCAGACTCCTGGCTCTAGAAAAAGAAATAGCAGAGATGGGCCTAGGACCCATCAATAGAGGCGGCAATTTGAAAAATATAGAAAAAGAAGGATCCTATGATCCAAAATCCCCAAAGGGATTGTCCCCAAATTTGAGGATGGTGATGATATCACCACGCGGTTTAAAGCCTTTGAGACGGCTTGTAATGCCAGAAGGGTGAAGCAAACTCCCTGGGGGGCACTCCTGTGGGAGCTGTTCTTTGGTAAGTGCAGAGACAGACTTCTGACCCTTAGTGGGGCAGATGCTGGGTCTTCTGACTTCATGAATAGAACTCTGATTGAGGGTTTTGGACTAACAACTGAGGAATCCAGAATTAGATTCAGGGGGTCTCACAAAACCCAAAACCAATCCTGGATTGACTTTGTTGACTACTCAGTTAAAACACTAGGTGGCTGGTTGACTGGAAGTAAAGTGCAAGATTATGATGGTCTTCATAATTTGTTTATGAAATAACTCATATTAAGTAATTGAATTGATGAAAAGTTGCATCAGTATGAGGTAGACCTAGGTCCAATTTCTCCCCAAGAATTGGTAAAGAAGGCAGACCATTGGGTCAAGACAAGGGTAACTAGGACTTTCACTGGGGGTGACCAAAAGAAAGGGGTTACAAAACCTCCCCAGAGGTAAGACAGCGAACCTCTTAAAAAAAAAAGTAAGGAGTACCAGGTAGCCCCCAAAAAACCTGTCCAGGGCGGTGGTCCCAAAGACACCTCACAAACTAAAACTGGGTACCAGGATAAGAATTGGGATCCCAACAAAGTATGGTGTCACAGCTGTCAAAAGGCAGGACACCACACCACGGACCCTAGCTGTACTAAAACAAAGCCTCTAGTGTAGCTCCAGGGGTTGCCAGTGTAGCTTTGGAGGATGGTTCCTCAGATGAGGAAGTCCTCCGAGCCTTCAACTGGAAAATGGGCCCAAAAGGTAAGTTGGAGATTCCAGAGGGGAGTAGACACTTCCATCACCTACTGGTGAATTGAATCCCAGCCACTGCCCTGAGAGATACCTGTGCCAGTCACAATGTGGTGCTTAACAGGTTGGTACTCTCAAACCATTATGTCCCAGGGGAAACAAAAAGAGTTTGGACTGTCCCAGGGGAGGTCAATGTTAGGCCTGTGGCTGGAAAATGTTTGGGAATTGTGGTACAAGAAAGTAGTGGTATCCAACCCGATCCAGGAGGAGACAACCCATATGGGGACTGCCCGCTTGTTCCCAGTGCTTGGCCCCTCCTCCTGATTCTCGACCTGCCCCTCACAGGACACTGGGATATCCTGTTTGGCTGTGGCAGCTGCTGAACCATTGCTGAAAAACAATTGATGGACAGAATGTTGAACAATTTCAAACATTCAACCCAGTACAAAGATCTGTGTTATGCTATCACTCACCTGTACTCCAGTTTGTTCCTTCCTTGCTGCTGACTGTTCCCAAATCCGTCTGGAAATTACTAGAATGGCAAGGATGATACACGATTGCCAACCCAATAACTTCCGGGGATGGGAGTGAGAGACAAGAAAAAACAAGAAACAGGATTCCGTCCTATTCTTTTGCTGAGGTTCTGGGATGTCTCTCAAGGGGGAAGGGATAAAATCATACTCTGTTCCCTGGATTCCTTTCTGGATTAATGGGTGTCCGGTTACAACTATTTGAAAGAAAACAGCTAAATTAATAATACATTCAGTGTTATTATGTTCTTTCACTTGTTTGTACAATAGAATCTCTATTGGGGCTTACCCAATTTTATCTATGGTGGATTCCTGATTACTAAACTTCAGTATGAAATGTCTTGTTTTCAAAACTCCTCCAGCATTTATTATCTAAAATATAACACAAGATTTCAGGACATCACATTCGTCTCACTTTGATGGCACTAGAAAGATTTGTCAGCTGGATTATCAACATACCTGTAATTATCTTGTAAAATACCCAAAACGTTCCATAACTAAAAAATATAATAAAACAAAAGAAGACACAAAATACAATTGCATGTGCAAAGACTGGAAAACAATCTTTCTGGATTGCAATTGGTTAATAAACAGGTTAAAACACAGTTCTTTGGGGATTACCAAGAGTTAACTACATACTGTTCTTCATGAGTTACAATGAAATGTTCCTTGTGGCTTACAATGAGTTAAATTCACTATCAAAGCTCTTTCAAGTAAAGATTTTTGAATACTTTATCTCTTGCGTTGTTGTTGCTTTAAATAACACTTAAAGTCTTGTTGAATTTTTGTTTAAAAAAATACTTCCAATCTCGAGCACTCTTCTATTGTCTTTGAATAAGTCCGGAAGGTAATTAATAGTCTTACTGCTATGTTCTGGAGTTCTCAATGTACGTTACCGCACTGTTCTGAGCGTTGCTAGGCAACTGATTCTTATGCTTTTCTTTTCTTTTGTAGGACGCCGGAAGACGCGCCGGAGGAAAGATCCAGGGGAACACCAGGAACGAGAAAACCTTCTTCGAGGGAGCAGGAAGGAAGACTGGATACCGGAGCAGGAGTGAAGACAGGTGAGTAACAGGAATGGCAACAATGCGAATCGTGTTTGAAAGAGCGGGCGCGGTTTAAATTCCTAGCGCTCCGCTTGCTTTCCAGAAAACACGTGTGCACGTGTAGACAATTTGCACATGTTATCTTTAGCCCAGTTATTCATGTGTGGGAGTGAAGGCACGTTTTATGGTAGTTTTGTACAACATGTTTCTCTTCTATTGGAGATTTTTAACCTCTTCACTGCTAGGCCTTCTCTCTCTCCCCCGTGTTAAGCCTTTTTTTGGTCTGTTTGGGGTAGTTTGCGCTTAGGCCCCTGTAACTTTTTTTTTTAACAATAAATGTTATTGATTTTCAAGATACCAAATGGGCAAAGCCCAGCGAGCATCGAAGCATGTATAGATACAATATTGAATTGCAAGGCACCGAATGACATCCCCAATGAAGTCTGCAAAACAGCAGACCCAAAACCCCCTCCCCCCACCCCCAACTACGCACCATACAACATTTATACAACATTATACAAACGTAGTGCAATCTTGCTCCTTTACCTCTGCACAACACCTTTACCCTATTTCGGTGATTTGCTCACAACCAGCCTATCAATTGGGTCTCGGGAAGCCACTGACTCCAGGAGAGACAGGTCAATGTCACGGTACGTGGCCCATCTGGCCCAGATCTTCTCGTGTTTTTGCGGACATCCTCGAGCCTGAAATACTGCGACTTCAGCGGACAGGCACCTATCCATTGCTTTCTTCCAGGTACCTATACTGGGTGGGAGTGTTGCCTTCCAGTGTTGTGCAATGTCACGTTTAGCTAGTACAAGACCTAGAAACAATAAATGCCTTTTATATCTGTTCTCCCGATGTCCTCGGTACTGTGTAGGAGTATCAATCGAGGGTCTGCAGGTATGCGCCATGCCAACACCTGCCCCAATCAGGACCTTATGCCCGACCAGAAATGTTGCAGTGCCTCACAGGTCCACACAGTATGGAGAAACGACCCCTCCTCCGAATCGCATTGGAGGCACATAGGGGACGGAATAGCCCCCATCTTGTAAAGGCGTAAACGTGTAAAGTAAATCCTGTGAAGATATTTGAACTGGATCAGTCGATATCGGGTAGAGACTGCAGAGTACCGGGGGCTTGCCAGTGCCTCTGCCCAGTCATCATCCGTCAATGTGGGCACATCTGCTTCCCACGCCGCCCGAGTCCGGTGTATAGTGGTCGTGGAGTGTGTGGTTAGTGTTTGATAAATTTGACAAATCTTGTGGGCATCTAGATCCCCCATGAGCAACCGGCCCTCCAACGGGTGAAACTCCGGGAGACTCGCGAGGACCCTCATCAAAGGGGATACAGCGTGTCTAAGTTGCAGATATCTGTGAAATTGCGTTTTATGGAGGCCGAAATCAGCCTGTAGCTGCTGAAAGGATTTGAGTGTGAACCCCCGCATTACGTCTCCCAACACAGAAATCCCGATGTCGTCCCACATACGGAAACCCACCAGAGCCGCGACTGGCCGGAGGTGCCCCTGTAACTTTTTGACCAAATAAGGTATCCACGCCAAATTTGCGTCCTTTTATTCCTACATCATGGGGATTTTAAAGGTACCCAAGGTTTGCTGATTCCCCTGGAGGGGACCCAAAAATTAGCCAAAATACAGCAAAAAAAAGTTTGTGGGGGGAGGGGAAAGGCTACAGATGAAAGCGTCTGTTTTTTTCCCTGCAAATGGTATCAACAAAGGGGTTGTGGTGCTGAAATCACAATCGTCCCTACTTTCAGGGACAAGCAGACTTTTGTCATAAAACCAAAACGTTTTACATAGTTTTGGCATTTTTCTGGGACATATCCTATTTTTGCTATTTTTTGTGCTTTCAACCTCCTTGCAGTTAATGGTAAAAATGGGTATGCAAGCAATAATGGATCCTGGAAAGCTATACATTTCTGAAACGTAGACAAAATTCTAAATTCAGCAAGGGGTCATTTTTGTAGATCCTTCAAGGTTTTTGTATATAAACTAACAGGTAAAAATAGAAAAAATTGAAAATAAGTTTTTAAAAAACATCCATTTGTGCCAAAGTTTTCACCAGTAAATTCCACTAAGTATCACAGAAAGTTGAAAGCACTACACTGTTACATGCGCTGCACCCTTCTGGTTAGGGGATATATAGGACTTGTAGGTTCACCAAGAATCTGAGGAACCCAGAGCCAATAACTGAGCAGCGTCTCACAATGTATTTTTATTGTGTACTGAGTATATAGCTATTCATTTGGGAAAATATAAACAGGAAAAAATCGGTATGAAAGTCACCTATGTATTTCTGAAATGGGAAAAAAATATAGAGTTTATAAACAGTACCTATTTGCACATCTTCGAAATTGTGTGTACCCATACCAGTATGTGAATTATAGGTCATTTTTCAAAGTGACTTCTTTTTTACACATTGTCTTACATTTGGAAGGCAGAAATGCATTGTCAATAGGTAATAACAGCTGCTCTACAATTTTGTGTTCTCCTAAGTCTCTCGATAAAAATGGTACCTCACTTGGGTGGGTAGGTGTAGTGCCCGCGACACGAAGCGGCCCAAACTTCAACGTGGACACACCACATTTTCACAGTAAAAACTGACCCTTTTTTTGCAAAGTGCCAAGCTGTAGATTTTGAACCCTAGCTCTTCCGGCACCTAGGGAAATCTAGCAAACCTTTACATTTTTGAAAACTAGACACGCAGGGGAAGCCAGGATAGGGTGACTTGTCTGGCTCTCACCAGGTTCTATTACCCAGAATCCTTTGCAAACCTTAAAATGTGTCCCAAAAAACACATTATCCTTACATTCCTGTGGTGGAAAGTTCTGGAATCTGCGTGGATCCACCAAATTCCACCCACCCTGCATTCCCCAAACTCTTTCAAGAAAAATGGTACTTGTGTGGGTTGACCTAGTCCCCAGCACAGGAAATGGCCCAAAATGCAATGTGGACACACCACATTTTCACAGTGAAAACGGACCCTTTTTTTGCAAAGTGCCTAGCTGTAGATTTGAACCCTAGCTCTGCCGGCTCATAGGGAAACCTAGCAAACGTATACATTTTTGAAAACTAGAGACCCTGGGGAATCCAGGTTGGGGTTATTTGTCTGGATCTCACCAAGCTCTATTACTCAGAATCCCTTCCAACCCTCAAAATTTGTCCCCAAAACACATTTTGCTCTCATTTCTGTGGTCGAAAGTTCTGGAATCTGCATGGATCCACGAAATTCCTCCCACCCCGCATTCCCCAAAGTCTTCCAAGAACAATGATACCTCACTTGTGTGGGTAGGCCTAGTGCCCGCAACAGGAAACGGCCCAAAACGCAACGTGGACACACCATATTTTCACAGTGAAAACTGACCTTTTTTTACAAAGTGCCTAGCTGTAAATTTTAAACCCTAGCTCTGCTTGCACCTAGGGAAACCTATAAAACCTATACATTTTTTAAAACTAGACACCCAGTAGAATCCAGGATGAGGTGACTTGTCTGGCTCTCTCCAGGTTCTGTTTCCCAG
The DNA here is from genome assembly GCF_964204655.1 of Triturus cristatus. Classification (NCBI taxonomy): domain Eukaryota; kingdom Metazoa; phylum Chordata; class Amphibia; order Caudata; family Salamandridae; genus Triturus; species Triturus cristatus. Next base: position 700,614,723 of record NC_140591.1, read on the forward strand.
AATCCCTTGCAAACCTCAAAATTTGTAAAAATAAAAAATCCTCACATTTCTGTGGTGGAAAGTTCTGGAATCTGCGTGGATCCACAAAATTCCACCCACCCCACATTCCCCAAAGTCTTCAGAGAAAAATGGTACCTCACTTGTGTGGATAGGCCTAGTGCCCGCGACAGAAAACGGCCCAAAACGTAACGTGGACACACCACATTTTCACAGTGAAAACGGACCCTTTTTTGCAAAGCGCCTAGCTGTAGATTTTGAACCTTAGCTTCGCCGGCCCCTAGGGAAACCTAGCAAACCTATACATTTTTAAAAACTAGACACCCAGGGAAATCCAGGATGGGGTGACTTGTCTGGCTCTCACCAGGTTCAGTTACCCAGAATCCCTTGGAAACCTCAAAATTTGTCTCAAAAAAACACATTTTCCTCAAATTTCTGTTTTGGAAAGTTCTGGCATCTGGTTTTGTCCACAAAATTCCACCCACCCCGCATTCCCCAAAGTCTTCCAAGAAAAATGGTACCTCACTTGTGTGGGTAGGCCTAGTGCCAGCGACAGGAAACTACCCACATCGCAATGTGGACACACAACATTTTCACAGTGAAAACTGACATTTTGAGGCAACATCAAAATTACCTATCACAAAACAACCTGGTTTTGCAAGGGGGGTCCCATGAGGTTTTGGCCCCGGGCTCGGCGGCCATCTACAAAAACCTATCACACCCACACATTTCTGAGAACTAGACACCCAGGGGAGTCCAGCAAGGTATGGCTTGCGTGGGTCCCCCAACGTTTTCCTACCCAGAATCCCCTGCAAACCTCAGATTTAGCTGAAAAAAATCACTTTTTTCTCAAATTTCTGTGTAGGAAAGTTCTGGAATCTACGTGGATCCACAACTTTCCTACCACCCTGCGTTCCCGAGGTCTCCTGATAAAAATGGTACCTCACTCGCATGGGTGGGTCAAATACCCGCGACAGGCAAGGGCCCACAACGAATTGAGGAGACATCAAAATGACCTATTTCAAAACAACCTGGCTTCACCTGGGGTTTTGGCCCCGGGTTTGGCGGCCATCTTGGGAAATCTACCAAACCCACACATTTCTGAAAACTATACTCCCGGGGGAGTCCAGCGAGGTATGGCTTGCATGGGTCCCCCAACGTTTACCTATTCAGAATCCCCTGCAAACCTCAAATTTAGCTGAAAAAATCACCTTTTTCTCAAATTTCTGTGTGGGAAAGTTCTGGAATCTACGTGGATCCACAAATTTTCTACCACCCAGCATTCCCCTAGTTCTCCTGATAAAAATGGTACCTCACTCGAGTGGGTGGGTCAAGTACCAGCGACAGGCAAGGTCCCAAAACGTATTGAGGTGACATCAGTCAGTCAAAATCTTTATTTGGCTCTGTGCCAGCCATAAAAGAAAGCATCATAAAAGCGTTTCATGAAGTCAAATACAAACAATTAATGATAAGTCCATAGCAACAGCGGTTATAAGTGATCCGATGTCAATCTCTTGAAGCAATTTGATCACTGAGAGCTATGATACCAAATCATAACAACATTTCAGTAAAATTAATACCAAACACAGAGAAGACATCTGTATACAAGGTCCATATAAATGTTAACTTCGATTTCCAAAATTAAACAGGATCATATTAAATTTCCACATAAACGAATCTTGAGTCCTAGGCATGGTAATATAATCAATATACAAGGTAATCATTTTCCAACAATATTCCAATGCCAAACAGCCGTGGAAATATACTTATACACCATTAAGCAAATGAATTCATCATTTAGAAGTTGTAGGTGATGTAACCCAGCCTGACACTTTTGAATGTTTAAAAATCATAAAAGTGGTTTTAAAAAGGCACATCTTGATTTAGTATAAAGTTTACAAAAAAACATTAAATGCAAAGACCTCTGAACTGGCTTTGAGTCACATGGACACAGATCCAAGTTAGCATCACAGTGCACATCACGTGGGTATGAGACCAGTAAGTGAGAAGGGCCCATCCTGAATCTTATCAAATAAAACATTTTAGCATGACTAAAATAAAAGGAGAGGTAGGGCGCAATACCTGGGGTACAGACTAACCAAGAAAGGTCGATGACCCTTTTATTTCCCTCTCCAGGTTATCTCTAACCAGATACAAATGGGTTAAAAATTCTTTTTTCAGCCTAGCTCTTGATATTTTGGCTATGTTTCCAGGACTTTTGAGGTACTCTGACTATCCCAGTTTCTCAAGCTGGTCATTAATATAAGTGATCCAACGGATTTTTTTTAAAACAATCCAATTTTAAGCAATCTAAAATGAGAGCACGGTTCAAGACTCCTTCTTCTTTTGCCCAAATGTTGTACCATAGCAATAAAGGAGCTAGTTGTACGCAAAATAACAGATGGATTACCCCAAGTTCACTATGGCAAATGGTGGCAGCGGTACTTTTAGGTACTGTCAAAAGGCGTTTCATGAATGTGTTCTCTGCTCTCTGTAGGCCCTTAGAGCCCCAAACTCCAGCACCATACAGAGTAACAGCACACATACGGGCTTTATAAATATCAATGATTGCTTTGATGGACCTAGAGCCTAACATTTTGGTAAATCTAAAGATAGCCTCCACATTTTGATTAAAGCCCCTAATCTTAGCCTCAACTAGATGACACCAAGAGCTTTTTTGATTGAACAAAATCCCTAAATAGGAAAAGGTCGGCACATAAGACAATTTTTCATTTATTATGTAATATGTCTTTAGAATTTTGGGGGATTTGCGTGCCACCATAATATGTGATTTTGCTATATTGGTTTTTAGGCCAAGATCATTCATAAAGTTTTTTAAACTAGTTAAAATCCTCTGCAGCCCCACCTTGGTTCTGGACATCAATACACAGTCGTCGGCATATAACAGTGCTGGTAGTGACCTACAACCTACCAGCGGAGCATCCACGTTCCCTTTTTTAATTTGGCTTTCTAAGTCATTTACAGAATAAAAAGGGAGCAAGGACGCAACCCTGACGTTCCCGCGATCCATCCTTATTGGGGCAGTAAGTTCACCACCTACTCCATATCGAACTCTCCCCGTCACTTCCTGATGCATGGCTGCTAGACAATGCACGATGGGCGGATCAATGCTCATAGTCAACATTTTCTCCCAGATCCTTCCTCTCTGCACCCAGTCAAAGGCGGACGTCAAGTCCATGAATCCAAAATAAGGAGATCCAGGCTTGGCTAAGGTATATTTACCTATGACCAGGTGCAGGTTGAGGCACTGTTCAACTGTGCCCAGGCCACTCCTGAAGCCAAATTGGATGTCAGAGAAGCTCCCACTTTCTGTTACCCAGTCCTCCAATCTCTCCAATATTACTCGGCCCATAAGCTTAAAAGTACAATCAATTAGAGATATGGGCCGGTAGCATTTAGGGTCCCATCTGTCTCCCTTTTTAAAAATGGGACTATTGTCACTACTCTCCACGATTCAGGAGGACCCTGGGCCGCATAGAATTTAAAAATGTTTGTTAGCAGTGGAAGCCACAGGGGGATATTGGCTAGTAACAGGTCCACAGGGATACCGTCAGGGCCCGAGGCCTTGTTCTTCACAGTCTGAGATGAAGCCCTTTCCACCTTGTAGGAGACATCCAAATTACCTATCACAAAACAACCTGGTTTTGCAAGGGGGGCCACCTGGGTTTTTGGCCCCGGGCTCGGCGACCATCTTGGGAAACCTACCAAACCACACATTTCTGAAAAGTTGACACCCGGGGGAGTCCAGCGAGGTATGGCTTGCGTGGGTCCCACAACGTTTTCCTGCCCAGAATCCCCTACAAACCTCAAATTTTGCTGAAACCCCCCCATTTTCCACATATTTTTTGGGTGGAATCACTTCTCCAATTATCATGTCAGACTGTAGTCCAGTGGTGGTGTGACACAGGAACAGACCATTTGTGACTGGTTAACTGACCTCCTGCTTCGAAGACTGGCTCCACAGTTGGGGGAGGCGATAGGAGGGGACATCTCAGAGGAGATCTGTGCTGAAGTGCACCATATGGCCCACAGGAAAATTTCAGGGACTGATGTCCTCCCTGTGGAGTTCTATGCATCCTACATTGATCTGCTAGCTCCCCACTTGGCCCCATTGTACCCGGAGGGGCTGATGGCTCGTGTCTTGTACCCTACCATGCAGGAGGCACTTATCATCCCCTACTCAAACCATGGATTCTTGATATTGATGTGATGGCTTACAGGCCTTTGTCGATTCAGGATGTTGGGCCCGATTCACAGAACAAACTTAAGACTAAATCCTAAACTTAGTGCCATTCTGGTATTCACAGAATGCACCTAGTACTTCTGGTATTCACAGAATGAACTTACTACTTTTGCTATTCACAGAATGAACTTAGTACTTTTGCTATTCACAGAATGGATTTACGACTACTAAACTTACGTCCGCACTCGGGCCGGAAATTCCGGCCCGGAGGCGGAGCTTCCGGCCCGGAGGCGGGGCTTTCGGCCCGGAGGTGGGGATTCACTGCCGGAATCCCCACCTCCGGGCCGGAAGCCCTGCCTCCGGGCCGGAAGCTCGTGAATCCCCACCTCCGGGTCGGAAGCCCCGCCTCCGGGCCGGAAGCTCCGCCTCCTGGCCGGAAGCTCCGCCTCCGGGCCGGAATTTCCGGCCCGAGTGCGGACGTAAGTTTAGTAGTCGTAAATCCATTCTGTGAATAGCAAAAGTACTAAGTTCATTCTGTGAATAGCAAAAGTAGTAAGTTCATTCTGTGAATACCAGAAGTACTAGGTGCATTCTGTGAATACCAGAATGGTACTAAGTTTAGGATTTAGTCTTAAGTTTGTACTGTGAATCGGGCCCGCAGATTATAAACTCCTCATTGGTATCCTGGCATAGTATCTATTGCCCCACATATTGGGCCTGATCCATGCTGCCCAGTTGGGATTTATCTCTGGCCGTAGCATGGCACTCAAGATCCGAGAGATGGACCTTTCCTGCCAGAATGGGCTGGCTTTATGTTTGTAGACATTGAAAAGTCTTTTGATAGTTTGGATGGGAAGTTTTTCTGCACTGTCATGCTTTGTCTAAGGCTGGGGTATCACTTTGTCGAATGGACTTTCTTGCTCTACCTGAACCCTGTGGTGTGTATCCAAACGGGCGGACGATCTCCCAGCAGTGTAATATTGAAAGAGGCAAACTACAGGATGCCCGTTATCTCCCCTGCTTTTTGCCATTGCAGTGGAGCCACTGGCGTGCAGGGCCTGTGGCGAACTGCTCTATGCTGGCATTCATTCCAGCGGAGTTTCACATTACATCTCCCTCTATGCAGATGACATGGTACTTTACCTGGGTGATCTGTGCACGACAGAACCTAAGAGAGCGGTGCATCTCCTCACAACTTTGAGGAGGTCTCTGGACTATGTGTGAATTTGCTCAAAACTTGTCTGTTTCCGATTTGGGGAGACAGGTGCAAGCCCTGACTCTAAGTGGCATGAGGTGTGAAGGGAACGTGGTGCAATACCTGGGGCTCTGAACATATTGCACGGTCCCTGAACAACTGAAGGGCAATGTGGGTACAGCAGTGACGACTTTCCTGTTGAGGTCATGATTTTGAAGACATTACCCCTGTCAGTGGCAGGCTAGATAGTCATAGCTAAGATGATAGCATTGCCTCACCCTCTGTACTTTTTTGCCACCTTCCTGGTCGTGGTGCCGAGGTGTACGTTATCAGGACCTGGACACGGTCCTGATTTACTTAATATGGAGCAGGGGCCTTTGGCAAACTAGCTAAGTTGCAGCGAGCATCCACTGATGGGGGGATAAACATCCCTGACTTTAAATCCTACTACCTAGCGGCGCAATTGAAGTGCGATATGGGGTGGTTTCAGAGACAGGAGACCCCAGGGATGCTGGGATTATCAGACCCCCCTGACGAGACTCTGTTGTTGACCATTTTGCTTAATCCTAAACAGGCTTTCCCTGCCGGACGGCAAGATGTACTCGTGCTTCAGATCTGCTGGCTGAGGGTGCTACGCCGAACCCTGCTGCAAGCCCCGGATATCCCGGGACTCCCGATTCGGGCCCTCCTCATGCAGGTCAGGGAGATTTAAGAGGGTCGCCTACAAGAATAGGTAAAAGCGGGTTTTAGTATGGTAGTGCACTTTACAGGGATGGCATCTTGCACTCCTTCGAAGATTTGTGCGTATTGTTTGATCTCCCAGTGGGGCAGTTTCTGTTATATGGTACCCTTACAGTGGTAGTGCATAGACTATGGAGAGGTGGTAAGCGGAGCCACAGCTTCTTCTCAGTTGCCAATTTCTATATGATGGCACTAACACTCGAAGATTGGTCTCTGGGCTGTATGGGCTGCTGCATAAGGATGTGCTTATCTACTGGTCTAAAATGTGGGATGTTGCACCCTAGATATCCCGTAAATCCCGCTTCATATTTATTCGTTATTATGTATAATATCAATCATCTGGCCCGACAGAAGAGGGGACTCCCCCCAGACATTGGAGCGCTGTGCAGCAGGCCCCCAGTAATTCATTGAAGCTCCCTGCAGCATGTGAAGGAAATCATGACTCATAGGGGGCAAGGGCAATTGCCTCACATATCTTTGGATCAATCATCTGGCCCGACGAAAGAGGGGGGAACAGACACCGCCGGAGTTGATGGGACTAGTGGTGGGGTTTAAGTTGGGTGCATTTGATAGATGTCAAGGGAAGTATACCTCCATTGCTTGGATGGTATGCATACAAACCTCTGCACTTGAGAGGAGATTCGCTGTCACGCTAAACACTAACCTGAGTATTCACTGTTGTTTACTGTTCAGTACGGGCTGACCAGTACGGTAACGTGACCAACAGTTGTTTACTATATTCTGCTCTTTTATGTAAGTACCAAAGGCTTTACCGTACTGACATGCTAAACAATAATAAAAAACTTTGTTTAAAATTAAAACAAAAGTTGGAGCTATGGTTGAATTCTCGTATTTATAATATCTTAATTTTTTCGACTGCCTCTCTGAGAACTCAGTCATGCTTTCAACCTTCTGAAATAGCCATAAAGCAACGTTGTTAGTGCAGAAAAAATTAAATAAATAAAGAAATATGTTGGATGCCGTGATGCATATATGTTTCAAAAGATAAACAGTCCTAGTTGTTTCAGTTTTATGTTCTCACATGGATGAATGGAAGGCCCAGGTCCGAAGCAAAGGAGGGAGCTTCATGCAGAATGTGTGAGAGAGCGGGTGGCCCACATGCGGCTTGCTGAGGTGGCAAGGGTCAGGCCTGCGGTGGCTTGGAGGAAGCTCCGTTCTCTCCTTTGACTTCAGCACTGTCGGCCCCTGTGGAGACTGCAGACGTAACCGAATCAACAGTAAAGGCCATCGGGCAGATCATACACTGAAGCGGTTGGCTTGCAGAGGACCTTGTGGTTGCCTCTGTAGTTGCGGTGGGCGGAGCCGCAGAAGCTGAATGCAGACCTTACTTACTGCTGTGAGCCCCTACGTGCGCAGGGGGAGAAGCCCCCAAGAAACAGCCTGGTGCTCTTCCTGGTAAATTCGGAGGTGGGGGGGTCAGCCAATGTGGCAGGGTTCCTGCTGTGGCCGTAGCGGCTGGTGTAAGGGGCCTGAGGGGTTTCAAGAGCCCCTCCTCCTGATTCTCTACATGCCGTGGAAACCTTGTGGGACAGCGGGGTTGACCTGCCTCTGAGTGGACACTTGGTGGTCATGTCTGGCTGTGTCAGCTGCTGACTGAAGGGTCATTCAGCTGTTACTCTTAGAGGGGCAGGATCAGGAGCCATCGAAGGGAGCTGCTGCACAGAGGAAGTGCCATGAGGTGAGGAGTGGCTGGGATGATGCCCTCTCGGGTATGGGGTGGGATCCTGTGGAGGTTTTGAGGGCCCTGGACATTGTGGTGTTGCATGGAGAGTTAAGACCGGGTGTAAGGGCCCTTCCAATGCCCACCCCCCACTACCCACCTTCCATGCGGACTAAGCCATGGTGGAAGATTGCATAGGATCTCAGTGGGGTATTAAACCTGAGACTTTTAGAATAACCTCTAGGGAACAGCATGCTTGGGTTGAGACCCAAACATAAGGGACTTTCACCTTGGAGTCTACTGCTTTATCCCTGCTGTGTGATAACTTTGCCTCCCTGCCCTGGAGACACGGGGGTGAAGATGTACTCCAGCTCGACAACCAGATTGGTGAAAGACAAGGCGACGGGCCAAAGCTGAAAAGACATTTATCCCAAACCACTGGCACGTCCTGGGAGGGCAGGGGACAGGGCACCGGAACCTGCTCCCCAGCCGCAAGAAGAGACAGTTTCACCTGCCGCTATGCGGCAGGTGATATCGGACTCCCACAAAGATCTCAATGACAAGATGGGTGGGGTGGGGTGGAGGTCTCCCTCTAATGCCAGGAATTATGAAATTTATCAGCAAGAACTACTGAGGTGGATGGGCGCATCTCCTGTCCTGAAGATGTGGCGGGCACCACCAGTAAAGAGCTTCAAATACTGAAGGAACTGACTGCACTCCTCGCACACCAAATAGCAAATGCGGAGAGCTGATCATGCACAAATAACTTGTGGTTGGTGGGTCTGCAAGAGGGCACAGAGAGACAGCAACCAGAGAAATTCTTTAGAGACTGGTTTAAGGCATGGATCCTGGATTGGGTGCTATCCCCATGCATCATGCTAGAGAGGGCTCACAGAGCACCACAAGATCCATCATCATACAGGTACTAAACAATGCAGACAGGGATACTATGCTACTGTACGACCACTGTCTACAAGATATTCACTGTGCTAATGCTAAGATGATGGTATTCCCCGACTACACTGTCAAGGTGCAGCTCATGTGTAAATCCATTTTGGAGGTGAAAAGAAAACTCAGGGCTATAAAAAGTCAATATGTGATTATTTACCCTGCTAAACTCAAAGTGGTGTTCCAAGATAAATAACTATTCTTTGAAAGTCTGGAGCCAACATGGGAGAGGCCAGCAGAAAAGAAGCAATTGCCAACAGCGCAAGCTGATCCACTGATGCTCTAGGAATGGACGGACCACCGCAGGAGAGATGGTCGGCAGAGAGGAGGTGGAAGGCTACATTGTTGGATGGATCCTACCATGGCAAGAGAGCAGACTCCCCAGCTGCCGCGCCACAGTTACACTCAGGGGGAGCAATGATGCCTCTTCCATGGCTCCCGCTACCACTTTTCAATATAGCTGACTGGGGCTCCATTACTCATGCAACAAGTTGCTGGCACAGGGAGAGTTAACCCCACTAAATCAGACTTTAGTATTTGTGTTTTATGATGGTTATAATTTGTAATGGGTATGCTGTTTTTTGGGTGACAGATGCCTCCATAATTGAAGTATTGGATGGAGGGCAGAGAGGGGGTTGTTTGGAGTTAGGTTGTTTTGATTTTGTCACACACCAGTGCTATATACAGCACTCTTCCCCTATGTTTCATACACATATGACTGATTACCTGCCTGACCGTACTAGAAAGTGACATACAATGTAAGATATTGTCATGGAATGTAAATAGTCTTCTAGATAAAGTCAAGCAGACAGCAGTCCTTAGATATGTGCATAGGTTGGCTCCAGCGGCCCTCCTACTGCAGGAGACTCATCTGTTTGGGGACAGATGTAGCTTTTTGGCCTAATATGGCGTCAACCGTGTGTCTCATGCTGGATTTACTGAGGATCAAGGGGGTTGATACCCTGCTGTATAAAAATTTCCCCTTTTGTGGTCAACAAAGTCATCCAGGATACAGTGGGTTGGTACACATTGGGCTTCCTGTTTCGGAGACCGTGGACTGTTGTCAACACATGCTTTCCCCCCATCTTGCCGGTAGCCACGATGAGAGAGCTGATGAGAACTATTGCAGCAGCCTCTACTGTGGTTACGAGGGCTTATAGTTGTGGGTAAATTCACTGACGATATGCATCCACATATGGATATTGAAGATGGGGAAAGAGAGGGGCGACAAACGACCCTGGCATCTTGGGCCGACTCTCTTAGTTCAGGGATCTATGGAGGAGGCAATAACTCAGCTGCACAGGATTATATACGTTACTCTTATCCTCACAAATCACATTCATGGTTAAACTACATTTTCCTCCCTTCTTTGGCATTCCTTAATGTGTCAGAGGATAGGATACACCCAAGGATATTGTCCAACCACTCACCTATTGAGATGGGGCTAAATACACGCCATCTGGACTTACTTTGGGCCTGCACGCAGAGTGGCGGAAGGATAATGTACAAGAAGAACTAGATTGTTACTTCAAGGTTAAATCCACCTCAGATATATCTCCTGTAATACTTTGAGATACTTTGGGAGGCCATGAAGGCGGTTCTCAGTGGAAAAATATCTGCATTTATACTTGGCAGAAAAAGAGAAAGGGAGGAGGAAATTCAGGCATTGGAAGGTAAACTGATATGATATGATAAGCAATTTATAGTGCGCACAGCTACTCCCAGGAGTGTCCCAGCGCAGAAGTAGAGAGGTTGGCCGGGTGGACATTAGACTTGCACAAAGAACCAGGTTTTTAATTTCTTTCTGAACAGCAATGAGTTACTAATGGAGCTTAGCTCAAACAGGAGCTGATTTCATGCTGATGCGCCGAGGAATGTTTGCTCTCTACAACCAGATCTTTGACGCTGGAACATGGGATCACAGCTAGAAGTGTGCTGGTAGATTGTAAATGTCTTGAAGGGTTGTAAAAGCTGAATCTAGCACTAAGGTATTCGGGGCCAGTCTGATACAAGGCACCATGTACCAGTGTCAGAGCTTTAAATTTGACCCTCTGCCTGTTGGGTAAGCAGTGAAGTTCCCGCAAATATGGGCTGACGTGTTGCCTTTTCGGCACATTTAGCAGAAGGCCAGCTGCCGCGTCCTGGATGACCTGCAATTTAACCATTAGGTATTCTAGTATGCCCAGGTATAGAGCATTTCCATAATGTATTCCAGATGTAACTAATGTCTGGATGGCTGTTTTCCTTGCTGAAAAGGAGAACAGGGTCAGACATTTTTTAAGAGACCTCAGAATTCTACCAGCTTTTTGAAATCAGGACAGAACGAAAGTCTATTGTCAAAGGTTATTTCCAGGTTTTTTACAGAGTCCTTCTGAGGGCTAGGAGGGAAGGCATTGTCTGGCCAAATAGCTAGCCCAAATGTTGGTGGGAACGTCCCAAAGAAGAGGATTTCAATGTTTTCCTCATTGCATTTGAGTTGAGTTTTGGCTAGCCAGTAGAAGACTGTGGTAAGGCAGATTTTAATCTGTGTGCCCTTTGGCGCAGACCCCTTACTCCAATAGAAAAGCAATTGAGTGCCGTCTGCATAGGATAACACCTTCGCTTCCAATTCTTCTGCTAGAAATGCCAAGGGCGTAAGATATAAGCTGAAGAGCATTAGACTTAGGGCCGAGCCTTGAGGAACACCTGTGTCCACCTTTCCTGGGCTGGGCTGGGAGGAATCCAAACTTGCTAACTTCTGCCTGCTAAAAAAAGATGTTACCCAGTCCAATGCATGCCCTGTCACTCCAATGGCCTGGAGGCAGTCAAGCAGCAGTGTGTGGGGTATGGTATTGAAGGACGCTGATAGATCCAACATGATCAGTACGGCTGCTTCCCCCCTCCCATCTAAGGTTCCTTTAATATATATTCCGATACATCAACCAATGCGGTTTCTGTACTATATCTGACTTTGATGCCAGATTGGCTAGTGTGTAGCAACTTAGTAGGTTCCAAGAAGTTTCACAGTTGTATATTCACCAGCTCCTGCAATATTTCTGATAAGGCTGACAGCAAGAAGACCAGCCTGTAAATGGCTGGAATAGGAGGGTCAGCCTTTGGCTTTTTAATAAGTGGAAGGATCTTCACCTGCTTCCATGCATTAGGGACTGAAGCTGTACTTATTGAGGTATTTAAAATCCAGTTTACAGCCAGATTGATAGTCTCTGCCACCAAAGCCAGCAATTTTGGGGGGCATGGATCATTGGGAGAGCCAGATTTGATGGCTTTAAGAGCCCTGTTAGAAAACCCCACACTCCCACACCGGAAGGGTGGTGGTGGGTCTTCCAGACATACACTGTGGTAGCTTGGCTCGAGTGGTCAGGGGTCAGGCACCGTGCTAAGCATACGTCATACCCACACAATAACCATGCGTGCATCCGTTCCAAAAACGACACTACACCTTAAAAATTATACTGAAAATATATCTCTTTATCTTCTTTTCTCTTAGTTGCTGATTAAATAAATAATAATACAATCACAGTACACAAGGCTTTTCCTGTGGAAGGGTAAGTCAAATAAATACTATCTTAACGATTCAATAAATAAGGTAGATCATAAATAATCAAGGCATAAATATAAGTGCATTACATATAGGGCAATCAAATATTATGAGGCAATAAATACTGTAAGGCCATAAATAGAATGAATACAATAAATACAGTGCTCTCAATAAATAATAAAAGCCAACAGTGACACTTGAAAATCAGTTCACATTCCTGAGGTACTATGGGATGATTTGACCCAATCCCAGCTTGTAGAGTTTTGGATGACCTGAGGGGTGTCCTACTTGGCTTGGACAAGGCTGAGGCCTAAACTGAGGTAGATCAAGGGGGAATCTAGAGATCTGGCTCTCCCACACTACACAACCCCTCTGTATTAGTCTCAGCTCACCCCTGGCACTATCAAACTGGTTCCAGCACCTCTCTAGCCTCTAGGATGGTCTCTTAGGGCTTCACAGGGCCTTAGGCGCCCTCTATTCCACTTACTGCCCTTTTTATGAAGTTCCGATGCCGCTGGAGTCGTGTCGACGCCGTGAGGCGGCTCCGGTTCGATGTCGGTGGCCTCGGCTCAATGACAGTTCTTGTCGACGCCGGTAGGCGGTTGCGGTTCGATGTCGGCGGCCTCGGCTCGATGTCGACATCCGGTTCGATGACGTCGGGCAGTCTTGGCTCGATGTCGACTTCGGGCGGCTCCGGTTCGATGACGTCGGGCGGCCTTGGCTCGATGTCGACTTCCGGCGGCTCCGGAGTGCGATCTCCACTCCCGACCTCCGGCACGATTCTCCTCAGGTTCCGGCGACTCCGGAGTGCGACCTCCACTCCCGACCTCCGGCACGATTCTCCTCAGGTTCCGGCGACTCCGGAGTGCGATCTCCACTCCCGACCTCCGGCACGCTTCACCTCGGTCTCCGGCGACTCCGGAGGGCGGACTTCACTCCCCCGTCGACGCCGCTCACTCGACCTCGGGTGACTTCCTCCTCGACCTCTGGTACTCTCCACGACCTCTGTCGGCGCCCTCTCTCGACCTCTGGCGGCTCCGGGTACGACGTCTGCTTTCCAGTCAGCGCCGCTTCTCCACCTCGGGCTCCAGGTCTCCAGGCTTCTCGACGTTGGACTTCAAGAAGTTACCAGTAACCAGGTCAGGAACTTGCTGTTCTTTACTTTTAAGGCCTGTTCCTGCTGTCCAGGTCCTTAAGATGGTTTTTTCTTGCTTTCTCCCACACAGGGCTCCAGGCTAGGCTCAGTCAGTAGGGACTAGTATCAAGGGTGGGTTTATGGACCCCACTCCAGGCACAAGTTTGCACCCCTGCTGCCTCACTCCTTCCTCCTTCAGGTTTCTGCTCCTCTCTCTTCACCAGTCAGGTGCCAACTGCCAGCTCCAACTGTCAACTCTGACTTAGCTTCCCAACATTCTAAACCGCCTCCAACTGTCACAGGGTTCCAGAATGTTGCAGAAGGTTCTAGTAGGTTCCAGTGGGTTCTGATGATGTCACAGGTGGCCACCATTGTGTGCTCCAGGCCCTCAGACAGAAGTTCCAGGGGTAGATAAAATGGCTCCCTGAATCTGCATCAACACTAAAAAGTCTGGTGGTTCCCAAAAAGGAAAAATTCTAACAGGGTTTGAGGCAAAAGTGGGACAAAATAAATAATGATGAGGAGGGACCACCCAAAGGGCTGACAGGTCTAACAAGCCCTCAGCGAGCAGTCCAACTGGATAGTGTCAAAACTACTCAGGTTTATCCTCGCCATTGGGATATTCTTAGTAAGCCGTAGGATCTCGGCTTTGACCTAGGGAAGCCATCCTTTAACTAGGGTGGCTTGAATGCTAGAGATATTGTTAGTAAAAAAGCTTGCCAGCATTTCACACCATTCAATTGAAGCTGCCTTGTTGTAAATGAAGGCTACCAGGGACAATAAAGCTCTTGAGTTGAGAGAAAATCTCTTTTGATCTGTTTCCTGCCTTTAATATGCGCTCCTCGAAGTAATCTTGCTTCCCTTTGATTAAAGCTTCATAATATCCCTTTTGCACATGCTTAAAGGTCTCTTTGTTGGCTGAATTATAATTCTTCCACCAGTTACACTCTAGTGTCTTACAGTGTTTTTTCTCTACAATGAGGGCAGCTGAGAACCATGGACTAGAAGACGTACTTCTATGTGCTCTACTCCGGACAAGCAGGGACAGATCTTTTGCTGCGTTTCTGATCCAATTGTCATATTTCGTGAGATCATCATTCAGAATGACAGATAACTCTGGAAATGTTGCTTTAGCACCTTTGAGAATTCCTATGAGCCGATTCTATTGAAAGCTTTCCCATAATGGGTCAGAGAGGATCCTGTGTTACTGGTCGTTGCCATGAAAATCTGATTTTAGAGGTGAGACGGGCAAGACAATGGTTGTGGATCCTACAACATTGGAACAAAGTTGATCCAGTGTGTGTCCTCCTTGATGTGTCGTTTTCACCACGTACAGGCTAAGATTGAGCAAATTCATTATCTGTTTGAAGACCGAATCTTCCGCATTGTCTATTATATCTAGATTTATCTTAAAGTCTGCTAAGATTATGAAATGCACATATCTAACGGCTAGATGTGTAATGGCTTGATCGAGAGATTTCAGAAAAGAGCCAGCAGGACCCGGCGGCCTGTAGAGAAGCATCCCAGCTACTGATTGTTGGAGTGAGAGGGAGATACAAAAGCCCATTTCTTGTGCGCCCAGCAAGTCATAAATCTCTATGTCTTGGAAACTCCATTCTTCTCTGAGGATAACTGCTAGTCTGCCAGCCCTGCTTTCTAGTCTGTTTTTTAATAATTTTTTAGCCCTTCGGTATGGTGTTGGTATTAATAGGGTTCGATTCTTCTGATAGCCAAGTTTCTGTGATACATAGAAAATCAAGGCTACCTTCCTCTAGTAGGTCATAGATGTTGTAAGCGTGTTTTTGCATTGAGCATGCATTTCTTAGTGCAGCAAGCATTGGAATAGCTTTTTTAGAGGAGCGGTTCGGTGCGCTTATCTGTTTCAGTGCCCCACATATGATAGAAATTGCAGTCCGAGCGTGGCTTCTTTTAGGCATGAAACCCCAGTGACCACTAGAGCAGGCACAACCAAAGCAATGGCTTCTCTAGTTGTCTAACCAGAAGGCTCCTTTCTCCTCCCTTCCTATGCAGTGCAACTTCCCCATCTTAGAGCCCCGATCTAGAATCACCGGTACATTCAGTAATGATTTCCACGTTAGAGGTATTACATATTTAAAAATAGCAGACTCATTAAAACAGTAAAAAACGATTCAGAGCAAAAAAGTGCAATGTGCAGTTCAAAACAGAAAGCGCTGTGCTAGAACACGGACTGACCTTCTAGTGTATTGTCCACGCAGCGTGTCTGCTTTTAAGCATGAAGACCCAGCAACCACTAGAAAATGCACAATCAAAGAAATGGTGTCTCTAGTTGTCTCAGAGAAATAAAAAGACTTTGTGACCAGAGAAGGGAGGAAGATGAGTTCCGCCACCTTGATGCGGCAACAGAGGCTCTTAAACAGAAGATGCTGCGAGGAGCTAAAGCAGCCCCTTATAGAAATGCCAAATAGATTGTATGAATTTGGGGACAAAACGGGACAGCTGATCCACAGACTTGCAACCAAATCTCTGGAAGACAATGTTGTCCCTCAGGTATGCACACGGGCAGGCAGGGCGACTCAGAATGTATCCAAAATAGCTGAAACCTTTGCGTAATAATATGAGTATCTGTATCAAGCAATGTAGCAGAGCCAGGCTGAATTACAGACCCCACTAGTAGCAGATCGAATAGTGCCATTGATAGCCCAAAAAGGCAGGGCAGACCTGAATAGGCATTTTCTCAATATCAAATAGGGAATGGATCACTTGACCTGATTAACCAGGGTTTGCAATATGTTCAGATAAAAACCCTCATTCACGTATATAGGTCAGTGGCGGTATATCTTGATTCTCCGCCAGGTTTAAAAACGTGACAGCATCATCATAGGGCTTATTTTTGTATGCTTACCTCCGTCCGGAGGAAGAACCACTGATTAATGCAGTAGTGATCAGAAACAAGTGAATTTCTGGTGCTCTGGTGAAGTGAATTAAAAAGGCCTCATATATCCTAGACAATATTTTAATTGGTCCGGAATAGAGGTGAGTAAAAACAGTGTGGTGCGTGAGAAGACGGATTAGCAGTCTAACGCACTCTTAGTGTCCAAAGTAGGTCGACATGTTTCAGCCCTTGCAGTCGCCCTTGTTGGTCGGTGGGGGCTTTCTTCAGGACCTCGAAAATGTGATGGTAGCTATGTCAATTGGTATAGCTGCCTAAGTAAATGATTTGTAGTTCACTCTTCTTTGGGAAGGTCAAGTGGTACCTGTTTTGTTGAGAGAAGATGGGGGAAAAGAATCATGAAGGTTCACAATTGGCACCTGTTTTGCATACCTGTTGATTTACGATAGTCGTGCATGCTGTCTTAAAAAATGCATGAATATGTTTGTAATGCATTATGTGAAGAAAGAAAGAAAAAGTAACTAAAAAATGTCAATTCTTTATCTTTGCTAGGGGAGGGGGGGGAGGGCAGGGGGGGAATAACTGTCTGGCCAACTTGGGCTGATATTGTTTGTAACTGTCTCTACAACACATAGTGATGTGGCATCGATAGGTATCTTATGGAGGTAGGTATGAGTCATTTGTACATAACATGAAATAAGTAAACATCTAATATCAAAAACTTGGTAATTAGTCTGATCCTTGTGGAGTTGCATGCACTCGAGGGCACATTGTGACAGTGGTTAAACAATTCTGCATGTAACACATTCAGTTGGTGGGTGTGTTATTTTTACAATCAGTCAAGGCAGGTACTGAAACACAAAATGGAAAAAATATCTAATGGAAAAAACATCTTATTGATGTATTTCAGCGAGGTTGGCCCCAGGCCTGCTCTTATTGAACAGCGCGGTAAAGTACAGCATAATTGATGTGGAGAGTGGTGCGTAATTAGTAAGTGGCAACTGCGATGCTAAGTTAGCTGAGTGAGCAGCGTAATTGATATCAAGAGTTGCGCGCAAGGACTAAATGTAACAGCGATGTTGGGATTCCCGTTTAGGCATGTTCATGACTGGAGGGAAATATAACTGGACTTAGCTCGCTATAAATGTTACGCTGCGTGTCTCTTTTTTAGCGCGTTAGTGGATTCATTATAAACATTTGTGAGGTTACGGTCATATCGCGGCATACCTTTAAGCCTGTATTGGAGGGCTTCAACAGGATAGCTGGCGAGTACTACGGACCTGCTAAAGGAAGAAATTCAGTATTTAGGAACTAGTAAAAATATACGATACGTGTTTCATATGTCTCTTCGTATTGTCCCGTCTTCTCCTGTTGTGGTACCTGCGGCCGTCGTTGTGAGCGACTTTTGCTCACTCTTCCTACGCTGCCCTGGATGGGGCAGGCTCGTAGATGTTCTGGTATTGAAGACTGCGAGGGCATGGTCATGAAAAAAAAGACTGTGTATTTTGCATATAAGCCGATGTGGGACGTACTTGTATCTAGAGGATTAGAATTGTAAGAACCTCCAGATTGATGATATAAAAATCGGATTTGATTCTGACAGTAAAAAAGAAAAATCGAATTCGATTTTAATAAATGAAAAAAATGGGAGGGAAGGCGGGGAAAAAGTAGGGCCGCAAAGGAAAATATAGGGTCTTCTTTGGTACGTGGTCGTTTCAGATAGGTATTCTCATTGTCAAGTTTCCTGAACCGGTTGGTGTGTATATTCCAGGATTATATTTGTTCATTATGATAGTGTCAGCTTTAGGACAACTTTCAGGCGTTTTTGTATGGTATTCATTTATGGCTTAAGAAATCAAATCAAGGAAACATTCAGTGTTTTGTTGGATGTTTTTGCTTGTTGCCCAGACTCAGCCATGGAATATTATCATTTAGCCCACTGGTGTTGGTTTTGAGGCGATGCACCCATCTCTGCTCTTTTTCAGAAAGTATACGTTCTGCACTCTGATTCTTGGTCTGTAAGGTTTCCAGTATTACCCATTTGAGATCCTCAGTTGTGTGTTTGAACTCGATATAGTGGTTACTCATTTTGGTCGTCACCCTCTTGCATTTCACATTGCTCCTACGTTTACATATTCTTTGTTTCACTTTGCGACATGTCATTCCTATATATCGTAGGGAGCATGGACAAGTGATCATATAGATCACATGCGTTGAGTTGCAGTTGGTGTGATGTTTAATTGTCCACTTGAATCCCGGTAGGAGTTGTATTGCTTTGGTAGGTGTGGTGAGGGGACAAACTGAGCAGGACCCACAGGGGTAATGTCCAGTAAATGGTGGCATGTTCCATAACGTGTTTGTTACCTCAGTCTTGGTCGTCGTGAGTGGTCTTGTATGGACTAATATGTCCTTTAGATTTTTAATTCTTTTTTTAGCAAATCTTGGTTTTGACCAGTCTGGTGCTCCTGATGTCAGGATCCGCCAGTTTTTGTTAATGATCTTCTTAACATTGTTCGAGGCTATACTGTATGTGCTGACACATGTTGTAATGTCCTGTGCTGCCTCTTTGTGTGTATTTTCCAACAGACTCTCTCCCATTTGGTTCCTGGCTCTTTTCTGGCATTTATTGATGGTTCTCTCTGGGCAGTCGTGCTTCCTCAACTTATCACAGATATGTTTTGCCTGGTTCTTATACTCGCTTAAGCCACTACAATTGGGTCTCAGGCGGAGGAATTGGCTATATGGGAGGTTGTCCCTGAGAGGGCGCGGAGGAAAGCTGTTGTAGGATAGAAGGCAGTTTTTAGATGTAGGTTTGAAAAAGGTTCTAGTTTTGATCCTGTCATTTTCAATGTAAATGGTTATATCTAGTTGTTTTTTGTCTGTAGTGTAGGTGAACTTAAGACATTGGTCTCTTGTGTTGATCCACCTGTGGAAGTCTTGTAGATTCTCTTTGTTGCCTTCCCAGATTACAATTATATCGTCAATGTAACGCTTCCAGAAGCGTATTTTTGGTTGGAAGGGGTTAGTCACATTGTATATAAAGGTAGTCTTGAAATTGCTCACATACAGCCCTGCCACACTTGGAGCAAATGTACTGCCCATTGATGTACCGTGGCATTGTAGGTATAGGGTGTCATTATACTCAAAATAGTTATCAGTGAGTGCTAGTTTACAGCATTCTAGAACAAAATGTCTGGGAGTTTTAAAATCCCATTGTTCATTGAAGAGTATTGTTTCAAGGGTGTCTAGGGTTTCTTGTTGCGGTAAGCTAGTATATAAGCTTTCGACATCAAAACTCACAAGGAGTATTGTCTCCTCTGAGTAGGTCTGTTCCTTGAGGTGGTTAAGTAAGTCTCTGGTATCTTTTAGGTATGTTCATGTTTTCTGTACTAAAGGTCTCAGGTATTGGACTGCAAATTGTGAAAGTGGTTTCAAGATGGAACCTACACCTGAGACGATTGGGCGTCCTGGTGGTGGTCGACGTTCTTTGTGAGTCTTGGGTAGTGAGTAAAAATAAGGTACTCTGGGTGTTTTAGTCCTAAGGAATGCTGCCTCGTTTCTAGATATCCAGTCATGGAGTTCTGTCTCACTAACCATTAGTTCGATAGTTCTGTGTAGTCTTTCTGTGGGGTCTATGGTGATTACCTTATAGAAGTTTTCGTCCGTTAGTAAATCCAGGCATTGTTGGTTGTATCCCTCTTTTGTTAGCAGGACTATGCCTTCCCTTTTATCTGCTGGCTTGATCACTAGATCTTTATTTTTTCGCAGTTCATCAAGTGCTTGTTGTTCTGATCTTGAGATATTTATGAATGGCTTCTTGGTGTAATCTTTCAGATCCTCAACTTCCTGCATTACTGCCTGTTCAAACGTTAGTATTTCAATGGGAACTTGGTGGTTGGGAGGGCAGAAAGTGGATTTTTGTCAAAGTTTGGTGTCTCCTTCTGTCGCATAATCTTCCTTATCAGTAAAGAAGGCTTTAAGTTTTAGTGTTCTGCAGAATTCGGCCATTTCGCACTGTAATTTGAAAGTGTCTAGAGGTGGGGTTGGAACGTAGCCTAATCCTTTATTTAGAACTGTTTCTTGTTCCTGTGTTAGGACGATATTCGTCAAATTGACTACGAGTTTGTTGTGCTCGGTCCTGGTTTGGCCCTGTCATGCTCCTGGTATGGACCTGTCGTTCTTGATCTGTGAAGGTTCCTCCTTTTCTTCTGGTTCTTTGGGTATTCTGGCATCTCCCTAAAAAAGGGGGCCTCTGCATGAAATTAGATCCCGTTGGTGGTCCCATCGGTGGTCCCATTGGAAGTGGTCCTGGATAATAGGGGTTCATCCACCCTTGATAGTTGTGGTTGAATGGTTGGAACAAGGGGGGTGGTTGGTTGTCAAAATTGGGTGTGTGCCATGTGTTGGGTCTCCGATGTTGTTGGCGTCTGTTTTGGCCTCTGTATTTTCTTAGTGTTATGCTTTCATCACCGCTCCAATCTGAACCTTCTGTGGAGGTCCCTCCACTGGAATCATTGTCGGATTGTAGGTCTGGTGCTTTGTAGTCCTCTTTAGTATAGGGGTGCATCTTTTCCATTGAAAATCTCTTCAGGTCTTTGCCTAATTTTTGTATTTTTTTATTTGAGTTTGATTTATTTGAGTTTTCTATAGCACTGGCTAGAACCGGAGGTATCAGAGCGCTTTACATGAGGTTTCACAATGTTACAAAGTTACATCAGTTACAAGTTGCTAGAAACATTTAAAGAGTATAGAAGACGAGAGAAGTGGAGAGTAGAAGGGCAAGGGGGTGTGGAAGAAGGGTAGGAGGGAGATAGGGCAGAGAGACGAAGGAAAGGGAAGGAAGAAGCCATAGCAGGGAGACGAAGAGGAAACTGTGCCCAATGTCCGGCTGGGTAGATGGCCCGGTGGAGCTGTCTAGCAGCGCCACCGGGCATCAGCCATGTTGCTCAGGTCTCAGTGTTCAGAAAAGCAGATTAGAATCGAAACATGGGCTACAGTTGCAAAGTCAGGAAGCGGAGGAACATGTCCCCACTAGGGGGCATAGGTAAAAAAGGGACAGGGAGGGGGTGTAATCCAGAGAAGGAGCTGGGGCTGTCTTTAGGCTGCCGAGGGAACGAAGGCAGAAGCAGCCGCCATATTAAAGTCAGGCACATCATGTCCAGGCTCTGTGGAGCTCTGTGTAGGCCCTGCTCGTGCCCACCTAAGATCAGATGTGGTGGCTGTTGGAACTTGCAGCGGTTGTAGACAGAGTCAGGGCCCTCATAGGGGGTGCTGGCCATAGAATAGAGAACAGTTGGGTGCTGCTGTAGTGCATGGGGGATCGTGGACAATGGACGACACCTGACATGGGTAGATCCCACATACCTTGTATTTTATTCTGTGTTATGTATTCCTTTGTCTCATTCATTTCCCGGTTGATTACTTCCAGTTTCTTTTTGTACGCTGAGATGTGAACCATCCCTTTCAATTTCGCTTTGCTCAACTGGATTTTTATTGTCAATGCTTCAGTGAGTCTCGTCGCTGTTTTTATGATAAGTACCAAATAGTCTCTTGTGCATTTCCAATAAATGGCTGACCAATCCTTGCGGAAGGCTAGGTCTTGTAAAAAGATACGTGGAGCATTGTGTACCCAGAGTCCTCTGGGTGCCGCATTTGCACATAAGTATTCGGTCATGATAATGCCATGGATTGCAATTATGCTGTACTTTACCGAGCCATTCAATAAGAGCAGGCCTGGGGCCAACCTCGCTGAAATACATCAATCAGATGTTTTTTCCATTAGATGTTTTTTCCATTTTGTGTTTCAGTACCTGCCTTGACTGAGTGTAAAAATAATACACCCACCAACTGAATGTGTTATATGCAGAATTCTTTAACCACTGTCACAATGTGCCCTCGAGTGCATGCAACTCCACAAGGATCATACTAATTATCAAGTTTTTGATATTAGATGTTTACTTATTTCATGTTATGTACAAATGACTCGTACCTACCTCCATAAGATACCTATCGATGCCACATCACTATGTGTTGTAGAGACAGTTACAAACAATATCAGCACAAGTTGGCCAGACAGTTATCCCCCCCTTTCCTCCCCCCTCCCCTAGCAAGGATAAAGAATTGCCATTTTTTAGTTACTTTTTCTTTCTTTCTTCACATAATGCATTACAAACATATTTATGCATTTTTAAGACAGCATGCACGACTATCGTAAAATCAACAGGTATACAAAACAAGTGCCAATTGTGAACCTTCATGATTTTGTCCCCCTACCTTCTCTCAACAATACAGGTACCACTTGACCTTCCCAAAGAAGAGTGAACTACAAATCGTTTACTTAGGCAGCTAGACCAATTGACATAGCTACCAACACATTTTCGAAGTCCTGAAGAAAGCCCCCACCGACCCACAAGGGCGTCTGCAAGGGCTGAAACATGTCGACCTACTTTGGACACTAAGAGTGCGTTAGACTGCTAATCCGTCTTCTCACGTACCACACTGTTTTTACTCATCTCTATTCCAGACCAATTAAAATATTGTCTAGTATATATGAGGCCTTTTTAATTCACTTCACCAGAGCACAGAAATTCACTTGTTTCTGATCACTACTGCACTAACCAGTGGTTCTTCCTCCGGACGGAGGTAAGCATACAAAAAAAAGTCCTATGATGATGCTGTTACGTTTTTAAACATGGCAGAGAATCAAGATATACCGCCACTTACCTATATACGTGAATGAGGGTTTTTATCTGAACATATTGCAAACCCTGGTTAATCAGGTCAAGTGATCCATTCCCTATTTGCTATTGAGCATTACTTCAAGGAAGCTGAATGGATCACAGCCTCTTCCTTCTCCCCCCACCTGATGAATCGTAACCTGAATAGGCATTTGACAGCGGCAGAGCTGCTCGCCGCCCAATAGGATATGCCACCTGGGAAAACACCAGGTTCAAACGGCTTACCTACAGAATTCCTAAAAATGTATGCATCCACCCTGATTCTGCTCTTCATTCCTTGTTAATAAGTGCCGGTAAGGGGTACTCCTCCCAGATTATATCCATGGTGCCACGGTGGTGGTCCTCCCCAAGCTGGACAGTCCACTTTGGGAGCTGGTATCCTATTGACTAATCTTCTTGATTAACATGGAGGCTAAGCTGCTGGCGAAGGCCCTGACAAACTGCCCATGGATAAGGTCCTTGGTACACTACAACCAGAACAGCTTTATGCCTACCGGTGGCTCCCGGCACTGCCTTAGGAGGCTGAACATGGTATTATACCGCCCGGGCTCTGACCCCATGGCCCTCATGTAATTGGACTTTCCGTGCCTATATGAAACTGTTATACACAGACCCATGGGATAGAGTCTATGTCAATGGCACCATGTCTCAACAGTTTTGTATCAACAGGGGCATTCAGCTGGGTTGTCCCTTCTATTTATCCTGATAATCGAACCGCTGGTAAAATGGATTGGGATAGATGCAGAAATCTGGGCGCCGAGATGGGGAGATATAAAGGATTGAATCTCCCTATAAGTGGACAATGTCCTGGTATACATCTAGCACTTGCACCGATCAATTCCACGTCAGATGCACGTATTGGAGAATTACAGGGAGGCAGCCAGCCTGAGAGTATTCTGGGGCAAGTTAGCCGCAATCACATTAATGGGAGCCCCTCCAGAGCTTTCCTCGGGATCCCCGAATCTCTGATATGTAACAGGGTCATTCAGATACCTGGGAAACTACACAAATAAGGGCCCATGGGGCTGCTGGCATTGCAATATTATTTCTCTCCTCCGGAAAATCAAGGGTCATTTGGCCAGGTGGCGCTCACTCTCCCTTACTATATTGGGGCATATCACTTTCTTTAAAGTGATGGCACTCCCACAATTGCTATTTGTTCTACAGAACTACCCCTTTAAGGTCCCGTCAAGCTAGTTCACTGAGTTGCAGACCAGTATTAACACCTACATTTGGGGGTATGGTCAGCACTGAGAGTTTCCCTCCCACAAAATGGGTATTCAATCCCTCTACAGCGGTATTCTGCGGGCGGCAACCTGAAACTATATTATTTGGTGGCTCAGTTGTTCTCAATGAATACTTGAATAGTTGGAGACTGGGCGACCCGGCCACAATACTTGAACGCTCTTCTCTTTTGGGAAGAGCCCCATGGTCCTGCCTGTAGAGGTAGGCCATCCCCAAGACCTTCCAGCGCTTACGACCATCCCCCCTTACAGCTGGAGAGCAGCATTAAAGTGGTTCAGGTGAAATAGAGTGCTCAGTAGGAAGGCACCATTATGGATAGACAACTGCCTTTCCAAATCAGTAGTGCTCCAAGTTTTCCAGAAACTAAATATGCCATGAATTTCCAAACTGGGTGATGTCTGACGCTCTAACCACATAATATTCTACGAACAACTAATGGCCAAATATGATTTGCATAAATCACATTTTTTTCCTTTTTCTTCTATCTTGGCATGCACTAGACAGATGCAAGCTGCCAGTCAGGGCACGTCTGTGGTATAGCCCCCTAGAGGCCAGACTTACAATTGATGCTAAAGAGGGCAAAGGCATCTCTGACTTATATAGGTCTGCGGTGTACAACATCCCTGAACCGCTGATCAGATTTAGAGAATGTTTTAATTACTAAATCTTCCTCATTTCTTATTTCTCTCTTTGGTACTCTCTTTAGTATCTCACTCTCATTTTTCATTCTATTGGCCTGGCAGTTATGTCAATGAAGAGTTTAGAGCTATTGATGTCCTAAAAACGTAGACCTTTGCTTTACAATGTGTATTAATCATTGGAAACACAATATGGACAGAGGTGGGGATTTTTCCAAGGATAATCTAGGCTTTCTAGCTAAGTTGTGTTTACATGTCAAGTCAAGGTAGAAAGTCTTCAGTGCTGAAGTGCTTGCAGAGCTACAAGTACTGAGATAAGGTGGGAATTGGGTGAACATATGAAAGATTCTCAGTTGTTTATATATTGATTCTTGAGATGTCTTTGCTACTGATGGTAAGGTTACAAAATGAAGGGGAATATGAAACATTAATATCATTTACTTTATCACTGCAATGCTCTGCCAACAAGTCCAGACTTTAATCTAATCTAGCCATATGTATGGGTATAAATGAGCCATTTAAAATATCATATGAGGAATTCCTTACCTGTCATGTCACAAAGATGTAGCAGTAATGAAATATTATAATGACGTAGTTTGAGGTCCTACAAAATCTCTAAACCAGAAACAAATTCTGTAGCATGTAACAACTTTGGCAAAGATGGCGGCAAATTCTTGACTACAGCTGCCAGTGTTGACATACCAGCGCCTTAGCAACTCTGAAAATTCTGTGATGTAACAAAGTCATCTCACTCTGGTAAGAAGCAATGATATCACAATCTGAGAGAAATATGGTAGCAAGGCAACACTCTTTTATTCAGGAAGCTAAGATGTTGCTGCTCTGCAGTGGCACCAGAAGCAGCGCTTCTCACCACCAATCTTTGAAGTAAAGGGAAATTATGTGAACATATGAGGAGCTAAAGTATTTAGCATAAGGGTGAGAAATACAGAGGAGGCAAATGTGGCTTAGAACGTTTCTTTTGTCCATACAGCATAGTTTATCTTTGGATTGATAGCCCAGAAAGTACAAAAAGAATCCCTTTGAAAATAATATTTGATAATAAAGATGCCTTCGTCTATCCCATGCCCCAGAATGTACAGAGAGTTCTTTTTCTGTGAATTACTACACCGAACAGATTTAGTTTGTCGGGGAATTTGCTGCATTTGTGTATTATTCTTTTAGTGGAAGCAAGGTAGGTGAGTTTCTTGTTAGGTTTCCAATTGTTATTGGATAAGAATACATCTGATGGAACATGGTAAGGAATAGAGTGCTCTATGTGGATCCACAGTCACCACCGTTCCATCACTCCCTTGACAGGGATATATCTTTTAGTGGCAGGCTAAACAGCCAGCTTTTAGGGGAGTTTTAAAGCTGGACAATCCAGGCCTTTTCATGAAGTTAACTGAAAGTAACTTTTCTGTTTGTCACAATAGGCTTCTTGGACTTCATGAAAGATGCACAGCTAAGAAAAAAAGTAAACTGAAGTCCTTTTCATAAATCAGACATCTCCACATTTAATCACACAATATAATATAGACAGCTGCCATAAGCCCAATTCTCCCACACTCCCCCCTTCATCAGTCGGTTCCATCTTAACAAAAGATATGTAATGATGGCAAGCATACTACTGGTCGCCTAGACCGAGGAGAACTGCACATAGCACGCAGTTGGAGAGAAAGGCACATACAATGTGGGTCATCAAGAATATAGGGATAAGCAAGGCTTTCCAGGGGGAGTCGGTGTTGGTCAGCCCTCCAGGATGAGGTCTTGTGTATCAAAGTCCTGGTCCCTCAATGACTCCATCAGTGTTTCCCAGGCCCACACTATTTCACTGGAGCGAATGCTCCTCTTAGCTTCCATAAGTAACCTGCCCATTTCTTTGGCTCCTTTCACTGCCCTGCTATTCTGGGCCCTCCCGGAGCTTTCCAATTTCTCGCTTTGCTAGGATGAAAACTAAGTCCTGGAATCTTCTTGTTACCTTCACGTTGGCAGTGTGGGGGGACCAGTTTAGTATGCAGTAGCACATTGTGCAAGGGACCTCCCTAGAAATTGTATGCGCGTCTTCTTCTGTGATATCTTCCCAATAAGTTACCAATGTTGGGCATTCCCAGATCATGTGTTTCAACTCCACTCCCACTGTTCGGCATCTCGGGCAGGCCGCCTCCAATGTGTGGAAATATTTATTGATATGGTCTAGTGCCATGTATTTTCTGTGTAGCGAAATGTAGTTAATCACTTTAAATCGTGCATTTCTGGAGATTTTTGGTAGTCTTGCCAAAATATTGTCCTAATCTGTTTCTGGAATAGGCATCCCCAGGTCCTCCTCCTAGCGAGTCTTCAGGGTCTACAGTGCCTGTAGTGTGTACCCCTGTATCACTCTAAACAGGCAAGAGACTGCCTTTAGAGTGCCCACAGACCCAACCATGTAATGGCAGTGTTGTGGTGGTATGGCTCAGACATTCCTGTTTTCCAGTGCACGCAAATCACACCTGTAACCACTCTATGCAGCAAAAAATGACCCTGGGGAAGATCAAATTCTTCACAAAACTCCTCAAATGGGAGAAGCTCGCCTTCACGAAACAGGTCACTCATCTTCTTCACTCCCGCCTCCAGCCAGTCGTTCAGGCCCTCCCAATGTCTGCCATAAGGTAAGCAGTGCAGTATCTTCAAGGGGGTAGCTGGGGAGAAGGGAATCTGTGTGTTTTTTGTAGGCAATAGGTCCAACACAGCTACACCACTTTGATGTCTGGTATATCTTCACCTGAGGGTCGCAGAATTCTTACGAATGCTCCCTTTAGCCTGGGGAGTTCTGGGACAAATTGTCCCACTACGCGATCTGGGGATTGTCTGCTCGCTAGCGATTGAGTGTACCATTGAAGTTGAGCCTCCAAGTAATGGTATTTGAAATCTGGTACTGCCAGGCCTCCATTGTCCGATGGGCTGTAAATTTTGCTAGTGCCACCCTTCTGCGACCTGAGCCCCAGAGGAATGACATTACTAAAGAGTTGAGCTCCCTGAAGACTGCTCTGGGAATTCAGATCGGTAGCACCATGAAGTAGTACAATAGAAGCGGAGGGCCACCACTTTAAGCAGTGCACATCTGCCCGCTACAAATATCGTGCGCGTTCGCCAGAACTCAAGGCAGGCGCGTAAGGATGTGATGGCGAGTCCTATGTTACCATCCAGCAGGATCTGTCTGTCCTGGTATTTATTTACCCCCAGATACGGTAGGCAGTTAGGCTCCCAGCCAATGTCCCTCAGCCCCTCCGGTAGGTCAGCAGCTGTGATTCCTGCCAATTCACTCTTAAGCGAGACCAGAGTCAAAATTCTCCTAGCATTGTCCTAGCACTCTACAGGTCCACTCCCATACCTCTGATAAATATTATGAGGTCATCCGCATACAAAGCTATTTGGTGTCAGTTGTTGCCAACTTGGATGCTCCTATACTTGTTCCCTTCTCGCGCCAGACAGGCTAGCACCTCCATCACCAGGACAAACCGCAGAGGTGACAATAGGCACCCTTGTCGAGCCCCCTGGTCTACTCTGTTACCCTCCGAGATAGTCTGCCTCGTTTGTACCCTAGCCCTGGGGTCTGTGTGCATGCCAGAAAGTCCCGTCCCAGTTTCATCTTGGCCATCATTCCATATGGGAGCTTCCATTCTAGGCTTTCAAAGGCCTTTTTTAAATCAGTCGCAAAGGCTGCTGCTCTGTTATGGTCATATACCTCAGATTAAAGAATGGAAAGAAGTCGCCTGATAGTGAATGCTGGTTCCAGCCAGGTATAAATCCTTCCAGGTCAGAGTGCACTGATTTGGGTATGAATGGGGGCAGTCTAGAGGGTAGTATTTTACTTAATATTTTATAGTCAAGGTTGAGCCTCAATAGCGGCCATAAGACTTGCAGTCTTGCACAGGCTTCTTCGGCTTCAACAGGGGGATGACAAGCACCTCCCTCATGGTGTCCAGTATGTGGCCCATGTGTCATGTCGATTGAGAAACCAGGCCGGTGGCATATGCCACATAAAATTCCGCTG
Source organism: Triturus cristatus (assembly GCF_964204655.1). Taxonomy (NCBI): domain Eukaryota; kingdom Metazoa; phylum Chordata; class Amphibia; order Caudata; family Salamandridae; genus Triturus; species Triturus cristatus. The sequence goes on from NC_140591.1 coordinate 700,643,687, forward strand.
TGAGTCTGTCTGATCCCTGTGTTTTTCCACGCCCCAATCCCATTATTTCCACCCCGATGTCTTGCACTGTGATTAGGCTCCCCAGTGCATCATCTTCCTCATTGGTGAATGGTGCAACAGATGACCGATTGGTATATGTGAAGGACATAAAAAACATACTTGACCAATTGGCGTTCCTCTTGCAGGAATTTGCTGCCATCTCGGGACTGCGAGTGAACGTGGACAAATCCTGCATAAATGCGTTCCGTGAGGGAGGTCAAGACCCAGGATACACTATGAATGGTACAGGAGTACAGCGGATAGAGAGCACCTTCCGCTACCTGGGGATCCAGATATATCGCCAGCCGAAAGACTTGTTTGATGGAAACTTGGGGAGGGCCTTAACAGCAATCCAGTTTCAAATCCGATTCTGGAACACACTTCCGCTGACGGTCACCGGCAGGGTAGCGCTAGCCAAGATGGTGATTCTTCCCCAACTCCTATACTATTTTGCTAATTTGCCTTTATATATACCAAAAACCAAAGGAAATGATGGACAGAGTGTTGAACATTGCAAGCACTCACCCCCAGTCAACTGATCTGGGTTTAATCCATCACCGTTCTTTAGCCCACTCTGCCACCCCAGTTCAGACATGGCCATATGCAAATCAGTCTGACCCTGTGCCTCATGGGAACAGTCCAGCCCGAACTGCCAAACCATGTCTTCCCTGGACCAGAAACAAGCTTCCTAGGACCGGTTTCTGTCATTTCAGCCGTCTTCAGCCAGGCTTGCTTGAATCCAGTGGCAAAGTGAGCGGCAACCTTCTTTGCTACGCTCACTAAACTACTCAGGGACTTTCTCTGAGGTAGCGCCCGGCATAAAATGGCACTAGCGAAACTATATTTGCCCACTGACCAGGGAGGCCTTGCTGCGCCTTGTTTTGAACACTATTATTTGGCTGCCCAATTGCATTGGATAGCCCGCTAGCTGGCGGATAGAGGCCGCGTGGACACAGCGACCACGCTGCCAGCATACTCGCTAGAACAAATAGTCAGGCTTTTTCATCCCGCCACTAAGGCCGCACCACCACTGCCGCTCCTACTTGCAGTGGCATACAAATTCTACCGCAGGTGCCTTTATATTACCAGAACCGTTGTCCCCTACACACCAGCAATACCACTAGAGGGATCTCCTAGCGGGCCCACGGTACTCACGTCCCTTTCACTCACAGAATGGCGAGGATTTACAGACAATAGGAGACCTGTACCGGGATAGGGCACTCATACAGTATATTTCCTTAGTGGAAGACAAAGGGCTCCCACCGGGGCAATTCCTCACACACCGCTCACTGGTAGCAATACTAACGGCCAGATGGGGGACATAACCACGGAGCAGAGTCTGCACCTCACCTTACAGTATGTGCATGTCATGGGGAGTGGAAGACACCTTATATGCTGGTTCGCGGCGTCTCTCCAAACTCATGCGGCACTCTGCTTCGATCTGCTATGACGCAAATGGGAGCTGGACTTGGGGTGACAATTAGCGGATAAAGAATGGGAACGGATGCTCAAGAGTCCAGTACGCATACCCAGAAACATGAGATTCCGACAAATACAGTTATTCCACTGACAGGGGAGGACAAGTGTTAGGTTAATCAGAAAATGCTAGGGAGATGTGTGCGGGAGGGCAGAGGGGGGGATAAGTATACATAGACCAGTCAATTTTGTCGTTGTTTTCGTTCTCTGTTATATCATCTGTTCAGAAGCCCTCGGTGAGCGAACCGGAAGGATTTTTGTGGAACATCATCACGATCTCACCGATACTCCAATGTAATTAACTGTAATTCTATACAATATGTAACCTTGGTCGAAGACTAGGGGCCATCCTTGATCCATTACGGTAGGAGTTTTATGTTATGAACTGTACGCTTAACACATACGCAAAGAGAAATGTATGTCATAATGATGATTGGTGTTGTACATGTAACATAGCCCAACCTCTCTTCTCCCCCTTTTTTTCCCTCTTTAACTGTATAAGACAGCTATCCAAACATCTGTTGCCTTTCATAAGAATGCAAACAATCAATAAAAACAGATTTAAACAAAAAAATGGGTGAAGGCTGCAAGTGGTAACGATTCAAAGTAAGCTCACAATTCTTTATCCTCATAGTAGGCAAGGCTCGTATACAATCTTGAATAGTATTGCAGCAAAGGTGCATTAATTTCTTCCTGTCGACACAGTCGACCAGCATCTTATGAATCAAGCTTGACAACAGTCAAACTCCTCTTTGCCAGAATGGCCAGCCAGTCTAGTAGGGAACCTGTACGGTCATGCTCTGCATGGGCTATCACCATTAATTGCCTAAAGTCAAAGCATTGTTGTCTTTTTAGCAGTCCTGTCACGTTTTCCTTAGTATCTAAGAGTGTCTGATGGACCTCTGAATGTCCCGGTCTGGACTTCTCTGTTACCTCCAATTCTTGTTCTGATTACATGACCTCATGTAAAAGGGTGCCTCTGACTCCCACTGACACCTGAATGCACCGTCCTCTTATTACACCTTCAAAGACGTCCCATTCCACTAATGGGGAAGATGCAGACCCATTGTTGTCCTTGAAGTACTGTCGGAGAATAGCCCTGATTTTCCCTCGGAACAACGGATTCTCAAATGCCTCTATCTCAGACAACAGGAGGGGATATGCGTGATGGGGCGCTTGCATCTTATATGTAATAGTACCGCTTTGTGATAGGAGATGGTGCGTGCTACGTATTCAACATCGCTTACCTGCCCATGTAGGTCAGTGGTACACAGGAAAGTGTCCAGCTCCAGTTGAATTTCATGCAGGCTGTAGAAGAAGGAATAATTCCTCAATTGTGAATATAGTCTACGCCAGGAATCCAGAAGCCCCCACTGCACCTGCCAATCCGCAAGCACCTGGCTGTTGTCATTACTGGGGAACCCCTCAGTGGAGGGTGAGAGCGATCAGTCCATAGATCCAGTACACAATTAAAGTTCTCTCCCATCGCAGCTGATTTCACTAAGTAGGGGGCCAGTGTGCCTGAGAGACAGGCCAGGAAACTTCCCTGATCAATGTTCAGGGCGTATATGTTAATGAGCACTACCTCTGCCAGTGATATGGCCCATCACCAACACATATTCAATCCAGCTCCATACCTTCTCTGGGTTCTGGAAAAACTGAGTTCCATCCTGTATTAGTACTTGGAGCCGAGCCAGGAACAACATTGGATATGGCACATTCATCTGCTAGAATCTGCCCCAAACTTTCTAAAATGTTGATCGGCATCGGTGTATCACCCGTGAATAATCGGGGGAAATTTAAGCCACGCTATTCTCCACTGTGAGTTTCTCATTCTGCCTGGCTCGGTGCAGAATAAGGTTCCAATCTTTATAGTGTAGCGATCCGGCCACCATCGGGTGCGGTGGGCCCCCCGGGAGTGGGGACCCTGCCTGCCCATTCTAGTGCAAAGAACTGGGAGCGACCCTCTTCTGCGACGCCTTCTCGGATCCACTTCTGCAAGGAGTATACCATGTTTTTCCCCTCCACGTGCTCTGGAACACCCACAGCGTGTATATTGTTGTGCCGTGATCTATTTTCAGCATCCTCCACTCAGGCCTCCAGCGTCCTAACTTTGGCCTCCATCGTAGCCACTCCTCAGTGTATCTCTGTTGTGGCGAACTGCGCCGCTAATTGACGATGGTCTGCTCTCAGTAGACTCATATTTGCAACCAATGTGTCCATTTTGGCTTCCAACGCTTCTCTAGAGGTGGTTATTTCATTCATAATGTCTTGTAGATAGGGGCCTTCTTGAGGGCTGGTCTGCCCCAGTAGGCCATGTTGGTTTTTCTGGGGGTCAATTCCCACTTCTCTCATTGGCTCTCCTGCTTCGGCGTCTCTCCATTTGGTGTTCTTCACCATCGCAGCCACTAGATAATCTAAGGTATTTCCCACAGTTCACTCTATGCAGGGCTATGGTCCCTATGTAGGGCCCATAATGCCAATACACCAAATTTTGAGTCAGGAGACCAGAAGTCAATGGGCAGTCACAGGCAGTACTTCTCATTTCAAGTGCATGAGGGGGCCACAGGTGTGGTCGTATGATGTGTGCTAGCTGCCACCAGCCTCCCAGATGGGTCCCTCCACCTCCGTCATTCTCTGGGTGATTGTGCCAGTTGGGTTTGTACTCACAGCTTGGACACATTGTGTCCCTTATGATGTCCCTCATAGATCTCTCCACTCCAGTTACTACTTCATCGTGAGACCTCCTACAGCATCCTCACAGGCCCTTAACATGGACTGCAGGAATGGGTGGGGGGACAAATACTGAAGGACCCTACCAGCAATGCCCTGGTTCATCGTGCATTGCCCCACAAGGTCTGAGCCCTATCTTGCAGCCGGTTGGCAACAGAGGTGGTTGGAGGGGGTGGTTTTCTCTGTTTATTCTTCCCCCGAATATATAGCTGCACTTCTTCGCCCCCAAAGAGGACTCCTCTATTTAATCAGTGCCCATTAGGGGTCCCCTCATTTACTGCATGTGGGCCTAGTTCTTATGCTGCTTCCTCCGGGCACCATCGCCTCTCCACGGGGCGCCGTAACAGGTTCCCTCGTTCCCACTGCAATCCTAACAGCGGTTTGCCACTCACTGTGCTAGGAGGTTGTTCAGTGGCATCCCTCGGTTCAGCAGTGTCAAATACCTCATACAGCAGGGCCCTGCTCCCGGTGGCCTCCTCCGTCTCTGCCCATCTCAGTCACTGCCTCGGGGTCAGGTCTTCGATCCAAACGGGCGCCACTAGTGTACCACTGTGGGCCTCTTGCTTTCAGTCACTACTGAAGCAGTTCTCCTTACCAGAGCTCAGCGGCGGTGAGACTAAGTCCGCATTGAATTGCTCCCCTTCTAGGACCACATATGAATGTGTTTGTCGGTCCAGCAGTCGCCGCCGGCCCCTTGTAACACATCAGAAACAACACAGGCCTTAGGGCCCCAGCAAGAGTCTTGATCACAGCAGGAGTACGCCTACATAGAGCTCACGGGCTCTATGGCTGTTTTCTCGGGCCTCTGCTTCAAAGCCCTTTTGTCCCCAGGTGCAGCCCCGAAGCTTTGCCACCATTTTGTGCTAGCAGCCTCACAGCTCCGCTCAGGGCAGGTTATGGGCCAAAGTCACACTGCCTGGGTGCTCAGCAGGTGGAAATTAGCAACTAGGGGTTACTGTTCTTAGCTCATCACACTTCTGGTCCTAGGACCAGGATTTTGGGTAGGATGGCAGTGGATGGGGTTATTTCCGGTAGGAGCGCTGGTTATTGCTGCTTACTCCATCGGCGGTTAGCCATGCACCCCCCTCAGACCTCAATACTATTTGTGTTGTGTTGGGTAAATCACAATCAACAGATACCTTAGTTGTTTCTCCAAATTGAGTGTCTCCCAGAACCTGGCTGAAATATACAGTAAAGTAGCTCCATGCCGCCCTCAGGGAGAGACTTCAAACACATCCCCTCATAAGGCAAAGGACTGAACCCTCAGAGACTTGTTGCTCAATTTTATTGTTTGAAATCTATTTTATTGTTTTCACAATTAAACAGAAACCTATAACATCTACATTGACAATAAAGGCTGAAAGCTTGCATACATCATTCTCTGACAGATCAAAAATAGTGCCCATCCATGCTCCAAAGACCACAAATCCCTGGCCAGGCCCAATAGCCATCAGGTATTAGAAATGCATGTGGATGAATGTGCTTGAGATGATTGAGGTGATTGTACCCGCAATGACTGGGTAAATTGCTTCACCTCAACCTGGCAACAGCTCAGGGAAGGGGACACCGCTCTCTCCGTCGGTACCCCAGTCGGGTAGAGTCTGTAACCGGAGGATTTCGTTCTGAAAGGGATTATCCCACAGTTAGGTCTGTGTGACATTTTCAGTGTCTTCTTCTTTTTCTTAGAACAGACCCAAGGATTTTGTTTACATTATTGATGTATAGAATTGGGGATGTAATACTCTGCAGGTCTTTAAAATGTTCCCTAGGATCCTCCTTCTAAATCTTCCTTTGTGTAATAGATAATAGATCATCTTCCTCTGTCAGGAACTGCTTTGTCAAAATACAACAAAAAGAAAAACTAAGAACAGCAAAGGGGTGGGCGGAAGAGGGAAGAGTTGTGGGGGAGCTTCCCTCACAGACATTGCTAGGAGATACTCCCTAACCCTAATTTGTGGTGTACACCCATGTTGGTGGCAAGGAGGGAGAGGGGCGAAGAGCAGCGCTGGAAAGGTGAGTCCTCAGCCAGTTTACCTCACTCTGAGAAGTCCGCCCCTCGTGGGAGTAAACTGTCTTTAAATGATTAAATGGTCTGTAGGCGAGGGGGGGAACGGATCGGGCGTGCTCCAATTTAGATAGATGTTGCACTAGGGGTTGCCAAGCTTGCGTAAATTTAGTGTCAGTGTGTGCAAGACGATTGGAGAGGAGCTCCATCACCAGTATGTGCCAAAGGTGGGTGAGCCACACCTGAGACGGAGAGGTCAGGGCTTTTTTGCAATGCAAAGCAGTGACCTGCTTTGCTGCTCGTAGCATGTGGAGGATCAAGTGCCAATCTGAGTGGGTCATAGCCTTAAGGAATTGAGGTAAAATTCCAAGAATGGTTATCCCCGGGATGCTTGGGATAGGAAACCTCACTACGCCTTTGATGTGGCTCAGCACCTTCTTTCAAAAGATCGTCAATACTGGGTATGACCACCAAATGTGAATAAACAAACCTGTGTCCACCTTGCAGCGCCAGCACAAGGCCGTGGAGGTGGGGAACCTTTTCTGGAGGCGAAGTGGGGTGTAATACCCATGGGTCATAATTTTATAAACCGTTTCTTGTTGTGCGACACTCTCTGGTAAGTGTTGGGAATGTCTCTCCACAGCTGTTACCTGTGTTTGGAGGGGGCATCTTCTGCAATGTCTATATGCCATTTCTGTTGATAGGGATAAGGAGGTAGAGGGTGAGAGTGCTGAAGGACCCTATAAGTACGGGAAATCAGACCGCGCGAGCCATCAAAGGATCGTACCTACGTCTCAAATGAGGTAAGTTGACGCGTGGCTCCGAATTTGATAATATTGAAGTGCGCTGTAGCTGGAACATGTAATTCCTGTCTACAATGGTCAAAGGATTTGAAGACCTCTCCCTCAAAGAGGTCAGCGATCGTATGACACTCTCCGCTTACTAAAGCCTGAAAAGACCTGGGCTGTAGGGATGGGGGCAAACCAGGATTGAGGGCAAGGGCTTGTTGGGAGAGGGGAAGGAGGTAAGCCCATGGTTGATCGCTACTCTTTCCCATATATCCAGGACCGTTCTTGTTGGGGTGGCGATGTAGGCATTGCGAGGATGCGCTCTTTTTGGTAGCCAGGCCAAGTCCCATAGAGGGTGGCATGCCACCGCCCTATCCATGTGAAACCAATGTTTCTCACTTTCGCGAACCACCCACTCCGAAATGAAATGTAAATGTGCCGTCCAGTAATAAAGTAGAAGGTTGGGGCAGGCAAGACCCCCTCGGTCTTTTGGTAACATTAAAAACTTGTTGGAAAATCTGGGTCTTTCCTTGCCCCAGATGAAAGTATTCACCCCTTTCTGGAGGCTCGTAATGTCCCCTTTGCGGATGGGAGTCGGGAGTGCTTAGAACAGATAGAATATCTTGGGCAAGATAGACATCTTAACCGTGTTAAGGAGGCCGAGCCATGATACGGGGAGTGATTTCCGTCTCCAAAGGTCTTCTCTAACTGAGCTTCTGCCGTCTGGCCAGTTTGCCTGAGTCCGCGAATCCAGCGTGGCCATGATATTAAGGCCCAGGTATCGAATTGAATGAGAGGCCCACTGAAACGGGGTATGAGCACTAAGCTCGGCAACCTCTTGAGGGGGAAAGAGTGAGATTTAATGCCTGTGATTTACTGACGTTAATCTTTATCCCCGAGATACATTCAAATACAGAGATTACTTTAAGCAACCGTGAAAGAGAGCTCTCGGGTCGGAAAGAGTATGAAGTAGATCGTCCGCGAATAGCGCAATCTTATGCTTGTCTCTTCCAAATGGAATGCCCTTGATTGCCACCACCTGGCATACAGTGATCGCTAGGGGCTCTATTGCCAGGGCAAAGTGCAGAGGTGACAAGTTCCCCTGTGAATCTGGGATGGAGAGGCTAGTAGCCCATTGCTGAGGGGGCCATGGAAGGAGCCATAATATGAGATGCAATGACCGGACCTAACCCAATCCTTCGCAGTACTGCCCTGAGAAAGGTCCAATCCACCCTATCAAACACTTTCTCAGAGTCAAGGGAGATTAGAAATGCTGGGATATTGCACCGCTGGACCTTTTCCACAAGGTTGGCTTTCGCCTGATGTTATCCGCCCCCTGTCGATGGTGAGTAAAGCCCACCTGATCTGGGTCTATAAGCTAGGAATAAGTTATGTCAGGCGCTGTGCCAGACTTTTGATATATAATTTAGCATCAACATTAAGCAGAGAAATGGGGCGGTATGAGGCGCAGGATGCCGGGGCCTTCCCCAGTTTAAGGATGAGAGTTATCTCCGTCCCAGACATGGTAGGGGACACACTGGTGGTATCGGCAAAAGTTAAATAACCAAAGCATTGGTGCCTGCAGCTGGGGGAGGAACTGGCGATAGAAAGAAATCATGAGGCCATCAGGGCCAGTAGACTTACCTAGCAAGAAGCTTTTAAATGCTTTTTGAAGTTCTTCTAGGGTAATCAGCTCCCCCAATTGCTGGACATGGGACGGGTCAAGCGGTGCCCAAGTACACGAGGCAATGAATGGTTCAATCTCTTACTGGACAATTTTGCCCCGGCTATAGAGGGTTGAGAAAAAAGTACAGAATGCTTGTTGTCTGTTTCCGAGGTGGCCCACTTTTCTCTACTAGTCTTGACCCTGGAAATGTGATTGCGAGAGATGCGCATATGAAGTCGACGAGCCCGTAGGGATCCCACCTTGTTGCCCCCTTCGTAATACTTTTGTTTTAGAGCAAGAAGAGAATGTACGTCTTTGTTTACTCAAATCGCTTTTAATTGACCCCGGAGTGAGGCCTAACCCTTTTGGCGCTGTCTTGAAAGTGTTACATGCTCTTGTCTCTCAAGTGCCATAATATATTTAGTAAGACCTGCCTCGACCAGGTAGGATTCCCGTGTTTGGGCAATTTACATCGAGGTGATGGTGCCTCGAATGGTTGCCTTGAAAGCATCCCATAGAATGTCACCACTGGTGCCTGGGAGGTCATTTGTTTCAAAATACGTTTGAATTGACTGACGTAATTCTGCTACGTTGACCTGGTCTCGTAGAATGTGCGGGGGGAGCCTCCAACGGAGCATGGACAAGAGGTCACTCCCATGCCTCCTAGAGTGATCTCCAGATGAGCGTGATCCATATAGATATATCAGATATAATCGCCAATTCCAGCGACCGAATAAGTGATTGGAATAGAAATAAATGATGTATACGGGAATACGATTGGTGGACATGAGAATAGAGGTGTAGTCTCTCGTCTCTGACTCTGCATAATGCCATGCGTCAACAAGGCCCAAGGATGCAAAGTTGTGCTTAAGCGCTGCGGACATAGACCCACTACCTTCAAAGGAAGTTGCACTATGATCAAGGCATGGGTTCCAAACTAAGTTAAAGTCCACCACAACAAAAATCAGATCTACTTCCTGAGAGACCACATCTCTAAATAGGTGCCTAATATATGTCTCTTGAGAGTGATTGGGGGCATAAATGTTAATCAATGTAAGGGGTCTGTTATTGATTAGTACCTTAAGCTTCAGACATCTTCCCTCTTTGTCTCGTTCCGTCCGAACTCCCTGTATGTGTACACCCACTTTAAAAAGGATGGCCACCCCCGCTGTTTTAGATGTTGAAGACGCCCAAGTTTGATTAGGGTATTTAGGGTGTGCCATGCGCTGTTTATCTACTCGTATAAGATGAGTTTCCTCTAAGAAGATAATGTCTGGGTCTTGGATCTAGAGGTAGCGCCAGACCTGTTTTTTTGTGATTAAAAAACTGCCAACCGGGCTACAATAGTCCATTTCAGTCCTGAAATAGCCCATTGGTGTGAACCAGGGTGATTCTGAGGAAGTCACTCCTCATGGGGACCAGATGAATGGCGGGGTGTGCCCTCAAGATTGTGTTGTTAGCTGCCGTCACACCACCCAGCGGCCAGCCTACTCTATAGATGCAAGGTAGGGGATAAAGTTCCCCCTGAGAGGATTGGGGCCCTCTTGCTACAAAGCCAAATCTGGAGCCAAAGGGGGTCAGGGAACGAGGTCCACCCCGGCCGGCCCGTTATAAGTACATAGTGTTCAAGCAAGCAATGGGATCATTGAAAGTAGAAGTCTAGGTGGGAACCACACCATATCCGCTATCAAATAGCGCACAAAAGACCAGACTCCTGTGTTCAAGATGTAGTGCGGGAGGGGGGATTGGAGTCTGGCTGGGAGTGTCCTGGAGACTGTGCGCCATCCATGGACTTAAGATGTTGTATAATGTCCTGCTTGGCCTGCTGCAACAGGTCACTTGGCCTTTGAGCCCAGTTGGCAGGACAAGGGATAGTGGACCAATCCGGTCGAAGAGAAGCTCTAGACTGGGTGGCCCTAAAGTTCGGCCTGGGAGGGCGAGAGTCCGGCTTGAGTAGCTGTTGAGGTTCTCTCATAGAGCTTAGCGATCTGTGCCTACCCTCCCACATGAAAATTAAGGCAAAATAATGACCCCACTGATATTTAATTTTCAGGTCCCTCAGTTTGTCCGTGACAGGCTTAAATTCTCTTCGCCTGTGGTGTCCTCCTTAGGTCAAGTTGGCCTTTTTCCTGGACGCAGAAAGGATTGCCTCCTTCTCAGTGGAGAAATGCACCCGAGTTAGGATATCAGGGACCAGGTTTGTATTTCCACCAGGGGCTGCTGCTCGGTGTGCCCTGTCCAGTGCCGGAGGGGAGGCATCATTGTCACCTCTGATCGCCTGAAAGAGTTCTGCTGTGTAAGTTATTATGTCTGACCCTCCTTTGCCGAGGAAACCCTCTGATCCGGAGGTTGTTCCTCCGACTCCTGTTTTCCAGGTGCTCCTGTTTGATTTGCAGCTCTGTGTGCTGCTTTTCAAGTGCTGTCATGTGACACCAGGCTTCCTCCTGGTCCTCCGTTCCCGTATCGAGTGTTCGCTCAAGATCGTCGACCCTGGCTCCAATTTCAGTCACATCGCGCCGGATATCCTGTAGACATGTCTTGAACTCAGTTTTGAGTGAGCCAATTTCCGCCTTTATCTCTTGAAGAAACTTGGTTATAAAGCCCTGTGTGAGGGGGCTCGCCTCGGGATTCTTGGGGGATGTCGCCATTGCAGGGACCGTTGGGTCCCTGCAGCAGAGGGTGGCTTCGACCACAATAATGTTACCATTTCTTCTTTAGGGGAACCCGGGGCGGTGACTTTTCCCGCCTTAGTGCAGGCCATGGTTCTCCAGAAATTCCCCTTTTTCAATGTATCCCTCTCCGGGGGCCTCATCCTGTCTATCATCTCCTTGTGTTTGTTTTGTTCGCCCTAAGTTGGCAGGGTATGCCCAGACGTGGGTCTCTTGCTCACTTTGCCACTGGATTCAAGCTAGCCTGGCTGATGGAGGGTGCTACCCAGAAACCGGTCCCAGGATGCTTGTTTCTGGTTCAGGGAAGACCTGGCTTGGCAGTTCGGGCTGGACTGTTCCCATGAGGCACAGGGTCAAGACTGATTTGCATATAGCTGGGTCTGAACTGAGGTGGCGAAGTGAGCTAAAGAATAATGATGGATGCAACCCAGATCTGTGACTGGGGGTGAGTGTCTGAAAAGTTTCAGCGCTCCGTCCATCATCTCCTTGTGTTTCGCTTTGTTCGCCTTAAGTTGGCAGGGTATGCCCAGACGTGTTCCCTTGTTCACTTTGCCACTGGATTCAAGCTAGCCTGGCTGATGAAGGGTGTTACCCAGAAACCGGTCCCAGGAAGCTTGTTTCTGGTTCAGGAAAGACCTGGCTTGGCAGTTCGGGCTGGACTGTTCCAATGAGGCACAGGGTCAAGACTGATTTGCATATAGCTGCCTCTGATGAATTCAACCCAGATCTGTGAATGGGGTTGAGTGTCTGAAAAGTTTCAGCGCTCCGTCCATCATCTCCTTGTGTTTGCCCTAATCCCAGGCTGCCAGTCGAGGAAGGTCAGTTGGTTCACCTCTGAGGTCCCCCAGTCCAGAAGCACCAGTAACAGTGTCACAGGAGCCCGCTAGAGCCAAGGGTCACCCGGAAGTAAGGTAGATTCAGTTCCGGGCCCCCGCGACAAACTGATGGAAGGCGCACTCCCACCACCCGAAGCAGCAGCCAAACCCACCACCAACACTCCAGGTGGGGGGGGGGAAAGCCACCCCTATAGATAATTCCCAACCCCTCTCTTCTCGGGAGGGTCCGCTTGAAAATGATGAAAAGGTAATGAGATGGAGCCCCTGTTGATCACTGGGGGGCTGAGCTAGGCAAAGGGCAATCAAATAAGCCCCCAGCTCTCAAGTCAGGGTCTCAATGTAGGCCAAACACGGAGGGCACAGGATAGGGGTTAGGCTTGCTTTCTGACTGCACAGCCAGTCTCCCGGAGCCCCCTTAGTTCAATCAATTGCAACCCCGTAGCATGAGGGCCCCTACCAGGTTGGTCACCCCAAGACCAGGACAGATTAAAGGCAAAGAATCCAGCCCCCGCCTCATGGGCCACTGAAGGTCGAAGACCTTAGGGCAGATGAATGGGGTGAGGCTCACTGGCCGAATACACAGCCGGTTGCCACAGCTCAGTCTGTGCGTGGCGCAGATTCAGTCCAGTCTCCAGACTCAGCTCGATAAACATCAGGGCCTCCAATGAGGGCCGGCATCTTTCTCTCTGATTCCCGCGCGGGCGGGACTCCCCGAGGCAGGAGCCCACAGAATGGAGCACCTCCGCTCTGGGGGGCAGCAGGATCACCCCTCTTTCCCCGCTGGGGTATGCCTCGGTTCAACTCAGGCAGCACAGGTGGGGCGGTTTCTCCTCTCCTCACCCAGTTAGTCACGGGGAGGAACCCTGCAAGATGGCTGCTCAATGATGGCGTCGGCGGCCACATATGACGGAGGCCCCTCCAGGTAACAGTCCGGTCGCAAGAGGCCACATCACCACTGCTGCCACCACGCGGCTCGGTTCCCAATGAGGTCCAAGAAGGAGGGACCCACCGGGGGTGCTCAGCAGGCGAGGCCTGTCCCAACCCCGCCACCAGTGGGTCGATCCACTCGGCTCCAGCCTGGTCCAGCACGCAAGGCTTCCCAAGTGGCTGAGTTGGAGGCCCGTCTGTGGCCTCAGAATTCAGGCACCACTCCCTGATCACCAAAAATCTTTGGCCAGGGCCCACACAGCGGGGTCCCAGGTCCCCACCGGTTCAGACTCTTCCACGAGGCCCGGGCCCAAGATGCGGGCGAAGCTACTCTCCCCGGTCGTCCACTATGTATCAGTCCCCAGCTCTGGCCCGGAAGACAAAGCAGGTTTTAGATACGGGGTAGATGGGTTGGTGGAGTTAAGGAAGGGGCCCGTTCATGCCCCCAAGGCTCCGCTGCTGCTGGTTTCTTTGGGCCGGCCGCTGGAGGAGGAAGACACCATGAGGTGCTTCCTACTCCATCGGAGTCTTGGCCACGCCCCACCTGTTGCTCAATTTTAACAGAGTTTGAGGAAATCATGAAAGACAACGTAGGGACGGACTTCTTAGGACATAACAATGAGAGCAAATTGCTTTACATGAGCAGGGAAGCTGCAAGGGTAGTACACAAGGCATTTGCAAAAATAGAAAGTGTCAGATTAATGCGGATTTGTTCTATCACATTGTAGGTAGTTGAGAAAGAATGTCAGGATGTTGATAGGGACAAGGAGTTAAAGCTATTAAAGTTGAAGGGATTAAAGATGCATGTGAGAGAATTCATTGTGAATATTAGGGATGCGAGCGAGCTGGAAAATGTTTGGGAATTGTGGTAGAAGAAAGAAGTGGTACATGCAATGAATTTCCGAACTGGAGGATGTCTGGCGTTCTAACCACATGATACTCTACAAACAACTAATGGCCGAATATGATTTGCAAAAATCACAATTTTTCTTTTATCTGCAACTTCGGCATGCACTAGAAAAGTACAAGCTGCCAGCCAGTGCTCTTCCGTTGTATAGCCCCCTAGAGCCAGGCTTACAATTGTGGCTATAGAGGGGAACGGCATCTCTGGCTTATATAGGTCTGTGGTGTATAATGTCCCTAACTCACTGATCAGATTAAGAGAGTGTTTTAATTACTAAATCTTCCTCATTTCTTATTTCTGTCTTTGGTACTCTCTTTAGTATCTCACTCTCATTTTTCATTCTATAGGCCTGGCAGTTATGTCAATGAAGAGTTTAGAGCTATTGATGTCCTAAAAACGTAGACCTTAGCTTTACAACATGTATTAATCATTCGAAACACAATATGGACAAACATGAGGATTTTTCCAGCGATTATCTAGTCTCTCTAGCTACATTGGATTTACATGTCAAGTCAAGGTAGAAAGTCTTCAGTGCAAAAGTGCTAACAGAGCTACAAGTACTGAGATAAGGTGTGAATGAGGAGGAACATATCAAAGACTCTGATGTTTGGCTATTGATTCTTGATATGTCTGTGCTACTGATGATGAAGGATGCAAAATCATGGGGCAAAATTAGACATTAATATCAAGTTACTTTATCACTGCAATGCTCTGCCAACAAGTCCAGACTTTAATCTAACCTAGCCATATGTATGGGAATAAATGAACCATTTAAAATATAAAATGAGGAATTCCTTACCTGTCATGTCACAAAGATGCAAGAGTGAAGAAATATTATAATGATGTAGGTTGAGGTCTGACAAAATCTCTAAACCAGAAACAAATTCTGTAGCATGTAACAACGTTGACAAAGATGGCGGCAAAGTCTTGACTACAGCTGCCAATGTTACCACACAAGCGCCTTAGCGACCCTGAAGATTCTGTGATGTCACAAAGTCATCTCCCTCTGGTAAGAACCAATTATGTCACAATCTGAGAGAAAGATGGTAGCATGACAACACTGTTCTATTCAGTAAGCTAAGATGTTGCTGGTCTGCAGTGGCACAAGAAAGCAGCACTTTCCACCATCAGCCATTGGAGGAAAGCTAAATGTTGTGGAAATGTGAGGTGCTAAAGGATTTAGCATAAGGGTGTGAAACACAGAGGAGGCAAATGTGGCTTAGAACGTTTTAGTATATTAGAACGTTTCTTTCTTCCATACAGCATCGTTTTGTCTTTGGATTGGTATCCCAGAAAGTACAAAAAGAATCCCTTTGAAGATAATATTTAAACATAAAGATGCCTTTGTCTATCCCATGCCCCAGAATGGACCGAGAGTTGTTTTTCTGTGAAGTACTACAAAAGACAGATTTGGTTTTTCAGGGGCATTTACTGCATTTGTGTAATATTCTTTCAGTGGAAGCTTGGATGGTGAGTTCCTTGTTAGGTTTCCAGCTGTTAGTGGATGAGAATACAGATGATTGAACAGGGTAAGGAAGAGAGTGCTCTATGTAGATCCTCAATAGGTATCAGTCACCACCGTTCTATCAGTACCTTGACAGGGATATTTCTTTTAGTGGCAGGCTAAACACCCAGCTTTTAGGGGAGTTTTAAAGATGGACCATCTAGGCATTTTCATGAAGTTAACCAAAAGTAACTTTTCTGTCTGTCACAATAGGTTTCATGAAAGTTGCACAGCTAAGAAAAAAGGATACTGAAGAATATTTGTAATGATCTAAGTTCCCTTTGTCATTAAGAGGTTTTTGAACATATGTTCTTCGGAAAGAGTGTTGGGGCTCCAGAAATGTCTATGCTTCCCACTGAGTGGTACTGTGAGAAGCTGGGTTTCTGTTCCTGTAACCCCCCCTCACTTTTTGCCAGAATTACTTATGCACTTTGACTTGATGTGCCCTAGGTCCCTGCCAATCAGGTTCCCATGGCCTGTGTTCTTTCCCCAAAACGGTACCAAACCCAATTGGCACCCTGGCCACAGGTCAATCCCTGGTAAATGGTACCCCATAAGTACCGAGGGCACTGTGACCAGGGAAGGCTTCTAAGGGCTACAGCATGTATTGTGCCACTCTTAGAGGCCCTGTACCTTAACACTCACACACTGCCTTTGCAGGCTGCATTTGTTGGTGCAGAACAAAGTGAAGAGTCGACATGGCACAAATCCCTGTGTTCCATTCCTACAACCCACTGCACTGGCATAGATCAGCCACAGCTCAAGCTGGGTGCACTATAACAGTGCTGAGGGTACAGGTGCATGAGTCCTGTACCCCATACCATGTCTAAGTCCATTCGTAGACATTGCAAGTGCAGTGCTGCCATTAAGAGTATTTGGTGCTGAGATTTTAATGAAAAATGCACTCAGAGGGCATCTTAGAGAAACAAAGCCTTTCCTGGGTGGAGGTGTTCACACCTCCCACAGGCCAGGAAGAGCCATCTGTGGCAGGGGAGCTTCAATGGCCTTGTTGCCTTTGTAATGCGACCCCCAGCTTCTCCTGCTATCAGGAGCAGACCCCCTTCCTGTCTCCTCTCTTTTTCGACGGGATAGACAGGCAGGAAAAATTTGCCACCACAGATAGTGTGACAACCTCTGCCAACCCCACCCCTCAGGTGGGGGAGGCGAGTTGAAGCCCATTCTTCAGTGCCCACCATCTTGCAGATGGCAGGCACTCCCCAATCAGGATTAGGGACTTTGCTCACTCCCCCATGTGGGGTGAGCACATCAATGGTGTGGCCACCCTAAGGTGGGATACCCATTGGCTACTGACCCCTAAACACGTAAAACCCCCATAAATACAGTATTTAGGGGGCAGCCCTGAATAACAAGGCATATTCCCGCAACCTAAGAAGAAAAAGGACGAAAGAAGACGCCCAGCAGAGGAGACTGCAGAGAACAACTGACTTGGCCCCAGCCCTACTGGCCCATCTGCAGTTTTCAGGGATCCTGAGCCAAAAAGTCTCCTTGTCCTGCAGCCAGCGACCTCCAGAACCCTGGGAGGACTGACTACCTTCAATAAAGACTGGATCTCCTGTGAACAGCAGTTCTGTCCATAAGAAAACTCCCAAGACAGACTCTGAGCCTGCTGAGGACAAAGAATCCCGACGCCTGGAACCACCACTGCATCCCAAGGTGGAGTGTCCCACCGGTCCCAGCGAGGTCTTCCAGCACCCCAGAGCCCGGTAACCGTTAACTTAATTTCTCTCCATAGGAACCAATTGACTGTTTTTCTCTGAAAAATGTTCCAAGTGTGGAGATTATTTGTATGGAAACCTGAAAAATAACAATTGTGCAAAACTGATTTTACTCATCTTTTCTCTAGGAAATGTCCCAGTGTGATATCTAGGCATGTCACACTGAGTAGAACAAGTAATCTAAAAAGTAACAAAAAAGTAATCTGTACAGTAATTTCAATACCTTCACTTCAAACTACGGCATTTGAACTTGCATTCACTTGTAAACACTGCATAATATATTGCAAAGCATTTATTTCACTTACCTGTGCCAGGCTTGGCTTGGTTCTAGAAATAAAATAACTTAATAATATTTTTATACAAACAAAATTGGTCTGAGTTCCGCCTTTGAGTGTGTGACATCATTTGCTGATTGAGTGTGTACATCAAATGCTTAACACTACCCTCTGATAAATCCTCACTGCTCGCCCACACTACTACATATAGAGAGAAAGTTGCTATCTACTTTTACCTCTGCCTACCTTTGGGATTCCACTGAACTCTGTGCACACTACACCTCATTTTGGTATAGTATATACAGTGCCAGCTTCCTACATTGGTGGATCAGCGGTGGGATACAACTTTGCATTTGTTGGACTAACTTGGTTACCACCTGATCACACGACAGAACTCTTAAATTGTCTTTAGAATTCTGATTTTTTTAAATTGTCATTTTTGCAAAATTACTAAAAGTCTTGTTAGGGCCTTGGTTAAGTCCCTTTATAATTTTAGAAAATAAAAAGTCACTTTAGCTAGGGATAAGAGGGTTTAGAACTTTTTTAACTATGTCTCTTAACAAGAACCCAGCTGTTAGTGAAAATAATCACAATGCCATAGAGGAATAGGTTGAGGAGCTTGATCTCACCCCTTACCTTCACTTGTCTTTCAAGGAGGTAAGGTCCCTATGTAAAATTAAAAACATAACCATGGGGTACCATCCCACCACACATAAGCACCAGGAGCTGTTGGCTAGGTATGCCAAGGACCACCCAACTGAAAATGGTGAAGACCAATCGGATGAGGAAGAAGATAAAGGGGATGAGGAGGTAGACCAACCCCCCCCCCCACCCCCCCCCCCGGTTCATAGCAACCCTTTTCGTTCCGGACCTGTCAGCTACCTGGCAAGTTGCAGTGTACTGCGGATTTTCTGTCCCGCTGAGCTGAGCCCACTGTAAGCAGTGACACTCCGTGCCCCAGGAGTATTGGCAATAGAAGAGTCAACATGATAGTGGCCGGCTTTTCTTCCTCCAATCAGAATAAAAAGGGTGACGGAGAAAATGTTGGCACTGATCCGGAAGAGGAGCTGCAGCGTTAAATGAGGAGTAGAGGTGATTGGCGTGAGGAGGGGAAGATGGGTGTCGCAAGGGAGCCGCGGGCTCTGAAGGACCTCTGCCAGACTTGCACATCATTCGCAGGGATTTCCATTTCAAGGATGGACAAGCGAGACGTGGAGACAGCCCCTACTGACACAGCCGAGGAGACAGCATGGTATCTGGCCAGAGGCAAGAAGGAAAAGTCTTCCCCGGGGAGAGAAGTTCTGGACCAGGCAGCCGCTGCTCTAGACCAGAGCCATAGTCTCAGGCAAGTGGTTACAAGGGACACAGAGGGAGGGCCTTGGTGGTTGGTTGCACAAATGTTTTGCAAGGTTTTAATCCATTCACGTTGGAATAAAGTAAAATTGTTGCCAACGTGCACTCATGTGTAAACACATAAATTCTGTTCAAAGTTCTTCGACCACAACTGCGCCGTGTCCATTGGCGCGCCAAAGCAAAATCTAGTAAGTATGCAGGAAGGGAATCCCTTTGTGCTGGTGGGAGAAATACTGAAACGGATCACTTACGATTCGGAAGAAACTGATGCCAGCAGTAGATACTCGTCATTTTGAACAGGGGGTTGCAGCGGGCAGCGCTCTATTTTGGTTATCTTTGCTATTTGCACACGTAGAATCTCACACTGCTTTTTAAAAAACAATATATTAAGTTGTGATTTTAAGTGTTGCAGTTTTAATCAGTACCTTAATAGCGCTTCTGAACCCTGTCGGTGTCCACCTGTTAAAGTGGGCCCGTCGTGCGTCTGGGTCAGCGCTCTAGTTGTTGCGCAGTGTTGCACATATAACGTCACGCTGGAGCGACCGTGCAGCAGACGCGTGCAGCGGGCACCAAAGGCGCGCCAAAGGCAAGCCCTTCTGCCACCGTCCACGCACCGGTCGCGCACAGCGCCAGCCATGCTGCCGGTTACAGTGAGACCTCTGCCAGGAACCCTGGTTACAGATACTCAGGTGATCAATTGCGGGAACATGGAGCTGGTAAATTCACATTAGAGAGGACATCGGGGCTGGACTCTGACTTCTTAAAAAAGGATAGGCTGAACTGTGGCCTACTCAATGTGAGGTCACTTCCAAAGCGTTCCATTGAGATCCAAATCCTGTTAGAAATGCACAATTTGGATGCTTTGTTTATGACAGAGACATGGACGGATGCAGGGTCTGATATGGAGCTGGGTTTAACATGCCCGTCAGGGTACAAAGTTTTCCACAAACCTAGGTCCAGTGGTAGAGGTGGAGGGGTTGGGATTATCTATAAGGAATCCTGGGATATTACACCAATGGATATAGATGAGGTGGTATGCATGGAAATACTTGGCTTTTCTGTAAAAGACAATGCAGGTCATGTATTGACTGGAATGGTCTGTTATAGACCCCCAGGGGCAGTCAGCGTACAACATCAACAGAAACTGGTTGATGTGTTCAGTAATATGGCACTTACCCATACCAGACTGTTAATTCTGGGAAATTTTAATTTATGGGTCAACGGGAAAATGGACGCCGGCTATAATAATATTATTCAATCCTGCGCGAACCTGAACCTGTTGCAATGGGTTACTGAACCGGCCCATCGGGGGGGCATGTATTAGATCTGATCTTTGCGAAGATTGTCAAAGGGCTGAAATCAGAGGATTCAACTCATACTAATCAGCGGGAAGGTAGAAAAACACTTAACACTAACTGGGATAGGGATGGTAGGACTATGCCATTGAAGCAGGAGGCCATCCAGGACCACTTTGAGTTGCCCTCGGAGGAGGACTTCATCAGGCTGGCGCGAGGAGTCTCATCAGGTTCGCCTCTGGACCCCCTCCCCCACAAAATATGGAAAGAGCTAGGTTCCGAGTTCTTTCCAGTTCTCTGCCAGTTGTGCAGTCAGTCCCTTAGCAGTGGGGTGGTACCACCCTGCGGGAAGCAGGCAATAAGAACACCCTTTCTGATGAAACCAACATTGGACCCCAAATGCCCAAAAAACTACAGGCCCATCTCTCTTTTAACTTACCCTGTTAAGATTGTGGAGCACCTGGTGAGTAGGACGCTTTCTCAATTTCTGGAGGTCAACAACAAGTTGGAGGATGAGCAATTTGGGTTCCGCCCAGGAAATGGGACTGAGACTGCCTTGATCACCGCCTTGGACAGTCTTCGAATGCGTGCGGACAGGGAACAATTGGCTATACTAATTCTGCTGGACCTGTCTGCCTCTTTCGACACGGTGGATCATGCGATCCTCCTAGCGAGGTTGGAGGAAATGGGGGTGGTGGATGTGGCCTTGAGATGGGTTCAATCATATCTGGCCGACAGACTGCAGGCAGTGGCTCTCCCCCCTTTTAGATCGGTCTTTGTTGATAATGAGTTTGGGGTGCCTCAGGGGTCCTCTATCAGCCCTATCGTGTTCAATGCCTACATGAGGCCATTGGTAGGTATAATCAAGGCAGTTAACATTAGCTTGGTGAATTATGCCGATGAAACCCAGCTCATTCTGTCCTTGGAAGGCGACCATGCTGGCTCCTTAGAAAATTTCCACACATGTACGCGGTAAATGGTTAACTGGCTGAGAGACAACTCCCTGCAATTTAATAACGATGAAACTGAGATACTGCATTGTGGGGTAGGTAGAATGCTGCCAGCACTTCCAACCAACTTTTGGCCTATCCCCACAGATGTCCCTTTGCTACCCGTGGGGATGGTACGAAACCTAGGGGTCTGCTTCAATGATAAGCTGAACTTAGAATCTCATGTTAAGAAGCTGGTGGGGAGCTGCTACGCTCTTATTTGAGGACTTCGGAAGGTGCTGCCGATGTTACCAACTCAGGCCAGAGCTTTAGTAGTTTTGAGTATCATTATGAGCCGCTTGGACTACTGTAATGCCCTGCTACTGGAGTCCCCGCGATATTTGATCGAGAGGCTCCAGAGAGTACGGGCGGCAGCTGCAAAGCTTACATTAACCTCTTTAGCGCGGCGCGGATTTCCGCGCCACGCTGAAGATTCCGTGCGCGGGCGGGGCCATGACGGAACGGTTCCGTCATGAGCACAGCGCAACCGACGTGCATGACGGAACCGTTCCGTCATGCGCGTCGAAGGGGTTAATGAGACCAAGACAGTCATCAACAAGTCGGGCTTTGGCAGAGCTGCACTGGCTCCCGGTGTCTCAAAGAATACAATTTAAGTCACTCTGTATCGTGTTTAAGGCACTACGTGGACTTGGGCCCAAACCGCTACAGAGTAGGTTTGTTTGGTGTGCTCCAACCCGCTGCCTCTGCTCCTCATTAGCCAACCTCGTAACCATACCGAGGACAAAGAGAGTAACAATGAGGGGCACAGCGTTCGGCGTTACGGTCGCTCGCCTTTAGAATTGTCTTTCCATGGAACTGAGACAGATACAGGACTTGATGCTGTTTCGCAAGAGAATAAAGACCTGGCTCTTTCCCAGAGTATAATTATTTATACTATTTCTGTAGCACACCCCGTTAGCAACATTTGTGTATCTCAGCACCAGGATGCCCGCAGGGTTACAGTGCGCTTTATAAGTGTTAATACAATACAATACAGTTATCAAAAAATTCAGTGAGAAATTCAAACAGCGAGGTTATCCTGAAGAAGGCCATAAAAAGAGTTGGAGCTTCAGATCGAGCGTCGTTGTTACAACGTTCAGCCCCAAAACGGTCCGACACGATAGCATGTGTATTGAAATTTTCTTCACAATCGAACCTGATTAAGTCAATTATTATGAGACATTGGAATATCATGCAGACTGAACCGGATCTCAAAAACATATTTCCTTCACAACCAACATTTGAAATGCAGCGTTCCCATAATTTAAACGAGCTTTTGAATTAAAAGGATGAGAGGACACATAAGAACCATAAAGGCATGCAAAAATGCATGAACTGCGTGCATTGTAATAATGTGATGGTTGGTATTCAGTTCATTCATCCGACACAAGGCAACACGATTGAGCTAAAACATTAGAGTACATGGGACACAGCCAATGTCATCTAGGCGTTGAAATGCCCTTGCAGCAAAATTTATGTCGGTAAGATGGAGAGGAAAGTGAAAATTTGTGTAGGAGAACATAAGAGTAACATCCGCAACCATAACTTAAAATCAACCTTTGCTGCACATTGTCTTGAGGCCAGTCATAACTTAGTACAACTTAGGTTTACCATTCTAGAAGCATTGAAACCCAGAAACGACATTGATCCAACTAAAGCATTGGCGAGATCCGAATTTTTTGGGACTAAAAAACTGCATGCCCTACGGCCTCAAGGGATGAACGATAGAATTGAATTCAATTGTTTTTTGTAATGTAACAATCACATTAGCCTGAGTTTTTTGACCTAATTGATGATGGGTGTGGTGTATTAAACTTTCAGTTCCAGGTCAGATTATACAAATTGTATTTTCAATGTCAATTTCATTCTTTCATCTGATTCTGCACCGTTAATATTTTGCGCTGTAATTAACTATGGTTTAGATGTGCAACATACGCAACACGCAAACACACTATTTACCGGCTCCACTAGTGTTCACCACACTGACTAATATTGCAATGTGCAATTGCTTTCACCAAGGTTTCATTTTGGGTGTATAGGTTTACCTTTTTTCACTCTTCTAACTTTATTATTCCCAATGGTTTTCAACATTAACTCATTTTGCGCCTTTAGGACGCTCCGTAAGGCGTTTCTTCAATACTAATGAGCATTGTGCCTTTAAGACGCATCACGTTAGACTGCGTATACGCGATAACTGACTTCGAAGCTGCACCTCGCGGGAATTGGCAGGGATCCAGGTAAATCCGGCTTGTGAGAATGACACTTCAACTGCACTTCGTTTAGAGCGTGTAGATGATTGAACCCGAGCATGGGTCGGGACACTATTAACTCACGTCGCTCAAGACATAGTTCTGTTAAACTCACCGGTATATTTAGCAATCACAAGCCATTACTAACTTTGAGCCCGCACTTGGCATTGATCTTAAGCATGGTTTTCTTTTAATCCGTACCACATTTAATTTTCACTATCAGCATCGCTTGATTTTTAGCTTCACACTTGTTTTCTTAAACGAAACATCATTCGGCACCATTGTCACATATAAATGACACCGGCATATGTAATATAGACGATTGGACAGGTTTTTTTCACGTTGAGCACAAGCATCAGCATATCTTGGTTTAATGCTGAATGGCCTCCTGTTTCCGTTTTTCCTAGAACCTCAGTGAATGACCGCTGAAGAAGGGTCAGCATATGACCCGATATGCATTGTCTCCACTGACAATTAATGGATCGTATGGAAGATTTATTTGGATGAATGTGCATGATGGTTAATGCACCGCATGAATGAAACAATTTAAAGTTGGATAATATATCTTGCAAGGATGGTTATTATGGATTCTTCAGTTTGAATGTCTTGATACCTTTCGGTATTGAAAGTAGTGCTCCCACCAGCACGAAGGGAATCCCTTCCTGCATATTTACTAGATTTTAATCCATTCACTGCCTGTCCCACTTTCTTTTTGCAAATCTCTTCCTTCACCACAAGACGCTCTGTTAACTGCACCACTGTCATGAAAATACCGTTCAGTCCGTCTCGCTTCCAAATATATGTATCAACACCATTCACTATTGCTCTATATCTCTACTGGGACAATATAATAATTACAGAAATAAAATAAGAAAAAAGTAGTTCAGGGAAAGCACAAACACGGTGTGGTGGCAGATTGACAAACGCCTAAGAGTGTGACCACTAAGACTTGTGTCCTTTTCTCCCTGAGGATTCATAGTGCATGAGGTACCAGATGAAAGACTAGGAAAACCAGGAGAAAGTACAAGGAGAAAATCAAGACAACCAGTAGTTCGGCCATATTGGAATGTTAATAAGCATTATAGCGATAAATACCAATATACCAATAAGACGTCTGTGGCTGAGTCTGATCCATCATCCTGTTATACCTGCTAAATCAGACTTTGGTATTTGTCTCTAATGAATGTGCTGATTTTTTGGTTGATACTTCCACAATTTAAATATCGAGTGGATGGGAGATTGGTTGGGGTTTGGTTGTTTTGATTTTGTCACACACAGGTGCCATCCACAGCTGTCTTTCATTATGCTTCAGACACATATAACTGACTGCCCGCCATAACCATACTGGAGAGCGAGATACGCAGTAAGATTGTGTCATAGAATGTAAATGGTCTGCTGGATAATGTCAAGTGGACAGCAATTCTTAGATACATGCATAGATTGGCTCCGGCTGTCCTCCTGCTGCACGAGATTCATCTGCTTGAGTACAGCTGTACTTTCTTTGCCCATTATGGCTTCAAACAGGTGTGTCTTGCTGGATTTACTGAGGATCTAGAGGGGTTTCTACCCTGCTGCATAAAAATGCCCCCTTAGTGGTCAACAACGTCATCCAGGATACACTGGGTTGGTACACCTTTGTATTGGGCTTCTTGTTGAAGAGACCGTGGACTGTAGTCAACACATACGTCTACCAACCCTGCGGGTTGCCACGATAAAAGAGCAGAATGAGATTATTACAGCAGCCCTCGTAGGGGGGGCTTACGTTTGGGGATGAATTCAACCACATATGGACATACAAAATGGGGCAAGAGTCGGGCGACAATTGGCTCTGGTGTCTTTGGCCAACTCTCTTGGGCTCTACGATATATGGAAGATCCGTAACCCAACTGCATGGGAATATACACATTTCTCTTAACTTCACATATCACATTCATGGTTAGACTACACTTCCTCCCTTCCTTGGATATACTTAGGGTGTCCGGGTATAGGATTCACCAAAGGGTATTGTCTTACTACTTACCTATTGAAACTGAGATGTGGCTGAATACACGAGGACTGACCTCACATTGGGCCTGCACACAGAGTGGCTGAAGGATACTAAGTTCCAGGACTATGTGCAAGAAAAACTAGATTTCTACTTAAGGTTAATTTTACCATAAATATATATCCTGTGATACTTTAGAAGGCTGTGAAAGTGGTTCTCAGGGAGGAAATAATTGCACCCCGATTCTTCAGATCCTTGCCGCCACCGCTTCCCGCACTAACCGGGCCAGGACTACAATGCCCAGCACCCTTTGGGGGCCAACCACATCACTAGAGCACACCAGGAGGCGCTCAAATTCGCGGCAGGGCTCCTACAGTGTGGGAGGTCCGATTCTGCAGATCCCTGCTGCCACCGCTTTCTGCACTTCCCGGGCCAGGACTACATTGCCCACATTCTTTGTGGGCCAACCACATCACCGGAGCATACCAGGAGGTGCTCAAATTCGCGGCAGGGCTCCGGCAGTGCAAGAAGCGTGCAGGCGTGCACGGGCCGAGCCCGGGGAGATCCCGGGCCAAGGGCGGGCCCATCCTTGCCAGGAAGAGGCAGGGCACGGCCTCCCCTTTTGATCTGTGGGCTTTTAAACCGTGAGTTGCAAACCATCTTGACTCTGACTTTATCCTTGTTCCACCCTGGCTGCCATTTCTAGTTGAGCTTTTGGACCTGCCCTAATTGCCTCTTGGGTTGTTTTTGGGCTCCTTGGGTTCTTTGGATTGTTTGATGTTTGCCTGATGATTGCTTATCGACCTACGCCTTTGTTTTATTACAGAAACCTTACAGAACTGTCATTTTATTGAAGGGTGTAGCGAAACACAGTCACTACAGCTTTCATTTTATGATTGCAGATGCTATCTCTAGGTTGTATGCTGAGTTGATTAATTTCATTCTACAGCAAGAAAGAAATCGGGGGTTTAACTTTGGCAATATTTTAGATTTGTAATATATAAAGCCCCTCAAATCACCATGGGGAAAAGGAAATCCGGGGAATTTGAAAATGGGGATGGAGGGGTACAACCAAAACTGAGATCTAACAAAACTAATAAAGCCCGCAAGACGACAGGAGGTAACTGTGTCCTTGATCGCATAGACTATCTTCTTGTTGAATGCGAAGATATTCTAACACCGTCAGCCGACCCCTTGCCCATTAAATCAGTCTAATAGCGCAATGCTCATCAGCTAAAACACATTCCATCTATGTTTAGAAAGCCTAAAACATGTAGTACAAAGAACTTTTCTCCCACCCATTCATTAGTCTCTTGCACTTCAAATAATGGTGCTGAAGAGGTAGAGGGGGTGATATGGTCCGAACTCCCTGCTAAGGTTCTAGACAACTCTTCAGCTGTCACTGATCTAATTAACGATCTTACCCTCTCTAATAGGTTTCTCCCACTCCAGCCCATGCATGAGCCCCCAGTGGTAGTGGGGGTGGGGCTAGGTGAGTCCCACAGCCTAGACGAGGGGAGGCAGGATTTAAGAGTTGATCTAGGTCCTCTAGACATTCCAGTACGGTCCCTATGTGAGCCTGCCATCACAGAACAGGTCCCAAAGGGTCAACATACACTTAAGATTATAGTAGATCTGAGGTCTGAGGTAGACTTTCTGAAAAAAGGCTGTTCAAGAGCTAATGTAGCAAATTAAACTGTTAATAAACAAAGGTGTTACTGAAGACCACCCATCTAAGCAGCCCCACATAAAAACCTTGGCCTGCACCACTATTTGTAATAGCCCAACTGCTCCAACTCCAGTATTGGATGTAAACTCCACTTGCAAGAATCCCTCTGACCTTTTGCCTAGTAATACTGATTCCTATGCTAATATTGTCCGCGGTTGTACACCAGGCCTGTTGCCAACTAGCGGCATCGCAATCCCTCCCCCCCATTGATTATTGCTTTCGTCAAGTCTTACCTGGCAGATGATTACCCCGCAAGGACCCCCAAGAGCATTTTCCTGACTAACGTCCCCAGATTGTCGTCAGCCATGTGCCACGAAAACGAAGACTCCTTATCAGCAAATGCATACACTGGATACCTCATGTGAGGGGGTGTCGCTCAA
Source organism: Triturus cristatus (assembly GCF_964204655.1). Taxonomy (NCBI): domain Eukaryota; kingdom Metazoa; phylum Chordata; class Amphibia; order Caudata; family Salamandridae; genus Triturus; species Triturus cristatus. The sequence continues at coordinate 700,671,224 of NC_140591.1, forward strand.
TAATCAGGGAGGACATCTACGAAGCCAAAAGGATTGATGGAGTTAATTCCCTGACTGACTTATAGAGCTGCTTTTGGGTATGTGAACCTTGCCCATGATTTAATCGCACTGGAATCTAGGTTCAATCCCTCAATTTATTCTGGGATACAGATGAATTATCGCCCATTAATGCGCCCATTGCTGCCAACTACTCAAAGCCTGGTACAGCAGCAGAATTCTGGTTCAATTATTGATGTAAATGACTGACTTGCACACCAAACTTTGTCACCAGGCCCCACATTACATACTTCCATTTCAATTTCTTATCCTCCTGAGACCACCCACCCTGATGCTTCAACCCTACCTCTAACCTTAACACCGTGCACTACGACCGGCGAAGGGTGCCAGTCTGCATTCAGTGGCCACAGTGAGGGGGGCAGTCCCATGGAACACTGGACTAAATCTCAGGGAGGAGGTGGGGGAGAGGGTGAAAATTCTCTAGTTGCAGACAATAGAGATTATGCAACTAATCTCACCATGCTGTCATGGAATGATGCCGGATGAGAACAAAAGTCGCACTTGCCCACTGGACCCAATACATAGAAAATCACAATATCTGTATTCTACAAGAAACGTGGTCCCCTTCCCCCACTTTTATACCTGGGTATATCACATTTAATCACGCTGCGACCACCAACAAAGTCAGCCTCCCAGCTTGGGGTTTACTGATTTTAATCAAAATCGATCTTCATTGTTCTGTCAAAGAACTCAAGACCAACAGTTCAGATATACTAGCAGTCCAGATAAGGGCAGAGGATGGGTTGGGAGTGGATCTTTTTAATGTGTATGCCAGAGGGACGAAAGCGGGCAGCACATCATGCACCCTTCACAAGTTGGAGAACCTCTTAGATGCTAGAAATACTCAATTACCATTAATAGTCGCAGGTGACTTCAATGTCACTTCCGAACAATTTGGACAGGAGGACTTCTGTGGAAGTAGGGAAGAGGTGGAGTTATGGCGTATTCCCTATTTGGACCCTACTCCTATCAAAAAATGGTCCCAAATGGCACTGCAGCTTAATGCATTAACCCTCGAATTTGCTTGAGGGCCACTAATGGGCGATCCAACTCTGATAAGCTAAGAGCTAATACTTTTAACCGGACCACTAACATGAGCCAAATTGATTACTTTTTGCTGGACCTGAGATTATGGCCCAAAGTTATTGATATGGTTGTAGGGTCTACTACGGACAACGATCATAATCCCCTTTAGCTAATTCTAATCTCTCCTTGGCTCAGACGCTTAAATTCCACAGATACTACTCTCGCCACCAGGGTGGTATATCCCACCAGCGATAATAGTCATCTTAAATGGGCATGTGTAGCAATGGACCCGGAGAAGTTAGACTTAATCAATACCAATTTGGAGGCTAGCATTAGTCAGATGCTTAGTCTGCTAGAACCCCGGGGTGATTTTACCAATTTTGATGACTGTCATACTAACTTTATTAACTTGTTGGCTTCTTATTTTAAAATACAACAATGCTCACTGGGTGGGACAAAAAGCTCGAAAACAAAATTTGCTTGGTTTACACGAGAGTGCAGGGAACTTGGAACCCAACTGGCCACTGCAATTAGACCATTTAATGTGAATCAAGTGAGAGAAACTAGGCGATCCTATAAGATGGCGATTCTCAAGGCTAAAAGGATTTGGAAGTGGAGGGTTGGTCATTGATCAGCGATGTTTGTGTAAAAAAAGATACACAGCATTTCTGGCTTCTAGTAACTAGGGGTGATGGAAATAGGCCTCAGTCACCTGACAATATTATTGCTGTTGATGCCTGGCACTTATCATCACTATACACTGGAGAACCTGACCATGCTAATGAAGACCCAACAGTCGATTATGATTGTTCTCAGATTGATGTGTTCTTCTCCGTAGCTAAAATAAGATCCAGTATTAACACAATTATTAGATCTAAAGCCCCCGGTGTGGACTCCATTCCTGGCGACGTATTTCTCAGTAACGTCGACAATTGGTTATTGGATATTTTGGCCCTGGCCAACGGAATAACCGTTGGCTCCCCAATTCCGTCCTCATGGAAAGGGGTTGAGGTAATTCCAGTGTTTAAGAAGGGTGAACGCTCACTGCATTCAAATTACAGACCCATTAGCCTGATCGACAGTGCCCAAAAGGTCTTTGCCCGTGCACTTCTTATGAAAGTTCAAATGTGGATAGGTGACAACAACATTCTGTCCCCTTTTCAAGCTGGGTTTAGACAGAAAGTCAGCAGTGTCGATCAGATTTTCCGCTTCCTATTACTAGCTTGGAAGACAGTGACAATCTCCCAGGGAAGCTTATACGTAGCTTTTATTGATCTACGCTCTGCATTGACCTCATTCCGAGACATAGACTGTGGTGCATCTTGAAGGAAATGGACATCCCTTCTGAGATTTTCGCATTGACTGTTCACCTGCAAGAGAACAACTATACGAGGGTTCGCTGGGTTAACCAAGGGCAATTATCTGACCCGATCAAGGTTGATAGAGTGGTTCGACATGGGTGTGTAATGGCCCCCACTCTCTTCTCACTCTTCATCAATGGTGTTGTTTAGTTTATTGCTGAGAGCCCAGCAGATGTGCTGACTCTGGGGAGGTCAAGGTGACGACCCTACTCTTTGCATACGACACTGTGATAGTTTCCAAGATCCAGTGTGTCCTGCAGTCCTTTTTCAAATGCTTTGAGTCTTTTTGTGCACTAAGCAGTCGTGAGATAAACACCGCAAAGACCAAACTCCTAATGATCAATCCTCACAGATCGTTTAAGGGAAAACTATCCCTAGAGGGGAAACCACTTGAGAGAGTGAGTACCTTTGATTATCTGGGTGTCACGATCTCTGACGACCTTTCCTGGAGACATCATGTTAAGAGACAGAACCTCGAGCTAAGGCGTATCTCAGGGGCACTGATCAAGGAGCACAAAATCTCATTAAGCAAGCCAATAGCCACCCCCTTTGCATTTACGATCATAAAGCAGTGGGGGCAGTTCTCTATGGGGTAGAACTCTGGGGGTTTGAAAAATTGGATGCCCTTTTAGTGACCGAAAATAAATTCCTGATATCACTTTGCTCTCTCCCACAGAGTACCCCCCTGCAACCGTTGAGACTGGATATGGGTAGATTCTCAATTGTACAAAAAGTGCAGCTACGCCCTCTGCTCTTTTGGCTATGTCTAAAAACCACCCCTGCGCTACACCCATATGCTGCTGCTTTGGGTGAGATCTATGCACTACAAAGGCATGGGAAAATTGGCTAGTTGACCAGGGTGAAATCTTTGATGTCCACCCTAGGGATGGAAGGCATATGGGGCACTGACACTCCAGATTTTCTTCCAACCAAAGCTCAGGTTCAGAAATATTATTGGTACTGGGTACAGCAGTCTCTTTTTTCCCATCCATCTGGGGGTCGTTTGACACTTGATTTTATGGAGTTTAAACTGGAAGGCACCTTGGAGCAATATTTGAAGGTTATTACAAATTCCCAGGACAGGAAACTCTATATGCAATTTAGATTTGGTTCCCTTCCTGTTAACACCTTTGTGGCCTCCTGGCGCCATTCCTCTTCCACATCCCAGCTCTGTCCTGGCTGCTCCCTAGCAGCTGAGTCCATCAGTCACATTCTTTTTGCATGTCCTAGGTACCACCATTTTAGATCTAGGTGGATAGCTCCGGTTTGTAGGCAACTTGGCACCCGCTGTCACAGCGATGCGCTACGTATTTTAAAATCTGATTCTAGCATGCTAAATGTCTGTGCTGTTGCAAAATTTCCGGGCAAAATATAGATTAGTAGGAGGTATGCTCTGACCATGTAACAGATGTAACTCCCTTATTTTTCAATACTTTTAAATGTTTTTACTTATGTATCCATTTATTAGTTCGGATCTGAATTAATTCTAGAAGGTACCTGCATGACGGGTCATGCCGCTTAATGTTACGGTATAGACTTTTGCAGTTATAGATCTAAGATATACTTTTAGTTGTTTTTACTGCCCTTTTTACCCTGCTCTCCTATTTGCACAAGTTAGTCTGAGGTGAACTAGCCTTCGAAAATGTGTAATCAAATTCCGGTCTCTCTGCACTTTAGGCACTGGCACTTTTTAATGTTTTTGGTTCTATCGCTGGGGACTCGGCTGATCTAATTGATTCTAGATACCTGTTCTTGTATGATGGTTTGTAATCTTTTACCTTCTACGCATTTGCACTTTTGTGGATTTTTTATATCCCTTAGAGTATTGTGAAGTCTGGACTATAAAAGGAACAATCTATTAGTCACTACAGATTGTTATTTTAAACCTGATTGTTTTATCATGTCTGTAATGTATTGTATGCATGTGCACTTTTATGGCTGTAATGGCTGAAATATAGTTATTGACTGGCATTTATAGATGGCAGAAAAAGAGAAAGGGAAGAGGGAGAGGAAATCTGGGCATTGGAGGTAAACTCAGATAGATGGAAAGACTTTATGTCCAGATGAGGATGAAAGATGACTATCACCGCCTTGAGGCGGCAGGAGAGGCCCTTAAACAGAAAGTGCTGGGAGTAGATAAGTGGCCCTAACAGAAATGTAAAATAGATTGTATGAATTTGAGGACAAAACCGGACAGCTGATACACAGACTTGCAACCAAATCTCTGGAAGACAGGTGTTTCCCTCAGTTGTGCACACAGGCCTGCAGGACGGCTCAGGATGTATCCGAAATAGCTGAAACTTTTGTGCAATACTATGAGCATCTGTATCAAGCAATCCTGCAGAGCCGGGCTGAATTACAAACCCCAATAGTAGTAGATCCAGTAGTGCCATGCTCGCCCTGGAGGGCAGGGCAGACCTGGATAGGCTTTTAACAGCAGAAGAACTCCTAGCCATCCTATAGGATATGAAACATGGGAAAGCTTACCGGGTCCCAATGGCTTCCGAGCGGAATTCCTGAAGATGTTTGCATCTACTGTGATTACGCCCCATCATGCCTTGTTAATAGGTGCTGGGAAGGGGGCACTCCTACCAGCCAATGTCCGTGGTTCCACAGTGTTGGTCCCCCCGAAGTCGGACAGGCCGCTTACGGAGCCTGCATCCTACAGACCGATTTTCTTGATTAACGTGGAGGCTAAGCTGCTGGCGAAGGCCTTCATAAACCGCCTGGTCCCACAGATATGGTCCTTGTTCAACTGCAACCACAACAGCTTTATGCGTACCGGGGGCACCGGGCACTGCCCTAAGAGTCTGAACATGATATTAGCCCACCTGGGGCTGTATTATGAAAGTGCCCCGGTCCGCAATGGGCTTTGCTCCCGCTATTTGCGCCCCCAGGGCACTTTGGTATTGCGGAAGGGGCTGCAGACGCTTGTGTGGCCCCTTCTGTAATACCAATAGCGCTGGTGCACTTAAATCGCCAGCCCTAACTTCAGAGGGCGTTCTCTCATTTGTATGAGGGCATGTCCCATGCAAATGAGGGAATACCGTTGCCTCTGCGCAGGCGTGATATTACAGATGCAGGCGCAGAGGCAAAGACACTCACAAGAGGCGCACTGACACGCATTGTGATTGTGCCCCCTGGGAGCAGCCCTCTGGAGGGAAGAAAGGAGGTCCTATAGACCCCCCAGACATCTTTTTGCAGGCGATTGCAGTCACTGACTGCACCCGCCTGCAAAGGGATCCCTAATTCCCCTTCAAAGTGTAGGCGGGTTGCCACCTGCTCCCTGAAAACACAGAGAAGCTTTAAAGAAGCCACTCTGTTTTTCACAGGAATGCACTTCCCCCAAGGTAGCAGGAGTTCACAGCATGGTAATAAGGTGCATTTTCATTGTTTGTTCAGGGTGCAACTTTTAAAATGTGTGCCCTGCGTAAACAATGAAAATGCACCTTTAGTGTAATACAGCCCCTGGACTCCATCTCGACCCCACAGCCATCACACGATTGTACTTTCCGCGCCTATGTGTAGCTGTTATACACTGACTCATGGGCAAGAGTCCATGTCAATGGCTCCATGTCTTAGCAGTTCACATCAGCAGGGGCACTTTGCAGGGTTGTCCTGTTTTCCACTTCAATTCATTCTGGTAATAGAACCACTGGTGGAATAGATCAGGAGAGATTTACATAGTTGGGGATTGAGATGTGGGGATATATAAATTCTTGAATCTCCCTACACTTAGACGATGTCCTGGTATACATCCAGCACCTGAACTGATTAATCTCACGTGTGATGCAGATGCTGGAGAATTATGGAGAGGCAGCCAGGGCTTGTCAGCCGTAATGCCATTAATGAGAGACCCTCTGGAGCTACCCTCGAGATCCCAGAAACTAGGATATTTAGCAGGGTCATTCAGATACCTGGGAATGTACATAAATAGTGACCCTTGAGCCAGTTGGGATAGCAGAATTACTTCTCTCCTCCTGATGATCAAGAGACATTTGGGCAGGTGGAGGACCCTCCTACGGAATATGTTGGGGCTTATCTCACTCTTTAAAATAGTGGTACTTCCACAATTGCTTTATGTTCTACAGAACTACCTCTTTATGGGCCCCTCACTCTGGTTCACTGAGGCCAGTATTAACACCTACATTTGACGGGCGATAGAACTGAAACTATATTATTGGGCATCTCGGTTGTTTTTGATTAATAACTGGATATTTGGTGACTGGGTGACCCGACCACAAGACTTGAACCTAACCGGGAAAAGCCCTTGGCTGCACAGGGAGGCTCTACCCGCAGAACTTTCAGAGCTCACGGCCATCGCTATCTACAGCTGGAGAGCAGTATCGAGGTGGATTGGGTGGAATAGTGTGCTCACCAGGGAGGCGTCATTATGAATGGACAAGTGGCTTTCCAAATCAGTTGGGCTCCAGGGTTTCCAAAAATGGGATACGCTAGGAATTTCCAAACTTGGGGATGTTTGGCGGTCTGATCACATGATATCCGACGAACAACCCATGGCTGAATATGGTTTGCATAAATCACAATTTTTCCTTTCTCTACATCTTCGGCATGTGCTAGACAAACACAAGCTGCAGCCATAACACTCCCATAGTATAGCCTCCTAGAGGCCAGATTTAGAATGGCAGCTATAGAGGGGAAATGCATCTCTGGCTTATATAGCTCCATGGTGTGCAAAGTGCCTGACCCACTTATCAGATTATGAGAGTGTTTAAATAACTAAATCTTCCTAATTTTTTATTCATGTCTTTAGTATTCTCTTCAGTATCTCACTTTCATTTCTGATTCAGTTATGTCAATGAAGAGTTTAGAGCTATTGATGTCCAAAAAGGGTTAGCCCTTAGCTTTACAATTTGTGCTAATCATTGGAAACACAGTATGGACAGAGGTAGGGATTTTCCCAGCGATTTGCTATGCTTGCTAGCTACATTGTGTTTACATGTCAAGTCAAGGTAGAAAGGCAGTGCTGAAGTGCTTACGGAGCTCCGAGTACTGAGATACGTTTGGAAGGAGGAGGAATATATCAAAGATTCTCAGAGGTTTTGATATTGAATCTTGATATGTTCTTGCTACTGATGGAGAAGGTTACAAAATGAAGGGGCAAAAAGAGACATTAATATCAAGTTACATTATCCCTGCAATTCTCTGCTAACATGCCCAGACTTTAATCTAATATAGCATAAGCAGGGCAATATATGAGCCGTTTAAAATAAAAAATGAAGAATTCCTTACCTGCCATGTCACAAAGATGTAACCATGAACAAATATTGTAATGCCGTAGGTTAAAGTCTGTAAAAATCTCTGATCCAGTACAAACTTTGAGAAAGATGGCGTCAAAGTCTTGACTACAGCTGCCAATGTTGACACACCAGCGCCTTAGCGACCCTGAAGATTCTGTGATGTCACAAAGCCATCTCACTCTGGTAAGAACCAATGATGTCACAACCTGAGAGAAACCTGGTAGAAAGGCAACACTGCTCTATTCAGGAAGCTAAGATGTTGCCGGTCTGCAGTGGCACCAAAAGCATCACTTCCTACCATCAGCCTTTGGAGGAAAGGAAAATTATGTGAACGTATCAGGTGCTGAAGGATTTAAAGTAAGGGTGAAATACAAAGAGGAGGGAAACTTGGCTTAGAATATATTAGAACGTTTCTTTGTTTTATACAGCAGTTAATATTTGGATTGATACCCAGACAGTACAAAGAGAATTTGGTTTTAAATAATATTTGATTATAAGGATTTCGTAGCCTATGCCATGCCCCAAAATGGACAGAGTGGTTTTTCTGTGAATTACTACACCAAACAGATTTGGATAGTTTGGGGTAGCTGCTGCATTTGTGCATTATTTATTTAGTGGAAGTATGGATGGTGAGTTTCTTGTTAGGTTTCCATTTGTTAGTGGAAAAGAAAACAGCTGAGGGAATAGGTAAGGAAGAGAGTGCTCTATGTTGGTCCATCTCTATCTTTATAGAGAAATTTATTTTAGCGGCAGGCTAAACACCCAGCTGCTAGGAGAGTTCAAAAGGGCAATCTATGATTTCTCATGAACTTACCCTAAAGTAACCTTTCTGTCTGTCACAATAGGCTTCTTTGACTGAAGAGTATTTGTAATGACCTAAGACCCCTTCTTTGCAAAGTGTTTTTTTCTTATATGTTCTCTGGAAATAGTTTTGGGGCTTCAGAAAAGCTTCCACTCTACACAGTTGTTCCAGAGTCACTGCACTTATGGATCCATTACAGGTTAAGGGGCTACTGTTTCCATTGAGATAAACATTAACCAGCTACAATCTCAAGTGAAAAAGGATGCAACATAGAAGTTGATGTGGTGGCTAAATAATGCGTGGTAGTGGGTAGACAGGGTCATCATTGGGGACATTGTGCATTTTGTTATCAAACTGAAGGCAGTCTAGCAAGCAGACATGAAAGACTGTGGGAGGTAAGGGTGAAAAATCAACTCGTGAGAAAAAGCCTGCATCGGAAACAGGAAAAAGCAGAGGGCTTCATGCCTTGGCAGAGTAATCCTCAGTGAGCAGTGCTGAAATGACACAAGAAGTGTGTTTCTCCTTTTGGTGCACAATGCTTTGTTACATTTTTATATAAACTACGTCTTGGAAAGAAGGTTTAAGACACCGACTAAAGTAGATTAACAAATTTGGCAGTACTGCCAAGCTCAAGATAAAGACATACAGTGACTGGAGTGTAGCTTTTGAACAGACTTCCTGCCATCTACTGCTTGTTGGAGAAACGCTGTTCAAGAACACTTAGAGCATGAATGATGGGGCCTCCTTGAGAAAGGTAAACATAGAGTAACTGGAGAGTGGGGCAACTTCAGGGACACCGATGGTCTTCATTATCAGGTCAGAAGCCAGGCTAGAAGAGTTACAGGCCTGTCAGGGTAGGAATTGGTTGACCCGTAATGAGTTAAAGTCTCTCATCTATGTTCCAATGTTTATAGAGTCACTGGGACTTCACTTGGGGTGGAAAGGAGGAGACAGATATCAAAGGCTCACTGCCATTGGGATGTGGATTTATGATATGTCAAGGCCCTGGACCGAGGAAATTATAACATGAACAGTGAAAATAACACAATAAGATGAAGGTACATTATCACATTAAACATATGCAGTGCTATAAATGAGCCATTTAAAATATAAAATGAGAAATCCCTCACCTGTCATTTCACAAAGAAGTTAAAACAAAGGTATTTGGTTTGTATACAGTGTGGTGTCTTATAAAATCCAGCAACAACAACAAATCCTGTAGCTAGTTGCCACTTATACCAGAGATGGTGGCAAAGCCTTCGGCAGAGCCTTCACTGTTGACACATCAGCCCCACTGTATCCCAAAGATGTGTGATGTCTGAAAAATGTATCTATGTCGTAAGAACTAATGATATGCCTCATATGAGACATAGCTTCCGCCACACATGTAGAACTGCAGGAGTGTTCACAGAAGGAAGTCAAGATGTAGTCGAAATTGCACTACTGCAAAAAAAAGTCGCACTCCAACCCTCATTCTGAGCTGAAATTGAAGTTGTAGGCACCAAAGAAACAATGCTTATAGCCTACAACTTGACGGTATGGCTGCAACGACAGTAGTTAGAATTTCCTTATTTTTGATTTACTTTCTAAAAACTCAGTCACGGCTCAAAACTTCCTGAAGCCGCCATAAAGCAGCGCTGTTGGTGTGGAAAACATTTCTAAAATTGGATGCCATGATGCACAAATGTTTCAGAAGATAAACATTCTTAGTTGGTTCGTGCTCAAATAGGTATGAATGACCGACCCAAGCCTGTAGTAATGTTTTGACGGGAGAGAGCACTAGTCTGCTACAGTTTGGAAAGAAAACCTCTGTTAGCGGTGAGCAGATCGAGAAGAGAATGTTTTTTTTAGCGGGAAACTGTGGAACCAAAGCACTTTGACAGTCCTGCAAAGGATTAGGACAATGCCCCGATACAAGTGCAGAAACAACACAACTCCCCCACAATTCTGCCAGTTAGAAGCCTGCTCATTTCCATACCATAGATCCATCGAGAGCTTCCAGACAGCCATTACAACTATGTGAAAATCCGATCAGATGTTAGAATGGAGTGAGATTCATAAAATGTCTCTATCTTAAAGGAATCTGTTTATAGGGGAAACCATAATTTAGCCAAAGATGGGCAACTGCTCTTCCGACTGAGAGGTACTGTCTACATGCAAAGAAAAGAGAATTTGAGAAGGAAAAAGTACGATTTGAAACCCCATCCTAGAACCTCACACTTTGAGGCCCTAAACCTTTGGGAGCACTTTGCCAATGAAAAGAAAAGGAAGAAGTTCGCATCAAAGATCCGCAGCAAGGCTTATTTCTGGATAAGCATGCAAGATGACGAGAGGCAGAATAGATGGAGGGAGGAAGTGATAGAAAGAATTGGAGCTTATTCCCCATATAATGTAGTACCGGCACAAGGCGCTACAGTTCAGGCAATTACCGAGAATGGCGCAGCCAACGCGAGCCCTCCGGAAGCTTGTGCACACCTGAGTTACACTAAGACTCCTACATCACCCCCTACTCAGACCTCAACACCTGGTGTGTTGTGTTGGATAAATCACAGTCTTGAGATACCTTAGTTATTACTTCTATTCGAGTGTCTCACTGAACCTGGCAGAAATATCCAGAACAGTAGCTCCAGGCCACTCACAGGGAGAATCTTCCACAAGTCCTGTTGCAGGCAGGAGTTGCAGTGACTATTTTGACTCCACAAATCATCTCACAAGTCAAGGGGCACACTTTCAGAGACTTGTCACTCAATTAAAAGCAATGTTTGAGGAAATCATGAAAGGCAACACAGGGATAGACTTCGTGGGATATTAGAATGAGAGCAAATTACTTTACATGAGTAACAATGCAGCAAGGGTGGCATATGCAAAAGTAGAAAGAGTGGCAGATTAATGTGGATCAGTTCAGACACAGAGAAAGAAGCTGTGAAAGAGTGTCAGGGTGACGGTGGGGGAGAAGGAATTGAAGCTGTTAAAGTTGAAGAGATGAAAGCTGCTTGTGAGAGACTTGATTGAGAATATTAAGAATTGGAGTGAGCTGGAAAATTTGGGGAATTGTGGTCTAAGAAAGAAATTCTGAAGAAAGATCCTGCTGCATCCATTCCCATCCAGGGGGTGACAGCACATGGGGGCGACTACCCACTTGTTCCCAGTGCTGGGCTTCCTGTGGGTCTATATTGGGGCCCAGAGCAAAGGGGGGAACTTCGGGCGGGCTGTGAGAAGGTGGCCTGATATATGCTGTCCACTAGTCCTAGTGGGCACCTTGTATCAGTCCAAACAACCCCTTATGGTGATAGGTTAAAGACAGCCTTATATGAAAGCTATCCTAGTGATAGCTATGGAGAGCAGCCTTCAGGCTCAGTCTTGAAGGAATGTAAAGCAGCTTGTTTTACCAGTCTATAATCTCTTGAATGATCAATTGAAAAGACAACCACACCAGGTATATATTCAAAATATATCTATTTACGATAAATCACACCCCTCTAGTCTCTTTATGAGACTGGAGTTCGAAGTACTTTAGTAACTAGTGTTTAAGCATCAGTAAAAGCACAAATACACGTTTGGGTCCTAGGGGCGTACCAAACCAAATACTAAAAAAGTGGTATAAGAACCATGACTGAAATAGGCAGTGTGCCTATTGCCTCTAGTATCGCTGGGACCCCAAGGAACCACCCAAGGTAGGGACGTCGGGGACCCACGGGAGCCGTATGCAGTGTGGAAACACAACCGCGGGTTCCTATTACTCTCTATGGGGAATGTCGTGGTTGGAATTTTAAAGATTAGGGACACTTCAAATCGAACTAGGACCAAACCCTCTTGGACTTAGACAGTTCTAGGGCTAGCACCCTCGAGAGTACCGGAGTACTTGAGTTACCTCACCCAGGGAAGCCGGGTGCATAGGTGTCTTTTGGTGTTGGGTCGCGTCGTCGATTCCAATGGAAGCCTGCAAAGAACTGCTGCTGCCGAGAAGAGGAGAAGTGTCCGGAGAGATCCAAGCCTGGATCTAGGATCTAAGGAACCTGAAAGCAGAGGGGACAGAGTCTGGGTCACTTGCCAGTGACCTAGGGCAGGATGGACCAATGCCCACAGATGTCGGGTGCTTCAGGTGAGTTGTCGAGTGTCTTGACTCTTCAGCCATGAGGTCCAGGAGGTGTCGACAAAGTCCACGAGCCGGATTCGAGCTGTCCCACAAAGTCTGTCGAGTGTTGCAGTGTCGGCGACCGGGAAGGACCCAACAAGCCTTGGCAACGGCAAGTCTCAGGAAATCAGAGAAAGGACTGCGGTGCAGACCAGCAAGGTTTGATGGACTCACCCAGCTAGGGCAAGTAAGAGCAAGTCTGGAGCAACCAGAAAAGCACAAGTAGAAGTGAAGTTGTCTTCGTGGGGACCTGCTAGCCAACGGGCTAGTGATCGCGAAGGAGCTTCAAGCGGTTGCACTTGGAGCTGGCCCATGGGTCGCTCGTGGAGTGGAGGCCAACAATCTTCGGTGCAGGAGGTGCTCAAGGCTGGGGCTACTCGGAGCCCAAAGCACAACTTCGAGGATGACCAGGAAGGTGTTGTTGCTGCAAAGGTTCACGGTGTCCAGGGGTCACGGTTCCACATTACCCACGATAGCCACGGGCCTCAGCTTTGCTGTAGACTCAGGGTAGCTTCGGGGAAGTCTGGAAATCCACCTCTGGTGATGCAGAGACTTCGGCGTCCGGCGGGAACTTCAGCAATGCAGACCGGTCAATTGCTTCTTTGGTGCCTTCCAAGCAGGGGAGTCACTCCTTGACACCAAGGGAGATTTCTTCCATCTTCTAGTCGAGATAGAAAGTCGAAGGTCCAGGATATATGTTTCAGAGGTTCGTCCAGGGTAATCTAAAGTCCTAGGGACTGGATTCCTATACATATACTAAGTTTAGGGATGGACTAACTCTAAGGCCCCACCTATGGGTGGGCCTGGGGTGGGGGTGGTTACACCCCTTCCCCTTTGTCCAGTTTTGCACCAGAGCAGGGGCTGAGTGCCCCTGCAACCGGTTTGAACTGGGCTATGCACAGGGACACCTTGTGTGCCCCAGGCAGTGTCTCAAAAGCATTCTGTGAATACACCCACCCTGCCCCAATACACATCAGCCTGTCTGGGGAGGTGGTTACACCTCCCTGTGACAGGAAACCTATTGTCCAGGCCTCCCCTGCCGGAGTTTCCCCCAGCAGCAGGAGGCCAGACCCGTGTCTGTGGCAGCGGCATCCATTTTGTGATGCCAGGGCTTTGAAAGGATTTAACCTGGTTTAGCCAGTGTGAACATGTCTCTCCCTCTAGAAGGGTGGAATGCTACACTTTCCGCCAGAACTGGCGGGTGGGGGGGGGGGGTAGTATTCTAAAGCGTTTGACACCAAACACGACATGTTTTGATGCATCCATTCCAAAGTTAGCATTTACCGCGAGGTTATAATGCACTTAAGAGTATATGGTATGACTGTATCACAGAACAGGCATAAGGAAGTATTTCCGAATGCTGCAGAGGGGCTCAGCTCATGCTTGGGCACCCTCTCACATAAAACCAAGCACTATGCCTTCAGGATTGTCAAGGCCTGCCATAGGAGTGGCTTATAGGTTTATATGTGTCTGTATAAGGTAGTGATATAGGTAGCCTATACCACGGTAAGGGGTGCAAGCACACCCTTGCCCAGGTTGCAGTAGCAGACCTATGGTGTCATTTTGGAGTGCTTCCCAGGGGTGGCATAATACATGCTGCAGCCCCTGGTAGGCCTCTGAGGTACCTATGCCCTAGGTACATAGTATACCATATACTAGGGGCTTATAAGGCACTCCAGAATCCAATTAGATATGTACCTAATGTACATGCAAACCATTTTAGAGAGGAAGCAGCTAGGCTGTGGTCCTGATTAGCAGGGCCACAGCCAGACTAAAGTCGAAAAACAGTGAAACACCAGCAAAAAGTGGGGGTACCCATGTGAAGCAGATCCTACTCTCCTACACGGGCCATGAGGGAAAGTGGTCGGCCTGAGATGCAGCTTGCTGAGGCAGCAAGCGGCGGGACCACTGTGGCTGTGAGTCGTCTCCATCTTCTTCTTCAACCTCATTGCTGTTGGCCTTCATCGAGACTGCAGAGGTAGCCAAATCAACAGTTAAGGTCCAGCGGGCAGATTGGGCAAGCGACTGATTTGCAGAGGAGCTGGTGGTTGCCCTGATAGTTGCTGTGGTAGGAGGTGCAGGAGATGAGTGCAGTCCTTCCTTCCTGCTGTGGGGCCCTGTGTGCAGATGGGCAGGTGCCCCAACAATTACACTGGTGCCCTCCCATTGCCTACCTTCCTTGCAGACAGCCCTGTCGGTGGACTGCAGGGTGTCACAGTCGGAGGTTAAATCTGAGGAATTTAGACTGCACCCTGGGGAACAGCGGGCCGGTGGAAGAGACCCAAATATAAGGGCTTCCGCTTTAGAGTCTGTTGACTCACCACTGGTCTGCTATAACTCTGCTTCCCTGCACTGAAGACATGGGGGTGAAGAGGTACTCCGGCAGGAATACCAGAATGGTGAAAGACAAGGCAACAGGCCAAGGCTGAATAGATAAGTATGCCAAACCCGTGACACCTCCTAGGATAGCCGGGGATGGGGCATAGTAACTGGCTCCAAAGCCACTGGAAGAAATGGTTTCACTGGCCACTATACTGCAGGTGATTAAGGACTCCAGCAAATACCTCAATGACAAGATTGGTGGGTTGGGGGATGGAGGTCTCCCTCTTATGCCAGGACTTACAAATGTATTAGTGAAAACTACTGAGTTACAGGATGTGGTGGGCACCACCAGGAAGGAGCTGCAAATACTGAAGGGGCTGACTGCATTCCTCTAACACTGAATAGAGGATGTGGAGGGCCGATAACACAGAAATAACCAGTGGTTGATAGGTATGATGGAGTGCAAAGAGGGACAGGAACTGTGGAAATTCTTTAGAAACTTGTTTAAGGCATGAACTCCGGACCTGGTGATGCCCTCCTGTTTCATACTAGAGAGGGTTCACAGAGCACTCGCTCCTAGACCGCCGCCAGGTATTCTGCCTCGACCCATTATCATGCGGAAACTAAATTATGCAGACAGGGATGCTATACTGTGGCAGGTCCACTGTCTACAAGCTATTTGCTGTGCAGACTCTTAAGTGATGTTATTCCCCAACTACACCACCAAGGTGCAGCTTATGTGTAAAATGTTTTTGGTGGTAAAAAGAAAACTCGGGGCCAAATATATTCAATATGCACTTATGTATTCTTCTAAATTCAAAGTCCTGTTCCAAGTAAAATCACTATTCTTTGAAAGTTCGGAGACAGCATGGGACTGGGCAGCAGAGAGGAAGCAGTTGCCAACAACTCGGGCGGATCCATCGACGCTCTGGGAGTGGATGAACTGGCCCGGGAGAGAAGGCCAGCAGAGGAGAGGTAGAAGACTACCTCATCAGATGGATCCTACTAAGGCCAAAGACTCCCCCCCCCAATCCCCCCATTTTATTTTTCAATATAGGTTTATGGGGCTCCCTTGCTCTTGCAACATGGTGCTGGCCCGGGAATGTTAACCCCACTAAATCAGACTTTATTTGGTATTTATCTTTTAGGTTAAGTTATAGTTTCTAATGGGTATGCTGGTTTTTAGGGTTTCAGATGCTTCCATAGATGAAGTATTGGGTGGAGATTGGATGTGGGTTGTTTGGGATTCGGTTGTTTTGATTTTGTCACAACCAGGTTACATAAACAGTGCTCTTCCCCTATGTTTCAAACACATATGTTTGATTACCCACCATGACCATACTAGAGAGTCACATACTCTGTAAGATAGCGTCATGGAATGTAAATGGTCTTCTGGATTAAAGTCAAGCGGACGGCAATCCTTAGATACGTGGATAGATGCTCCAGGAGATTCATTTGCTTAGGGACAGATGTAACTTCTTGGCCTGAAATGGCTTCAACCTAGTGTCTCATGAAGGATTTACCGAAGATCTAGAGGGGTGGCTACCCTGCTGCATAAAAATGTTCCTTTAATCGTCATGGAAGTCATCCAGGTTACAGTGGGTTGGTACACATTGGTATCGAGCTCGCTTTTTTGGAGACCGTGGACTGTTGTCTACACATAAGCCCCACTCCACTTTGCGGGTGGCCAGGATGACAGAGCAGATGAAAATTATTGCAGCAGCCCCCGTAGGAGGGCTTATATTTGGGGGTGAATTCAACAATGTTATGCACCCACATATGGACACACAAGATGGGGCGAGAGAGTGGCAAGAAACAACCCTGGTATCTTGGGTTGTCTCTCTTTGCCTCAGCGATATATGGAGGAAACGTAACCCAGCTGTACAGGATTATGCACATTACTCTTACCCTCCCAAAGCACATTCATGGTTTGACTATATTTTCCTCCCTTCGTTGAATATTCTTATAGTGTCAGGGGATAGGATTCACCTGAGGGTGTTGTCCTACCATTCAGCTCATGAGATTGAGATAGTGCTAGATATATATCAAGGCCTAACTCACATTGGGCCTGCATGCAGAGTGGCTGAAGGATACTAAAGGCCCTATTTATGAAAAGTTTGCGTATCAGAATCATAAGATCATTATCCACACGCTGGTTACCTCCCAGCTCGACAATGGTAACAGCCTTTACGTAGAGCTCCTAGCCTATTTGATTCACAGGGTACAGATAATGCAGAATGCGGCAGCGAGGCTGAACCGCCGGGTACCCTTTCGACACCACATTTCCCCACCGGTGGTCAGGAGGATGGAGGATGATAGAGTTTAAGGCTCTGACCTTGGCCTTTAGAGCCACAAGAGGCCTTATCCTTTGTTACCTCAAGCAGAGGCTCAGCCTCTATCATCAGGATCGCACCCTGAGATCCAGTCACTTGCGTCTTCTTCGTGTCCCACGATACTACAAAGCGCGACAAAAAAGAAGGTCCTTCTCGGTAAGGACAGCTAAACTATGGAACGATCTGCCTCTCCATCTGTGCCTGATCAAGTCAGAACAAGAGTTTAGGAAGACGTTAACAACATCGCTCTTCTCCGAAGTGTAGCTTCCAGGCACTGATCTCTTTTTCTGTCAGTCCGCATTAGCGCCGGGACACCTCCGCTGAGGTAGCTGTGCGCTCTATAAATTCTGCAGCAAACATAGAGTAGAATGCCCCAGGTGCTTTATTTTGTGCAGGAAAGTGCCCCTTCCAGCACAAAAACAATATTGCTTACAATGAAGGCACCCCTGCACCATGTTGCCTGAGTTCTTGCGTTGGCACTTGGAAGCACATTGTGCTTCAGCACTGGAAAAAAGACAAGAATGAGCCGTATGATGTTAAATACAGAGCATTCCTGCCCATTCCCTGCCATTCAGCGCTGTAAGGTGACTTTTCTTTTGTGTTGCGCTGCATGACGTATTGGTAAAAGTGGCCTGTGTTCCAGAACTAGGTACAAGAAGAACTAGATTTCTGCTTCAACCTTAATTTAACCCCAGATATATCTCCTGTGATACTTTGGAAGGCCATGAAAGTAGTTCTCAGGGGAAAATAATTGCATTTACAGCTGGTAGGAAAAGAGACAAGAAGTAGGAAATTCGGGCATTGGAAGGTAAATTCAGAGAAATTGAAAAACTCTATGTTTATACGAGGGAGGACGATGACTGCAGCTGCCTCGAGGAGGCAAGAGATGCCCTTAAACTGCTGAGAGGAGCTAAAGCTGCCCCAACAGAAATGTAGAATAGATTGCATGAATTTGGGGACTAAATAGGACAGCTGATCCAAAGACATGGAACTAAATGTCTGAAAGACAGATTTGTTACTCAGGTATGCACACAGGCAGGCAGGGAGACTCAGGATGTATCCAAAATAGCTGAAACCTTTGCGCAATACTATGAGCATCTGTACAAAGAAATCCCAAGGGCTGAATTACAGACCCCAACAGTTGGAGATTTGTTAGTACAACTGCTCACCCCAGACGGCAGGACAGACCTGGATAGACCTTTGACAGCGGAGGAGCCCCTCACCGCCCTACAGGATATGGAGCCTGGGAAAGCACCAGGTCCAAACAGCTTTCCCACAAAAGTCTTGAAAAAGTTTGCATCTACTCTTATTCCGCACCTTCAGGTGCCAGGAAGGAGGCACTCCACCCATCCGATATCCGTGGTTCCACAGTAGTGGTCCTCCCCAAGCTGGAGAGTTCACGAGTCCACTTACAAAGTCTGCATCCTATACACTGTTCTCCTTGATTAATGTGCACGGGAAGCTGCTAGCGAATGCCTTCACAAACTCCTGGTCCCACGTATAAAGTCTTTGGTACACTATGACCAGAACAGCTTTATGCCTACCAGGGGCACTCGGCACTGCCTTAGAAAGCTGAATACAGTATTAGCCAACCTGTACTCTATTTTGAACCCCACTGCCCTCTTGCAATTGGACTTTCTGCACCTATGTGAAGCTGTTATACACTGAACCATACAATATTACTCCTCACCTTTGGAAAATCAAGGGACTTTTGGCCAGGTAGAGCACTCTCCCCCTGAATGTGTTAGGGTGTATCAAACTCTTTAATGTGGTGGCACTTCCTCAATTGCTTTATGTTCTACAGAGTTACCCCATTAAGGTCCCCTCAAGCTGGTTCACTGAGTTGCAGGCAGTACTAACAGCTACATTTGAGGTGGGGGGGATTGCCGGCACTGAGAGACTCCCACATGAAGTGCATTCAATCACCCTACAACAGCAACCTTTGGGCGGTGGACCGGAACGATATTATTGGGCGGCTCAGTTGTTCTTGTTAATGACTGGATATTTGGAGACTGGGTGACCCAACTACAAGACCTGAACACACCACCCTAACAAGGTGTCCTAGGCTGTACAGATAGGCCCTCCACCCAGACCTTCCGATGCTCACGACCATCCCCATCCACAGCTGGAGAGCACTGTTGAGGTGGATCTGGTGGAAATGAGTGCTTACCAGGGAGGTACGGTTATCAGCAGGGCTCCAAGGTTTCCAGAAATGGGATTAGCTAGGAATTTAGAAACTGGGGGGTGTCTGGTGGTCTGAGCACATGATATCCTATGAACAACTAATGACCTAATATGATTTGCAAAAATCACAAGTTTTCCTTTATTTACAACTTCGGCATGCGCTAGACAAACACAAGCTGCCAGCCATGACACTCCCATAGTATAGCCCCCAGATGCCAGAGTTACATTGGCTGCTATAGAGGGGAAATGCATCTCCGGCTTATATAGGGCCAGGGTGTCCAACATCCCTGATCCGCTGATTAGATCAAGGGAGTGTTTTAATAACGAAATCTTCCTCATTTCCCTGTCTATGGTACTCTCTTCAGTATCTCACTCTCATTTCTGATTCTATTGTCCTGGCAGTTATGTCAAAGAAGAGTTTAGTGCTATTGAAGCCCCAAGGGCTTAGCCCATAGCTTTACAATGTGTGCTAATCATTGGAAGCACAGTATGGTCAGAGGTGGAGATTTTTCCAGCAATTAGCAATGCTTGCTAGCTACGTTGTGTTTACATGTTAAGTCAAGGTAGAAAGTCTTCAGTGCTGAAGTCTTTACAGAGGCACAAGTGCTGGGAAAGGGTGTGAAGGAGGAGGAATATATCAGAGACTCTCAGAACTTTCAATATTTATTACATTATATGTCTTTGCTACTGATGTAGAAAGTTACAAAATGAAGGGGCAAAATGAGACATTAATATCAAGTTAGTTTATCATTGCAGTGCCCTGCCAACACGTCCAGACTATAATCTAATCTAGTCATATGTAGGGCAATAAATGAGGCATTTAAAATATAAAATGAAGAACTCCTTACCTGTCATGTCACGGAGATGTAACAGTGAAGAAATATTGTAATGCCTTAGGTTAAAGTCTGTAAAAGTCTCTAAAGCAGAAACAAATTCTGTATCATGCAACAACTATGACAAAGATGGTGGAAAAGTCTTGGCTACAGCTGCCAATGTTGACACACCAGCACCTTAGCAACCCTGAAGATTCTGTGATGTCACAATGGCATCTCACTCTTATTAGAACCAATGATGTCACAATCTGAGGGAAAGATGGTAGCAAGGCAACGCTGTTCTATTCAGGAAGCTAAGATGTTGCTGGTCTTCAGTGGCACCAAAAGCAGCACTTCCCACCATCAGCCATTGGAGGAAAGGGAAACTATGTGAACATATCGGGTGCTAAAGGATTTAGCATAAGGGTGATAAACACAGAGTAGGAAAATGTGACTTAGAAAATATATTAGGGCATTTATTTCTTCCATACAGCATAGTTTATATTTGGATTGATAGGCAGGATAGTACAAAAATAATATATTTTAAAATAATATTTGATAATATAGATGCATTTGTACTGAAAGTGTTATTTTTCTGTGAATTACTGCACCAAACAGATTTGATTATTCTGCGGTATTTACTACATTTGTGCATTATTCATTTAGTGGAAGCAAGGATGGTGAGTTTCTTATTAGGTTTCCAGTAGTTGGAATACAGCTGGTGGAACAGGGTAAGGAAGAGAGAGATCTATGTTGATTTGCGATGGGCATAAATAGCAGCTGCTAGGAGAATTTAAAAGCTGGAGAAGCTACGATTTTTCATGAGCTTAACCTAAAGTAACTTTTCCAGCTGTCACAATAGGCTTCTTGAACTTCATGAAAGATCCAGAGCTGAGAAAAAAAGTAAACTGATGAATATTTGTAATGATCTAAGGCCCCTTCTTCAGAAAACGGTTTTTGAACATATGTTCCCTGGAAAGAGTGTTGGGGTTCAGAAAGCTAATTTGGAAAAGACATGGGGCCCCTGCTAAACTGATGCTAAACCCAGGCAGGGAAAATACTAGTTAGAAAAACGAACAAACACCGGGCACAGTGTATGTGATCTATGAACCACATCTCAACTCTAGACTAAACATTTTACAATTCACAACTGGAAATACATTCATTAATGAAAAAAACATGTGAATTAATTTTACATTTCCTTTTTAATATTCTTATATATTTTTTGGTACAAAAATAGGTTTTTTTTTAATATATAAATAACACTAATGCAAAAACTATCTAAATGATGTTTGTAACCACATAGGTTCTATAGACCCAAGGCATAAATGTATGCATCTGATAATTTAATAATTTACAATTCATGTTGATATACATAATATTGTTGGGATACATCACTTTTTCGCAATTATACATTCTCTGTATTGGATCAAGGGCAGTAGATACTAGACATTCAAATGTTGACAACTTATTAACAAACATATACTAAACATTCAGGAATGGCGGTTTGTTGACACAACGCTTTTCGACTAGGCCTTCGTCAGGAACCCTCTCATAGTGGTATACTGGATGAAAAAATTATTAAAAACAAAATTATAGTCTAGAGTTAACATGTCTATGTTGAAGTCTACAATTATTAAAAACAAGGTTGATTAGATAGAGAAGGCAGATCGAATCTAAGGTTCTTGTACTCTTGTCAGGCAAAACAATTATGCATGATAGGACATTGACTTAACTAATGTGAATTGGTTCAATATACATACTAAAGTGTACAGAAAAAAGGGCAATCGTTTTTTAGCTTGAACATGACAAAAATGTCTGTAGCTGTCTATAGGTCCCATTTTTCCCAACACCAGTGTGCATGAAAGTGAAAAAGATGTGGGCAATTAAAAGTTTATAATGTTGACAACATTATAATCTTGAGGCCTACCTCTCGAGCTTCTAGATGTAACTGTACTCAAGTGGTTGCTGAAGACCTCTATCTGGGCTTTGAATTAACTGTATTAGTTAAGACAAAAGGTACGTGATATTAGCTCCCCAATATTTATTGATCATGGCAACAAGGCATATGACTAACTCTGATCTATTTGAGAACGTCTACCTTATCAAAAAGTCTTCTTTTCTGTATAGTTGTAGTCATACATAGGTAATTGCTTCTGGCTATGCTTCTCTATAAGATGCTGTTCAAGGGGATGCAAACTGATGAAAATGCTGAAAGGAAGGACATGGATGTGCTATGAATAGATATCAATTTTATGATAACAGGGGTGATGTCTACACCAATGCCCTTGATATCTGCTGGAAAAATATGGATCTATACCTTGTACAGACATATACATCATCAAATGAATCCTTACTGTGCTATTTCTGACTTCTCAATTTTCAATATGTAGTACTTCGTCTCTGTAGGTCCCATTAATTCGAAAATAGATATACCTGAAAGGATTAAGCAATTATGCATGTAATATTTAAACCTTAGGGGTAGGACCTCCTGATATAGTTATTTAATCTAAGAAGTATACTAACCCTTAGGATGATAAGAAGACAGTGGGCCAGCTGCCACTTGGTCTAGACACCGATTCTAAATTGACGCTACTTGGTAGTGTGTCCACATGTGTATGTACACTAAAATGAAAATGAACAGGTGACAGAAAAGAGAAATAGAGCCAATATGAGTAAGATACATGAATGTATGGCTACTCTGTGCAAGATTAAAGCTGTTGCTGATAGATGAACTGATGCAAGAAAGCTTTAATGTAACCAACGCAGCAGCATGTCTATTTATTTAGTTTAAAACACTATATGTGAGGAGCGCCGTGGTTAGTTTGGCAAGTGGGTTCAGAAAGCTTCCACACACACATCCGGACCCATCCTTATATATTATGCCACCCCTGTCATCGGAGGGGGCCCTAGTGATGGTTGGCGCCATCATGCTGGCCCCACATTTGTCAGGAGGCATTGAAGTGGGCTACTCCGGCCAGCTGCACAGATCGTGCCCAGCCACACTTCGACACCACGTCAAGATTGTAGCCCCCTCGGCCAAGTCTCCTCTGACTTACAGCCCATACTGCCTGAGACAGTGGGGAGATAAAGATGCAGAGCCTTTGTGCGCCATGGAGAGTGGCCCCTGACGTCCATCGCTGCTGCCAAGCTCCGGGAGAAGCCACACAGGGCCCGTGACATAAGTGCTGCAGTGCGGCTTGAGGGGCCTAGAGACAGCGCTGATATGAGGTGCCGGCTTGGGTGGCTCTTGTGGGGTACTGCGAGAGGTATTGCTGATGGGACATTTTAACGCCTGCCTTTGATGCTAGGCCACTGCTGTGCATTCCTGTGGGGACAAGCATTGGCTGGGACCTCTGATCTGACCTGGTAAGCTTGCAGGTACCTACCACTTATTGCCTCTATTATTTCCTGTGGACCCCGCCTACTTCCTGGGTGTTGCTGCAAGGGTGCCCTGTGACGACCTGATACCTGTTGTGACCACTCCTGCTCTATGTTGTGCCCCTTCGAGCTATTGCACTTGTACCCATTGCCTTTGGGGGCAGCCTGTTGACTCTTCTTGGGCGGTGAGCTGTGCCTGGCCCAAAAGAATTTTCCTAATTGGGCATGAAGGGATTGTGGCTGTTTTCAATTGCCTGGTGCTCAGGAGCTGTGTTGTCCTTCTGTATCCTCCACCTGTGACCATGAGGTTCCAAAACCGGTGGAAAGAGGTCCTGGTGCCAGTGGCTGACGCTCCACGCAGCGATTGGTGAGACTAGCCCATGGGAGGGGATTCTTGCAGGTTCCACAGGACAAGCTGAACTCTATCCTGATGGCCATTGGAGACTCGCGGGAAACCCTAGAGGACAAAATAGACATGGTGGAGGCAGACCTCAGGGTGCTCAGAGCTGACCATCTTAAGTTAGCTGAGCACATCACAGCTACTGAGTGTATGCTGTAGGAAGTGATCCCGACAACTGGGGATTTGAGTGCCCGGATGGAGATTATTCTAGATACGGCCATTGTACTGGACGCCTGGGTAGAGGATTCTGAAGGTCGTGCCCCAGTAATGATATCCGAGTAGTGAGTTTGCCTGAAAAAGTTGAAGGTGCAGAGATGGCTGCTTTCCTTGAGGACTGGCTTAGACGTGTGGTGGCCCCGGAGGACCTGTCCTTTCTTTGCCCTGTAAAGGGTCACAGGGTGCCGCCGGCCCCTCACCACCTAGGGGTGCACCTTGCCCTGCTGTAGCATGCCTTTCGCATTTTCATGACCATGACCACCTCCTAACCTCTGCCTAAGACTCGGAAGAGATTTGTGTTGACAACAGCAGGGTGATTACTTTCCCTGACTTTACCTTAGCAGTTCAGAGACTGAGGACTTCGTTCCTGGAGTCCAAACAGAAGCTCAGAGACTTGGATATCAAGTATGCTATGCTGTATCCCGCACCCTTTTGGGTTATCACTGCTCGGAGAACCAAGTTAATCTCTGATACAGGTGAGGTGTTTTGGCTGGCTCGAGCTGATCTCGGAGGAGTACCCGGCGACCCCGGGCTCGGCGCAGGCAGGGATGAGGTGACACAGGCACAACATGACTGATGAAATGTTGTGGAGGCAGCTGCTAAAATCACGACTTCAGACTCGGAGTGGCACCCGCCATCAGCTCGGGGTGCTGCCGGGAGTTTGAATTCGGACCCTGATTCCACACTTGACACTGCCAAGAGTGGAGACTTGTCTCATGTCACCCTGCAGACTGCTGATGATACCCACTGACCCGTTTGGTTTCGATGATACACCAGGGGTGATAGTGGAGGGTGCTTTGCTTTCCTCTCTTGTGATGGCTATCCTTATCTTCTCCCTAGACGGACCCTAAGACGGGGGTGCTTTCTTCGTCTTACTGCATGGCTGGGTGGGGGGTTGCTCCACTGGGGCACACTCCTCTTGAAGGGGACTGTGTCCTGCCTCTGACACCCCACGAGGAGTGCTGTAGCTGTATCCCTGGCTGTATGGTTAATTTGGTTGCGTGTCTTTGTTTGGATGGAGGTTGTTGCCTTGCTGTCCTATGGAGGCGGAGTTGGAATGGTGTGTTTTTTGGGTTGTAGCGGAGGTCTTCTTTCTTCAATCGATGCTGGCTATGGGGTCAATACCGCGTCTGCGGAGCCGGGGTTGGTGTGTTTCTGTTGGACAGTAATGCTTTGCAGATGGGAGATAATGTTAATGCCTACCAACTTCTCTGCTGGAATGTGTGGGGCTTGAATACCAAGGTTAAGCGCTATAAGGTGCAAGCATACCTCCAGCGAAAGGGAGTCCACATAGCGTTGTGACAGGATACTCACCTGAATGATCCGGAGGGGGCTGCATTGTGCAAGCGATGGAGCATGGGGTTTACCCCACATTCTCGGCTTTTGCTAGGGGTATACTAATTTGGGTGCAACCGAGTGTCCACTTTCCAGTCACCAGTTAAAAATTAGACACTGAGGATTGTTGTTCCATCCTTACAGGCTGTTTGGACAGCCGAAATATAAATTTTGTTAATATCTACTTGCAGCATCATTGGGGTCTGATGGATGGATGGCGACATCGCCACCTGCAGGACTGTGACTATTCATTTAATTTGATCATACATATGCTACGTGTCCACCTCAAGACCTTTGTTTTCTCAGACGACATGCTTGGAGCTATACCGGACATAGAGTATTTGGCCAGAACCATATCCATTCACATCCCCCTTCTGTTAATGCAACAATGGGGTGATGTGCTTACATGCATCCCGTGCTGGCGTCTGAAGGCTGTCCGCTTGGAAATCACGGTGTTCTGTGAGACCATTAGAGACGGGATCTGGTGCTTTTTTTTTGCTGAGAACTGCCTCCTCACTGCTCGCTAGATCAGAGGCCTTCAAGCTCTTTCTCCAGGGACAATGCATATCGGAGATAGCAGAAGTAATGATGACCCTCTTGGGGGAGATTGATACTCATGAACAGGCCATCAGAGATATAGTGCTGTTGCAGCCAGAGTCCAGAGCTACAACAGGCTGTACTGGGTGCAAAGAAAAAAGTGGTGGAACATGTGGAGCACCTCCATGTTTTGAATAGAAAGCATATATGATTTCTCACAACCAAGAGGGACAAAACAGGCCCTCTGCAGACATGGTTGGCCAATCCCGCTAGGTATGGTTCTCTGACTCTAGAGTTGGTAATGCCTGTGGGGACCAGACTATATATACAAGCTGAGATAAATCGATGCATCGCCAGTTTTTATGTCAGACTGTATTCCAGTGGTGGTGTGATGCAGGAGCAGACCATTTATGACTGGCTTACTGACCTTCCGATTCGCAGACTGGCGCCGGAGTTTGGGGAGGCGATAGGAGCGGACATCTTGGAAGAGGAGATCCGTGCTGAAGTGCGCCATATGGCCCACAGGAATGATCCAGGGACAGATGGCCACCTGGTGAGGTTCTATGCATTCTACATTGATCTACTGGTACCCTGCTGGCTGCATTGTATCAGGAGGGGCTCACGGCTCGTATCTTGCACCCCACCCAGCGGGAGGTCCTTATTGTCACCTGCTCAAAACCGGGAAGCCTGCTATTAATGTGATGGCTTGCAGGCCATTGTAGATGCTGAATGTTGATTATAGACTCCTCAGTGGGATCCTGGCACAATGTTTATTGCCCCACATATTGAGCCTTTTTCATGTTGACAAGTTGGGATTCATCCCTGGCCGTAGCATGGCACTCAGCATCGGAGAGATGACCCTGCCCTGCTGAAAGTGTTTGGATTCATATTTGTAGACATGAAAAGGCTTTTGAAAGTCTGGGCTGGGAATTTCTCCAAACTGTCATGCTTTGTATGGGGCAGTGGTGTCGCTTTGTGGAGTGGACTTTCTTGCTCTACCTGAACCTTGTGGCTCGGGTCCCAATGGGATAGATGATCTTTGGGCAGTGTAACATGGAAAGAGGATCTCTACAGGGATGCCTATTATCTCCCCTGCTTTTTGCCATTGCAGTGGAACTACTGGCGTGCAGGGCCTGTGGTGGAGTGCTCTATGCTGGCATTCAGTCCTGCAGAGTTTTCATAACATCTCCCTCTATGCAGATGACATGGTACTTTACCTGAGTGATCTGTGCACAGAACCTGAGAGAGCGGTGCATCTCCTCACGACCTTTGGAGAGGCCTCGGGCCTACATGTGAATTGACTCAAAACGTGTCTATTCCAGATCTGCGGAGACAGGGATAAGCCTCCGGCTCTATGCAGCATGACGTGGGAATGGGACGTGATGCAATACCTGGGGCTCCGAACATACTGCATGGTCACTGAACAACTGGAGGGCAGTGTGGACATGGCGGTTACAGCTTTCCGGGCTAGCTTATGATTTTGGAAGGCATTACACCTGTTGGTGGTGGGACGAATGAATAGTCATAGCTAAGATGATAGGATTGTCTCACCTTCTGTACTTTTTTACTGTCCTCTTGGTCGTAATGCTGCAGAGTTCGTTTGGGGATCTGAACATGATCTTGATTGACTTAAGATGGAATATGGGCCTTTGGTTTGTTAAATTGCTAAGTTGAAACGAACATCCATCAATGTGGTGGATGAACTCCCCTGTCTTTAAATCCTACTATCTAGCGGCACAGTTGAAGTGGTGTTTGGTTGGTTTCAGAGACGGGAGAACCCAGGGATGCTGGAATTAGAGACCCCCTCCCCCCTGACCAGACTTTGTTGTTGACTATTTTGCTGAATCCCAAACAGGATTTCCCTGCCATGCAGCAAGTCATCCTGGTGCTTCGGATCTGCTGGCTGAGGGTGCTCTGCTGAACGCAGCTGCAAGCCCCCTGTTGCCGGGGACCCCTGCTTTGGGCCCTCCTCATGCAGGTCGGGGGGTTGAAGAGGATCACCTACAGGAATGGATGGCATGTTCCGCCCCTTCAAAGGTGAGGAGTTTAAGCTCCCAGTCGGGCAATTTCTGTTATATGGTACCCTGTCAGTGGTAGTGCGTAGGCTATGGGGGAGGTTGGAAGCGGAGCCACAACCTCTTCATAGTTGCAAAGTCGTATGTGATGCCACTAACACGCAAAGATTGGTTTCAGGGCTGTACAGGGCACTGCGTGTGGATGTGCTCTCCTATCTCACATTACTGCATAAACAATGGGAAACTGAACTGGATTAACCTTTGACTAATGGGAACTAGTCTAAAATGTGGATAGTTGCTCCCAAGATATCCCTCAAATTCTGTTTCAAACTTATTAATTAATATGTATTACATCAAGCTTACCTCACTTGGAATTGGCATCTATTCCCGCTGACTATCCAAGTATCCTTGCTGTTATGCTGATACTAGGGATCTTCTTCACATGTTATGGAGTTGTGCTCATTAACCTATTACTGGAGTGAGGTGCTACGCCTCTTGGCTGAGACAACGGATTGCTCCCTGACCCCCTCAGCCAGGTTAAGCCTGCTGGACCTTTACCTCCAGGCTGCTAAGCATAAAGCCATAACTAGTTCATTAATTTGCCCCTAGTGATTGACAGGCATAGAATTCTGATGCAATGAAAACATGCTACTGGCCCCAGGGTTGAGCACTTGAAGGCAGACCAACTGCGATTGGCGGATTGGGAGGGT
This sequence comes from Triturus cristatus, assembly GCF_964204655.1. Taxonomy (NCBI): domain Eukaryota; kingdom Metazoa; phylum Chordata; class Amphibia; order Caudata; family Salamandridae; genus Triturus; species Triturus cristatus. The sequence continues at coordinate 700,700,111 of NC_140591.1, forward strand.
AGTGCACTGCTGAGGGAAGCGCATCAGGGCAGGGGGCCTGGAAAATATGTGTGAACTTGGGAGACACTGCAATAGAAACATGCTACAAACCCCAGGGTTGAGTAGTTGGATCGGACCCACTGTGATTTGTGGACTGGGAGGGGAGTGCACTGCTGAGGGAAGTGCATAAGGGCAGGAGGCCTATAGGAATCTGCACAAAATTGGGAAACCCTGCTGGCTGACTTTGTGTAGGTGAGACTGAGGGTGATGTTTGTATTTCTAATTAGGGGTTGAATGTTGTGGTTACTTGGTGACAAAATCCTGGACCTTTCCCAGTCAGGGTTCCGCAGCAACCACAGCACCGAGACCACCCTCATCGCCGCCACCGACGACATCAGGATACTGCTGGACAATGGTGAGACCGCGGCCCTCATCCTCCTGGACCTCCTCGCTGCCTTTGACACCGTCTGCCACCGCATACTACGCGCACGCCTCCACGCCGTAGGGATCCGAGAGAAGCCTCTGGAATGGACCACCTCCTTCCTCTCCGGCAGAACCCAGAGCATCCGCCTTCCCCCATTCCGATCTGAAGCCTCCGAGATCATCTGCGGTGTACCTCAGGGGTCCTCCCTCAGCCCGACACTGTTCAACATTTACATGGCCCCGCTCGCACACGTCGCCCGACAGCACGACCTCAACATAATCTCCTACCCCGACGACACTCAACTGATCCTCTACCTCACCAAGGACCCCATCACCGCCAAAACCAACCTCCACGAAGGAATGAAGGCCGTTGCCGACTAGATGAAGACCAGCTGACTGAAGCAGACCAACTGCGATTGGCGGATTGGGAGGGTAGTGGACTGTTGAGGGAAGCGCATCAGGGCAGGGGGCCTGGAAAATATGTGTGAACTTGGGAGACACTGCAATTGAAACATGCTACAGACCCCAGGGTTGAGTAGTTGGGTCGGACCCACTGTGATGGGTGGACTGGGAGGGGAGTGCACTGCTGAGGGAACTGCATAAGGGCAGGAGGCCTATAGGAATCTGCACAAGCTTGGGAAACCCTGCTGGCTGACTTTGTGTAGGTGAGACTGAGGGTGATGTTTGTATTTCTAATTAGGGGTTGAATGTTGTGGTGACTTGGTGACAGAATCCTGGACCCTTCCCAGTCAGGGTTCCGCAGCAACCACAGCACCGAGACCGCCCTCATCTCCGCCACCGACGACATCAGGATACTGCTGGACAATGGTGAGACGGCGGCCCTCATCCTCCTGGACCTCCACGCTGCCTTTGACACCGTCTGCCACCGCATACTACGCGCACGCCTCCACGCCGTAGGGATCCGAGAGAAGCCTCTGGAATGGACCACCTCCTTCCTCTCCGGCAGAACCCAGAGCGTCCGCCTTCCCCCATTCCGATCTGAAGCCTCCGAGATCATCTGCGGTGTACCTCAGGGGTCCTCCCTCAGCCCGACACTGTTCAACATTTACATGGCCCCGCTCGCACACGTCGCCCGACAGCACGACCTCAACATAATCTCCTACCCCGACGACACTCAACTGATCCTCTCCCTCACCAAGGACCCCATCACCGCCAAAACCAACCTCCACGAAGGAATGAAGGGCGTTGCCAACTAGATGAAGACCAGCTGACTGAAGCTGAACTCTGACAAAATGGAAGTCCTCATCCTCGGCTCCAACCCTTCAGCCTGGGACGACTCCTGGTGGCCGACGGCACTGGGGACAGCCCCGACACCCACCGACCAAGCACGCAACCTGGGAATCATCTTCGACTCAACGCTCTCTATGACCAAGCAAGTCAACGCCATCTCCTCCTCCTCCTCCTGCTTCAACACCCTCCGCATGCTCCGCAAGATCTACAGGTGGATCCCGATAGATACAAGAGGAACAGTCACCCAGGCCCTCGTCAGCAGTAGACTCGACTAAAGAAACGCCCTCTACGCGGGAGCCCCGACCAAGCTCATCAAACGACTGCAACGCATCCAAAACGCCTCGGCACAACTGATCCTCGACGTACCACGCCACGGCCACATCACCCCCCACCTGAGAAACCTGCACTGGCTGCCCGTCAACAAGAGGATCACCTTCAAGCTCCTCACCCGCGCATACAAGGCACTCCACAAGACCGGCCCAGCAGGGGAGAAAAAGAGAGTTCATATACTAGGAAAATGTTTGACAAATTGGCACTACAGAAGGGAATGGAACATTTAGGAATGGTTAGCAGTAGCGTTCTACCTAGTGGTGTTTTTTTTTTTGTTGTTGGCACTTTAAATATTATAGTACTAATTCTAACGAACTATGAACTATGAAAATTGCGTATTTGCACATAAGGTGTTTGTTCCTCTTTATTCTAACTGCTATGTTTGCACAATTGCACAATTGCTTGGACTATCTGTTTATTTGCTGCTATTTGGATTATCGAAGTACTGTTTTTTGCATATTTGTAATACTAATGGGAGATGAGTAATACAATGAAGTTTGTTTTTCCTCCTTATTTTAACTGCTATGTTTGCACAAATGCTCAGATTCGCGTATTTGCACAACTACTGAGGGATGAGTAATACATTGAAGTTTGTCTCTTTTAATGTAAACTGCCTGAATAACCCCCGTAAAAAAATTGCTATTGAGTGTTGGCTAAAGAGCCTGAACCCAGATGTTATTTTCTTACAAGAAACCCATCATAGAACCCAGACCGAATTTGACAAAATTTTCAAGGGCTGGGCCGGCCATAAAATGTCCTCTATAGCTGGACTCGCACTCGAGAGGGGTTTGCATTCTAATAGGAAGACATGTAAGCTTTATTTTGGAAGGTACACTCTTCGACCCTAGTGGCAGATGGGCACTTTTACATGGTAAATTTAACCATGAAAATATAATATTAGCTACAATTTACGCTACAGTTATAGACGACCCTCTGGCAATTTTACAATTGAAGCAAGCATTAACAGGATTACCTGGGCAAATAATATGGGGTGGGGATTTCAACTTTTTACAGAACCCTTTAGTTGATTCTTCAAAAAAAGATAGGCGGCAGAATAAACCCCAAGTGGCCATCGCCCTACAGAGTTGCAAGTTAGATCTTGACGTTGTTGACTATTGGCGATCATGTAATACGTTTGGACGTGTCTATTCTTGCTCCTCATCAAATATAATTCAGCGTCCAGGTTAGACTTTTTTTTAACATCATACGGGTTAGAGGTACACAAATATGTTCATTTAATAAACGCATTTTCCGACCATGCAGCAATTTCCATGGAGTTAAAAGTTGGAAGGCAAGAATTTAAACCACCTATGAGATGGTATTTTAATAAGCATAACTTATTGGATACACAATGGTGCGCGGACATTGAGGATGAGATCTGTGAGTTCTTTGCAAGGAATAAAGGTACAGCTCCACTTAACGTGACTTGGGATGCCTTTAAGGCCACCTTGCGTGGAATAATTACATCTAAAGAAATCCCAAAGCAGAAGGCAAGAAGGGAGCTTAAGTTAAACCTACAAGTAAATCTTACGCAGGCATCTCAAGAACATTATAGGACAAGATCTCTTTACTCTGGACAAAAACTCCTTGAGGCAAAGAATAAAATGAAAGATTATTATTACGACCTGGGTAATGTTAATAGTAATTTCCATGCCCAGAGGATATATGAGGAGAGCGAATATGCAGGTAAACTTTTAGCCTGGCAAGCTAAAGAAAATCAAGTACGCAATAGGATTGAGAGACTAATGAACCCTGTCACTAATGTTTAGGTAAAAACCACAGCTTCCATTGGTGAGATTTTTTTAAATCACTATAAGGAAGTATATCAAGCTACTGAACCGGCTGCACGTGAAACTATTTCTGCGTTCTTAGAATCACTCGCTATACCTAAATTAGCTCAGAAAGATAAACATTTCTTGATCAAAGACTTTACAAGGTTAGAACTAGATGAGGTAATCTCTTCCCTACCCAATGGTAAGGCAAATGGGGATGATGGACTCCCCGCCGAATTCTTTAAAAAATTTGAGGGGACTTTGCGCAAATAACTCCTCCTTTTGGCCAATTATTTAATACAAGGGGGGTCCCCCCCAGAAAGCTTTCATTCGGCAGTTGTGGTCAGTATTTTAAAAAAAGGAAAGGACAAGGAAAATTCAAACTCGTATAGGCCCATAAGTCTTTTAAATATAGATTATAAGATTTTTACGAAACTTTTAACGAACCGGCTGAATAAAATAATAGGGCCTCTTATAGGCCCGGATCAGTGTGGTTTTATAACAGGAAGACACCTCCATACAAATACAAGATTTTTACTTGAGGCACTGGATTATTTAAATATTAACAAGGTGAAAGCACAAATTTGGTTCCTTGATGCTGAAAAAGCTTTCGATCTGGTGTCTTGGGACTGTCTTTTTGCTATTTTGCACAGTTTCGATTTTCCGCAGGCTTTTATCTTTCTTTTAAAACAACTCTATATTAATTCTAGGGCACACATCATTATCAATAATTACAATGTCGGGACATCCCATGTTAGCAGAGGTACACGGCAAGGGTGTTCCCTGTCGCCAATTTTATTTGCTCTTTTTATTGAACCTCTAGCCATTGCAATTAGGGGTATAGTGTCCGATACAGTACCAGTAGTCGGAATGACAAATATTAAACTTTATGCCGATGACATTGCCCTCTTTTTAGATTCAAAGCCTGCAAGTCAAGTGAAAATGTTTAAAATCTTTTCTGATTTTCAAAAACTGGGAGGTTACAAGATAAATGTTAATAAGACTGAAATAATTTTACTTAATTGCACTGTTGACACTTTATTGCCGGAATTTAGGCAGAACTATAACCTATGCCCAAAGAGATATCTGGGAATACTTATCTCGGATAATTTGGAAGATCTATATTCATTAAATGATATGCCTCTGTTAAAAAAGGTTTGGGCCAGGTTGCTTTGATACGTATGTCAATTCTACCTCTTTTCAATTTTCTTTTCAGTGCTGCCCCTTGCCCAATCCAGGTTTCTTTTTTTTAAAAAGTGGATGCTTTGTTTTCCTCTTTTCTTTGGATTAAAAAAATTCCAAGATTAGCACTTAGCACTTTATATCTTCCAACAACGCAAGAAGGACTGTCCCTCCCAAATATTAGAGATTATTATTTTGCTACTTTTGCACACCACAGTTTTAGATTTTTTTTCCTAAATGATTACATGGCAGATAATTTTTTTATGAAGTGGATGCTGCTGGAATCTAAAATAACGGACCCTGTCAGAATTACGAAATATCAAAAGAAAGTCTGCTTTAAGTTTCTCCAATGGATATTTAAAATTAAAACTCAGCTCCTGTCATTGTATGGTATTTTCAATTTAAGCAGCTCAACAATGTTAACTAATTTTAGTTTTGGCGAAGGGGGTTGCTTGGATATTAACACAGCGAGACTTTGGGGTGAGAATGGCTTCGAGATAATAGAGGACTTTCTTGTGGGAAATAGATGGAAAACATGGGAAGAAGTTTTTAGTCAAATCCATCACCCGAGCACAATCCTGCAATTGTCTTTTTGTATGTTACACGCGGAGCTTAGACATTGCGATATAGCTAATTTATTTTACAAAAGAGATGTATCAACAGCATTAAACAACCCCTCATTAAAGAAAATTAGTACGTGGATTAAAGTATTAAAAGAGGATAATACAATCGAGGTATTTACTAAAGTCAGAGATAGGTGGAAAAAGAGGGAAGACATTGAAATTAGCAAACCGACATGGGATAAAATTAATAAATTTAATTAAAAAAAATTCCGCTGTGCGAACTTTCAACGTATGCAATTTTATAGCAAATGGCTTATTTATAGAACTCCCTCATTTCGCCACAAAATCTACCCCCTGGTTGAAGATAAGTGCTTTCGATGCGTAGAGAAGGGTACCTGGAGTCACATCGTTTGGGAATGCCCAAAAATATCGGAATTTTGGGAAGAAATAGGAAATTACCTCTCTATTACGATCAAAGCCAATATCCTGATTGATACATCAATAGCAGTATTAGGCTGCTCTCCGAGCCCTACTCCACATGATGAGGCTTTGTTTATAGCATCATTAATAGCTAGATCTCTAATCCTACAACTATGGAAATCAGAGAAAGCTCCAACTTTTCAAGCATGGAAAGCTAAACTACTTCGGATCCAGGGTAGGGAAAGAAAATATGCATTAAGAGCAGGAGCACTCAGGAGTTATCATAAGCATTGGAGCACGTTCGATAGCTAAATGGATTGACACTCTCTGCTATGAAAATGGCATTTTCCATTCCATATGTTCTGACAGGTTTTATAAGATGTGAAACCCACAGCAGAATCCTTTTCCTTTTATTTTTTTTTCTCTTTTTTTCTTTTTTCTCTCTATTTACTTACCCCACTATGCACTTTATTCACTAAAATGGCTGCTGATGTTTAATATATTGCTTATGTATTTATATTGCTGCTATGCTATAATGAATTGATTATATTTACATGTATTTATATCTCTCGAATTCCTAATTCTTGATGTTAATCTCTACGTCTGATGAGCCCTGTAATGTCTTTTTTGTGCCTATGAACTCTCAATAAAAAAACAATTTTAAAAAAAAGACCGGCCCAGCCTACCTCAACAAACGACTTTCCTTCTACACCTCCAACCGCCAGCTCCGCTCCGCCGAACTCGCACTTGCCACCGTCCCCCGCATCCGAAGAACAACCACCGGCGGGAGATCCTTCTCCCACCTCGCCGCCAAGACCTGGAACACCCTCCCACTTAACCTACGACAGACCCAAGACCTGCTGACCTTCAGGAGGCTACTCAAGACCTGGCTGTTCGATCAGTAGCGGCCCCCCCTCCCCAGCGCCTTGAGACCCTCACAGGTATGTAGTGCGCTCTACAAATGTTGTTTGATTGGTTGACTAGGGCCGGACTCCTCCCAGACATTGAGTCGCTCCACGGCTGTGGTGCTGGCTTTTACCCCCATTGACTCATTGGAGCTCACCTCAGCATGTGAAGTTCAGAACAACACAGTGGTGGTAAGGGTAATTACCTCACATATATTTGGATCAATCATCTGGCCGACAAAAGAGGGGAAAACAGATAACATGGGAGTTGATGGAATAAAAGGGGGGTTTAAGTTTGGGTGCCTTCAATAGATAGCAAGTGAAGTATACCTTCGTTGCCTTGTTGGTACTCATATAAACCTCTTGCACATGAGAAGAGATTGCTGTTCGCTGTCATGTGAAATGCAAACCTGGGTATTCACGGTTTAATACGGGCTGACCAGTACGGTTGCGTGGCTCACACTTGTACACTATATTCTGTTTTTTTATATAAGTACCACAGGCTTTACCATGCTGGCATGCTAAACGAAACAAAAAATGTGGCACTATGGCTAAACTCCTGTATGTAGAATTTCCTTGTTTTTTTGACTGCCTCTCTGAAGACTCACAGTCATGCTCAAAACCTCATGAAGAAGCCTTAAAGCACAGTTCTTGGTGTAGAAAGCATTTTAAAAATACTTAAATAAATATGTTGGATGCCATGATGCACATATGTTTCAAAATATGAACATTCCTAGTTGTTTCATGCTCTAACAGGTAATGAATTAAAGGCCAAAGGCCAGAGCAAAGGTGGGAACCTTAGGTGGGCCGTGTGGAAGAGTTTCTGACCTGGCATGCGGCTTGCTGAAGTGGCAAGGGCCAAGACTGCAGCGGCTGGGAGGCAGCTCAATTCTCTCCTTCGACCTCAGCACTGTTGGTCCCTGTGGAGACTGCAAGTCAGACGCTTCCCTGTATGATCTTCCCACGGGGCCTTTACTGGTGATTCAGGTACCGCTGCAGAGGACCTGACAGATGCCTCATGAGTTGTCGTGGTCGGAGACGCAAGGGCTGAGTGCATACCTTCCTTCCTGCTTAGGCACCCTGTGTGCGTAGGGGCAGGAACGCCAAACAAACAGCCTGGTGCCCTACCTGCTGTTAGAACCTTGGAGGACAGCAGGACTGACTTGCCCTTCAGAGGACACTGGGTGGTCTTGTCCGACTGCGGCAGCTGCTAACCAAAAGGGCATGCAGCTGTTACCCTGAGGTGGGGCAGCTCCGGGAGCCATCAAAGGGACCTACAGAACACACAAAGTGCCATGAGATGAGTGGCTGGGCTGATGAAGACCTGTGGAGGTTGCGGGTCTCTGTACATCGTGATGTTGCATGGACAGTTGAGACCGGTTGCAAGGACCCTCTAACTGTCCACCTCCAGTGCCTGCCTTCCACGTGGACTGAGCCGTGCTTGAGGACTGCAGTGGATCACAGTGGGGTATTAAATCAGATGCTTTTAGACTAACCTCTGGGGAACAGCAGCCTGGGGGAGGGACCCAATCATAAGGGACTTCCACCTTACAGTCTGTTGACCTGGCCCTGCTCTGTAATAACTTTGCCTCCCTGCCGTGGAGACACAGGGATAAAGAGATACTCCAGCTGGACCACCAGGATGGTGAAAGACAAGGCAACGGGCCAAGGCTCAATACATAAGTATGCCAAACCATTGGCACCTCCTGGAATGGCAGGGGAAGGGGCACTTGAACTAGCTACCCAGCCGCAGGAAGAGACAGTTTGACTGGCCATTATACGGCCGGCTATTAAGGACTCTCACAATGATTTCAATGACAAGGTTGATGGAGTGGGTGTGGAGGTCTCCCGCTTATGCCAGGATTTATGACATTTGTGAGATGTTGGCCTGGTATATGCTGTCCACTAATTAAAGTGGACACCTTGCACCAGTCCAAACAACCCTTATGGTGATTTAAGAGGTCAAAGATAACCTTACAAAGCCATCCAAGTGGTAGCTGTGGAGAGCAGCCTTCAGGCTTAGTCTTGAAGGAATGTTAAGCAGCGTGTTTTACCAGAATGCAACCTTATAGTATTGGGTAAATGAAAGGAGAACCACACAGTAGTTATAAAAATATGTTTTTATTGATATAACACTATCTAGTCCAACACTCTATCTCCTACATGGAGATAATCTCACAAAGCACACAATACGTAAGCACAGAAATGATAGTAAATAGCACTAATACACAGTGGGCCCCAGGGGGGAACCAAACGATATACTAAGCAAGTGGAATAAGAACCATGACTCGAGTCAAGACAGTGTCGAGAGGACGTAGAATCGCTGAGACCCCAAGGAACCACCCAAGGTGAGTAGATAGTGACCCCACGGAGGACGGGTGCAGTGTGGGAACACAACTGCGTGCTCCGTACAATTTTACGGGAACGTCGCCGTTGAAGTTTTTGAGTTTAAGGACCCTTCCTAGTGGCCTTCGAAGAAACCCCGTGGAAGATAGGAGGTTGGAGAGCCACCCTACCCATGGAAACCGGGGTACACAATGTTACCTATCCCAGGGTAGTCGGGTATATAGGCCTGAAGTGGCGTCGGAAACCGCCATCGAACCCAATGGAGGACTTCGAAGAAGAGCCGCTGCTGGAAGGAAGAAAATTGTCAATTGGAATCCAAAGGTGGATTCTTGTCGGAGAGTACATGAAAGCAGAGGGGGCAGACTCTGGGTCACTTAGGTGTGACCAGGGGCTCGGAAGACGAATGACCACTGAATTTGTGTGCATCAGGTTGATTGGTGGAGTCCTTGACTCTGCAGCTACGGAGACCAGGAGATGTCGAGGATGACCAGGAGCCGGATGCGAGCTGTCCCACGAAGGATGTTGAGTGCTGAGGGGTCGGTGCCCGGCAGGAGCACCAACAAGTTTTGGCAACGGCAACCCACTTAGAGGTCAAGGATGTGTACGGTTTAGACCAGCAAGGTCCAGGGGACTCACCAAATGCAGAGGAGTATGGGCAGGCCTGGAGCAACCAGGAGAGCCCAAGAAAAGCGAAGATGACCCTCAAGTGGACCCACAGGCCGGAGGCAGAGGAGTCGTGAGAGGACCTCGAGCCATTTCACAAAACAACAGCCCCACAGAGCACTCAGTGGGGGGAGGTCAAAGTTCTTTGTAGGAAATGGTGCCAGAGGTTGAGGCTACTCGGAGCCCAATGCACTAGTTCGGGAAACGCCAACAAGCATATGCGCTCGCAAATGTATGCGGTGCACAGGGGTTCGAGTATTGCAGCCCCCACAAAGGATTCTGACTTCAAACTTGGTGAAAAGGCAGCTCGGACCATGAGGGACGTAGAAACTTACATCCTGTGTTGCTGAAACCTTCGGAGTCCATAGGAGCTCATGATCATCAGACCGGACAGCAGTATTGCTGTGCCTGCAGATGCAGGGGAGTGACTCCTTCACTCCAATGGAGATATCTTCAGTTGTCCTTGATGCTCCACCGGTCCTGCACAGATCCTGTATGGTGCATGGGCAAAGACAATGGAGAAGACTGAGTGGGAGATGAAGTAGGGCCCAAACGAAGTCCAGCGAAGTCCATTGTGTCCACACGGTCGAAGTTTAGTGGTTTCTGGTTCAGAATCTTGTCCACGTTGAATCTAAGTTCCTACAGCCAGGTAAGCCCTTAAGTGCCCAAGGAAGAGGGTTGGTAAGACTCAGGGGACCCTCCCAGGAGAGGGTCTGTACATTGGGGAGATTACTTCCATGTCCTTTGTCCAGTTTGCTCCAGAGCTGGAGCCGACTGGTTTGGACTGGACTATACACAGGGACACCAAATATGCCCCTCATGCAGACTTTCAGTCGCTGGCAAGCGCATCCACCCAGTCCTAATACACTAAATTCTGTCTGGGAGATGGTCACACCTCCCTGTGACAGGATGCCTATTGTTCTGCCTTCCTCTGCTCGAGCTTGACTTAGCAGTAGGAGGGCAGAAATGTGTCTCTGGTCGGCAGCAACCATTTTGTGCTGTCCAGGACTAGAAGGCTGGTACCGGGAACACCAGGGACCTCACGAAGCTCGCTTCTGAGGGGTGGAGTCATACCTCCCACACCGGTTACCAGTGTGGGGGTATGATTCCAAAATGTTTGACACCAAACACAATAGGGTTTGTTTCAGCCACTCTATATGTCGTAAATGGCTGCCTCATTGACAACCCTGGAGAATGGACTCTGTAGGGGTGTCCTGCTCATGTAGTGGCACCCTCTCACCTAGAACCAAGCACCCTGCCTTCAGAATTGTTAAGGCCTGCTATAGGTGTGACACATAAGTTTTAAGTGCAGTGACCCTTAGACATAGGAAACCTATATCTTAAGTAAGTGGTGCATGCACCAATTTCACAGGCTTCAATGGCAGGCCTGTAGTTTCATTTTGCATGGCCTCTCGTGGGTGGCATAAAACATGCTTCAGCCCATGGGAGGCCTCTGGGGTACTTATGCCCTGGGTACATGTGTACCATATACTAGGGACTGACAAAGGTTCCCCAGTATCTAATCTGGAGTGTACCTAAGTACATGACTTAACAGTTTAGGGAGAAAGCAGATAGAGTGGAGTCCTGATTAGCAGGATCCCATCAGACTAGTCAAAAACAGTCTTACATTTAGAAAAAAGTGGGGGTAACCATAAGAAGCAGATCCTACTTTCCTACTTTCCTACATCATTTATCAGCAAGAACTACTGAGGTCGAGGGGTGAATCTCATGTCTGGAAGATGTGGCGGACACCCCCAATAAGGAGCTGCAAATACTGAAGGTTCTGGCTGCACTCCTTTAACACCGAATATAGGATGTGGAGGGCCTATCACTTAGAAATAAACTGTGGTTGGTTGGTCTGCCGGAGGGGACAGGGTGACAGCAACCAGAGAAACTCTTTAGAGACTGGTCTAAGGCATGGATCCCAGACCAGTTGTTGTCCTCCTGCATCATACTAGAGAGGGCTCACGCAGCGCTTGCTCGTAGAGAGCCACCTGACGCACTGCCCACATCTATCATCATGCAGGTACTTAACTATGCAGACAGGGATGCTGTACTGCAGCAGGACTACTGCCCACAAGATATTCACTGTGAAGACTCTAAGGTGGTGTTATTCCCCAACTACACTGCCAACGTGCAGCTCATGTATAAATCAATTTTGGAGGTGGAAAGGAAATTCAGGGCTATAATATTGAATGTGTGCTTATCTACCCTGTTAATTTAAAATTGCTGTTCCAAGGCAAATCAGTATTATTTGAAAGTCCAGAGGCAGCATGAGACTGGGCAGCTGTGAGGAAGCAATTGCCAACAATGCAAGCCATTCCTTTGACGCTCTGGGAGCAGATGAACTGCCCCAGGAGAGAAATGATGGGAGAGTACCTCATTGGATGGATCCTACTAAGGCCAGAGAGCAGACAGTCCCGCCGCCATGCCTCAGTTGCTGCAGTGGGAGCTATGATGCCTCTTTCCGGGCTATCGCACGGTCCCACCTCACATCCCAATCTTCTGCTCTACTGACATTAATTTTCCATATGATTCTCTGAGGCTCCATTGCTCCTGCAACAAGTGGCTGGTGCCGAGGCTGTTAAGCCCACTTATTCAGATGTTAGTATTTGTATTTTATGTTAGGTTATCATTTCAAATGGGTATGCTGTTTTTTTGGGTGAAAGAAGGTTCCATAGTTGAAGTATTGAGTGGAAGATGTAGAGGGGTTTGTTTGTGGTTAGGTTATTTTTTTATTTTGCATCACACAAGTGCTGTGCACAGCGCTCTTCCTCTGTTTCATACACACATGACTGACTACCTGCTTGAACCTACTAGAAAGTGACATACACTCTAAGATAGTGTCATGAGGCCCGATTCACAGAACTAACTTAAGACAAAATCCTAAACGTACTACTTTTGGTATTCACAGAATGCACTTACTACTTTTGGTATTCACAGAATGGATTTACGACTACTAACTTAACGTCCGCACTCGGGCCGGAGATTCCGTCCCAGAGGCAGAGATTCCGGCCCGAAGGTAGGACTTCCGGCCCAGAGGTGGGACTTCCGGCCCGGAGGTGGGGATTCCGGCCCGGAGGTGGGGATTCCGGCCCGGAGGTGGGGATTTCGGCCTTGGCTAAATCTCTGCCAACGGCCGGAATCCCCTTCGTCAACACACAAAAGTTCTTTCCCCCCTGGAACAGGATTCCCTGGCTGCTGGGCGGGGACTTTAAATCAGTACTAGACGACACACTGGACTGCTCATTCGTCCCCTGACGCGCACCGCTGCCTCTTCGAAGACCTATGCATTGAGCATCTGGCTTGCACACTGGTCCCTGGCAACCCTGAAACACGCATATATTCCTTCTATTCCTATGCACACGGCCTGCATGTGAGGTTGGGCCGCATAGTGAGTTCTCATTCGCTGTCACCCCTTATCAGACAAGTAGATTACCTGGGGCACATGCAGTCCGATCATAATCCCCAACACATGTGACTTAGCTGGGGCATAGGTCCACCAGCTGTCCCCTGGGGACTACCACAGCGGAAAACTTCGACATTAATACGGTCTCCATAAATAACACCCTACTCGAATGGGAGGCATTTAAGGTGGTGAAGAGGGGGCGAAGTATAGGACTCACATGGAATATATGTAAACAATTGACTATTGACATGGACAAGTTGGAATAGGGGTTATTAGAGCACGAAACCAGGGTGACGTCTGGTGTAGGTGGTGCGCAGCGATGGAGTGTGATTCGCATTGAGCGTGTGGAACTCCCAGAGCAGTTAAGATGCCTAAATGACGCCGCACACTCAGCACGCGCACACACAGTGTCAATCTGAAAGAGACTATTAGTTATAGATTCATTACCTTAGACTTACCCCAGGCGTCAGACTGAATCCAGAGAAATTGTTTTCATAGCAGTACCCCTGCACGTCGATGGGTGGCGTTGGTCGACTCCACAGCCGTCGTTGGTGTCATGGTCGCCGGTATAATGACGTGGGGCCCGATTCACAGAACTAACTTAAGACAAAATCCTAAACTTACTACCAGTTTCGTATTCACAGAAGGCACTTACTCATTTTGGTATTCACAGAAGACACTTACTCACTTCGGTATTCACAGAAGTTAGGAGTCCTAACTTTAGGACTCCTAAATGCCTTCTGTGAATACCGAAAGTCTTAAAATTAGGATTTTTCTCAGTTTAGGAGTCCTAAAGTTAGGACTCCTAACTCTACTACTACTAAACTGAGAAAAATACTAATTTTAAGGCTTTTGGTATTCACAGAAGTCATTTAGGAGTCCTAAAGTTAGGAGTCCTAACTTTACTACTGCTAAATTGAGAAAAATCCTAATTTGAAGACTTTCGGTATTCACAGAAGGCATTTAGGAGTCCTAAAGTTAGGAGTCCTAACTATACGACTACTAAACTGAGAAAAATCCTAATTTTAAGACTTTCGGTATTCACAGAAGGCATTTAGGAGTCCTAAAGTTAGGACTCCTAACTTCTGTGAATACCGAAATGAGTAAGTGCCTTCTGTGAATACCAAAATGAGTAAGTGCCTTCTGTGAATACCAAAATGGTAGTAAGTTTAGGATTTTGTCTTAAGTTAGTTCTGTGAATCGGGCCCATGGTGTCTACTTAGACACCACCCCTGCGCGCTAACGTCAGTTCTTTCTTTTTCCGCACCAGCCAGCTCAGATCCGGAGAGAGCTTTCCCCTTAATTGCTTTTTGACTAGCTTTTTTTGACTTTTTTCAAAGTCTTTTTAGTCTTTGACTCCTGGTGCACCAGGGATGTCCAGCCATCGGCCCGTATTCAAGCCCTGTGACTCCTGTTATAAGTTGATGTCGATCACCGATCCGCACCTCCTGTGCCTTTGGTGCCTACAGTGCGATCACAACCCAAAGTCGTGCTCCGACTGCGGGTCCTTGAACCCGAAGTCTTTGCAGGAGCGGCCCCGGAAGCTTTTGGAGGCCCGGCAGTCTGCTCCGCGCCACTCGAGGTTCCGGTCGAGGGGAAGGTCAAGTGACCGGTCGTGGAGCCATCACCAGTCGTCATTGAAGTCTTGCACTCCTCAGATAAGTCAAAGCACAAGAAGAAGGCGAAGAAACATTGTTGCTGTTTGCCTTCTCCCCATCCAACAGCCAACGCGATGCGGTACCCGGATCGTCATCGCTCTCCGGCTCCTTCCTCGGAGCCCGCTGGGACGGCTCCAAGCTTCCCTCCCGTTTCCCGGAGCACCCCCTGCCCAGCTTCAATTTTATGAAGAGCTGCTCAGCAACTTTGGGTAGCCTACTCTACAGGCACGCCTTTGGGCCCCACGGAGTCAGCTGGGGACCTTGGACCTTCGATGCCGGCAGCTCCGGCCCTGGCGCTGCAGGATCTAGGCCTTGATCCGGATCGGTGTTGGTCGACCTCATGGTACCTTCCCATGTCGCCGATTCGAGTGGCGAAGTCCCCCAACGCTGATTGTGCCCCAACCGCGGTCGACCCCAGCCTCATCACCAGCGTTGACACGGTGCCGGATCAATGTCGACCGACGTCGGTACCAGCGCGTACTTTTTTACCACTGTTCATCCCTGGCGTACCCTACCGCCCTGAGTGGCAGCCAGAGGAGGGTGAGGAGGACTGGGAGGGGTCCATTGCCCCTCCAGCAGACCCCCTTGAGGAGCCGGACTGGAGAGAGGAGTTGGGTGATACCAGTGGTCTGGATACCTCCCCAGACCTTGGTATGGTTTCTCCTCCTACCGTGGCTACGGAGGAGGGAGCCTCCTACGCTGTGGTGTTGCGTGGAGCGGCTGAGGCCCTGGGCCTCGAGCTTCCTACGGTGGCTGTCTGGACTAACTTCCTGACTGAGGTGCTTCAGCCGGCAGTAGCCTCTTCGGAGCCCCTGCTGCCTTTTAATGAGGTACTCACTGACATCCTTCTGGGCACTTTGTCCAAGCCCAGCATAGGGGCACCTGTGGACAGGATGATTGCCTGTCGCCACCGCCCGGGTCAGGGTGATCCCAGTTTTCTTTTCCCAACACCCTACCCCTGAGAGCTTGGTGATCCAAGCCTCGTCCTCAAAAGGCGCTTTCTCTACTGCTCCCCCAGATTGGGAATCCAAGAAGCTGGACCATGTTGGGAAGAAGATGTTTTTTTCCGCCAGCTTAGGACCGTGGTCGGTCAACACTGCATGTCTCTTGGGACGTTACACACACATGGTGTAGGATGGCAAGTGCTGCCGCAGTGCCCACAGGGGTCCCGGCCCACGCTCACCCACGCTGTTGCTGAGGGTCGAGACAAAGCACAGTTCAATATCCAGTGTGTGCTGGATCCAGCAGAGTCACTAAGTAGAACGGTTTCCAAGTCGGTAGCCCTGAGGCGCTACGCCTGGCTGAGAACTTCTAGCTTATCTGGGGATGTCCAATCTACCATTTTGGACATGCCCTTTGATGGCCGTCACCTGTTTGGTGACAAGGTGGACAACGCGCTCGAGTGTTTCAAGGACTCTATGGCTTCAGCCAGATCCTTGGGTCTCGCCGCATATTCTTGTCCCATGCTGTCCATCTTTAACGCCTTTCGTGGGTACGGAAGGGGAGCCCACCCTGTTCCACCCAGAGCCACAGGGCCGTGCAAGCTTCCCATCCTATGCGTTGCCGAGGACGTGGGACCCAGCGCTGGGGGTCTGGGGATCAGCGGGATGGCCAGTCGACCAATGCCCCCTCTGCAGCAGCCTCCAAACCTTCCTAGTCTGACCTTTTGGGGCCACCAGTTGCCAGTGGGCAGCAGGATCCGCCATCACCTCCTCCACTGGCACAACATCACGTCAGATAGTCTGGAAGGGGCTGCTCCCTCCCCTTCGAGACTACCCCTCCCTCCATGCCACCAACACTCCATCGCATGTCAGAGGATCATTTGTCCCTTCTCAGCCAGGAAGTTGCGGCTCTCTTGGCCAAGTGAGCAATTAAACGAGTCCCTGTGCCAGAAGAAGGTTGTGGTTGCTACTCCCACTACTTCCTGGTAACCAAGAAGGACAAAGGCCTGCGTCTTATCTTAGACCTCAGGGATGTCAACCTCTGCCTCCGGATGGAGAAGTTGAAAATGTCTGCCCTCGACCCTGGAGACTGGATGGTAGCATTGGACTTGCAAGATGCTTATTTTTACATCCCATTCTTTCCTGCCCACCGGTGTTACCTACGGTTCACAGTAGCGCACGAGCATTTTCAGTTTACCGTGCTCCCCTTTGGCCTTACTAGCGCCGCTTGGGTGTTCATGAAAGTGATGTCGGTGGTCGCAGCTCATGTGCGCAGATCAGGGGTTCCAGTCTTCCCCTATCTCAACGATTGGTTGTTGGGGGCGGGCGAGCCCCAGGCTTTCGTCTCCCACCTCCAGACTATGGCGGACCTCCTGCACTCGCTGGGGTTCACTATCAACATGCCGAAGTCGCACCTGATTCCCTCTCTGAAGCTCCTTTTCATCGGAGCAATTCTGGATACTGCGCAGTTTTGGGCTTATCCTCCCGAGCAGCGAATCCGGGATATTCGGGCTATGATACCGATGTTTGAGCCTCTATTCCGGATTTCGGTGAGAATGATCCTGAGGATGCTGGGCCTCATGGCCTCCTGCATCCTGCTGGTAGATCATGCCAGATGGCATATGTGGGTTCTGCAGTGGAAACTGAAGTTCCAGTGGGCACAGCATCAGGGGAATCTTTCCGATGTCGTCCAGATCTCGGAGGGGACTGCAAGTCAGTTGCAGTGGTGGCTCATGAACCAGGATTGGGTCAATGGCAGATCCCTCTCCGTTCCCCAACCTTCACAGTAGTGACTGATGAGTCACTCCCGGGATGGGGCAGCCAAATGGGAAAGGCAGAGATAAGAGGCCTATGGTCTCTGGCGGAGTCTGGGCTCCACATCAACCTGGTGGAGGTCCGGGCGATTCCTCTTGCACTGAAGACATTCCTTCCTTCTGTCAAAGGAAGAGTAGTGCAGGTGTTTATGGACAACACCACCGCCATGTGGTACTGCAGCAAACAGGGCGGGTGGGGTCGTGGACCCTATGTCAAGAGGCTCTTGGCCTTTGGACATGACTGGAACATCAGGACATGTCCCTGGTGGTTCAACACCTAGCAGGTTCCCTGAACGCCAGGGCAGACCAGCTCAGCCGCCTGTGCATGATGGATCACATATGGCGTCCTCACTCGGAGCAACGTCAGCAGTTCTGCGCGTTGTAGTTTCCAAGGCAGCACTCGCTCGGCGACGCTTTTTGTCGCGAGTTGAATTGCGGCCTCCTGTACTCCTTTCTGCCTGTACCACTTCTGCCCAGAGTGCTGAAGAAGATCAAGCGCGACCGGGCCCAAGTCATTATTGTGGCTCCGAACTGAGCACGAAGAGTCTGGTACCCTGAGCTCTTGCGCATGGCCATTGATCCTCCAATCCGAATGCCTCTTTGGTAGGATCTTCTGTCGCAGCAGCAGGGAACGGTCCTCCAGCCGAACCTGTCCAGCTTCCACCTCTTTGCGTGGAGATTGAGTGGCGACAGTTGACAGCTTTCGACCTTCCTCCCGAAGTCTGTAATGTCATCTTGGCAGCCAGGCGTCCCCCCACTAAAATGGTATACACCTGTAGATGGAACAAATTTGTGGTATGGTGCACAGCAAATGCTGTGGATCTCCTTTCTACTCCTCTTTCAGAGGTTCTCCTCTTCATTCTTTCTTTGCCCCAGTAGGGCCCTGCTCTGTGCACTGTTAAAGGCTATCATTTGTCCATTTCGGCCTTTCTTTGCATTCCTGATCAGCATTCTCTTTTCAAGTCCCCTATTCTTAACAGATTTCTGAAGGGCATTTCTCACCTCTTTCCTCCTTCTCCTTTCGTATGCCCCAGTGGGACTTAAATCTTGTCCTCACTTATCTTATGTGTGCTCCCTTTAAGTCACTACATAATTGTCCTCTTCGTCTCCTTACTTTGAAGACTACTTTCTTGCTTTCCATCACCTCTGCTCGCAAGGTGAGTGAGCTTCAAGCTTAATCTTCCAAACCTCCCTTTCTGCTGTCCATCCAGACAAAGGGGTTCCTAACACCAGGCCCTCTTTTCTGCCCAAAGTAGTTATCACTTTCCACAAAGGTCGGTCCATCTCATTGCCCACCTTTTTCCCGCCTCCGCTCCCTTCCAAAGAGGAGCAGAGACTCCACCGTCTGGACCCAAAACGTGCGCTGTATTTCTACCTTGACTGCACTAAAGACTTCCGGCTGGGCGATCAACTCTTCATGGGTTATGTGGGTGCCAAAAAAGGTTGGGCAGTGCACAAACGTACTATTTTTAGATGGGACGTCCTATGCATTAAGATCTGTTATTGTTTGACTAAAAAGGAACCTCCATTTGCACTGCACGCCCACTGTACCAGGGCAACGGCAGTGGCTACTGCTTTGGGACGTGGAGTTCCGCTCGTTGACATCTGCCAGGCAGCCACGTGGGCATCCCTGCACACATTTACTAAGCATTACTGCCTGGAATTCCGTAGAGGCGGCTTTTTCGGCTGTTCTGTTCTCCAGGTATTCCTGGTGTGAGCTTAGTTCGCAGACCCACCTCCGGGGTTGGTATTGGTGGGGTATCTATTCTAAGGTAAGGAATCTATAACTAATGGTCTCTTTCAGATGAACAAGTTACTTACCTTTGGTAACGATGTACCTGTAAGAGACTTATATTAGTTATAGATTCCTTACTGCCCCACCGATCTTCCCCGCTCTGCGAACTGACTACTAGGGATAGGGACTCCCTTAGAGGGCCCCAGTTTTGTGCACCAGTTGTCACTGTCTTACATCGCTCTGTACTTCTGGCGCGGAAAGTCATGTCAGAACTGACGTCGCGCGCAGGGGTGGCGTCTAAGTAGACACCGCTACGTCATCCCGGCAACCACGAAGCCGACGGACGCAGAGTTGACCGACGCCACCTAACGATGCGCAGGGGTACTGCTAAGAAATAAAGTCTCCGGATCCAGTCTGACGCCTGGGGGTAATTCTAAGGTAAGGAATCTATAACTAATATATGTCTCTTACAGATACATCGTTACCAAATGTAAGTAACTTCTTAGGCCTGGAAGGCTATTGTTGTGTCTATTTTGCCAGAAACAGCCCGACATGCCATACGCATAGCAGCAGGGCACACAGTATATACAGAGCATGGGATTCAAGCAGAAATGATAAAACATTACACTGCCCTCTACAAGACCGCTGCCCAACACAGCCAGGAACGCGTGAATGCCTTTCTGGACTCACCGTACCTACCCGTCATAACACCAGAGCAGCGCGAAACGCTGGATGCCCCAATTGGCCCAGACGAGATTTGAGAAGCCATAGCGGAAATGGTGACAGTTAAAACCGCTAGCCCCGATGATCTACCCGCAGAATGTTATAAAGTGTACGCAGTATCACTGACCTACCACCTCCATGCTCTACATACTGCTGCCTTAGAAGAAGCCGCTCTCCCCATATCATTAAATGAGGCTCGTTTGGTCTCGCTCCCTAAACCCGACAGGGATCTAGTGGAACTGGGTTCATATCATCCCCTACCCTAAATAAATTCAGACTACAAAATATTAGTAAAGCTACTGGCTGACCGATTGGCCCCTTGATCCCATCCCTAGTTCACGCTGACCAGAATGGGTTTGTCCCAGCCCGCAGTACCTCATTGAACCTGCGATGCTTCTTCAGGGTGGCCAAGTACTCAGTGGACCGATGGCCCTGTACAGGCCGTCTAATACTAGACCTTTAGAAGGCCTTTGACCACTAGAATGGAGCTATCCGTTCACTGTGCTACCACGTTACCGGCTTGGCGGTGCTTTTCTCAATATGGTCATGCTTTTATATAAAGAATCGACGATGACAGTCCAGACAGAACCTTAAATCTCGGCCCCAGTTAAAGTGAAGCAGGGGGCCAGACAGGGATGCCCGTTATCCCCACTTCTGCTCTTGCTAGGTATTGAGCCACTGGCTGCAGCCATTCAGACGCAAGGTATGGAATGGGGAGTCCCACTGGGGGGTGGTGTGCATGCAGCCTTGCTATATGCAGATGACCTTCTTATATCTATATATCAAAGATGTGCAGTCAATCCGCTATCATAACATGCACCCTGGGAGAGTTTACTGCTCTGTCAGGGTTGAAGGTAAATGCATCAAAGTTGTGTCTATACCCGTTCAACAAAACATGCCCCAGCCCAAGGTCCACACTCAATACCTTTCACATAGAGTGGTAGACAGATGCATTTTGGTACCTTGGGGTCAGAATCTTCCATCAACAAGAAGGCCTATTTGACGGCAACCTGGGTAAAGTGCTGGCGTCAATCCGCTCCAAGATATTGTTCTGGGGCAGATTCCCTCTGACAGTCACAGGCCATGTGGCCTTAGTTAAGATGGTAGTTTTACTGCGACCCCTGTACTACTTCACTAACCTGCCCTTGTACATACCACCAAAAATTTTCCGAACCCTTGAAGGAGTGGTAAGGGTTGTCATTTGGGGAACCTCCCATAACAGAGTAGCCCTTCGGAAACTGTACCTGCCGATGAATAAAGGAAGATTCCCCGAGCTAGAGCAATATTATCTTGCTGCGCAACTACAGTGGGTGGCCCGGTAGCTCTCCAAGCTTCAACGATCCAACACAGCAGCCATCTCCCCATCTTGGTCCCTCTGCACCCTTCGCATTTTGTTTCACCCATGTAACAAGAATAAAACGCCAACTCCACTGCTGGTAGCATATCTATTTTTCTACAGGTGCTTATACATCATGAGGGACACAAAACCATATGCATCTGCGCTACCGCTTCTAGGTACCCCCAGAGGTTCCACAACCGTCACAGCACAGGTGCTGCGATACTAGGGGGAGGGGAGGATTCATGACATCTGAGACTTATATCATGAAGGTGCCCTGATACCATTTGCCTCTCTGGTAGAAGGGGATGGGCCCCAACCAGGACAATTTCTATTACACCATGCAATCATAGCACTGAACAAACACTGGTTTGAAATGGCTGAAGAACCCTCTACACACTTAATGATTCAATATCTACATGTTATGGGACAGGGCCGTCACCTCACAAAATGGGTCGCACCTCTCTCAGACATCACACAGCAACAACACTCACACCCCTGCAACCAATTTGGGAGAGAGACCTTCAGTGTTGTTTCACGGACTGTGAGTGGACCACTGTAATAAAGGGCCCTAATAGCGTACCGTGCAACATGCGCTTCCGACTAATACAATATTACAGAACACAGAAAGCATATCTTACCCAAGCTAAAATTAACAAATCCTTCAACCGTGCTGACACTGGATGCAAGTGGTGCCATACCATAGAAATAGAACTGCTACATATGCTGCAGAGCTTCCCACACCTTGGGGAATACTGGAGAACAGTGGCCGAGGCCTTTGCCCTCTGCACTGAGTGTACAATACCCCTGCAGTGGGAAGGATGCATCCTACACATTTATCATAGAAACAAGGGACAAAAAGTGACCTCTCGCTTTGTTGCAATGTGGTTGGTGGTAGCGAAACTGTTGATTACTAAAAGATGGAGGTCCCGTGAACCCCCCTCGGCACTGGCTTGGAAATGCTCCTTGCAGATATGGGCAAAAGCGGAGCGTGTTGCACTACATAGGGAAGATACGCTAGGCCTGCGTAAAACCCCAATTGCAACACACTGGGACACAAATTTATGTGACCTGCAGTGACAGGATGACAACATTGATGGCACACCGACATCCATACCCATCACACTACGCAAATCGATGGTACAATTTAATATCCAAGGTTTAGAATAAAGGAAAAGCCAGTAGAGTCACAGCTAGATAGTAACTACACTGGAGATGGCAAAGGGCACATGCAGATCAAGGCGAAGAGAGAACTATGTGTCTACTGCAGCAGGGAATGGGAAGGGTTGCTCCAGTTCGATGTTTTTAAAAAAGTTCCATGGTCCTAGTTATGTTTAAGTTGTCCCCAGCATTATTGCCCACCTCCCAAGTTAGAAGATCGATCTGCAGTTCACACTTCCAACACACAGTTTGGATGAGACGGCACGAGCCATGCACTGTAAGACAACGCGGCAAAGTGCTTGATGTGTGCAATGTAAATGTTCCTATATTTATGAAAGGTATGTAAGAACCGCACCCATGTATGGTAAGAGAATAGCTGAAGTCCTAACAATTAAAGAATTGCAATGTAAATGTCTGCTTTGTTTATTAAACTAAGTAAAATAGATTCAAACAAAAAAAGATAGAGTCATGGAATGTAAATTGTCTGCTGGATAAAGGCAAGTGGACAGAAATCCTTAGATTGGTGCATAGATTGGCTCCAGCAGTCCTCCTTCCACAGGAGGTTGATCTGCTTGGTGACAGATGTACCTTCGTGGTCCGATATGGCTTCAATCGGGTGTCTCATGCTGGATTTACTGAGGTTCAAGGGGTAGATACCATGCTGCAAAAAAGTTTCCCCTTACTGGTTAACAAAGTCATCTAGGATACAGTGGGTTGGTACACATTGGTATTGGGTTCCCTGTTTCAGAGACCACTGACTGTTCTCAACACATATGTTCCCCCTCCTACGTTGCCGGTGGCCATGATGACAGAGCGGATGAGAATTACTGCAGCAGCCCCCGTAAAGAGGAGGGGGTTTATAGTTGGGAATGAATTTATCAACATTATGCACCTGTATATGGGCACACAAGATGGCACGAGAGTGGGGTGACAAACAACCTTGGCGTCTTGGGCCGACACTCTTGGCCTCTGCGATATATGGAGAATCCATAAACCAGTTGCACTGGAATATACACATTACTCTTATCCTCACTAATCACATTCATGGTTAGACTGCATTTTCCTCCCTTCCTTGGATAGCCTTAAGGTGTTAGGGGATAGGATTTACCCAAGGGTGTTGTCTAAACACTCGCTTATTGAGATGGGGCCAGACTAACATTAGGCCTGCACGCAGAATGGCTGAAGGATACTGTGTTTCAGGACAATGTACGAGAAGGACTAGATTTCTACTTCAAGGTTAATTCCACCTCAGATCTTTCTCCTTTTATAATTTGGGAGGTCAAGAAGGCGGTTCTCAGAAGGAAAATGAGTGCATTTATAGCAGCCAGGAAAAGAGAAAGGAAGGAGCATTGGAAGGTAAACTCAGAGAGATAGAAAGACTCTATCCCCAGACAAGGGAGTAATTTTACTTCTTGAGGCGGCCAGAGAGACCCTTAAACAGAAGATGCTGCGAGGAGCTGTTGAGACCTAACAGAAGTGCAAAATAGATTGTATGAATTTGGGGAGAAAACGGGACAGATGATTCAGACTTGCAACCAAATCTCTGGAAGACAGGTTTGTCGTTGAGGTATGCACAAAGGCAGGTAGGGTGACTCAGAATGTATCCAAAATAGCTGAAACCTTTGTTCAATAGCATGATCATCTGCACCAAGCAATCCCACCGAGCCAGGCTAAATTACAGACCCCAGTAGTAGCATATCCAGTAGGGCTACTGCTCACCCTGGAGGGCAGGACAGACCTGAATAGCCCTTTGACAGCGGAAGAGCTCCTGGCCACCCTATATGATTTGTAACCTGGTAAAGTACCATGTCCGAACGGCTTCCCACAGAACTCCTAAAAAGGTTAGCATATTCTCTTATTCTGCACCTTTACATCTATTTAATAGGTTCTGGCACAGGGGAACTCCTCCCAACCGATAACTGTGGTACCACAGTCACTTGTTCATTCTTCATGTCTGAGGTCTGGGCCACTTCCGAGTGGTTCCGCCCTGTCAAAAAGGGTGTATCCTGGCATTTCCAGTTTGCAAGGCCATTGCGGAGACCCCTCCTCGCTCTCTAAGGTTTGGGTCAAGTTCCTCACTGTGCATCAGGAGGTTCCTGTTGAGACATGCCTTCGTTCCAAGGGGGGATGTTCCTCTGTCCAAGTCCATGTATCCTCCAGCATCAAAATGAAGCAAGTTTTACCTAGAAAGATAACCGTAAGCTTTGCTGGGAAGAGCAACATGGCTTGGATGCGGAGAGTTCGCAGTTTTGCTTTAACCGAGTCAAAGACCATGATTTTGAAATTAGCATGTCTGACCTCTCAAATGCGTTCCATCTCTTGAATAATTAGGTCTCAGTCTTGATAGTTTTGGAAGCAGGCAATTAGCGGCTGTGGTGGTGCTTCCTCTGGTGGTTTTAAACAGGGCATCCTGTGGGCCCGTCCAATAACAAAGCAAGACGAGAATTGTGCTCCTGGAAGAGAGTCCCTACGCCATTTGTGCAGGAAGGAGCCAGCGTTGGAGCTCTCTATTCCCTTTGGAAAACCCATGAAGCACAGTTTGGACTGTGCGTATGGTTTTCAGCATTCAAGTTCAAGTTCAATAATCTTTATTCGGTTATAAAATATCCATAAAAGCACAAATACCAGCAAAAATGTACATTTTAAAAACATTGATTAGCTAAAACAATAGACACATGGCTTAAAACAATGAATATGCAGGAACCTCTACATTGTGCAAAAACAACGCAACAAATTCATCATAGACTTATGATTAGATCAAGGCCAATAACGAGGTGTTTCATAGAATGTAGCAGCATAATGTAGTAAAGTGTAAAAGGTTTAACAGATAGCAGCAGAGAATTATTAGGACACAATCCAGTATAAGCAGCATAGTACATTAAAATGCATCAAATTAGACTATAAAGTTAGGACCATGAAATGAGTAACAACACTTTTCAGGGCATCAACCAAGGTCCAGGTTCATGTTCCTTATCAACATAAAAGCAAACATTTTGAAAGTGCAATCAGGTCTACTTATAAAGTGCTCATGGAGGCACGTGAACTGATGGCCATTTTCAGAAAAGTGCTAACGCGGAAAGTTACATTTTCCCCGTTAAGCTTAAGGATATCCCTATAGGCTACCTTAAAGTCAGTAATGGCCAAGGCCTTAAAATACGGGATCAACAATTGTTTGCTATATTTTTGGTAAAAGTTACAAAAGAATAGGAAATGTAACATGGATTGATTGCCACGGTTACCGCAGGGACAGGGCGTTTGCTCAAGATGATGTTGAAGCCTAACGGGCAGTACAGTAAATATTTTAAAGTGCGAGCCCTAAGGCGAAAGAGCAAGCTTGGGTCCCAGCGGTTAATGAATTGTAGGAGGTAACTAGCTGGCAAATGTGAGGAGGGACCGTCAGCGTCCACCATGGATATATACCGAGCGACTGATGATTTCGAGAGTTCTTATTCAAGTCTCATGCCGCCATAGTGTTCATATAGGGTCACCTGAATAATCTTTTTGTTAATGCCCTCCATTTGACTTGGGTTTGAAAAGATATGGCCCTGACAGCCGCCAGCCACGGTAAATCTCCGCCCTTGTCACATTTAAGGCAGTCAACTATAATTTCTCTAGTTAATGTGGCTGCTGGGTTTTGCCAAACTTTTAGCCAAAATATGGCCGGGCGGGACTTAATATAGTCTTCTACATAAAACAGTTTTAACTCCTTGTCGCAAACGAAGGATGAGGAATAAATCGGTGCCCCCAAGATTCTCCGGCAGAATCTATTTTCTTCTACCTGAATGCTGTTACAATTTGTATGGCTCCAAACTTCTGCCTCATATGTTGCCGTGGGTATACACTGAGTTTTATATATTTTCAATAGAGATAACACTACCTCGGTTCTTCTAGGTTGGGAGAGGCGTAAAATCGAGTTAACGGCCTTAAGAAATTTACTCGGACTGTGTGCCAAATGAGCTGCCCAAGAACCATTGTCTGAAAATACTAGACCCAAGTATGGAAAAGTGCGAGTGCGTAGCAGATTTTCAGAACCTGAGGTAATTACATTAACAGAGTGTTTTTTGGGGCCACAACTCAATAATAAGGATTTCTTAAAATTTGTACAAAGGTCCAAGCCGTCCATAAAATCAATAAAACCCCTAACTAAAGTGCGCAGTGCATTTGGGGTGCGGCCCATTAGGACCGCATCGTCCGCATATAGTAGGGCGGGCAGTTTGTTAGCATTAATCATCGGAACATCTGTAGTCAGTTTAGACAGCACATTGTGTAACTCATTAATGTATAAGATAAATAGGAGTGGGGCCAGTACGCACCCCTGCCTGATCCCTCTACCGATAACTATGTTCCTGGAAACTGCCCCATCCCTCCTGATCCTCACCCTTGCCCTCAGGTCCCTGTGTCAATAAGATAAGAAATGCACTAAAACCTCATCCAACCCATATTTTAAAAGACATGACCATGGACGTGATCTATTAACAAAATCAAAGGCTGAGGTAAGGTCCATAAAGGCTAAGTAAATGGGAGAGTGCCGGGCTATGGTATATTTGCCAATGATCAAATTAAGATTAAGGCATTGTTCCACGGTTCCCAAATTACTTTTAAAACATAGCTGAAACTTGTTTAGAATTCTTTCCTCCTCAGCCCAGGACCTGATTTTATTAAATAACACCCTCCCACGTATCTTAAGTGTGTTATCAAACAGGAAGATAGGTCTGTAGCAGCTAGCGTTAGATCTGTCCCCCTTTTTAAAAATCGGGACAATAATGCTGGTCGACCATGTACTGGGAATTTGGTTATTTGTTAAATTATTGCAAACGTTGAGTAAAAGGGGTGCCCAAAACTCCGGTTTATGCTTAATAAGATCAACGGGAACCCCATCGGAGCGAGGGGCCTTGTTACCTAAACTTTGGTGAATAGCATTCTCAACTTCAGATAACAATATCTGGATTCGTGTAGCAGCATATATATCTTTGAGATCCTCACTCGGAGATGGGGCTGTATATATTTTGGAGAAATGGGCTTCCCAGGCTTCACTAGTTATATTGTAGCTTAGAGGGGTGAGTGTGAGGCCCATAGTTCTCATGTCTTTGACTGCTGCCCAGAAACCATTTGTGTTATTAAGTCTAGCAGCACAGGCCAAGTTATCCCATTGTTCTTTCAGGATCTAATCTTTCCTCTGCTTGGTCACTTTGTTATATTGATGCCTCAACAATCTAACGAGGTTTGCATCCCTTGGTGCCGCTGTAAGAGCAACACGGAGCTCTCTATTTGCCCGTGATCAAGCACTATTAAACCACTTACGATTATAATTGTTGTTAGACGCTGGTCTTGAGATCATTTTTTTGATGACTGCACATAAGTGGATAAAGGCAATCCCTGCCTCAGGATTGGGGTCAGTGGACAACAGATGGGCGTCGACAGATGATCGATAGGTTATTAACATGTTTGAGAACACATTACTATTGTCAAGGACTTTCCAGATAACTCTTAAATTATCTGTTGAGGATGCTAGATTACAGGCCCCTGGTTCTTCAATAAAGTCTGGCCTAAGGGCAATCCTAAGTATAACCGAGGTTGGGTTGTGGTCCCCATACACGGTGGGTTTAATCTCAGCTCTGACTAAAAAATCTTCTAGTGAAGCCGATATAAAAACATATTCTATTATTGAAGCGCAGCCGCGGCCTCTGTAAGTGGGTATTGGGTGACTATCATTATGGTTTATGGCCGCGATATCCATCATGTTTAATAGGTTGTGATTTAACAAGTAGTCCAGTAATGCAATTCCCCTTTTACACAAGTGTGCCTGAAATTGGTGGACGGCAACGAAATTGTTTGCCCCGGCAATCTTAACATCAAAGTCGCGGCCCAAACAGATTCCAGCTAACTTATGATTCCCCATTAAACTTTGTATGTCCAAGACAAAATTAAAAAGATTTGCAAAATTCATATTAGGTACAGTTAAAACGTCATTGTTATAAAAATTGATAAAACAAATGGAGACTCCCGTGTGTATATTAGGGTTTGAAAGTTGGCACTATGAGTAGTGATGGTTTTAGCACTGCCACCTGAAGGAATGTTGACCCAGATGGAAAGGCCGCCAGAGGGTCGCCCATGGTTAGGGACGGATGCAGTGACGTTAAAGCATTCAAACCCTTCAAGGTATAATGCCCCTGTTGCCCAGGTCTCTTGAAACATTAAGATATCATATTTATTTACCATCTTGACCCAGTCCTCAGTACTTACTTTAGCGGCCAAGCCGGCAATATTCCTGCTTAGCACCTGAAGGTTTCGGTCAGGTGGCTCTGGGCCATCATTTTCCAAGAGAAGCGGCATGGATATAGAGGGGACAGATTCAGTGGATGTTAATGTAGGCAACAGTCAGTCTAAACTATCTAAACCAGAGGGGGGCAGAAAACCTACTATCTGTCAAGTATGGGGAGATGACAGGTGTGTTTTGCCCAAAGTTTGGTTTGTAAAAAAAAACGAGAGGCAGTGACCAAATATGAGTGGGTGAGGAGCTGTTATACTCTTTTCACATCAATATTGATCTTACAAGTGCCGGTCGGCGGAAATTGATAACAACAACACAGTCTCCCTCTACTGTTTTGTCTGAGGGTCCCACCCAGCCAACCCTGCGCACCATTAAGATGTCGTTGATGTTAGACGCCCTGAACCCTTTGTGTTTAGCCAGCCAGTCAGTACTCTTGTTACGTAGTTGGTCCCAGGATTCAGACTGGTTTTTCCCTATGGGGAGGACCCCTGCAAGAACCAGGACATAAGGCAGGCCTCCGGTGGTAGGCTTAGAACATCTTTACTTGCCTCAACAAGCCTGCAAACATTATTCTTAGTTGCAGGGGTCATACTCGGGGAATTGCGTGCTAAGCAGACGTTATTTGCTGGGGCTGCAAGGGAAGCATGGTCAACTGATTGGCTAGGTGGATGTAATCTGTTAGGGTCACCTGGCTTTGAGAGTTTTTTCCTGGTGGGTAGGATGTTTGGGGAAGATACATTCTTTAACTTTACGACAAGTATCGCAAAAATCAATTAGAGGAGGCTGCACTGGGGTTAGGGTTTGCTGTTGCATACTAGAAATTGTTCCACTCAGGGGCTGCAACTTATGAGTCCCTCCCTGTTGGGGTAGCATCTTGGATGCGTTACTGTGCGAGCTTTGCTTAATATTTAATGATTCTAAACGATCCAAGCGCTTCCAAAGTATAGCAAAGTTCTTATCTGCAAGCTCCCTAACGTGCTCATACATAGTATCTACAATAATATCAATTGCAGTGTCCCCAAGTTTAAAATTAGTAAAAGGTGCTGGTATGTTTGAGTGTAGGTTGAATAGTTTAATGTCTCAGAGGGCGTTAAGTCAACGGAGACACTAACAGTTGCTGTGTCAACTGAAACTGCTGGTCCTTGAATCCATGTACTTAAGGCGGTACGTTGTGGTTTTGAACGTGGGGGTTGTTTCCTCTTTGAGCAAACGGGCTTAGTTGGTTTCCTTTTTCTTTTTGCCCTGGTAATTGTTGGGTTCGGGGAAACGTTCACAGTTGCGGTAATATCCTTGCTGCAAATTGACAAAGGAAAATACTCAACCTGCCTAGAACCCCCAATATCCTTTTTGCCCTCAGCACCCTGTCCACTTCCCAGGGCTGGCAGATGCATGTTATGTTCGATTGGTGGGTTCAGCAACAAGGGGAAGCTAGTACAATCAACATCCTCAGTTGGAAGAGTAAATTGTGGAATTGTTAGTCCCAGGGACAGGCGTCTCACAGTTAGCTCGATTTCAGTGCTAACAATGTTAACAGCTCTCTCCAGCATGCTGTCTATAGAGGTGGTGGAGCGTGAGCTTGGCATAGCTATAAGTTTACCCATGACGAATGATATCCACAAAAATAAATCTTGTATAACTCACCACATGGAAGTCAAAAATAGTGAGGCGTGTCAGAGGGGTTGCCCAGCCTGGCCTCCTTCGGTCTCTGACGGGCGCGGACGGGCCCACCCTAGGCCCGGGTACGCCCGGGCGCATCCCGCGCTGTGGTGGCACCGATGGGCTTATGTAGGCGCCTCCTGGCACTTCAGGTGCAGGCAGCGTTGACGGGGCTCGCAGGGCTGCAAAGGGAGCTGAAAGTTGTGCTTCGCTTCCTCCCAGTTACCCAGTCTCTGCACTTCACTACCCCCAGCAAGGGGGAAACAGCAGCTGTGTTGGCGGTAAGATTCCGCATTATCCACGCTCCGCGAAACATCCCTGAGGGTAGTTGTGAGTTCTGTGACCTTTTTTCGGAGAGTGTGGGTTGTGTCTATCACCTCGGATATGTGGCTTTCTGCCTGAGTCACTCTCTCTGAAATGTTGCACAAGTACTGACGGAGAAGGGGTACTTCAGAATGGACTTAGCCTATTCTCCCCTCCAGTGCCTCCCTGGACGACTGTATAGCCTGTAACATTGTCACATTGTCAGGTAGAGGTAGTGTCTCGCACTCCCCTATGAGTTCCCAACACACTACTTTTGTATATCTATCCATTTTCCCCAGTTTGGGGGGTCTCAGTTCTTTGTCTCTGGCCATAATGGGTGATCGTTGCCTGACAGTTGCTCGTAAGGGTGCATAGGAGCCCTGCCACTTAAGACAATGTTGGGGTCCTGGGAAGTCGTCTTCCGTTATAGCCGTATGGGTATCTGGTTCTTTGAGGGTTTAGCGTGTTGTCAGAACTAATGATAGCTAATGCGCAGATCTCTAGTGAGCTTCTAGACCCCTGAAGGAGGTCTGGCCACCTCGGGTCAACAGCAGCACTTGGGTCATGTACCGGTCAGTGGTGATGTTAGGGACCCCTTGCCACCTTCTCTCCTACAGCCCAACTTGGTTGTGGTCAAGGCCCAGGTTGTCCCTCTCCCAGGGAGGGGACTCCACGGTATGGGCTAAACGTGATCACCCAGTGGACAATGAGAGTCCCACGAAGCGTCCCTCCTGCTGTAGTGCCTTGGTGAGGAGGAACCCCCCATAAGGTCCCACAGAGTTTCGCTATGGGATTGTATCTCGCTTGGCTCCACACAGCCACTCAAGGGTGCTGCTGCATGTTCATGTGTCCACAGGGCACCTAATCTCTGTGGCGGGGAGAGTGTCGCTTTATGTCCGGGTTGGTCCCCTGCAGAGGGTGGGCTCCCACCAGCTCACAGGAATCCTTCGGATCCGGGGATCCCGCTCCTCAATCACAACCAGCAGCGTCTCCCAGCCACCTTCAACAAATTGTCCTCCCGTCTCCACCTCCCGCCCTCCTTGCAGCCTCCTATCACTCTCCGCAGTGTGGGGGAAACCAGCTGGTGCCCCCATCAGACTTCAGTTACCATCCGACCAGGGTTTTCCCGGACCGCGCACCCGGCTTGGGAGACCTCACCCCACCTACTGCCAACAGTGGTCAGGACTTGCCTCTGCCTAGGCCGAGGGCCTACAGTTTGCTGCACGGCTCCCTTCCGCACGCTGATGGAAATATACGTTGCGCTGTCCGTCCCTGAGGTGTGCTTGTCACATGGGGGTGGCCAAAGAAGAGGAAGAGCAAGGGCAGTCCACCTCACATTGACATTCTCGCACAGGCAGCAATGGCGCTGCCTCTGGAGTCCTTTGTCGGCAGCAGTGTTCCCTCTTCATGGTGCCGTGTTGAACTTGACTCAGCCTGTATTCCAGGCCTTCTGACAGTTCCGCGGCCCGTGTTGCCTGT
Organism: Triturus cristatus; assembly: GCF_964204655.1. Lineage (NCBI taxonomy): Eukaryota > Metazoa > Chordata > Amphibia > Caudata > Salamandridae > Triturus > Triturus cristatus. The sequence continues at coordinate 700,732,431 of NC_140591.1, forward strand.
GCGATGTAGAGAATCCCCTAAGCGGCCACCCACCTTACAGGTGCGGCTGCAGCACGGAGGAAAGAGAGGAAGTAAAGGAGCGGGGGCAGATGGTCTGTCCAGCCCTGGGTTCCCACTGGTTCCGTGGATGTCACCTCAGGGGTCCGGTCATGACCACTCACACCAAGCCTGCAAATCAATTCACTGTCTGGGCGCTGCTATCTTGCATGGTTTTACACTGGCTCGGGCCGAGCCTCAGCTGCCATGGGAGTCCTGGTACTGCAGTAGGACCCAGGCCCGGTCCCTCTCATCGCCTACTGCCATTTAGGACCTCTTGGATTGACGCTTTCGCTATGATAGATGGTAGGAAGGCAGGATAAGTGCAGGATTTTCCACGGGCCGCCGGAGTGTCATGTAGTTGTTATGAATCTATATAGGATCTACACATTTAGATAACATAAACTGTGGGATTAGTGTCCAGACTGAATCCAGACACCCCCACCGGGTATGTTTGCCTATATACCAGCTAGCTCACAGTGCCACTGTATACTCCTCTTACCAAGGAGAGAATAGTTATTGGCAACTATCGAACATGATAACACGGTCCCATTAGGGATTGTGGGAACAGTACAGTACTTTTCGCTCACTCACTCATGCTCATTTTGTCTCAGAGAAATATACAGAATAAACGGTGGGGATGTTTTCAATAAGCATTTATTGAACCAGCATCATTCTAGTGTAAAATAGGTGTGCTGAAACAACCGTAAGGCAGAAACAGATATAAATGATTATAAGCACCAACAAAGTAAATGAGTGGTAGATTCCTACCATAAAGCTAAAATAATGAATATAGGCAGGTATAAAAATACATGACAATAATAATGTAAACTCCGACGATGTAACGCTAACTAGATGTACCTAAATGTACCTAGTATGTATGTAGGTGTAGAGCCAAGAATCCCCCTAGGCTGACGCCAACCCCATTGCCTGGTGTGAGAGAATGAAGGACCCCTTCTTGGTGTCGAGATGGACACCCCGCGAAGGATGTCAGACCACTGCGTACTGGAGTGTCTGTGTGTAGGAACCTCAGTGTCTCACGTTAGTGTGTCAGCATGGAAGTCTCATGCATAATAAATGAGGCTAGTTGTCTGGGAAAACCACACAACATTTATGCAGCACCTAACTAGGTATAAGGTCAATACCAAAAACCATTATGTAGTACAATGGCAGGGAAAATGTAAGTGAAAGGTTAGGTGACTACACAGGCTTATATTGGGTACATTACAAAACCAGCGAAAGCATTTACCCGGCCATGTTGCTGCCCAGGCCCCCTTTCAAAAGCTAATATTTGCAGTTCTAAGCACCTACAGATATTTTTATTTTAATGGAAGAATTAAAGGATATAGAATAGAAAGCCTAAAGGGTAGAGAGGCTATAAGCCACTTTAAAGCACACAATACACACTCAAGAGAAGGGAAAGAGGGAGGCCTACAGATAACTGACGCTGAACTAAATCTAATGAAAAAAGCAACCATGGGTTACCCAATTGCTTTAATGATGCCTGACCTCACAATATAGTATTGTGGCTGTTACAAAGGGGGCATTAACAATGTATTCAGAGGATGGAAGCATTTAATAAGCCACGCTCAGTGCATGTTAGAAACATTGGAACATGTTAAGACCATTTGTCATGGTGGAGAAGTGTGGCTCAATGGTTAGAGCAGCAGACCCTGATGCAGAGGTCTGGCCCATACCAGGGTTCAATTCCCGCCTCGGTGGGTCTTGGGCTCAATTTCCCCGGACCCGATAATTCTTGCCTTGGTGCCTATTCTAATCATGGGTGCAACTCTGGGCAATAGCTTGCTTAATCTCCACAACAGCCCCAAAAGCGCTAGGATGCCTGGCTTCACCTTGGGGGTGCCCAGGAGTGGGCACTTCACAGGGAAAGGCCAGGAAGGGTTCCACAGCGGTATGTGCACAGCGCCTGAGAGACCCTTTCGGAGGTGTGCGGAGCGCTATATAAATGCACTACATTTACATTTGTGAGGAGAGGTTGAACATTTTGCATTGCCAATGTGTGTGCAACAACGTCATCAGGGCAAGTAAACAGGAAAGGTAGGGTATTTCCAAATTATGTTTCACCTGGAACTCTGGGTTTGTGTGCATAACAGACCTACCCAGAACACATATGCAAAAAGGACAATTGATTGAAAGAATGTTGAACAATGTCAAACATTCACCCCAGTACAGAGATCTTGGCCTTAATCCATAGTTGTTTTGCTCCCAATGCCATTCCAGTTTAAACCCAGCAATATGCAAATCAGTCTTGACCCTGAGTACAGTCAAGCCCGAACTGCCAGGCGAGGTCCTCCCTGGACCGGAAACAAGCATCTTGGGACTGGTTCTGGGTCAGGCTAGCTTGACTCCAGTGGCATGGAGAGCACTAGTCCTACGTCTGGACATACCCGTCCCACTCAGGGTGACAAATGCAAAACGAACAATTGATGGCCAGAATGTTTAACGATGTCAAACATTCACCCCAGTACAGAGATCTTGGCCTAAATCCATAGTTGTTTTGCTCCCCATGCCATTCAAGTTTAAAACCAGCAATACGCAAAACAGTCTTGACCCTGTTCCCCATGGCAACAGTCCAGCCCGAACTGCCAGGCCAGGTCCTCCCTGAACTGGAAACAAGCATCCTTGGACCGGTTTCAGGGCCCCCCCCCCCCTCCTAATCATCCAGGCTAGCAAGTATACTGTTTGCTACCAAAAACACATAGGCGGGGCAATATTTGAATCAATGCTCCTGGCCTAAGCAGGTCAAAATGCCAAAGAGGTGAGGCTCCCAGTATGGGCACTAAAACAGTTGAAACAGCTACTGTATAGATTGTACAAACTGGGGGCAGGCAGCTGGGCCTATTTCACTCTCAGAAACGAGTGGGAAACTGAGCATTGTCCTTTTGTGGGCATACAGAACACTTGGTGGTCAACATTGCTGTAAAGAACACCTGGGACAGTGAGGAGCCTCCACCGACGAATGGACGACAGCGGAGGCTCGCTGGTGGCGGTGGGACCGTGGCCTAGCACCGGCCTCCGGACTCTGGGCGCCGCGTCCGCCATCATGTGGCCTCTAGATCTGAGTCCCACCTGCGGCCTGGCGGCGATCCCCTGGGCTCCCTTGGTCTCCCTTGGTGCCGGGCCCCATCGAAGGAGGTGTCGGAACACGCCGGAGACGGCCTGCGGCTGCCGTCGGCGTCTACTGACCTGGCCGGGGGCTCCTCTCTGTTGGGCTAGCCACCTGCCATTTTGAGGACGGGAGCGGGTCCGGTGGCATCCGGGAACGCCTGGAGAAGGCCGCCGCCGAGGCGGGCCCCTGAGGACAGGAGATGATGGTGGTGAGTGGCGCTGCTGTGTGGCTGGTGGAGGGCTGGGGCAGAAGGGGGCCCCGGCCTGACCCTACTGTGAGGCGCATTGGACTTGGCGCGCTGGGGCCCTGCTGCAGGTGGAGGGGTGGTGCTGGCACGTTGCTCCTGAATGTGGACCCCTGCAGTGACCACGCGCCCTGCCTAAAATACCCCAGCCTGTGCATTAGGCCTCACTCTGGACTTGCTGCTGAGGGGGTCTTGCCCGCGGCCCTATAGGCCTGCACCGGCCCACCGGACACTCGGTCATACTGCTGGTGCCTGCGGGGGGACCGGCTTGGCATAGATGCGCTCGCCCTTTTGAACGGACCGACCCTGACACCGCCTGGACATTTGCGGATTAGGGAGACGGGGGCGCTGCACCAACTCTTCTGCACCGCTTTTACCCCTGCGGGCCTAGGTCCCTGTACTGTCCTTTGGCGGCCCCTGAGCACTGCAACGACCCGGGACAGGGCATACAGCGCCCGGGGGTGCGTGGACTGCTTGCCTCCCCCTGTAGCGACCTTCTCTTTGGCCTGCCTGCTTGCTATCCCCCCTGCGACATTCAGGGTCGGGCTCCGCCGGTGGCCCTCCCTGATTGCGCGGTATTGAGGCGGAGGGTGGTGCACCCACTGAGACCTGTGATTTGTAGATGCCGCGGCTGGTGTCTTGCTACCCTTGGGAACTAGAAGCCTGTTGCACAGCCACAGCACAAGAATGACACGCACTAACAGAGGCAAAGACATTTCAGGGTCAACCTCCAAGGACAACTCGGTGGCGGCAATATGGGGCAAGGTGGGCTCGTCTGCCCCCGCTGAACGGGCCCCGCAGGCTGGGGGGGACTCATCACCGGTGATGCAGGCTTTTATGGCTTCCTTCATGTCAGAGCTGAAGTCTGAGATTGGCTCCCTGCGTACGGAAGTGCACTCCTGTGTTCGGAAACTCAGGAAAGAAGTCACAGACCTCGGCGAGCGCGTAGACGGGCTGGAAAAGACAGTTGATGCCCGTACAGAAGACCAGGAGCAGCTTTGGCAGCGCTTAGCCTACCTGGAAGGCCAACACATAGAATTGCAACTGAAGCAGGAGGACCTGGAAAATCGAAGCCGCTGGAACAATCTCCGCATCCGGGGGGTTCCTCTCAGAGCAGAAGGGAAGGACATTATGCCCTATGTGGCGCAGTTGCTACACGAGGTGTGGGGAGATGATGACGCCTCCCTGCCGGCTTTGGATCTGGCTCACCGAGTCTCCGGGCCCGCGGGCAGGCCGGGCCTCCTGCCAGACATTTTAACCAGGGTCCACTTTTTCACAGAAGAGGAAGCTATCCTTCGGTCAGCGCGAGCCAAGCCGGATCTCACGTACGAGGGGCACAAGATCCAGATATTTCAGGACCTGGCACCCACTACCCTTTGCCGCCGCTGTGACTTTAAACCGGTGACAGGCAAGTTGCGGAGCATGAACATCTCCTACCAGTGGGGCTACCCATTCGCCCTTATTTTTACATGGGAGTCCAAACGCAGGGTGATACGGTCCTACAGAGATGCGGCTCAATTGCTCCGGCTTCCTTCCTCACAGCCCACCAGCTCCACTCGCCTTTCGCCCTCTGCAAGGGTCCCTGGTCAACCGTGCACTGGCGCAGACGCTCACCACCCTCAACTGAACAGGCGTCCTTGCAGGATAAACAGGACATTATAGAGCACATTCGGTCCTTGGAAGGGGACAAGTCGGAGTCAGGTCCGGACTCTCCACTCCCTTGATCAACGGCTCATATCCTCCCCAACTCCTGTTTCGCAATGTGGCTGGCCACGGAGTGCTCTACCTGGAAGATCTAGAGAGCAGCGGACGACCCACCCCCTTCTGTTCCTGAGAGAGTGACGTCTCTGGGCTTATCCGAACCCTAGAGTGTAGGCTTACCCCCGACTGGAACAGGACAATGTGGCCCGGTTGGCCAAAGATGGTTACACATCTTTCTTTTCTCTATCCTCCCACTTGTCTGTATCTTTTTTCTCCCTCTTTTCTGTTCACTAGGTATGGCGGACGGATGACCCCTAGGCCACGACGCGCGCTTTCTACCACGGAAGGCCTACTCTTGTATCTCCCTTCCATCCCCCTGATATACTTGCTGTGGTGGCTTGATGGACTAGCTTGGGATCCGTTTTATGTATGGCTCTTCCCGGCCCTTTGAAGGTACTAACACTTAATGTCAAGGGGCTGAACACTCCATATAAGCGGCAACAGGTGTGGCGCTACCTACGACCTCAGAGCCCATACATTATTTTTTTGCAAGAGACCCACCTGCTGCAAGTAGATACCCCCCGCATGGCGCACCCAAGCTATCCCCTCCAATTCTGGGCCACAGCAACTACTAAAACGGCTGGAGTGGTTATCTTGTGCAGATCTGGTATCAGACAGGGGGATCTCAAAGTCTTTCGCAGTCCAGATGAACGCTTCATCAGGGCAGGGGTGAGGGTGGGGAGACGCCTACTTACACTGTGCAATGTCTACGCACCGAACCAGATGCAGGATTCTTACCTCTGGGCGCTTTTGAGGGGAACATGTGCCACAAGGCGACTCCTCCCTAATTTTGGGGGGAGACTTTAACCTGGTGTGGGATCCTGCGATGGACTGTAGTAAAGCTTCTTCCAATGGGACGGGGGCCATGTCCTCCGCACTCCGAAAACAGATAACAGACCTTGGCCTGCTGGATGTATGGCGATATCACTCTCCGGAGGTGAGGGATTATTCGTAGTACTCTCATGTTCACCGTTCGTACTCGCGTATTGACTATCTTTTTATTTCGCACGATATCGTGCGCGACATGTTGTGGGCGTCAATGTCTGACATATCGCTATCTGACCATGCCCACGTGGAGCTTCTCTTGCAGGACTTGGCCGCTTTTCCCACCCGTCTCCCACGGTGGCGCTTGCCGCTGCATGTCTTGCGAGATCCGGCTAATGTGGAGAGCATACGAGCCGCTATTGACTCTTATTTCGTGAGCAATGACCTTTCTGAGACTCCCTTCTCTGTGGTGTGGGATGCCTTCAAGGCTTCAATCCACAGCCACATTACATCTTTATTGATCGCACGGGCGCGGGAAACCCGCTGTCTGGAAGATAGCCTTTCCAAGGATATTAAGGCGCTGGAGAGGCAAGATCAAGGCCATTTCTCGCTCGCAGGTCGGCGGCGACTTGCTAACCTCCGGGGGTCAGCTCCGAGCCCTGCGCACCAATAAAGCTGAGTGCTCCCTGCTAGCCCTAAAACAAAGATATTTTGAGGGGACAAGGTGGGCAGATTGTTGGCGAAGCGCTTGAGGGCACGTGCAGCGAAGGCTCACATAGCGAATATCCAATCTCCGGATGGAAACTGGGCCGTCACGGAGCGAGCTAAATGCGAGGCCTTCAGGGCCTATTACGCTGCCCTTTATGAAGCGGAAACGCCCTCCCAAGCTCATATTGATGCTATTTTGAATCAGTGCCCCTGGACTTCAATTCACCCACATCATGCCAAACAATTAGAAGGTCCCCTCACAGCGGAGGAATTGATGGCAGCGCTGAAAGATCTCCCTCTGGGGAAGACTCCAGGACAAGATGGCCTGCCATTGGTCTTCTACTGTATGTTCCTACCACAACTCCAGCCACACCTCCTGCGTCTCTACAATTCCTTTTCGGACACGGAAGGGCCAACGCCCTCCATGGGTATGACTGAAATAGCTCTTATCCCCAAGCCGGGAAAAGACCCCAAGATGTGTGCCTCGTATCATCCCATCCCTTTGCTGAACACAGACCTCAAGCTCTACACTAAAATGCTAGCCAGACGCTTGGATCCCCACATGCCTGGCCTTGTGGAGCCGGATCAAGTTGGCTTCATCCGCAAAAGACAGGGGGCGGACAACGTGAGTAGGATCGCGCATCTGGTGGGGAAAGCACAGCACTGGAATATACCAACCTGCCTTCTCTCGTGTGGAGAAGGCGTTTGATCGGGTGGACTGGGGTTTTCTTCGCTCGGTGCTACACAAGATCGGACTGGGACGAAACATGATTTCTATGATCATGGCCCCTTATATATCCCCGCAAGCTAGAGTTCAGGTTAATGGACAACTTACAGACCCCTTCACCATACATCGAGGTATGCTGCTAGGTTGCCCCTTGTCACCTTTGTTGTTTGCCCTGGTGGTAGAGCCCTTAGCAGAGATGATCAGGCAAAAAACGGACATACATGGTATCTCTCTTGGAGGCAGGCAGAACAAGGTAGCGCTCTTCGCGGACGATCTTATTCTCACCATATCGCGTCCCCATACATCCCTCCCGGCGCTTCACAATCTGTTACAGTCCTTTGAGCAGACTTCTGGCCTTAAAATTAATCATGGCAAGTCTTGGGCCTTGAACCTTACGATCCCGAAGGAGGAGATACCAGTCTTGAAAACGGTCGCCCCTTACCAATGGGCCACAGAGCATATTAGGTACTTAGGACTTCAATTGACTCCCTCCTTGGGCACATGGACCCAGGTAAATTGGTGAGAATGCAGGAGAACCGTTCTGGAAGACTTACGGGGATGGAAATCCCTAACTATATCTTGGTTGGGTAGGCTTAACACCGTGAAAACGTCGATACTGCCTAAAATCTTATACTTATTTTAATGTCTTCCCACCCCTATCCCGCAGCACCAAATACAGGGCCTCCAGCGTAGACCTCACTCGCTTTATCTGGGGCGGACGTAGGCCACGATTCTCACACAAGACCCTCATGTCGCCGCGAGACAGAGGGGGACTAGCATAACCTAATCTTCTGGATTATTATTGGGCCGCGCATCTCTGCTTTGTCTCGGAGTGGGTAGCCGTTGAAAGCGAAAAGGTCTGGTTCCATATGGACAGGACGGTAACTGGACTCTCCATCTGGGACCTTGTGTGGCACCATCGTATGGCACGCTCACGCAGTGCCTATATTGCAGTACCTACTAAAACGGTTCTGGACATATGGGTCAAGGTAGCCGTGCGCAAGGGGCTAACGACCTTCCCTTCCCCTCAAACCCCCATTTCTGGTAACCCACTATTCCCTCCGACCTTCCATTCACACACATTTGCCAATTCGCTACAGGGGGGTTGCAGAGTGATCAAGGACCTGTTTAGGGGGGGAGCACTTATGACATTTGCCCAGTGCAGGGAGGACTTTTGTCTTCCACCGAACGCAAGGCTACAATATGCGCATTGAGTGTCCTCATCTGTGATAAAACAGGCCGCTGTCAGACCATTCACCCCCTTTGAACGGCTGGTCCGCTCCTTTGATGAATCAAAAGGCCTTATTTCTCGGACGTACCAGATTCTAGAGCACCCTCCAATGCTTACTGCACACACGTATCCACGCCAATGACAATCAACGTCAATCACGGAAATCACACCGTCGCAATGGAGTCGCCTTTGGCGGGATATTCCAAGGGTCTATCACAGAACACCGCAAAGGGACAATGCATATAAAATGATGACGCAATGGTATTATACGCCTACTCGACTGCACAAAATGTTCCCTGCCGTGTCCCCCTTGTGCTGGGGGTATTCTAATGCTTCTGGGTATTTCATCCACATTTGGTGGGCTTGTCCGCTCTTGACCCTGCTCTGGAAGGAAGTCCATAGCCATATCAAAGAGGTATTGGGCTTTCCCCTGCATGAGTCTGCAACCACTATCCTTTTGGGCCTTAAACCCACTAACCTAAAGGCACTTACCCGCAGCGATTGGACTATAGCACTTCATATGCTTGGGGCGGCTAAACAACTTATAGCGCTGTACTGGAAAAAACGGAACCTCCCCCAATAACTGCTTGGTTCACGCGCTTATGGCATGTAATAACCATGGAACTTTTTACAGCGCGATTGCAGTCACGCAACACCCGCTTTCCTGCTGTTTGACAACCCGTAGTCCAGTATCTCTGCAAAATAGAACATGCGCGTTATCTACCCTCCAAGCTTAGAGCGTTACGACTTTTTGAACATGCCATACTCCCGTCGGACCCCAATAGGCTCCTTGCGTAATCATACCAGCCCTGGGCGACGCTTCCCACGGCAAGCCTCAAGATATGCGCTTTCAGTACCATGCACCCCGGCGCGCAAATACCCATCCGCCTACCTAGCCGCTTTTCTTGCAGTGTATTTCCTTTATTCTTTTCCCCCTTCTTCTTCTGACTCATTTCTGCTCCTTCACTATTATCTACTTTTGATGGGCCTCATACTCGTGTTCTCACTGTTCTTATTGTTGCACCAAAAAGGTCCTGCGATTTCGCGCATCACTCTCATATTGTTATATATGCAGTGTCACGCGACAGGCCCACCAAGGGTTGTAGGCGACAAGCTGTGTTTTCAACTGTCTCTTAATGCCTTTATATAATCCTGGAGAGCACTGGATGAAACGCGGACGGCCCTAAATGTGTTGTAGGCTTAACGCTGTGTCAATTTGGACCTCTGTTATACTTTGTGCGTAGAAAATAAAAACATAATTTAAAAATAAAAAATAAAACACCTGGGATCAAGGCCTTTCAGAGACAATGATAAGAAGCCCGGGATACAGCAGTCCCATCATCTGTGTTCCCACTGTGTAGATCTAGTGAGGTGTAGCCTCCAAATATGGGGTTTATTTTTGCTCCTCTCTTTCTATAGTGCTACTGGTCATTGCACTGCTTCCCCTGGGTTGCAACTAGAATTGTAGTGGATCCTGATTTAGATGGGAGACTTTCCCCTTCCACATAATGTCTGTTTTCACTGACCCTATGGTACCCAGTTGGGTTCTCATTGCGTATGAATCATCCGTTTTGGTACAAATGACAGCATCCAGAGACCCTACGTAGGTCTCAATCCTGATTGATATGATGATAACAATTCAGGATGCTTCAAATGCTATTTACAGACTGGTTAATTTGCACCTAATTCCACTTTACTTACCTTAAAAAAGCAGATAAATTGTTATTAGAGTATGCTGTCCTCTTTTCCTCATTGAAAAAAATGTAATGTGCCACCTCATTCTCACCTAGATGTACTGGGTGACAAATGGCAAACACAATGGCTCAGCATGTGAAATGTCCCTCTGGTTTTATTATTATTTGGGATGCACATAGGATTTTAGACCATACTCCCATGTGCTCCACACTCTTAAAAATCTGTGATTTGCACTCGATCAAATATGTTGTTAGATATCTAGATTCATGGGGTTGTTACTAACTATTTTCACCACTTGGCAAAGTTGAAACCTATTCTCGCCCTATTGTCTGTTAATCACAAGGCTCTAACTGTGGGTGCCATAATTAACTCCAGGTTCAATTACTCTAATTGTCTTTTTACTAGGTGTAGTAAAATGCCTCTTTTTGCATGATTACCCCCATTTTTTTAACTGATGGTACTGGTGTTTTTGAATATGTTGAAATTGGCTATACTCCTAACTGGTGCATTTAACTTACCTAAAAGTCTCTAGTGTGTGCTACAAAATGTATCAAGTGCCTGTAAGTTAAATGTCACTAGTGGACTGCAGCACATATTTTGCCCCCAATAGAGTCACAATGCAAAACTTAACTGCAGGCCTTTCACCAGTAACCTTGCTGTGCAGGTTTAAAGTGCTATTTTACCTTCAAAATAACCCATTTTGTTGGGCCTAAACCCTTAAATAGTAATATCACCCCTAAGTACGTCTTATTTCCCCATAAGGCAGGGTGCATGATATTTTAAAGTAGGACATTAAAAGTGTCGCGTTAAACATGTCCTTACAGTAGCAATGCCCTAAAAGCTATTTTCATTGTAGCAGGGCTATCAGCTCCATAGTAAAGCATAGGATACCTTATTAAAGGTAATAATCTCTGCCAAGGAACCAGATGAAAAACGTTAATTCAACGGTACAGTCGGATTTGTGCAAAAGTTTCTACATGAGGTACTTTTTTAAAAAAAATCAAATTGTTTTATTGATTTTTTAGCAAACATAAGCATATACAAATAATGGTACAGTGGTGAAATAAATAAATATACAAACAGTGCAATACAGTGCTCCAGGAAATGGGGAATACAGTGAAGAGGGGACGGGAAAGACTGTGCATATTTTACAGCATTGGCTCAAGTATCTCATTACATTCCGCTATTGTTCACATGCATATATAGCATTGTGCATGCTATAAGTTGCTTAAACCTCAGTATACATATTATGCATCTGATTCAGTACAGTGAGGGTATAGAGATGGCTCATCTGATATGTTTTTAGTAATATGAAGATGTTCATTACGCCAGGGAACATACATATATCCTGTGGTATCATTTTGGAGGGGATCTAGAGACATCTGTTAACCTTGCACAGGGGTGAATAACACGTTCAGCAATCAGTGAGAAAGGAGGAATAGGTGAAGTGCAGGTGTGTATGTCGATTTTGAGTCATTGACTAAGTTCCTGAATGTGAGAGGGAAACGTTTGTTGAGGATTTGGGTGATGAGCCCTGTCTACTCTATTCGAGGGGGTTTGTATATGAATGATTTGCCATCCAGTGAGGCCCATATTGGTCTATGAGGGGGACTCCATGGAGAGAGCTGCGATGCGACATTGTCAGTTTTCTCTCAGGAAAGTGATCGCTTTCAAGGCAGTCGAGCTGTGGAATCAAGAAGTGAACATATTCACTCTGAGAGAGGGTCACAGGAGCTTCCGTCATGCTCCGTGACTGAAGCGTAGCGAAGCGGCTGGCGAGCTAGTTTGATCGGTAGAGGAGGCAGCGGTTCTGGCTAGCAACCCTCAAGCGTTTTCACGCTCCTTGAGACTGCCCACGATATTTGGAAACACGTATTTCATGTCACCTGCATCACCTCCCTTGATGGGACTTCTCCTTTGAAGTGGGAAGTCAGTGCTGTAAACGGGAGACTAAGGCAGAGGTCGCGGTTTGCACGCCCTGAGAGGAGACACGCGGTGTGGCCACATTACAGCACTGCAGGGCTGTGGCGGCCGGGAGTGCTTTCCGTGTGAATCACCTTCAGAGGAGAAGGAATATGTTGCACCTCCTGGGTCCTTTTCTATTTGATGCTGCAAGCTCTTTCAGAGGTAAGACATGGAACAACTTGCATTTGCTGCAAGGGAATCGAGTGGGATGTTTTTTTTCTCTGAAAGACTGTGTCATTGCCATAGTAAAGGGAAAGGGGAAAGGAGGGGAAAAAAGAAGAAAGAAAAAAACAAGCTCCTGCATCACTCAATAAGATCTCAAACGTTATATACGGGGGGCTTTATGGACTAACTAGAAAGAGGCATTGAGGCTTCCCGCCAGAGATAGCCACATTTGTAATGATATTTTATTTAAGTTTTTCCAGTTGTTTAATATCAACTTGCAGGCAAGTGTAAGCATAAGGTCTAGTAGTTGACGATCATTATCATTCTTTAGCTGAGGGTCTAGGGGGCCTAGATTTATGTATGAGAATTCTTTGGTGGGGACAATGTTGAAAGTGCATTTAATACAGTCGAAAATTTTGTTCCAGTAGGTTTGGAGAGTAGGACAGTAGAATAGCATGTGAGATAGATTGCCTTTGTGTCGTTCACAATTACAGGAGTTGTGATTTTGGGTAAGACCGACCTCAAAGAGCCTAGAAGGTGTCCAATATGTTCTGTTGATAATCATATACTTTGTATGAGTGAGGGCTGGTGAGATTGTGTTTGAAAAAGGGGTTTTATTTATGTTTTCCCAGTCAGTATCAATTTTACTTGTGCTAAGTTCTGATTCCCATTTTAGTTGGTTTTGCGAAAAATTATTGCCTTGACTAGGTAGAAGGAGCGTGTATATTCCAGCCAGCCTTGGCCAGACGACCCAATAATGGAGGAAGGGAAGGAGCTGCTGCAGAGAGAGATTTTTTCGTAATCTGTACTTTAGGAAATTGTAGGAATCTAGATTGTTGAAATTGAATCGAATTGAGTTTGCAGTGCAGAGAACGGCAGTGGTGAGGTCCCTTCATAAATGTCTTTGATTATGTTAATGCCTTTATCCGCCCATTCCAGCCTGCAAATTGGATGACTGTAAATTTTAAGTTTTGGGTTATTCCATATGAAAGCTAGGTTGGAGTTCTGTAATTTAACCTGTGATTGAGTGTCTAGGCGAAGGAGGGCATTCTTTGTATTTTGTATGAGTGCAGGGGGTGGGATGAATGTATAGTTGAGAGAGCTGCAAGAGGTATATCTTTAATGAGAGACTTTTCCACTGCCACCCATGGAGGCTCATATGCCGGATTATTGTTAAACAAGTTAGCACCTTGCTTACAGAGGTAGGCTGTTTGGTAATTCCGGAAGATAGTTAGGCCAAGGCCTCCTTTGTCTTTGGCTAGTTGGAGTTTTCTCAGTGAGATTCTAGGTTTCTTTCCTTGCCATAAGAAATTATTGAAAGATTTTGTTTAAGAAATCTTCAGAAAGTGTCATGGGAATCATGCTAATGAGATAGTTAACTAACGGTGTGATCATCATTTTCAAGGTTTCAGCTCTGCCCCACCAGGATAGAAATTTGCGGGACCAACACTTGAGTAGTGAATTAACCCCTTGAACAAACGGGTTTCCGCAAAGGGCATAGTACTTTGGATAACCTTACAGCTCTGCAGGTTATTCTGGATAAATATGTAAGAGTTCGGGGCGGAGGAGTCTATACGGCTTTTATTGATTTCTCCACAGCATTTGACAAAGTGGATCGTCCTCTGCTGTGGAGAAAGCTAGCTATATTAGGTATGCCCTCTCTTCTACTAGACCTAGTACGATCTCTACATTCGGACACTTGGTGTCGAGTGTTACAGGGTGGAGAAAGGGGCCTCTCGCGGGCTATTCCCTCCACTAATGGTTTAAAACAAGGTTGTCTTCTGGCTCCCCTGTTGTTCTCCTTGTATATTGTTGATCTTCCAACTTCGCTTGCATCTTGTGTTGGCATAGCCCCGGTAGTGGGGGGTTATCCTGTAGCCTGCCTTCTATATGCTGACGATATTTTAATCCTAGATCTAACTCCTAAAGGTTTAGCTAATCGTCTGCAGGCTTTACATGATTTTGCTGAGTCCCACTTCTTGAGGATAAATGCCACAAAAAGTAAAATTATGTGCATTACAGGGAGGAAAAAATCTAAATCTGAGAATTATGGCTGGTCAGTAGGTGGTCAGAAATTGGAAGTGGTTAAATCATATACCTTTTTAGGAAGAATAATTTCTGCAAACCTGAGCGAGAGGCAGCACATTGATAACAACTCTCGTAAAGCCCTGTCTCAAGGCAAAAGCTTGAGTGCTCTTTATTCCGCCACAGGGAGAAGACACTTTGCTTTTTTACTCGAGGTTTATAAGGCAAAAATTCCTTCAACCCTCCTATATGGAATAGAATTGGTTGACTTAAAACACTGGGGCTTTCTACATATGATTGAAGGAAAATGATTAAGGTCTTTAACCACTCTGAATTCTGCTTGCTCTACAGCTGCTCTTAGACTTGAATTTGGTCTACGTAGCAGTTGGGTACAGGGCCTGTCTGCTTTAGTACGTTGGGTTGCCAGCCTGGCTATAGGAGAAATGGGGACGCTGAGATCCCTTCTCAAGAGAGAACTATTGGGAAGTTTTAAAGAACACTCTCAAATCGTTAGGAATTTCAGAAAGGCTGTGGCACTACTTGAATTAGATGAGAGTTCTATCTTTACTATTTCTTCTTCCCAAGTAAAATCTCTTTTGAAACAGGCTTCCTGGACTCTTTGCTTCATGCTGGACAAAGAATCCATGACAGCTGTGAGAAAGTGGCTCTGTATATACTGTTCCCTAATGGGTACAGGGTGTACAGAGTCCACAGTCCCCCAGAGGCTGATAGAGGTCAAAGTTAGGTATGACCTTACTCTCAAAAGTGGTAGCTTGGTCGAGCAGTAAGGCAGTACCTGAGGACAGTGTAAAGCATTTATTGTATACACTCAGTCAGCAAATGGTTTCACACACTCAATAACTGAACTCTAGGCCAATGGTTTATATATATATAATATATGCTTGTTTTATTTTTAGAACCACAAAGGGAATAAAAATATACTTTTCTCAGAATGAGAGATTGAATATAAATACTTTTGCAATAAGCAATGGATTTTTGTAAACAGTCACAGTTGGTTGCAATAAACAATCCTATTTCCTAAACATAACAATGCATTGAGCTCAATGGTAAATTCAGGTTATCTTGTAATAAATTACTTTTCAGATTACTTTTGAAATTCCAGGTCTGGCTTCTAGATCCAGCTCTGGGTCAGTACTCAGAATCAAGTGATGAAAGTCGACTTAATAACTGTAATGATTTTTAAATAATATTTAGCTATTTCAAAAGTTAGCACTTAGAAAATATTTCAAAGAAAACATTCAATGGATCTCTATGGCAAGAAATTCAAATTGCAGGTAGAGTACTTTATCGTTACTTTAGTAATCCAGGACTGGGTACCTAGACCCAGGACTGGGGTCCTTATCAGAAACAGGTAAGTAATTTCGTTTGCAGAAATGGTACGATTTTAAAAGAATATTTCAATTTTGCAAAAATTGACACTTAGAAGAAATTTCACAGAAAAGCAGACAATGGTTTCCTATGGAAGAAAAATGAGTTAGAGGTAAGTACAGTTGTGGACACTTTTCAGAGTCAGGGCTGGGCACCAAGATCCAGCACTGGGAGCTCACCTAAGAGCAGGTGAGTAAATTCGTTTTTGTCACTTGGCTGATTTTTAGTGAATATTTGTAGTTTTGAAAAGTTCACACTTAGAAGATTTTTCAAGAAAAAGCCAGTCAATGTTACCCTATGAGGAAAATGAAGTTAGCGGTTTTAAGGGTAAGTACCCGACTGGCAGAGTTGAAATTCCGGGCATAGACTCAGGGATCTACCAGTGTCAGGTAGGTACAGTTGGTTCACCCTCAGCGGTTTCAGGACGGCCGGGTGCAGAGAGAGTTAGGCCCAATGTTATCCTATGAGGGATAGGGGGGCCTTGGTTGGTGGCTGCTGTCTGGCAAGCCACGCGGCTGTGGGAGCTGGGCTCCTGGTCACTTACTCAGGGCAAGTAGGGACGTAGGTTAGTGTAGAGAGTGCACTGCCAGGGCCACTCGGGCGGCTGGGTGCAGGGTGCTTTTGAGCCTTCGGGCGCTCAATGGAAGTCAATGGGAATGTTCCGGTTTGGAAAAAGGCTGCAAGCTCGGGGACGAGGATGCTTCAGATGCCACCACCACTTCGAGAGGTAAGTTGGGTAGTTGTAGGTTAGGTGGGTACCCCGGGATTGGGCACAGGGGGCCGCAGGGCGCCGGGTGCAGGGGTGCCTTTTGATGTCGGGAATCTTACCCTCTTGTTGATCGCGGTTGGGGTGGCACTCTGTTCTGAGGCTGCAGACTTCTTCCGGAATGTCGAGGGGGGTCCTTGGGTGCCGGACTCGGGGTCACAGTCGCCGTGGGGTCGTCCTCAGGGTCTTTGTTCACTCCGGCACTGGCCAGGCTTGGCTGGTGCAGAGTGTGCTGGGTTCGCGGTTCCGGGCTGCTGCCAGGGGTTAGAGATAGGTTTCTGACTAGAGCCTCTACTCATGGGAGTCCCAGGGGCTTTAGAGTTCGAAGGTAGCCAGGTCCTCCGGGGTTTTTGAGGTTGCTGGCCACAAGAGATGCCGCGCTGGAGCAGGAGCAGGTTCGAGGGTCGACAGGCCGGTAGGGCTGGGGCCAAAGCAGTTGGTGTCTTCCTCTTTTTAGCAGCTGCAGGGCAGGTCTTTGTTCTTCTTGCTCTTCTTGTAGTTTCGAATCTGGGATCTGGGGAAGGAAGGTTCAGGGGGCCCCTAAATACTAGATTTAGGGGCGTTACAGGTAGGTGAAGGCCAGGGACCAATGGGTCCTTGTCCTGGGGTGGGTACACCCCCTATCCTGCCTCTCTCCTGTGGGAGGGGGGCAGTAGCCTAATCCTGATAGGGTAGGGCCTCCCATCTTCAAGATGGCGAGAGCCCGGAGATGTGCTTCACCTCGCCTCCCCCACCTGAGGGGTGGGGTGGGCAGGCTGGCACATCCCCTGTCCTTGTATGGGGTTTCCGGCCAAGCTTCCTGCCAGAGTGGGGGGTTGCAGTGGCCTGGGGAAACTCCAACTGGCGGCATGCCTTTGAAGCTTCCCTTTGCTCATCCTGGGGGAGGAGATTTCTCACCTCACCCAGGATGTGCATTGTTGCAGGCCCGGGAGAGCAGGGGCTCTCCCACCCAGGGGTCCAGCAACGTGTCTGCTGTGTGGCAGCCTGGGCAGCCTCAGAGCAGACGTGGATTGTAGGTTAGCTGTAAGGGGGCATCTCTAAGATGCCCTCTGGGGTGCTTAGTACATTAAATCCCACACTGGCATCAGTGTGGGTTTAATGTGCTGAGAAGTTTGATACCAAACTTCCCAGTCTTCAGTGTTGCCATTATGGTGCTGTGGAGTTCGTGTTTGACGAGCTCTCAGCACCATGTACTTGTAAAAGGCAGCACTGTACTTACAGTGCCCAGGAATGGACCTGGGTACTGTAGGGGCACAGGGCTCCTGCTCCTGTGCCCACACCATAGGCATAAGGCACCCAGCCAGAGGGGTGGCTGACATATGCCTTGGCAGTGTAGGTGATGGGCACGGCACACAGAGAGGTGTGCCATGTCGACTCTTTGTTTTGTCCTGCACCCAGACACTCAGCCTGCAAAGGCAGTGTGTGTGTGTAAGGATACAGTGCCTCTAAGGGTGGCACAATGAGTGCTGCAGCCCTTAGAGGCCTTCCCTGGTCACAAGGCCCTGGGTACCTAGGGTACCATTTACCAGGGGCTGACATGTGGCCAGGGTTTGCCAATTGGGAGTTTGTGTGTTTTAAGGAAGGAACATAGGCCCTGGGCACCTGATTGGCAGGAGCCCAGGGCACAACAAGGAAAAGTGCATCAGCTATTGGGCAAAAAAAGGGGGGGTTACTGCAACAGAAACCCACTTTCTCACACAAGCCCCCCCCCAGCCCAAAGGCCAGGAGACTTCTGCCAAAGCTGGGAGAGTCTACCTAGTCTTTCAGGCGAGGAAGAGTTGGGGAAGTGGTTTGAAAGTTGCAGGGCCTACTCTGCCTTACATCCTTCTGCCTAGGTCAGTCCCTTTGGGGAGCTGGCCTGTCTTATTAGTTTCAGGACCTAACTCCCAAGGCTCCTCTCCTTGTCTTTTACTGTCCTGGTCCCATCTTTCTATTTTGGGTTTAGAGGTGTATACCTCGGTAGTTTCTAACTTAGCCAGGGCTAGGCCCAGCTTACCCATAGAGGCTACCCACAGCTTGAGCAACCCCACCATGACCAATAAGGTCAGGGGGCCTGACTTGCTATTTGGCAGGGGGTTAGGCCACCATGCCAAGGATAGGGCTGCCATGAAGGCTAACACCCAGCAGAGGCTGCTGACAGCTGTCAGTGCCCAGAACCACACCTTTAGCTCCTGACTGGCAAGTGAGGGGGCTATTTTATAGTTCTCTTTGGGTCCTGGCTGTTGGTCTGTTTGAGGATAGGGGGTCCCTACTCTTGGTAGGGAACACCCCTCCTCTACCCCTTGTTCTGCCACCTGAGGAGCCACTAATTCAGGCTGGACAGTTGCCTGACTAGTCAGGTCTTGCTGTTGGCTAGGGGGGGCTTTACCAGTGCCATTTTGGGAGTTTTCCCTTACTGGGATAGAATCTCCCTGGCTCTCTGGAACTGTGGCTAACAGTTGCCCACCTTTCCTACCCTGTTTCTTCTCACTCTTTTGGGACTCAGCTGCACTGACTGCAGGTTGAGCCCCCAGAGGTTCTTTGGGCGAGGCCTGGCATTGGGCCAGCACCTCTCTTTGGCTCAGTTCCACATCTAAGTGATCATTCCCCAAGAGACAATCAAGGGGGAGGTTTTTACTGACTATCACTTTTCTCCATCTAAGGGACCCAGCTGTGGCTAGGGGCACTATAGCCACAGGCCTAACAGTGACTCCCCCTGGGACAGTTCTTACCCTTCTTGTTTCCCCTGGGACATATTGGTGTGGGAATACCAACCTGTCATGTACCACAGTGTGACTGGCACAGGTATCTCTCAGGGCAGTGGCTGGGATTCCATTCACCAGTAGGTGGTGGAAGTGTCTACTTCCTTCTGGGATCTCCAGCTTGCTTCTTGGGCCCATTCCCCAGTTGAAAGCTAGGAGGACTTCCTCATCTGAGGACCCTCCCTCCCAAGCTACACTGGCAACCCCTGGGGCTACACTAGTCACCCCTGGAGCTGTACTAGGAACCTTATTTTTAGGACAGCTAGAGTCCTGGGTGTGGTGTCCAGCCTTCTGACAGTTGAAACACCATATTCTGTTGGGATCCCAATTCTTACCTTGGTACCCTGGTTTAGTTTGTGAGGTGTCTTTGGGCCCACCCTCCTGGTCAGGTTTTTGGGGGGCTACCTGGGACTCATTTCTTTTATCCACAAGGGGTTCACTCTCTTTCTTCTGGGGAGGCTTTGGGACCCCTTGGTTCTGGTCCCTCCCAGTGGACGTCCTAGTCACCCTAGTCTTGACCCAGTGGTCTGCCTTTTTTCCCAATTCTTGGGGGGATTTTAGACCTAGGTCTACCAAATGCTGATGCAACTTTTCATTTGTGCAGTTACTCAAAATATGTTCCTTCATGAATAAATTGTACAATCCAGTAAAATCCTGCACACCATGTCCAGCTAACCAACCATCCAGTGTCTTCACTGAGAAATCTACAAAATCAATCCAGGACTGGGTCTGGGTTTTGTGAGCCCCCCTGAATCTAGTTCTATACTCCTTAGTGGTGAATCCAAATCCCTCAATCAGAGCTTCCTTCATGAGGTCATAGGATCCTGCTTCTGGCCCAGAGAGGGTCAGAAGCCTGTCTCTGCAGTTACCAGAGAACAGTTCCCATAGGAGTGCCCCACAGAGAGGTTTCTTTACTTTTCTGATATCACAAGCCCTCTCAAAGGCTGTGAACCATTTGGTGATATCATCACCTTCCTCAAATTTAGGGACAATCCCTTTGGGGATTTTAAGGTCAGAAGTTTCCTCCCTATCCTTGTTTTTATTATTGCTGCCACCATTGATGGGTGCTAAACCCATCTCTCTCCTTTCCTTTTCTAGAGCCAGGAGCCTGGACTCTAGATCTATTCTTTTGGCCAGCCTCACAAGGCTGTCCCCTTCACTGGGGGGTCCCCCAGTGTTGTCTCTGGGACCAGAGCCACCTGTGTGGTCTCTAGGTGCCCAGATGCTAATTCTTGTGTTGGAGGGTATGGGTGCCATCTCCTCCCTAGGGAATAGTATGGGGAGGTTGTTGTCCACCTCCTCTGTTTCCCTTTCCTCATCTGACTGGCCATCACCATGTTCAGATGGGTGGTCTTTAGCATACTCAGCCAGGAGCTCCTGGAGCCCTTGTTTGGTTGGGTGCAGACCCATTTGTAAATTTTTGAGTTTACATAAGGACCTCAATTCCTTGAAAGACAAGTGTAAGTAAGGTGTGAGGTCGAGCTCCTCCACCAGGTCCATGTTATTATTAACACTAATAGCTGGGTTTGTTTGAGACATTCTAACCTGACAGTTCTAACCCTCTACCCTGACTATAGTGACTTTTATTTTTCTAAAATTCTAATGGGACTTAACCAAGGCCCTAGCAAGACTTTTAGTAATTTTGGAAAAACCAATCAGAATTCTAAAGGCAATTTTTAAGAGTTCTGTCGTGTGATCAGATGGTAACCAAGTAGTCCAACAAATGCAAGTTTGTATCCCACCGCTGATCCACCAATGTGAGAAAGTGGCTCTGTATATACTGTTCCCTAATGGGTACAGGGTGTACAGAGTCCACAGTCCCCCAGAGGCTGATAGAGGTCAAAGTTAGGTATGACCTTACTCTCAAAAGTGGTAGCTTGGTCGAGCAGTAAGGCAGTACCTGAGGACAGTGTAAAGCATTTATTGTACACACTCAGTCAGCAAATGGTTTCACACACTCAATAACTGAACTCTAGGCCAATGGTTTATATATATAAAATATATGCTTGTTTTATTTTTAGAACCACAAAGGGAATAAAAATATACTTTTCTCAGAATGAGAGATTGAATATAAATACTTTTGCAATAAGCAATGGATTTTTGTAAACAGTCACAGTTGGTTGCAATAAACAATCCTATTTCCTAAACATAACAATGCATTGAGCTCAATGGTAAATTCAGGTTATCTTGTAATAAATTACTTTTCAGATTACTTTTGAAATTCCAGGTCTGGCTTCTAGATCCAGCTCTGGGTCAGTACTCAGAATCAAGTGATGAAAGTCGACTTAATAACTGTAATGATTTTTAAATAATATTTAGCTATTTCAAAAGTTAGCACTTAGAAAATATTTCAAAGAAAACATTCAATGGATCTCTATGGCAAGAAATTCAAATTGCAGGTAGAGTACTTTATCGTTACTTTAGTAATCCAGGACTGGGTACCTAGACCCAGGACTGGGGTCCTTATCAGAAACAGGTAAGTAATTTCGTTAGCAGAAATGGTACGATTTTAAAAGAATATTTCAATTTTGCAAAAATAGACACTTAGAAGAAATTTCACAGAAAAGCAGACAATGGTTTCCTATGGAAGAAAAATGAGTTAGAGGTAAGTACAGTTGTGGACACTTTTCAGAGTCAGGGCTGGGCACCAAGATCCAGCACTGGGAGCTCACCTAAGAGCAGGTGAGTAAATTCGTTTTTGTCACTTGGCTGATTTTTAGTGAATATTTGTAGTTTTGAAAAGTTCACACTTAGAAGATTTTTCAAGAAAAAGCCAGTCAATGTTACCCTATGAGGAAAATGAAGTTAGCGGTTTTAAGGGTAAGTACCCGACTGGCAGAGTTGAAATTCCGGGCATAGACTCAGGGGTCCCCCAGTGTCAGGTAGGTACAGTTGGTTCACCCTCAGCGGTTTCAGGACGGCCGGGTGCAGAGAGAGTTAGGCCCAATGTTATCCTATGAGGGATAGGGGGGCCTTGGTTGGTGGCTGCTGTCTGGCAAGCCACGCGGCTGTGGGAGCTGGGCTCCTGGTCACTTACTCAGGGCAAGTGGGGACGTAGGTTAGTGTAGAGAGTGCACTTCCAGGGCCACTCGGGCGGCTGGGTGCAGGGTGCTTTTGAGCCTTCGGGCGCTCAATGGAAGTCAATGGGAATGTTCCGGTTTGGAAAAAGGCTGCAAGCTCGGGGACGAGGATGCTTCAGATGCCACCACCACTTCGAGAGGTAAGTTGGGTAGTTGTAGGTTAGATGGGTACCCCGGGATTGGGCACAGGGGGCCGCAGGGCGCCGGGTGCAGGGGTGCCTTTTGATGTCGGGAATCTTACCCTCTTGTTGATCGCGGTTGGGGTGGCACTCTGTTCTGAGGCTGCAGACTTCTTCCGGAATGTCGAGGGGGGTCCTTGGGTGCCGGACTCGGGGTCACAGTCGCCGTGGGGTCGTCCTCAGGGTCTTTGTTCACTCCGGCACTGGCCAGGCTTGGCTGGTGCAGAGTGTGCTGGGTTCGCGGTTCCGGGCTGCTGCCAGGGGTTAGAGATAGGTTTCTGAGTAGAGCCTCTACTCATGGGAGTCCCAGGGGCTTTAGAGTTCGAAGGTAGCCAGGTCCTCCGGGGTTTTTGAGGTTGCTGGCCACAAGAGATGCCGCGCTGGAGCAGGAGCAGGTTCGAGGGTCGACAGGCCGGTAGGGCTGGGGCCAAAGCAGTTGGTGTCTTCCTCTTTTTAGCAGCTGCAGGGCAGGTCTTTGTTCTTCTTGCTCTTCTTGTAGTTTCGAATCTGGGATCTGGGGAAGGAAGGTTCAGGGGGCCCCTAAATACTAGATTTAGGGGCGTTACAAGTAGGTGAAGGCCAGGGACCAATGGGTCCTTGTCCTGGGGTGGGTACACCCCCTATCCTGCCTCTCTCCTGTGGGAGGGGGGCAGTAGCCTAATCCTGATAGGGTAGGGCCTCCCATCTTCAAGATGGCGAGAGCCCGGAGATGTGCTTCACCTCGCCTCCCCCACCTGAGGGGTGGGGTGGGCAGGCTGGCACATCCCCTGTCCTTGTATGGGGTTTCCGGCCAAGCTTCCTGCCAGAGTGGGGGGTTGCAGTGGCCTGGGGAAACTCCAACTGGCGGCATGCCTTTGAAGCTTCCCTTTGCTCATCCTGGGGGAGGAGATTTCTCACCTCACCCAGGATGTGCATTGTTGCAGGCCCGGGAGAGCAGGGGCTCTCCCACCCAGGGGTCCAGCAACGTGTCTGCTGTGTGGCAGCCTGGGCAGCCTCAGAGCAGACGTGGATTGTAGGTTAGCTGTAAGGGGGCATCTCTAAGATGCCCTCTGGGGTGCTTAGTACATTAAATCCCACACTGGCATCAGTGTGGGTTTAATGTGCTGAGAAGTTTGATACCAAACTTCCCAGTCTTCAGTGTTGCCATTATGGTGCTGTGGAGTTCGTGTTTGACGAGCTCTCAGCACCATGTACTTGTAAAAGGCAGCACTGTACTTACAGTGCCCAGGAATGGACCTGGGTACTGTAGGGGCACAGGGCTCCTGCTCCTGTGCCCACACCATAGGCATAAGGCACCCAGCCAGAGGGGTGGCTGACATATGCCTTGGCAGTGTAGGTGATGGGCACGGCACACAGAGAGGTGTGCCATGTCGACTCTTTGTTTTGTCCTGCACCCAGACACTCAGCCTGCAAAGGCAGTGTGTGTGTGTAAGGGTACAGGGCCTCTAAGGGTGGCACAATGAGTGCTGCAGCCCTTAGAGGCCTTCCCTGGTCACAAGGCCCTGGGTACCTAGGGTACCATTTACCAGGGGCTGACATGTGGCCAGGGTTTGCCAATTGGGAGTTTGTGTGTTTTAAGGAAGGAACATAGGCCCTGGGCACCTGATTGGCAGGAGCCCAGGGCACAACAAGGAAAAGTGCATCAGCTATTGGGCAAAAAAAGGGGGGGTTACTGCAACAGAAACCCACTTTCTCACAACAGCTAAGAAGCGAAGCGTCCTTCTGTTGAATACATATTCAAGGAAGCTTGTTCAACCTTACGTATTTTGGAATTTACCACACGGCATTCAGAGATTTTGGTTTCTCTTGAGGCAAGATCTATTGCCGCTTAATTCTCTCTTGGCTAAATGGTATGGGTCTTCCCCCTTATGTAATTTTTGTAATATGTCTGCACAGGATTGTACTCACGTATTGTTTATTTGTCCTGCATTGGGTTCATTGCGTTTAAAGTGGCTACGATCAATTTGTTTACAATTGGAAATTCTTGATGCAAATTCTTTTTTAAAGGCTTTATATACTCCTCCCAATGAAATGTTTTGCTTCAATATTTTTAACTTTTTTAAAGGTTTTTTAGATATTTATTGATGAAATAAGGAGGACTGTGTCGTAGTATGTCCTTTTTGATGGAGAGTGTTGTAATTGTTTTCTTTTCTTTTTTATGATGGAATATGTAAATGTATTTTGTGCATTTTGTTTATGTGGCCCTCTTCGGAGTGCCAAAACATAATAAATAATTGAATTGAGTAGTGAATTAATTTTATTAAGTAATGTTTTTTCATTAGTATGTAGGGTGGTGATTAGTTCGTTGGTGAAATCTAGCCCTAGGTATATGATGCATCCCTGTTGCCAAGTCAATCCGGACGTCCCTAGTATGTCTTTGTTACCTTATTGATTAAGAAGTTTAACTTCCGATGTATCTTTATTTAGGAAATACCCAGAGACCTCAGAGAAATGATGTATTGATGACATTAGCGCTGGTATGGCGGAAGGGGCATTTTTGGTAATGATCAGTATATCGTCGGCATATGTGGCTAGTTTGATTGTGAAGTCGCCAAATGTGATACCTGTGATTTCCTGGTTCTCTCTTAGATGTTGGAGGAAGGGTTCTAGCATCAGGAGGTAAAGAGGTGGTGAAAGGGGGCAGCCTTGCCTGGTGCCTTGTTTTAGATTGAATGAAAAGGAAATAATACCTCCAGCTCTGACCCTAGCGCACGGTTTGTGTTATAGGGCCATAATCATCCGAATAAGGCTGTCGCCTAAGTTGATTCTCTCCACGACCACGCGCAAGTTTCTCCAGTCGACTATATCTAGCACTTTTTCCACATCTAAACTGATAGCTACTGTGGGGGAATTCACTATTTTAGCTTTCTCTCTAGCATGACACAGTAGTCTAGAATTATCACTAGATGATCTGTGTTTTAAAAAGCCTACCTGTGAGGGATGAATATGTTTTGAGATGTGTTTTTGTATGCATCCAGAAAGGATTGATGCAAAGATCTTACATTCAAGGTTTATCAGTGAGATTGGTCTGTAATTCTTTGGTAGGAGTGGGTCTTTTCCTTCTTTGGGTTACACCGTTATGATGGCT
Source organism: Triturus cristatus (assembly GCF_964204655.1). Classification (NCBI taxonomy): domain Eukaryota; kingdom Metazoa; phylum Chordata; class Amphibia; order Caudata; family Salamandridae; genus Triturus; species Triturus cristatus. The sequence continues at coordinate 700,758,126 of NC_140591.1, forward strand.
TTGGCTGGGGAACCTGTAATCTGGCAGGTTTTAGTAAAGTGTGTGTATAGTCTCAAGAGGGGAGCTGGTAGGGAAGAGGAGAATGTCTTGACGAATTTGGCGTTGAAACCGTCTGGCCTGACGTTTTACCAATTTGAAGTTTTTTGACAGAATCTATTACCTCATTTTCGGTAATCGGACCATTGATGGAAAGTTTTTCTTCCTCTGTTAATGAGGGGTGCTTGGCACCATCCAGATACTTCTTGCAGTTTGAGTAGTTAACCTCGATATTCTGTTTGTATAGTTTCTGGTAAAAGTCTTTAAAAATGTCAGCTATTTTGTTGAGGTTGATGGTAATCTTCCCTTCCTTGTCTTTCATTGCATTAATGGCATGCTTTTGAAGGTTGAATCTTAGGTATGAGGCTAGGGTTTTACCGGCTGTGTTTGACTCACATAGTTTAATACTCTTCTGTTTGTTAACCCGGATGCCCATGCGGTTACTAATAATTTTGTTATAGTAGTTTTTCCAATTCAAGAATTTATTTTTCTAAATCTGTGAGTTTTGAGTTGACTTCTTTGTTCATTTTGGTTCTTATGTTAAGAATTTCCCCCTTTGTTTCCTTTTAGGCTTCCCACCTTATAAGGTCAGATGATTGTTTTCTTTATTTTCAGAGAGGAGGTTTTCGATTGACTCTTCAATAATCTGTGTCTTGCTTTGGGAAGATAGGATCTTATTATTAAACCGCCAGAGGGGTTGGTTTTGTTAGGTGTGGGGTCAGTAATAGATAGAGTGATGCAGGAATGGTCCGATATCACTCTTGGTTCTGTTGTGATTTGATCAACTTTATTCAAGACGTTACCCGATACCAGAATGCAGTCTATGCGTGAGTATGAGTTATGGGGAAGAGAGTAGAATGTGCAGTTCCTTTCCCTAGGGTTCTGAATTCTCCAAGTGTCAACCAGATAACATTTTGTGCACAGTTTCTTGCTTGTCTTGTGCGATTTAGTCAGGTGAAATGGGAAATGAGAGTTCTTGTCTAATTGAGGGTCTAGAGGTAGGTTAAAGTCACCGGCTAGTATGATCGTGGCTGAGTCTGGTAAATTTTCAAGTTATGTATAAATATCCTCCCAAAATAGTGGGTCATCTTTAGTGGGTGCATATATGTTAACCACAAAGAATTCAATGTTGTCTTTCGATTATTTTGCGATACACCACCTCCCTTGTGTATTAGAGAGACTTGTTAATAAAGTGATCCTGGAGTTTTTAGTGATTAAGGTAAGGACCATGTTTTTCCTACCATGGCTGCTGAGCATGCCGAATCTGCGAACTGAGGGTTCCTAATGTTCAATTCTTGTGTTGCATCAAGTTTGGTCTCCTGTAGAAGAATCGCATCCTCTTTTTGTTTAAGTAGTCAAAGATTTTTCTTTTCTTGATGGGGTGGTTGATTCCTTTCAGATTTAGGGAAACTATTTCAATGGTTTGGGTTATGCCAACCATCAATATAGTTAAGACATTCTTTTATTCCTGACTTCACCTGTTTGGAGAGTATCATCTGCCTAAAGCTAACCGGGTTCAGTGAAAATACATATGTGTTAGATGCTTTAGTGTGTCTCTTTTCTCTGACTAGATTACTGAAAAATAATACATAAAGTGCACAACTCAAAGAGCAAGTGAGCGAAAAAACAGTACAGTACAAATAGGAGGAAACCCACACCCTGTAGTCTCCCCCTCCCCCTAAGGTAGCCAACGGGCATGGTGATAGGAGGAAGAACTGCTCCTCCAGGGGTACAAACTTGAAACTTTGTATGCAATAGAGCACAAGATACAAATAAATATTGGAATTTAATTAGTGCTTATTTGTTGCCTTTTAAATGTAGTAACTTCTAAAACATGTGAAACATGTAAAGCTAGCCTATTTTCTCAGATGTATAGTAAAATAAATAGTGTTGTATCTGAGAAAAATCACTAAAAACTTCCGGGTGGATGATCAACTCTTCGTGTGTTGTGTGGGCGCCAAGAAAGGTCAGGCAGTGCACAAACGTACTATCTCTCGATGGGTCGTCCTATGTATTAAGATCTGTTCTTCTTTGACTAAAAAGGAACCTCCATTTACACTGCATGCCCACTCTACCAGTGCGACGGCAGCGACTACTGCTCTGACATATGGAGTTCCGCTGGTTGACACCTGCCAGACAGCCACGTGGGCATCCCTGCACACGTTTACTAAGCACTACAGTCTGGAAGTCCGTAGAGACGGCTTTTTCGGCTGTTCTGTTCTGCAAGACTTCCTGGTGTGAGCTTAGTTCGCAGACCCACCTCCAGGGTTGGTATTGCTGGGGTATCTATTCTAAGGTAAGGAATCTATATCTAATAGTCTCTTTCAGATGAACAAGTTACTTACCTTCGGTAACAATGTATCTGTAAGAGACATATATTAGTTATAGATAGGGCTTCCGGTTTTATGGTATTTATATTTATGTCATTTCCATCTGTATTTATCCATATTTATTTTTTGCTAATTGTCCCTGTATTTATCCATATTTATTTTAGGTTTGTGAAAAGATAAAGCTGAAATGTGTATATTTCGGCATTTATTTAACCAGTTAATGTGCACTCGTGCCTGAACCGTTGACTGGTTTCAATGATATATACACACTCAGATGGTAAAATGTGGATTTGTAAGAATATGTGTACATTTTAGTATCAAGGTTGTGCAAATCTACTGCTGTTTAAGGCTCGTTACTAAAATCCCCATATTTTATTAATCCTCACAGCTATTGGCCTGGCAGTCAAGACTGACAGCATTTTGAGTCACTCAAAAACAACCCAATTTCCGCTTTTATCCAGATTAAAAAATAAATACAGACAGGAAAATAAATGGTTTTCTGTCTGTATTTATCTGTAAAAATCGGTTAAAACGGAAAACAAGGAGCCTTAGTTATTGAGTCCTTACTGCCCCACCCATCCTCCCCGTTCTACGAACTGACTTCAAATGTAAATGTACAGATATTTATATAGCGCAAATCACCAACCGGTCTCTAAGCACTTGCTTAGGGAACCCGTCCTGGTATTCCCCTGTGAGATAACCCAGCAGGGCATCCACAAGGTGAAAGCCAGGCATCCCGCCGCGAGGGGCCATTGTGGAGATTAAGCAAGCTATTGCCCAGAGTTGCAGAGTGTGAACCCATGAATCGAGTATGCACTGGAGCGAGAATTATCGAGTCCATGGACAATTTATGGACTCAAGACCCAGCCGAGCCGGGAATTGAACCCTGGTCCCAGGCTGACCTCTGCTTCCAGGTCTGCCTACTCTAACCAGTGAGCCACACTTCTCCACAGGGATAGGGACTCCCTTACGGGGCCCTAGTTTTGTGCACCAGTGGTCAGTGTCTTGTATCGCGCTGCGCTTCTGGCGTGGAAAGTCGTGTCAGAACTGATGTCAGCGCGTAGGGGTGGCATCTAAGTAGACACTGCTACGTCATCCCGGCAACCACGAAGCTGACGACGGACCGTCGCCACCTACCAATGCGCAGGGGTACTGCTAAGAAAAAAATGTCTCCTGATACAGTCTGACGCCTGGGGGTAATTTTAAGGTAAGGAATCTATAACTAATATATGTCTCTTACAGATACATCGTTACCAAAGGTAAGTAACTTGTTCTATAGGCCCGGAAGGCTATTGTTGTGGCTATTGTGCCAGGAACAGCCTCGACATCCCATACATGCTATACACATAGCAGCAGGGCACACAGTATATACACAGCATGAGATCCATGCAGAGATGACAAAACATTACACTGCCCTCTACAAGACCGCTGCCCAACACAACCAGGAACGTGTGAATACCTTTCTGGACTCACTGTACCTACCCGTCATAACACCAGAGCAGCGCAAAACGCTGGATGCCCCGATTGGCCCAGATGAGATTGGAGAAGCCATAGCGGAATTGGTGACAGTTAAAACCCCTAGCCCCCATGATCTACCCGCAGAATATTATAAAGCGTACACAGTATCACTGACCCTCCACCTCCATGCTCTGCATACTGCTGCCTTAGAAGAAGCCGCTCTCCCCAGGTCATTAAATAAGGCTCGTTTGGTCTCGCTCCCTAAACCCAATAGGGATCCAGCGGAACTGGGTTCATATCGTCCCCCAGGCTTATTAAATACAGACTGCAAAATATTAGTGAAGCTACTGGCGGACTGGTTGGCACCCTGGTCCCATCCCTAGTTCACACTGACCAGAATGGGTTTGTCCCAGCCCGCAGTACCTCATTGACTCTGCGATGCTTTTTTAGGGTGGCCAAGTACTCAGTGGACCGATGGCCCTGTACAGGCTGTCTAATACTAGACCTGGAGAAGGCCTTTGACCCCTAGAATGGAGCTATCCGTTCACTGTGCTACCACGTTACCGGCTTGGGGGTGCTTTTCTCAACATGGTCATGCTTTTATATAAAGAATCGACGATGACAGTCCAGACAGAACCTTACATCACGGCCCCAATTAAAGTGAAGCGGGGGGCCAGACAGGGATTCCCGTTATCCTCACTACTGCTCTTGCTAGTTATTGAGCCACTGGCGGCAGCCATTCGGACGCGAGGAATGGAATGGGGAATCCCACGGGGGGATGGTGTGCATGCAGTCTTGCTATATGCAGACGACCGTCTTATATATATATATCAAAGACGTGCAGTCAATTCCGCTATCGTAACATGCACCCTGGGAGAGATTTCCACTCTGTCAGGGTTGAAGGTAAATGCATCAAAGTTGTGTCTTTACTCTTCAACAAAACATGCCCAGATACACACTCAATAACGTTCACATAGAGTGGCAGACAGACATATTTTGGTACCTTGGGGGCAGAATATTCCATCAACAAGAAGCCCTATTTGACGGCAACCTGGGTAAAGCGCTGGCGTCAATCCGCTCCAAGATGTTGTTCTGGGGCAGACTCCCTTTGACAGTCACAGGCCGTGTGGCCTTAGTTATAATGGTAGTTTTACCGCGATCCTTGTACTACTTCACTAAACTGCCCTTGTACATACCACCATTTTTCCGAACCCTTGAAGGAGTGGTAACTGTTGTCATTTGGGGAACCTCCCATAACAGAGTAGCCCTTCGGAAACTGTACCTGCCAACAAATAAAGGAGGACTCGCATTCCCCGACCTAGAGCAATATTATCTTGCTGTGCAACTACAGTGGGTGGCCAGGTGGCTCTCTGAGCTTCAACTACCCGGCACAGCAGCGATCTCCCCACCCTGGTCCCTTTGCACCCTTTGCATTTTGTATCACCCATGTAACAAGAATAAAATGCCAACTCCACTGCTGCTTAAGGTAGCATATCTATGTTACTGCAGGTGCTTATACATCATGAGGGGCACAAAACCATACGCACCTGCGCTACCGCTGCTAGGTTCCCCAGAGGTTCCACAACTGTCACAGCACAGAAGCTATGATATTGGGTGGAAGGGAGGATTCATGATCTTAAAACCTGGCTCTTCTCTCAGTAATTAGTTCAGTTTACTTAGTCTACAGTAGTGGACATGCCTGTGCTGGGCAACCCTGCCAAGGGTAGCTGTGCGCAATATAAATTAAATTTAATAATAATAAAAATAATGACATCGGAGACTTATATCATGAAGGTGCCCTGATACCATTTGCCTCTCTGGTAGAAGGGGATGGGCTCCAACCAGGACAATTTCTATCACACCGTGCAATCATAGCACTGAACAAACACTGGGTTAAAATGACTGAAGAACCCCCAACATACTTAATGATTCAATATCTACATGTTATGGGACAGGGCCGTCACCTCACAAAATGGTTTGCACCTCTCTCAGACATCACACAGCGACAACACTGACACCCTGGCAACTGATTTGGGAGAGAGACATTCAGCATCCCTTCACGGACTCTGAGTGGACCACTGTATTAGAGGGCCCTAATAGCGTACCGTGCAACATGCGCTTACGACTAATACAATAGTACAGAACACAGAAAGCATATCTTACCCCAGCTAAAATGAATAAATCCTTCAACCGTGCTGACACTGGATGCAAGGGGTGCCATTCCATAGACACGGATCTGCTACACATGCTGCAAAGCTGCCCACACCTTGGGGAATACTGGAGAACAGTGGCTGAGGCCCTGGCCCGCTGCACAGAGTGTACAATACCCCTGCAGTGGGCAGGATGTATCCTACACATTTATCATAGAAACAAGGGACAAAAAGTGACCTCTTGCTTTGTTGCTCTGGGGTTAGTAGTAGCGAAACTGTTGATTACTTAAAGATGGAGGTCCCCTGACCCCCCCACAGCACTGGCTTGGAAACGCTCCTTGCAGATATGGGCCAAAGGGGAGCGTGTTGCACTACACAGGGAAGATGCGCTAGGCCTGCGTAAAACCCCATTCGCAACACACTGGAACACGAATTTATGTGACCTGCAGTGACAAGATGACAACATTGATGGCACACCGACATCCATACCCATCGCACTACGCAAATGGATGGTACAATTTAATATCCAAGGTTTAGAATAAAGGAAACGCCAGTAGAG